>NC_137890.1:60624188-61933693 GCF_963455335.1 Martes martes
ACTGCCTTGATGATGACAGCTTTGTAATAGAGCTTGAAGTCTGGAATTGTGATGCTGCCAACTTTGGTTTTCTTTTTCAACATTCCTCTGGCTGTTCAGGGTCTTTCTTTCTAGTTCCATATAAATTTTAGGATTATTTGTTCCATTTCTTTGAAAAAAAATTGGTGGCATTTTGATAGGGATTACATTAAATGCATAGATTGATTAAAGGAGCATAGACATTTTCACAATATTTGTTCTTCCAGTCCATGAGCATGGAATGTTTTTCCATTTCTTTGTGTCTTCCAGAGAGGGCCTCTTTAATGAAGGGCCCTGGAGTAGAGACCTACTTGAAGTAGATGGGAGAGAAGTCTTTAAGGCAGAGGAAAGAGTAACACAGAGGCTGTAAAACCAACTGTGTTTGAAGAGGTGAGTAAAGCAAAGAGACTAATATTATTGGAGTAGAAACAGAGTAGGAGATGGGTCAGAGACAGAATTTGAATTTTATTCTCAGTAAGAAGGGAAACCATTGGTAGATTGAGAGTAGAGGAGTAATCAGTTTGATTTATATTACTGTGGCTGATAGATAATAAAGAGACTAAATAACAGAGAGAGGGCACTGAAGTAGTGTGACCATTTAGGAAAGTACTGTGTTACTCCAGGCAGGAACAGGACTACGGTCCTAGCTATGGAAGTGGTGAGAAGTGACATGACTTGGGATATATTTTGAAGGTTGAGCCATTAGGATTTGTTGATTGAGTGACTATATGTGAGAGTAATCAAAGAGTCAAGGATGATTTCAATGTTCTTTTTGCATATGTGGCTGGAATGATATAAGCTACCACCAAGTGAGAGTTAGAAGATGAGGGAGAAGCAGATTTGGGCATCAAGAATTCTGTTTTAGGATTGAAAAAGCCTTTTAAGTAGAGATACTCTGTAGTGATTTGGCTACAGGAATCTGGAGTTCAGGGTGAAAGAATATGTCTTGGCATCATTGGTGAATACCTGGTATTTAGAATCACTGTGGAATAAGTGTAATACAGAAAAAGTACCAAGACCAAGCCTGAAGAACTCTAAAATTAAGAAGTCAGGGCAATATGGAGGAAATAAGAAACAGTTCTGTGAATGAGTTAGTGAGGTAAAACCAAGAAAGTCTGCTGATCTGAAAACCAAAATAAGATGATTCAAGGAAGGAGTAGTCAACCATGTCAAAAACAGCTGATAAATCAAGTAAGATGAGGATTGAGAATTTACTATGAATTCATCAGTGAGCAGTCAACGGGAGTCATGACAAGAATATTTTTGCTGGAGTGTGGGCACAAAATTCATTTAAAGCAAGTCCAGAAGGGAATTGGAAAAGAAAAGAAAAGAATTGTAGGCAACTAATTGGGAGGATTTCCATGAGTTTTGCTCATAGGGGAGGAGAGAAATAAAGTAGGTGCTGGGGGAATTGTTTTTTATGAAGATTAGAGGAAATACTATAAGATAAGAGCATACTGATTTAATGCCCCTGTTGAGAGGCAAGACTTGATAGTACAGGCAAAAGAATGAGTGTATGTGTATATGTGTGTGTGTATAAGCTGGTTTTCAATATAGTCATCATTAAACAACAGGAAATTTAGTTTTTCCTAAGCATATTCAGATCATTGTTGCAAAAAAAAAGTTAGCTTCTCTTTCCCCAGCTCTAAATATTTAGGGAAACTTGCCAGTGTATCCACTCCCTCCTGTTTTTCACAGGAATTTCCTACTTCATTTGGAATATTTAGAAACAGTAAGAAGAGCTACATGTTTCCACATGAGACTTTAATAACACTGTACTTTGTGTTTACATATCATATATCCTTGGTACTTCATAGCTCATTATCATTGTAAATTTACAAATCAGTGTATGAAAGCACAAGGCTTAGAAGCAACTATTTTCCTGTCCAACAGTAAGTTATTAATGCCAGGATTGGAACTCATAATTACTGACACATGTGGTCCTACAACATCTAAAGATCATTTTCATAACATAAAATGAAGTGCTCAGTATGGAAAACATATCAATTATCAAATATCCTATTTATTCAAGATAATTTTAAGAACCATGAGGCTTTAATCATATAAACATATATAAATAACCATATTATATAACCGTATTAAACCTCATAGTCCCATGTTAATATAAGTATAGATAAATGTATCATTTAATCAAAACTAATACTTAATATGAATTAGTAAATATATACATATATAACCCAATCAGTTCCACAAAGTAGAATATATTTCAATCAAAAAGTAAGCAAATATGTCAACATACTTAAAAATGTAAACTACTGCTTTAAAAAATTTTCACCAACATGCTGTTATCTAAAGGGTACAGATGCCATAGGTCAGACTTCTGTATATGTCATCAAGTTTCTCCTTACTGGGGTAAAAACATCTATTGTCTGCTGATTCAATTAAGAACATAAGCTACCCAGTTCGCCTGGCAGTACCAGCTGGGTTTTAATTCTGGTGCCTTGGGCCTTCATATGTCTGGGAGATTCTGTAAGATCTGTCTCAAAGAAGCAGAGGCTACCACGTGGGCGTCTGAAGGAAGATTAGCAAGTGACTGAATCAGCTTCTTGACTATTGTCTTCAAACACTGGTGGGCAGCATTCAAATCTCTGTCAAACTGTTGTCCTTGAATTTGTAGAGCCAAATGACTGCAGATGTTTCTAAACTCAACACTATCCTGCAATAAACAACAAACATAAGCAATTAGATAGGGTATGGGGACATTTGCTGAGTATTACGTACCCAACTTCCATTCCCATCTCTTCCCATCACAGGACCTCAATTTTTCTCTGAAAGAACTACTCTCCTCCATCTTCAGCCTATGTGATTTGGCCAAAGCTGACTCCACCCACTCTACAACTCCAGGAATCAGCCAATCAGAGATGACCACCCCTCAATCATTTTGGCTTGGTCAGGAATGGACAGGTGACCTAACACAGACCAATAAGCTACAGTTCTAGAATGTCTTTTGGACTGGGAAAGAGAAGTTCCTTTTAACTGGGGCTTTTGGAAAGCACCCTGCCACCATAAGGGGAGAACACACATAAGAAGGAAGCCAGCAGAGGAAAAAGAAAAAAAAAAAAAAAGCAGAACCAAGGAATTAAAAGAGATTGAGTCTAATTAGACTCTCTGAGTATATTGATCCAGCTATACTTGAAAAATAAGCCCCAGGATTTTTTGGTTATCTGAATCAATAAATATGCCTTTTTACTTCAGCCATTTGGAGTTGACTTTCTGTTATTTGTTCCTAACAGAGCTTTGAAGAATACACAAATAGCCTCTGTTCCTATTATTCCATACTCACAGTCTTCAAAATTCCAACACAGGATATGGTATATAATGAACGCAGTGTCAAGAACTTTCCCAATGCAAATTTAGAAAGAATAGTTCCCAGGTAGTTTAAAAGAATGAAATAACTAGATTTTTAGTTCCCAAATGTTTCCTATTCTAAAATCCATTGTATAGAAATGGTATACTAAAATTATTCCAATAAACAAATAAAATTATTCCATACCAGAGATAATGTTGAATATATAATTTATTTTAAATACATGTAAATGTTCTCCACAGACTTCTGGTTCTGGTAACATGGCACACTTATTTTCCCTAAAACCCTTTGAGGAAACTGAAGTCTAAATAAAATAGAGCAAATATCCTTTCTGGTATTGCAAGAAAACTGTGAAAATCCCTAATGGACAGAGATAAAGCAAAAGTAGATTATTTTAGCAGCCCACCAATATTCATCAAAAAAAGGAAGTTAATCTGCAGCTGGGTTTGGGGTGGAGGATAAAGTTGCCCCAAGAATGTGTAACTGTTGACCTTTACTACACAACAGCTAAAGCTGGGAGCTGCCCTCTATACCACATACATGTTCTGGGAACTCTCATGCTAAGAAAGTGGCTTAAAAATTGGAACGGGGCTAAAATATCCATGGACACATGGTGAAAGTAAATAAAAGCCTATTCCATGGAGACAGGTCCACAACCCATGCCCCACAATAGTATTCCCATAACACTCTGTCAAAGACAAATTCAGAATATGAAATTTAAAATATAACCCACCATGATATAGCAGATACCAATACAGGGCAGTATAAACTCCAAGTATTTCAGCTAGAAACTATAAAATATGTTTAAAGTGATTAAAAATATAAAAGAAGGAATCAGAAACACTTCAAGTAAAAACAGGCTTGGAAAAGAATCAAATACCATTTCTAGAAACTATTGTGACAAATTAAAAACTCAATAGACAATTTAAACACCTGAATAAATACATTTGAAATAAGGAATTAGATGATGAACTAGATGATGAATATGAGAAAATTACTCAGAATGCAAGATAAAAAGCCAGACATGGGAAATATGTATGGAAAGTTAAATAACATGGATGATAGAAGAGAGGGCTGGGGGAGAAGAGGGGAGACAATAGTCAAAGAGAATAATGGATAAAAATTATTCAAAATTGATCCAAAACATGAATCCAGGTTCATGAACATAGATTCAGGATATAAAATCAGCCTGGAACAGAATAAGTGAAATGAGATTCAAATCTAAACTTATTAAGGCAAAAGTACTCTTAAAAGCAACTGGGGGCAGGGGGGTGGGGGGGAAATGGATGATTTCCAAGGAATGACAAGACAGACTGCCAACTACTAAGCTACAAGGACCAAAACCAGAAAAGAATTGGATAATTTTTCAAATAATTGTCAAAATAGAATTTTTTTAATTCAATAAAACTATTATTTAAACATCAGGGTGAAATAAATATTCCTTCATTTTAAAGGACAACAGTAGTTACCACCTTCATTGTCATATTTTCCTAGAGATATAATTCAGAAAGGGGACATTCATTTCAAAAGGAAAGAATGAGATACAAGAAGCCACAGTGAACAAAGAAACTTAAAAATATGATGTTCAAGAACTGATGTTCAAAACCAAAATTATAACAATTAACTTCGGACTTACAAAAGCAATATGGTTCCAAAATGCTGAATAGTAGTAACATGTAGGAGGGACTGGCATTCTAAGGCATTATACATATTCAGAAAGGTGACGAAGTTGATAAATTTCAGACATATTAAGTATGCATGTGAGAAATGTAAGGCTTATCATTAAAGGATAGAAGTAATACGTAAAACTTCAAAACCAGCAGATAAAAGGAAAATTAAAACTTAATTGATCCTGTTTTTAGAAGGTAAAAAGGAAGAAATATACAAACATAAATCAAGGTGAATAGAAAGCATCAAATCAGACACATTTTGAAATATGTGGTTGCCAGATTAGATTTTTTAAAAATCTATTGATAAATTATTTACAAGAAACACGTTCAAAACTAAAAACACCTAAAGACTTCAAGTCAATGGATGCTAAAACATATACACAGCAAAGAGGAGTTGAAACAAAGCCAGGAAAATCATTATTAGGGATAAAATAAACTACAGTTAATAAAAGGACCTATTCCTCAAGAAGGATAACAGTTCTGTACTTCGTGTGTGCCTAATATGATTATCTTAATTTACATTTAATCTGCAAACATAAAAACTGATTTCTACCCAGCTTACTCAGACACTGAAAAAAATCAAACAACAAAATGATCAACCTGGAGAGAAAAGACTAAAACACTAATCGCAAGCTTGGCCCAATAAAGATAAGCAAATACACATTTTCCCGAAGATATATGGAATATTTATGAAAGCTGACTATATTGTAATACACTAGAAGCAAATTCTCAATGAATACCTAGAAATCTATATCATACAAATAACAATGCAAATAAATGAGAAATCAATAACATAACTTTCCCAATACATACATGACTTAAAAATCTACTTCCAAATAATTCATGGATCAGCAAAAAAAATAATTGAAATTTTAAAATATACTGAACAATTATGGAAATAGTATATCACAAATTTGTGGGATACACCTGCATTGAGAAAGTCATGCACTTAATGCCATAAAAGTAAAGAATAACCACTGAAAAAACATGAGCTAAGAATTCAACTCAAGAACTTAGGAAAAGAAAAAAAAAAAAAAAACAGATAATCCAAAAGAAAATGAAAGAAAGAACTAAAAGCTGAACTGAAGTTTGGAACTAGGGTTTTCTTCCTACTTCTATGTAGAAAGAGAAGCTACTCTTCTCCCTAACAAAAACTCTGTCACTTGGGTTAGAAGGACCTGAGTTTCTGGCAAAGTGTTTATTAGAGAACATCTTCTGGGAAACAGAACAAACATTCATCTGTTGAGTTTGGCCAACAATGGCAGCAGGACTCCAGTGTGAGTGAGGGGCTAGGACAGAAAGGTCAACACAACAAGCCACAGTTCCTTTACTCAAGTATTCACAGCCTACCATGCTTCTTGTTTTTTTCTTCCTATTTAAAGCATTCTTGCTTCCCCGCCTTTGCGTGTTGCTCATTTCTGCTCAGAAGGTATCAAGGGGCTATGTAGATAATCCGTCCCATAGTTTATGGAGTAACCTATATTCCTGCATATTGCTTGGGAATGGGAAAGTAGAGGGGGAAAAATGCCTTCTGGACTACTTCCCCCAGATCCACATCAAGGGAAATTGTCTACTTGCTTTACAGAAGTAATCCAACTCTAAGTACAAAGTGGAAGGATCAAAGACAACATGCAAAGGGAAATTCAGAATTGAAGGAACCACTGAAATGTGTGCTGACGTGTGCCTATTAGCCAGTCTGCAAAGGCATTCATCACCCAAATAAGATTAAAATGCCTTAAAAATATGTTTGTGGACCTAAAATCTGAAGTCAATTTCACGTTTACTGTAAAGAATCAAAGAAGGCATCATTTGGGGAAAGTATACATATAATAAAATTCCACTGCTGGGCTGCACTGGTCCCTGAGGCCCTGGGTATAACTTCAGATCTCTGGCAAGCTTTGCAAAGTCTCTTTATTTTACTCTTTTAGTACAGTTTTTTAATCCTTTCTCAACTATATTAACAGTCAAAGAAAACAAATCAATACGCACAGGCTTTCCATGGGACTCTTAAGCCTGGGAATGGAAAAATAAAACAGGTGGTTGCTTCTCTTCCTTTCTGAGGGGTCTGAAGGCTAACTGTGGATCCAGTGATCATGGCCTCCAACCAAACCTCTATTGATTCTGTTGTAAAGATGGGGGCCAAAAATCACAGGGTTGAGACAGTGGCATATTGAATGGCTCATGGACTTTTAGTAGAAAATCCCATGATCGATGCTCATGATGATTTCATGTTTGCTGCTTTCCATTCAATGACAGGACACATCCACCCAGCAGCTTTTATTTAGCAAGGCCCAGATGCTTTCAGAAATGATGTCATACCCTTCACAGGGTTTTGAGTACGTTGCCAGCATTAGAATGCTCTGACTGAGCAATATAAAGACAGGTTTTGGAACTTCTAAAGCCTTGTGTAATTTCAGACTGTGGATATGAAATGTGTTGGTTGTTATCAGTTCCTATCGAACTGATAGGAAGCATTTACATTTTATAGTGACTCAACTCATCTACTGGGGTAATGGCCTCAGACTCAGTTCATGAAACGAATACATTTGTTTCAAACATGTGAAGTCTCCACTACATGATTGACCACACTGGGTAAAAAGCAGTAAGACATGGGTACCTAGTCTATAAAAAGCTGATAACCTAGTAGGAGCATTGAGACACATAGAGCATATATCCAAATGTCCAGTGAAATGGGATGGGGGCTATGGTAAAAACACAAAGACCCAACCCTACAGAAGACCATACATTTATAGACTCATAATCCAAGCACTATAGAGAGTTCATACAAAGCACTTTCTGACGTGTGAATCCTTTCTGGAGCACACCTGGTGTCACACTGTTTGCCACATAGGAAAAACCCATGTGCTTAGGAGGCAACCCTTGGCTCTAATTTCCAGAACATCTTTTCTCCTTAATTCTTAGCTGGAATCTGTCCTGTAGTAGACAGAATAATGACCTCCTGAAGATGTCCATGTCCTAATCCCCAAAAGCTGTGAGCATGTTATCCTATACAGCAAAAAGGACTTTCTAGATGTTAGTTAGGATGGTAGCCCTCCAGGCACCTGCAAAGACCCCTGGAATGCTGAGATTATCCCTTCATGACCACTGGACTTGCCATCAGAGCCCTGGTTCTGTCCCTTTGACAGGCCACCTGTGGACAAGACATTTTTTTCATCTCTGGAAAATTCAGTTTTCTAATGAGTAAGGTGGAAACAAATAGCTACCACACAGAGAGACTGTGAAGGTCAAATAAGCTCATGGTCATGCAAACCCTGAATTTATAAGGCACTCCATTCATCTAAGGTTGTGCATAAAGTACTCCTCTAGATGGGAGGTCAGCAACAAAGAGAGAGGAGGAAGGAAGGACAGAAAAGTACAGAACAAAATGCTCTATAGAAGCTAAGAATCTAATTGGTGAGATGAAACTATCTAAGCTGTTCAGTAGTAGAGAGGTCACACAGAATAAGATAAAGGCACAAAGAAGAGTGCTTGAGCACACCTCATATCCATTAGAATGACTACTGTTAAAAAAAACCCTGAAAATCACCAGTGTTGGCGAAGATGTGGAGAAATTGGGGCCCTCGTGTGCTGCCAGTGGGAATCTAAAATCATGCAGCCACTACAGAAAACAGCATGGAGGCTCCTCAAAAAAATCAAAAATGCAATTACCACGTGATCCAGCAACTCCACCTCCAGAATACATATTCTAAAGGACTCAAATCAGGATTTCAAAGAGATATTTACACACCCATGTCCACAGCAGCACTATACACAATAGCCAAGAGGTGAGGGCAGCTCAGGGGTCCCCTGACAAATGAATGGATGAACAAACCATGGTATATACATAGGATGAAATACTATTTAGCCTTAAAGAGGAAGGAAATCCTGAGACACGCTCCAACATGAAAGAACCTTGAGGACATTATGCTCTCTGAAATAACCCAGACACAAAGAGATAAATACCGTATGATTCCACTTACATGCAATACTTAGAGTCGTCAAACTCACACAGAAACAGAGAGAAGACTTGTGGCTGCCAGAGGCGAGGGGAAGGGTAATGGGGATTTGTTGCTTAATATGTACAGAGTTTCAGATTTACGAGATGAAAAAATTAGGGAGATTGGTTGCACAATAATCTGAGTGCTCTTGATACTGCTGAACTATACACTAAAAATGGTCAAATTTATGTTATGCCCTTTTTTAACCACAATTTAAAAAAAAAAAAAAAAAGAAGTGGTCAAGAGCATCAGAGTGCTGTTGGCCTTTGCAGAAGGGGATGGAGGTTAGGATGAGGCATCCGGGAAGGCTGTACAGACGTTACAAGACAGCTGGTGCTAGGGAATGCAGTCTTTGCCTCTCAGGGAAGAGACGTCTCTCACAGTTAGAATAAATAACACAGCAAAGGCCTGAAGTCAAGTAGGGGCTGGGACTGGAAAGAGGCCAGACTGAAAAGAACAGCTTTGTGCTGGGAACCAGGACACAAACTAGTGTGGGAGCCTTGAGTGCCATAGTGAAGTCCCTGGGCACTTCCAAGCAGGGAGAGCACATGGCAAGCCAGCATTTTAAAAACACTGGTCTGGCCAAACCTGCTAGGTGCAGGATCCAAGGCCAGGCTCCTGATCTACCTGGTGTCACTCAAGACTCACAACCATCCATGAATGACTGATGAAGAAATGTGGCTGAGAGAGATGAATCAACATACCCAAGCCACACAGCAAATGAGGGGCACCTTTATTTATTTATTTATTTATTTATTTATTTAATTTTTTATTTTCCTAAAATAAAGAAAAAAATTGCTCTTTTCCCCCCAATCTAAAAGGCAACCTTCAGAATGGGAGAAGATATTTGCAAATGGCTTATCTGATAAAGAGTTAGTATCCAAAATCTATAAAGAATTTATCAAACTCGGGGTGCCTGTGTAGCTCAGTGGGTTAAAGCCTCTGCCTTCGGCTCAGGTCGTGATCCCAGGGTCCTGGGATCGAGCCCCACATCGGGCTCTCTGCTCAGCGAGGAGCCTGCTCCCCCCACGCTCTCTCTGCCTGCCTCTCTGCCTACTTGTGATCTCTGTCTGTCGAATAAATGGATGAAATCTTTAAAAAAAAAAAAAAAAAGAATTTATCAAACTCAACATCCCAACACCAAAAAATCCAGTTAAGAAATGGGCGGAAGACATGAAGAGACATACAAATGGCTAACACACACATGAAAAATGCTCAACATCATTTGGCATCAGGGAAATAAAAATCAAAACTACAATGAGATATCACCTGACGCCTGTCATTACGGCTAAAAGTAACAACACAGGAAACAGATGTTAACAAGATAGAAAGGGTTGGGAATGCAAGCTGGTACTGCCACTCTGGAAAACAGTATGGATTTTCCTCAAAAAGTTAAAAATAGTGCTACCCTATAACCCAGCAAGGGTGCTAGTGAATCCTAAAGAATCCTCTCTTCCCAAACTCAAATGTTCATCAAAGACCCACCCCAAATTAGAAACCGGGCTGGGTACTGTTATGACTTGGAGAGCAGAGCCTGCTACCCATGGTGGGAGACAGACTGGGGAACTGAAATTACAGAGCCTCAGATGTCCTCGTGGGATGAGCGGGGAAACCGTGCAGGCGAGGAGGGAGGCACCAAACTAGCTTTGAGATGGAACAAAAATGTCTACAAATGAATGTTTCTTTTTCGGCCCCATATTCACACTATTTTTCTTAAGGTTAACTGAGTGTTAACGAAGCTCCAGTTGGCATTGGTCACATCCAAATTGAGATTGGTCTGTTGGCCCATCCCACTTTGCTGCAACATAATTGAGAGGGTTTGGCTGTCTGGAAGATATTCAAGGCATGGAACCTTCTACCTCCCATGTCAAGCCAACTCCTAGCTAATCAGCGACCCCCCTAGCTGGAGCTCTCTCTTCCTCCACTCTGTTCTCTCCTGCCCAGTATATGGGAGGTCTCTTAGAAAAACTGCCACACTTGCACTTTTCGGCATTATGCTTTGTGTTTATTAGGAATGCACACATCTGGAATCCTTGAGTGACTGCAAATGCACCTGCAAAGTCCAAAAGGGAAGAAAAGCTAAGGCTTTTTTTAGCTTTGTACTGAAAATAAACACTCCCAACAAAACTGAAGTCTTGAAGGCAAAAAGAATCTGGCTTCGACAGTCAGTTTCAAAGCCTATTTTCTGAAACCAACACCAGTGGATAATAAAGTCAAAAATACAATATGACTTTATGGGCTCTACAATGCAGATAACTTTTAAAGAATCCACAAGGAAGACTTTTAGTTTTTTTCCTACCTCATCACCATCACCTCATCACCTTCATCACTTCTCCATCTATATAAACTATAAATCAGCTCATAGCCCCTTCACCACTGGCTTTAAAATTAGTTGGTTCTTTTCAAGACAGTCACATCTCAAGCTATAGTCTCTTGCAATGGCTTCCACAAACTTGTTTCTTCTCACATTTTCCTTTCTAGTTTGCCCTGAATGCCTAATGTCCCCTATGGAGAACACTGAAGAAAGAGCTTTTCCCAGCTTTTGTGGTGGGGGCCTCCTGACCTTAATGAACTTCAGCAGACCACTCTCCACTAAAGGTACCAAGTGCTGGGACCTACGAAGGAGCACAAATTCCTTCCCCAGACTCATCACCCACCCTCATACTGGATACGTCCATAAAATGGGAGAGCCATTTCTCTATTTAGAGGGATGGTGTGAAAACCACGCTAGCAGAAACAGCATACTACAATTTGTCCCTTTGGTTCATCAGCATCTGGCTTTGAACTACAAATTCATGGGACCCAGAGGAGCCCCCAATGGCCTGAACCCACGGCCAGTCTCAAATAGATATATAACTGTGTGTTAATAAAACACTCAATGAAGAACCAAAGTATCTGCCAGTCACCATAAAAAGTCTATCGTCCACAGGAAATTAAACATTTTTACTTGTGGTGTACCCAGTGTAAACGCTCACAAGGAACTAAGGTTCCTTATGCATTTGCTTTGGGTATGGTACCATTTTCATTAGAAAAGTCCAGTTAAAAGAACTTTGTGATGGAAACAAGCTCTTGATTCAGGTATGCACACAAAGGCAAACCCCAAAATTATAGAACAAAGCACGGCAGCCTTTCCATCAAGATGTTAAACATAAGCAGGTTTGTTTTAGGACCTTCCTTGATATCTTTCCCAAAATTCTCATTTTGGCAATTGTAAATGTCCTGATTTTCCTATCTCTCACGTTATGAGCAAGGACAAAGCTGTAATGAAGCTATTAAAAGAGTAGTCACTGGGCCTTTTTGTCCCAGAACACCACGATTTTATCCCAAATGAAGAGCAATTCCCTGGCTATGCTATAATCATGTAACTCAGCATTTATTCCTTCAATAGTTTGTAAGTAATTTTTAAAGACACAATTCCCAAATTTGCAGAAACTGGCTTCACACTCACATTAATGGGGGGAAAAAGCACTCATCACCAACGTCTTCCTCTGAGTGACCCAATGTTCACACTTGCAATTTGCAAAGAGCATTAGTAGTGACCATGAAGCCAAAGCCAGTGGTTTTATAACCACCACGCTTGGTATGTAGAATGAGAAAACCAGCAAGGACCACGGAACGTGATAGAATAACTGGCACCAGATCAGCTAATTGAAATGGGTGAACTCACAGGCAAGTTTAATCTATAATAGCAGGAAAGTTCTCCTGCCTCTGAAAGTTGGCATCAGCCATAGTTTCCATGAAACTTGCACCAGAGCAGAACTCTTGGAAACTATAAATGTTTTTGACTCTCAAAGGAAGACAGAAAAAATCAGAGTGACTTCATAATTGGCTTGGTTAATGATGTCTGTGTGAGTTGGTCATTTTCAGCAGTTCTTAAAATCCTGGACTGGCTTCCGTCTGGTCCTCTGCATGTTTCTATGCTCCCTTTGAGTGGTGAGTGCCTAAGGCATTCTTGATAGTTATTACTAGTTGGATAATGATTTCCTACATTCACCTGGTGCTTTGGTTCACTATGTAAAGTGGCCCTCATATAAAGAGACACACAAATCACCCATATAATGGATTAAATTGTGTCCCCCACACAAAAAAATCCGTGTGTTGAAACATAACCTCCAGTGTGACTGTATTGGAAAAAGGACCTTTAGGGAGGTACTTAAGGTTGTATGAAGTCATAAGGGTGGGGCCCTACTCCAGTAGGATTGGTGTCCTTGTAAGAAGAGGGAGAGATATCCAACATCTCTCCCTCTCTCTAACCATGCACAGAGGAAAAAGCCATTCAAGACAGAGCGGGAAGGTGGCAGTCTGTGAGCCAGGAAGAAAGACCTTACCAGAAACCAAATTTTTGATCTTCAGCTTTCCAGCCTTCAGAACAATGAGAAAATAAATGTTTGTGGCTTAAGTCACCTGGTCTATGGCATGCTGTCATAGCAGCCCGAGCTGACCAAGATATCCAGTCTACAAGGTGATTCTTGCAGCCCAAGCAGTATGCAGTGCACAGCATATCCAACCCACTGTCAACCAACTGTACACACTCATGGACTTTATTTCTGCATTATGTTCATCACACCTCTCTAATCCAGCACTGTGATATGATAGGAAAAACAACAACAACAACAACAGACAAAACCATGTTTGAGTCATGGGCCATCACTTCCCAGCTGTGAGATCTTTAGCAAAATCCTAAATTCCTCTGAGTCTCAGTCTCCTTCTATAATAAATGTTTGTCTAGCTGGTTAACTCTAGCCTCTCCAACAAATTTAACAAGACTCAGGATTATGAAGTATTTTTTATCCACTATAAAAAAACTCACTTCATGCATGTTTTGCATGTGTGTGATTATCTTTAAAGTTTCAAGAAGAATATTAAGTGTTGGTTTCTTCAAAAAAAAGAGTAAAATACTATAAAAATGTCCATCAGTATTGTGCTGAGAGTTTCTCTGCCTTCATGCCTGAAAATTTCACTTCCTTAAGCCTCAGTGGCTTGATCAGTGAGTCATTCAGTGGTAGCATCTCTAAGTCAGTCATCACATATGGGCTAAAGCTGACCTCTGGATAGTGGAGACTTCTTGGAACTTTCCTTGGGTCATCCTAACTCTGCCTTTCTCAACAGTCTCAGAAAAGTAAATAGAGTCCATGGGCTAGATCCATCAATATCAAGACTGGAACTCACAATAATAATAGTCAATGAGAACATGAGGCATCAACTTGTTAATAATTATAACAATAATAATAAAATTTCAAAGGTATTGAGAGTTTGTATGGGCAGCCACTCGCTAAGTCTTCATGTGCATTATCCTAATAACCCTGTAAGGTTAGATACCTCTACCTCCACTTTAAGGAAAGGAGACTGAGGCACAGGAAGGCTAAATAATTTGCCCAAGGGCCTACAGCAGGAAGTGGCATAGTAGGTTTGAAAGGCTTCACAGGACCAGATCACTGAGCTGTCCTGGCTGTCTCTACTTTGGGTCCCTAATGCCTTTCACCTGGGCTGAGGGCTTTAGTTCAAGTGAGTCCTCCTCCTCTCTGTGGCAAGTAACACTGTGGGAGGGAACTGATGTTAGAGAGATGTTTCCACACACTTCCAAGTGATACACAGGTGTTATTTCCATTAGCACAACTCCTCTTGAAATCCTTCTGTGTATAAAATCAATCCACATGTTCTTAATTTAAAAATAAAGAAAACATGAAAAAAATTGGAGAAGACACACATAAATGGCAAGATAAATGGCAAATCCATGTTTTTGGATTGGAAGAATTAATATATATTTTTAATATTGTTGAAATGTCCATACTACTCAAAGCAATCTATAGGTTCTGTGCAATAGCTATCAAAATTCCAATGGCATACTTCACAGAACTAAAACAGTCATTCTAAAATGTGTGTGGAACTACAAAGGGCTCCAAATAGCCAAAGCAACAGTGAAAAAGAACAAAGCTGGAGATACGATGCTCCCTGCTTTCAAGATATACTACAAAGCTACAGTAACCCAAGGAGAATGAATGATACTGGTACAAAAACAGACACACAAATCAGATTGGAACAGAATTAAAAGCCCAGAAGTAAATTTACACAGATATAGATAATTAATCTATGACAAAGGAGCCAAGGACATACAATGGAGAAAGGACAGTCTCTTCAATAAATTGTAATGAGAATACTGAACAGCCACAGGCAAAAGAATGAAACTGGACCACTATCTTACACTACACACAAAAATTAACTCAAATTTTATTAAAGACTTGAATATAAGACCTAAAACCATAAAAGTTCTACGGGGAAAAAGAACAGGGGCAGTAAATTCCTCAACATCAGTCTTAGGAACATCTTTGTGGATCTGACTCTAAAGGCAATGGAAAGAAAAGCAAAAATAAACAAACGTGACTACATCAAACTAATGAGATTTTGCAGGGCACAGGAAACCATCACCAGAATGAATGAGCAACCTGTTGAATGGGAAAAGATATTTGTAACTAAATATCTGACAAGGGGTTAATATCCAAATACATATAAAGAACTCCTACAACTCAAAGACATAAAAAATAAACTACTGGTTAAAAAATGTGCAGAGCATGTGAACAGACATTTCTTCAAAGAAAACATACAGATGGCCAACAGGCACGTGAAAAGATGCTCAACATCACTAATTACTAGTGAAATGCAAGTCAAAACCACAATGAGACCCCTCCTAACGCCTGTTATAATTGCTGCTATCAAAGAGAAAAGAAAGAACAAGTGTTGGTGAGAGTGTGGAAAAAAGGAACCCTTGGGCACTGTTAGTGGGACTGTAAATCAGTGCAGCCACTATGGAAAACAGTATGGGATTCCTCAAAAAATTAAGAACACAACTACTGCATGACTCAGCTACTCCACTTCTGCGCATTTATCCAAAAAATTTGAAAACACTAATTTGAAAAGATATATGCACCCCGTGTTTATTGCAACATTATGTGCAATAGCCAAGATATGGAAGCAACCTAAATGTCCAGTGATAGATAAATGGAAAAAGAGGTGAGATAGATAGATACACACACACACACACACACACACACACACACACACACACACACACCAGAATATTACTTAGCCATAAAAAAGAATAAAATCTTGCCATTTGCAACAGCATGGTTGGACCTTAAGGGTACTATGCTAAGTGACTTCAGTCAGACAGAGAAAGGCAGATACTAAATGATTTCACTCATATGTGAAATCTAAAAGATGAAACAAATGAACAAATAAAATAAAACAAAGACAAAGTCATAGATGCGGAGAACAGACTAGTGGTACCCAGAGGAGAAAGGGGTTGGGTGAAATGGGTGAAGATAATCAGTGGTATGCTGACGGATGGTAACTAGACTTATGGTGGTGATCACTTTGTAGTGTATGCAAAAGTCAGTTTAACACTAGTAATAATGAAGCCAAGTCAGCATAACCAGCCCCCTGGAAAGAGAGACTACTGTGTCCTTAAGTCTAAGTTCTTTGTAATCACTACTTCATAACCAGAGATACTACCTTTTCTCCAAACTAAAAACCAGGCAAAATTCTGAGATGTTGGCCAGGAGGCAAATCATCCAAAGAAACCTCTCCCTTCTGAAAACACTGGCTGTTCTCAGGAGCCCTCAGAACCCGTTACTCCCCTGCAGGTAACCAGCAGACTCCAATAGGAAGGCTACTTTGGGTTGGGGGTTGAGGGGACCAAATAGCATTTCTTTATTAGAGAAAAGAAGGAAGATGAGTAGAAGTGAGATTTTTTTAGGTAGAGAGGAAGATATTTGTGTCTGATGGCCTCAATTTTCTCAGAAGAGGAATGAGCCAGTTGAGGTTTGGATAAAGAAAGCTTGAGAAGGGTGGAAAATGTTGAGGACAAAAAGTCAAGTAGAAAGCATCAGAAGAATGACCAAGTAGAAGGGACAGTGGCATGAAACTCAAGTGGCATGGTTTATAGGTCAGAGCAGAGAGCTCCAGTGCATTTGAGCTGGGCCAGGCCCTCAGACAGTAGTCTCCAAGCTGACCCCCAGACTGCAGCCTCACCTGCTGTGACTTATCTAGGGTCACGTCCATGCCTCAGTCATTTCAAGGGTTACCTTTGCCTGAAAGAAAATTCAAGGCCCTCTGCATGACACACGGACTTTTCTTGCCATCAGACCCCACTTACCTGTGCAGCATCCTGTTATACTTTCTGCCGTAATGAACTAATTTTAGTTCCTCCAAAGCCCAAGTCTTTTCATTGCTTCTTGGCCTTAGATCACACAGCTCCCCTGAAATGATTTTTCCCTTTTATGCCTGTGGGGCAAATATTCATATTTTTTTAAGATTACTTCCTCCAAGAAGCCTACCGAAATCACCTAAGGTAAAGCCAATCACTCAGTCTCTCCTTCTGCCAACCTACATATGCCCTGTATATGCCCCTAACATCACACAACCCTTCCTATTTCAGCAATTCTAAAATGCACACTTTTTCACGTTTCCAAAATCTCTGATGTGATCTTATAATAGATGGTGCATCATAGTTCAATTGGTAGGACTTTTTATTTCTTCATGGTACCAGAAAAGGTCATTCTACACACAAGCATTAGTGAAATGCAGCTTCATTTTTTAACTTCTAATGTGAGTGGGGCAGTGCTTCGCATTTGGAGGCGATCTTATCTCCCCTCCCCCCAACACACATTTGGGAATATTGGGTTGTATCAGTTTGTTGGGGGGGAGGGGAGTAATGTTTCTGGCATCTCCCGGGTTGAGGCCAAGGATGTTGCTAAACATCCTTTAACACACAGGACAGCCCCACAATTATCCAGCCCAAAATGTCAGTATCAGGTGATTGAGAAGCCATTGTGTTAGGAGTAACAATACTTATTTGGCTGTATCATATGCTTGATTATATTTAACTTCAGATCAACCTTTTACAGTGTCTAGTAACCTAAAAACACAGCAATTTTTTTCCAAACCTTGGCTTAAAGAGCAAAAATAGCAACTCTGGAGAACCCCCCTAAGTTTTCTTCATCATTCCCGCCCATTTCCTTCTGCTGGCCTCCCAAGGGGAAGGAAGGAAGCAAAATTGGAAAGCCAGAAGATCTCAAAGAGATTGTGACCTTAAACCAATTACGTTAGTTAATGACAAGGCAGATACTGGATCCCAAGATCTGCAGATTTCCCCAGTCCCACCTGGCCCGGGAGGCAGCTGCTCTGCTTCCTGGCTAGGCTGACGAACATAGTTTGGTACCATGAGAGGAAACGTGCCCTACAAACACAAGCTGCGGGACTTAGCAGGAGTTTAGCATTAGTATTCACGCTTCAACACCCGGGCCCCACCCGGCTCTCACCCCACTTTATGACAATCTAGGCTGACTCCGCAAAAAGGCCTCTGAACTCTGTAGGGAATTGGGTTTCTGCAAAAATAAGTTTGATTCTTAAGTGTGAAGGAACTTTAAATAAATTCAGGTGATTTTGTCACACAAAAGGCAGAGGGGACTTAATACGTGCATTTAAGGCTCTGGAGTAAGGGTTATTAACTGGGAAGGGGAAAGCAGGGGCAGCTGTCTTCCACCCCCAGAAGCTGCACATGTGGAAAGGGCCTTCGACTGGAGCAGGAAGCTGATTTATGTGTGTGTGTGTGTGTGTGTGTGTGTGTGAGAGAGAGAGAGAGAGAGAGAGAGAGAGAGAGAAAGGAGATCCGAAGGAAGGTTTTTGGCAAGGCTTCCCCGCGTCTCAGTTCCACAGCCAGGTGGGCCCCAGGTGGGCCCCGGAGTTCCTGGACTCAAGTCCCAGGGGTTTCACCTCCCCCCTTCCCTCTCAGAGAGGCGGAATCCCTGTGGATGGCTCCGCTTTGCAACGGTGGCCCCTCCCGGCTTCATCCCTTCATCCCGGCCCCGCAGCCCCGCCCTGTGGAGGGATCCTGCGCGCGAGCCGGGTCCTGGAGGCCAGACTCACCTTCAGATGGATGGGGAAGGACCGCTCCTGCTGGAGGGAGCCCAGCAGCGTCTGCTCCACGCTGACCAGCTCCGAGGTCGAGTCCACCACGCGGGCCAGCGCACTGCGCATCGCCATCTGGGCCAGGGTGCAGGGCCCCCGACCCCGGGGGAAGGGCAGCAGCTCCGCGCCCCACTCGGCGCCTCGCACCACTTCCACTTCTGGGGAGCTTGCCCGAGCCCCAGACCCGCCATTCCTGACCCCCCGCGCCCCGCCCCCGTCTTGGCGCCCAGGCCCCCGCTGGGCCCGCCGCGGGCCTGTGCGACGCCCTGGGGCGGCGGACACGTGGTCTGGATCGTGCGGCTTCCCCGGGTCGCCCGGACCATCCCCCCAGCCCCACTCCTGCTGCAGCAGCTGCAGAGTCTGCAGAGCCACCATTTGGTGGCTGATGGAGGCCACTAAGGGCGCCGGGCTAGCCATCGCCTCTGCCCGCGCTTCGGCGGGCCCCGCGGGCAGGTGCAGCAATGAGCAAGAGAGGGGCGGGTGTTTGGGGTCGCCAAGGTCACATTTCTCGGCCTTCTAGCCTCTTGAGGGTGGGGCTGGCCCCGCCCCAGGCCCGCAGGAGATGGCCTGCACTGGCCACTGAATTCTTAGTACGAAGGGGCGTGTCGGGACCCAAGGCTGCCTGAGGCTGGGCTCCTTGTGCGCTCGAAAATCCCCCAAATGCTGAGCGCGGGTTCTTTCTCTTCTCCAGGACTTCGATGGGAAAACGTACGGCTTGGTGCAGATGCATCCGTCCGCAGGGATACCCCACCCCCACCTCCTGTGAAGGATGCCTGTCAGTGACCGCTCATGCCCTGGGTCCTGAGGGTGGCAGGTAAGAGATCCACCCTGAGCAAGGGTGCCAAGAGCCAGAGAAAGCTCACAAAAGGTAGGCCGTGTCCCCATCCTCCCCCCACCCCTTTCCCAACCCTGGGAGAATTTTCAGGAACTTCTTGGGGTAACCTTCAAGGCCTCGTGTCCCCCAAACAGAAGTCGGGGACTTGTGTAACTTGTGTATATGGACCTTCTGCTCTTCTCTGCTTTGCTCATGCCACAGGCACTCAGGCATTCTGATGGCTAAGGAGGCATCAGGGCACAGCTGGGGTAGGACACACTTAGGCCCCCTGCCAAGGTGACTCGGGAAGTGCGGATTTGGCATTGCCCAGAGGAGGAGCCCAAATGGCTTTGTGTGAAACTCCCCAAGGACGTGGGCAGCGGGAGTTTGAAGCTAAATCCTTTTAGGAGCCATGAACCCAGGGACAGCTGTACAAATAGTTGCTGCTTTTAATTAAACCTAACTTCACTGCTTCCTTGACTCAGGAGAAAAGACTGGGAAATTTATGCTTTGATAGACTGGAAACTATTGGTGTGTGATTACATTTTATATATATTTTTAAAAAGCAGCACACAGTTGAGGAGAATGGTATGGAGGAGTGTTACAGAGTAGCCTGGTGGCGGCTTTCTTCCTTCATGGGAAACCATTGAGCATAACTCCACCACACAAATGAGGCAGGTAACAAGGGTGCAGGCACATGACAGACACTGGACCCTCCCCACCTGGAGGGTGGGATTTCCTCCTTCCTTTAGAAGAGAGTGTGTCCCCCACCCCACCCCACCCCCTCGGTGTGGTGGAGTGAGAACTGGAGAGGCCTTTGTGTGGGAAAGCTGCCCCAGTGAGTCTATTAGTCTAAAGGGCGGTCATCAGAGATATGGGGTGGAATTCAGGGTCCTTTAAGGTTTCTTCAACTCTAGGATAACATGACCCCATATAATCCTCCCAACTCTCCAGTGAAGGTTCCTTCTAGTTCCCAGTGTTTTCTTCGCCTATGAAAACAAATCTGAATGCCAAGGTAAAGAAAACTTTTCTTAAATAAAAACGAGTATGTTCACACTAATTATAACTAAGTAAAAATGCATGTCTGTGCATTGACAGGAAATTACTTTGGGGGGAAGTAAATAGTTTGAAGTTGATTAGATTCTCTTGATGAAGTTACTCAAGTTCATGAGAAAAAAATAGAAAAATCCTTCTTTGAGTGTGTGTGTGTATGTTTTAATCCTCAAATATTGAAATACACTAGGTTTAGCAGAGACTAACCAGGAATAGCAAAAACTAACCCCTAATTTTCACAGAGCATGTCAGATCTCCTGGGGTGCTCCTCTTTCCAGATAAGCAGGAAATCCAGTTTCATGGGCGAACTCTTCCACTATCAAATGGCTGACTGCAAAACCTTCTTGACAGATGGAATTCCAGCCAACAGCAGAATTGAAATCACTAGACACAGCCTGACCTGAGGCCCCACTGTTCTACATCCCAGGCTGACTTTGAGACCTATGAGACCAACTGAACTTTAGGGAGTATGAGAGAAGGGGCCAGAGAACCATGGGGCTTCTGGGATGGTACATGCTGCTTCAATCATTGTCTGAGTTTCCTCCTATCTTTTAGAGAGCCCCAGACTATCTAGCTTCTCGAGGGTTGTCTGTCCCAGCCATGGACAACATTTTTCTTTGCCATGACTTTGGAATGGCTGATGTTCCAAAGCTGGAGATACGAGGCTCTAAGTGAGGAAAAGCACTCATAAGCTATTGAGACAGGTCAGTAGCACAGTAGATCTGCCCTTGATCTGAACACCTCCAAAGTTATACATGCTGGGCTACCAGATCAAGTACTGAATTACACACTCCCTACTCACTATACTGACAGGCCAAGGCCATAGTGTAATAGAGGGCACACTCAAAAGGATGAAGTCCTGGACACCTGATACTTTTGCTTCACTGTATCTATTTCACTATTTTATGGAAACATACCCTCATTTACCAGTAGATACTCCTCCTCCTCCTCCATGTTTGGTCCATATAGTCAGGGGAAAGGAAGCTGTCCCACTGCAGAAGTGGACTGGGGCATCCGAGCCCAGGGCCAATCACACATCACATTCTCATTGTGAATGGTCAGGAAGGGGCATGTGACCCACATGGAGCCAATATGACAATAATATTTAGGATGCTTTCAGCTGAATGTACTGTATAGAATAAAATAATGGAACTAGAAGAAAGTATAGGCCAAACGGTAAATTCCTTTCTAGCAAGAAAACTTAATACAAAGTCATTTAATTGAGAAGAATAAGTTATTGTCTCCAATCACAAGACTTAATGGTAGGAAGGCTCCAGGGCTGATTAATCTCTAGGAGTGTCAGATCTCCAGGCATGCTCCTCTTTCCACATACCCTGGAAATCCAGTCTCATGCAGCTCATCCTTCCACTATCAAGTGGCTGACTGCAATGACCACTTCTGGTCATGAAACTAAGAAGTTTTAAGCTCCAGAGCTTCTGTAGCCCTCCTGTGAGTCCGAGGGTCAAGAGGACCAACAGTGAAGAGAGAAAAGGAAGAGATTTTTAGAGAGAAGCCAGTGGTCTTACAACACCAACACAAACAAGACCTATGTTTAGCAGCACAAGGAGATAGCCTCACCTCTAAGCTTTTCAGTTATACACGCCACCAAAAACTCTTTTTGCTTGAGCCACTTCGGGTTGAATATATGGCTTCTTGTAACAGAAAGCTACAACTAAAGCAAACTGCTTGACTATACTGAGTGCAGAAATGTTGTTAATGGAGTGATCCGTGACCTAGTGCCTCTCGGGCAAAACAGCCCTAAAAGGTCCCTCTGGCCACTTCCAGCAACACTTCTGCAATTCACCTAAAGTTTCCACTATTTCAACAATTGTGGAGAAACCTCTCTAAGCAACTCTGGTCTTTCCTGACAATTGATGGGAGCATTATTAAGTGGGCAATGGAAGTACTCATGACCTTGGGTAATGTGGGATGAAAACTCCGCAAAGTGAGAAGCAGTGTTAGTAAACTGATAGAGTGTGGTTAGAGAAACAAGTGTTCTGGCCCTTCTATGAATCTAGAGGTTCTTTTCCTCTGGATTCTTTCCTTTTTCCTCCTTTTATTATCTCTTTTGTTTGAGTGTAGTTGACGCACAGCATTACATTAGTTTCAAGTGTACAATGGAGCGATTCAGCATCTCTGCACTTTATGCAGTGCTCACCCCAAGTGTAGCAAGGTATGAACTTGTACATGGAATCCTGGCCCAGTGGGAACAGAAGAGGGAAATGGGAGAGGGTGGCGCCCTGTGAAGCCTTCCTCAAAGGACTCGGTAGAGCCCAGATACATTTGAGCCCTCCTTATATACTTTGGCGCTTTTCTCCAAAAGGGATCCAAGAGAATTCCAGAAATGGAGCTGTTAACCTTCAGCACACCCTGGCAAAGTTCATAGGCGGGAGCAAAACAAAACATGTCCAAAGAGACCAGAGAGTTATTATTTTTGAATGAAAATTATGGTTGAGGAGAAACAGATGCTGAAGAGATAGACCAAGATCTGAAAATGTTCTGTAAAAAAGAAAACAACGGCACCGAAAAGATGGAAGCCCAAAGAAGAAAGAGCAAAAAAGATCAAATTGCCTTTTTAAACATACAATTGTGATGTTTGAATATGCCAGGTCATAAAAATGCACATGCAATTCCAGCTTTGGCCTAAACATTTGATTTTCAGAAGAAAAAAAAATGTAGTCCTGCCACGAAACCTCTGAATTGCCAAAAACAATTGTTTACATAGGGCAATGTGTTTTAGGGACATCATATACGCACCGCTTGCCCAGACCCTGTTAAACTGGTGAAGCTAAGTGAGGCTCAGTACAACTAAGTGCAGAAAAATACGCCAGTGGAGTAAAGGGAGGGAAAAGAGAAGTTTGAAATGTTGGAGCTCACCTGCCTGTTCCAACATAAGTTAACGTGCAATTCACCTCAACACAAAATGCAGTTCTTTCTGGGCATGTGAATCATGTCACTTGGTTTAGTTTATTTTCAGGAGGAATCCTTGATGTTGGCAGAAAAAAGTCAAGAAAGGGACTTTAAAAGAACAAATAGGATTTTTCCTAATTTCTTGTAGCTTTGGTGGATGATTTCATGTTGAAGAATGGGGGGATAGCAGGGATTTTCCTGCTGCCTACACATAATCTCAACAAGACAACCTTGCTGGGTTTTCCCCTCAATTTCTGATTACAAAATTTAACCCCTGAAGATTATCCTTCCCCTTGGAGGGAAGAATTTAAAAGCTGCTTAATTTCCTGAACTTTTGCAGGTTCTTTCATCTCAGTAGGGGAAAAAAAAAATTTGATCACCCTCATCACTTCCCATGACTGCCCTCATATTTTCAAGTTCTAGAAGGTACTCTCAATATGATTGAAAGAAATTCTTGACTTGGGTTAGTATATTTAAAATTAAAAAAAAAAACAATTCCTTTCCTTATATTTATCTTCATTCCCTTTTGTACTTTTTTCCTCTAAGAAATTTTCTGCTCTTCTTCCCCAGTTTCTCTTCTGTCAGGCTTTATGGTGGAACAGACCTTGGGGTTTTATCCATCCTCTCATTTCCTCCTCTCTCCCTTCTATTTTTCCAGAATTTTCTTTCCTACGAAAAATGAGAAAAGGGGGCAGGGACAAGGGATTTTGGAGGCACATGGTTCTTCTGTGTAGCAAGATTACTATGCTTATGTTTCCGTGAAGTCAAAACTTCTTGCTGGGAGTTTTGGTCTAGTTTCCAACTCTTAAACCCTGCGTGCGGCAAGGGGGAGCTCATGCAGTTTTGGGAACTGGCTTAGTGCCTTCCCACATTGGCTCTCTGTGTTAGGAAAACAAGAGAGGCCGACAGATCTACTTGTTTTATTTGTTTGGTCATTTCAGTCCTTTTGTTTCAAAATATTATTGAGAATAGTCAGAAGAGTTGAAATAAGGTAAAAGACATTTTAAAAATAAAGATTTGTTGAGCATGATTGAAGTGATCTGTTTTTCCTCCTTGGAGGAAAAAGATACAAACTATTTTAAAACTTAAGTTTACATAAAAATATGACTGCATATTTTAGCAAAAAGGATGTCTATATCTTAATTCTCATCATCTTTTTTTTTTTTTTTTGACTATTCACTGTTCACTATCAAGTGGGGTCTTACAGATGGGAATCTGACCGTAAAACGCAAATGGTCCATAGAAATGATCAAATTTCAAGCATTTGTTCAAAAAACATCATATGTAAATTTTATTTCATCTGTACTTCCCATTTGAAAATTGAAACCACTTTCAATGGGATATTTAATGCCTCTGTTCAAATATCTAAGTTTACTCAGGCCTAAATTATGGTCTTTGATAGATCATTCATAGATAATGGTAGATAATCTGTTAAAGCAGTGAAGGATTTTTTTTTTTTTTAAGATTTTACTTATTTATTTGACAGAGAGAGAGACAGTGAGAGAGGGAACACAAGCAGGGGGAGTGGGAGAAGGAGAAGCAGGTTTTCCGCCAAGCAGGGAGCCTGATGTGGGGCTTGATCCCAGGCACCTGGAGTCATGACCTGAGCCAAAGGCAGATGCTCAGTGACTTGAGCCACCCACATGTCCCCAGTGAAGGATTTCTTAACGTCCTATTCATTTCAGCTAAGAATAAAATCTTATGCTTTCCAGGTAAATATTAATTTTAATACATGATTCCATTTTACAAAGACTTAGATTTAAAGTCAGCATAAAATATAAAATGTATGTGAGGGACTGCCTGTCTGGTTCAGTTGGGAGAGCATGTGACTCTTGATCTCAGGGTCATGAGTTCAAGGCCCATGGGCATAAAGCTTACTTAAAATGCATATGATGGGCAAAAAATATACCTTAAAATATCTTATTTTATTTATCACAATTTATACACGCTTCAAAGTAAAACTTTTGTTAGCTTTCTTAAATTTCCATGCTGATATTTAAATTCTCAAATTTCACAGGGAAGCAATGTAGCATGGAAGCTAACAGATTGGGCTCTGATGGATGATAGAAACATCTGCCTGGGGAATTCAAGAAATCAACTTAAAAACTGTAAGAACAGAGGAAAGTTTACTTCAGGTGTATATAGTCAACATACAAAAACTGATTAGCTTCCCATATACCACAATAACTGACTAGAAATGTCAGGGGAAAGATGGTCCAATTTATAATAACTACAAACCTACAAAATAGCTGGGAATACAGTAAACATGAACATGTTCAGGACTTATGTAAAAACTATAGATAAAAAAATTATTAAAAACTGTAAAAGGAGGGATATCTGGGTAGCTCAGTCGCTCAAGCATCTTACTTTTGATTTCAGCTCAGGTCATGATCTTGGGGTCATAGGATCCAGCCCTGCATCCGGCCCCATGCTCAGCGGGGAGTCTGCTTGAGGATTCTCCCTTTCCCTCGGCCCCTCCCCCCATTCTCTCTAAAGTAAAATAAATAAATCTTTTTAAATAACTGTAAAAGAAGATCTAAATAAATGGAGACAAATATTCCCTTTCTGTTTGAATAGTTCAAATTTATAAAGCTATAAATTTTCTCTAAATTAAATAATTCAGTACAATCCCAGTAAAACCTCAATAGGATTTTTATGAAAGCAAACGAGCTCATTCTCAAGTTTGTGTAGAAGAGAAAGCGTCAAAATAGCTAAGAAAATTTTGAAATAAAAACAATTAGGGGACGTCTGGGTGGCTAGGTCTGTTAAGTGTCTGCCTTCAGCTCATTTCATGATCTCGGGCTCCTGGGATTGAGTCCTGAATTGGGCTTCCTGCTCAGCGGGGAGGCTGTGTCTCCCTCTTTCTCCAGCCCTCCCCCAATCATGCGCAGCCCTGCACACACTCTCCCACTCTCTTTCTCTCTCAAATAAATAAATAAAATCTTGAAAAAAAAAAAAAAAGAACAAATAGGAAGAACTTTCTCTACTGTGTATCAAAGTGTGCTCTAAGCTATACTAATTTTAAAAGTGTGATAATGTAAGAAACAAAACAGAGGATCATAGGGGAAGAGAGAGAGGAAAAAATAAAACAAGACTAAAAAAGGGAGGCAAACCCTTATGACTCTTGATCATAGGAAACAGGATTGTTGAAGGGGGGCTGTGGAGGGATGGGGTTAACTGTGTGACAGATGTTAAGGAGGGCATGTGATATAAGGAACTCTGGGTGTTATACCAAATTGATGAATCACATGCCTCTACCTCTGAATACGCTATATGTTAATTAATTGAATTTAAATTTAAAAAGGTTTTTAAAAAAGTGTGATAATGGTACTAAAATGGACAAATAGTTCAACAGTCAGAACCAGGGCTGCACATATGGAAAGGGCCTTCAGCAGGAGCAGGAAACTGATTTATGTGCGAGAGGAAGGACTTGCAGACGAAGATTTTGGCGCAGCCTTCCTGGAGCTCTGTTCTCGGCTCCAAGATCCTTACCCCTAGAGCTGAGTGCTCATAAATACATACAAGACACAGGATATATACACCACAAAGGAAAAATAGATTTTATTATATAAAATTATAAAATTTTTTTTGATGAAAGGCCATAAATAACATTTGAAACTAGTGAAGTCTGAGAAAATATATTTGAAGCATTAAAAAAAAGCACAAAGGATCAATATATGAACTTACAGAAAACAACTGTACAATTTTTTTAATTTTTTTTCTTTTTTTACAACTAGACAATTTTTAATGATACGGATTTTCATCAAATATAGGCAAAAGATACAGAGAAAATCAATGGTCTAATAAACATAGGAAAAGATCATCAACCTCACTGGTTCTCAGGAAAATGCAGGTGAAATCAACATTTGAGATAGGGCTTCCTACTCCTCAACCCCCGGACTGGCAGAAATAAAAGCTGATTCATATACACGTGGCCAACAATGTTGGACAAAGACTTGTTTCATATGCTATTAGAAGGATATACTAAGTCAGTCCTTTTGGAGGATAATTTCTATCCTGCAGAAAGAGTCACATTGTGAGCACAGTTGTACGTAGAGGAAAAATGCAAATAACTGAAATGCCTATCCATAGGGGAATGGATAAGTAAAGTCATGGGACACCAAGATAGTACATATCCCTGTTACAAAGAAAGCCGATACAAAAAATAGGCAGAGCTGTAGTCATCAACATGGAAAGGAGCAAGCCAGAAAGCATTCACCTGACAAATAGTAACACTGAGTATCTCAACTGGTCAGGTACTGTTGTAGATTTGGGGATATAGACATGAGTAAAATAAACCACATTCCTCCCTCAAGCAGCTTATATTCTAATGCCGGTTTGACAATAAAATCAACAAGTAAATGTCATGATGATGCTCGGTAAGTGTTGTGAAGAAAAATAAAGCATGGTGTGTCATTTTTTTTACTTCATTCAGCTGTAGGAGAAAACCCAGTTAGCTGAGGCTTAAATAAATAAGGATTTATTGATCACGTATAACAGAAATTCAGGTGAGGGAGAGGGAAGCTGGGGGTAGCTTACCAAAGAATGAAACTATTTTTAGCTTTCTGCTCTAACATCCTCTGTTTGTGGCTTCTGTGCTCTTGGTTACAAAAAGGCTACTGGTCACTCGGTAGGTCAGCATTCCAGGCTGGGGACTATTTTTCTTTTTTTAGTAAGCTCTACACCCAACATGGGACTTGAGTCTCTTAACCTGAGATCCAGAGTCATTCCCGTGAGAATGAATATGAGTGAAATTAGATGGTATTTGTTTTTCTCTGACCAACTTACTTCACTTAGCATTCTACTCTCTAGCTCCATCCATGTTGTTGCAAACGGCAAGATTTCATTCTCTTTATGACTAAAGCATATTCCATTATATATATTATACATTATATGTATTTATATTATATATATCATTATATACATATATATTATTTACAATAGCCAAATTATAGAAGGAGCTATTGTAAATAAATGCTGCTATAAAATAAGGGTGCATGCATCTCTTTGAATTTGTGGGGTTTTTTTGCATTTTGGGGGGGTAAATCCCAATAGCATGATTTACTGGATCAAAGGGTAGTTCTACTTTTAATTTTTTGAGGAACCTCCATACTGTTTTCAACAGTGGCTGCACCAGTTTGCATTCCCAACAGTGCAAGAGGGTTCCTTTTTTTACCACATCCTCACCAACACTCATTCTTTTTTTTTTTTCTTTAAGATTTTATTTGTTTGACACAGAGAGAAAGCACACAAGTAGGAGGAGTGGCAGGCAGAGGGAGAGGGAGAAGGAGAAGCAGGCTTCCCGCTGAGCAGGGAGCCTGATGTAGGGCTCAATCCCAGGACCCTGGGATCCTGACCTGAGTCGAAGGCTGATGCTTAACAGCCCGAGTCACTCAGGTGCCCCACCAACTCTCATTCTTTTTTGTGTTTTTGATTGTAGCCATTCTGACACCTGTGAGGTGATATCCCATTGTAGTTTTGACTTTCGTTTCCCTGATGATGAGTGATGTTGAGCATCTTTTCATGTGTCTGTTGGCCATCTGTGTCTTCTTTGAAGAAATGTTTGTTCATTTCTTCTGCTGATTTTTAAATTGGATTATTTGTTTTTTGTGGTGTTGAGTTGTATAAGTTCTTTATATATTTTGGATACTAAACCTTTATCAGATATGTCATTTACAAATATCTTCTCCCATTCTATAGGTTGCCTTTTAGTTTTGTTGATTGTTTTCTTTGCCTTGCAAAAGTTTTTTTTTTTCTTTTTATTTTGATGTAGTACCAGTAGTTTATTTTTGCTTTTATAATTCCCTTGCCCCAGGAGACCTATCTAGAAAAGTGTTACTATAGCCAATGTCAGAGAAATTATTGTTGGAATTTTTATGGTTTCAGACCTCACATTTTGGTCTTTAATCCATTTTGAGTTTTGGTTTTTTGTTTTGTTTTGTTTTTGTTTTTTATGTACAGTATGAGGAAGTCGTCCAGTTTCATTCTTTTGTATGTGGCTGCTCAGTTTTCCCAGGACCATTTGTGGAAGAGATTACCTTTTTCCCATTCCATATTCTTTCTTGCTTTGTCAAAGATAAATTGATGTATAATTGTAGGTTTTGTTTCTGGGTTTTCTATTTTGTTCTGTTGATCTATGTGTCTATTTTTGTGCCAGTATCATACTGATTTGATTACCACAGCTTTGTAATATAACCTGAAATCTGGAATTGTGATGCCTCCAACTTTGCTTTTCTTTTTCAAAATTGCCTTGGCTATTCAGGTCTTTTGTGGTTCTATATACATTTTGGAATTCTTTCTTCTAGTTCTGTTGAAAAATGCTATTAGTATTTTGATAGGGATTGTGTTAAATGTGTAGATTGCTTTGGGTACTGTGGACATTTTAGCAATATTTGTTCTTCCAATCCATGAGCATGGAGTGTCTTTCTATTTGTTTGTGTCATCTTCAATTTCTTTCACCAGTATTTATAGTTTTCAGAATACAGATGTTTCTCCTCTTTGGTTAGGTTTATTCTTAGGCATCTGATTATTTTTGGTGCAGTTGTAAATGGGACTGTTTTCTTAATTTCTCCTTCTGCTGCTTCATTATTACTATATAAAATGCAACAGATTTCTGCATGTTGATTTTGTATCCTGTGACTTTACTGAACTCATTAATCAGTTCTTGTAGTTTTTTTGGTGGAGTCATTAGGGTTTTCTATATATAGTATCCTGTCATCTACAAATTGTGAAAGTTTTACTTCTTCCTTACTGATTTGGATATGTTGGTGTTTCCATTTTAAAATTTTTGAGGGAACTCCATACCATGAAAACAATTTTTAAAAAACATAAACAAAGTCTGAAGTGAGACAAATATTAATTTAGGCCCAAAACATCCATTACCAGCTGTGTAAATTGAAGAATTTATTTATACTCTGTGATCTAAGTTCCTCATCTGCAAACTGGGAGTAATATTATTGTAGTATTGTATGAATTAAATAAGAAAAAATATATAAAACACTTAGTACACAAAGCAATCTCTGAATTCTTTCTTATTTTGTTGTTTCTTTTTTCCCCTCATAACTTTTTTTTAAAGATTTTATTTATTTATTTGACAGAGAGAGAGATCACAAGTAGGCAGAGAGGCAGGCAGAAAGAGGGGGAAGCAGGCTCCCTGCTGAGCAGGGAGCCCATTTCGGGGCTCGATCCCAGGACCCTGAGACCATGACCCAAGCTGAAGGCAGAGGCTTAACCCACTGAGCCACCCAGGTGCCCCCCCCCCTCATAACTTTCTTACTGCACTCTTTATAGTGGCTTCTTTCCATCAGATATGCTTATTATTTTTCACTGCTCAAAAATTCCATCTTCCCTCAGTCCAGCTTCCTTCCTTCCTCCACTTCTTGAAAGCCCTGCCTATTCTTTCTGTGCTTCCCCCCTCACATCCAACTCCATCCCCATGCTGCAGGGATCTGCCTGACAGCCTTCCTCCACTCCGGAAATGGGCCCTTCCTAAGGTCCTGTCATCTTCCTGTTGTCAAGTCAGTGACCACTTTTCGGTCTCTTAACCTTTCTGTTCTTGGAAAGCTCTCTTCTCATGGCTTCTCCTACCTTGTCTATGGATGCTCTCCCAAATCTCAGGCCGGGCCTTCCCAGTCTTCCTTGTGGGATCCTTTGTCTCTTTGGCCCTGAAATGTCAGTCTTCTTCTGGCTTCAGTCTTTGGCCCCCTTGTCTCTTGGCTCCAATAGTACAACATCTCCTCAAAGAGTTCCTGAACTCTTCCCTGAACACTGGGCCTAAAACACAGAGAATGACTCTGTTTTTTTGATGTGTTTACATGTATATTGTCTGCCCCCAGAATATCCCCCTCTGGATTATAACTTCAGTGAGCAAAAAACCTGCATTTTCGGTGCTTTTTCCCCAGTGCAGATAGCGAATGACCAGTCTGATGAATGAGTGAACTCTGCACATTCTTCCTGAGCCATTGCTTTATTTCAAGCATTACCTACCACTTTCATGATAATGACATCCCCAAATAAGATGGACTTCGTTCTCTCCAAAGCTCTGTGGACACATGACAATTTGCTATGAGACATGGGATATATCCCTTGGGAATATCATAATCACTTCAAACTCTTCTTATTCAGGATGGGCCTAGTTTTCTTCACTCTTTCTCCTATGTTCCCAGCTCCTCTTCCAATGTCCCAGACAAAAAGCTAGGTGTCATCCTTGACTCCTCCCTGTCCTTCACCTTCTCCATGATATCAAGCACTGTGATTGGTCCATCTGCCTCTGAAATATCCCTATAGCCACTTCTCTCCACCCACTACCTACACCCTACTCTAAACCATCATCCCCTTCTGACATCTGGATGGCTACTATTTTCTCCTGTTTTCTCAGCTTCTGTTGTTACTACCAGCTAACTCATCTGCAATAGGGCACCAGTATTCTGGGTCATTCTAAAATACAAATCCAATAAAGACAATTTCCTACTTAAAAAAAAAAGATGTTCACTAGTTTTCATTACCCTGAAGGTGAAGTATGAACACAGTGAATAGCTTGTAAGATCTTCATGAACTTGTCCCTATTCAATTTCCAGCATTGTATCTCTTTCTTCCTCTCTTACCTATTACACTGTGGCCACTTAGTGTCACATCCACACTCAGTTCCTCAGACACAATATACTTTTTCTTGTCACTGGAGCTTTTCCCATGCTGTTCTTTCCCCCATCCACATCCCGTGCTGTTCTTTTTGTCAGGTACAGGGAGCCATTCCCTTCCTAGTTTAACTTCTTTTTCATCAATGCTTACCTTAAGTATTATTAGCCAGGACACCTTCTCTCACCTTCTAAGGATGGCTTATTGTCTCTTCTATATGGTCTCAAAACCCCCTACCATACCATTATGCTAGTTAAACACTGAAACAAGTAATTTCAAATATTCAGTCATTTAACAAAACAGCAGTTTATTTCTTGCTTGAATGACAGACCAATGAAGATGCTCCTGGTCCGTGGGGACAAGGAAGAAGGGCACTCATTATGCACTCTGTGTGCCGGTGAAAGTAACAGCTGTGGGGACTTTAACACTCCCAGTCACTTTGAAAGCTTCACAGGGATATGGTGCAGATTTCAATCTCAGAGACGTTGGAGTTGCATTTTAGTGCTCTAGAGATAGGAAGTGCTTTCAATTATGAAATTCTAGCTCCAACCTAAAATTTTAGTCTATGTTGTGGTTTCAAAGACATGGCTAAATATTTTGCCTCAGATAAGATATTGGGTATTATGTGGCTTGAAGAGGTATCAATCAGAGAAAAGTAATAGTCAAAAAGTCAACATCACTTCTGACTTTCCAGTGCCCTGAGTTCTTATAAGGCCTGTGGTCCAGTTATATCTCTGCAACTCATCACGTGTGACACCCTGAACAGCTAATTAGCTCTTTGGTCTTCATTTTCCCCATTTGCAGCAGTTACATTTATAATTTCCAATACCTCTGCAAGTTCTGACTCTCAATTTTTTTTCATTTATTCATTCTTTTTTTCATTTACTTAACAACTATCACTGAATGTCTGCTATGTATAAGGCACTGTTCTGGATATAGCAGTGAACAAAAACAAAATCCATACTTCTTGGAACTTATATTCTATGAATCTCCTTCTTCCTCATTAACAAAATATAAATTATAACTCAACATTATGCAATTTTATGATGCCTCAGTTGACTGGGACTTGTATTTCTTGATTTTTCTGTGTCTAAAATGAATCCTCAATTGATAATATCCTGGGCTAGTGAGGGTATGGAAACAGGAATGAGGAGTCTCAGTCTATAGGTAGGATGTAAATTGAGTCAGCCATTTTTGAGGATGGTTTGGAGATTATCTACCAGAATTTTAAATGCACATGTATTTTGACTCAGTGATTCCCTCTGCGAGGGATTTCTTATGGAAATAATCACACATGTTCATAAAAATGTATCACTAGTAATATGTTTGACTTATAATATCAGTGTTTGTTGATTTGGAGATCCACTAAATATCTGTATTTAGATAAACAGATAAATATATTATAGCATACTATACTAAGAAATACACTGAAACCATTAGAAAGAATGATATTGTGCTAACATGGAAAAGTAACCAAGGCATATTTTGTTTGATAAAGACTCACAGAACTTATATACAATGATCCCAATTATAATTTTTAAATTCTACAAGAAGATATATATCGATTGCTACTTCTGCTAATGGCAAAAGAGTAAACTGGTTATATGAACCCTCTCTTCAAATAAAAATTAAACAAATAGGATAAAAATTAAAAATTAAGACAGTGGGACATCCAAAAGTGGACCAAAGTTGTAGGCAAGTTCAAGTTTAAAATTTCAGTTAGGAAGGGTAAGAATTATGAGGTTGTGGTTTTCTGGTCCAAGGGCACTACCCAATCCCAGTGTCTATGGCTGCAGAAAATTATGGGGAAAAAAACCCACATCTTTATAGGTAAATATGCCAGAGATAAGATTGAGGGATGGAAAAGCAGCTGGAAATTTAAAGGGGAAATCTTAGCAGTAAGAGAGCAAGAGAAAAAATGAAATTCAAAGTGTGAATATAAACTCTTCCTAAACCCATTATGGCTGAAATCTACAAATATTGGAGGAGATCTTAGGGATCTAATAAATAAGCATGCAGAATGACATCTACTCCTGACAGATAAAATTACATTAAAAGACTATCTAATGACCAAAATATGGATGTCAGAGGGCTTTGAAATGCTGAGGGGGGGAAAATGTCAACTTAAGAATTCTATATATGGGCACCTGGGTGGCTCAGCTGTTTAAGTGGCTGACTCTTAGTTTTGGTTCAAGTCATGGTCTCAGGATCCTGAGCAAGCCCCACGTCAGGCTCCACACTCAGTGGGAAGTCTGCCTGTGGGTTCTCTCTCTCCCTCTGCTACTTCAGACACCCCACTCCTGCTCATTCTTTCTCTCTCTCTCTCTCAAATGAATAAATAAAATGTAAAAAGAAAAAAAAAGGAGGGATGGTAAGTGAAAATATACTGTTGTTAAGATTCCTATATTGTACCTGAGGCCAGTCAATATTAATTCTAAGTAGCCAGGATTATGTTAAATATTGTAATATATAGGTAAAAAAATAAAAATAAAGCAAAGGGTTATAGCTAGGAAACAATAAAAGTGGAATACTACAAAATATCTGATCTTAAAATAAAAATGAAGAAAGAATAGAGAAACAAAAACATAGATGAGGCAAAAGAACAAATTCAAAATGGCAGCCCTAAATACAACCACAACACCATTATACCACTACAGATTCCACAAATATTTAAAATATATTAAGAAATTTTTATGAACAACTTTAGGCCAACAATTTTAACAACTTAGACAAAATGGATGAATTCCTTGAAAGACACAAACTACCGAGTGCATAGGAAGAAACAGATAACCTGATTAAAGTGTTAAAAAAATTAATATATATTTACTACAGAAAATTTATCCATAAACAAAACTCCTTGTTCCGGTAGTATAGTCCACCAAATGATTAAGGAAGATATAGTACTAATTCTACACAAATTCTTCTAGAAAATAAAAAAGTACAGAATATTTTCTAATACATTCTATGACGCAAGTATTATCCTGATAAGAAAGCCTGGCAAAGATATTACAGGAAAACTGCAGACCATGTCTTTCATAAATAAAACTCAAAATTCTAATAAAAATTTTAGCAATATAAAAATACATAAAAATTGTAACACATCATAGTCAATTGATGTTTATTCAGGAATGCAAGGTTGATTGAATATTTAAAAATCATTCAGTGAAACATACCAGGTTACCAGACTAAAAAAGGAAAACTATATGATTGTATCAATAGATACAGAAAAGGCATTTGACAGTATCCAACATCCATTCTTGATAAAATTTGCAGCAAACTAAGAGTGGAAAGGAATTTCCTCAATCTGAAAAAGTGCATCCTTGAAAAAATTACAGCTACACCATACTAATCATAAAAGACTGAATGTGTTCTCACTAAGATCTGAGATAAGGAAAGGATATCCACAATTGCCACTTCTATTCTATATTGTTCTAAAAGATCCTGGCCAATGTCAACAAGGCAAGAAACATAAATTATGCATCTAGATTGGAAAGGAAAAAAGTAAAACTATCATTCTTTTTACATTCAACATGATCAACTATGTAGAAAATCCAATGGGAACCTATAAAAAAAATCACTAGAACATGAATATAGCATGTTTACAGGAAAGAGATCAATATTCAATAATCAATTGTATTTCTATACATTAGCCACAAATAATTAGAAATTGAAACTTTAAAAGAAATGTCATTTCTAATACAACAAAAAGTAAGAAATAATTAGGGATAATTAACAAAATGCACATTAACAAAATAAGTGCATTACTTGTATGCTGAAAATGATAAAACATTGGTCAAGGAGGGGCACCCGGGTGGCTCAGTGGGTTAAAGCCTCTGCCTTCCACTTGGGTCATGATCCCGGGGTCCTGGGATCGAGCCCCGCATTGGGCTCTCTGCTCCGTGGAAAGCCTGCTTCCTCCTCTCTCTCTGCCTGCCTCTCTGCCTACTTGTGATCTCTGTCTGTCAAATAAATAAATAAAAAATCTTTAAAAAAAAAATTGGTCAAGGAAATTAAAGAAGATCCAAATAAATGGAGAGACATACCATGTTCATTGACTGAAAGCATTAAATGTTATTAAGATAGCAACTCATCCTAAATGGATATACAGATTCAACACAATCTCATTCAGAATTTCAGCAGGCTTTTTTTGTATAAATTTAAAAACTGACACTGAAATTTATATGGAAATGCAAAGGCCTAAAATAGTCAAAACAACTTAGAAGAAGAGTAAATTTGATTTCAAGACTTTTTGTAAGTCACAGTAGTCAAGAAGGTGTGATGTTAGAATAAGCTAGGCAAATAGATCAATGAAGCAATAGAGTACAGAAGTAGAATGACCCATATTGAACAATTGATTTTTGACAAAATTGTTGAAGTAATTAAGTGGGGGAAGAAAATCATTTTAACAGATGGTGCTGAAATACCTGCAAAGGATTTAACGTAGTGAGAATTAATTCTGAAAAAGAAGAATGAAACTAGAGAACTTCTGTGTATATATATTTCAGGTAATGTTTTTGACAAAAATCTATCAACGGGGAAAGGAAAGTCTTTTCTTAAGAAAAAAAAAAAGATGTATTTATTTATTTTAGGGAGAGAGTACACTCTCATACTCCTTTAAGGAGAGGGAGGGGCAGAGGGAGCAGGCGAGGGAAAGAGAATCCCAACTGACTCCCAGCTGAGCGCAGAGTCCAAAGCAGGGCTCAGTCTCATGACTCTGAGATCATGACCTGAGCTGAAACCAAGAGGCAGACACTCAACCACCTGAGCCACCCAGGCGCCCCCAAGAAAGTCTTTTTTAATAAAGGAAAGTGCTAGAAAAAAACTAATATCTATATTTTAAAAACAAACTTCAACCCCCATGTCACTCTGTAGAAGAAAATTAATTTAAGATGGATCATAGCCTTAAATATAAGCAATATGTAATTATACAGCTTCTAGAAAAAAAGAGATATTCTTAGAGAGGGCTCCAAAAACCCTAACAATAATAGTAAGAATATTGATAGTTTGGACTTCATGAAAATTAAATTTTCTGCTATTCAAGAGCCATTATTGAGAAAATGAATAGGTAAGTCACAGACTGGAGAAAATTTTTACAATTAACATTAATATATTAACATATAAATATATATTAATATATATACACATATTAATAATTGAGAAAATCCTATTTTTAAAATAGACACAAAATTTGAACAGACATTTCACAAAAAAATTAATAGCCAGCAAGCATAAGAAAAGTAGCTGAACATCGTCAGTCATCTGGAAAAGGCAAATTAAAACCACGATGTGCTGCAATTTCACACTCACTAGAATGGCTTAAAAAAAAAAAAAAAAGGAAGACTGGCAATAACAAATGTAGGGAGCATATGGAGCAGTTGAAACTCTCATACATTGCTTGTGGAAACGTAAAAAATGTACAAGCAACTTGGAAAACTATTTGGCAGCCTCTTATAAAATTAAACATACATGTCCCCTATGACTCAGCAGTTACATTCCTAGGTACTTACCAAGAGAAATGCAAACACATTTTAACTAAAGGACTTGTAAAAGAATATTCACAGCATTCTTACTCACAATAGCCAAAAACTGAAAAAACACACATGTCAATCAACTAGGAGAGTAGATAAACAAACTATGATATATTCAGGGAATAGAATACCTCTCAAGGAAAAAAAAAAGTTTAAAACTATTGATAATTGCAAAATATGCCTAAATCTTGCAGATATTAATCTGATTGCAGCAAATGAACAAAAAAAGAACACTTACTGTTGGTGAGAAAATTTTGGCTCCTTGACCTTGGTCGTGTTGTTATGCTTGTGAATATGTTACATTACTTGGCAAAGGGACTTTGCAGGTGCAATTGAGGTCACTCATCAGTTGACTGTAAAATAGGGAGATTATTTGGGAGGCCCAGTTAATCACATGAGCCCCTTAAAAGCGGAGGCTGAAGGGGAAATCAGAGAGATTCAAGGCTTGAGAGGAACTCAGACTGGTTTGAAGGTGGATGGGGTCCATGTGAAAAGTGTGAGAAGGAAATTGATTCTGCCAACAACCAGTGCTTGGAAGAGGACCCTGAGCCCCATATGAGAACTCCCCCAGGCCAACACCTTGATTTTGGCCTTGTGAGACCCTGAGCAGAGAATTGAGCCATGCAGTGATTGATTTCTTTAACCTATAGGAACTGTGAGATGATAAATGTCTGCTGTTTTAAGCCGCTAAATTTGTGGCAAAGTTTTACGCAGAAATAGGTAGAACTAACACACTGGATAATTTCATTTATTTTAATTACTAGAACGGCAAAACTAATCTACGATAATAAAAGTCACAAAATAGTTGCTTTTAAAAGGAGAGGTATAACTCAAAGGGGCACAAGGAAAATCTCTGGGGTAATAGAAATGTTCTATATGTTGTTTTACATGGTGATTGTATGGTTTATGAAAAATCATCAAAACTCATTAAACTTTATATCTTCATCAACAACAAAGAAATACAATGCCCACTAGAATGGCAAAAAAATAAATAAAAATAAAAAATAAAAACAAAAACAAAAAACAAAACACAAAACCAAACACACAAAGAACTGACTATAAGTGATGGCAAGAATGTGGAGCATTGCTGTTGAGAGTATAAAACAGTACAACCAATTTGGAGAATGTTTGGCAAATTCTCATAAAGTTAAAGATACATTCTCCCCATAACCTAGCAATTCCACTCACAGGAATTTAAGAAAACTGAAAGCTATGTCTACACAAAGATTTGCCCAACAGTGTTCAAAGTGGTCTAATCCGTGATAGCCCAAAACTGAGAAAATAACCTAATGTCCACCAGTGGGAGAATGGCAAAACAATTTGTAGTATATCCATACCATGATTACAATGTCTACTCGGTGGCAAAAAAAGAGTGATATGGCAACATGGATGAATCTTTAAAATGGTATATGGGAGCAAAATAATTTCTGCACAAAAGAATGAATGCTGTTGATTCAATTTTTGTGAAGTCTGTGAGCAGTAAAAACTAGCTATGGTGATAAAAATCAGATAATCGTTGCCTCTGGGTTTGGGAGATGGGTAATGAATTGGGAAGGACCAGGAAGAAACTTCTGGGTGATGGAAGTATTCTATATTTTATTTTGGATAATGATGACACAAGAGGAAGTAATGAACAATTGTTAGACTAATAGCATAATGTATACACTTGTCAAATCACTAAATTGTACACTTGAAACTAATGTAACATTGTGTGTTATCTATACTCAAATTAACACCACCACCAAAATTATTAGACTGAGTACTTAAATTCTGTGCACTATATATATATATATATACACATATATATGTGTATATATATATATAAACTATATCTCATTAATTGTATCTCATTAAAAATAATATTGTATCTCATTAAAACTTTAAAAAAATCTCAAGGAGGCAAGGAAATTATTTATTTCATTAGAATTTACTCTCAATGTAGTTAATTGAATGCCTACTATTTGCCAGCCCTATGCTGAGCCTTCACACTGGAAGGCCATTTTGTTGTGAGATTCTCTGTCCTGTTGTCTGACAAATGTGCTTCAAACCAGACATATTGCCTTCCTTAAGGACAAATTTTATACTTTCAAACAGGTCTTTCTTATATCACTAGTGAAAAGTTACATATTATAATTATACTACCAACCTGAAGCATTTGTATTCCCCGGCCACTACAGTATGAAACAAAATGTAGCTTATTTTCATAGGAATAGAAATTGTGTGTCTGAGAAATGATTTAATTTAATGTTCTGAGTCAGACCAAACTGTATGGGTGTGTAAGCTTTGAGATTAAAGTGAAGAAAGATAACGAGATTTATATTCCTTTTGCCATTTTTACTCTGGTAAGTTGTCTGCCATGGATTACTTACTTACCCCTCCCACCATTGCTGATACCTACCAAGAGATTTTTAATATTATATTGTGATGATTGTAAAGATTTGAAAGTTTGATGGAGATGAGGGGGATTATTATAGAAATATACAGTTTACCTAAAAATCCATTTTGCCCCATGTAGAGGATTTTGCTTCAAAATTTAAAGCAGTTCCCCAAAGGAGGAATACAAATGAGTAATAAACATATGACAGAAGTTAAGGTATTCTAATAAAAAAAGAAAAATAAATTGTAAATTGGATGCCATGTTTTTGCCTCTCAAATTATCACCTTTTTAAAAGTGACATTATCTGGATTTGGCTGGGATTTACTGAGGTTGCTAGTGCAAATATAAAGTGGTACAGTTTTTGAAGGGGCAGGTGGCCCTCCCTTATTCATGCTGTCGTGCTTAACTGAAACTCAATCACATGAGAACCATATAAAGAGTGTCTGTATTGCTTCAGATACAAAAATCCCAACTCCCAAGAATCTATTTATAGAGATAAAGAGGGATACATGGAAAGATTAACTATATATATATATATATTTTTTTTTAAAGATTTTATTTATTTATTTGACAGAGATCACAAGTAGGCGGAGAAGCAGGCAGAGAGAGGAGAAAGCAGGCCTCCCGCCGAGCAGAGAGCCTGATGTGGGCTCGAACCCAGGACCGCGGGATCATGACCTGAGCCGAAGGCAGAGGCTTTAACCCACTGAGCCACCCAGGCACCCCAAGATTAACTATATTTATTGGAGCATTATTTATAATAAAAAATGGGAAATAATCCACAATAATCCAACAAGAGGGAATTGGTTAGATAAATTACGCTACTCCCATATAGTGGATCGCTACACTTCTTTAAAAATCATGTTTTCAAACAACAGCCAAAGACATTTGGAAATGCTTAGGATATAATATTCAATAAAAAAGCAGGATGCAAAAATTATATACAGAATGATCTCAATTTTATGTTCATCTTTGCAATTGTGCTCCCAAGGAATATACACACATGATACTATTTTAAATTGAACCAAAATGTTAAGAGGGCTTTTTCTGAGTCATGAGATTATGGGTAATCTGTAATTTTTCTTATAAATTTCTATGCTTCACCAATCTTTGTAATGAAGCTATACATTTTATGATACATTTTAAAAGTCCAGGACTATATAGAGTTAAAAGTTAAAGTTTCCACCCTACGTCCCTATACAGAGGTGACTATCCAAACCATTTTCTGTGTTCTTGCATATGCATAAAGTGTCTATCCATATTTTTAAAATGACTTCGTTGAGGTATAAGTTACACACAATAAACTGCATCTATTTAAATTGTACAGTTTAATGAATTTGACAGTTGTGTCTCCCTATTAAACTGGCACCGTAATCGAAACATAAAACATTCCTATCACACCCAAATTTTGTTCATGTCCCTTTGCAACCCAGTGGTCCCTCCACTGATCGTATTTTTGTTACCATAGATTTTCTTTTTCTTAAACTTTATATAAATGAAATTATATAGTTTATGTTCCTTTGCATTTAGTTTTTTTTACTCATCATTTTGGTTTTGAGATTCATCTGTGTGGTTGTAAATATAAGCAGTCCTTTTTTCATTGTGAAGTGGTGTCTAATTGCATAGATACACTACATTCTGTTTATGGATTCACCTGCTGAAACATTGGGGTTATTTCTTGTTTTTGACTAATAGGGAAAGCTCTGCTATTATCATGTGTGTCTAATATTTGTGTAGACATATGTTTTTATTTTTCCTGGGTACACACCTAGGAGCATGTATTAGTCTGAGTTCTCCAGGGTAAAAAGAAACAAGTAGCTAGATAGCTCAATAGATCTATAGATAAATTTATAGATCTGTATATCTATATATCATACATACATGTATGTATACACATACATTATACATATATGTATATGCATAATACCTTATGTGTAACACATATATGCATATGTATATGTATAATACATAATAAAGTGATCTGTGACACTGAGATCTGAGACAAAGAAATACTTTGTCTATCTTTATGCTAGAACTACTGTTTTGATTAATGCAGCTTCATACTCAGCTTTGAAATAAAGAAGTGCCAATTCTCTAACTCTGTTCTTCTTTTTCAAAGTTATTTTGGCTATTTTAGCCTCTTCTCAATCCTATATGCACTTATCATTTTTTTTTCCTATATGCACTTTAGAATTAGCTTGTGATTTCCAACAAAAGAGCCTTTGGGATTTCAGTTGGGATTGTGATGAATCCATAGATCAGTTTGGAGACAATGGCATCTTAATATTAAATCTTTCATCTATGAACATGATCTCAATATTTATCTATCTTAAAGTATCAAATGCTGCTTATATATATGATATATAATATATATACATAAAACAGATAAATTTTATATGATTTATAAGTAAACATAAATATGACATATCTATTATAAATATAGAGATACCTAATATGTAGATAATATATAGATAAATTTATATGTAGATATCAGCAGTGGGTACACACATTGTTAAAACTCCTAGACACTGTTGAAATATAGAACAAATTTTATGTTGATGTTTTTTCTTTTCACTGCTTAAAAATGTTACTCTACTATCTTCTGGCCTCCACTTTCCTTCCTAAAGAAAAGCAGTCATCATTCTTATTGATATTCTGAATGTAACATGTATTTTTTTCCTTGGGATATTTTTAGGGTCTTCTTTCCACTTTTGGTTTTCAACCGTTTGACTGTGATGTGCCTGGATGTGTATTTTATTGTATTAGGGAAGACATGATGTACCCCTGGGGGATATTCTTCAGCTCTCCTGCCCTACCACCAACTCTCCATGTGCTACTCCCACACACTCAGAGCAGGCTGAGCGGGTGCAGACTGTTCTGGGAACCCCATGAATCTCATCCATGATCACCGCCCACATATAATCATTGATGGTGTGTTTAAAAGTAGGCTGGTCTCTTCCTTCCTTTTCTATGACGCTTCCAAACTGTCCTAGAGATGAAAGCAGTTGTGGGACTCCTCTTCCAGAAAGTACTTGATTCTTTCTAAAATTTAGTCAATTGAGTTGTCTTTGCCTCATGATTTCTCTGATAGCTATAAAAACAAGTAAACAAAAACAGCAACAAATCCAGCTGTGATTTTGTGACATTCCTGGCTATTCTCCTTTTCAGGATAAGAATGACAGACTTGTAACTTGCGGTGTCTTATATGGAAATTAACTCTTATCCTCCCAGTAGATTTGCACTGTCCTCGGGTTGTGTACTTCTCACAAGATTACCTGAAACACACACACACACACACACATACACACACTCCTTTTAAATGTGGCTAAAGAAAGCTTGAAAACCTCAAAGTTCAAAATCCATATTAAATGTGAAGGAGCGTAAACTTTCCTTAGTCTTCAAAAATGCCCTCTAGGATCTCCCATATTTGTGATGGACTTCATATTTATGTTAAATGCTTGTTGAGTGCCTACTATGTGCTGGGGACCATTTCAGGGCCTGGAGATGCGGGATAAAAGTCCCATGGAGCTTATGTTATAGTAGACTTCTAGAAAAACAAAAGGATCATGATTTAGAGGAGAGAACTCCCATAACGTGCAAGTTCACCATGGTCTAACATTTGAAACAGCTATTTCAGGAGCCAAATTATTAAGGATAATTTGTTCCAGATCTCTGTTGAAATAAACAATGCTTCTGAGTTCTGTACAGATGTGTAGCCAGCAGGGAGCCGCCTGATTCTATCAGTTTCTAGAAATCTTTCAGCAAAGTCAGAGCTCCGCATGGAAAGCTGAGCATACAGGGCCTCTGTGCTATTTAGCCATACCCTGGGGTCACAGGCTAATGAGGGGATTACACTCTTCTCTGGGTGTAATTTTTTTCATTGGTGACAGATTTAATGTAGATAATAATGCTCACTTAATAAGCAGTCCAGTGTAATTTAACAGAAGTTATGAATATAAGTTAAAATGAATCTTCATCTTCGTTGTGTCTATGCATAGAAGAACAGTGAGCAAAGAGCTAACCTAGAAATAGTTACACCCTGAATTATGAAATGAATTGCATTCATTTCTTCTACTTAAACTTCTGAGACTATGAAAAGCGGAAAAATGCATTTCATGATTAGGGTATGCTTTTTTTTTTAAGATTTTATTTATTTATTTGACAGAGATCACAGGGAGGCAGAGACATAGGCAGAGAGAGAGAGAGGAAGGGAAGCAGGCTCCCTGCAGAGCAGAGAGCCCGATGCGGGACTCAATCCCAAGACCCTGAGATCATGATCTGAGCCAAAGGCAGAGGCTTTAACCCACTAAGCCACCCAGGCGCCCCTTGGGTATGCTTTTAATAGCTTAAGTCAAATGATTGTACTAGTCACCAAACATATCAGAAGACATGAAATCATGTTTACCCTTTAGTCTATCGACTAAAGCGGGTTCAACAAACTTTGACATTCAACAAAATCTGACATTCCAGATTGTGAATAGTTTAGGCTTTGTACACTGTCCAATCTCTGCCATGACTACTCAGCTCTGCTGTTGTAGCGCAAAAGCGGCTATAGACGCTTTTGGAGGTAAATAAACGAGCATGGTTGTGTTCTAATAAAACTTTATTTACAAAAACAGGCAATGGGCTGGATTTGGCCTGTGTCCCAACCCTTGAACAGAAGAGTTGACAGCATTGGAGTTGGAGTTAGAATCTCCAGAAGAAATTACAGGTAATGTGTAAAATGTGTTGATCCATGGCTGGTTATAGGCAAAAATCAATGGCTGTCGGTGTGTTATGCATAAAATATGACTCTATCATGCAGATGTTTCCAGACCTATATGGTGGGATTTATGAGTGGTTTTCATGTCAGTACATAATGATGCTGTGTCTGAGGGTAGTCACGGAGATGGGTTCTCAATGGACTCTGCCTTAGTAGCTTTCCTCTGAGTGGGGAATAATTAATTAAATTAAGATCACTTCGAAGTTATTCAAAGTTATAGATGTTTTCAACACCATTCCTTCATTCAGCCAGCACTGATATTGTTCACATCATGATGGGATCTGGGGATTCAAAGATAAACAGAAAATAATATCTGCTCCCAAGGGCACACAGTCTAGTGACAGAAAGTGATGAAAAACTAATAATTAGTGGGGTTTAATAAGCTCCATAGCAAAAGAGTGAACAAGGTAGTCTGATATGGGGAAATGGAAGCTCTCAACTTTCCTGAAAATATTAAGGAAGACTGTGAAAACGAGGTCATTTATCTGGTCTTTAAAGACTGAGTGTTTGCCAGACAGACAAATGGAATAGACAGTTTTAGACAAACAGACAATTTCATTTCACTTTCTTCACTTTTTCTTAACTCCTTGTCATCTGACTTCTGTCTCCGCAACTTAGACTATTCTCTCCTAAAGGATTGCAATCCATTAACTGTTTCTCAGACTGCATTTTCTCCTGGACTGGACTGCATCATTTCACATGATTACTCACTATCTCCCCGACTCTTTTTTAAACAGATTCCTGCTTTTGGAAGACCACTTAGCTTGAAGTATGGAAAATACTTCAGGGAGTACTGTGCTGTGTTATTCAAAGTAAGAAATGAGAGGGCCTGGCCCAAGACTTGGAGTGCTAATAGAGAGGGGGAGTGAGGTTCTAGAGTTATTAGAAAAACTGACCTCCGGGCGTAGGGACTGGTTGGAAGTGGCCTTGTGGGAGGCGGATAGGGTGTGGCCCCACCAGACTAAACTTGGTGTCTTCAAATGGACTTCTCTCTCCCTGATAAAACAGATAAAACATGATAAAACAGAGGCTAACATAATTTTACTCATTTCTTTAAATTATTTTATTTTATTTTGTTTGTTGTTGTTGTTTTTAATTTTATTTTATTTTTTCAGTGTTCCAAGATTCATTGTTTATGCACCACACCCAGTGCTCCATGCAAACCATGCCCTCCATAATACCCACCACCAGGCTTACCCATTCCCCCAACCCCCTCCCTTCCAAAACCTCGGTTTGTTTCTCAGAGTTCACAGTCTCTCGTGGTTCCTCCCCCCCTCCAATTTCCCCCAACTCATTTCTCCTCTCCATTTCCCCATGTCCTCCATGTTATTCCTTATGCTCCACAAGTAAGTGAAACCATATGATAATTGACTTTCTCTGTTTGACTTATTTCACTCAGCATATTGTCTTAAGATACACATAACATAAAATTTACCATCTTACCTATTTTTAAGTGTACAGTTCAGTGACATTAAGTATGTTCCATTATAGCGCCATCACCATCATCATCCACTTCCAGAACTTTCCTCATGTTTTGCAAAACAGAAACCCAAACCTGTCTTCATCAAACAATAACTCCCCATTATCTTCCCCCGTATCCCTAATCACAACCTACATTCTATTGCCATGATTTTGATTACTTGATATACCTCCTGTAGATGGAATCATACAGTGTTTGTCTTTTGATGACTGACTTATTTCTCATAGCATAGGCAAACCTCAAGGTTCATCCATGTAGCAGTGTATGTCAGAATTTCCTTTAAAAGCTAAATAATATTCCATTCTACCTATATAACATATTTTGTTTCCTGTTTATTCATTGATGGATAGTTGTGTTGTTTCCAGCTCTTGGCTTTTTACCTACTTTTTAAAGCCAAAAATAACATTTTAAAGATGCTTATATTATTCCAAATTAAAATAACCTGCAAATTATCCATTTTTTAGGAAAAGCATAAATTTGTCATTTTTTAACTGACTCACAAAATGAAAAAAAGAGAAAAAGCACCAAATATGATCTTAAACAGCACAGATTTCTCAATATCTTCCACCTTGTATTTAGTCTTTCTGTTATTTTCTCCACTTTGCCCTTTCTTACCTTTCACAATATAGGTAAGAAGAGATTGGCCGTTAAATAATGCTTGGAAGAGCCAACATACACTGTGATTACTATTTGATAGCTAATGCTGGTTTTGTTTCACTTTTAAAATTTTTTTAATTTTAAATTCAATTAATTAACATATAATGTATTATTAGTTTCAGAGGTAGAGGTCAGTGATTTATCAGTCTTATATAACACCCACTGCTCATTACATCACGTGCCCTCCTTAATGTCCATCACCCAGATACACTATCCCCCCACCCCCTTCCTTACAGCAGCCCTTAGATTGTTTCCTAGAGTTAAGAGTCTCTTATGGTTTGTTTCCCTCTCTGGTTTCGTCTTGTTTTATTTTTTTCCTCTCTTCCTGTATGACCCTCTGTTTTGTTTCTTAAATGCCACATATAAGTAAGATCATATGATAATTGTCTTTGAGTGACTTATTTCATTTAACATAATATACTCTAGTTCCATCCATGTCATTGCAAATGGAAAGATTTCATCTTTTTGATGGCTGAGTAGTATTCCAGTGTATATATACCATGTCTTCTTTATCCATTCATCTGCTGTTGGATGTCTGGGCCTTTTTCCATAGTTTGGCTATTTGTGAACATTGCTGCTACAAACACTTGGGTTCAGGTGCCCCTTCAGATCACTATGTTTGTATCTTTGGGGTAAATACACAGTAGTGCAATTACTGGGTCATAGGGTAGCTCTATTTTCAACTTCTTGTTTTGTTTCAGTTGCATCTTTGCCAAATGAAGCAAAGATGCACTGCTTCTTACAACCTAATGCTCTCATCTGGTTTTAATTTTCTTCTTCCTGAGATATATCTTTCAGTAGTTCTTTTAGCAAGGATCTAGTGAACGTATCAGGCTTTGTTTCTGTAAAAGTCTATTTTGCCCTCACCCTTAGATGAAAATAATAAGACCATAGCTAGACATATCACAGTGAAACTTCAGAACACCAAAGACAAAGAAGTCTAGAAACGTAGGAATTTACATATAGACATTTGAAACAATAATGTTGTTTCGAATTAGGAGTTACAACAATGTTGTTTCAAATTAGGCGTTGAATCAAGTTAGGAGTCTTGGGGAAATTGGCTTCCAGACAGATGAAAAACCTAAATATAAGAAAAGCAACATTATAAAAGTTTGGAAGAAAATAAAAAATAATTTCTTTATGGCTTTGGAATAGAGAAGTAATTATTACATAAAATTCAAGATCATAAACCATAAAAATATAATACATTCGAATATCTTAAACTTAAAAACACCCTCCACATAACACTGTCTAAAAATAAAAAAGAAAATAAAACAAAAGTAAGATTTAAAAAACCCAAAACTAACAAGCAAAAATGGGCAGAGAATGTGAATAGGCAGTTTACAGAAGACGAAATACAAATAACCAATAAACAGGTGAAAAGGCGGTTAATCTCACCAGTGCTCAGAGAAATTAAAACTAAAACAACATTGAAATGGTCCATGACACTCACTGGCTTTACAAAGAAAATATTTTGACCCGACAACACAGAATGTTGCTGGGGATGTGGAAGAAAAAGAACTCATAAAAATCTTTGGTTATAGAGTAAATTGCTACATCACCTTGGAAACAATTTAGTTCTGCCACAGAAAGTACTGTGTACTGGGGAGTGCCCTCAGGATCAACACCTGTAAGGGAATGAGGGGAGCTGAACTGGCAGAGGGACAAGGTGAACCACAAGTCAGCTGCAAAAGAAGCTGTGTTAATTCCTTGGGGAGCTCTGGAGCTGGATTCCCCCTCTGAGTTGCCCCACACTGAAACAAGAAGCCAGGTCTTTCGACTGGCTCTCCTTTCCCATCCAGATGCACCTAGGGATGGAGTGTGACTTTGGACAAGGTACTTCCTTGAAATTCTCCAAGAGGGAACCAACCATGACCAACACTCCCAAATGGGGGGAAAGTACCTTGTCCTGAAGGTCTGAGTGACCACATCACAGTGTCCACTACAAAGAATAAACTGAATACTTAAAATATTCACAATATTGGTATAATTTATAAGCACACAAAATAAATGTATGTTGTTTATCTTAAATACATGCTAAAATTACAAATGACCTTGTTCATCCTCCGGTTAGATTAACTGAGTCACTCAATAAATGTTCCTCTTAGCTTCCGCTAATTTCTGTTTGGATTTCTGTTGCCTGCAACCAAAAGGACCCTGCCTAATGTAGACCACTTCATTGTGAGGCATCTCAAGGACTTTGTGAATTAGACAGAGGAGGAATAAATAAATAAAGTAAAAGCATTTATTTAAAAAATTATTTATTTATTCATGTCAGATAACTAGTCTACTTTCAAAGTAATTTCACAGTATCTTGAATACATATTGTAAAGAATGGCACTGTCAGAAGATTTTAGTCTTCTTTATAAAGCCATTGAGGCAGTCCCTCAGTTTCTTTATAAAGAAAAACAGGTGATGTTCATGCCTGAGGGGCTCTGCCATTTGAGAGCCCACTGTACGGATGTGCATCTTAACAAAGGACCTCGGAGCAGAACCCTCAAAATGGCAGACAGTGAGGTGTGGGATAGAGCATTCTGGACCTGGGCCTATAGGAGCACAGGAAGGCTCTCAACTTCCCCTACTCTAAGTTTCCTTATTTATAAAATGAAGATAATAATAATAATAATAACAATAATAGTAATACCTATTCTTTTCTACCTGTCTCCCAAGGTTTTAGTGAGGATCCAAAGAAATACTCTGTGTAAAAATGCTTGGTAAATGGGAAATAAATATTCTGTAATAGTACAAAAAGTTTTCCATTTGTGGTCATTGGAACAGTATTGGTGACTTGAAATCTGTTGTATTTTTCTAAGGTACCATGACTATTTCAGCCTTTACGCCTTCCCTTGCCTGGAACGGCTTCTCCCCTTCCCACAACACAGTGAAATCTTCAGCATCTTTCAGGCACTTCTTCTCCACGAAGATGCCCTTCTTTTGAGCTTTTCTGAGTCACTTTGGTGGAGCTGGTGGATCACTGCTGCATACCGTCTTTCTCTGGCCATTGCTTTGGGTCTCCTTCTGCTTTGTCAGGGATGTTTTTTTATACACAGTATCCTCCCACGGTACATAACAAAAGCAGTGGACTCACAGTAGGTAAATGTTTGGTGAGTAGTGTTAAAAGATAAACTGAGGCATATTATAAATTTTAAGGGTTCAAGCAAAAAAAAACAAAAACAAAAAACAGAAACAAAAACGGTTTCAAATCAGGTAGTATCCAATGTAGCAAATAGAAAAGAACTGAGGAGTCATACAAAATTAAAGGCTTTTACAGCCAGAAGGGAGCAGGATAAAAGAACTGATACTAGGCAAAAAAGGATGTTGGTTATTGCAAGATTATTTTCCTTTGGGGGAGGACAGGGGTCTATCAGGCAATCTACCTAACTAGTACTGGTCAGGCGATTCCTAATTGACAGTTTCTGGGAAAGCCAGAACTGTAAGCAAATCTCAGTTTGGTGATGTGGAGCTTAGCACAAGGGACTCCATTTTGGATCTGTTGTCTTGTTTTGTTTTGTTTTGTTTTTTTAAATATTTTTATTTATTTATTTATTTATTTGACAGAGAGATGGCAAGTAGGCAGAGAGGCATGAGGAGAGAGAGAGAGGCGGGGAAGCAGGCTCTCCACCAAGCAGAGAGCCTGACGCGGGGCTTGATCCCAGGACCCCGAAATCATGACCCGAGCCGAAGGCAGAAGCCCAACCCACCGAGCCACCCAGGCGCCCCCTGTTGTCTTGTTTTTAACAGTAGTTTAATAATCTCTGAGGTGGCATGTTCTTGCTCCCAAGAGCCCATTATGCATATTACTTTCCAACTTTGGGTTTAGTGATGCCAAGGCGATAGCTTGAGAGTGGCAGTGCTGGGAGTACTTACACCACAGGAACTGGCAAATGCTACACATTGTACCCGCACCCTCAGCCCCAACCAACTGTTAACCTTTACCACCACATTATGCACTGAGGCAGATACAAGGAAAGTCTGCAACAGGGAAGAAAACACAGCTCCTAAGATGGAGTCACAGCAGGTAAAGCTCCATGCAGGAGGGTGAGCCTTCAAAGAGAGCCCACATTCAAAGTAGATCTCCATAGTCCAAGTACAGACGGAAAGGCTGCCAGATCTTTCTACTATAATTCCAGTGATGCTCTATTTTCATTGTGTTTCCCCTATTTTCAAGAGTATCACAACGATGATAGACATGCAGGAATGGGAGAGGTAAGTTGTTTTTATCATTATTGTCAGAGGTGTAGAAACAAAAGGTTAGGTTTTTGTTTTTTAATCTTTAAAAATATATTTGAACAAAGGTTTAATGAAACTGTACAATCACCTAATCAGTTATGGAGGGAAAGGTGATCACTGGGCCTTGTATTTTAGTCTTACCATTCATGACATTGAATATGTTAGTATAAAAGGAATTTTGTTTTGAATGAAAAGAAAGTGAGAGAGGTTATAATCTGCTGGATGGTGCAAATGACAGCCTAAGGAAGGAGAGCATGGTGACCAGCCTGGGCTGATCAGGAAGAGAGTAGGTTGGGGCAGCATGATCCATAACCTTTTCTATTAGTTTTTTAGTCTCTTAATGCCAATTACCCATTACATAAAGCAAGAAAAATAGGGATTATATCCCCAAATTAAGGAATAAGTTTAATCTAAAGCTTATGTTCCCCTTCTATGAATTAGTACTTTTTTCCCAAAGATTTTATTTATTTACTTGAGAGAGAGAGTGTGTGTGCGCACACACGAGCATGGGAGAGGGGTAGAGGAAGAGGAAGAAAGAGACCCCCATTCCCTGTTGAGCAGAGATCCTGCCTGGGGTTCCATCCCAGGACCCTGGGATCATGACCCAAGCTGAAAGCAGACACTTAACCAACTGAGCCACCCAGGGGCCCCAAATTAATACTTTTTAAAAGACATTTTAGGAAAAGAGTACATTATGGCAAACCTCCAGCCAAATACCTATCAAGATAATGCTTTCCACATAAATTTAATCTTCGGTCACCTGATGGATTATAATGTATAAATTATAGTATCATAACCTATCACCATTAACAGCAAATCAAGAATCAATAAAGGCCAGCATTTTGGTCCAACCACTTCCGACTCAAAGAGTGGACTGCTTATTTTCAAAATATTTGCTACAATCTCAGACATCCATGCTGCCATGCATTGTGCCTCCCTCGCTGCCATCCAGGAAGCAAAGGGTGTCCCTGGGCAGCGCAACACGGCGCAGAGAACGTACTCATGGCCCCCTCACTCTTGCTCCATTGTAGCAGCGGACTGCAGCTCACAGGACACTCAATTGCTCTGAGAAATCTCTCCCTCTTTTAAAGAAACATGAGTCAAAGAGGGGAAAGGAAATCGAGGAGACGGAAAAGAAAAGTGAGAAGGCAAAGATGAACTACAGGGTCCGTGGTTTGGAAACGCAGAGCCTGGATAACAGAAAATTAAAACAGAATAAAGGAATAAAAAATCAAAAGCTTTGGAACAAAGTCACAAGAGAAATAAAGTTAAAAAAAAAAAAAAAACCACCTGTCTGCTTATAACAAATAATAGGAGACCAGGTCTAGAGCATCCTGGAATCTCCTCCGTTATAGAGATGCAAGAATTGGACCAAGTCCATGGTCATTTTATGTCTGTAAGGACATTGTAAATTGTAAATGAGGAAATAGAACCTTGTAGAAGGACTCAGAGAGCTCATTGAGTTAAAACGAGCCTGTACGAGTTAAATACATTCACTTTCTCCGAGGGCTCTGCGTTAGTTTTCTGATTCCGCGAGACCATTACAATTCCAGCTATCTTTGGGAGTCTTTCACTTTATAGTGTTGGTACCAAAGCCTTACAAACGCTATTTGTATAGAGAAATCAGCCGTGTTAAGAAAGCAATCATTCGTAAGAAAAATTCCAAAGGGAGCAGTAACATAAAATGATGAAAATGCCAAAGATATGAAAAATAAAGACAATTGTTACAAGACGCAATGGCTCTGAATGTTTGCTTTTATGTGACAGATGTTTTTAACCAAAGCTCAACGTTGGCAGTTTGAGTACACTTATGATTTTAATTTGTGTTCTATTCCCTTTTCATATCGATGTCTACTTACAACATCTGTGAAGGCTCTGTAACCTGAATTTGACAGGGGAAAGTGAACAGACTGCTTTTGGAGTATTTCCATTAAGTCCGCATAACAGACTGTTAACAAAAATCTTAAATAGCTATTCTAATCATCAACAGCAATCTTACACAAATTAAATTAGACCCAAAGGGCCCGATTAACTTTAAAATGCCTTACAGGCATGTAACATAAATTTAACTTTTTTTTTTCCTTTGGAGTAGAAATAGGATTTTTCGATGTGAGTCAGATACACAGTTTAAAAAAAAAAAGTTAGCATGAATGTTAGACTCATAACGACATGGAGACAGGATTTCATTTTCTTTATCAGGAAACCACACTTCTGTGCATAGAAATTCAGTTAGGCCACAACCAAGTTCCCTGTTTATATGCAAAGTAGAGGCACTGAATGAGGTAGGAAACATGGCTTTTCTAATAAGCTCAGGAGGTTTTATCCCTAAAACAAAGAGGCCAGTATCAATCAATCGGCATTAACATTAAAATGATGCCATGAGCCAAGGTAAAGCTGAACCAGAATTTCTGCAGTTCATCAACCCCACCTACCAAAAAGTGGGCTCGATTCATGATTGAAAGCATAATTATACCATTAATCAAGGGAAAACCATTTCTTAAAAATATCTTCCCTTCTCTGCTTTAGCCAAATCCCCAGGAGTCTGTCCAAATGCATTTCTTGAATTTTCATGTATCCCAAATCCCAGCCAGGAGGTTCCCCATCTATACATTTAATCGTCTCCATTCCTCACACACACTGGATAACTCTCTGAGGCAGCTTTCTTCCAGGTGTATGGAACATGTGATTTCTGCCCAAGTCGGTAGCAGTGAATGAGAAACTTCATATTAAAGAACATGAACCATCAGAATTACCAAAGCTATATTTTGGACGACCTATTAGTTTGAGGAAACCATGTCCTTTCAGCTTTTAGAGAACTATCACAGACACCTTCGTGGCAATAACCCCCGTGTTCTGATGTCCTCAAGGTAAGTGTTTTCAATCACTAGGAGATGCTCTCTTCTCCCCACCTCTCCAGACGCTATCCAGATGCTAGTTAAGAGTCTTGAGAAATGTTCATTGCTTGCAGAATATTCATTAACACCTTATAGAACCTAAGTGCTTTTCAGAACCCTACCCCTCTTCCACAAGTCTCAGGGCGCTTTGAGCACCACCTGGGTCACCAACAATAGAACCTGATTAGTTCAAGACAGTGGTAGTCCCCAAGCCACGGTGATGAGGAAAGGCACAGAATCTGGCATGATAAAAGCAACATAAAAAGGATTTGTAAAAAAAAAAAAAAAAAAAAAAAAAAGGATTTGTATGTGGTGCCTCAGATAGACCAGGAAGTAGGTAGCTCCCACTGGCGCTGGCAACCAAATTGTGAGCACAAACAGAACCAATCTTAGGAGGAAACTAATGTTTCTCTACCCTTGGAATCCAGTTATATAAATAAATATTCTTATTGTTTATTCCAGCTCGAGTCGGGGATTTTGATTCCTTGCAGTTGAAAATACTCGACTGATTTAAGTGGTCTTCTGAGCAATTTGTACACCAATATCTCTGAATTTTTCCTAGAATTCCCCCACTGGTCCACAAGGCCTGGGCCACAGCGGCTCTAAATAGTAAACAACGTACTCCCTATGGTCTCCATTCTCCAGTGCTGGAGAACTGTTTTTGAACCAGTGTGTGTGCTTGACTCTCTAAGACTGGGTTATTTTCCCAAAAGACTTCTTCCTCATGCAACTGGGACTAGACTTTTCTACCCACCCACCAGATATGCCCAGGGATGCCCTCAAATGTACCTGCTTGGGCTCAAGCGAGAACCCCAGATACATAAATAAATGTATCTTTATATGAACTTTGAGCTGAAAATTGTTTTTTTTTAATTTTATTAAACTTAACTCCCTTCAGTTTTAGATAAAACCTGGAGTAGGGAAAGTGACTTGACCTGACTTGACTCAGGAAGTGCTGAGGAGACCCAGAGACAGGACAGAGCCCACATTTCCTGCTGTGTACTCCGTGCTCAGCCCCCTGCTCTGCAATATTGAGTCTTCGAGCGTAACCCTAATGCCCTTTCCCAGTGGCAGATGAGCATTACGTAAGCATTATGTTGGGATCTGACATAAAACTGTTGAGAGTCTTTATTTAGGAAGTCTGAATTTTTCATAGCTCTGCCACATTAAACCCGCTACTGCTATTTTCTGAGAAATCACGCCAAGATGCAGTGAAAATCTAAAGAAAAACTAAGGTTTTAGGCTCCATATTAAAGCTCAGGCGAAGTCGTCCAACTGATGAGGGTGTATTCTTTTCTTTTCTTCAGTGTGTTCTAAAGCCATTAAGAGGAGTCATTTCACAACAAGAAGAATCCAAAATTTTAATATAAAAAAGAAACGGAAAAACATGCAGACCTTTTATTTTATACCTAATCCACATGAAATATTTAATGGTGAAAACTGCTGCCAAAACCTGGAAACATGGTTCTCAGCACATCCCTGCCTGACTCAAGAACACACACAGGCTTCCATGCTTAGTTCTGGAATTCGCTGGCTGATCTCCAAAGCGTTGGGGTGACCGCACACAGCTAATCAACTATGTCACCTCATCACCTCCCGTGTTCTCCGAAACATCTGCACTATAGCCACGACCCTCCATGAACAGCATTCTCTGATATTCACGAACATTCCTCCCTCAGGTCTCAGCCCACCTTTAGCGGACATCTGAAATGCCCTCAGCTCTTCTGTGACTGTCCAAGCTCTCGTAAATCCCTCCTCAATGACAGGGAGCCTGGTCCGTAATCCTTCCTTGCCTTCAGGTGCGCTCACCCTTGATTATCAACTGTTGTGTTATGTTTTTCTAATTCTTTCAAATGCGGGGGTCTCTTCTGATTTGATTGCACACTTTTTAAGCGCAAGCAGTGATGTCATTCTTTCCTATACTCATTCTATGGAGCCCCTTGTGCAGTATGGAATTCGAATGCTGCTCTGCAAGTGTTTGTTGACAGGTGGTTAGAAATAACCTGGTGGACACAGGAAACTGCACCTGACCCTACATCACGCTCTCCCGGAGCCCGGTCACCACTGGTCCTTTAGGGTATAATAGCTTCTCATTAGCATAGGTTCTTAGGAGGACCAAGCTTTCTTCTTCTCTTCCTTGGTGTCCTTCCTGCCTTGCAGTTGATTCTGAGATCCATTAAGATCTTCTTATCTATAAAGTGCACAGATTGAAACTCAAATTTCAAAGGACATCGATGACATTGGTAATCCTTTCTAGCTCTAAGCAGGCCAGGATCTCAGCTGTTTCAGCAAAGCTCTTTCTCCAAATCCCTAGGCAATCTTCAATGTCTCGCAGAGATATGCAGTTATTTCTAGTGTCTAATCTAAATCTCTTTGGCTGAACCCAAGTCTGTTCCCTTTATCACAACCCTAAGTGGAAACAGGGACCAGGACTTTCTTTGCTGAAAACCACGTCTATACCACATAACTAATCTTTTAAAATGTTATTAACCAGCCTGTCTTCTTTACAAATTTAGGATGTGGTATTGGGTTTTATATCTGGTCTCAGTTTTAAAGTAAATAGCCATCTGTACTATTGACTGTAATAAGGCAACTCCTTTAAATTTTCAAGCATTCAGAAAGTACAGAGAAATTTTGTCATATTTTATAAAATATACAATATTTACATACTTTATTTTAAAAATTAAGGTATTAGAGATATAATTGATACCCCCTTTATACTATGGCCTATTCTCTCTCTAGAAGAGTAAGGACTCCTGAAGCAAAGTGCATATTCTTCCTGTCCAGTTTTTAGGTCACACATATATATGTAGATCACATATACATATATCATACACATATTTCATATACATATATGTATTATGGGATATAATAGTCTCCTTGTTTGAGTGTTTGTATTCTTTATTTTTTTTTAAAGATTTTATTTATTTATTTGACAGACAGAGATCACAAGTAGGCAGAGAGGCAGGCAGAGAGACAGGAGAAAGGAGGCTCTCCACGGAGCGGAGAGCCGGATGCGGGGCTCGATCCCAGGACCCTGAGACCATGACCTGAGCTGAAGGCAGAGGCTTAACCCATTGAGCCACCCAGGTGCCCTGAGTGTTTGTATTCTTTAAATCAGAGTGTATGTATCACTCTGAAATTTACTTACATGTAAGAATGTGTTTTTAAGATTTCTCCAAGTTGGCAATATGGTTTTCCTTTGTACAACAGTGATATAATTTATTTACTCATTCTTTTATTAATGGACATTTAAAACATGTCCAATTTTCCTCTATTACAAACTATATATTGAACATATATGTACAGATCAGAATGAGCACATATTTGAGAGTTTTTCTAAGATATAATACTTATAAGTGGAAATGCTGAATTATAGAATATATACATCTTAAATTCTATTAGATAATAAGATTTGCTCTCCTAATTGCCTATAGAAAGTCACACTTCCACTAAAAAGTTCTGAGTTTTTCACCACTTGATACTGTTAGGGTTTTAAAATTTTTCCAGTAAGGTGTAAACTTGATGTCTTATTTGATGTCAAGTTTACACCTTACTGGAAAAATTGTTCATGCAGGGTAAGCATATTTTCTTGTCTGTTGATCATTCGGGTTCCCTCCTCTCTGTTAATTATTTGTTTGTGGCATTTACCCATCTGTCTGTTTTGTCATTCTTATTGATAAGCAGGCTTGAAAAATATATACATTCTGTTTTTCTAATCTTTTGTCAGTTAAGACATGACAAATATATTTTCTCAGTCTGTGGATTGCCTTTTAACTTTGTCATATTTTACTGGTTTTAAAAAACTGTTTAATGTAGTCAAATTCATCAGTCTTTTTTTTTTCAGAGTTTTTTATTTTTGCCTTTCATTTTATGTTCATAAAAGTTTCTTTCCAGCAGTGAGGAACAAGAACACTTGTCCCACCTCAAAGTAAGGTGGGATGAGAGAAAACTCTGGAGGGCTTCCAGGAAAACCCTTTCCTTGGGTGAACCAAGTTTGCTTTAGAGCAAGTAGGAGAAGGGAATGTTCACAGAAGAGATTGTGATATAAAGGATTCAGGGGGTGACCACGGTGAATTCCAGTGGATACCCTGGAAGGTTCAGGAGTTAGAGAAAGGCAGGAGATGGGAGACAAACTCCATGCACTTTCCTCAAATACCTTGACGATTCTTGAATATACACAGCCATTATTTCTCCAAGTCTAGCTTCTCTCCCATTCCCTGTAATCTTTTCCAGAACTCTTGCAGGAGCCTCTCAATCTAGCCACCATGATTACCAGCCACCCTCTCCTATTTCCACCAACTTGCATGTGTGATTTCTTGGTTATTTCCTCATTACTGCCTTCTCATCCATCACTTGTCTACTTGACTATGTCCAGCCTAGAATTTATTCTACTTTGTGTATTTATTTCAATGCCTGTGTTTTTTTTTTATTTTGAGGAATCTTAATGGATTTTATATATATGTATCTATATTCTCGATTTCCATCAGTTTTTATTTTATGATCTCTTGTCTTTTCTTGTGAGGGTGTTCTTTTATCTCTTTGGGGCTCTGAAACATTTATTTCAATTTATTTATTTCAATTTATTTCAAACATTTATTTCAATTTCAGATTGCTCTGCTATTTTCATATCATCTTGAGAGAATCCACGTTCCTCTTGTAGGTTCTGTGTGCCATGCTTTGAGTAATAACTGTCCTCTTCCTCTTGTGCTTTGGAATTCTCGATTGCAGGCTCGTCTTGAAGGGTTGTTTTTTGTTTGTCCTGCTCATACCTACCTCCAGCTCTTTTATCTAGCAGCCCTTTTATCTAGCAAATTTGTAATGGCCTCCACCCAGCTCCCAGCTCAGAGCCAAGTCTAATATCTGTAGCTCAGGGGTTCCACCTTTGGTCATGTTGGAGAGCTCCCAGATGAAGTCACCTAGTCGCAGAGGGCCTTGCAAAGGTCCTGGCCGCAGGGCTATGTCTGTGTCTTCCCTCATCCCAATATCCCTCTTTCCATCCCTACCTCACTTGCTGATTTGAAATAATGAGACTACACTGACCCCATCTCACATAGGGCACCTTTAATCCTGGTACCCAACACAGTGTAACGCCCTGCTACCTCTGCCTGCTTCTCGGTTCAGAGCCTATAAGCCTGCAAAGCTAGCCCCAAGTTACTATTCTGAGCTTCCTCTCTAAAAGTAATCCATAGGGATGCTTTATAACATGAGCTATGCCTTTTCAATTTTTATCTCATACCTACAGTGTTATTTGTTTAGACTAGTGTAGGTGGGGACTTGAAGTATGAACTGTGCAATCTTAAGCCGACGTGTTTCTGATCTGAATAGCCAGGAGGGGATCTGAAGCACAAATGGAAAGAATGGCCTTGCTTAGGCTTAATTTAATAATTAATTTAATAACAGTAAGAACTTGGGCATGAAGATGAGACTCAAGGAAAAGTGGCTTCATTAAGACATTCTGAGAACTCATGGAGTATCAACAAATTCTTGATTCCTGAGAAATTATTTTGTACTTTGTACTTTAAAGGTTCAAAGACTGGATTAAGTTATCTTTATAAGCCAAACTGAATCATAATTAGTAATCACTAAGGATTTTTTCTTTTATAATTATTCTAAAACAATTGCTCTGTTTAAGACTTCAAAAAACGTACTTATCTATCCATTAGCAAACATTTACTGAGCATCAGTTTTATGCCAGCCTCTTGCTATGAGTAAATAGGACAAGATCGGGTCCTTGCCCTCACAGAGCTTACAGACTTAAATAAATACGTAATCACAGGGGGAAGCTCTAACTACCCTGTGATAAGTGCTTTCCAAGGCCCTTTTTCCTGTTCTCACATAATGTAGCTCCTTTCCCTTCAGGTTTCCACTGAAAATGTCCTACCCATTGACAATCCTCTCCCTCCCTGCTATTATTCTCTGGTTTGGTTCAGACCCCAGATATAAGAAGCTTATCACAAATTACTAGCATTTTGATTATTTATTTATTTATTTATTATCATTATTTTTTAGATTTTATTTATTTATTTGTCAGAGAGAGTGAGCACAGGCAGACAGAGTGGCAGGCAGAGGCAGAGGGAGAAGCAGGCTCCCTGCTGAGCAAGGAGCCTGATGCAGGACTCGATCCCAGGACGCTGAGATCATGACCTGAACCGAAGGCAGCCGCCCAACCAACTGAGCCACCCACGTGTCCCTGAGTATTTATTTTTTAAAAACCTGTCATACTCACTAGACTATAAGCTCCAGGAGGACAGAGGGCCTGTTATATCTTGTTCTGTTGCCTTAGTGTCACTCACTAGCACGGTGCCGGGCTCATAGTTGGAATTCAACAAATATTTGCTGAATGAGTGAGTACGTGAATCAATAATCCATGTGAGAGAGTATTGGGTGGGCGGTGGAGGGAACTTTCCTGGCAGAGAGAGCAACCTGTATCAGCACCTTGAGGGTGGAAGGACCATGGTAGGTCGCAGGAACGTAAAGATGACCAAGGAGGCTGGGGTTACAAGGAGCAAGTAATAGGTAGGGGTCAGCTCGTCTTGGCTTTAAATATCAAACTGAGGACCTTAAATTTTTATTTGAAAGGTCATTGGAAACTTGGTGGGGTTTAAGTGGGAAAGTGGATTGCTCAGCTTTTCTTTGTAAAACTGTTCTATCCAATATGGCCGCCATTAGCCTCACATGGCTATTTAGATTTGGATAAATTTGAATAAACAAGATTAAAATTTCATCTCAGTCATATAGGCCACAGAGCAAGTGCTCAACAGTCACTAGCAGTTAGTGGCTATCTTAACAGAAAGCACGGATATAGAACACTTCCATCATTGCAGAATGATCATTGGATAACACTGTTGAAAAAATTGGACACTGCTGTGTAGTAAGTGGTTCAGAGGGGATGATTCTGGTGTACTGTAAAACTTGAACCTAAAGACCTCAATGTGAGATGTGAAACCATAAAACTTCTAAAAGAAAACATAGGCAGTAATCTCTTGGACATTGGCCTCAGCAACATATTTATGTGTACGTCTCCGTGGGCAAGGGAAACAAAAGCAAAAGTAAACTGTTGGGACCACACCAAAATAAAAGGCTTTTTTTTTTTTTTTTTTTTTTTGTATAGCAAAAGAAAGCAACAAAGCAAAAAGACAACCTACTAAATGAGGGAAGATATGTGCAAATGTCCAATTGCAAGAATCCAATAAGGGGTTAATATCCAAAATCTATAAAGAACCAACACAACTCAACACCCCTCCCAAAAGATAATAATCCAATTAAAACAGGGGCAGAGAACCTGAATAGACATTCTTCCAAACCACAGACCCATGAAAAGATGCTCAACATCACTCAACATCAGGGAAATGCAAAACAAAAAAATAGTGAGATATCATCTCACTTCAGTCAGGATAGCTAGTATCAAAAAGACAAGAAATAAGTATTAGCAAAGACATGGAGGAAAGGGAACCCTTGTGCACTGTTGGTGGAAATGTAAATTGGTAAAATTACTATAGAAAATCATATGGATTCCTCCAAAAATTCAAAAATGGGGGCACCTGGGTGGCTCAGTGGGTTAAAGCCTCTGCCTTTGGCTGGGGTCGTGATCCCAAGGTCCTGGGATCGAGCCCTGCGTCCAGCTCTATGCCCGGCAGGGAGCCTGCTTCCTCCTCTCTCTCTGCCTGCCTCTCTGCCTGCTTGCGATCTCTGTCTCTCTGTCTGTCAAATAAATAAATAAAATCTTTAAAAACTTTTTTTAAATTTTTTAAAAGATTTTTTTTAATATTCCATTTTGTATACGTATACAAAATGGAATATTACTCAGCCATAAGAGAATAAAATCCTGCCATTTGTGACAACATGAATGGCTCTAGATGGCATTATGCTTAGTGAAATAAGTCAGACAGAGAAAGACAACTATCATATGATTTCATTTATATGTAGAGTCTAATAAAACAAGTGAACAAACAAAAAACAAACAGACTCTTAAATACACAGGAGAAACTGGTGGTTGCCTGAGAGGAAGTGGCTGGGAGGATGTATGAAATAGGTGAAGGGGATTAAGAGTTACAGACTTCTGGACACCTGGGATCAACACTCTCCCCACTCCATTGGTCTCCCTACTCAGCAGGAAGCCTGCTTCTCCTTCTCCCACTCCCCCTGCTGTATTCCCATTCTCTCTCTCTCTCTCTTTCTGTATGCAATAAATAAATAAAATCTTTTTAAAAAAAAGTTAGAGGGCGCCTGGGTGGCTCAGTGGGTTAAGCCACTGCCTTCGGCTCAGGTCATGATCTCAGGGTCCTGGGATCGAGCCCCACATCGGGCTCTCTGCTCAGCGGGGAGCCTGCTTCCCTCTCTCTCTCTCTCTGCCTACTTGTGGTCTCTGTCTGTCAAATAAATAAATAAAATCTTTAAAAAAAAAAAAAGTTAGAAACTTCCACTTGTAAAATAAATAAGTCACAAATAGACTGAAACCTATCCAGTGGCAAATCTAAGAACTTTTTGCAGGGGAAAAATATTTAAAACTATTACCTCATTGAAAACAAATTTTGTATTTTAAAAGAGCAATTTAACAGGCCAGAAAAGTACCAGTGCTTCTGTATTCATAAAACAAGCTGATCTTAAACATTTTGAGAAACTGTCAAAACATTTTGAGATGCGTTCTAAAATTTGTGTTATCTAAGATAGATGATAGGTAGATAGATAGATATAACTAAAGATTGGTCTGGAGATAATGAACAAATATCTATTAGCAAATTTACTAATTAGGGTTATGTCTTTGCTTTTTTGGAAACGTTAAACATTTGTTTATTTGAAGAAAAATCTCTTTAGCCAACTACCATAAATATAGGCTGCCTGTCAGAAATGATGTACCCAAATCTTACATGTTTTACATTTCCTAATAGCGATCCAGCCCACACAGTATTTTTATATAATGACAGCTGTCATGAGAGCAGAAAATCTTGTAAATACATTGGATTTTGATTAATGAGCTAACGGTGGTCGTTCCATGTTTAAAGTCATTAGGCCCTGTGTGGTGTTTAGCCAAAGCAGGATCAGAGTCAATGCCGTTGATTACATCATCCCTGTGTTAGAGTGGAGCCCAAATGATCACATTACCGATAGCAATGCTCTTCCAACTGCAGATAAGTATTGCCTGTAAGTCTTGGTTTGTGAAAACCTGTATTTGTGTGTCTTTTGTATGAATGCTGGGTCATGCTATAAAATGTATTTCTTCCTGTGGATTACAGTGAAAATATTCTGAACAACACTGGAAATATTCTGAACAACACCAGGCTTCTTTCAGATTTATAGCTGCAAGGGCCCTCGGTTGTTCTACCGTTTTTCCTTGGCCACCTGTTGATCAAAGTCCTTTTCTGATGCATTTCTGCACCCTCTAAGCCCTCATTGGTCAGCCCTCTGAGGGGTCCGATTCGTCCCCCTTCCGTGGTGTGCAAGATCCTTTCTCTAACCTCACCTCCTACTACCTCTCCCCCTGCTTACTCCACTTAAGGTGCCGTCTCCTCTGCTGTCCTTGAATGTGCCGTGAGAGCTGCAGCATGGGCCTTCCCATGAGCTGGTCCCTGTGCCTGGAACAGCCTTCCCTGCCTAATTGCCTTTCTTCCTTCAAGTCTTTGCTCAAATGTTACCTTCTCAATGAGACCCGCTCTGAGTTCTTGATTTATAATTGCAACCCTCCTCATACTCACAACCCACCTTTCCCCACTGTATTTCCTTTCTCCACAGAGCTAGCCCATCTCAGTTTGGACTATAGAATCTATTTGTTATGTGTATTACTTGTCTGTCTCCCTCTACTCAAAGTAAACTCCAGAAAGGCGGGTATTTCTGTCTGTTTTATTTACTGATACAGCCCAAACAGGACAGTGTCTGGCATAGAGTAGGTGTCCATAAATCCTGTAGATTAATTTAGATGGGGCCCACATCAAGAGGGAGAGAGACCAAGACTCAATTTTAAAATTACCAGGAGATTGTTATTGCATTCATAGGTTATTTTCTGCCTTTTATCAGAAGCTTCTAACTTTTTTTTTTTTTTTTTAGAAAGCAGGCATTCTAACTTAACATTTTCTCCTTATAAGGCCCAATCCTCATCTGGCTTGACAAGCCATTAGACCAAGGGCCTCCGACTAACTTCTAGGAATGCAACCCCAAGAAGTGTAGCACAAGTTAAGAAATGAGCCTCTGGTTACAATTTCTAGATATAATAGAGCTAATCTAGGTAAAATCTTCAAAACCTGTACCTCTGCTGAGCTCGCTTATTTATCCAATGTGGAAAATGAAATCGTAAAGGAGGTCAGAAAATAAATTGCAGGATCACTTGGTTTACAACATAAAACTTCAGGAGAAAAGTAACAGGATCAGTGTGATGGGCCCTGAAATTTTATTTTTGGAGCCACCCAGGTTAGGGAATGAAAGTCCTGGGGGGAATTAGCTCTGCCACCCAGGAGGAGGGTTAGGTCTTCGGTACAGTTCATTTATTTCTCACTTCAAACTTTCCAACATAAAAGCAGGGACTTCTCGTCCTGGCACCTAAATGTTCTCTACCTAAGGAAATCAACGATGTCTTTCTGTACTTATTCCAAAAAAAAGGTACTTGGATCTAGTTTGTGTTATGAGGATCATATACGTAGTAGTGTAAGTTTTTTAAAAGCTAGAAGACTGTGAAATAAATAATTTGGAGAAGAAACCATAGAAATATCACTTTTGAGTTGTACATAATTGCACTAGGGATGCCGTTTATGAGATGACTCACAGAAGATATATTTGATGTTAGAAATCACAAAAGCGAGGGACTGCAAATAGATTGACATCATATAAATAGCACAAAACCCAAAAACAAAATATAACAAAAAGCTTCACAAAAGGGATGACTAAAAATTTGGCCACTTCTTTTAATCATGATTGTAATCTGTGCCTCTTTATTTAGCATACTGTTACAATTCTGTGAGAAGCTGAAAGCATTATCACTTTTTTTCTTTTGTCCCCAAACTTACACTTCCTTCATACCAATCTGTACTGATCTTTGAGCAATTTGAACATGAACTCAGCTGTAAAGCTTTCTTCTGTCTCGGTGTTTATCTCTGAAACCGGAAGCATTGCACCATACCTTGCTCATACTTTTTTTTTTTTTTTTTTTAAGATTTTATTTATTTATTTGAGAGAGGGAGAGAGTAGAGGCAGAGAAAGAGGGAGAAGGAGAAGCAGACTGCCCACTGCACAGGGAGCCCAGTTCAGGCTCAGGCTCCATTCCAGGACCCTGAGCCACCCAGGCACCCCCTTGTTCGTACTTCTTCATATTGTTTTTATTTTAAGCTACATTTTAAATAAATGGAAACATGTCTGGATGGTTCTCATCTACAAGAAAGATGACAAAATCTGTTTCATTATAGGCTTGTCACATTTTAGTCAATTTAGTCACAGTTTAGTCAATATTGCCAAAGCCGTGGAATAAAAAACTGCAGTCTTTAAGTTTAGGGAAATTCTTTCACAATTGAAGTCAATGTTAAATTTTTTTTTTAATTTCTTTGTTTTTTTTTTCCCAACTGTAGAACAAGGGGTACTTATTTGGTTACACATTCTTTACCTCTGGGGTAATCTTGATAAGAAATACATGGGATTCATTTGTTCTATCTAGAAGTTTTGATGTGTGTGTGTGTGTTTAGTGCATTTAATATTTATGCTAAAAAATTAAAAAGTATAAGCACTTTTAAAAGATAATTGTTTTATTAATTTCATTAAGTACTTAAAGAATTAGGGGTATTCATGAACTAACCACATTCATTTGTTCTGTCTAGACGCTTTGATGAGTTTTTTTTAAGAGTGCTTCATGTTTATGCTAAAAATAGAGAAATGATAATGTATGATACAATGTACAACATAATAAAAATTGTAACAGAGTTCAGCAGCCAAATCATTTACAGTTATCACTATAAAACTTGAAATTAAAGTTTTTAAAGGACAGCCCTTTTATTAGGTTCTTAAAGAATGAAGGATTTTTCATGGACTTACAAAGAAGACTCTAAGATCTCAGAAAAGTTACATAGTCAATGTAAGTAGAACAGTTACTGTAAAATTAAATGTTCTGTACAGAATGCAGAAGTTCCTCTTTAAATAATCAATATTACTAATTTTTGCTCTGGAGCAAAACGTTGGGTGGAAGTCACACTACCAGGAAAAATTGTTACTCTTTTGCAATACATTACCTATATTTAGCAGTTGTGGGTCCTACTTTCAGATCGTTTGACAGAGTGAGTTAATAGAGTATCTCATTACTATTTGAAGAGTATTTTACTTGTAGGCAGAAAACCACAGAAATGTTCTGCTTTGATGTTATCAGTGAATGTGTATCCTTAAGCCTCTTAATTGTGAGACCAGTGGTGAAAGGAAGCAGGACCAAAAGGGAACCAGAATATTATTGTTTAAACAGATAGGAGGAATTACAGAGTAAAGTGAAACTAGAAATTAATAATATTTCTATTATCAAATTGAAATATTAACTGAAATAATTAAAGGACAACTATGTTTAGATTTTAGTTACCACTCTTTTTTTTTTCTTCTTAGTTGTGGCCATACTTTGTATAGGAGTGTGTATTCTGCTTTTGAAAATAAATATTTTAATGAAAAGTAGCCAACATTTTAGCATTTCTCAATTAATTGACTTGCCAGGTAATTCATGGCTTAAAAAACACATCTCAAAAGCACTGCACTGTAGAAAATATTAACGGCGTATATAAAAGCAAATTAAGTGAATAACTAGGGCACTGAGTTATTAAAATTTTCTGAAGTGTATGGTAATTGTTCAGGCTTTCATACAGCCAAAGATGTAATGGTCTGATTATCTGACTCATTTGCTCAATACTCTACAGATATTTCAGAAGATTTCTCTAAGGAGCTTGAGTTGCCTGAATTTTCTTGCTACTTTGATTTTATGTAAATACATGTAATGTTTATAACTGTATACACACACACACACAGACTGAAATGTATAAACGTGGTGTCAGTAGGCTTCAGTCAAAAACTACGAGGAATACACGGATAGTGGAACAAATTCGGTTTGTTATCTGCTGCAGGGAGGGTGAATTCATGCCATGGAAAATCATGAGTCTTACAAAGAGGGTGTTAGAAGGAAGGTTTGGAGGGTTGGGCTTTGGTTGTGTGACTTGCAGGGAGAGTCAAAGGAAGTGAGAACCACGTCCAGACTGGGTGCTGTTGGAAAGTGGGGCAATTCATGATTGGGTATCTCAGGGAATCTTATCTACAGGGAGGGGAAGCCGGAATGAGGAGCCGTACATAGTAAAGAAGCAGCACTCATTTTGGCTAAGCAGGGAGGTGGGTGGCATTTTGTGGGTGCCACAATGACCCGTTTTTTTCTGCGCTTTGCCGAAATCATGAGGCAGCCTGGCTTTCTCTCATTTTATTCTGGTCTCAGGGCAGCCTTGTGTGAGGCTGGTATTCTGGGAAATTTTTTCTGTCTCCTGGTACAGTCACATGGTCTAGCTGTGAGCCCCAGGGCCAGCTTCTCCATATCAGGGATTGCTCTTCTTCCTTTCTTAACAGCTTCAGTCATTCTTATTCTAGAACCCGCAGATCTCACTAGTTTATGTGAGCCCCACTGCCTCTCTGCAACAAGCACAATCCAATTTTAGTTTGGGTAGGTTAAGAGAGTGAACGAACATAAAGGAAATATTCTCCCCAGAAATGATGGTTCACTAGTACTCAGTGGCCCCCTTTCTAAACAATTGGCTCTTTTGAGAGCTGATCCTTTTCTCCTCCCCAGCTTATGCTTGCTGATGCCTTCTTTACTGTCACTAGATGAATATTTGGCAATAAGGCAAACACAAAGCAACAATCTTTTCTCATGCTAAAAGTGATGATAAATGTGACTTTTCATTTGCATTTTGTTTTGAAAGAAGCATTCTCATAAGTTTTTAATAATCTCTGAGAGAGAGGAATCCTTTCTCTACCCTTAGTTAGAACTTTTTCTGCTTTGGTCATCACGAAGCATCGCTAAAATTCTGACTCTGAACTAATTTTTCCCCCAGTTCCTTTTTTTTCCCCCTAACTAGAAAATGAACATCTCTGCTTCCGGCATGTAGAAGAGCTTCTGTGATTCTCCACACAATTTTCTACTTGCTGTTTCTTATTCTTTGAGAAATGACCTACTTGTCTCTTTGCATGTTAGTGTAACTGGTACAAAAATTAATTTATGGAAAATTTTATGGTATACTCCGTATAATCAGTTTGTTCTTATTTATCAAACGTAGGGATGCCACAAGCCAGACTGGGCCATAACTGCCTATCTATCCACAAATGTGTTTATTCAAAAGATCCATGCTAAGCTCATGCGGTGCTGGTAAGCTCTGCCCTAGGCTTGGACACTAGGGAAGGAGGGAGGGAGGGTGAAAAGCTATTTCTGGGTTGGTATGCCCACTCTGCCCTTGTTGGTTGGGCATTCTTGGGTGATTAGTTGATCTCTCTAAACTTTACATTCTTCCTCTGTAAACTGTGAGGATCACACTAATACTTCCCCTTTAGGCTGTTAGAGGATGGAAAGGGATCTTCTGAGTTAAGTATTGAGCACGGTGTTGTCATAGTTAGTGCTGAGAGAGAGCCATTGTTATTTTTTGAGGATAAAGTGGTGAGTTACTAGATACTATCCTTCCTCAAGAAACTGAAGGAGGATTGGGCTCCACTACTTAGTAACATAACTGGGAAGACTGGAGGCATCTCTCTCATTCTTAGGAAAGTGTGGGGCAGCAGAAGTGCTGTAGAGAAGGAATTGTCTAAGACCCAGTTGATGAGTAGAAGTTGGCTAAGTGGTGGAGGGTGAGAGAGAAGGTGAAAGAATGAGGCTAGTGGGGGGCAGGGGCATCCCAGCATTGGGAACAGCGTCAAGCGCTAGGTGTGGCAAGGGCAGGTCCTCGTGGCCACACTGTGGACAGGGAGGGGAGGCAATGGGAAGTGTGGCTGGTGAGGCAAGGGCAGACCAGATCTCAGGGTCCCTGTGTTCCAAGGTTACTACCTTGGACTTTATTTACCCCAAGGGCAACAGGAATCTGGAGTCAGTTTCCTATATCACCACTGGTAACCTTCTAAGAAAGTACTTAAATAATTTTTTTAAGTGGATAAAGGAAATTTTTTAGAAATGTTTGTTGCAACACATTTAAAAAAAAGTTTTTGTCCCTGGACCTAAATGTCAGAGGATTAATTATACTCTCCAGTTCATAAGACATAGTGACAGTTGCCCATGTGTGCCCTGGCCCCTCTCTTATTTGATTTTTCTTGCCCCCTCATTCCTTATCTGTCCCTTATCCCATTCTCCTCCATTTTGAAGACCTTTCCTTATGTGTCTGATACACGCTCTTAAAGGTACATGTACCCTTATAAAAGATACAATGTTGTTTTATGTGTGTTTTTAATTTATCTACTTGGTATTCTGCTGTGAATCTAGTCCTATCTCTAACTTTTTTTTTCTCTTGATATGAAGCACCCATGTTGCTATGTGTACATCTAGTTCTTTGCTATTTATAATAACAGTTTAAAATCATCTAAATATTGATCACTAGGGAATGGTTAAGTAATCTTGGTACATTAACAGTGTGAAATAATGTCTCCATTAACAATATTCTGGATGCCGTGGAAAACCCATTTATACAACGTTAAGGGAGACAAGCAGACAAAATTGTCTTTACTCTGTGAAACAACCACATAACAAATACATATTCATACACCCAAGGGCTGGAAAGGATCAGAGAAGAATGAAAACAACTCTGCATGTCAGAGAGAAGGAACTGTGGGTAACGTTTCTTTCGTAGCTGTTAGTAATGATTACGGTGTGCCTAGGGATTTAGCTTACACACCATAACTTTTCCCATGGTATAATATTGGGGGAGGGAAGAGATCAGAGCAATACTAATCTGCTGCCTGTTCCAGCGCTGGCATTTCGATGTCCCTCCTCAGCCAGAGAGGGGTGTTCTGCAGTCAACTTCAACTGCATTTGCCACCCCCCCCCCCCCGTGGGAAATGGAATTGAAGTTAAAACCCCTTTCGGAAGACTGAGATCTAGTACTGCCAGATTTAACTATCTTCCAGAAAAGTGAAGTGCATTAAAAGTTATGTAATATTATTCTTCCACTTGTGCAAAAAAATAAGACATGGACTTGTATGGTGCAAGGAAAATTTTTGGAAGAACAGAGGATAAACTGTTAACAGTAATTGCCCCCAGGGAGGGGGACTGGAAATGGCGGGGGGGGGGGGGAACCTATCCTTCTTTAAAGTTATGAGGGAAGTATTTATTATCCTCCTTTTTAAAGACCATGTACCAGGCATTCCTTTTTCAAACAAAATTTTATTTTTCAAAGTTTAAATCCCCAAATTTCATGACTCTTTTTAAACATCATTTTTCAAATGCAATTTTTAACTCATTACCAAGAGTCTTCCAAAATAACAAATTCGTATTTTGAGCCTCAAATCGTACACTAACTTCTTTTTAGTGGTAAGGGCTAAACCCAGTTTGAGGACTGCTTACATTGCGTTATGAATCACGAAACAAAATATTCTGACATTAAGACCAAGGCAGAACGCGACTGCTGAACAAGATACACTGACAAGAGCGACCTCAGGATTAGGATCGGATAGAGGTCGCCCTCAACAGGGAACCTGCTGCAGGCTCTTGCTCCCCGCCGGGTGGGCGCGAATGCTCCAGCCCTCGGGGGTGGAGGTTCCTCTGTCCTGGGGCTCCGCTCCCCGGGGACCCGGCTCTCGCCCCGGGACTCTCCCCGCCGGCCGCGCCACCACTCGGCGGGCCCAGGCGACCCCTCCCGCCGCCGCGTCCCAGGGCAGCCGCCCTGCGCGCCGCGTCACTCGGCGCCTTCGGCGAGCACCTACCACTGGCCGCGCCGCGGAGGGGAGAGGCCGCGACCCTTCCCCGGGCGGCGGGCGACGCGCCATCCCTCGGGTCGCTCGGCCTGGCGCTAAATTTAAAAACTTAACCGGCGCAGCTGGCTGGCTCCGGAAACGAAAGTAATTTCGTCCCGCGGGCCGCCTCCCGGGCTCTGGCGGCGCCTCGGCGCGCCGCGCTCCCCGGAATAGACCCTTCTCCCGCCATTTTCCGCCGGCTCGTGGCAGGCCCTGCGCCCCGCGGGTGAAGCCTGCAGCCGCCGGGCCTGCAGGCGTCGGGCTCGCGCCCCCGGAGAAGGCGGCAGGCATGGACTGCGGGAACGGGGCTCGCGCCCGGCAACACGTGTTCCTGCTGCCAGGTAAACACAGCCTCCCGGGACGGCGGCGCGCCTTGCCCGACCTCTTGCCCGCCCGGCCCCGGGCGGCCGGGCCCGAGAGCGCGGAGCGGCGGACGGGGACGGCGCACGGCCGGACTTCCACTTGGAGCGGCGGGGCGCGCCCCCCGTCGGCCCTCGGCCCCCGCGGCCTGACGCGCGCACCCCAGCGGGTCGCGCCCCCCGGCGCGGTGGGTACTGGTGCCGCGCGCCCCTCGGACCCGGGTTCGGAACGGGATTCCTTCCCAGATTGTTGCTCCTCATCTTGGTCGTTCGTTACAGCTAGCTGCCGTTTTCACAACCCAAGTGCGAAAGCGCAGAAACGGACCGACCGTCTTGCCTCTGCTAGGGTGGGCCGCCGAAGGGGCCCAGGCCTGCGCGCAGCGACATGGGCTCACGGTCTCGGGGCACGCAGTGGGGCCCTGGAGTGTCTGCTTTGGGGTGCAGTTAGCTCTTCCGCACTCTTGCACTCGGCAGCTGGTCCAGCCTCTGGGTTCCCACTGGATCGGATCCTGCACTTTTTTATAGGGTCCCAGCCCTGGGCCAGGCCCTAGGTGGAGGGAAGGAGGCAGGAGGGAAGCCAGGTGGTGGTAGGGGTTAGGACAAAGGTGGTTCAAAGACATTCGGGTGGGTAGATCATGACAGGAATGCTGGAGCCAGGCCTCTTCAGCCACCCCCTGGGTGATGAGGAACCATTTGGAGTCTGCAGGGGCTTGGGATAATGGATAGTCAGTTTCCAAACATGATGGACTCCAGTAAATGTCAGAATGAAAGGGGTTTGGGACTAAGGAGAGCAAGTTGGAGAAGTTTGACCCCGTTGTAGTAGATACATTGATATGATGGCATAACATTGGAAATAAGGAATATCCTTTGTTCACTGTATTTAATTTTAGATTTAGCTCAGTAAATGCATTATTTTTACAGCAGATAATACTCTGATGATGTGATAGTTACCCAGGAACCTAGACTTTTATGATGAATATTGAAAATTATTATGTGACAGTCTGTCAAGTATAATTTGTGTATGTGTGTGTTTAACTTTTTCTCCCTTTATAAAGAGGTATAAACTGTATACAAATTTAAGTGTGCATTTCAGTGAATACACCCCTGTGTTTTCATCATGTATACATGTGTATATACCCCTGTAACGATCCCCCAAGTCAAGATATAGAACTTTTCCAGCAAGCTCATGCCTGTTGTTAGATAGCCTTAGTAGCCTTTATACTGACCTCTGTCACTAGAGATTTGTTTTGCCTGTTTGGATAAGTGTGTACTCCTTTAGGTCTGGATTCTTTTACTCAGCCTTATATCTCTAAAATTCATCCATGTTGTGTGTAGCAGTGGTTTGGTTTTTCGGGTCGTTTGTGTTTTCATTGCTGTGTGTGTCTTATTGTATGAACTTCCATGTTTATTTCCTCTACTGTGGGTGGGCGTTTGGAATGTTTCCAGTTTGTAACTATTGTGAGTTATACTTCTAAGAACATGCTTTTATGAGGCTTTTGGTAGAAGGAGACACTCATTTCCCTGGGGTGTATATACCCAGGAGTGGAACTGTTGCTTCTGGGTACCTGTGTGTGCAACTTTAGCAGATGCTGCTTAACGGTTTTCCGAAGTGGTTGTACTGATTAATACTCCCACCAGCGGTGTATGAGAGTTCCCATTGGTCCACGTCCTCCCTATAGATGTCTGTATATTAAAGCCATCAAAGCAAAATTTGGGTTTTGGCAGAATCTAGCAAAGGCTTACCTGTATACATGCTTTATGTTAGGAAAAATCCTCTTGCTTTTGTCACATCAATTCAATGAGATATTAAGGGCAGGAACTCTAATCATTCTTGCAGAATGAAGGGCATTCTTATGATTCAGATACATACAAGGGCCGATGATACTTTGCGTTTCTTATTTTCTGTTTGATCTTTGTTCTGTTTGATCAGTTTTGACATTTTCATTCTTGAGGTGTGTTTGTAGCCTCACTGTATTAAACACAAAAACTTTAAAAATAGTTAAATATTGATTGCATCCTGACAATCCTAGGTTTGATGTGTTTACTGCTGCGCTATGAGAATTTCAGTCAGCTTCCTGTTCCAAACTGAGATGTCCTATGACCTTTGAGCTTACTGGAGTGGCCTAGCAGGCGGCTGGGGCCGGGTGTTATCAGGCAGGCGCGTTCTGAAACAACTTGTTGCCTGCTCCTGTCCTTCTAGCCGGCCTTTACTGCCACCTGCAGGCTTTGAGTGTACAAACATTGGTGGATTGATCATTCCTGCCAGGCAACAATGCTTCTCAAACTTGAGGGCTTTGGTCACCTGGGCAACTGGGCCCCACCCCCAGAGTATTTGATAATGTGACTCTGGGATGGGGCTCGGGAATGAGCATTTCAAACAAGTTCCCAGGTGATGGTGATGCTGCTGTTGTACGGACACCACCAGGAAGCCCTGCACAGGGACAGCCCTTGGTAGTGAGCCGGGAGGCAGGATTAGCCAGCCTCAGGTTTAGCTCTCTTTGTGGGGGCCAGAATTAGTATCATCAGGGGTGCACATGGAAGCACAGGCTGTGAGGCCTGTCTTCACAAATACACATTTGTTGTCATTGTTGTTGTTTCTAGCAGATGAGAAATCAGCCCCAGTAAGTTGTATGTTTGAGAGAAGGAGACTACATCTTGGTTGGAGTGAGCACCATAGCTATAGTGAAGCTGGGCCCTTAAGAAAGAAAACAAAAATTTGTATAAGAATTTTTCAAAAGCATTTGGTGGAAGCAGTTTGTATTCAGTTTTAGAAAATTTCTGGGTTCTGAAGAGCTTACTCTGTGTACTGGAACATAAGCGCATTAGCCAAGAGGCAAATAGAACTTCAGAGATTTATCCATGAGACAAATGCAAAGCCACTGGACCTTGGCATGATACTTCTTTCCCGCCATTTAATTCCCGTTGTTTATCAAGTTGCCTACAATAACATTGTGTTATATGTTGAAGAATATATTAAAAAGCACTATGTAGGCCTCTTATTTTCAATTTCTTTAGAGAAGTCGAATGTCCCAGAAAAACAAAAGCTGGAACTTGGAAGGGATACTTGTGAAGTAGTCTGACTTAGGGACTTGATTTTCATAGGCCAGTGGGGACAGAACTGCCTCCCGTTTAAGCAAGGTAGGCATTTCTTGTGGTTTGGAATGGTCTTAAATGTTTCTCCAAAATGGTCTGTGGGTACTACCCTATTTGCAGTTTTAGTTACTGTAAGAGACCATCAACATCTCTATTTTTTAGAATTTGGTGTAAGTTTCTATCCTTCTTTGCTACCCCAAAAGTAAAAATTTTTAAGTCATATTTTTTAACATTTTTCTCTACTCCACGTTTTCTACACTGGTCAGTTCTACTAAGTTGAAATCTGCCCTAACGTGAGAGGTGGGCTGGGAACAGGTCCATTGAGCCTAGTAGGATACAAGATTGTGTGGATTGCTGGCATGGCTGAACCTTGTCACTGCATCAGCTCCAAGGAGATGTCAAAACACTGGGAAACCCTAATGTTCTGTGAAGGATAAAAGGAAGGACAGAAATGATCTCAGGACCACTAAATTCATTTGGGTTAGCTTGGTCTGAAAGCATGTCTCAGTCGGCCCCCTGATTAAACAGCCCCCCAGATCAAAGTAGACCACATCACATCTTCAGCTGTAGGCAAATTTTGCAATGACGTTATTCCCCTTTATCTTAAAAAAATACACGTTGACAAGTATTTTGAGGTAAAATCATATTTGTTATTTATTTCCCCACAGCATGAATAGTGCCTGTTTTTGTGAGGTTAGAGGATGGTTTGATTTTGGGGAAATAAGAATCACAGGTGGCCTGCCTCCCTTAGTCATCCCAGAAAGATTAAGGAGCCTTTTATGAGCGAGAGCATATATTCACAAATAATATCAGATTTGTCTCTCCAAATAGGATACAAAAATAGTTTTGAAAGCATTGTATGAATGCAGGCTTTAGAACTATGTTCTAATTAAATGATTGAAAAAGAAATCAAATTGAAAAGGCAAAACTGATTTTCCTATTTAATGGTAGAGACAATTTATATTAATGTTATTTCTGATTAGAGTCCTGTAGCTTTTTTGTAAGCCCACAAGAAGCACCTCTTATTTGGAAAAAAGTAACAGTTGAAAGTATGTGGTAAAGGAAGAATTGCTATAGACCTAAATAACTTTTCAGTGACCCTAAAAACAGTACATATAACTGTATGTACAAGGTACATACAGTACACATAACTGTATACAAGGTACATCCAGTACATATAACTAACTGTATGTACAAGGCACAAGGTTAATCTCAAAAGAAAAATGTCAGTGGGTTTTTTTGTTCTTTGGCAGCATTGTTTGCATGTGTGCATGTTTGTGTTTGGAAATCCAGCCTGTGAGCTGAAAGTTTCCTTACTTTCAGAAGAGCTTATTCACAGGGGAGGAAACTGTACTTAGCTTGGTGAGGGATGGGGAACAATTCAAGCGCTGATTGTAGACAACCTCTGAGTAGTGAAGCTCAGCTTCTTGGAAGATGTGTCTTTTGCTGAGTAGTCTTCTGCAGGCCTTCTGAGGGGTGGGAGTCTCTAAACTCCCCCACATGGAGCACGTGTAGTATTTCCCACACAAATCCTGAGGCTGGTTTTGTCTTTACAAAGTTGTTTTTGGTGGGAGCCCCACTGACCTTTCTCAGATGGTCATTAGATCTGCTCCCTTTGCTTGCGGAGCACGTTCTGGAGGGGATAGGCTTAGTCAGTTGTCAGTTGGTGTGATCAAGCTGAGCCTGATGCTGTCCTGCTAGTAATTGTTCTGAAAGATTTAGGACACTTACAAGAACTTATAACTCTCATGTATTTATCCTCTGAGGCAGAAATAAATTTTCATAAAACGAGAGTAAGAAATATTTTTTTTTTCATTTGAGTATAGTTGACACATGATGTTACCTTAGTTTTAGGTACACAACATAATAATTCAACAACTCGTACCTTATGTCATGCTCACCACAACTGTAGCTACCATCTGTCACCATGCAAGGCTATTACAATACCACTGACTCTGTACTTTCTAGCTATACCTTTTATCCCCATGACTTACTCATACCGTAACTGAAAGCCTGTATCTCCCTCTCCCCTTCACGCATTTTGTCCTTCTCCCTGCCTCCCCTCTTGTGGTGACCATCAGTTTGTTCTCTATTTATAGGTCTGTTTCTGCTTTTTGTTTATTTTGTTTTGTTTTTATATTACACATATAAGTGAAATCATGGTATTCTTCTCTGTCTGACTTATTTCATTTAGTATAAAACACTCTAGGTCCATCCATAGCAAAGTCTTCTCCTTTTTATGGCTGAGTAATATTCAATTGTGTGTGTGTGTGTGTGTGTGTGTGTGTGTTTTGAGATATCAACTTCCTCTTTATACATTCATCTACTGATAGACACGTGGATTCCATATCTTGGCTATTGTAAATAATGCTGCAATAAACATAGGGATGGCCATAACAACTTTTGTCTAGATATGTCTCCTAAGGTAAGGGAAACAAAAGCACATCAAAATAAAAAGCTTTTTAAAAAAATTTTGACTGCCTCAAAGTAAAAAGCTTCTGCATAGTGAAGGAAACCCATAAAACAAAAAAAGCAACCTACTGAATAGGAGAATATATTTGCAAACATTATATCCAATAAGGGGTTAATTTCCAAAATATATAAAGAACTTATATAACTCAACATAAAATAAACCTCAAAAAATGGGCAGAAGACCTGAATAGACACTTTTCCAGAGAAGACATCCAGGTGGCCAAAAGATACATGAAAAGGTGCTCAACATCACTCATCATCAGGGAAATGCAAAGCAAAACCACCATGAGATATTCCCTTACCTTTTCAGAATGGCTACAATCAAAAAAGAGAAAGTAATAAGTGTTGGTGAGGAGGTGGAGAAAAAGGAACTCCCGTGCACTGTTGGTGGGAATGCCTTTAAGGTGGTGCAGCCCCTGTGGAAAACAGGATGGAGGTTCCTCAAAAGTAGGACTACCATATGATCTAGTAATTCTAGTACTGGGTATTTACCTAAATAAAACATAATGTTTAATTTGAATAGCAGAAAAGGGGCTGCATGGATTTCCCCCATATCCTCTAAGCTTTCACCATGATAACAAACAACTCATCCGTATTTTCTAACATGTTATAATAAAACACAGCTAAAACTGGGCTTGTGCTTTTTCTTGGCTCCATGTCCTCCAACAAGTTGCATCCTCTTTGTAAAGTCTCAATTTCTTCATCTTTACAGTGGGGAGCACTGTCCCAGCCTCCAAAGCTCTTCCTTGCACCCCAAGCTCTTAGCCCCAGACTTGGGACAGAGTAAGCATTGAAAAAACATTCACTGAAAGGAAAAATGTCTCACATTCCATTTTTTCCCTCTAGTCTTTGTTACACTGCACTTTGTCCTCCTTTTCCACTTCTGTCCAAATTCTAGCCTTTCTTAAAGGCTCAGTTCAACTTTAGTTTCTACAAAGCCAAGCTATTGTATGGATCACAAAATGAATTCCAGTATTCTTAAATTTTTCTCATTTTTCTGTTTCTGCCTTTTATTTCACTATGTACTCATACTACTTATTCACTGTAACACTCACTAAAATACTGAGGGTTATTGGGGTTATACTATGTCTCTTTCTTTGAATTCCCAGTGACTTTGGGTCTGCCTAGACCTCTGGCTGCTCTTCTCCACATTCTCTGCCTGACAAATGCCTCCTTATCCTTTAAACTTAGCCCATGACTCTTCCAAGACATCTTCCCTCTGAGCCTCCCCACTGTTAGTGTGCAAGCTAGTGGTACCTCTTGGACCTATCTATGCATTTCGCCATGATTATTCAATTCACTATCTTTGGGGGGGGTGGGGCGTGGAGCAGGGCTTAAACTCATGACCCTGAGATCATGACCTAAGCTGAAATCAAGAGTTGGACACTTAACCAACTGAGCCACCCAGGTGCCCCAGTTCACGATCATTTTCATATAAAGATGTAGTGAACCCCCAGTACATGCCAGCAGCTGGAGAGAATCCAGGTGTGTACGTCCTGCGTCACCACCACTGGCTTCTGAATGCTGGGTGCCTTGGCCTTAAGCTTCAGAGCCCACCCTTGTCCAGTGTCTCTGGAAGCAGAGCATGCCACTTAGGACTTCCAGCCTTTTTTTTCAGAAGTCCTTTGTATGGGCCTTTTAAATATCTTTAAAAGATAACTTTACTTTCCAGGTGTGACTGTTGCTAAAGTGGAATGGGCTGTGTGCCGAAAGGGTCAGATCTATATGTTCTGAGGACTGTTTTATTATCTGCCCCTAAAACAACTAGGATCCAAGTTGGCCACGGTCTATAGCCAGAGCTGATTTCCTGCAGGAGCCTAAGACATTTGGTGAGGTTCTGTGGTATCCATTGCTCAATTTCGAGCACTTAAATCTTCATTTAGACATTTTTCTCCCAATATTTTTTTAGTAACTTTTTATTTTCTTCATTTTAAAGATTTTATTTATTTATTTGTTTATTTGAGAGAGAGAGAATGAGAGAGTACATGAGAGGGGGAAGGGTCAGAGGGTGAAGCAGACTGCCCTCTGAGTAGGAAGCCGGAAGCAGGACTCGATCCTGCATTTCCAGGATCATGACCGAAACCGAAGGCAGTTGCTTAACCAAATGAGCCACCCAGGCGCCCAGTAACTTCTTTTATTAGAATAGTAATATATACCCTTTAGTAAGACACAAAAACATAAAGAAGAAAATTATCTATCATCTTGCCACTGGGAAATACCAATTTTGGAAATATTTCTTTCCAGTCTTTTTATCCTGTGTGTATCCCAGTACGAAGTCAGTGTTCTTAATTTTTTTCTCATTTTTTCTATTTTTACCCGTATTTCACTATTTACTTTTTCTACATGCAAATTTTTTTCTATTGTAACAAATATACAAAATAAGTACTACTTCACAGCATACATATTTTGGATGGATTATCTTTAAGAGTGGGTAAAGACTGAAAATACAAATGGATGCCAGAAGGTGAGCATAGATTCACAGAACCCTAGTGGACTCAATGGCAAGTTGGGATTTCTTAAAAGCCATTCAAGGTTGATTTTTTAGGACAACCATGACCTCCTGCAAACATCCGTTGGGACGCTTGCCATAAATAGGATGACAGTTTGAATGGACCATGAGTCAGTCTGCCTTGGTATGGAAATTACTGTTTGCTTCACGTAGAGTCAGTCTATCCGACTTGTGTTACAAAACCCGGCCGTACTCCTTTAGGAGTTTCCTGGCTGGGTCATCTCTTCCTAGGAGGGGCCAGCTGGGTGTCGGGGGCAGGGGCAGGGCAGAGAGTCTGAGAACATCGGAAACACGCCTCGCAGCACCGGGAAGTCCAGAGTGTCTGCCTCTCTGAGAGTTCACTTCCTCTTCTCAAACCAGCTTCCTCCATTGCACCAGCCTCAGATCTCCTGGTGTCTGCTGGGAGAAGCTGCCCCTCTTCTCTTGTTTCTAGTTTCAAGACAGCCTTCTGACTGGCCCCACTGAGCTCTCATGCAAGCCCAGCCTCACCCCCTATTAGCTGTAGCCTTGAGGGCCAGCTCCACTACAGCACCAGGTGGGACTGGGAGGACGGAGGGGTACCTGAGGGTAAGGAGCGCTTCTCCAGAAGAAGGAAAGGTGAGGCTCAGTAGCACAAAGCCAACCGCGGCCCACACTCACCAGTGTGCTGGGCTTGTCTCAGCCGAGCATGCCCAGCTTCTCAGGTACTAGTGGTCTCTTTGACAGGGTGGCAGACAGGTGGGGCAGCTCCTTCTTTTACCCAGGGTTTATGTAATTTTTAGGAAGCCCATCTTCTAGGGTTTGTATCTTCTAGCCCCTATACCTTCACACTACACTTTGATGTATGTTACTGTAGGTGACCGTCTCCGTGGCCTTTGGAAGTAGTCAAGGCAAGCTTTATTATCACCATTTCACAAGACTTGGAGAAGTCAGATCATCTGACCAACACTCAACAGGAATGAAATGGCTGAGATTCCAGGCTCTCCCCGGTCCTCTGGGACCCCTGCCATGTGCCAGAGGCCACTCTGCTGACTGAATGGTGCTACCTCACCAGGGTAGGAGAGCTGGAAGGATCAGAAAGGGCTGGGGTTCCCTCTCTTGTCAGGTTGATGACCAGGGACCAAGCACACCTCCTATTCTGGAGCCAGCCTGGTTATGGTTGGACATCCCAGTCAGGTCTGTCCTTTCAACCCCTCCAGAATTTTCCTGCTTCCTAGATATTTGGAGAGCTCCATCTTGATGTATTGTCGGTCTCTGTGGCTCTGAATTGTCTGCACACCTGAAGTTTTTTCATCAGTTTCTTCTTTAGCACAGAGACCAATCCCAAAAACATGGCTATGGGTAGGGGCAGCCCCGAGAAAATGGAGATTTTATCTTCTCTGGTTTTGGTGAAGGTCAGTTTTCATTTTTTATTTTTTCTTCTTTCTTCAAAGCTTCAAAATTAAAAAGATATTCTTAGAGGAACCCATAACTTGAAAATTATTTCTCTGGTGCATGCCTCTCTCTAGCTTTCTTGGTTTGCCTCCTGTAGTGTTCAAGGAAGCTGAAAGCTTCAAAGCCAGGAACGTGACCCAGAGCTCTTTGATGGCAGTGGTAGCATCTTGGGAAGGGAAGACATAGAGTTAATGCTGAAATTAGCATTCCTGGAAGTAGCGAGTGACTTGAAAATTATGCTGACTTGTCTTGCATGCATTGTATTTGTGTCCTAACCAAGTGTTTCCAAGGAGCTATCCCTGGCAATGGAACAGACGGAACCAAGGGGGTTGAATGTGTTCTAATGGCCGATGACTACAGAAAATGAACTGGAACCTATTTAGATCACTGTATTGCATGAGCATGAGAGTGATGTTCTCATCCTTTTTTTTTTCCCTATTGGACCTTCTTAAGAAAATGGAATACCCTTGATACGGTATCTAAAAATAAAGTAAGTGATGCTTTGATGTCTGTTCTTTCTTTTCCATGTAACAGTGGGTGTGTGTTTCTCAGAGCTTATCTGCTGTGTGCCAGAAATCAGACAGGGCCATGAACAAATGTCCATTGCTTCCAAGTCATAAGAACACTTGGCAAAAAGGTGACTTTCCCTCCTGTCTCATGTCTTTGAACTTTAAACGATACGGAGAAACTTGTCTTAACCAAGAGAGGGATAAGAAAGACCTGCCAAGTTTAAACACTGGTTGATAACTAACTTCATATCAGCTGTACAACCCATACCATGTAGTCTGAAGATGAAAAATAACGTTCTCTTTTGCCTTCTACAAGAGCTCCTGACTAACTTGCCGGTGTTACAGAATGGTTAAGTCCATGCCTTGATCCATACTCAGGTTATCACGGAAATCTCGGGGGTGTATGTGGCTACGTATGGGATATTGCATTCTCTAACAGGAAGATCAGTTTCCCTTTCTCGCATTTGGTCAAGCTTGACTCCATCTGGTTATCACTTGAGGTTTCTTGTGTCCCACAACAGATTTCTCTCATCCTTTATTTATGTCTCTTTTGATCTAGCCCTTTTCTCTTTCTCCCTTTCCCGTTTTCCTTCTGCTGCATGCAGCCCTGGCAGTGTGGGATTCTGGCCGCACTGAAGTGGGGGCAGCTGACTGGATGACTTTCTGGTCCTCAAGGCCGGGCAGGACACAACAAGAGGAGACGGAGGAGTCTGGGACATCTGTGTTGTGAGAGAACAGTTGTACGAGCTAGTTCTTGTGCTTCAGAGCTGCAGCTTCTGTTTTTTGAGTTGAGACGGATGAGATGGGAGATTAAGAGTTTCTCTGAAGTATCATAGTTTAAACTGTTGGTTGCCTGAGTTTATTCTTGGCTCTACGTATAGTTAAATAGCTCTGCGACCTGGTTTCTTAACTTTGGGAAACTTTCTCACGCGAAAAAGCGGGAATCCCAAATAATACCTACTTCATAGAGTTGTTATAAGGATAATATTATGTAACTTATATCAAGGACATTGCCCAGTATGTAGTAAATGCCCAATACATATTAGCCACTGTTCGTTGTTTTACATTCATTGGACACCGTTGTCTCTTTATCGCTGGTATGTTTTCTTTAAAGTTCAAATGTCAGGAAAGAAGCAATCAGACTTTCCTTTCTGTTGAGGTACTTAGATCAGGATGGTAAACAGATGGAAGATTTGCTGCTAGAGTTAATGGTGACCAGTGGGACGTAAAATTGGACTTTTATAGAAAACACAAAGACCATGAGAAAACTGCTATGGAATTGGTTAGGCCTAAGAAGCTAGACTGGCAGGGCTAGAGACTATTGGGAAGTTTAAGATATTTCTGAGTCCGAAATGACTGAAAAGACTGAGTACCTGCTTCTGATTTGTCTGAATTCTTTTATTTTTGTGAAAACACTCTTTTGGCCAGCATGGTTTATGTCTTCTCTTCTGTAAGAGAAAACAGTCAAAGAAAAAAAAAAAGAAGAAGAAGAAAGAAAGAAAATGTAAAGCCTACTCTTTAAAAAAAATATAATTTGAAGTCTTACTTTATTCAGCATAGTTTTAGAAGAAGGTGTTTCATATAAGTCAATTTTCTGGATAAATGAAGTTTAGCTTGCTAAGTATCAAAACTTGTTTTACCATTTCTTACTGAGATTTTTCTAAAATCAAAGAACACATTCATGTAACATTTGTTGAGCATGTCACATGTGCCAAAAACTGGGTATTTTACTATATACAATCTTAATTTCCACACGTAAAATGCATTATATTTGGATTAAAAAAAAAAATCTCGGTCCTAATGTAATCTCTTCTTGGAAAGCTAATTGTTAGGCCCTTAGATAATTTTGTGCTTAAAATTTCTTCAACTTTTATACTTTGATCTTATTATTCCCTACATATTCTTAATGTTTCCATATTATTGAGAGAAAGAAAACTGGTTTTCAACTGAGTGCTTATTACGTATTCTAGGCACTTTCATATATATTATATTTAAGCTTAAGAAAAACCTATAAAATAATTATTATTATGCACATTTTATAAATGAGGCAGCTGAGGCAACAGAGTCTGAGTATCATGCCCAAGCTCATACTGCTGAGAAGGGGAGCTGTGAGTCGATTGTGGACTTCTCTGTCTCCAGATCTTGTGCTCTTTCTATGCAGACATTATCAAAGAAATAGGCCTCAGCTAAAACTGGGTTAATAGAGGAGAAGCCTTCACCACACTCCCACTCTCTTACTCTTCAGATTCCTTCCCATTATTCTAAAAACAGATTTTTTTTCTTCCTTAATTAATTTAGCTATCCTTTAGCTCTGCTAGATGTAGGTAAAAGTTAGAAAAAAGATGGAGCTTCTAAGCCTTTGGATGAGAAACTGGTCCATGGGATGATACAGGATTTTCTAGATTTAAATGAAAATTTAAAAAAATAAAACAAAACACAACAACAACAACAGCAGCAAAAACCCTTAACTTTCATAGAGCCTTTAATTTATAGTCACAAGTACTTTTGTGTGCCTAAGGCCAGGTATAGACTAAAGAATTTATCAGAAGTCTTATAGCAATATAAGTTCTTTACTTATGCTAAGCCATCAAAATCCAGTGGGGGTAAATCCTCCATAAAGGCAATGAAAACATTGGCAAAGATGGCCAAAATCAACTTTTTCAAAACTCTTGAAATTAGCCAAAGTCTTCCAACAATCTGAGAAGTGTTTATTCAGGAAAAACTGCTGAATCTCATTAAGCAGTCTTTGTGGCATTGTAACTTGAACTGCTCACATATCCCTCTCTTCAGGTCTACAGTAACCTTGAAAAATAGCAGTCTTGCAAACATGGTGCTTGTAAAAACCAGCAGCATTGCAACCATTGGGCTGGACAGGCCCCAACTGGAGCTTCTTAAGAAGTCCCGTTCCCAGAGCATTGTCCCTGTTTGACCTGTCTTGCAGTTCCCTGGAAAAGCTTGATGGGAGCTTAGAACTTGCTCTGCAGGAAATATCTTGCCCTCAGGGCATTTGTCAAAAATGATCAGTGGCAATTGTTTAATAGATCAGCTGCTGAGGGGGCAATAGCAGTTGGACAAATAAGGACCTGGTCAAAAAAGTGAGACATGGGGATAAGGTATCTCCCTAAGGGACTTTTAGAAGCTCTGACATAGTCCTAGGACATTAAAAGACTGAGCACATATTCAGGACTGTGTGCATGCCCAGGAAAGACCTGAGAAGGCCCTAATCTCTCGCCTCTGACTGATTTTGAGGTCCTAGGCAAGCAGTTAATAAAAGCTAAGGCAGAAGTTTAAATTACTTGAGTGTTGCAGGAGTATCCCAAAACACATGCAGAATTCCTCAGCAAATGTTGGGAGACTGATTTGTTCAAAACATTTACGAAATCTCAGGCTAATCATTAGCTATCCAGTAAACTAACTGAGGCATCAGTGGTTACAGAGCATACAGACTTTATAGGATTAGTCCAGGAAGGTCACTAAACAAATAGCAACAACTGCAATGATGACAAAAAACAGCAATAACAATAAATCTTGGAGAGTTGGGGTAGGGGAGTCTGATTTCCAGAATTGTCACATTAATTATTACATTTCTAATATGTCTAGTTTGTTTGTTTTTTTTAAAGGTGTGGGACACCTGAAGAAAAAGGAAGGTAGGTTTATACACAGGAGAAAAAAAGTAGTAAATAAAACCTGTCCCTGTGGGGGCCAAGTTGTTGGACTTACTCTGCAAAGATTTTAATCAGCTATTATAAATATATTTAAAGAACTAAAGCAAAATATGTCTTAAAAATTAATGAGAAGTATGATAATGAAACCTTACAAAATAGAGTATATCAATAAAGAGAAATAGAAATTTATAAAGAATATATAAATTCTGGAGTTTAAAAGTACAATAACTGAAATGAAAAATTCATTAGCAGGCTCAATAGCATATTTGGACTGGCAGAGAAGAGAAACAGCAAACTTGAAGACAGGTCAATTAAGATTAGCTGGCCTGAGGAACAGAAAGAAAAAAGCAGTAAGAAAATAGAACATAATCTCATATACCTGTGGTACACCACCAAGCACACTAACATATGTATGGGGGAGGTCCAGAAGGAGAAGAGAGAGAAAAAGGAGCAAAAAGAATATTTGAAGATTGGACAAACACCTCCCAAATTTGATGAAAAACATTACATATTCAAGAACCTCAATAAACTCCAAGTAGGATAAACTGAAAGAGATCCATACCTACACACACATAGTCAAACTGTCAAATGATAAAGACAAAGAGAGAATCTTGAAAGTAGCAAGAGAATATGACTTATCAAGTACAGAGATCCTCAATAAAATAAACTGCTGACTTCTCATTAGAAATCATAGAGGCCAGAAGTTAATTGGAGGGCATATTCAAGATACTTAAAGAAAAAGATACTGAACCAAGAATTCTATATCTGGCAAAACTATCTTTCAAAACTGAGGGAGGGGGCACTTGGGTGGCTCAGTCGGTGAAGCATCTGCCTTTGGTTCAGGTCATGATCCTGGAGTCCCAGGATTGAGCCCAGCATTGGGCTCCCTGCTCAGGGGGAGTCTTCTTCTCCCTTTCCCTCTCCCCTGACTCATGTTTGCTCTTCTCTCTCTCTCTCCCCTAGTCTCTCTCAAATAAATAAATAAAATCTTAAAAAAAAAAAAAACTGAGGGAGAAACTAAGGCATTCTCAGATACAGAAGAACTGAGGGAATTCATCACTAGCAAATGTGACCCTCAAAAATCATGAAGGGAGTCCTTCAGATTGAAAGGAAAAGAAACTAGATGGTAACTTGAATCCACACGAGATATTCAGAGCACCAGTAAAGATAATACATAGCGAACTATAAAAGACAGTACAATGTTATTTTTGTTTGTGACTCTTTTCTATCTGATTTAAAATACAACTTCAGGGGCACCTGGGTGACAGTCAGTTGAGTGTTGGACTCTTGGTTTTGGCTCAGGTCATAATCTCATTGTTGTGAGATCAAGTCCTGTGTCAAGTTTTGGGCTCAGTCTGGAGTCTGCTTAAGATTCTCTCCCCTTCCTTCTACCCCTCCCATTCATGCTCTCACTCTCTCTCTCTCTAAAATAAATAAATATCTTTTAAAAATTTTTTTAAAATACAACTTCATAAGGCAAAAGATATAAAATGGTTAATGGGCTTATATAAAGATATAATTTGTGTGTGTGTGTATATGCCTGTGTATATATGTATGTATATGGCACAGAATACTAGCACAAAGGAGGGGGAGGAAAAGGAATGTATTACAGGAAAGTTTCTGGTTACTATTGAAGTTTTCAAGTTAATATTAATCTGAACTACATTATTGTAAGTTAAGTTACTAAGTATAATTCTCAAGATAATGACTGAGAAAATAACTCCCCCAAAATATAGTAAAAGAAATGAAAAGAGAATTAAAACAATGCACTAGAAAAAAAATCTATTAAACATAATAGAAGGCAGTAATAGAGGAATAGAGGAACAAACCTTATGGCATATAGAAAATAAAGTTAAGTGGCAGATGTAAATCCTACCTATCTGTAATCACATTAAAGGTAAATGCATTAAACTTTCCTAATAAAAGGCAGAGATTGGCACAATGTGTGTGTGTGTGTGTGTGTGTGTGTGTGTGTGTGTAGGGGCATGACCCACCTGTATGTTATTTAAAAGATGCACACTTTAAATTAAAAGACACAAATAGGTTGAAAATAAACAGATGGAAAAGATATACCATGCAAACAGTAACCAAAGGAGAGTTGGAGTGGCTATACTAATATCATATAAAATAGACTTTAAGACAAAAATTGTTGCTGAACACAAAAAGGGATATTTTTAAATGATAACAGTGTTAGTATATTAGGAAGATATAACAATCATATATACACCTAATGACAGAGCCCCAAAACACATGAACCAAAACCTGACAGAATTGAAGGTAAATATACACAATTTAATAATAGTAGGAGGAGATTTAAATAACCCTTTTCCAATTGGCTAAAACAACTAAGAGGAAAATTATCAAGGAAACAGAAGACTTGAGCAACACTATACAGTGACTAGACTTAAGAGACATCTGTAAGAACACTCCACTCAGCAATGGGATACATACTCTCCCTAAATGAATATGAAACATTCTCTAGAAAAAAACATCACAGGCCATAACAAACCTCACTACATTTAAAAGGATTAAAATTATACAATATATGCTCTCCAAAAACACTAAAATGAAAATAGAAAGCAATAACAGAAGGAAATTTGGGGACTTCACAAATGTGGAAATTAAGTGACACACCTTTAAAATAACCAATGGATCAAAGTGAATGCAATGAGTGAAAATGACACAAAATATATAAAAAACATAAAGGATGCAAGTAAATCAGTGTTCAGAGCAAAATATGTAGTTGCAGATGCCTAAAGGAGAAAGGTCTCAAATAACCTAAACTTCCAGTTTAAGAAACTAGAAAAAGGAAAACAAATCAAACCTAAAGCAAATAGAAAGGAAGGGAATGAAAATTAGAGTAGAAATAAAGAAAGTAGGGAATAGAAAAACAACAGAGAGAAAAATCAGTGAAACCAAAGTTGGTCCTTTTGAAAACATCAACAAAATTACCAAATCTTTCATTAAAATGGGAAAAAAAGAAATTTCAAATTACTAAAATCAGGAATGAAAGAGGGGACATCACTACTGACCTTACAGAAATTAAAAAGGATCATGGGGGACACTACAAACAACTGTATACCAAGGAAATAGATAGCTTAGATTAAATGGACAAAGCTCTAGTATGGCATAAATTACCAAAACCAACTCAGGAGGAAATAGACAATCCGAATGGACCCATAGCAAGTAAAGAAATTAAGTTAAATTGAAAGTTTCCCACAGGGACGGAAAAAAAAAGCCGAATCTTTACATAGTTTCACTGGTAAATTCCACTAAACATTGAGCATATTAATATGAATCTTTTACAAAGTTTTCCCCAAAATAGGAAAGAGAGAGAACATTTCCCAACAAATTCTACAAGGCCAGTATTGCTTTCATACCAACACTAGTCAAAAGCATAGGAAAAATACAGATCAATATCCCTTACGAGCATAGATGCAAAAGACCTCAACAACTAACAAACCAAATCCAGAAGTATGTAAAAAGCATTATACACTTTGACCAAGTGAGATTTATCCTAAGAATGCAATGTTGATTCAACATACTAAAATCAATCAATATAATATACCATTGTAATAAAATAAAAGCCCCAAACCACATAACCATCTTAACAGCCACAGAAATAGCGTTTGAGAAAATATGACACTATATCATCCTAAACAACAGTCCAAAAATTAGGAATAGGGAACTTTCTCAATCTGATAGAGGGCATCTATAAAAAATCCCCAGGTACTATCATGCTAACACATTTCATATGAGATTTTCTTTACATGTTGAAATGAAAATGCCTATTGGGTTAAGTAAAATATATTATTGACACTTATTTTACCTATGTTTAATGTGTCTCCTAGCAAATTTTAAATTTTATAAGTGCTCACCTTTGTGGAATTAATTTTATGTTCTGCACCCTGGGCCTCCAGGGTCTGGTAGATCTGGGCCCTATTCCCTGTCCTGTAAGACTGGTTGATTGAAAGGGGAGGGTGAAGCATGGAGGGTAGAGCATGGAGACTGAGGAAGTGGACTGGAGAAGATGGGGGTGAAGGGTGGGGGTGGGGCAGATAAAGATCCCTTATGAATGCAGTCTTGCTGTGAGAGCAGGGGGCTTTGTTTTATTCACAGCTGTATCCTTAGTGCCTAGGATAGTACTGGGAACAGAAAATTGGTAATAAAATAAAGATTGGTAATTTAAAAAAAAAGATTCAGTAAGAGGGTGGTGTTTATTAGTGAATGGTTCTATATTCAGCATCTGATACTTGGTGCCGTGGGTCCAGAGATTCTAGCAGATAAAAACATGGTTTAGTGAGATCGTACATGGCATCTGATAATCCCCCAACCATGCGATGGGTATACGAGATGGGACAGAGGACTAAGGGGAACTAGAAAGTGGTAGTTGGGAGTTTGACAAAGTTAGTTTGTTGTTGCCAGGTTTGATTGTACAAGGCAAAATCTTTGCCTAGTGATTTTTTTTCATATCTAGGGAGCACATATTTGAAGTGCGCCCTTTATGTAAAATCACCCAATTTCCAAATATTGGCACCTAAATTCAAATTTTTTCAAATGTGCACATCAAAGAAAACCCTTCTGTGGCTTGAGTTTGGCCCAGGAGCCTCCTGAAGATTTCCCTGGTGAAGTGAAAGCATAATTCCCTTGACTTCTTAGCCTTCACAGCGAAGAACTTAATGTGAGGCACAGGAAGCCTTCTCAGACCTACTCGTCCATGGTTTGTCCTCTATCTTAAGTTCTCAAATTCCATGTATTTCTTCTTCTTAGTAGCTGTTACATTTGGAGTCTACCTTTGTATGATTGTTTGACTCAGTATCTGTTTCTTCCAGGGAACATCCAAAAGTTCCTCATGGGAACAGGCCGGGTCTGCTTTGCTAATTAATAGTTAAAAAGTGAATGAGTGAAGTAGGCAGGAGAGATTAATTTTAAAATCCATTCTATTGTTAAAGAGGTAAAACAACCTGAGAATAGCATCTCGCTTGGAATTCTGTGTTGAAATATTCAATACAACTGCAGGTTATTTTATTGGCACAACTGAGAAAAGATGTCTTTTTTCCCATACTACGTAGACATTTCAGCATTATCTACACTAATACATCTCAAAGTGTATTTCAGAGAACCCTGGCATTTGCAGCAGAACACATTAATGTCAGTATTTATTTGTACTTAGTAATTCCAAAGTTTACAGTTTGACATTTTAGGCTATAGTTAATCCTCTGGATTTAGTGCTCTTCCTGAGAAAAATGGAAACACTGCTTCCCTTGTATAGTTGTTAAGAATATATGTTTTAGACTTTTAGTATTTATAAATTTTAATAATTTAAGCGCTGGAAGAATGGGAAGGCTGAAGGAGAGCTGGCGAGAATCGCTAGAACTAGAACTTTCTATTGAAAAAAAGGAAACAAAAAAATCAAAATGATTCACCAAGTTCAAGTTGAAAGGTTTACTATAGTACTGAAGTAAAATCACAGGTGTATTGCTGAAGGAGAGAGGTCGCCTTTTCCGTGCCTTGACATAATGGAGACAGTGATGCTGAAATAGTGAGAAATAGGGCGAAGGAGGGAAAACCGCAACCTGTTTTAGTCTTGTGGAAAAGTTTTTAACAGTGCTAAACTTTATCCTTCACATTTTTATAAGTTGCAGAAAGGAAAGTCTTAAAAGACTCTTAAAATTGAATCTGTATGTGTCCATTTCTATAACATTCTCAAAATCACGAAACTGTAGAGATGGAGAACAGATTAGCGGTTGCCAGGGGTTGGAGTTGGGGCAGAGGGTTCTATGAGCTTTCACCTAGTGCATCCTGAAGCTCTATGTCTGTGAGCTTAAACATTTAGAATGATTTCCTCTTGACCCTTTCATCATTAGGAAATCACATCCTTTTTAAAAAATTTTTTACTTCTTTAATTCCTGTATAAGTAACATTCATATATTAGTTTCAGGTGTATGATACAGTGATTCCACAGTCCACCATTCAGTGCTCATCACGATGAGGGCACTCTTGATCCCTTTCACCTGTTTCACCCATCCCCCCACCCACCTTCCCCTCTGGGAACCACCAGTTCTCTATAGTCGAGTCTGTTTTACTGTTTGTTTCTTTTTTCTTTATTCGTATGTTTTGTTTCTTAAATTCCAAATAGGAGTGAAATTGTATGGAACAGTATGGAGCTCCTCAAAAAAATTAAAACTAGAATTGCCATATGATCCAGTAATTCCACTACTGGGTATTTACTCAAAGAAATGAGAACACTAACTTGAAAAGATACGTGCACTCCTATGTTTACTGCAGCATCATTTATAATAGCCAAGATAGGGGGGCACCTGGGTGGCTCAGTGGGTTAAAGCCTCTGTCTTCGGCTCAGGTCATGGTCCCGGGGTCCTGGGATCGAGCCCCATATCGGGCTCTCTGCTCCGCGGGTAGCCTGCTTCCTCCTCTCTCTCTGCCTGCTTGTGATCTGTCGAATAAATAAATCTTTAAAAAAAAAAAAAATAGCCAAGATAGGGAAGCAACCCATGTGTCCATCAATAGCTGAATGGATATAGAAGAGGTGGTGTGTGAATACACGATGGACTATTACTTAGCCATAAAAAAGAAATGAAATCGCCATTTGCAGCAGCATGGATGGAGCTAGAGGGTATGATGCTAAGTGCAGTCAGTCAGTGGGATGACCTTCTTTATTACCGGTAATGTTCTGTTATTAACAGAGTCATTCCGTCTTTCTTTTAATTAGTGTTAGCATGAAAAGCGTGCTAGTGTTAGCATGAAAAGCGTATCTTCTTCCTTTTAATCTACTTGCAGCTTTCAAGTGTTTCTGTATGCAGCATAGAGGATTGCCTTACTTTTTTAACTAATCTGAAAATTTCTGCCTTTGAATTAGGATGTATAGACATTTACATTGTGTGTGATTATTGATAGGGTTAGGTTTGAGTCTGTCATTTTGCTGTTTGTTTTCTGTTTGTCTCTTCTGTCCTTTTTAACTTCTTTCATTCCCCTTCTGCCTTTTTCTTTTTGGATTGAATTTTTTTTTTTTATGGTTCTATTTCATCTCCTATATTGTCTTATTAGTGACAGCATTTTTCCTTAATTTCGTGGCCACTTTGGGGTTTGTTGCACATGTATATCGATCGCATCTACCTTCAGGTGATGTCACATCATTCCACAGATGGCAGAAGAAACTCACAGTAGGATGAAACATACAGTAGTATACTTTCCTTTCCCCTGTCCTGGCCTTCATGCTATCTTCTCATGTACTTTATTTATATGTATGTTGTAAACCGCACACTAACTTGTTATTTTTGTTTAGTCAGTGATCTTTAAAGAGATTTAAGTAATAGAAAAAAAAATTGTTATTGATTTACCCCTGTAGTCACCATTACCAGTGCTTCTCGTTTCTTTGTTTAAATTCTTATTTTCATCTGGTAGCCTATTCCTTCTGCCAGGACTTCCTTTAGCATTCCTGGTAGTGTGGGTCTGTTGGTGGTTATTGCTCTCAGCTCCTACATGTCTGAAAAAGTCTATTTATCACCTTTATTTTTTCAAGGGTAATTTCTCTGGGATCATCATGTTTTCTTTCAGTACTTTACAGATGTCTTCTGGCTTGCATTGTTTCCAATGAAGAAACTTGCTGTCATTCTTAGTTTTGTTCCTCTGTACATAGTGTGTCTTCTTTAACTCTGTCTGCTTTTAAGATCTGTCTCTTTATTACTGGCTTTGAAGTATTAATCGTGATATATAGTTTATTCCTATTTCTTGTGTTTTGGCTTTATTGAACTTCTTGGACGTGTAGGTTTATTGTTTTCATCAGATTTGAAAATACTTGGCTATAATTTCTTCAAATATTTTTTCCGTTCCCACATCCTCTCTTTCAGACACATGTATTAGGATGCTTGAAGTTGTCCCACAGTTCACTAATGTCTATTTATTTTTCATTCTTTTTTCTCTGTGTTTTCATTTCACATAGTTTCTATTGCTATGTCTTCAGTTCATTAATCTTTTCTTCCGCCATTAATCCCATCTAGTGTATTTTTCATTTCAACTTGGGTCTTTTGAGAAAACTTATGTGTCTCTACTTAATTTTTTGTGCATGAGGAATACCGTCCTTATGCTCCTGCCTGTTCATTTGAACATCTGTGTCTAATAATCAGGACCCCTCTCTCAATAATTGGGTTCTTCATTTTTCTCATTTCAGGCCATATTTTTCTAATTCTTTGAATGCCCAGTAATATTTGCTTAGATGCCAGACATTGTGAATTTTACCTTTTTGGCCAAGGAATATTTTTGTATTCCTGTAAATAATCTTGAGCTTCATTCTGGGGCCCAGTGAAGGTACTCAGAAACAGTTTGATCCTTTTAGGTCTTGCTTTTTTTTTTTTTTTCCTTAAGATTTTATTTATTTATTTGACAGGCAGAGACTACAAGTAGGCAGAGAGGCAGGCAGAGAGACAGGAAGAAGCAGGCTCCCCGCGGGGCAGAGAGCCCAATGTGGGGCTCTATCCCAGGACTCTGGGATCATGACGTAAGCCGAAGGCAGAGGCTTTAACCCACTGAGCCACCCAGGTGCCCCTAGGTCTTCCTTTTTTTTTTTTTTTTTTTAGTATTGCTTTTTAAATAACATTAGTTTCTTGGTACCACAGCAGCATTCAGGCTAGGGTTCTTTGTTCCCTGCTGCTGAGGCAAGACCCTTTTGTGTCCTCAGAATCAAGAGGCTTCCCCATCTGTCTGGAGTTCCGAGCCCTGCATGAACGTGAGGTAGTCTCCCCTCTCATCTCCTAGCCCTCGGGTAGTTTCGTCACCTGCATGTACTGATCAGTTCTCGGTTGGATACTCAGGCAGCGTCCTTTGCTCTAGGGTTTTCTTTCTCTGTACCTCTCTCCTTTCCTGTGCGCCGCCCAGTGAACTTGCAGCCCCACCTTGTCAATGCAGGGTGTCTGCCAGCCTCCCCCCGGGCAAGTGGAAACTCCTCACAGCAATACTCAGGGGCATTCGTAGCAGTCACCTTACTTGTCGCCCATCTCTCAGGGATCACTGTCCTGTATGGCTCAATGCCCCGTGTCATGAACATAATAGTTTCCTATGTTTTGTTGTTGTTGTTGTCATTGATGGTTTTAGGTGGGAGGGTAAGTAAAGTACTTGGTATTCCATTTAGTTGCGATTGGAAATCTCAAAATTGGGGTTTATTTTTTCTTTTGCTTATTGAATATTCCTCTTATTTGAAGAAGAAAGTTGTGTTTTAACCATTTATGTGTAAGCCGATTTCTAATCATGCTTGTTTGTATTCAGGTTTATGAAAATCTGAAGTGGGGTGAAGGAGGGGCACAGAAAATAAAAACAATGAAGTGCCACTCCTTACCCCAAAGCTCTCTGATTTACTCTTTGGTAGGTTATTGATCTGCTGGATTATGAGACCCCTTTGTTCCTTTTGGAGAGAGAGAGTCGCCAAATGCGTTCTATGAATGTGCATTCAAAATGTATGGAAGATGTTATAAATGAAATGGTCATGGTCTTTGTGTTTTGATCTACACCATTAAAACTTCAACAGTAAAATATTGTAGAGGAAACATAATGAGAGAACTTACTTCGGTAGATATTAAAATGTATTTTAAAGCTATAATAATCAAAATATTGAAGTAGTAATGCTAATATTGACACAGACTAGTAGACCAAAATAGAATTTCCATAGGCAGACTTATAAATGTGGTTTAAACATTCAGCATAAAGGAATTATTTCAGGCATGCGTTATTCAGAAGATAGCGTTGGTACAACCGGACAATTCATTGAAAAAAAAAAAAAAAAACTTGGATCCCCTCTCCATACCTTAAACCCAGCTATATTTCAGATAGATTAAAGATAACAACGTTGTTGGGAGAAAATGTAAGTGATTCATATAGGCTTGAGGGAGAGAGGGCCTTTTTAAGTATGACACAGAGGGTACAACCAAATTGGAGTTAGAGAGTTTACAAAGAAAAATCATTCAAACAGAAGGAAAAAAAAGAGAGAGAGAGAATAAGGTAAATAAGGTGAGCAAGAAAGCAAATGTCTTTTAATTTAACAAATTCATCATTTCTTTTCAGAATATTTAAAAGATGCTTCAAAGAAGATGAAAAGTGGGCTTATATTTGTAAAATTGGTTAACCCGTGTTCAGGTAAGCTTTCCTCCCCCCTTCTCTTCCAATTACAGTAACTTTAATATTTTTTAAACATTGCGCATAAAAAGTGTATATACTTATTTACCTTTGTACGTTTGTTCTTCCTTAATAGGTTTTAAAAGTAAGATGGCATTGCTGGGTGACAACAGCGAGCTTGGCCTAAATTTTGTTTATTTCTTCTTCTAATTTAAATCCATAGAACTAGTCACTCATCAGAAATCCATACAAGACAGAAAGTGGTGTGTTTGGCTTCTCTCTGAAAACAGACTGATTTTCTTTAGCTTTCTTAAGCCAATTCTTCTTAAATAGTTATCCAATATTAATGTCCACTTACATTCATTTTATGTTGTAAAATAAACAGCCAGAGTAAAAAAGAAAAAGTAGAGTTTTTACTTGACATGCCAAGATTTTGAGTGTTTTCATTTTTAGTGGTACTTTCCTTATTTTGTTCTAACCAAAAGGTGATATATTTGTTCCCATTCAAGAGGTGATTTTTTTTATATTAAAAGTATTGTATACAGATACATATTTTATTGCAACTAATTTCATTTTGACTTTATATTCAATGCATTTTGTTTCCTAATTTTTAGGCAAAAATATTAAAATATACCATAAAATATAGTAATACTGATATTTATCTCTATGTGGGTTTTTTTTTGTTAACTTATTTCACAAGATTTATGTTATATAGGGTTGTTAATAATTTTGTAAGATTTTGTGTAGACATCTGATACTTAGCAAATTAGAACATTGTGCTCGCAGGTATAATATTGAATAGTAAAAGCAAGAGAAATTTATTGGGTAGTGCCTTGTTATTGTTGTTGATGGAAAGAAATAAAGAGAAGCCACAAAAAAGGCAAAAAGTCCTGGCTTCTTCCAGTTTCCTTTTCCTCAAGATGGAATTGAATTTGAATTGAAAATTCCTATTATCTTGAACTTGTAGTTATACATGAGACTAAGTTGAGGCAAGCACATTTTTTCTAGAGAAGTCTTAGGTAGCAGTAAAGGTTGTAAAGCATTTAGTGAAAGTAAAGGTATACAAAAAAGTCAGGCTTCTTGTAAAATTTCTGTTTTATCTACATGTCCATAAACAACAGATGAACAAATGTTCGCATTTACTACATTGACTGTGGAAAAATAAAGGCTAACATGTGCTGAGCATTTACTATTTTAGGAACTTTACATGTGTTCTGCCTTTCTAATCCTTACAAAACCCTTTGAGGTAGGTTCCCTATTGCTTCCATTTTACAGATATGGAAACAGAGGCACACAAAGGTTTGCACAACTTCCCCAAGGGCACACCCCCAACATGTGGTCCACATAGATTCAAACTCAGGGTCCTTGATAGTGCTGTGTTTAGAAAAAAATTTCATGCATCAAAGGGCCCTTGCCTTTCTCACTTAGTGCTGGCCCTCGGGGTCTATCTTGGGCCCTCTGGTGACAGGACCCACATGCAAGCTCAGTTCATCTGGCGGAAGCGTCAGGCTTGGGTAGTTTAAGAACTGGTTTCCCCTTGCAATCTAACGGAGGAGTCAATGAGAGGCTTTGTAGCAGTTAAGATGAATGATTGCGTTTTTTTAAAAATTTATTGGTTTAAGTTCAATGAGGATTATAGAGCTGAGAAACAAGTATCTGTATATAATAGCTATAAACGTTCCTCGGAGTCAGTTTGTATAGAATATATCTAAGTATGTTTATGTCCATATTAGGAACATTCCTCAGAACTATTGGACAGCCTTTTGATTTTGTGTGTGTGTGTGAAAACTTACAAATAAGAAACAGATTTGTCTTAACAGGGGAAGGAACCATTTACTTGTTCAATATGTGTCAACAGCAGCTGTTTGAAATAAAAGTTTTCAAGGAAAAACACCATTCTTGGTTTATAAATCAATCAGTCCAATCAGGTAAGTGACTAGTGTATATGTTTCTGTTAACTAAACACATACTCTAGCTTTTCCATCCTTCATGCATTGGAGTGTAGGCCTGTCTGCCCAGTTTGGAGTCTGGTCCATGTTTTAGCCTTCCTTGGCATCAGAGCAGGATTTAATCAGGGGGAAAGGAAAGATAGTTTGAACAAGTTTAAATCAGTATCTATGTATCTTAGATAGTAGGCACATTTAAACTAGTAACTCCACTTTGTCTCCTAAAACACAGATGCCTCCCTGGTCGGGAATTAGGTCATTTTTCTTTCTTTTTTTTTTTTTTTTAAAGATTTTATTTATTTATTTGACAGAGAGATCACAAGTAGGCAGAGAGTCAGGCAGAGAGAGAGGGGGAAGCAGGCTCCCCGCTGAGCAGAGAGCCCGGTGCGGGGCTCGATCCCAGGACCCTGAGATCATGATCTGAGCCAAAGGCAGAGATTTAACCCACTGAGCCACCCAGGCGCCCCTAGGTCATTTTTCTAACACGGGAGCGTACATTGTGTGGCCTGGGAACTCTTTGTTCTTCTTTTAGGCACTTTTGAGGATCTTCAAGTGTTAACGTCTTATTTCTGTGCAAATGGATGCACTTCTAGAATGAAATAGAATATAACAAAGATTTTTTTAACGTGTTGTCATAAAATTACTACTGTCCCCACCCTTCACCCCCCCAACACACATACCAACACCAAAGTTCTGATTCTTTTAATGTTCCTCTAATTTGGCGGCAGTGTTGACTCAGAAGGAGAAAGGATTTCACATGTTCTGATGGTTCAAGGAGTCGGGGGAAGGGGGAGGCAGCGATAGTTGAGGCCATTCTACATTCCCTCTACCTATGTTCTCATTGTTTTCTGAGAGTATTTTCTATTTCTTTGTAAGCCCTCTGCTTTCTGTTGACAGTGTATGTCTCCACTTAGAGCTAATGTAGAAAGGCCGCTTTGTCTTTCTTCTAGGACTTTCCAGAACAAGAGTTTATTGCTGGTGATAAATTTCATATACCTGTGTGCATGAAAATATTTGAAATGGCTTTCAGTTGCCAAAATGCAATGGCAGACTGTGATATAGACTGGCAGGTGGAAAGTATATATTCCCTTTTATTGTCGCTGCTATGCTTATTCGTTTGGCAAAGTACGAGAGTTCTGACTTCTAACGTAATACACTTGCAGTTGGGTTTAGCTAGGTAGACACAATAATATCCTGATGAAACTGGGAAATATTGGGAGGCAGTGATTGATCACCTCTCCTGGACTGTCTGAGTTGGTACCTGCTTTTTTTTCTTTTTAATAGACCTTATTTATTTGAGTGGTTTTATGTTCATAGCAAAGGTGCCTGCTTTTTTCATCATTGTCTTCTTTTTAAACTTAGCCTTGAAGAAAGAGCTGCTTTTAAGAATAGCCACCAGGATATTGTTTTCAGACCTAGAAACCTGTTCCTAATTTCTATCACGGATGCCTCATATAAAATGAGCTTAGAGCTTCTGATAGGTTGTTTTCATAAGTTTCTCTTCTACTTTAAAAAAATAATCAAGTAATATCACAATATGAAATTACTTTCCTAACTTTTTTTACTTTCTGTGAATTGGAATCATATATATAATTTAGGGTTAGAATTTCTTGGCTGTATGGGTAGGTTGCTCTGTTAGGGAGTAAAAGAAAGTACGTATGTTTCCTGAAACCAAAATAAGTATAAGAATAAAGGAATTGTTTATTGTTCCATGTGATGAAATATCTCTTCTCGTTCACCTCCATGGAAGAAGGAGTCTGTAAGAAGGAGCTTAGACAGGCTGTGATAAAGGAAGGAAGAGTGGGGAATAGGTAGCTAGTTTTCTTGATTTGCCTCTTTTCCTTCTAGCCTGGATAGTAATCTTACTACAGAGTTTCCTGTTCCTTATGTTCAGTCTTGTTAGACTTCTTTCCTCTTGCCTTTTCCTTAGGGAGTAGGAGGATACGTAAGGTCTGAATAGGGTGGGGTCTCGGGTGGGGTCTCAGGTGGGGAACCACCTTCTCAGCTTTGAATTATTGGCAATTCCAAGCTGTGAACCCACAGACCATAGAAGGAGCTACTCATGGAGAGAATCATATTGCTTGCCCATGGCTTCATCCTCAAACATATGGGAAATGACATTTTACTGCAGCTTTATAGATAAACTTACACATACAGGTCTCCTAATGTTTGCCTGGTTCACGTTCTGTCACTATTTCCCCCAACTTTGCCTTTTTTTGGGGTGGTAGGAGGACCTCTGTTAAAAATGATTTTTATGGACTCTGGGAAACGAACTGAGGGTTTCAGAGGGGAAGGGGCTGGAGGGATGGGTTAGCCTGGTGGTGGGTATTAAGGAGTGCACATATTGCAATGAGCACTGGGTGTTACATGCAAACAATGAATCACAAAACACTACATCAAAAACTAATGATGACTAACATAACACAATAAAGACACAATAAAAAATGACTTCTAAATATTTCATATCTTCTTTATTCATTCATCCTTCAGTGGACACTTAAGATTGTTCCCATCCCTTGGCTATTGTAAATAATGCTGCAATAAACATCAGGGCGCATATATCTTTTTGAATTAGTGTTTTTATTTTCTTTGGGTAAATACCCAGTAGTGGAATTACTGGATCATATGATATTTCTATTTTTCCTTTTCTGAGGAACCTCCATACTGTTTTCCACAGTGGCTGAACCAGTTTGCATTCCTGCCAATAGTGCTCAAGGGTTCCTTTTTCTCTACATCCTTGTCAACACTTGTTATTTATTATATTTTTATTATTTTTATTTATTATTATTATTTCTTGTATTTGATTTTAGCCATTCTAACAGGTGGGAGTTGATATCTCATTGTGGTTTTGATTTGCGTTTCCCTGATGATGAGTGATGTTGGGCATCTTTTCATGGGTCTGTTGGTCATGTATGTCTTCTCTGGAAAAATGTCTATTCAAGTCTTTGGCCCATTTTTAATCAAATTATTTGTTTTTCTGGCATTGAGTTATATAAGTTCTTTATGTATTTTGGGTATTAACCCTTTATGGGATATATCATCCGCAAATATCTTTTTCCATTCAGTAGTTGCCTTTTTCCTTTGGTTGATGGCTTCCTTCACTGCAGATCTTCTTTTTTTTTTTTTTTGGTGTAGTTCCAATGGTTCATTTTTGCTTTTGTTTCCCTTGCCTGAGGAGATATATATCTATATCTATCTATCTATATGTACATATATAGATATAGATATCTATATCTATAGATGTAGATATCTATAGATATAGATATCTATATCTATATCATATCTATATCTATATATATACATATAGATAGATATCTATATCTATAAAGCCTAAGGATGAGGAGGATTTTATCGTTAAGTACTCATTCGTTTTGAAATACAATACAAATGTTAAGAAACTGACCCTGGCCCTTAAGAGAGGAAAGAATACATTTTCTTTCTGTGAGATGTTAAATATGTCAGCTGGGATGTGCCTAGTAAAAGCTCATTAACCTGGAAGCTATCTATATCTACATTATATAGATATCTATATCTATATGTATATATAGATAGATAGATACACACAGACACACTTACACTTAAAATGGATTATTACTCAGCCATAAAAAGGAATGCGATCTGGCCATTTGTGACAACATGGATGGACCTAGAGGGTATAATGCTACATGAAATAGGCCAGACAGAAAAACAAATACCATATGATTTCACTTTATAAATGGAATTTAAGAAACCAAACAATAAAAAAGAAACAAATTTTTTTTTAAATTCTTCTTTTTTTTTTTTAAAGATTTTCTTTATTTGAGAGAGAGCACAAGTTGGGGATAGGGACACACAGACTCCCCACTGATCAGGGAGCCCAACACGGGGCTTAATCCCAGGCACCCACCCCCATCATGACCTGAGCCAAAGGCAGATGCCTAACTGACTGAGCCACCCAGGCACTTCCCAAAAAACAGACTCTTAAATACAAAGGGCAAACTGGTTATTGCCAGAGGGAAGGTGGGTTGGGGGGTGGCTGAAATAAATAAAGGAGATGAAAAGGTACAGACTTCCGGTTGTAAAATAAATAAGTCACAAAAGTGAAAAGTACAGCAAAGAGTCTATCAGTAAGACTGTAATAACATTGTGTGCTGACAGATGGTGACTACACTTACCGTAGCACATTCTGCCTTTCAAAAGAGTCATGTAGAATCATGCGCCTGTGTAAGAAGAACTTCTGAATTTTAGAATTTCACATATATTTTTTAAGGAATGGTTTCCATATTGGGATTAAGATGAAATAACTAAGTTGTCTTTCTAAGACATTTAATTCCTTTTGTTCTCTTTTTAATCTGTAGGAGGTCTTCTCCACTTTGCCACACCCATGGACCCTCTATTTCTGCTTCTCCACTACCTCAGAAAGACTGGTAAAGAGGTGAGTTTCTCTGTTTGGGACTTTAACAGTGACGGAACAGAATAGATCATTTTTTGCTTGATCTTCTCTCTCTCTTTTTAATGACCCAAATGTAGAGTCCCAACAATTCAGATATAATTTAGTTTGATTCAGGTTGGTAGATTTGGTCTAGAACACCTGTATCACATGTGCTGGGATGGGTTAGAGCACTGACACAAACCTGAGTACCTGCACTAATCTCTGACTGGTTTACCTGTGACTTTTAAGACTGGCCTAGTCCTCTATGCCCCATGACTTACTTGTTTGACGAAAAGCCTAAGGATGAGGAGGATTTTATCGTTAAGTACTCATTCGTTTTGAAATACAATACAAATGTTAAGAAACTGACCCTGGCCCTTAAGAGAGGAAAGAATACATTTTCTTTCATTTTCTTACTGTGAGATGTTAAATAGGTCAGTTGGGGTGTACCTAGTGAAAGCTCATTAACCTGGAAGCTGTACTTGCGACTTAAGGAATCCTATGTAGATGAAATATACCCTTCCAATAAAAGAGTTCATTAACAGTAATCGTTTCAGTCAGAGGTTCTAAAACATTTTGGTTTTAGGATACCTTTATACTTCTAAAAATGTTTTAGGATCCCCAAAAGCTTTTTGTCCCTGCGGGTTTTATCTATCAATATTTACTGCATTAGAAATTAAAACTGAGAAACTTAAAATAGCTTTATTAATTTATTTTGAAATAAAAATAATGAGCCCATTACATGTTAACATAAATAACATATTTTTAATGAAACAAATAGCAAAATTCAGTGAAGACTGTGGCATGTTTTCCATTTTTGCAAATCTTGTTGATGTCTGGCTGAATAGAGGACATCGAGATTCTCCTATCTGTTTCTGCATTCGGTCCATTTCCATGTATTTGCTTCCATGGAGGTATATGAAGAAAATGCAGCCTCACACAGACATGGAGTCAGAAAAGGGAGGACGGTACAATAGCACTTTCAGACAACTGTATTCTTTGATACTAATCTAAAAATCAACAAGGGGAAGTGGTTTCTTAAAACTCCGTTGCAATGTAGAATCTGAAACCCTGTCAGTGAATTTCCTATGTTCTGTTTACATGAGAATCCACTGGTCTGCCTTGCACCGAGAATGGATTTTTTACCCATGTAGGACTTTGTAATACCATGTCTTGGCCATTTGGAAAATATTGGTCCACTGATTTCTGCATATCTTCCAAATGTTAACACATCTCATTTTTCTCTCTCCCTCCTCTGTTAATATCACCACTGATCTCATCAGAAAACTATATATTGGGAAGCTGTTCTAGCAGATACAACTTTTCTACAATTCTAATTTTTGCTTGGAAGTTAAAATTATATCACCGGCTGCAAGTACTTTCAGTCTTTTCCTTGAAGTCACAGGCTCACTTCTTTTATGTTCTATCAAATACCCAAGTCTGAACAGCAGTAGTCTGTAGTGGTTTTTTCAGTTAAAAATGGTATCCCACAAAAAGTAGTTATTTTTGCCTTTAATTCAGTGATGCAAGCACTTTTCCTTGGGGTGATTACTGTGCCTGGGTAACAGTAAAAGGGGCTTCAGCATCACTTTTAACACAGAATATTTAAAAGATTTGCACTCAGGGTCAAGGTTTAACTAAAAGTAATTGCTTTTACTCCTTGATCAAGGGTATCCTGAAGTGACACTGGCTTTCTTTCTTTCTTTTTTTTTTTTTTTTTACCTGCCCTGCCTGGCAGTGAAGAGCACGGGAGCTGCAGGACAGGTTGGTGTCGTGGCCATGACTGGTGCTAAGAAGCCTGCAGTTCTTCCTCCCTTGGCCGTGCACATGTCAGCACAGTGAAGATGCAGATACAGATAGCATCCTAGCATTATTGAGAAAATAGTATTGAGCTCTGGACCCCCTGAAAGGGTGTGAGAGATCCCCCAGCATCTACCAACCACAGTCTGAAAATCTGTGAATTAACGATTTTCAGGAATAAGTGTTATTTTAAACTGCTTAGAAGAATCTGGGTCTTCGTACTCTGATATTTGCTTATAGTTTAAATGTTTATGGGCTCATCTTATTTAGTCCTTACACCAAATTTCCAAAACTTCCATACAGTGGGTATATCAGTTTAATTTGCTGTAAAAACCGAAAGCAATAAAACGGACTTCAAACTTGAAGTCATGCTGTCTCTGGAAGCAGCTCAGCTTTTCTTTCCCTCCTTTCCTACATCCTCTGTCCGTCACTGTGGATTGGTGAAGTTTTATTCCTTACTTTATTCATGGTGCTCGTTCTCTGGAAGCTACCATGGAGCCAGCATATTTAGGGTATATGAACAGCGAGGTCAGTAAGTCTTCATCTCTAAATGAACGGAAATGATCTGGTCACCACCAGAAGCAAGGATCTGGTAGTATTCAGTTGAATACTTCAGTTGGCTCCCATTTGTTTTCTAGGTTATATTAACAGAGGGAAAGTCACCAGCCAGCCTTAGCACCTGTACTGATGCACATTTAAAGCCCCTCCCCCCATGTTGTGGGGCTGTTTCCCTGTGTCCCACAGAGACCATGACCATGGTGAATTACCCTCACCCTGAGCCTCTTGGGAGTCCTGAGGGCCGTTTCAAGTCGACAGACACAGGATGAAGCAGAGTGGTGGTTGGCTTTCACTGTAAACCATCTTACTTTTTCTTCTCAAATACTTGAAGTACACTATAAAATAACACATGAAACATTTAGGTATTTCCTTCCCTGCATGTTAGACACGATATTTTCTTATTGAGTTAAAGGATATTGGTATGCACTTTTGAAATGTTGACCTAGTCTTTTTTAATCATAAGATTTAACATCAGAAAAGTTCTTCTAGAATTTCTAGCTATCCCAACTGTTACTAACTTTATATTCAAAACAAGTTGCTTCTTGTATTTCCTTTTTGAGTATATATGGTAAAGAAAGTGAGAATGAAATATTAATTACTTATGAAATTAACATAATTGTGTGGCAGTTCATTGTATATGATTATTGTTTTAAATTGCTAAATACTTAAAATATTTGTTGACCATGAAAGAACATAGATTAAGGTAGATATCTAAAGACAGGCAGACTTGGAAAATGTGTGGATATTGTTACTATCTGAAGGAGGAAGACAGCATTGAAATTGAGGCATTTCTTGCCACTTGTTGACTTAACAGAAAGTATGACAAGCTTTGACATATGCTACTGAATGAATGAGATTTCACCCTTCAAACCAAAGAAAGCTGCATTTGCAGAAAGAAAACTGATCAGACGGTTTCTTTGTCTCCAAATGGAGTTGTCACCAAAACAGAAAAGCAGAGTGAGCTAAAAGTGGGACATGGGCAGAACCATACATTTTTTTATAAAGTCCACTATTTCCAAGTCAGGGAAGTAATGATTTAGACAGACTCTATGCTCCTGCACAGTTAAGTAAAAATAACCTGATTGAGAAGAAGAATATTCTGAACTTCTGTGTTCTGAATTCTGGCCCATTGGCTAGCAGGCCTTGCACACCTCTGTAGATGGGCCTGATTTAATATGTGTATAGCTTCCTTGTACTTATCCCTCTGGCTATCTTTTCTTTTATCATGGTCTACATTTGGAAGCACTATCAGACAGTTCTGGCAGGAGCAGATTCATTTTGGTAATTTTCTCCTTGCTGTAGCATCTCTTTCTTCAGCCCTGGGGTAAGGATAGGGAGGGAAGCTATTTGCTCTGTGTGTGATCTGGGCTTTTTCCTGTGTGATGGTTAGGACCCCTGCTCTGTGACCTCAGTTGGTTCTTCCTTACAGTGAATGGGTTGGACCAGCCCAATGCAATCTCTACCATTTCCATAAGCTTCCACGGCTTCTAGCACTCTTCTAGAACTTGGCCCTCCTGTGACTGTACTTTTGATATGGGTGGTATGCTGGTTGGAACCCCAGGGCTTTCAAGAGCTTCCTAGAGGGACCTGAGAATCCGTTCTGGAGCCTATCCCAGTGGAGGGGTTCTTTAGGTGAGACAAGTGACTTTGAACTCAGTTTAAAGGTCCAGCTATGAGATGATATATCTTTTTCTTTTTTTAATAATGTGTGAGTTTGCTGACTGGAGTGCTTGCCTTCTGACTGAATGAAGTCTTTTTTCAGGGAAAATTCCAGCCCCTAAATCAAGTTGTGGTGGATGACATGTTTCCAAATTGCGTCTTGTTGCTGAAACTTCCTGATCTTGAGAAGTTACTTCGACATGTGACAGAGGAGAAAGGTAGAGTATGTGGCCTTTGAAATCAGGCTTATGGCTGCTGGAAAGGCTGGGCGCCTGTCCCTCTGAATATAAGGCCTGTTCTATGTCAGTCAGAGAGGAAGCTGTCATTCAGACTTGCTTCCACTTGTCAGTGCTAGTCCTCTGTTGCACTGGACTGTTCAGTGTTGGAAATTCTGACCAGTGGAATACAGGGACCTGTCTCCCACAGGGCCAGAAATCACGAGGCTTGGGCTTCGGTCTCAATTCTTCTTTGAACTAGTCTGTGACTTCAGTTAAGTTCCTTGACTGCTTTCTGCCTCAGATTTCTCTCTTGTAAAATTACATAAAGCCTGTACCTTCATTAAATCAAGAAGTGTTTATTGAATGGCTGCTAAGAAGCATATGTTGATCACTAGAATTAAACTAGTTATAAATAAGACATTATCCTTTCCCTTACTAGGCTTTGAGTCTATTGGGGACAAATGCAAATAGGGCGATGACAGCAGAGAGTAATCAAAGTGAACTTCTGGCTTTCTGGGGATGCACAGGACAGATTTATAACCTGGAGGGTGGGGAGTGTGGGGAGTTGGCTATGGTGTTGCTGTCCTGGGGGAGAGGGCCTCTAAGTGGAGCCTTAAAGGGTGAGTCAGAGTAGCAGCATAACGGAGGCATGGATGTATGGGAAAGTTCGTCATGTGTAAGAACCTCTAAGGAGTTCAGGTTAGCCAGAGTATAGAATGCCAGGGGTACATGAAGGTCGGGAAAGAAGGAAAGAGGTTCCCACCCTTGCCCATGCAGGGCAAGGTTCAGATGATGAAGGGCCTGATGTGTGTCTGACTTTGTGTAATGGTAGCGGAGCGTCAGCAGAGTTTGAGCAGGGCAGGGCTATAATGTGGAAAACCTACTAGAGAATCGAAGGTCAGGTCCACGGAGGCTGCCGTAGTAAAATGATGGTAGTCTGAACTTAGCCCCGGAACTAGCAGACAGTAGCCCCAAGAGGCAGAACCAGCATCATTCGGTATTGGGTGGTAGTCAAGACAGCAGAGGAATCAGGGATGACTGTTGAGCTGTGCCCTAATCTGCAGGGAGGGTGGCCTCCTGAGGACACGGGTGGGAGGAGGCTGAGGCTACCGAAGAGAGGGGTTGTAGATACTTTTCATTTGAATTTTGAGAGAAGGAAGTGAAGCATATGTGAGCATATGTGACTATGTCTTGTTAAGTTGGAAACACTATACAAACTTAGCATCCGTGACTCCAAAAAGTCATCCAAGTAGCTTCAGGGTTAACATGGACATAGAGTGTGGGAACCGAACCAACAGGCTGATGAGCTGTGGTTGTTCATGGTTGGTTTGGCAACCGTAACAGTTCTGAGCCCAACAAAGTGGCGGTTCCAAGAAGTGTAAGCTTACAGTGGGAAAGGGGAGAACCTCGCTGATTACATTTTACATTTTAAGTTCAGCTAAATCACCCTTGACCAAGCTTCGGGCTCCATTTTGGATTTGGAATGTGGCACCAAGGTTTTATCAAAACAGTCCCATTAAAGACATTCCCCGATGCTTGAGCTTGGAGGAGATGACAATCTTTTTGTGGGTGAACAAATGAAGTGGCTTATAGCCATTTCTGAAAGCTCAAATAATAAGGGATAAGTGTAAGTCATTTCAATTTTGCCAAGCTAACGTAAATTGAAAATGCAATTAATTCATTATCCCAAATGCTTACATGAGCTATATAAAGAACAGTTATCTTAAACCAAAACCCAGAAACCCAGATTCAGAAACAGTGTTAATGCACTGGCATTTGTTAGCTTATAACCTGCATTTCAAAACAAGAGCTTCCCTCTCTCTCGTTCCTTCCTTCTTTCACTCGGAACCCCTGACCATTGATTAAATCATTATCTGAACTCCTATCCTAATCTCTTTCACTCCTCAACATTGTCTGACGGCTGGAGTTCGGCCGCTGGAGAAAGTGCATGTCCTATGCTTATCTTGTTTGACCAGCTCTAAATAAACTTCAAACTACTATGAATTTCTCTTTGGATCTTCATGGGAAAAGATTTCTATCTCAGTATGCTGACCTTGTATACAGAACTGACATAAAATATTTCACATATTTGTGTTCTGGGTTAAGGGGTAAGGCAAGTAATGTGAGATTGTTTATGTGTATTTTGATGAAGAGGACTTTTTCAGGATGATGCATTTTTAAGAGATGTAAGAGATCCTATTTTTTTTCTCATTTTTAAAATTTTTGGTTTTGTTTTTAAACCTTCCATTATTTTAGGATATACAGATGTCATTTATTAGGAGAAGAATTTGATTATGAAGAAACTGTCAAGACTTTTAGAAAGAATTGCATACATCTTTTACTATATGAAATTTAAGCTGAATTATCACTTTATGTTTTGCCTTACTATCACTAAAAAAGAAAGAAAGAAAAATTTGAGGCCTAGTGTGTTAGAAACCTGAAAAATATATAGGCTGATAATATATCTGCTTTGAAAATGAAAGTACATGGACTGGTAAAACAATTATTTTAACTTAAGAAAATTAAAGATACAAAAAATTCAAATAAAAAAACTGCAAATAGGGGCACCTGGGTGGCTCAGTGGGTTAAAGCCTCTGCCTTCAGCTCAGGTCACGATCTCAGGGTCCTGGGATCAAGCCCCATATTGGGCTCTCTTCTCAGCAGGGAGCCTGCTTCCCCCTCTCTCTCTGCCTGCCTCTCTGCCTACTTGTGATCTCTGTCAAATAAATAAATAAAATCTTTAAAAAAAAACTGCAAATATTATTTAATACTCAATCCAATGATCAACCAATGTTAATATTTTATTATATTTGCTTCATTTCTTTTTGGGGAGAGAATTTCTTTAAGAACAGTCTGGTAATCTGATCGCAGGATCTGATGGCTTGCAAGGAAAATTCAAAGTATATTTGCTATACAGTTTTGAAGAAATCATTCAAACTTTTCAACATCCTTGATCTCTCAGATGAAGAGTTTGAAGGGTTGAGAGTATCCCCCATACATTATAATTAGTACTTTGCAAAGTTGTTCTAGATCTTAAAATAAAGCAATGATTTTATTCTTTTAGCTTTATAGTGTTGAAATTATTGAGTAACCAGGATGTGAACATTATTTAAGTATTGCAGTTAATAGTATCTGGTGTCTACCATAAAGAGATGCTTCTGGAATTAAATTATGTAATACAGGTTAATCAATACCCAGAGAGTACTGGATAGACAGTAAAAGCTCAGTAAATATAAGTACTGTTAAGACTTCTGAATTAGAAATTATTAATTCTTTGCTGATGTGTAAGTACTGGGCACACCCATACACATCTGTTTGATGGTCCATTGCTAAATAGGTACTGAAGTGGTTTAAGTAGAATGGAGATAAGTGGTAATAATAAAAATACCTACTATCTAATGTGAAGTTATATATCATCGTATCCTTTCAGTAATTGCCTCTCGTTATTGTTACAACCTGCATTTTTACAAATGAGGAGACCAAGTCTCAAAGAGGTGAAGTTACTGGACTAGTGTCACAGAAGTAGAAGCCGGGGAACCAGAACTGGAGCCTGTGTCTGATAGCCATTCTTTCCTCTCCTTCTTGCAACTGTGCCACACCTTCCAGAACACTCGGGTAGAATTGTTAGGTGGTATCTCATGTGAAGATAGAAACTTATTTAAAAAAAAATCTTGTATATCCCGTCTTCATAATTTCCCTTTGTGAGGCAAAAAGAGAGAGACAGGAAAGACGGAGAACTATGATAACATAAGGAAAAGACGATTCTCATCCCGGCAGTGAGCTTTCTATTCTCAGGCACCCATTTCCCTCCTTTCAGCGACTGCCTATTCGAATAGTCCCAGCTGCCTACTCAAATTTAGCTTACTGTCCATTTATAAATTACTGTTTGGTTCCATTCCATATTTTATTGCTAGGATTTTCAAAATAAACAAAGAGGACTGCTAAGGAGTGGTCAGGTGATATCCAGGAAAGGGAGCAAAGATGAAGGAGAGAGCTGACGGTCTCTAACGTCCATTCTCTCCATAGGCACCCTACAGATAGAGTAAAACCTGAAACACTCAGATTCCCCAGCCAGCTGTTTCAATATTAAACTTCAGATGCTGCTCAAAAGTCTGTGGCATTAAAGATCTGGTTAAGCCTGTAGGTTTATGAGCACCTCCCCCTACCCACCTCATCCCTGCCCAGTAAACCCAGCCCCAGTTGTTTGTATCCTAAATGACGATGGCAGTGACCTTAGTTAGCACTGCCTGCTCTATTAGTGAAGGAGATGATGTGTCTGTGTTTGCTAGCTCTGGGGCTCAGTACACTTCTTGCCGAAGAAGCTCACATTCAGTGGAGGGATGACAGGGGAAGGGCCTAATAAAGGGTTATGAACTTCATCTTGAGTGTAACACTGTTTCATATTGCAAGCCAGAGCTGCAATATGGGCTGTCCGATATGATTAACAAGAAGAGCCAGGAAAACTTACCTGATTAAAATACCCCAAGTACAGTTGCCAAGTTTCTGTCCCCAGGAGGCAGGGAAAAAAAAAGAGACTATGAGTTTCTGTTATGGAAAACATTGGGAAAGTAGATGTGAAAATGTGCTCTAGGCAGTTTGTTCAATAATACATCAGGGAAATTCAGGATTGTGAGCCGATTACCCAATTGCTGAATATGTTATTTAATTGTGGACTCACTTTTATTCCATCTTTATTTTGTAAACCCAATCTTTCCAGATGTTTGAGACCAGTTTTATAGGCACCAGACACATTAAGGAAAGAAACCTTTCCAGCATATGCACATATTATCTAACTCACCAACTCTTGCGAATATTAAATTTAAGACATGAACAAACATGGTATTTTTCATAATTTTGGGTAACCCATGGCATTCATGAATATTTTGAACCCCCTTATCGAAATTTGCGAATTTCAAAGTTAAGCAGTTTTTGCACTTGGTCCTTTCGTAGCATTCTGGGATATCCAAGTTGGATATTTCTTAGTGCTTGTTCTTGGCCAGGGAGTATTCAGTTAGAAATAAACTGACAATTTAAAACTTCCTAGGAAAAAACCTCCAGGCCCAATTAGCATCACTGATGAATTCTGCCATACCTTAAGATAGAACTAATACTCAAAAAATGATACTTATGCAAACCCTTTCAGAAATTACATGAGAAAAGAATATTTCCCAACTAATTTTATGAAGCCAGAATTATCCCAGTACCAAATTACTTTTGAAAGAAAACCAGGCCAATATCCATTATGATCATAGGCTGAAAAATTCCTAATAAAATATTAGCAAATCAAGTGTATAGAAAGGATAACATATTATAACCAAGTGGAATTTATCTCAGGAATGCAGAGTTGGTTGAACAATAGAAAATCAATCTGCACTGGGTGTGTCGGAGCCCAGGCAGTATGGCCCAGAGCCTGCGGTCTCCACTTCTACCAACAGAGCATTTTCAAGAGGATTAAGGAAGGGCCTACAAGGGGCTCAGGGAGTACGAGAGAGGAAGGACATCCTTTCAAGAAATATGGACATCAGAGGCAAGAGAGAAGTGAGTAGAAGAGTCTAGGTGGGATTTCTTAGGAGAGGCCTCTACACTGAACTTCTTTGGAGATTTATCTCAGGCAATGAAGGGAGCTTCTTTAGAAGTTTTAACCCACACAACAGTGTACATTTATTGAGTGATTGCTGTGTGCTCTTAGAATTCCCCTTATTTTTGTACCTGGGCGGGACACTGTCTCCAGGGAAGTTGAGTCCAGTCTTACCTGCCTTGGTTCCACAGCGGGCTCTTTGCCCAGGTTTGCCCCTGGCTCCCGCACAGCAGCTGTTGCCCCTTGGAATTCTCAAACTCTGACAACGCCATTTGCAACTGTCTCTCCTCCATGATTCCAGTGACACATCCCAAGGAGATGGGTGCAGAGGCCCAGCCCTTCCTCCATCTTGCCTCCTATCGCCCACAGTGTTAACAACCACAGGCTGGAATGGGGAAGGACACGTACAGGAGCTAAGGCCAGCCCCTATCCCATATATATAAACCATTTCGTGGAAGGCAAGCAACGTAAAAGACTGCCGAAAATGATCCCTGAATAAGCATTTCCATCTCCCATGACGAATATGGAGGAAAGAAAAAACGCCATTCTACATGGCTAGCCAAGTCACGTGGGGGGAGTTTGCATCGGGCCCTAGGATTTCCAGGGGTCCCAAAGATCACTCCCGCATGAGGCAGGAGACTGGAAGCGCAGGCCTCTGCCTCTGTCGACTGCACAGAAAGCAAGAAACTCCATGAATGAAGTGTTACCGAGGAAATAACAGCTCATGTCACAGTATGTAAAGCTAGGTGGATTGTGAAGGGCAGAAGTGTAACTTAGAAGAGGTGGCACTTTTATCCCCAAAAAGGGCCAGGTCAAGCCTATCGTAAATCCAAATTCTCCTGAAACATAGTCATGGTTATACTGGTAACGCATTCAAAGATAGGCATATCTTTTCTTCTTTCTCACTAATCCCACCAGGAGAGGACCAAGTAGTTAACAAGATTTTTTCCCTCGGTGTCTGCAGCGCGTCTGCATTTAGTTTCAGTTTCCTTTCTTGGGATTTCCATCCTTATTTTAGAAAAGAACTTTCATTGAAAATACTGAGCTAAGCTTCAAATCAGTTCCAAAAATGAAGGTTCCTTGGCATGTTAATTTGCTGAGTTGTAAAAATTAGAGATTTTCTACAGATTTGTTTGTATACTTTTTTCTAGTTTTATTAAGAAGTAATTGATAGACATCATTGTCTAAGGTGTAAGGCATAATAGTTTGACTCACAGGTTTGATGAATTGATCACCACAATAAGTTTAATTAACATCTGTCATCTCATAAAGATGTAATAAAAAGAGAAGAGAAAAATTTCTCTTTGGGATGAGAACTGTAGTATTATTTGATGATTTGCTTAAATTCCCATTCATTTGATGGTTGAATAAAACCTGAGTCACCTAAGTTCTGTTTGGGGATTTTTTTTAACCTCTCAAGTATGCTCTCAGGCTTATAAATTGAGTTTTTCAAGAGTATAAACTGTTATGAAACATTTTTAAATTGTTGATATTATATATATATGTGTGTGTGTGTGTGTGTGTATATATATCTCTTGTATATAGCTTTATTAATTTATTTTTTAATACACTTTTCTGTTTTTTTCTCTTTAATCCAGAAATAGACAAAAAGAAATACTACAAGTACAGCAAAGAGAAGACAATAAAGTGGCTGGAAAAAAAGGTATAGCACATCTCCAGTACCTTATGGCAGAAAAAGTTTAATGCTCTTTTTTAAAAAACTGTTCAGAGAAGGTGCTAAGTGTGACTCGAATGGCCACCTAATATATCCAGCTAAAAGAGAAAACTTGTATAAAGATATCCAAATATGAAAAGAAATCTTTTACTTTTCATCCTCCCTAACTCATCTCTGGAGTTAGCTTGACATTTTCCTTTAACCTGCATCCCCATTGCCTGTGATCCTCACCTCTGGACGAAAGAATTTCTCACTACTTGGTGATGTAGATTTGTGTCTTTCACGCCAGGTAATGTGAGGCGGGATGCACATTTGCTGCTATTAGTCCTGCTGTTGTCTCAGAGGTATCGTTGTTCACACAGCAAGGTAGGGGTCTGAGGCAGGCAGGATCCAGGCTTAGAGGAAGTGTGCCTCACTCTCATTGTCTGGTTGCTCGAGGGATTTTAGTGATCCTAAAATGCTAGAACTAATATAAGGTCTAGGGCAGTGTTTTTCAAACATGTTTAGTGGGTCACAACCAGTATTTCTCTTGGAATGGGATGGGATGGGATGGGATGAGATGGGATGGGATCGGATGGGATGTATTAAAATATAGCACAGAGTAAAGACAAGTATTAAGTATGATTCTTTGAAACATATATTTATATATGTGTTTATTGGGTTGCTGTGTATTTCTTGCTGTGCTTATAATACAAACAAACAAACCACTGTGAAAGCCACTGGTCTAAGAAAATTGTGTACTCTGACACTCATTAAGAATCTCACCAGACCGGGGGCACCTGGGTGGCTCAGTGGGTTAAGCCGCTGCCTTCGGCTCAGGTCATGGTCTCAGGGTCCTGGGATCGAGCCCCACATCGGGCTCTCTGCTCAGCGGGGAGCCTGCTTCCCCCTCTCTCTCTGTCTGCCTTTCTGCCTACTTGTGATCTCTGTCTGTCAAATAAATAAAATCTTTAAAAAAAAAAAAAAATCTCACCAGACCAAGTCTCTTGATAACAAAGTTTTTCAAGTTCAGTGAATACCAGTATAGTACAGATTCCTAATCTATCTTGTATGTAAAAACATGCTTGTCATATCATGTTATGGGGCACATGGAGAACCTGGAAGCATGGAAATGAACCTTGCAGAGTTAGGTCGCTCCTATCCGAAGTAGTGGAAGGATTTCAAAAGTGCCCCCACCATTCACCCTTATCTGCATTAGTAGTAAGTGAAGAATCAGGGTAAGTCCTGAGAAGGATCTTGGCATTTAGTTTTTGTCCTTAGCAAATGATAATGACATGAATAGCAAAGTTAGTTTTATACTTATTGATTGTGTCTCTTTTCTTAAATTCCTAGGAAGCAGGAAATTTATGATTTATTCTATTTAGAAAAATGATTGCATATTAACTTTGTGCCGGGTTCTGTTCTAAGGGCTTTACATGAACTCATTTAATGCTCACAGCTGTACTATGCATTAGATACTACTCATGTCCCCATTAGATAGAGGCACAGAGAGGTTAAGTAGGTAGTCCATGGTCACAAAGCATACCCAAGCGGCCCAACTCCAGAGCCAGTGCTCTCATATTGTGTAGGCCTTAAGAAGTCCATGTCATGACATCATGCCAAAATGCTGTGGCCATCTCTCTTCAAGTCTGATACCTGGTGAAGACATTTCTAGATCCTCAGATATTCTTCCTGCATCTTAAATGGATTGAGAACCATTTGGGAGGTGGTGGATTTCTAACATCATTTGGAAATACCCTGATGTTTCCTTTTTGGTTACTTCACAGGTTCATCAGACTGTATCAGCCTTAAAAACCAGTAACATAAATGTCAGTGCCCGGGTGCAGGCAAATGCATTTTTCTTTGGGGACCAGGTTTCCAGTGACAAGGAAGGTAAGTAAGTCATTTTGTCAGAAATCATTTTTGCCTGAAGTAAGTTGCTGGTGTATAAATGCCTGTCTTATGATTTTAAAATCTTTTTTTTTTAAGATTTTATTTATTTGAGAGAGAGGGGGGGGGCACATGCATGAGTATGGAGGAGGGGAGTGGAAGAGGAAGAGGGACAAGCAGACCCCTTGCTGAGCAGGAAGCCCACCATGGGACTTGAACCCAGGAGCCTGAGATCATGACCTGAGCTGCAGGCAGACGCTTAACTGGCTGAGCCACTCAGGCGTCCCCGATTTTACTGTCTTAGTGTCTCAGAAGCTTCGCTATCTTGCCCTTGTGTTCTCTTAGATCTTGTGGCATATGTGCATTTCAGTTCAGAACCCAGGAATATTTCTACCGTCGATCATTTCTGTCACTAATTGATACTTAAATCATGCCTTCGGCACATATACTATTTTGCACTAATAGCAATAACCAGCCTAACAGCTCTGGCTATCATTTATTGAGGGTGTTCTGTGTGCCAAGCCCTTTGCCTGAGTAGCCTGTGGACACACAGGATGTCAGCTGACCCTCCCTGTAAGTCTCATCTGACAGTGAGAGTCTGGAGGCTGCACCCGGAGTCCCACAGTGAGTGAGTGGTGAAGCTGAGCGACCCATGGAGATTGCCTGACTCTGAAGCCCACACGCTTCTGTTTTTGTCCTACTGTTTGTGTGGCCCTGGGTTTCCAAGGGGCTGCACCTCTCTGCATCTTACTCTCAAGAAGTATATGTCCTGGGGCGCCTGGGTGGCTCAGTGGGTTAAAGCCTCTGCCTTCGGCTCAGGTCATGATCTCAGGGTCCTGGGATCCAGCCCCACATCTGCTCAGCGGGGAGCCTGCTTCCCTTCCTCTCTCTCTGCCTGCCTCTCTGCCTACCTGTGATCTCTGTCTGTCAAATAAATAAATTAAATCTTTAAAAAAAAAAAAAGTATATGTCCTACTATTGGTCTTAGTATGTCGATTTTAGGTGAAAATCGATTCCCTTGGCAATTTTTTTCTTTTAGGTTATTAATGTACATTCTTTTGCTTTTTCTAGTATGTGTCCTCTTGTTTTTATATGTATAGTTGAATAAAAACAACTATATAATGCAATTAACATTCCCAAATGGTGGGACAGAAACTTTTCTGACTATAAGCTCCAATTCAGTGTTCCCCTTTTGTGGGTGTACAATTCCAAAGCACCTGAGTGTCATCATTAAAACAAATAAAACTAGGACCAGGGGCCTGTTTGTGATTGAAGGTAATTCAGGCAGTCCTTGATTTGCAGAAATCTAGCTTAAAACACCTTGCACATATAGATGGTAGAGGACTCCCACCATTCTGGAAATGGTGGACAGCTTTGGCCATCCCGAGTTTACCAGCTCTCATGTTAGAGATTATTTAGGCAGATCTCATTTTAAAAGTAAAGAACTGTGGTCTCAGAGAATAGATGACTTATCCAAGGTCACCAGTCCTAGCTAGGAGGCCACATCTTCTGCTCTGAATCCAGTGTTTGTGCCAGTCTCTAAACATAACAGTCTGGGCAAAGCTATATTGCCATTTAAGGCCTAGCCATAAAGTAAGCTTTCCTTTTTTTAGATCTTTAGCTTAGTAAGCCACCAGAAGTGGCAAACGAATAACGTGTTGGCTTTCTTAATTCCTTTGTCTATTCATGACTTATTGGATAAATACTAACCTAGAACCAAGAGCACATTTTAAGAAGGGCCCAGTGATAACTTTCAGTTATCAGTAAATAACTTTCAGTAAATAACTTTACTATGTTGGTAGTCATGGTCTCTCACTGAAGACTTTGAGGTTATGTGCTCCAGAAAGCAGTCACTTTAATGCTCAGGCAAATTATTGTCTTAGTTTGAAGGCAGAAGAGAAAGAAAAAAAGAAGCAAACGAATATCCCAGCAACAAACCTGAGATGGTCCTTTTGGTAGCTTATATTCCCCGTGTGATCATCCCATATATTAAGTTTGATTATCCTCTAGTACTCTACATAAAATATGAATTAAAAAACAGGGCTTTAAAACAGATTCTGACTTCCATAACTGCATCTCATCCATACCACGGCTTCATTTTAGTACTGAGTGTCCATGTGCTTTGGAATTAATGATCATACATTCTGCTGAGCTTAGTTTTTTCCATTTTTGAAGACATTTTTATTAGTTTGAGAGTATATATAATGTTCAGGTACTTGACAGAAGCATATCATATATGACGTCTCTTAAATGAATGTATTCATTACTATTCAGTAATTAGATTCATTCTATATTGAAATAGACCTAAAAAAATTAGTCTTTAGCATGAATATGTCATACTGTTATAGCTGATTTTCAGCTTTATTTGTATTCAAAGGCCTCAACTAAGAAAAAGACCCTGAATTTTTGTTTTAACTATCATTTGGTGGGCATCTGCTATATTCTGTCATATCACATCCATGAAATCACTCACTTCTGTAACCATGGATATTAACATCCCCATTTTTACAAATGGGAAAATGGAGGCCAAGAGCTTAAGTGAGTCTCTAAGGCCAGAGAGAGCCAGAACTTTAACTCTGATCAATTTGACTAAAATTACCATAATTGCAACTGATTTTTTTTTCTTGCACTCTCCATTCTGTTTCTTTCAGAGGATTATATTCGTTATGCTCATGGCCTGATATCTGATTACATCCCTAAAGAATTAAGTGATGACTTAGCAAAATATTTAAAGTAAGTATTGTTCATCTTTAGCCATAATTAGGAAGTACCTTGGTGCTTCTTGGTTTCCCAGCAATAGGTTCCTTAATGGCTCTATCACATCACTGCTTCTCATAAATTATTCTTGAGTTACCTCCTAGACTCTATGGTTGAAGGTGGTTTTTAATAGACACTGACTTATTGGAACAAAATGATTTGGTGGATACTGATTACAGAAACTGGTGAGTATTAGGATTGGAATTATGGGTTGGTGTGATTTTAGAGTGTAAACGGTATACAATTTTATCCCCAGTTAGACTTCACTAATGTGGTTTTTTGTGATCATTTTAGTATATGTGCTGCCGAAGCGAGCACTGTGATCATTTTAAGAGAGATAAAGATTAGAAGAAAATAAGAGATGGCATGTAGAATTTTTTTTTTAAAGATTTTTGTTTTTAATTTGAGAGAGAGAGAGTAAGAGTGGGGGGTGGGGAAGGTGGAGGGGAGGGACAGAAGGAGTGGGAGAAGCAACTCCCCACTGAGCAAGGAGCCCAGTGCCAGACTCGATCCCGGGACTCTGAGATCATGACCAGAGCCAAAGGCAGATGCTTAACCAACTGAGCCACCCAGGTGCCCCTAGAATATTTTTGAAAGTTACATTTAAAGGTTTTATACCATTTTCACTTTCATTAGATGTTTGCAAAGTACCTTAATTATGCCCAGCACTTGGAACTCAAAGGATGAAACACAATCTGTGTCTGAGGGCAGAAAATGGGTTTATGAATGATTTGATTTGTGTTATGTCCTTCATAAAGATATTTAATATAATAGAACGACTTTACCTTAGGCTGAAAAGAATGTGTTTCTTTTCTCGATTTTAGCAACTATTGTTAAGATTTTATGGGTGTGATAATAGCTTTTCCTGATTCTTATAATAGCTTTCTCAACTCTGATATATGAAGATAAAGTGGCTTCTTTTTTTTTTTTTTAAGTGGCTTCTTAATAGATATATAGTGGCTGTTTTTAGCAAATTGCATAGGTCCTACTTTAAAAAACAATTAGTGGAAACTGGTTTCTAAAGTAGTTGAAGTGTTTGAAAGCCTGCTTCAAATTGATAACCCTGTCTTTCTGTTTAATATTTCCCTGGGTTCCTCTGTGCCTGTTTATCTCATTCGTGACCTATGTCTTTGTACTCCCGTTATTTTTTAGATTCTTTTCTTTCCTCTGAAGTGATTAGCTTTTGGTTAAAGATTCAGGTAGAAAGATATGTCAATTAAACTTCTCTTTAATTGAAGAAAAGTCAAGTTTGTCTGACTTTTTGTCAACAGTTAAAATAATTTTTACTTTTAAATAGATGCTGGATTCCACTCTATGTTAACTAAATTGTATTTAAATAAAAAATATACATATGCTGGATTTGTCATTTACGAAGGAAAAAAAATACTACAATGCCAAAATGTAAATTTATAGAGGCTAAAGAAAAGCAGTTCCATTGCAACAAATGAGTTCTAATATTACTTTTTTTAGTTCAGACAATTCCAATGTGAAGTAAATAAAGATTTCTTCATTTAGAGAAATGTCATTCTTGATGCTGAGGTGATAGTCCAGGAGGACACATGGAGGTGAAGCTAGTCCATGAAAGTAGCACTTGCTAAGTCCATTGGCCCAGTCTCTGTTTGCTTGTCTATGAAAAACCATGACTGATTCTTATTTTTTACTCCATAGGCTTCCAGAAACTTCAGCGTCATTGCCAAACCCTCCATCAAAGGTAAGGAGCTGTGACTAAGATATCTTTGGGGGACTTGGAAAAATAGTACATTTTTACCACATAGGTTTAGTGCGCTCTAGTCCATCTTAAAGCATACTAAATCCTCCTTGGGTGGAGTGATGTTGTGTGGATTAAAGGTTGTAAGGAGCTCTCCATCAGTATTTTTTTATTTTTGTAGATTTGTAGATTTTGTAGATTTTTTTTGTAGTGCTGAGAAAACCAGGTAAGAGTTGGTTGTACCAGATACCTACCTAAAGGTCTCATAGATACATAATTGAGATTCAGCCTTCTTTGAGTTAGCCGGGTCCCGCAATTACCCTGATTAATCATCAGGAATACTCGACGGATAACTACAACTCATTTTGCCCGATCCAACTGTTAAGGGCGTAGAGGCGAACAGAGCATGACTTTGCCACACAAAGAATCCTTTGAGCAAGGATAGCCAAACTTTTTCTTTCTGTGCTAGGAATGAGCAGAGCAACTTGTGTCTTGCAAAAAACCCTTCCTCTTCCAGATGTTCTCAAACTGCCACCCACAGCTCCTCGGCCCCGTGGGCCGCAGCTTGTTTTTGTCTCCCAGATGCGGAGAGCAGAGAAGCCAGTGGTAAGCCGCACCTGATGGCAAACCGCAGGGTCCCTCAGTCCAGGCCTGATCTCAGACAAGTGAGCTCTGCTCAGAGACAGGGAAATAAATACACGCACCAGCTCGTCCGTGAGACCATTCTCTTGCCAACAGAATAATGGATGCCTTGAGACTGGAAAGTGCATGTTGAAGAACTTTCCTCTCTCCTGGCCTTCAAGGTGGCCAACATGCTTGGATTTTTTTTTTTTTTTTTTTGTCTCATGTCCTGTTTTTGGAGGTTGTGGCAGCTCTGAAAGCACTCATTACCTTGACTTATGAGAAGGACAGAAAATTTCAAGTGCGTCAACCTTAGCGGTGGCCATTTTCAGCAGGCTGTCAAAGGAGCGCCATCCTTTTCCTTTGGGAGGAATAGCGCTGGGCAGAGGTCAGCTGCTGTAAGGCCTAAGGTCCTTCTAGGTCAGACTCACATTTCTTCCAGTCTCATAGTTCATCTCTGACAGTAGCTCTGGAGGACAGAGGCATGCTTGCCTTGCTGGAACTAAGAAGATGGGCATATTTGTTCCTCTCTTACTTCTCTCCTTCCAGAAACGAAGCATCTTTCTCTCTCCCAAATATCTGTCTTCCTTAGTAACTTAGAGATCATTCATGAAGGATCAAAACCTGTTCTTGAAGGTTTGGCCTTTGATACCATTCAGGGTAATGCATTTCCTACGTTTACTTTTAACCCGGTTTTCTGTTTGCCTATTTTAATTTCCAAACTTTAAATGGTTTGTGATGTCATAGAGTATGATTCAGATCAGGGGTCGGCAGGCTTTTCCTGTAAAGGCCACATAGTGACAGTTGGAGGCCTCACAAGGCAGATGGTCTGTATCACAGCTCCTCAGCTCCGCTGTGGGAGCACAGAGACCGCTGCGGACGATTTCTGAACAGATGCGGGTGGTGGCGTTCCAGCCAAACTTCATTTATAAAAACAGGCGGCCAGCGGGCCTGGGCTGGCGGGCGGTTTGCCAAGCCCTGATCTAGATCTCACAGTCCTGCTTCTCCTAAACCTCAGCCTCAACCTGGGCTGCTTAGTTGCTGTTTGAGGTCTCCCAGTCCGTGATGTCTGGCTGGGGCTCTAGTGTCTGGAATGCAAACTGGACTGGGTGATGTACCATACTATAAACAAGCTTAGGATAACATCTTCTGCCAGCCTTCTTGTCTGTGTCCGGGATTTGATCGATTTTTACAGTCATATAGTTGATGGTTTTCAGCAAATCCGTTCCAGTGGCTATTAGGTATCTTTGTATCTGTGTATAAGATAGCATAAAGCCTGGCATCCTTAATATGTTTTGCATTATTTTCTTACTATCCCATGTTTGCCTGTGTCGACGCTCAGCCTCCAGCCCCCGTGCTTTTCCATCGTTTGCATTTGTCACTGGCAGAGCTGAGTGCAGTCAGTGGACTGGAGATACTCTGGAGTTCCTTCCCGCAGATCATCTGGAAGAATAAGACCCGTCCTGGCATTAATTCCTGTGGTGCTCTGCTCTTGGCTCTTCTCTTGCCAGAACTGCGTCCATTCAGTCGCAGCCTTTGTTACTGTCTTTCTGAGCCCTTTTCTGTTTCTTCTGAAACATTCCCCCCCAGATCTGTAGTGATTTGGTCTTTTTTTTTTTTTTTCTTGAAAGTAGGCTCCGTGCCCAGCATGGAGCCTAACACAGAGCCCAATGCGGGCCTTAAACACACAACCCTGAGACAGAGACCTGAGCTGACATCAAGAGTTGGACTCTACACGCCCCTATTTGGTCTTTTAAATAAGAACAGTTCAAATAAGTGTAACAATTGTGATTGTTTCAAACATATTCAGCATGTGCTGTAACATTAGAAAAAGTTCAGTGCAGAGGCTAACCACAGTCATCTTTTTTGTGAGCCCTGATTACCGGTATCCTGTTTGATAGGAGCTATTAAAACACCTGAACAAGTCATCATCTCTGTATATGTGACACCTCTGTATACTTATAAAGAAGCACTTTTCATCTATAGCTCTTGTCTTGAACATTTTTCATTTGACTTACCAGCAAAAAGTGACTATGCCCAAGCATTTATAATGACATCTATAGTAGAACATTTTGCCACAGAGGAGAGCAAACCATCTGATAACTTTAAGCTTTTTGCAGTTTGAGACAATTATAGCCTTCGTCATTACGACCTGTGAGTTCCACTCTCCTGGTTGAAGATACTTTTCTAGTAAAATTATGCATCACCTAAACGCCCTTTACTGATCTTAATTTTTAAGTAGAAACATATTCTTAAGAAAGTTGCTTATATACCTAATTTGCTGGTAGTAGTTCATTCGTGATAAGCTAGTCTTTTTCTCTTGAAGATTCATTTGCTGGAGATTGCTGTGTGACCAAGAGAAAGTGTTACCTCATGATGTTCTATATTTCCAGGAGGCCCCCCTGTTTCTTTACAGTGAAAAATTTCAAGACACGTTGTGTTATCCCTTTGGGTTTTAGACATGTGCCATGGCACGTTTTAAAACTAATTCCACAGCTCTTTTTTTGGAAATGCTGGGTTATGAAGAGGGAGGCTGGGAATAAATCTGCATTTCCTAGGGAAGATCCACATTGGGTCTTTCAATCCTGGTGTCTCCACAAAGAGCTTGAAGATCTGCAGAAATCCAAGTTGTGGTCACATGGAGTCAATTCTCTATGTTAAACATCAAGACTTACCTGCCCTGTTATGTGCCTTTTACATAGTAAATGTGTCACAGTTCCTTCCATAATGTGAACATTAGGGCCACAGTCTAGCTTTTGACAAGGGTCTCACGTTCATTGGTACAGAATGCCCATGTGAAAGGTGAAAACATGAAGTAAAGGTGGACTTAGTTGTACTGGGCCTCATGGAAAGAGCTCTTGTCCAGAAATGGAGATCTCACGCCTTGTCCTCTGCTAAGTGGGCTTAAGTCATTTGTTTACTCTCTCTGTGCTTCCTTCTCCCGCTGGCTGCTTGCCTTGCAGGGTTGTCCCTGTGTGGACAAAATGAGATAGTTGAATTGAAAGGAGGTAAGAATATGAAAATAGTAATAACAGAATAATGTTGTACCTTATTCCTAAATGGACAGTACACCAGCCCAGAAGGTGAATGAAGTGGGGTTTCTGGCTGGACTCCTGGCCCCCTTAGAGGAAATTTTTATCTTTGACTTTTGTGCCTGCCTTCACCCCTTGAGACTGTCTGTAAGTCAGCAGTCTCCTAAATGCCTCCCAGTCCCAGTACATACAAAATATGTTCTCAGTACTGCTAGACTGCCCAACGGGCTGGGTCACGGACTCGGTCACGGACTCACCCTAGCATGTCCCCCCACCACTGATGCTGCTTCTCAGAGGGATATGTGGCTTCCCCAGGTAATTGACAAAATGCAGAGTAAGCCCTTTGCAGGCTCTGCTGTTCCATTTGGCCCTGATGCAGATCCAAATGGACCCCACTGTTTTTTAAAAAATGGATTGACGTGTCAAGGTGACATTTGACATCACTTCACTGCTCTAATATTGCAGAAAGTAAAGTTATCTGATGAGCCTGTAGAAGCAAAAGAAGATTACACTAAGTTTAACAGGAAAGATTTGAAGACTGAAAAGGTATGTGTGTCCAGCCGGAGTGGCATATTCCTGGATTCAGTAGGTGGCCCTGAGGACATCTGGGAGTGATTTCATGCTTGATTCTGATGTTACAATTTTAACCACAAAGGATTGTGAACTTGCCTTTCTGTGACTCATAATTAATTCAAAATTATGAATGATAATGAATATGTCATGCCAGGAAGACTTTTTCTGAATCAAGGCAAGGCACTATACTTAGCAAGAGCATGCCTATACTTTGCTGTGTATTCAGAGTGGGGGGGGAACAGAGGGAGGGAGCCTCCACAGGTCATTTTTTGTCAACTACTGTCTGGAAGCTTCTCTGAACTTATGATGATGACAGTAATTATTAATAACCCTACCATTCAGCAATCACGCCAGCAAATATTTTTATAACCTTTCTTACAAAGTTTTATCTAATACATACATTATAAATATATATATATAACTTTTTAAATTGGCATTTTAATATATTTATAGTTTGGGGGTTCTGTCCTCTTCAGTTAGTAGTATATTGTGAAAATGTTCTCATGTCATTAGGCATTCTTTGACAAATTATTAATGGTTTCATGATATTCAGTCAGTTGTGTTATTTTATTTCACCATAGGGCATATAATCTATTTAGTCATTCCCCTGTTTTTGGACACATAGGTTACTTCTGCCTTTTTCATTCTTTGTTTTAATGAAATGATAGACATTTTATTTATAGTCTGTATCTCTGATTATTTTATTACACACAATTTAGAACTAAGAGTAAGGGCTTAGGAAACATGAGCTCTTTCCATGATTATTGAGAGAATGTGTGTGTGTGTGTGTGTGTATGATTCTGATTTTATCCTATATATTATATCATATATAATAATATATATGATTTTATCATATATATTTTATCATGTATTGTCATATAAATGACTATATATGATATATATCATATATAATCATATATATGATTGATTATATGTGTGTGTACACAATGTATATGTAAAATGCTTTCCAAAAATATAGCAATTTGTATTCCCAACCATTATTGCTGCAAGATTGCTCATCTTGCTTTCTTGACAACACTAAATATTATTTTTATTCTTGAAAATTTTTGGCTGTCTAATTAGGGTACATTTCTCCGATGAGAAAGGTTAGTTGTTTTTCCAAATGCTTATTGCCTGTTTGCCTTTTTAGAAGTTGTCAGTTCATGTCCCTTGGCCGTTTTTTGTATTGGGATAGTAGTGTTTTTCTTGTTGATTTTTAAGAGCTCATTCTAGATTAGGAATTATTAACACTTCATGACATATAGGGTACAAATAACTTTCTAATTTGTGTTTAGCCTTTCATTCGATTTTTTTAAGTTTTAAGTTTTTCTGAGGATGAAATGTAGGAATTGTTTTTCCTTGTGACTTTCTCATTATTTTTATGCATAGACTTTGTCTATCCCAAGATAAATTCACTTCCTCTTAGATTTTAACAACAATGCTTTCTCCTTAGCATTTAATGTTTTCTTATAGATTTTATTCTTTGATCTATATGTAATTTATCTGGTCATGTGATGTCAGGGGGATAATCCCAGCTGAGATTTGGCAAGATAGCTGGTTATCTCCATGGCTTCCTAAGCAGGGAAGTTGAGTTTCTCTGTGAGTGCTAATTCTGCCCCACCCTTGTAGCTGTGGCTTTTTGTTATATCTACTTGGGCACAGCCCCAGGGAAATAGGGGCTGGGCCATGATGTGTCAGTTAAATACTGAGGATAACTGGTCACAAAGAGCCATCACTTCTCACCATCCAGCCAAAAAATAAACCTCCTAAGATATAAGTGACAGAATGTAAAGCAAGATTTCAGGGATCATATACTGTGCCTGTAAAAGGTTCTTAGACAGTGACTTTGTCTCCCTGTTCTCAGGGAGACAGATGAGTTTTTCCCTTTGCTGAGTCCCATCAGGTTTGCTTCTGCTGGAGAAGGTGAGATGCACTGAAGCAGAGTCAGCGGCTGTTCACCTGCCGGCAGTGCTAGTTCAGGATATGGCATAAAACCAAACCAAAGCAAAACAAACAAACAAAACACAGGGACCAGGAATTTCAAAGGCAGAGTTACTTGAAGTCAGGTTTTTGACAAGCATTTCTCTGTTGGAGGAAAACTGGGGCAGTCATCCTGCTGGTCCAGGATGCTCTTCAGTACGGGTTATTTTTTTAATATAATAGTGTTGTCCTTGGTTTCCCGTAGAGCCTATGAGTAAAATGCACCAGCCCATGGTGGTGAATTATTCATCGCGCAGATCCGCCAGGCTGGCATTCCTCTCTGATGGTCGCGCCTGTGTCAGCTCCTTTGTTGGTGTTATTGTACTTCATACACCCTCCAGAATTATCCCCATAAAGTAAACCGTTGGCTGTAGCATTCCACTCCTTAGAAGGCGGCAGTTTGGTCTCCTGCCTCTTTTACTGGATTTTGTGTCTTAGGTCTGAATTCTGAATGGAAATCAGATTTAAAAATAATAATAATCATCATTATCATCACTCCCTTATGAAGCATGTTAGCAGCCAATAGTTCTCTTCATGAACCTTGAGACATGCATGCACGGTCTTCTTTGATTTGCATGTACGATTTATAAAGGTTAGTTACATTTGTAATAATTCTTCTCTTATTTCCCTTAACAGAAAAATAGCAAAATGACTGCAGCTCAGAAGGCTTTGGCTAAAGTTGACAAGAGTGGAATGAAAAGTATTGATTCCTTTTTCGCTACAAAAAATAAAAAAAAAATTGGAGAGATCTGAAACTTTGGAAAATGAAATCTAGCCAAAATATTTGCCTATTACATGTTCCATTTTTGTCCTTCCCCCACACCACTGTGCCTCCTGACCCTTAACTACCACCTTTTGAAAAAAAAAAAAAAGAGGGCAATATTCAGAGTCAAACATTTCTTGGCATTTGATTTCTGTGTTTCTGAACAAAATATGGGAAAGTCATTGTGTAACTTCATGGCTTGTAGCCTTCAGACTCTTGTTTGACATCATGAAAAGTGATCAAGTGAATAGAGTTAACCTCTAGCTAGCATCACAGTTTCCTCAATAAACTGGCGTGTGACAATATTTGAGTGTATGCCTGTTCTTTTAAGCCACTCTGCCACATGGAAGTGACAACAATATGATTTTCAGCATACTGACAGAAATCCGATAACCACTATCAGAGAAACCACTACTTTTTCAAAGCCTTGAGTTTTTAGTAAATCTTCTGTTGAGTATTTTCTGTCCTATGACTCTGTGTTTGTTGTAGAAAATAGAGAAATGCATAATATTAAAATTGTAATCACCCAACATGACATTACCCAAAGATCATATGGCACATGTTCTTGTAATAATAATTTTTTTAAGGAATTGTAATAATAATTTTATCATCTTTCTTGGCAGCATCATTTTGTGAGCATTTTCCCAGGCTACTAAAGTATTCTTCATAAATATGCTTTTTTAATGATGGTCCTTTTTAAATTATTTGGATATGTGATTATTTAATGTCCATGACCCTATTTTGGACATTTAAATTGCTTACAAGTGTTCACTCTTTGAAGAATCAGATTACAAGTCAATGTTTGGTTCACAACTTTTATTGATCCCTTAGAATGGATTTGAGATGTGGGCTTCCCAGTTTATAACAGAATTGTCCAAATACACATTTGTGGGTAGATCTTTCATAGAAAGCATACAGGATCTTACACTGTAACACATGGTCGTTTCAGTTCTTATCTTATTCACTGCCCCCTTGTTAACTTTGAATGTTAGCTTTGCAAATAAGTGGGGGGAAAGGCATGTTATTGTCATTTTAATTCACATTTCCCCATTAGTAATAATGTTGAGCATTTTTCACACTTACTTAACCATTCATCATCTTCTAAAGAATTATCTGTGTATGTCCTCTGTTAAATTGTGGCAGTGTCAGTGTTTTTCTTATGAACTCTAGAGATATTCTATAACTTAAAGACATTAGTTTCTGTCTACTGTATTCATGTAAATTTTTTCTTGGTCTGCAAATTGTCTTCAATTTTGTGTATGATTTTTTTTGTCATGCAGATGTTTTTGGTTTTTATGTAGATACACACATATATATGTATGTGTGTGTGTGTGTATATGGTAACATACCACTATATATAGATAGATAGATACTTATATCTCTAGATATAGATATAGATATAGATATAGATATAGATATAGATAAACTTTTCCTTTACATCGATTTACATACATTTCCTTTGCAGGAAAGTTAACCAGTCACCACTTCTGATTTTTTAATAATTAATTTTTTGTTTTATATTTAATTACTTAAATCATCTGCAAAATTTGTATTTAAATATGCTGTGAGATAAAGCTCTAATTTGATTGTTTTCTTACCTGTTGATTTTTCCATTAGATCTCTAAAATTATTTTGTCAGGGTTCAAGACTAAGTTCCAATGGGATTTTTTATTGAGATTTTTGTTAGACATATAAATTATTTGGGGGAAAAACAGACATGTTTATAAAATTCCTTTTTGCTATTTAGGAATGTAGGATTTCTCTATATTTGCTAAAATCCTAACCATACCTTCCGCTTCCATTTTGCTCTTCATCTTCATATAGGTTCTAAATACTTCTTTTTAGGCATATATCTAGGTATTTTTGTCTAGTAATGAAATCTATTTTTTAGTCAAATCTTCTAACTGGATATTTTGTGGCAAACTTCTCTATTTTTACATATTTATCTTTTAATAACCAATTTACTGAACTATTAATTTAACTTTATTATATTCATATTGGGGTTTTGATACATAAGGTATGTAATCTTGGAAAAAAATGGGTTCAATTCTAATAGTTATACCTCTTTGATATCCTTTATATCCTTTTACATGGGAGATAATACCTGGAACAGTGTTGAAGAGTAATAATAGTAGTCAATCGGTCTGATTTGTGATTTGATTAATGTACGTTACCATTAATTCTGACACTAGCTGTTGTTAATATGATAAAGAATATCTATTTTTGATATTTCCTTTCATACTTAGTTTCCTTAAAGTTTTAATTAGTAATTGGTGTTGGTTGTTATCAAATATGTTTCTAGCGCCTCTTAAGGTGATGAGGGCGTTTTTATCACTGTTGAACTGTGCTTGAGTTCCATGATAAACCCTCCCTGACATTGTATAAAGAATACCACAGTGTATGCTTCTGGGCTAGCCATGTCAAATCTAGCTGTTAATTCGTTTTTCTGGGCTTTTACTTAGAATTTTCTCTTTTGTATTCAAAAGCAATATTGCTGTTAGGTTTTAGTGTTAGAATCGTGCTAACCTTCCCATTTTGACCAGTGTTCTGGAAGGAATAATTTTGCATAGGAACACTCTATTATTGGGCCATATTTAAGAAAATGGTAAAACTGTTTAGCACTGAGACTTATTTTTCGTTATTGTTACAGTCTTTAATCTGGAGAATTTCTCACCTGGTCTTTGTCTTACTGGACCTTGACATTACTGAAGAGTACAAGCTAGTTACTTGGCAGAATGTTCTGCACTTTGAGTTTGCCTGATATTTCGTCTTGACTAGAATCAAGCGATACCTTATGGGCACGCACAGAGGTAACAATGTGTCTTTCTCAGTGAACTATCTCAGGAGCCCTAGTGTGACCCACTTCCAGTGACATTCACTTGCATTCACTTTGATACAGGTTTATCCACTGTAGAGTTACTACTTTTTTCTTTGTAATTAATAGGCAATTTGTGGGAAATACTCAGGGACTTTAAAGTATGCTGTTCCTTATCAAACATTCACTGACAAGGTTTAGAATCAACTGGTGATTTTTCTAATTCCTTCATTTTGTCTTTATTTATTTCTTTCATATTTAGCTGACATTTTCTTTAAGAGGAATAGCTTTCTTTCTCTACTTATTTATTCATTTATGAACTTACATCAGTATGGAATTGTAGATTTTGTATTTTGTCCAGTGGGTTTCTTCTTCTGTGCCAGGGTCTTCCAGGCGCTTGTACTGTTTCTGCTCAAGCTGTGAATCAGCCTTTCTCCTAAACAGCCAAGGTTCCTTTTCATGGAGAATGATATTTAGAAACCAAAATCTAGGCACAGGACGTGCTCATTCCTTCTATCCATCAATGTGTGTGGTCTTTGTAGATTTCTCTCCTATTCCCAGTTCACCAAGAGTTTTGATCAGGAATGGATATGAATTTTGTCACATATTTTTTCCTCATTTATTGAGATGCTCATGTAGCTTTCCTTTAATAACAGATTGTCTTTTAATATGTGAAGTACAATGATTGATTTTTGACAGTTAAAATGCCATTACATTCCTGGGATAAATCCTACTTGGTCTATAGTGTATTATTCTTTTCATATACAGTATTGTGTTTTACTTCCTAATATTTTGTTAAGGGTTTTTATATCTCCATTCATGAAGAATGTTGGTCTGTGGTTTTCCTTACTTGTAATAATTCTGTCTAGTTTTGGTATCAGAACAAAACTGACCTCAGAAAATGAATTGAGAAATATCCTCTCATCATCTATTTTCTGAGTTTATATGAGATTAGTAATTGTTTCTTCCTTTTATATTGGACAGAATTCAACAAATGAAGCCATTTGGGCCTGGAATTTTCTTTCTGAGAAAGTTTTTAATTACTAATTCAATTTCTGTAATTGACATAGAGCTATTCCAATTTTCTTTTGCATGTGTATATGCCAGTTTTAGTAATTTATGTCTTTTAAGAAATGTGTTTGTTTCATCTGTGTTGTCAAATTTATTGGCATAACTTATTTCTCATATTTTTAGTATCTTTTTTATACCTGTGGATCTGTAGTCATTTCTTTTTTCATACCTGGTTGGTCATGTGTATCTTTTTTGTTTTCTTAGTTAATCTAGCTGGATATTTTTTAACTTCTTTGATCCTGTCAGAGAATCATTGTCTTGTGGCTCATGTTATTTCTGATGAGACATCTGTGATACTTTTTGTATTTCTTCTACTTTATATTAAAGGGTGTCCCCTTTCCTCCTGGGCTTCTTTTAAGATTTTTTTCTTTACTACTAGTTTTCAGCAAGTTGATTATGATGTGTTGATGTGGTTTTCTTTGTGTTAACTTGTTGTGGGTATATTGAGCTTCTTGAATCTTTGAGTTTGTAATTTTTATCAAATTTGGAAAATTTCTGGCCAGTGTTTCTTTAAATATTTTTCTGCTTTTTTTCTTCTCACCCCCTCAGCTTCCAGGACTTCATTTACATGTATGTTAGACCACTTGATAATACTCCACCATCCTTTCACTGAGTTTCTGGGTTTTGTTTTATTTTATGTTCATGTTAGACAGTTTTCTTGTATTTTCAAGTTTACTTCATCTTGTAGTGTTTCATTTTCCATTAACCTTAGCTAGTGAATTTTTATTTCAAATATGGGAATTTTCAGTTCTAGATGCTCTGTTTGGTTCTTTTTTATGTCTTTCCATTTCTCTCATTGTGTTTTCTTTAAATATTTCATTATAGTTACAATAACTCCATAAATGTCTACTGGTTGCATCATCGCTGTCACTTCTGGGTCTCTTTCTCTTTCTTTCTTTTTTTCTTTATTTTTTACTTCGAGATAATTTTAGATGTACAGGAAAGTTGCAAAAACAGTAGAGTATCCATATACTTTTAACCCAGCTTCCTCTAACGTTAACACCTGACATAACCATAGTATAATTATCAAGCCCAGGAAATTTACAATAATGCAATACTATTAACCAATCTACCACCTTCTTGGAGTAGTACTGTTCTGAGCTCTTTGCTCTACATGTAAGTCCTTTAACCCCCACAACAGCTAGAGTAATAGGGTGGACACCATAGCAGCCAGGATAGTGACAGCCAACCCAAAGGGCTTGCTTAAATCCCTTGGCCCTTTGCTTCTCTTACTTACATCGTTTATCTTTTTGATTAATGTACTGATATGGGGTAGGCTTCTAGAACTTTCTTCGAACTAGAAAACCGCTATGTACACACACCTCCATCATTTTCGTCAAACCATACATATTTCTGAAACGGATCTCAGATTACCAACATTCTTTTCTTTGTATGTCTGGTTTATCTTCAATTTAAATTTTCCCCATACTCTGGCTCTCAGGCTCTCTCATCTTTTCTTCATTTTCCATAGATTACATTTCCTTGTAGTAAAAAGAAATGTGAAGAGCACAATTATCGGGAAGTACTAACAAAGGCTGACCAAGTGCTTTGCAGGTTTTAAGCACTTTTCACATGAATTTATGTGATTACTCCTTCCAGAAACAGTATGGCACCATTGGTATTATTTCCCCATTTTACAGTTGAAAGCCCAAGGTCACACAGCTAATAAAGAGCTGAACCAGAAGGTCAGCTCAGGAGCTCTGACTCCCAGACTCTCCACACCAAACTCCCTCTCCCCAGAGGAACTGACTTCCATTACACCTGGGAAGTCACACCATCTGCTATTAAAGATGACCTAGCTTGACTAGACACCTGGTATCACATACGTCCTCCCAAATAGCCCTCTCTTCAGGACTAATCCAAGCTTTGGAGAGCACCAGAGTTAGATGCAGTCAGTCTCTTCGTGGAAGACAGAGAGCTCCCAGTCCAGGATGGGAAGGGCACTGGCATTTTCTTAATGTCCTTGGAAGATGGCCACTGGCTTTGACTCGTCTGAATAACGGCAAGAAATGACAAGATTTATACACCTTCACCTTTCCTATGCTGGGATTCATACACTCTTCAGGGTCATTAGACTGACAAAGAGGTTCCCTACTTTATGTTTAATAGTCCTTTACGGTGTCTGCTGCAACCACTTATCAGTAGCAACACTGATCTTCACAACAAACCCCTGAGGTAGATCGGAAAGGGGGTGTACCCCGTTCCACATTGGTGAAAGTAGGTGGCGCGGACTGAAAGTGGCAGGCTCCACCGCTGCCCTTTTACCCTCAAGCCCGGGATTCTTTCCTTTCTGCTGACTGACCTAAGCTTCTTATTCATACCATTGTGTGTGTAGCTTTATGGCCATTTTTCCCTCACAAGTCTGTTTTAATTGTGAATTTTATTTTAAGGAAGGAAAAATCAGATTTACTGTGCTATATCGTCTTGCTCTATTCAAAATGAATTCTGCTGGTCAATTTATCCTCGACAGTGATGGGCCAGAATTGAAGTAAAGCTACTCAGCTGGTGTATTTGCATGTCAGATCTTTAATTCAGCTGTCAGCCTTTTCGCATTTACTGTACTTTTGGTAATGTTATTTTGATGGTCTCACATTAATCAAGCCTATTTGAGAGGGAAGGATCACCAAATATGATTTATAGAGGAACTGACTTCATAGATGTTCAAAGAATTGTTAATCTTACACATGTGTTTTAATCAGAATATGTATACAAGTAAAGTTAGTCTTGTGATTTGTTCTTTTCTAAAGAAAAAAAGCCCAGGGACAAGCTCAGATTCATGTATCCCTTTAAGACTTTATACCAAGCACCTGCTACATGCCAAATGTTCTAGGCACTAGAAATGCAACTGTCAGTGTGGCCCACAAAAGCACCTCCCTTCAAGAAGTTTCTGCTCTAGGAGTGGGGGTGGGGGGGTCTATGGAAAAGGCTGAGCAGAGGGTGACAGGGTCCTGCAGAGGCAGCTGGTTAGGGAAGGTCTGACCTCAACTCCTCCACATTATGGCATAGAAATATCAATCAACTTAAAAAAAATGTTTTTGAGAACATAATAGCTGCAGAGTAAATTATGTTTGACCTTGTATACAGTCAGAAAGCTGCATGTCATCATTAAACGCATTAAAGGCATTCTTTAGAGCAACATTAGGGGCCACTAATGACACTACTGCTCCCAGCAAATCTACATTTATCTATTTTTTATACATTGGCCTTCTACTTTTTAGAGGAAAAAAAAAAACATCTGTCTTTCAAAATGAAAGAAAAAGGAAGTGAGTAGAAAGAGGGTTTAAGAATTACTCAACTTAGGGGCGCCTGGGTGGCTCAGTGGGTTAAAGCCTCTGCCTTCGGCTTGGGTCATGGTCTCAGGGTCCTGGGATCGAGCCCCGCGTCGGGCTTTCTGCTCGGCGGGGAGCCTGCTTCCCCTCTCTCTCTCTGCCTGCCTCTCTGCCTACTTGTGATCTCTCTTTCTCTCTGTCAAATAAATAAATAAAATCTTAAAAAAAAATAGATTATGAAAAAAAAAGAATTACTCAACTTAGAACCTTGTTTTCATATGTTTCTTATATCTTTGGTTTTCTTCTGAAATGATGGTGTTCATTCCACAAATCTGAGTGACATAAAGGTTTTGTATTTCACTCCCTTTGCACAGTGGAAAGAAAATATGCTTCCTACCCATGCACGCTCCTCCAGGAGACTATTCCTAGCCCCCGATGAGCTCAGGAAGGGAGGCTGGCCAGGACGGGGACCCCACCCCTTACCTGAAGTCTTCCCTCAGAAGCAAAAGTGTAAGGCTGCTATTTCTCAGAACTAAAACAGCGCACCCTGCTTCTTTGTTCTAGAAGGTGCAGCTAGTGCTTGGGGTTTAAGGTGACTACTTCGGCTTGCCAGAATACAACATGTTTTCCTTTTCTCTCTAGGTGGCAGCACAAAGACAGAAAAGGGGCAAGTGACAGAGTGACAGCAGGTCCAACGCAAAGCCGGGCTGCTTCTTCTATAACTTAAGACACTCTCAAGGGGCTAAGACTTTTTCTTCTGCACCTTCTAGAAATTCTGCATATGCCAAAAGATGTACTTTAAAGAACTAACCAGTAATGATTTACTTCTTTGATTAACACCACTAGTGCATGTGGGTAATGAATGGCCTTTTGTCCTTGAGGCCACTCTGTCATGGAACTTGAATGCACCCCCAGAGTGCCCAGAGTCTGAGAACTCAAGCCTTGTCACCCCTCAGCCCTGGCCTGTCTCCCATGGTACAGTATCATGCTTCTCATTTCAAAACAGTGGGAGAGAAAGGTACGTGGTGAAATGGGGGTCCTTTCTGAAACCTGACCCTGTTGGCCTGTGTCCCCTCCTGGGGCTAGATGAGCGTGGGGTAGGTATGTGTGCTGACTATCAAAACTTGATTGCACAGTAAAAACTTTGACGAGCCAACTTCCTACCCTGACTTAAAAGAAAAAAGAAAAAGCCTGACTTTTCTTTACTCCTTATAAGTTTGGCAGCTACTAATTTAAAATGATACCTGGACATGTACATTTTACAATCTGCTGGAGGTATAAACACTGATTCATTTTTAAAAGAAGTCTAGTATGTGTGTGCGTGTGTGTGTTTTTTTTAAGTAAGGGCATAAGACATGGGAAAGTTGAAAGTAGAGACCAAAAAGTAAGTTAGTGGGGAATTCTGATGCACAGTGTATACATTGGGGGGAGAGGGGGCGGTAGTAAAGAGATTTGTGCAAAAATACCCAGAGATTTGAGCTGGCTCATCCACATGACACACAAGAGGAGTAGGATAGAACCCACTCAGTCATCTTCCTGCATTCGCTCAGGACCCCAAACCTCTTCTTCCAGAAACGACTTTGTTCTGGTTCTCTAATTCCAGCAGGTAAGTAGAACCTCATTCTGGAAAGTGCTCTGTTGTTTTTTCCACACCTCCTTTCACACAGAGAAATTTGCTTTAACATCAAAGACCTTTTAATATTTCTATAGTTGATGCTCTGTAGTTGATACATGAACCCTCCTCTTCAAAAACACAACTCTGAGAGCCTGCTGTGGAAATCAGGTGTATGACAGGCTTCCAAGAGGGAGTACTCAGCAGAAATCGCCTGTTTGGACTCCTGGCCATTTGGGTAAGAACCAAGAGCCTGACACCGAGTGCAGCATACAGTTGTGGAGTTAAGATCTAGCCTTTTCTGTCCTCTCCTTGCATCATCCCAAGCCCAGTCATTGGAGGCCGGTGTATATTTTGGCCCAAAGCAACTGCCCACGCTCGAGATTTACTGTCAAGTGTGGTGTGCCTCCTTGTGCAAATCGGTTTGCCTCTCAGGACCTCATTTCAGGGCAGGAGAACCAGCTGTGTTGGCTATCCCTTATCTCTTTCTCCTCCAGAAAGACACTTCTGGGAAACCTCTGTGTGGGCACCATGTTCCCACAGGTATAAGGCTGCCCCAACTTCAGAAAGGCTTGTTGGAACAGTTCTGTGTCTTCCACTGGCTCCACTGACCAATTGTGTCTTTGGCCTACTGCTTCCTTTCTCTCTCTCTCTCTCCCCCTCCCCACTCCCCACCTCTACACACACACACACACACACACACACACTCGCTCACTCACTTACTGCCTCAAATGTAGCCCACTCCTTAGTGACCAAAGTCACCGAATACTGGTGACACCTGAGTTGTCACAGGAAGCCCCACTCTTACCTGTGCCCCAACCTCATACTCCATTGGCCTCTGAACTTAAAAGAACTACTAACACTTTAAATTCAACACACCTAAATTATAAAAAATTCATGACTTTTTAAATCTTTACACAGTAATTCATGATATAGTCCCCCCAAAAGTTAAAAAGACAAGCATAGGCAAAAATGAGCCCTACCCCTACCTTTGCTCAGGCCCCTCTAGGTACTGTTTCCTTGGCCCTGAATCTGCTTCTTTTCTTAGTCATCCAATTTCCAATATCCAGTTTCTATTCTTTTTCTAGCTGGCAGCCCCCCACTTTCTGTAAACTACTCTATTATTTTACCTATATTGTTTTATTAAATTGGTATATATTTATATATGTTATATTATATGATATATGATTCTATTGATTCCTCCTTCAGAAATACTTCACAGGAAAACTAAAAGTAGATCAATAGCAATAAGACCCCAGTCCTTTCCAAAGACCCCATTCCTCTGCATGCCTGCTGCCACAGCGTAAGGCCCTTCCCCACCTGCCCTGTCAGCAGCCTGGAGGGCAGAGACCATATGGCCTGTGTCTCTAGTTTCCATAGAGATGAATTGGCCTTACGTGTTTCACCCTCAACACGTGGGTCACTGATACCCCAATAAAATGAGATACTCCTTCCTTGTCAGATGGTCAAGGACTTCTAGAAAACAATCCTGCTTAGAGCCAGAGAGGATGTGGAAAACGAGCCACTGCTAGGAAGGATATAAAAAAAGGGCAACTTCTGGAGGCCAAGTTGGGGAAAAATATATCAAAAGCCTTAAAATGCTGTAGTATCTTTGCTTCAGCTATACCTACTGTTAGAAATATAGGAGACGATCAGGAATGTGTGCAAAGATTTAGCTATACTCTGTGACCCCTCACGGGAAGGAGAGGGAGGGAGAGAGAGCTTAAGGAGACAGTACGTGATTGCTCCCCACTCCACCGGTGTCTCTGTCCCTTGTGCTCTGGCTGTATACCCTTAGTACACCACTGTAAGAAATCTAAGCTGTGAATCCAACTATTTGACAACTCCTGTGAGTCCTTACGGCAGATATCCAAACATGGGAGTTGTCTGCAGGACCCTTCAACCTACCATTGTGTCCCCACCATTGCACGGTACTTGACATTTATGAAGTGGTTTATTACCTATTTTTTAAGGAAAGTGAAAACAACTTCAGCGGGCTGGAGTTAAATCTATCCTGTGAAAATTCTCCAAAGAACTAAGAAATATAACAATTGATTAACTACATCCCCATGACACAAATAAAGAATGTACATTCTTCCCCAAAAAGCAGAATAAAAAATGATACAGGAAAATTAATACAGTCAAAGCCAGTCAACCTTTTTTCTTAAGAATTTTCTGCAGCTGAAGTGGGGGAGACACAGGGAGCAATGGCCTGGATGCAAGCTCCCTGTCTTTCCCCATCTCCCCACTCCCCCACCCCAGGTTGGGTAATTCCATCACATAGGGTGACACAAAGTATGGGCACCAGGGAAGGCTTCTCAACCTTGGCTGCACGTTGGGAGTTATCTGGAAGTTTTGAAAAACACTCACACTAGGGCCTCTCCCCTACAAAGTCTGATAGAATTGGTCTGCAGTGTCTGGGCACTGGGATTTCAAGGTGCAGCCCCTCCCAACACCCCCACTGCCCTGCCCTTCCAAGCCAGACCCTGCCTTTGAAAACTGTATTTCACAAGGTCCAGGCTTCCACTCAAGGCCAATTTATTCTTATTTTCAAAGACTTCCTAAAACTCGTTTCTGGTTTCCTAGCTCACAGCCAGTGGGCAGGCACACTGATAAGAAAAACACCACCTTTTTATCTCAACAGCATGAGAAGAGGGGACCAGTTAGGACAAACAGAAGAACTCAAAACCATAAAAATCAGGGTGATTTCAGAGTGGGTCCCTCCTAAGAATATCCTGGTGCCGTCATTCCTGAGAACGATGTGTTCAACCATGACCGCAGTCTACACCATCTCTTGGTACCACGCTCGGTTTTACGCGTGTCGCTTGACATATATAAGCTGAGGCCAATCAATTTTAATACTGATTTTGAATATTTGGCAAGAGCTCATTCTCAGTAATGAGCATGCATATGGTGCCTACTGTCTTGGGGAAGCCCTCTCTTCCTTCAAATGTGAGCCCATCCATTTGCCATCTTTAAACTTTTCTCCGGGGAAGACTGCAGGCTCGGAAGCCCATCAGCTGTTAATTGGCGGAGCTGTGAGCGATCCTAACTTCGCAGCCCCCAGGCATGTCTGCTCAGGGAATCCAGGAGCGGCACGAGGTCAGCTGGGTGACGGAAGCCTGAAAGCCCGGTGGAGGTCTTGGAAGCGGATGGAAATGTAGCTTCACATGAGAAGAGCAGAGCCCCAGAAAGGGAGACATGGGGATTGCGGGGTGTCGAATGGCAGGAAATGTAGCTTCACCAAAAGAAGAGAAGAGCCGCAGAAAGGGAGCGTTGGTGGGGCGCCTGGGTGGCTCAGTGCGTTAAGCGTCTGCCTTCGGCTCAGGTCATGATGCCAGGGTCCTGGGATCGAGCTCTGCCTCGGGCTCTCTGCTCAGTGGGGAGCCTGCTTCCCCCTCTCTCTCTGCCTGCTTCTCTGCCTACTTGTGATTTCTCTCTGTGTCAAATAAATGAATAAAGTCTTTAAAAAAAAAAAAGAGAGAGAGCGTTGGGGATGGGGGGGCAGAGGGGGAGCGGGGATGGGGGGCAGAGGGGGAGCGGGGAGGAGGGGGCAGAGGAGAGACCCGCAGGTGCTCCTGAACTGGAATGATTAAGATCTAGGTGGGCGTGGCCTGAGGCGAGGCGCCAGGAGGCGGAAGGACCCGCCCCTTCCTCAGAAGGAGAAGCAGGTGAGGTCGTAGGAGGACACAGTCTCAGCTCCTAAGGGGTGTGAAGAATCTCTTCAGGATATCATTTCCCTTCCCTGGTGCCGTGGCCAGAAGATGGCAGACAGGTTTCAAGATAAGTTGTGGTTAGAAGGTGCGCTCCAAGGAGACACCACAAAGACTAAGAGTCCTGCCAGGAGCAGCTGTGCAGAGGCCCTGGGGTCAGCAGGCCCAAGCAAGGCCCCAGGAAGACCCCCATCTACCCAGGTGCGGAGAGGAAGTCAGCTTTCAAAGCCCATTTGTCCAGGTCTCCCTTGTCAACCAGCCCAGAGGTAAGAAATCATTAAATGGGCACTATCATTCTACTACTCATTTATCTTCCCAGTAAATGCTTTTCAGCACAAGTGTTTACATTTCCAAAGAATAAAGACTCGTAAAAACGGGTGGTGGGGTTTATGGCCGCAGGAAACTGGCTCCCAGTTTGCTCTGCTGACAGGTTTATAAGGCCAAGGAAGTTCATAAGGTAAAAAGAATTTCTAAGCAAATATATCTTTGGGAAATGAATTTTTCACCTTTTTTTTGTCTTTTAACAAATATAAAGGTTATTTGCATTGATTTCATTAGTGAACAGTGGAAAATGGTTGAAATGCAGGGTTAAGTTTTTAAAACGTGATCAAAAGTACGAATGGTTTTTTTGTTTGTTTGTTTTGTCTTGTTTTAAAAGATAAGCTGGTAAAAGACGTGTTTTGTCCGTTTTAAAAATGGCTAATTTGCCTACAATTATTTGATTAAAGTTTGAGTAAATGAATACCCCTTTGTTTGGAGTATAGTTTCCAGAGCACTAGCCTGAACAGACAGAATGTAGTTACCGTAACACACCCTGGATTTGGTCATTGGGGGATTAATAGCAGAGTGGATCTAATTATCGTGGTTGTATTCTTGATTGTATCAATACAATGTGTATTAAAATGTCTGGTTTTTAAATAAGTGCCACGGAGATAGGAAGGAAGGCAGGGGAGCCGAAGGGCTTGGGGACTGGAAATGTTACCATAGTCCATGCATTTCTGGCAGAACAGGCCAGCACATGGAAGAGAATTGTTTAGGGAAGAACACTGGGCTCCTAGACCAGGAAGGTCTTCTACCCCCTCTAAGTATCCTTGAGCCTAATTTCCACCATCTGTGATTCGTTTCTTAGAGTTAAACCTAGGGTTGTACACTCTGTCATAAGGCTTTAGAAATCCTTCCCTTCGTTGGAGAAATGAGGTCCGGAGAAATGATTTGCCCCAGTGATAAACCAGGAAAATATCCTGAATACTTCAAATCCATCCTAGGCTTCAAAACATCTCCATGCTCTGGAAAGTAAATCGCATATTGTTCTCCTTTAGAAGATTTTCACCAAATTCACGGCTTCAGTCCTTTAGACTGTTCACATTGAATTTGAAATATGAATGTCCATGGACTTTTCCCGGTTTGAGTATAAAAATGGGAGAGTTGTCTCTCCCCTTCTTTGAAGTTGTGGAAGGCAAAAGGAAAATAAAAAATGAAAATAAAATATCCATTTTCAGCAAAACTAAGAGGGATCCAAAATGAAGAACAGCAAAATAGCAAAAACAAAAACAGAAAAAAAAAAAAGAAAGAAAGAAAATAGCTTCCCACACAGCAGGGGAGCAGGCTGGCGCATGAAAAAGAGGAGAGAAGAGTGTATGGCTTCAGAAATCAAGATGAGTCAGAAAAATACCTTCATACAAAGGGAGAGATGAGGTGAGGAGGAGAATCTGAGTTTCATGTGTCACTACAGAGGAAACAATGCACAAATAAGGGCAGCAAGAACTTTCTGGACCCAATTTAGTTGTGAAAAGTAGAAATGACGAGATGAAAACAGACACACACACACACACACACACACACGCACACTTACTTGCCTGGAAAGCCCTATCTGCAAGCAGCAAAAAAGAAGAGAGGTGCTTTTTGAAAACCCCCTTAGCTGCCTGTCTTTATTGGCTGGGGACAATAGATCTAAAACTCATGCACAAAACCTTGACCCATAACGAAAATCCCTACTAGGCTAGGATGTGATCCTGCAAATATTTGGTCCAAGAAAAACTCGCTGGCCTCCAAGGTGAAACATTAAAAATAACCTACCGAAATTATTTTAGAGATTCAAGAAATAAAACAAGAGAAAGATCAGGAAAAGCAAATGGCAGGTGAAGTGTTGCCAAAGAGCAGATAAAAATAGTAAAAGGTGGGGCGCCTGGGTGGCTCAGTGGGTTAAAGCCTCTGCCTTCAGCTCAGGTCATGATCTCAGGGTCCTGGGATCGAGCCCCGCATCTGGCTCTCTGCTCAGCGGGGAGCCTGCTTCCCTTCCTCTCTCTCTGCCTGCCTCTCTCCTTACTTGTGATCTCTGTCTGTCAAATAAATAAATTAAAAAAAATAGTAAAATGTATTTTACTACAGATGTGAAATATTTAATGGCACAGTCATAAATGTTTGTGCCCGCCTCTACAAAGCCAGAGCACAAAGGAGAGGCGGGACTGTCCTACCCAATGGCAGTGACAGCAAGACAAGAGACCAAGAGTGAGCTGGAGAGATTCAGGGTAGAAATGGGAGAAAAAATAAACCGTCAAAGAAATGAAGATGAATTGAGAGAGAAAATAGACAATGATAAAACAGAGTAAGGACCTTAGAGGATAAAAAAATGAGAAAACTGAACAAAATGAAATTGATATGGGTGTAGGAAAGATTTATTAAACAAAACACGAGAACTGAGCATAAGATTGATACAAAAACCTGGTAATAATTGTACAACTTTTAAAAACCAAAGCTATTTAAAAATACAAAGCAAAATTCTACCAAATAGACTCAAGCGACACATTAAAAGAATAGTAATAATGTGACAAGTGCGATTTATTCCAGGCAAAGATGGTTCAATTTTAGGAAATCTACTTATATGAATTCCCATATAAATGACCAAAGAAAAAACTATGTATTTATCTCTTTAGATGATTTGAAGATGTGTAGTAAAATTCAACTTCCATTATTGACCTAAAAAAAAAAAAATCAGTGACATAGGAACAGATGTGTACTTGCTAACATAAACCAAGTTGAAAGTCAACATTATGTTTAAAGGAGAAATACCAACAGCATTCCTAGTAAATTCAAGAATAAGCTAAAAATGTTATAAACAGAAAAGAGAAATTAGGCCCATAAGAATTGAAAAGATATAAAATTATCATTATTTGCAAATTAAATATTTGTATGCTTGGATGACCCAGTAAGATTGATCATCTGAAAACGACTACAAAAAAAAAAGAATTTAATGAAATCGCTTAACATAAAATCAATAAATAGTTTTAAAAGCTTTTATACATTTAAACAACTGGTTAGGAGATGTAATGGAAGACCTTTTTATACTTAGAATAACAACAAAAAAGCTAAATAACCAAGAGTAATGTTCCAGATCTTTATGAAACAAAAATTTTAAACTGATCTTGAAAGATACAAAAGCAGTTTTAAACAAAAGCAGGCATACCATATGCTTGGATAAAAGGAGTGACCCTCCTAAAGATGGCAAGTCTCCCTAAATTAAATCTCCCTGTGTGTAATTCCAATTAGTATACTGCCAGATTATTCTGTGACTCAACAAGTTGATTCTAAAGCTCACATGAGAAAATTAATTAGGAAGACTATTCAGAAGAATTCTTTGAAACAAGACTAACAAGGCACATACTAGCCATCTCGCATATTAAATGATAGTTTTTGGTTACAAAAATTAAGAGTGTTATATCAAATGAATAGACAAAGAATCAGAATAAAAATACTACAGATAGACCTAAATGCATACTAAAATTTAGAATATGATAAAAGTAACATTTTAAATCAGTAACAAAAATATGAACCTATTTAATATGTAATTTCAAAAGTACTAATTTAGAAAACAAAGTTAGATGCATCGGGATGAATTCTAAATGGATCAAAGATCAAATGGTAAAAGATAAAAGAAATGGAAAAAATATGAGAGACTTAAAAATAAAATTCTTCCTAGCAAAAATCAATATAAGCAAAGTCAAAAGACAAGATAAGTGGGGAAAACTATTTGTACCTCATATCAAAGAGCCCATTTTCTAGAAACTGAGATATAAAAGAACAAACCAGTAGGGAAATGGGCAAGGATTTGGCACTTTAAATGAATGAAAATGCACCAAATTGCAAATGCATGTCCTTTGACTTACTAATTCCAGTTTTGGGAATTTATAAACGTGCACATGTGCAAAACAATATATAGGTAAGATTATTCATGACATCACTGATTGACATATCAAAAGATCGGAAACAACCCAAATGTTGATCTAGAAGGGGCTAATTAAGTGAATTATGTGCATCTGCATATTGTGTTCAGGTTACCAATTGCTATGTAGCAAAAGACCTCAAAATATAGTGATTAGAACAAAAATGCATCATCTTCGCTCAGTGTTCTGTGGGTTGGCTGGACTCATCTGGACTTTCTCATGGGGTTAGAGTCAGATGTTGGCTGGGCTGAGATCATGGGAGGCCTCCACGGTCTTCACTGCCATGTCTGGCACACAGGCTGGCATGGCTAAAATAGCCAGGGACTGGCCAAACACCTCTCCACACGTGGTCTGTCCACGAGGCTAGCTTGGCTTCCACACAGCATGATGGTCTCAGGGGAGTGCCAATTTCTCCCCCAGCATCTTTCTCCCAGGGGAGTGTCAGAAGGTGGAGGCAGCCGGCCGCTGCATTCCTAACCTCCACACACAGGCTCACTTGCACTGTATTCTGCTAATTGAATGAATCATTTTAGACCAACACATATTCAAGCGGAGGGAAGTAGAATCTACCTCTCGATGGGGAAGAGGAACAAAGAAAATGGGGCTGTCTTTAATGTGTCACATAATGAAAATGTGCAGCTATAAAGAAGAGTGAGGATGTTCTCTATATACTGATGGGGAAAAATGTCAGGTTCTATTATTAAGTGAAAAAACGAAGTGTAGAACACATCTTCTGTGTAAAGTCGGTAAGTGCGGGGAATAAAAACACCCATGTGTGTTTTGTGGCTATTTTCTTTAAAAAAATTAACAAGAAATCAGTTAAAAATGCTTATCTATAATGAGAGCAATGGGTGGATAGATTCAGAGATAGGAAAAAAAATCTTAATATATGACTCTTTATGTTACTTTGACTTTTGGATTTGGAAAACAAAATACTTGGAAATCTTAAAGAAATGCAAAGTTGGGGGCACCTGGGTGACTCAGTGGGTTAAACCTCTGCCTTCAGCTCGGGTCATGGTCTCAGGGTCCTGGGATCGAGCCCCGCATCGGGCTCTCTGCTCAGCGGGGAGCCTGCCTCCCCCTCCCCCTCTGCCTGCCTCTCTGCCTACTTGTGATCTATCTCTCTCTCTCTCTGTGTCAAATACATAAATAAAAAATAAAAAAAAAAGAAAGAAAGAAATGCAAAGTTGCTCAACCCTGCTCATTTCCTCAGGGTGCTGGAGCTGTTTGGGGATCCATGTGATGGGCTCTATTTTGACAGTCCCATTGGTTTCCAAGAAATCTTCATTTCACCATCACAATAATAAAAATCAACCCAGAAAATAGTCCATTTGGTCATCTGTTTAGTTACAGCCAATGGCTCCCACTCGTAATACTGCCTACAAATTAATTGTCCTATTTGTGATGGTCTGAGAGTATGGAGAAGGGTGTTATTTTTCCTCATTGTCAAACCCGAAGTGCCATTTCAAATGCAATTTTCAATATATCAAAATTGTCAAAATAGAAGATTAGCTGGTGATATGCTAATTGTTAAATATTCAGGGGTTTTCCAAGCCATTTGTTAAACCACTGGTAGCTTGAAATCGACCATGGCGGCTCCTTCCAGAACACATAAACAAATAAACTAGTGTCAGGTTGCAATGAATGTATGAATGAAAAACACAGGTAACTGTAGAAGAGAAGGAACAGAAGGGGTGCTCACGTACACTAGGGATCAGGGGAGATGGTATATGGAAATTATACTGACTTCATAAATGAGACAGGGTTTCCACTTTCTCTCTTTCTGTAAGAAACTGTACAGACGTGGACCAGGAAAGGATTTTTCTTAAATAGTTAACATTTATTGCACAGTTACTTACACGTGGAAGACACTAGGTGTTCTGCAAGCATTATCTCACTGGTCATCCTAGCAACTTTTGAAATAGACCCTATGATGGTTTCCATTCTTCAGAGATGAAACGGAGAGCCCAAAGGTGAAAGATGCTTTGAATAAGCCAATGAGCCATAAAGCCAGACTCCAAATCTCATGGCTTGGCTCCAGTGCCCACTCATTTAAGCATCATGCTGTAAATGCTTCACATTATTACTTGGAAAACTCAGAAACTCATGATTAAGAAAAATGAAGTCACCCGTAATTCTAGCTTCCAAAGATGACTACCGTTACCATTTTGATCTAAACCAATGGCCTTCAGTCATTCCTTCAACTCAGTCCAGCTGAGGTCTGTGACTCATGAGTAACTGAAAAGATTTTTCTCGAGGGTGTGAAAGGTGTAATCTGAAAAATCCCACATGTGTTTTTTTTATATGGTCTGCTCACTGTCTCATTTATTTCCTCTTCTAATAAATGGCATGGTTTTTCAAAGTGCATATTGTCCATAATCAGGTATAAAGAAATTTGATATGTTTTTGCTAGATTGGTTGGTGGAAAGCTCTCCTGCACTGTCACATTTCTACTGTACCCTTTTTGGATAGCAACCTGCTTTACTTTTCTTAAGATGCTAAGTACTGTGGTGATATACACACAAAGTCACATACAGAGTTACAATACATTTACAATACATGTTACCTGAGAGCCAGGTTCATATTCAAAAACACACACACACACACACACACACACACACACACACACACACACTAGTTTTTGGAAGAGTTGGGTCAAAATCAATTCTGATTTTGCCAATCATACTCACTTTGAAAATGTCACAATCACAAGATTACAATAATATTTTCAAATAAATGTGTTAAAGAGAAGAAAAAAGCAAAACAAACCAAACTCCTCTTCAATCAGAGGTTTTAAAAAAAAATTCGTATGGCAAATGGTTGAATCTGAACATTTTTTAGAGATTTCTCTGAACTGATTTATTTTTTGTCAGATGTTTAATTAAAAATACTTTTTGGTATGTAAAGAACTTATGATGAAGACATTAAGCCAAGTTCTTTATGGAAAGATATTATATGCTAATAACTGATCTTGGACACTAACAAATTGAATGACATTAGCTATGACATATATTTTGAGGCTAATTAACCTCTGCTTTAGTTCTTTTGGATTTTCAAAATTTTTAATTCCCAATTTTTAAATGGGTTTCCCATTTTCTTTGCTCCTATTTTTAATCCTTTGGGTCCTTAGTGCTTGTTGGTCTCTATGACACAAGGCCGGGCTGGTGTTGGGGGTTACTCAGCTTGGCTCATCCAGCCCCCCATGGGGTAAGGCTCCTGCTGCTTTTTTGGGCTCCTAAGTGATCTGTTCTTGAGTGATTTGTGGCTTCAGTCTCTTATGCTTGTCACTAGTGTCTTCAACCCTTTTGGATTAAGGTCTTTATGTATGAGACTACTTTAACGATACTTTTCATTTCTGCAATGCAAGCTTATTATTCTTGCATTTTCAATCAAATGTACTCAATAGAGATGGAAAAAGTAAAACTAATTTTTCCATAAGCAGATATTTAATTTCTTTCCCAACTTAAGACAAAGCTAACAGTCTAAAAAGTTTTGAATCCCCTTAGTTTTTCCACCCTTGGATAAGGTAATCAGAGAGTGCCAGGTGTGTGACTGCCGTTTATTAGTCACTAGCCAATTAGTAAATATTTCGTCTCCTGAAACCTCTGGTTTTGTTCCATTAATGTTTTCTCCCTGCAGTGGTGTTTCGTGGACTTTCAAAATGGCACCTGTTGATCTGGAAAAGTAGCAGCACTTACTATATACAGCTGTTTTATTAATTTTATCATATGCTTAGTTTACAAATACATTTTCAGAAAAATAAAATGTCTTCCCTTTTCTCTCGATTATGTTTGTCATCAGCTTTCATGTTAGTCCAAGGCAGCCACATGGTAGGGAAATTCAGGGACTCCTGAAGTCCAAAGCCATGAGCCAAAGCCTGCTGCTAGTTGTTTCTTCCTCTGCAGAAGAAAGCAATGACCAGGATCTGGGGGCACTTCACTTTTCGGTAATAGAAGTGAATTTAAACTCATTTTTAGACACATTGAGTGATGAATCTTACTGTATGTTTCAGGCTCCAAACAAATCATTCATTTCCACTGCTGGATATCTACTGGGAAACATTAAGTTTTAACTTTTATTTAGGTCTCTCCTATTTGGTTCGCTCCAACTATATGTGTCTGACATCACGGGCTTTGTCAAGGGCACATGAGCGAGTGTGCCTCTCCACCCACCCCACACACCCCCACCCCCGCCACTCTCTGTTGAACCATTAGTGAGGCTGCAGCCAAACCTCCAGAGCCAAGACCAGAGGTGGTGTGGGGTGTGGTGGGGGGTAGGGAGGGGTCTAGAACTAAAGCCCAGTTCTTGCACTTAGCTCTGTCCCTCTTTCTTTCATTTTTAAAAGATTTTATTTATTCATGAAAGAGAGAGAGGTAAAGGGAGAAGCAGGCTCCCCGCAGAGCTGGGAGCCCGATGCGGGGCTCGATCCCAGGATCCCGGGATCATGACCTGAGCCGAAGGCAGACACTTAACTGACTGAGCCATCCAGGCAGCCCTGTTCCTCTTTCCCCACCTGTAAAATCGGGTACCTACCTCATGCTCATAGGACCAGAGCACTTGGCTGGGGCTGGGCACATACCAAGTACACGACCAGTTCCAGCCACGATAACATAGCCGCCACATTTTCCAGCATGAGCACCTGCCTATCTAACACTGAATGTTGACAGGAAGCGGCTCCATCCCACAGACCTTGGGCTGCAAGCGGGTCCTCTTCTCTATAGGCCAACCTGAGCCCCCTGTGAGAGGGAAGCAAAACAAGGGCAAACACTCTGAAGCTGTGCATTTGGAGACAGAGAAACAGACACACAGACCAAGGTCCACCGGTGTCTGAATGCACGTTGTACCCGGGTTGCTAATGCCGCCTTCACAAGGATGGGTTCAGCGGCTCATCGACCTATCATGATCCTGTTTGGAAATTAAACAGCCACAGGATCTATGAACTCCCATCCCACAGTTCCTAGATTTTTCTGCACCCTTAAAGCATATTCTGTTGATTTCCCCATCTCCTGGGAGCGTGGGTCGCCTTTGTCCCCACAGCAGAGCCAGCGGTATAAAACTTCTGCATCTGTCAGATTTCTCCATGGGGAGCATAATTGCCTGATTTCCATTTGAAAGTACAGCACTGACATTACAACTACATAGACCCACCATTGGTAACAATGGTGTCCTGACACCTACAAGGGGACAGGGCGTGCGTAATGGTGTAAAAAACACAGGCACCGAATGCATGCTTGCCTTCAGATGGACCAGGTCTGAGTGCAGCTGTGGATGAAGTATGCCCAGGAACAAAAAATGTAAAAATTTTACAAAAAAAAAGAATAAAGAAAAAGAAACCCACAGATTAGCATCAGCGTGAGTCTGGTGGAGCCAGATGGCTCTCTGTGGAAATCAAGCTTTCCCGCTTTCTTCCAGTAACCCCGACTAGCAGACAGCAAGCCTGCTAAGAGGGGAGAGAAATGATCTCATTCCTCAGCCAGGCACATGATCCGCCTTCTTTCTCTCACATACAGCTCCAGCTGAAGGAAAGTTGGAAAAAAAGACAGGGTGAGAAAGAAGGGGTGGGGAGTCTGGCTCACTGTAAAGAATTAGCAGTGGTACCTGGAGGAGGGGCGAGACCCCAGCCCCTGCCAGGCCCCCAGCATTCAGAAACCAGGCTCAGATGACCCGAGAGAAAGCCGGGTAGATGGGGTCAAGGGCAGCAGAAGGGACATCCTGGTGTATTGGTGTCCCCTCCACCCACGTCCATGAACTTCATCTCCAGAGACTTGGTGTACAAGGGTTGGGAGGTGGGGCGGGACTGGCTGTAGCAGCTCTCCATTAAGCCCTGGGCTCCTTAGGGAAGGAAGGTGGATGATGTTTTCAAGTTCTTACTAATGAATGTGTCCACCTCTCTTGGTGGGCTAGAGGCCAGTGATTCTGTAACAGTGCTTGGCTAGCCAGACCAGCTTGGAAGCCGGACCCGCCATCTGCCTGGGTCTGAGTCTGCTGTGCCCAGGACCATGGCCTGGAGTGCAGGGAGCTGAGGGGCTCGAGCCAGATGGGTTTGCTGCCTGAAATGAACCTAACAGGCTTTAGGTGTGTGTGTGGGGGGGTGCCTCTCCTCCAAGGTCCTACAGCCTAGAGGGGGCTCAGCGTGGACTCATCGCACCTTCCCTGCCCCTTCCCTTCCCTGGCCTATAAACAACAGTCTGTTTCTGGAGTGACAGCCAGATGTTCAATGGATGGACATCAGGCCGACCACCAGATGTTGTTGGAGCGTAGCCCTTACAGCAGCGTGCAGGGGTGCAGCCATCCCCATGCTGAGCTGCCCTCCTCATGGATGTTCACACCCCCCAGCTTGGCATGTGGGCTCCTGAGGGCTCCCACACAGAGAAGCGCATCCAAGAAGGAAGGCTCTCTTGAGAGTGCCAGGGGCTCACAGAGCATGTCAGCAGCCTGGCTGGGTTTCCCTGGGCACCTGAAGTTGGTCTCCGCCAGTGTTTACTCCGGAGTCAACAGTAGCCTCCAGAAGGATACCCAGTGCAGGATGTGGTCATTCATTTAGAGCTGGAAATAATGATTCCAGTCATAATAAACACTGAACAGAATCCGCTCCATTTTCAACCAGGGCAAGGGCACCTGCTTCCCAATTTCTGGCCATCTTGGGTATAACTAGGCAGTTAAGTGGCATATTCTATGGGCCAAGGAAGCAAGGCAAACTGCCGGCTGGGAGCCCAGGCTGCAGGCTCCTGCTCTTCTCCCAAAAACAAAACAAAAAGCTGCCACTCTACCAAACAACTGTTCGGCTCCTCTCTCCAACAGTGCTACCACCTACCAGGGTTCATGGTCTTGGGTGGGTTCTTGCTTACAGCTGAGCTAAAGGACTTTGAAGGGAAGTACACAGGGGAGGTAACAAGAATCACGAGCTGGATCATTTTCCCTTGTCCCTGCTCTAGCAGGGAAATCACTTACTAAGAGCATTAAAAAAAAAAAAAAAAATCCTAGCTCTTGAAAAGGGCTTGCAAAGTGTGGATAACTCTTCTAAATGCTTTGTGTATATATCTGACATCCCTACAAGGCAGGTCCTCTAATTATCCCCATTTTACAATGGGGACACTGAGGCACAGAGATGTTAAGCAACATTCCTAAACTCACACAGCTGGTAAGTGGTAGGGCCAGGGTTGAAAGCTGGCTCTACGCGGCTCCAGGGTCCATCCCTCTGGGCTGTCCTGCATGTTTTGATGTCCTAACATCGATCAGCATAGATCTTGCTCGGGCACTTGGCCAGCAGTCAGCCTTGTGGTTTCAGGCTACTAGATCTCCCTGAATTTGTTTCTTCATCTGTGGAGTAGGGCCTGGAAGAGCTGACTTAGTATGGGATTATTGCCAGGAAAAGAAGTAATGTGTAACATGTATGAGGCCTAGCATGTGTTTGATGATTAATAATTAGTAGTAGTGACTATTACTCTGAGTCTCGTGGTCCTATTTGTGCTCTTATATTTTACTGAATCTTCACCAAGAAAACCTTGGAGGGAGGTAGGACTGTGGTCACTAAGCCTGTTTCATAGTGGGTGAGGCTGAGTTACCAAGATGCTGAGCAGTAGAGTCAGGACAAGAACCCACATCTCTTGACTCTGCCCCTTGCACTCAGCATACCCTGACTCGCAGTAACCTTGCTGAACTGTGGGTCACACCTACCTGTTTCCAGACACAAGACACAGTTGCCTCCCGGAAGCCCTGGGCAGGGAATTCAACTCTTGTTGCTTTCCCTTCCCCTTCTGCCCCTGGGATTAGCTGGGGGCAGTCAGGTCCTACCCTTGCCTTCCTGGGAATGGCTGAAAACACTTAATGCCTCTTGGGCAAGTAAGGTCCTAGCAAGGGTGAATCACAGCATCACGTGTGCCGTCAGCTTTCCTTTATTATTTAGGTAAAATAGAAGCAATTTTCTGGTCGTCCCCAAATGCAGATGCATAGCCCGTACCCACATCTCCGCTTCCCGTCCGCTCCCCTCACCAAGCCTCTGAGAACATCCCAAAACTCTTCCAGGCAGAACATGTTTCCATTCCCACAGCGAGACACCTAGAGGAGCCTTCTGGGCCCTGAAGGCAGCTGGCCGAGGAAGCTGGGTGTCTGGCTGCGTTCTGCTTTGCTTCCCTATCTTTCCTAGCTCTGCCTTTCCTGTGATTTTTACATTTTCCCCTCCATCTTACTCTCAGAAAAGCCCTGGGGAATGCCGCTTTTGTTCTATTGCTTCACATAATTCCCAGGGCTGGGAATGAAAATTATTTCCTTTCACAACCCCTGGCCGGGTGCCTTTCACATCCCGGCTGTGTTACGGGGTGATTTATAAACTGCGGGGTCTAGGGCTCTTTCCCCCGCCTCCTCTTCCCCCTGCCCTCCCACCATCATTTAAAACAAGACATTGCACACGAGGCGCTCAGAGGTCAGGATGTCCTCTGAAGTTGGCCACTGGGGCTTTCGCTCAGAGGCGAAGATTCAGTGGAACCATAGCAATGAGAGCATGAAAGCCATTCACCCCGGTAGAAGAAAACAGAAAAGAGGCCCCATAGCCGGACTTATCATCTGTGGGAACAAACAGGACTCGGTCTCAACGTCGGGGGAGGGGGTTGGCTTTGAACTGAGAATTGTAAAAGCACATTTTCCAAACTTGTCAGGATTGTGTTTCATTTCTAGACTTTTATTCTCAAAGGGACCATGAGGAAGAGACGCAGCTTAAGAAGTTTTGAGCTGAAAAATGAAAAGAAGTTACTTTTCTTTGTCTCCATAAAACCGAGTAGGGGAGAAGTGAAGCCGGGGGTTCGTTTTTCCTGCATCACAACAGAGCACAGAAAGCAGATGGCAGAGCATCGTTAGGAAAGTGAGGTATCTCTGTCCGCTCTGAAGACGGTTGTCTCTCAGCGGCCTCCATGGAATCCTGCCCTGTCACTGAACTCCCTTCAGGGGTTGGTTCCTCAGAAGCTGAAACGAGACAATGAGGTGAGCCGGTCAGTCAAACTTCAGACTGGTCTCGGTGGTCAGGGGGTTTCTGTCCCAGCCAGACCCCAGCAAACATTGTGGCCACCCTGGGCTTCCTCTCCTACCTTCTGAGCAGGAAATCGTCTTTGGAAGAAGAAGTCCATGCAGACCTCAGCCTCGTCGGCATCGTATTTCTTTTGTCCCACATTGTGTCATCTTGTTGGTCATAGACCAGCTCTTTACTTGGACATAACTCACAGAACAGCCCCAAGCCTCCAGACTTTGCTGGCCCTGTGACTGTCTGTGAAGTCCGAGCACCAGAATCACACAGGCCAAGGATCACACCCAGCCTGGCCACAGTTACGCTTAACCCCTTTGGGCCTCATTTGTCCTCATCTGGTAAGTGGGGAGATGATAATTACACCTACCTCCCCAGGTTGTGGTAATAAGCAAAGCAGATGATTTACAGAAAGTGATAAACAATGATAAGACAGAGTACAAACTCAAGATGCTGGTTCTTATTCTAAGTTTGGAAGGGAGACCAGAGAGAAGGCACTGAAAAAGAACTACCTCAGGGACAGAGTCACACAAGGAAGGAGGGAGGGAGAGAGCAGGACTCGGAGCAAAAAACGGAAAGGAGAAGGCTATTGGAAGACTGTCTCCACTTCATCCTGCTTGCCCTGCGGTTTCATTTGGAAAGGTTAGCATCTAAGATTTTCAAGTCATGTATCATTCCTGCTTTTCTTTCTTTCTTTCTTTTTTTTTTTTTTTTTACACTGATCATTGTTCCAGAGACATTTGAGTTCAGAGAGGTTCACATAATAGATTTGTGGCTCTAGTGCTCTAGAAATCAAGAAACGCAGGAAGAGCTTCTCACATCAGCCATATGTTCCCAGATTAATGAATGACATCTTTCACCAGAAGGGGCCCTTAGCACTTCAGACTTCTAGAAACCGGATCAGTAATTCACCTTGTTTTCAGATCCTAAAAGCTATGGTTAGTCTTCAGCACAAATAATTTGCTAAGGTCCTAGTCCCTAAGGCACATGTGGGAAAATTGGGGCTGCTGGGCCTGTCCCCAGTCTCTCCCCTCTCCCTAGCCCAGGATTAACTGAGAATTTGGGAAAGGAGCCTGGAGCACACAAGGAGGGAGATCATGGGCCACCTAGAACCAGCTCACTGGGCCAACTCTGCGTGATGAGTCATATGGAGTATGCCACTCATGCATACGTTAGGGCTACTCTGACAAGGAATCAGGGTTCGGAAGACCCTAAATGCCTAAAATGTGGCATTTTTATAGAGTATGGCCAAAGGGGTGTTCCTTCAGTGAGATGTCACTGGCTGCATATTCATTTGAGCTCTGTAGTATGTCCTCCCCCTCCTCCTCCTGAATTGCAAAATACTGAATCATGGTTAGCAATATTTTATGCTCTTTGGAAAACTGTTAATTATATGGGTGCTTTTGTTTTTTTGCTAATTCTCTATGAGTTTTATTATTCCCAAACCGTTTATCCCTTTCACTTTGAATCAAAGTTTATTGTGATATGGCTTTACTTTGAAAAATAAGCACTATTACCATTTTTAAAGGTACACAATTTTTCCAAAATTGAAATATGCAAGATTAGTGATAAGGACAGTGTGTTTGAAAAGTTTGCGATTGGTTTCATTGTGGTATCACGGCAAACAGAGGGGACAAGAGTTGATTACAGGTAGAAATGTAACTATTTCTGTTGAGAAGACATGGCTGCCCCTGCTCTGTCACAGCCCATCAGCACTAAAAGGGGCAACTGAACTCTCCCCATCTAACGTCACTCCATGCCTCAGTTTCTCCAGATGTAAAAGGATTACTGCACCATACATCTGCCTTCCACTGAACTCCTAGAGTTGTTATGAGAACCTATAAGAGAACACCTCCACAAGATAGTATTGTGAGTGCCAAAATGTGGTTTGTGTCTTTGGAATTGTACAAAAAGCAGGGTCACCCAAACAAAAATACAAACCAAACAAGAAGGGGTTGGAGTCACTAAAACAAGGGATTCCAACAAAGGAAACCTTTTTCTTTAGTTATCCACAGTCAGGCTCTGTGTATGATGTGCCCCTGCTTCCAGAAAGCACCACAATTGCTTTGTGGTGAAGACAACTCATCTGTTTTCTGGCTTTACCTCTCACACAGAATTTTGGAATTAAACTCAACACTAGGAAAGAATATCTCACAGACCCTTTAGCCTCCCTGTTATTCAACACTTTCTCACGTTTTCCTTTCTCCTAATTTCTCTTCTCAAAAAGTTTTCAACTTACCCCCCTCCCCCCGCCACCCCTTCGTGTCTCTTGCTCCCACAGCATATTTTTCTTTCCTCTAACCAGGCCTTTTTTTTTTTACTTCCTCACTTTTGTCTTAATTGTGGTCCTCTTTCTCTTCCATGTCTACCCATGTTTCCCTTGCACTTTTATTAAACTCGCTTCTTTCCCTTTTCTGTCCTTGAGGAAAAAGTCCCTGATGGACAAGAAGAAAAAAATGGCCAGCTAGCCTGGTGTTGGGAGAATAGCGACAGCATTACTGAAAGCTAACTGACCGAACATGACCTTGTCAATTTGAGCCAATGCCACCTGATGATTCAAAAAAGACTTGATCAGTATGGAATTGCAAGACTCTCCTGGAATTTCTACACATATATATATTTGACATTTTACCCCAATCAATTCCACACTCCAGATGGTGGAAGAATTTCCTTGTTTGCTGGAGATGAATTCTCACTCATCATCTTTTACTCTTAGAAGACCATGGCTCACAACCCCCAAGGACAGCCTATTAGTACCACCATCTTGCTACAGTTAAAGCTCATTATTGGGCATACTTATAAAATGTGGTGTCATCATTAATTAAGTTTTCTGATTGAGAATTCCAGTGTACATCTTCTATCTAAACACTAAAACTCAGGTTGAACTCGATTAGTCTCTCTCGGAAAATTCAGAGGCAACTTTAAGACTCACAGAACATCAGAGACATCCCAGATGTATTACAAATTTGCAGAAGTGCAAAATAATTGGAGTTTCCACTTGATGCGATGCAAAATGTGACTTGAGATGTGCAACAAACAGCATGAGTCACATGGGAAAAAACTGTACCACATTGGGCACATCGTGTCTTCTTAGTTTCCCTCTTCTGTTTTGAAATGTGTTTAAATGTCCAAAGGAAAGAAATTCATGACCTCCCAAGTTACAAAACAGTGTATGTGTGACAATCCCAATCACACATGCACCATGGGACCCTCACATACATAAGTTTGGCAGATAGGCCCCCAAAATTTGGTATTAGTCTCTCCAGGTGATGGAATTATGGGTGATTTTGCTTTCTTCTTTGGATTTATCTGCACTTTTTGGTTTTAAGATAGTCATAATAATTCAGCATTCTGTCTATAATATAAATGAACAAATAATCTTCAGTTGAGCAAACCAACACAGCCCAAGAAAGTACTAAAAGCAGCACAGAAACCCACTTCAATAGCTATTAAAAATGAATTAAGTTGTGGTAGAAGTCATCTTCCCCTGTTTGGAAAACAACCATTGCTTAGGCAGTGTTGTCAAATATGAAATTGGGGGATGTCATAGTGCAGCGGTGAGAACAAAGAGGAGTTTGGGGAAAGGTTGCTGCCTTGGGAAATACACGAGTACGTTGGGTCACTGGCTGGTCATTACAGACAGGACTCTATGACTCATAAAGGGTATGACATGGGGTTATAAGAAGGAATTCTTACATTTGTGATGGCAATAATTCCTGGTCTGCATTCTTCATCTGTATCTAACCTCCTAGATAGAGTAAGATGTGGGAAACTGAGTCTTGGTTTCAGTACTGATTTTCCATTATGGGGGTGAGGTCTTCGGCTTGAAACTTAAGTCTGACTCTCTGTTGGGTCTTCTCAGTCATCCTCCAGACTTCACCCCATTTGGATGCTTCCCACATGGGTCCTGCCATCAGAGGTCCCCTCCCACCTGTGCCTCTCACCCTGCACCCTTTCCGGCCTTTACTCTGAATGGTTTTCATGTGTGCAGAAACACTTTATCTCCTCTGACTTGGTTCCATCTGGATTTATTTTCCAATGAATCCACCTGCTCTGGAGGGAAGGTCAGGCTCACCACACCATACTGTTTGTAGGTGTGAACAGAGAAAGGGGCCACGAATTCTAGAAGTGATCTTTTTGAGGGGAAACTCCACCAGTGAGAGAATTTTAACCTTGTTATACAAATGGTGCAATGGGGTCTCCAGGTTTGGTGAGAATGGTTGCCAATTCTAGAATCACCCTCCCCTTTTTCTCCTATTTCTATCCATGGGCAAAAGGGGCCATGACCTGGAGGAACCAAATCTCCAGCTTCCAGAAGCCCCTGCATTCTCCAGAGATCAGCACAGAGGCCACCCCGTTGATCTGCCTGTTCCTGCCATCACATATTTGTTAAGCGAGTGAATTCCCAATATTAGGGTCCCTAATTGACAAAGCGGTTGGCGCACGGGTCATGTCTTCCACACTTCACAGCTTCCAGATAATACACAGCATCTCATACATTCCTCAAAGAGACTGCGTAAAGCAGGCATTCTGCTTTCGGGTTGAGAAAGTGAAGCAAAGAGGACTTGCCCAAAGTGACACAGTTGGTTACTGGGCAGCAAGCCGTGGACATGGGCCCAGGAATTCTGATTTCAAGCTAATTCTCATTCCATTATGATGGTGGTCCCCTAGCCTGGCAGCTCATCAAAATGCCCTTTGGAGATGGTTAACTAATAAACCAGAGTTGACAGACTCTCTCTAAGCCTTCTGAGTCACTTCTGGGGAGAGGCCCAGCCATCTGAGTCTGACACCTTGCCACCCATTGCCCTCCCATGCCAACCGACTCCCGAGGCCACATCCCCATCTATGATACCAAGCCCAACAACAAAGGACTTTAGAAGACCTCCCTGCTGCTGACAGTGTCCTTCCATTAGTAAACTCCTCATTTGCCCAGAATTGGTTCATACGTCCCAAGATCTTCTTCTCAGAACATTGGTGGGTTAACAACTCAACTTCTAGAAAGACTGAGGTTAAAAACAGCTGTGCCTCGGGGATAAAAGGTACTGCATAGGGACTATCGTCAATGGTACTGTAATAACACAGCCTGGTGACAGACGGGCTACACAGGGGTGAGCACAGTGTAACATATACCCTTGTCCAATCACTGTGGTGTACCCCTAAAGCTGAGGTGGCATTGTGTGTCAACTCTAGTTCCATATTAATAAATATGAAGACCAGTCCTCTGGCAAAAACGAACAAAACAACTCTGCCATTCGTCAGCCCTGAGTAGAAAAGGTCGGAAGACCTGACAGCCAAGCTTATGAAGGCCTTAGCAAGGCTGCTGCTGAAAAGCCTGGGGGCCAGGAATACAGGCCCAGCCTCCTTACGCTGCCTGGCTCCCAACCAGCCGGGCCCCAGCTCCCCAGACGTGTCTGGGAAAGGCACTTGTATTGTCAAAAGGCTGCAAAGCAAGGGACAGGGACCTGCTGATTAAGTGGCCGAAAACTCAGGCAAGACTCACTCCCCAGGGGGCTTGCTGGGGGTGGGGAAGTTCTTTCCATTAGGATTTGAGGGACTCGGCAAAGCCCGCAGCAGGTATACCACTGAACTCCGACAGAGACTTCCACTACTAACACGCTCCAGAGGAACAATTAGGATCGGGTGTAAGAAGTCCTCCAAAACCGACCTAGCCTGCCATGAGCCCAGCAAGGGGACCCCCTTGGACTGATTTATAAGAAGGGGTCACCTCCAGAGAGGAGCCTGCGCCACGTGCCTGAGTGCTGCGCGCAGGTCCGCCTGGAACCCATTATTCTAATTGTCGGGAGAATCAGTTAGGAGACAAGTTGAAGCAAGTTGAAATTTGAAAAACACATTAACAGGGGTCTGACGAGATGCCAGAAGAGCCTGCCAGCAGGGACAGCTGGAAGGCCAATTTTTGAGTCAATACTGAAAGGTGGTCGCTCAAATATCTGAGTCAACACACACTGATTTCTCTCTGGCTCAATACTCCCGGTTAATTGCCCCGGGGAGTCTCCCCCACCGACACATCTAACACCCAATTCCATAGTGGAGTCAAAGAAAAGCATGGTATTGAAGTGCAAATGAGGTCCTGGGTGCAGCCTGCAGGCCTGGGTCCTGCTGGAGGGTTTCCTATCACCAGGGCAGACACTTCCTGCAGAGATGCAGTGAGCCCCGCCTTTGCAAGAGGGCCAAGTGGTGAGCATCACATCACAGCTGGCCCTCAGAGAGGGGTCTCTGGGGTTCGCATCTCGCCTCTGCAGCTCCCTGTGCTGCTAAGGCCGGAATATATGTTTCAGGAGTGGTGGTCCTCACGGGGAGCGGGAGTCGAGGGGATGCCTGCTTCCCGAATCTGGGAACCAAGTCAGAGGGAAATGCGTGCCCCCGGAAAGGAATCCTAAGTTTGGCAAATTTGTGAGGCTGATGGCCGACGTGATGGATGAGGTGAGCCTAGAGTGTCCTCCCGAATGCTTAGAGGTTGGGCAGCAGGCAGATCTCGGAGGCAGCAAGAGCCAGCAGCCTAATCTTCGGGGTCCTGACAGGTTTTGGCTACTCATGGAAGCACTGTCCCATAACGGGACCCACATAGGGGCCAGGTGGGATGACCCCAAGGCTGGAGGTAAGAATGGGGGCTCCTGCAGTGACCGTCTAACAGCCCTCCCCTCCATCAGAGCTAAGCATGACATCGTGAGATGCAACCCAAAACCTACGAGAACTGAGATCTAAATCACAAGGACAAGGCAGACCCCAGGAACAGGTGACATGAATCCTTCAAGGTGAGATTCTAGGTCTGCTGCCAATCATCACAGATAAGGAAGAAGCCTGTGCCATGGTAAAACGAAACTCAAAATTCCCTGGGGAAGCTGTGAAAAGCCATTTCTGATTTGGTAGGTCTGAGTTTGGGCAGCCTGAGTGAGGTTCAATGGCCCGGCTGGCTTTGTCCTCCTTTCCAAGCCTCTGGCTCACACCACAGTTTATCACTGACCCTCAGGGTATGAGTTGGTCCTCACTAAGAGGCCTGCGGATCACACGCAACAACCAGAAAGCTGCTCACCTGGGGCCCGGAGGATCCCAGAGTAACGTGGGCGGAGCCGCTATGAAGCCCAGGGGCCCACACGCAGCAGCCTAACACCAGGGGAAACTGAAGTCCTTCTGGCCCATTGCTCACATGGACATGGGCTGCCTGAGACAAATAAGCATGAAGATCCAGTCCTACTTCTTTCATTGACTTCGTCTGAATGACACCACCTTTCTGAACTTCAGGTTTCTTACCTCTGTTACAGGGATAGTCAAGGGACTGTTGCATCAAGTGAGATAAAGTGGGTAAAATGCCCAGCACTAACTAGTTGCCCAACAAATGCCTCTTTTCTACCCATCCAGTTTTCACCCCCAAACTGAAGTGGCCTCAGTTTCTCCTTCTGTGGTTGTTGATATTGGTTTATGTCCAGGGAAGTAGCAGCTGCAGGAGCTACTAAATCAGGGGCCTGCCTGAGAAACTTCTTCTTTTTAAGCAAGAAGCCCAGCCCTGCCCAGACCTGTTGGTTTCCTCTGTGGAGGGATCCCCATGTAGCACAAGTCTGAAAAATGAATTTGTTCATCTTCTTGGAGCACGAAGAGTTCTTAGACCTCCCATCCTGAGCTGGTGACGGAGCGGTCATTTCAGAATGCAAGTGCCAGAGACCTTCTCCTGGGGAACGTTCCCATGGAGTCCCAGCAGCTCCTTACCTTGCCTCTTACTTATTCTCAGTCTTTCTGTATGTGGCTAGGAATGCTCAAGACCACTCTGACTTCCTCCCCTACCGCTCCCTTCCCCTTCGACCCCTCTTTAGACACATGGCCTCCTTAGTCTTCTTTGAACTTGCTAAGCTCATGTTTGCCTTCAGCCATGGAGCTATCTGGAAGCTCCCATGATAGCCTCATGGCCGGCTCTGGTCTTTCTTGCACACTTCAGCTCAAATGCTTCAGCCCAAAGAAGCCCTCATTGGCCCTCTCTTCTCCATCACTCAGTTTATTTTCTTGCTAACGTTTGTCACTATCTAAAGTGATCTCATTTTCCTACATGTTGTCTATCTTCCATACTAAAATGCAGGCCAAATGAGTCAGGGACTCATGTCTTTAGTTCAGCGAGCACTGACAGATCCCAACCTAGGGCCTGGCCTCCACTCTCTGTCTCCCTGGAACCTCAGCAGTTTTCTAAGAGACGCTGTTAAATGAACCTATGAATTATAATCCCATATGTAAGATGAACATTACAATCCCATGCCGTAATAACATACTATAATAACATCAAAGAGCAAACATCACTCAGAGCCACACAACTGTAGGAAGGGAGGCAATGGGGCGGGGAGGGCAATGCCTCCCAGTAATGGCGGAAAGTCTGCTTAGAGATTCTCATGCTCCAAAGTCCATGATTCCCCGGGAGCCCCGATCAGAGTAAGAGTTGTTTGACCCTATCTCCTCTCAGAAATGAATGGAAGGGTGCTGATCATTCCCTCGACTTCAGATTATGGGACTGAACTGGAAGGAAGTCTTCAGGCATCGGGACAGCATCCAATGCCAAGGCCAAGAGCTCAGGCAAAACTCAAAAGATACTGTCTAATAAACATAACCATAATGTCTCAAAAGATACTATCTAATAAAAATAACCAGCTCTTTAACAGACAGACGCTTCTGCCTTGCCTCAAAAGCTTAATCCCCACTGGACCCTCTTGCATGAGGTTTCCAGAAAGCAGGAGGGCGGCAGTGGCTGCACATAGCTAGAGAGGACAAGTTGGGGGAGGGGGGGCTGCCCCTATAGCAGTTCCTTCTGCAGACCCATCCCTAGTCCTTAATCACCGCTCTGTGTTCCCATCCTCCAAACCCGGGGGAGTCAGTGCTGCAAACGGCTCTTGAGGAAGCTGAGTGGCTCACCCGGGCAGTTAAGAGTAGGCATAGGTGGAAGGAAACCTCCCATTCCTACCACCTTCAGGGACAACCAGAGAAGAGAGTCACAGGGCCTACACTTTGTCACTGCTCCGAGTTCGCTCTGACTCACCCTATAATGGAACAGTGCAGAAATCTCTGGCACTCCTTGTTCACAGGGAGGTGCAACTGAGAGCGTGGTGTCCAGACAAGCCTTGTTTCATGGATACCGAGAGACCAGTATGTTTTCCTGAGCACTAAACATTCGTTTGGAGGGGGGCATAGAGAACCCTTCCAGAATGAGGGCCCCCCGACACACTTGGGGTGGGGAGGTGGGTGGGTTGTGTTCAAGATGCAATGAGCAACCATCAGAACATCCTGCCTCAGGACCCCAAACTCCATCTGTCCCCATCTGGCTCTGAGCCACACCTCCAAGTCCAACGGTTTCCCCTCCATGCACCACAGCGCTGCGGGTATATGGAACGCTCCGCATACTCACCGTCTGCCTTGTGGCTCGTCGGGGGCAGCGGGTCACTGTCCTCATACCGCATGATGGCAACAGTCTTGCTGTCTTGACCTCCTGGAGCACTTGTGTCTGCAAACAGGCATGTGGGGAAGGACAGTGAGAATGGCTAGCCGGCTTCATGAGCTGCAGAGATGGGGGGACTTTCTTTGATGCCTCTGAACATCAGCCTCCCATTGGGTATTTCCTTGGGTGCCCGTTGTATGAAGTACCAACTGGACAGTGGTTCCAGCTTCTTGGGGGGACGCAGGACATTTAACATGCCTAATGCCTTCAGCAGCTAGAAGATGAAGGAGCAAATGCACCTGCTTTTGAGAGCAAAGGGGAGAAAGGAGAATGGTTTGAGGAAGAGCACTCCGGGGTGCCGTCCCTTCTTGCTTCTGTCACTTCCTGGGTGTCCCCTCATGCCAGGTGGGTGAGGAGCGTGGGCTGATGAGAGCACAGGAGGGTCACTGCTGAGGCCCCCTCACCCTGCCCCCCTGCCGTCTACCCACGGTTGAGTGCTGGCTGCAGTTCCAATCTGCTCACACTCATTTTCTTGGTCTTCCTCCCACACCTCCCCCAAATCACCCGAAGAAGCCAGTGTGTGTCTCTTACAGAAGATCCTCGGAGGAAAGAGGCCAGTATGGGAAGAACATTAGCGTGCATATTAGTGTTTCTGCATCCCCATCCTCCATCCCTGGCTTTGAAAGACTCAGTCTTGCTGTGTAGGACAAAGTCCATTGGTCTCTGTAAGTAAATGGGGCTCCCGTTCTTGGGGCCCCAGCACCGCACTGCAGTGGGGATGGGAGGGACAGTCAGTGCCTTCCCCAGGGCCAGACAGCTGAGGCTTATTGCAGGAGACCCTCACCTGATGCGGAAAGGGGCAAGGGAAGCCAAGAGAAGCATGGAAAGAAAAGAAAAGAGGCCGAGATCTTTCCAGGTTCTGCACACAGGGTTGTGCCCTTTCTCTGCACAGAGATTCCTGGCCAAGAAGTTCAGGCTGGGAGCTGACATCAGCCCAGAGGAGCAGGTGACTTTCCTTTATCATAAGCCATACCCGGAGGGTTACCTACCCAAAGTGGGCCTTTTCCCAGCTTGCACAGAGAAGCTGGTTAGGGTCCAGAAGGGGCTAACCCTGCCCCTCCTTCAGATCCTTTCTCCTCTGTCTCAGGGTCCATATTGAGATCTTTAACTGAAACAAGCTTACTCATATTCTACTGTCAGTTATTTTTGTTCTGTTTGGTTTTTCCAGCTCAGAAAAGTGGGTTGGAGTCTACTGACCCACACCATGTTCTAGAAACCTGTTTGTCAGACTTTCCCATTTGAGGACCCCTGCAGGGGGAACAGGAGAAAGTGGTATCCAGTTTGAGCCGGGGGCACCTTCTGAGTAGAATTCTGCCCTGTCCTGGTGCGAAAGCCTCCAGCTCTGTCTCATCTCTCCCACAATCAGGTGGTAGAACACCTCTCCCCATTTACATTGTCCAGTTTTGACAACAAAGAAATTGCTCATCCCTTCCTATCTGTCCTCCCTGTGGACAGGGAGAAGGTGATGTCATGGGCGAGGCATCCCAAGCCTAGAAATTCAGAGGCCAAACACTCTGTTAAGAGTGGCTTCTTCTGGTCTTTAGTAACCAAAGTTATTTCTAATTTTTAGTTTACATCTTTCTATCTCAGTGTCTTTAGCACTAAAATGTGGCCAAAACCCATCGCAGCCCACGGGGATATTAACATGCGCCAAAATGCTATGAAAACAAGTCTAAAAGTTCTTCCAATACCCATCTCTTTACTGGTATAGCCTCACTTTTTGAACTAGTAACCGTGATTCATGTGTCCCAAAGAGACATACTGCATGTATTAGCAACGAGAAAACTCTGGATTTCGAGATTTTCCTTTGCAGGCCCCTGGATCAGCTAGAGATTAGCTCCTGTCTAAAGGAATCCATTTCCTCCTCCAGTTTGCTTCGGAAACTCAGGAAGGTTTGCCTTGTGCTACTGGGGTCAGCACCTCCCTGCGTTAACCAGGGCAGATGGTAAGGAGCCCCGGCCACTTGGGGTGGAGGGCAGCTAATGGGGACCTCCTCGTCGGATTCCAGCTGCTGCTGTGTGTGAGTCCGGTGAGCCTAGTGGTGATCCCCGGGCTGGCTTAGCGCTCCGTTGTTTTAACCTAAACTCCCTCTCCTGTCATTCCAGGAGCTGAGTGAGTCACAGATCTCGTCCTTCTTCCCAGCTTTAGAAGCCAGCAGCAAATGAGGAAGATTGTGAGGAAAGCCCATTCTGAGGCTGGGGAACAGGGAGAGATTCTAACATTGTCCCCCAGATGCAGGAGAGGCTGACGGGAAGAGCCCTTTCTGGGGCAGGAAAGAAGCTGGAAAACAAACACAGGAGGGACCCTCTAGGCTGGGCGCATCAGCCCAGCTCAAGGAACATCAGACTAGCCAGGATGCAAGGGTTCATCCTGGTTGCTCTGATCCTTGGGATGTCGAGGGATAATACCCTTGCTGAGCCTGCATACTTAAGGGCCACACTGAACACATCCGAAGTTGTTAGTGGAAAAAATATCCAACACTGAGAGGTGGCTTTTCCTTTATGCTCACCCTTCTGGTCAGGCAGGCTTTGAGATCTGCCCATGATCTCGTCCTCTGAGGCGTGCAGGTTCCGGATCAGAAAGTACGTGGTCATTTTCCCTTTACCTTTCACTTCAATTTCACCCCTCTCGATTATTTCAAAGCCTTGATTTTCCAGAGCGCTGCACAGAGAGGGTAAAATATGCACCAGTTACCGAAGATTGGAGGTCTGCAACTTGAGAGTTGGCTACAAAGGAGAGGGTGATGCAGGAGAAGTCGGGGCTGTGGGGCACACAATGGATTGTGGGAGGGGAGAGTGACCGCAGGACATTGGCCAGGCTGGTTAAGTGGGGCAGGGAGGCAGCTGGGGAGAGGAGGGAACCTAAAGTGGCAGAGTGAGAGCACAGGGGACCCACCCAAATCCTGTGACTCTACCCCACCTTTCCTCCCTCCAACACACTGCTCATACCCACAGCTGCACGTCCTCTCTGGCCATGCCTGCACCAGCCCTGCGTGGTTCTGAAACAGGAGGCTCCTTGGAAATCAGCTCTCTCCTTTCCAGCCTCCCCAAGCACCCCATTACCCCATGTGGTCAGCAGGCTCATCCTTACCCCTCAAGCTTTCTCCATGGCTTCTGGCTGCCAAGGAACAGAAGGGAGGAATATAGGGAGGGGACCGTGAAAAGAGACAGAGCTATGGGATAACTGGAAAATGTTTGCTTGTTCATTTATTTACTGGTCGCTGCCGGGTATTGGAGAGAAACCACAGAACAGTGCGAACCAGCCATGTATCAAATTCATGGTCAGGTGCAGGTGCCTCAGGCAGCTCTCGGCACTCACTGACCTTCCCTTGCCCTTGGCCAGTTCCATGGAGATTTCAGACCCTCACCGTGCTCCTCTAGTTCCCCCACTTGGCACCTGTCTCCTCACTCTCAGGTTGCTGACTCTGCCTCCTCCCTTGTGACCTTTGTGATTCTTCTCTAAAATTGCAGCCACGTATAGGCAAGACCCCACAGCTTCTCACCCCCCTGGCCACACTCCCCTTTTGCCCCAGTCTCTGAGGCTGAGGTGTCTTGTGCAAGGGCGCCTGATCTCTGCTCCCTTCCCATCTCCTTGAGGGCTGGCTACATCAGCCACCTCTCCCCTTCTCTTCATTTTCACCATTTGCTTCCTCCCCTCAACCTACTAGCCAGCTAAGGTCTCTTCCATCCTAAACAGAAGGAAAAAACCTTCCCACTTTATTATTTCCTGCTTTAATCCCATACACTTTGCCAATCCCTGCTTTAGATCAGAAGATCCTTAGGAGCCAAGGTGTCATACAGGAGAGGCTCAGGAGTATTTACTGTCTGACACAGCATCTTCTGTAAGCCAGGGCAGCATGGAAGAAGAACCATGGCTTTCCTTTACTACCTGCGTCCCATGGCGGCTAGGCGCTCTGTGTGTTCTGGAATTAGGGAAAGTCAAAGGAAGGCATGAATGCACAAAGGGCTACCTGTAGGCAGTGGGGCTGAGGTGCACTTTGTCGGGGAGCCCGTGACTTTCCATCCTAGAAGCTGTGTTCACAGTGTCACCAAACAAGCAGTACCGTGGCATCTTGTCTCCCACCACCCCTGCCAAGACCGGTCCCGTGTGGATGCCCACTCTGATCTGCACAGAGAAAACCTCACTGAAACAAGACCATTGAATACTCTTCCTTTTCTTTTTAAATTTATAATTTAAAGGTATAATTTATATAAAACAAACAAGAAAGATCTCAAGTTGTTAGCTGCGGGAGTTTTGACAAGAGCATAGAGCCCTGCAGCCACCACGGAAAATCAAACACAGCCTACTTTCATGATCTCGTAAGATGATCTTTCCAGTGAAGTTCCAGTCCTCCTTGCAGGGGTGACCACTCTCTTCTTTCTCTTCCCAAAGATGAATTTGCCTGTTCCTACAGGAAGAGGAGCCTGTCCAATACCGAGTACCTCCGCCTCATGCAGAGTACGACCTCATGTATACTGAAGGCAATATGAGTGAAATAATAGAAGATCTCGAAGAGTCCTAATTTAAAAATTATTGAAATGGCGGCACAAAATGTTTCAAGTCCTTTTCCCTACTTCCTTAAATAAACCCACATGGTATGTTGTTTCTGGTGGAGAGTCAATGATGCGCCTAACCAGGTCCCTCTTCTTATCTTAAACTTGGTAACATCTTTTCCTGTTTTTCTTCTTGGTAAATCCACCAGGAGAGTTTCCAGGAATGCATTGTTTAATTTCATTCTTATTGGTGTAGCATTACTGTCATCTCTGTAGCTATCTCACTCCCATACGCACGCGCGCACACACACACACACACACCCTATACACACACTCTATTTACACAGCAGTATATTTCCAGTAATTCAGTGGCTTTATTTACAGCCCTTTAACCAAAACTTGGATCTCTTATCTGACCTTCTTATCTCATTCCCTCATTCCCTCCCATCTTGATTTTTTACTGGGCCTTTTTTTCCACAGATGTATCTGTGTGTTTACATGGGCCGAGTACTGTGGATGTGTCCTTCCTGCAACCACCTAAAGCCAGCTTTTGTTCAGAAGGCTACAGTGGGCACGATAACCAGAACCTGCAGCATTTCCCAATGTCAGATTCATCGCGAGGGTGAGTGGAATGCGGCTTTAGAATCTCCTACAGAGGGGCTGTAATTGAGAAAAATTGTATTCTATCTTATAGTTGTCTTTATTTACTCTGAGTTGGCTGGGTAGCTTATCTTGAAGATCTGACTGCCAGAAACAGAGACGGGATTAAATTTTAAACCCCAGAAACACAGCTCTGAAACATCTCAGGGCCGCTAGGATCTGCTGAGCAGACAGAAGAGGATGCTTACTTTTCATCTCCAAAATTATCCATCTTTTAGAGTGTGAACAAACTTCCATGCTTGGAAGAGTAGGTTCCTGGGAGAGAGGTGAGCAGATGTCTCGCTCAGGGCCACGTGGCAAGAGGAAAGCTATTCTAAATATCTCAGGGCACCCTGGTGCCTCAGCCTACTGCTGAGGGCATTTCCCCCCTTCAGCCTGACTCCTGAACCTTCGAGAAGGCATGTTGAATACACAGTTTCCTTTGGGGTGGGAAGGCTATTCAGTAAACCTGAAACACTTGTGGAACTGGATGCTTAAATTAAAAACCTGGAATTATTAAAAAAAAAACAAAACCAAACAAAAAAAAAAAAAAAACAGCTATCAAGATGGATTGAGCCCTGCAGAGTAAATGGAGAGTTGAGCTCAACACTACAGACAAAGAAGCTTGTGGTCAATCACATGAAAGTCCCAAGCTCCAAGGCCTTCTCTGGAATTGAAGAGAACTTGGGATGATGATAACCTTACTATTATCTCAATGACTTAGAACATGTGCAAGAGAAGACAAGAGGTGGGAGAAATTACCCATTTTAACTACTGTAACATACCCAGTAACCATCTGAACAGACGAATAAGCAGAATTCTACTTTTTTGTGCATGAAATGCTTGGTATTCAGCAAAATACTGTTTCTCTCTACCTGGATGGGTTCTCCGGTAATAGGATTCATGACTTCTTTTGCAGAAATTCTCATTCCCAAGGCAAAGTTAGCCACTCTTTGAGCATGGCTTCCAACAGGCACCGGTACGCCCCCCACCACCATGTAGGCATCGCCTATGGTTTCCACCTGGAAGGGGAAAAGAAGCATTCAGAGCGTCTCCTTAATGCATTAAACATATGACTAAATATTTGTGTCATTTTCCATGCATTGATAGAAGGACTGTATTAAAGCTGGTAGTTGTTTACCAGGAGGATGAGGAGCATGAGGGAAGGGGTGAGAAGAAAAATGGTTCCACAAGCAACCATGAGAGAGCCCAAAGGCCTTTCTGCTTCTGGCAGAAACAAGTCCCAGAGAAGATGAAGCTCCTGGGCTAGTGTATGACTATGTATTAGACATATGTTATTTAGATTGGACTTTTTGCTGAATTCAAGGGGTAGAATTATTCCCTGGGAAAACAGGGTGCCCTTCAAAGATGCTTTAGTGCTGAGAATTATAAAAGGATTTCTGCAAAAATTAAAATTCCTAAAATAGCTCCAATCCCCTTTTAGCTCTACCTGCTCACCCCACTCCCATCCATACTAAACCGCAGACCAGGGAGGGTCCAGAAGGCTGAGTCCGGAGCCCCTGCCCTTTCTGGGGGTAACACACCCCCATGGTTTGCAGACACTTACTTTGTAGACCTCGTGGACACTGGTTAGTCTATCAAACTTGGAGTACATGGAATTCAGCATCTTCACTATCTGGATAGGTTGACAGGCAGCACAGATGTTAGTAAATGTCACCACATCACTGAAAAGAATCGTGCACGTTTTAAACTCCCCTGCAACATAAACCAGGTGTCAGTGACAGCCCAGGATATGGAATAATAATCCTATGAATTCTAGGTGCAGGTGTCCTTTGGGAACCAAATCTGACTGTGCTTTGGGGAGAAGGAGCCAGATGCCATTCAGCCAGCAGACCTTCCCCGAGTGCCCACTACGAGCCAGTCTTCATGCAGGGAGAATCACGTAACATGAAATAGACAGGACCTCGGCCCTTGAGGAGCTCGCAGTCCAGTGGAGGAGACATGCGTGTCATCAAACACCCTGTAAGGTGTGAGGAGAGGCATGGGAGGGCAGAAACGGGTTGAGCAGGCCCTGGCTTACAGAGAAGCCCTCGGCAAGTGGACTGAGGCAGAGACCCAGGGGCAGGGTGGAGTACTGCCCACCACGAGAGCAGAGACTGGTCACCATGCGGCGGTGGGTTCCGCTCTCCGCGTATGGCGAGAAGGCCACCATATCCTCAGCACGTGCTCCCAACTTGTCAGGCTGCTTCCAGTCCTGCTAATTTCTGTAGAGCAACTAGACAACCTGCTTAAGTCAGACCCCCAACTCCTCTGCCTTACATCCATGACTTCCATCACACTGAGACTAAAACAGAAAATGTTTACCATGGCCAATAAGGGGCCCCTTCTGTCCCTGCCACCTCTCCGGCTTCACGTCTCCACACGCTCTCTCTGGTTTACTCCACTCCAGCCACACTGGCCTCCTTGGGGTTTCTCAAGTGCCTCCTGCGTGGGGTCCTTGTACTGGTTGCTTTCTCTGCCTGACCCCTCTTTTCACAAATATTCAAGGGGCTCTGTCTCACATCTCACATGTAAGCACCTCATGAGAACTTCCTTTACCACTCTATTTAAAATAACAGTCCCGAGACCCTGTCCTCTTAGCCTCATTGCTGCCCCCAAGCTCGTATGCCTTACATATAGGATTATATGGGATTGTTTATTTACTCATTGCCTGTCTTCCTCATTGGACTATAAGCTCCATGAGATGAGAGACCATTTTGGTCTCTGCTATATTCCCAATCCCTAGAGTGGGGTCTGGCACATAGTAGATGCTCAGTAAATATTTGTTAGATAACTGAATGTATGACTCCTTGAACACAGTTGGGTATTGTCTATATTATTTATACCTCTGGTAATAATCTCCCGTTCATGTAACTTTCTCTTCCCTTTGGCTTCTGGCCTACCGTTCTCTGTTCAGATTCTCCTTACCTTTCTGATCTTGTTTTATATATTCCACTGGTTTTTCTTCCTTCTTAAATAATAGGTGTTCCCTAAGCTTCAATGCCTAACCCTCTTTCCTTCTCACCTCATGTCCCCAGATGACCTTATTTATAACTCATACTGCCTGTGATTAACCACCACCCACACTCCAACAACTCTTAGATTGATAGCTTACCCTGGAAATTTCCATTGAGCTCTCCCTACAATTCCTAACTACCTGCTGGTCACGCTACATGGACTATCCCACAGACATTTTAAACTCAGCTGCTCTAAAACCGACCTTATCATCCTACCCTCAAACCTGCTCTTCTTTCTGATCCGGCCTTAAAATAAATGTACCATGTGTCTCTATGCTAGAAACTTCACACTCAACCCTGACCCCTCCCTCTTCCTTTCTCCTGTCTTCTTGGTCATGAAAATCCTGCTAATTCCCTTCCCACGTGTGGGGTCTTAATTCAGGCGTTAACCATTGCTCACCTGCACTGGGACGGGCTTTCTGTCTGTCTCCCTCTTGTGTATTCACTACCCTGCAGCCAGAATCATATTCATCAAACTAATCATGAAACTTTCCTTCTAAGAAAAAGAAACCTCAGGGGATCCTCCCCTGAGCCTCGACCTAAGTGTCCAGCCCCACCTGGCACCGCTCTGCTACGTGCCCCCACATTCTAGGGACAGTCCCCTGCAGACGGTGTTCGTGCTGCCCCACCTTTGCTCCTGTCATCCCATTCTCCTGCAATGCCTCATCCTTCTTCTTCTCTTTTTTTTTGAAATAGAATCTCAAGGTTTAACTCAAGTGTCAGACACTTCATGTAAAGCCTCATAGCCTCTGACCCTGTATCTTTCTCTCCGACTTCTACTTATTATTAACTTCCCTAGCATCTGTGTTTCCATACCTTTGTGAAAGACAAAGCATGAATTCTGGAGTTAGATGATTTCTGATTGATTTTTAGCTTGTTTACTCATAAACTGGGGTGAACATAAATTTACAAAGCTATTTAGGATAATAACACCTCCCTCACAGAAACATTCAGAAAATTAAATGAAATGGCCTGTATGAAAACGTCTACTCCAGATCCTGGAGCAATCAGGACTCCTTAACCCACACAAGTTTCCTTTCCTTTGGTTACCCTGACCCCATGAATAGGTCCTGCGTATAGCTGCCAAACCCACAAGACCGTGAACTCCTTTGGGTCGAGACAGGGCAGCACCCTGAAATTCAGTAGTTTTCCCACGGATGTCTGGGGGTGAGCACACACCCGTGCCAGATGGAAAGGGAGTTCAGAGTAAACACGCCATTCTCTCCTCCATAAATGGCTTACTCTCCCAGACTGGTCCTTCGAGGCACCCAATGACTTATGTAAGGTGCGGGTGTGTTATTCCCGGTCTGAGCACAGAACTCTATTCACGATCTCCAACAGACAGGCCAGGCTCAGGCCACACTTTCAGGTCTTAGAGAGTGTGATATAGGTGGGCATAGTTGACAGGCATTTTTATTTAATCCATATTTCACAACCGTGTTCTTTCCATTATTCTTATTGTTGGGAGAAGAAAACTGAGGCCACATGGCTTACATAACCAGCCCAAGGTCATGTCACGAACGAGGGACGGAGCCCCAGTTCAGCCCTAGATCTGTGCGGGTTCAGAGCCTGCGCCCTGACCACGGGGACGCACCACCTCCCTCGCAGAGGTCCCCCCGCAGGGAAGGGAAGCTCTACCTGCGGCGACCTTCTTGCCCTCCTTCAGCTGGTTGGCCACGTGTTCCGGCAACATGGCATAAAGCAGGGTCTCTGTTTTCTTCTTTTCTATGGCCAAGTGCTTGGAGAGGATCCGCAGCTCCTCCTTCTTCCTCTCCAGCTGGTTGGACAGCTCAATCTCCGCCAGTCGCTGCTGGTTCAGGAGGATGAGGTCCCTGGTGGTGTCATGGGGGGCGATGTCGGAGAGGTGCATGCCGCGTTCCTCCAGCTCCTGCAGGCTGCGGAGCTTCGGGGAGCACATGTATATCATGCAGCCCACGGCCTCCATCCAGATCATCTGGCCTGCCCGTCACCGAGAAAAACGCGACAACCGAGCACGTCACCGACAGGGGACACAGCTCACCAGATCGCCACCCACACAATACGCCCTTTCATCCCCTGCACAGTCTCACGCCTTCCCTGTCAGCCCCATTTCTTGAGGGCTCTATCCATACTTCCTGTCTCCACTTACTCATCTTCCCTGTCTCACGGGTGCCCTTTTTTACTCGGAGGTGGCCCCATCCCTGCTTCCAAGCCACTTACTCCAACACAAGTCTGTCTCCCTCACCTCCTGAGCCCCCTGGCTGTTGGGTAGTGTCATGCAGAAACCCCCTCCCTGAAACCTCACTTCCAGAGACTTCCCTGACACTGCTTTGTCTCTGAGATTCCCCCCGACTTCTTTCAATTTTCCCTTTAGGGTCTTTTTTTGCTCATTCCTTCAATGCTGGTGTTCCCCAGAGTTCTGTCTTGGTATTCCCTTAGGATACCACAGCGGCACCCTACATCATGCCGACGAGGAATCTGAATTCCCAGAGAAACCTTGCTTCCTGGACTCAACTGCATATTTCCTTAAAAAGAGATACGTTTATTATTTCACTACAAAAGCAATATGCATTATTGTAGAAAATGAAGAAGTCAAAGAAAACAACAAAAGTCGCCCATAATCACACCACTCAGGTAATTACCAAAAGCGGGTTTTCTGCCATCTTCTTTTTGTAATCTGAATTTTTCATTTTAAATTTATAATAGATATATCCTTCCATAGCATAAATACAGATATGTATCATACTTTTTTTGCTGGCTGCATTGATTATACCATGTTTTATTCAAGCAACTAGCTAGCGCTGATTATGTTACGTCCCTTTTATCAGTCTATAAACAGCATGGCAATGGCCAAGCTTAAGGTAAGTCATTGTGTATAATCATGCCTATTCTGTTAAGGATGTAATCTTAGAAACTGAATTACTGAGACAAACAATATGCTCACTTTTAATGTGTTTGGATGCATATTGCTAAAATGCCCTCTAAAATGATCGCGACAATTTATACTCCCAACAGCAGTGATTTTTTTTAAACTACTCACCAGTATTTACACATGGTTACAGCTGAACTCACCTTCAGTCCCCTCTGCAGATCTGCTTATTTCCTTGCCCCTCACCCCTGCTATGAGCCGGGCACACTGTTCTAGGTATTAAGGAGTCAGCAGTGACTCAAACTGGCCAAGTCCCTGACCCCAAGAAGTTCACAGCATGTCTTTTCAGCTAGTTACCCAAGTTACCTAGTTTTATCACTCAGTTACCCAAGCAAGAAAGCTATCATTAGCCTCAGTATTCTCTCTCTTTTGCAACCTCTACATCCAATTGCCAACTTCTACCTTAATTCTTTCCTGAATCTGTTCCTCATGTACCACCCCAGCACCACCGCTTGGGTCCTGTGGGGCTTTAAAGCTTCTCACCAACTCTCCCATGGCAGCCTCCCGCTTTCTATGCAACTTTTTGAAAAAACCGAAAACTCTGCCTTGTGCCTGTCTGAGCAATGGCCCATATGGCAGAGAGCGATGGGGGGAGGGGGCAGTTCCTTACCTCGGAGTTTGAGTGCGGGCTGACTTTTCCATGCCTCAGGCATCCTTTCTCTTCGTGCCTTCAGGACAAATTGACTGTTGATAAATTTGCAGATGCTGAAAATGTTGAAGGTAACTTGGGGATGAATGATGGAGAAATACTCATCTAATCGAATCTTCTGGGTTTGGAGTCCCGGGACATACTTCTGAATATTCACTCCAGCTTGCTTGACCCTCAGCTATCCACAGAGGACAGATGTGAGACCAGGAAACAGAAAGCAACCTGCACCATGCACTTCCCCTTGGAAATACCACTCGGTATCCTCTCTGACTCACTAAGGAGGAGAAGGGGTCACTAATGGAATAGATACCATAGAAGTAATAAATATTATTTTAAAAATCAAATCTGCAGCTAATCTCTGAAAGAGGGAAGGATAGTATAGGGTGCTCAAAAGCATATTTCTTACTAACAAGAAACAGATGTTCAAAGTCTCAACTGGGTTAACAGTTCTTCCCTAACTCTGTGGGATTTCTCTGTTTCTGTCTCTTTCTGTCTCTCCCGGTCTTTGACTCTCTCTGCCTTCCCTCCCTTTAGAATTCACTAATAAAGAAACTAGCAAATTCTGTAGCTTAGATCTGACACCCAGGCCCCAGGTGAAGGAGTCCATCACAGACGTGAGGAGATATCTTCCACTGCTGCCTCCAGGGAACACACAGAAGGAAGAAGCAAAATGAGTCTCCTGTACATAAAATGTCCAATGTCTACATAAGCTGCCCATAATACTTAACATCACTAACCCCAGGCTGTCTGTTAGGCTACAGAAATTGACTTAACATTGTAGAATAACTATCATTAAGTTTTCTGTGATTCGTAAAAAGAATCACTATCATTAAATTTTCTGTGATTCTTAAAAAGAAAAAGGAGTTTTCAAATACATCAGAATTTAAAACATTAATAGTAGCCATAATAATATCCTCATAGCACCGGGGAAATGCCAAAGCATATTGCTTTATCATTCCCTAGTTGTTTCTTACAGGAGTGTTTGATTTCCTCAGTTAGATCAATTCTTTGCAAGCAGAGAAGACCCTCAAATGAGTAAATTTCATTGAACCCTTATCCAGCAGTCCACTGGAAGTGATGATTCCAACAGGTCTCTGCATTCAAATAAGTATCAAAGAAAATCACAACTACCTGAAGGCATTTTAACTGATATTTTTGACCAAATTTATTTTGCCTCATTGCCCTTTAAATGAGCTTGTAATCAATTCAGTTGACATAATTTTAGCCAAGGAAATTGACAACAACCAAACATTTCCCATTAACGGTCATCCTTACAGCTCCCACAAAACAGTGGCATGAGTTGGCACAGACCTCTCCCCTGCTTTCAAGATGTAGAAAGAGAAGCTTGGTGGGATTGAGCCTTCCACAATGGCCACAGGACGGCAAGGACCCTGATCTAAAATATCATCCTGTCATTACTGTGTTCTTTCATCTCTCAGTGTCGTGAACTTTGGTGTCATGTCTTTTTTCTCTAACGACAAACTTTACCCCATGCACTCCCTAGTCTAGTCTCCTTGGTGCTGTCCCCAACCCATACGTATGGAGAAGATCCTGCACTCTGGTTTCTGGAGGACGCCAAAATGAAAAAGAAGTCAATGGTCGGTCACACCAGGCTAAATCCTCGTCTCCCAAACCCTGGGGACTCCTCAGGGACTTGAAAGTCCCCACCAGCCATGAAAGACTATACAACATATTCCCTTCCCAGCTTATCCCTAATCCAAGCGACAGAGGGAAGGGGCCTCTTACTGATTCATCAAACACAATGTGGAAAGGAAAAGCATTGCAGAACGTCTTCTGTTCAATCCAGAGCTGCTCAGGATAAACTGGCACGAAGGTATTCACGAGATGCCCTGGGTGTAGAAAAAGAGAGGTCTGCTCGTAGGCAGCTCACGCCACCAACCTGGCACAGAGCAGAGCTCGCTCGGGATAGCGTCTTAAACGTTCATGGGCAAAGAGCAGTCCCCACTCTCTATCACAGGCTTCCTTAGCGTCTCCAGATGGCCACAGCAATTCTTCCAAATTAAAACAAACAGAAAACTTGCTACCGGGTTGAGAAGCACCCCCCTACCCCCTGCCAAGTTTCTGCCCGACGCTGAAGAGTTTCTGGGCCAATTGAGTATGTCTCGCCATGCAAACAGAGCCGGTATTGAAACGGTGACAGCCAGACAATGAGCTAGCAGAGCAGAGCGTGTGTGCCCGGCCCAGCGTCAGGGACATTTGCCATGGAGCTTTTTAGACTGACAGTTTTGGGTGGCACATGAAAATTTAACCAACAGCCCTATTTGGCAGGGGGTAGAGATTCGAAATGGAGCCTTTTTGATATGAAAATCTCCCAGACAAAGGATGTCAATTGCGTGTTTGACTCGCTTGCCATGGCTTGAGGGACTCAGAATGCAGCCTTTTGAGCCCTGCAGACCTCCTCCCAGATGCATGTCACCAGGACCTATGGGGCAAGACGGGGAGGGCTCTAGCTCCGGGCTCCCAGTGGGGCGGGGCTCCCATTCTGGCTCAGTCATTAGTGCTGATCCTGGGATGGGCTCGGTGTCAACAAGGGCACCTTCAGAGCCTGACGCCTTCATTTTTCATGCAGAAGATGGAGGACCTTGTTCAGGGCCATACAGCGCCTCAGGGACAGAGCCAGAAATCTGCTTTCTTGGCTCCTGATCCAGTGTGCTTTGCACTACTGGACACCATGGTTATTAACTGCAGACTTCTAGATCAGAAGTGCATCCCAGTCCCAAAGGCCCGAGAAGCTGCAGAAAATGCATTGTTTTGAGACTATGTCAGTGCTCATCCTCCTTGCTTTCAACACAGTTCCCAACTAGGACTGATTCCCATCCTCCCTCCAGTGGCTTTCCCTGATTATCAGGGAGACTGTGTCTCTGTGTCACCCAGCACAAAAGGGACAAAGGACAAAGTTAAGAGTCTGATGTTTTAAAGTTAAAAATCCTGCCTCCAAATCCAAGCTCTGCAGAAATCAGTGACATCATAATCATGGAAGACTTGACCCATTTGTGTGCACCAAGCCATTACTCTGCTCCGAGAGCCACAGTCAGGAAAACAGCCTACTCACCTTTTCCAAACATGACTATGCTTCTCACAATTTCCCAGTGTGATTTCTTCACAGGACAGACAGAGACACTCAAATATTTCTCTTTCATCCTAAGGAAAGCCGCCTCCATGGCCTGTAGGTGACAAAAAGAGAAACACGTGTGTCTGGTCATGGGACTGGTCATGTGCCTAGAGGTGCACAAGCCCCATTCCGCTGTAATCGGGACCAGTGGAACAGCAAGGTCATGCAAGGTCAGTCTTAGCAAGACTTCTTTATCCCTAAGATTTGTATCTAGTTAATCATCCTGTTGTTTCTCTGCCAAAGGCAGCAAGGACTTCTTACAAATCTCACGATAGGGCTGGCAGGAAAATCACATAGGAACATCTTCTCTTCTTGTGGTTGTAGGTTCTATAGCCGACAGACTCTGAGGGGGGCTTTGAATGCCCTAAGACATAAACACTGGGTGCTCCAGGAGACACAGAATCATCGGGATGCTTGCATAAGCTGTGTGGATATATGTAGGACCTAAGTAGAAAACGTTTACTCTACAAGTTGGAATTGAGGCAGCCATCACAGGATCAGGAATTGACTCCAGACTCCCAACTGGTCCCAGCTCTAGAAGTGGGCGCTAAGGGCTTGAAAGGTCAATTTATTTTAGAAGGATTGCAAAATAAGCCACAAACCCAAATGTCTGGCCTTCATATTGGTGTTTTTAGAGGTGAAAATGTTCCAGGCTGAAGTTCATCCCTGAAAACGTCCCCGTGTTTATCCAAGTTTTCTTAACCCAGACGCTCTCAACCCATAATGATTTTGTCCCTACCACTGCCCTGGACATTTTTAATTCCCACAGCTAAGGAGTGGGGAAGCAGGGTCCTACTCGCATCTGGTAGGTGAGCTAGGAATGCTACTAGACGTGCACAAGACAGCCCATCATAACAAAGAATTATCTGGCCCAAAATGTCAATAGTGTTGAGGCTGAGAAGCTCTGCCTTAAATCCACAATTAGAAGGTCCATTGGGTTCTGTTCTTTGCATCGATTGTTCTGAGACTGGCATTACCACTAGGAGGATCTGTGCTTCCCAAAGACATAGCAAACCCAGTACCTCTTGGTCTCTCAGGATGTCCTGATTGTCTTGTTTCTGGTTTGGTTTTGCCCTTCTCATCTCTCTGTGAGACTTCTGCACAACCAGAAACACAACATGCTCCTTCTTTCCTGTCCTCTCCTCTTCCTTACGCATGTCGAGGATATCCATGGTCACATCAGTGTCAAAGAAGTCTTTGGCCACAGCCTCAATGATACCTACGGCAGAAGGACACTTTACGGTGAGGGATGGCAAGAGGCAGTTTTGTCACCAAAAGTTATAATCAAGTTAGACTTCAGATGAATATCCCAGAGTTCACTAAGCCCAGGCCCTGCATCAAGACAGGCAACAGAGGACAGATTAATAAAATTAAAAATAAAATAACTTCCGGGTAGAGGTTAAAATTATATATGTCTGCATAACAAATATAGCCCTGCCACTCTAATTTCTAGTTTAACATCTATTCATTTGTTTGTTTATTTCAGGAAGGCATTTAACTCACTAAACCAACTCTAGAAATAATGTAAACAAAATCTAGTTATAAAAGCATTAAGGACCATGTTTTAAAAAGAGGTGCTCTGGAAATCTATCCCAGAGTTATAATATAAGCATGGGAAAATCGTGCATGAAAATGTTCACCAAAGCAATAACAAAAGAGTGGTATCAACTAAAAATTCAACAACAGGGGACTCATTATTTACAATATGAATTATCACTCGGCAGTTGAAAATGAGTTTAAAGGACCATGTGAAAACATAGAAGGATGCTTTGTCTCCATAATGCTGAATACACAAAGAAAGGTTGATACAAAATATACGCAGAGTCATCATAACTATGTAAACATGTAGTTCAAAATGTTAAAATAAAAAATGGAAACTGTTCCTTCTTTTGGCACCTTGGGAACTTATTTTAATGGCCCAGAGGCTTTGGGAGTAATGATCAAGATGACAAAGAATCAGATTATGGAAGAGCTGGCCAGGCTATTAGCCATCCTGGAGAGTCTGTGAGGACAACTCCAGAGACGTCGTAACTGTGGGGCTGGTGAGGGTGTTCCCATACCTGGTACGATGTGGCACAGACCACTCCTATCAGAGTAGTAATGGAGAAGCATTTTCCCATCTGCTGCTTTCTCCACGCGGAACGATGGTGCGTTCATCTCCTATTCGAAAGACATGACATGTTTCTCCCAGTAAACCCAAGTTTTTTAGATTATACTTTTGAGGCTTTGTGCAACAACAGTACTTACCCATGACAACACAGAAAGCTGTATCTCCAGCCCCCCTCCAATCATATAAAATCCACCATGGTTTTGGCCCCTGCATGTCAGGAATTTGATATTATCCCTAATTCCTTAACCCACTCTATATGGCAAGTATTAGCTCTCTTTTAAAGAGGAATAAACAAGTTCAGTGGAGTCAAGGCTGAAGTAAGGGTGCAACAAATATGGACCCCAGTGAGCCTTCCCACCCTGCGCGCTGCTGCTAGCCACACTCCAGGGCGGGCCAGCCACTTGGCCTGTGAGCAGGTGACCATGGGCATCTTTACCCTCCGAAAGATCAGGCGCTCAGAGCGACTTGGAGAAGAGTTCATTTCTCATCCTGGAAGTAAAATGCTGTCTGCAGTGTAACATTGCACATTTGGAAAATCAAAATACATTGGAAGAGATCATCTTTTTTTGGGAACAAATGTTGACATTCAAGTATGCACCATCTCATGGTAGATGTATGTCAAGAAATAAAGATGGAGACGTTGCCTGGGGGAGTCCCTGAAAAGAAACAGCCTCCCCCCACCGCCTTGATTAGCAGGCAGTTCAACACCCAGGCTTACAGCCTGTGGTCCAAGTGAGGGAGGAGACTTAGTGAGGTGGGTTCCTACCATGATACTTGCTTTCTTCTATGGTGGGAGGGTTTCTAGTTAAAATGAGTTTCTTTTAAAAAATTTATGTATATATATACACACATATGTGTGTATATATATAATTTTTAATAATTTAAATAAATGTATAATTTAAAGAATTTTTTAAAATTTAAAGAATTTTAAAAGAATTTTTTTAAAAATTTAAGAATATTAAATAAATAAATATATATATATGTATATATAAAGAGGATTTGAGGCAACACATATAAAAAGCATGTAATAAAATAGGAAATTGAAAGTTATTTAAAAAACTTTGCCCACGTCCTGCATAGTGAAAAAAATAACAGAGTCCGGAAGGGCTAGAAGGAGAATTCACAGCCCCTTGCTACCACTTCCACCTTCAGTCCTCACCCCCAGCCTAAGCCACTTCCCAGAGACACTGCTCCAAGTCTGTGCTTTTAATTCTATCCAACTCTCTGAATAGTAAGATTATACTTTTGTTTTTTTTGATTAAAATAGAGTTTTATGGAAGTGGAGAATCAGGACAAAGGGAAAATAATGAGAAGCAGACAGAGCATGATCTTTGGGAGACAGGCTTATGTGGGGTTGCGTCTCAGCTCAGCCACCATAACCTGGCAACTGGGGCAATTATTTGACCTTTCTGGACCTGTTTTCTCATCTATATCATGAGAAAAAATAAGAATACCTAATCTTAGGAGTGTAAGGAGGATAATTCAATGATTATAAATTACTTAGCCCAACGTCTGCCTCATAATTAGCACCCAATGAAAGTTAGCTAAAAAAAAAAACAAGATTAAAGGCACAGTTATAATCAGAAATGTATACCTTAAGGCTTTGACAGATGACTAGAGGCAGACATAAAGAAAAGTCAGCATTATCTTATTTTACTTGTGCCTAGAGAGGCAATCTAGAATGTTCTGCCCAGTATGAAGCTCAATAGCTATCAGGTATCACTGCCTGTGTTTAATTACAACTTGCATATTAAAACATTTATATATTTTATTCATGTCATCATGTGCAAAATACCCTCACTTACACCCTGAGAAGTTCTATTCTTTTAAGATTTTATGTATTTATTTTGAGAGAGAGAGAAAGAGAGAGAGAGAGGGTGAGAGGCACAGGCAAAGGGAGAAAGAGAATCTCAAGCAGACTCCCCGCTGAGCACAGAGCCTGACACGGGGCTCGATCTCACCATCCTGAGATCATGACCTGAGCTGAAACCAAGAGTCAGACAATTAACTGACTGAGCCACCTAGGCACCCCTCAGAAGTTCTATTCTTTAGCATTGGTTTGCACACGTGAAGGAATGCCAGATGGCTACCCCAGAGGAAAGGTATTATTAGGAGTTGGGTGTACAAACAACGGGCTGGGACTTCAGACCCTCAGTGCCATCCACCCTTATTCATTAAAGCGGGAGTAAATGGTGGGCACAGTGTCTGGAGCATAAAAGATGTTTCATTTTTTTTTTTTTTTTTGGTTTAATGAATGAATGGGAGAACATTAACATTCTCCAGAACTGTGATTTGAGATATTAGCCAAATTTGCTGGTGAAAGATGCTATATTAAAATATGGGACATTATTGAAGGGGCCCAACTGTATTTCTTTGTATCCTAACTGTGGTGCTTTAGCTAAGAAATTGTAAAGGAAGTTGCCATATGAATTATTATCATTTTTTTAACTGGCCATATGGAACAGAGAGAAAAGGGAAAAGAAGGAAGTTATTATTATTTGTGAAATGCCTTTTCTAGACTGAGCATGATGCGGGGGACTTCCACATGTGCTCTCTTATAATTCACACAATAATATGGGGGTGGATTTTTTTTTTTTTAACTATTCATTGCTTTTTGTCTCTGTGTTTGTCCAATGCCTACAAAAAGGGCTTGGCACAGAGTAGATGCTCAATACATACTTACTAAACGAATAAGTGAGAAGCTAGAGGTCCATTGAAGATACCACACAGCTAGTCAGCTGGTCAGACAGTGTGGTAGGCCCATATGACCCCATAGTCAGAGCTCCTTCTGTTCCCTCTGTCCTTGAGTAGTTCACAAGATAGCAACAGGACAGCCCACCTACTCATCCTACTTGAAGTCAGTTAAGGCTTCCAAGCTCCTTATTCTTTAAGTGAGCAACAGAGAAAATAATCACTTTCCCATTGAACACGCAGGAGGGTGCCTTATGGTTGAGGGGGCATTTAGCTTAGATATTCCCATTTTATCCCTATGACAACCCTTCAAAGGCAGTTATGAGCCCTCAAATATAAAAATAGGGAAGAAAAATCTTGGTCAACTACCAAGAGTCCTAAAAAGAAATATAAGTAATTTTATATAAAATAAGCTATTATCAAAAAACATCTAAGTGCCATCTTGCCTATTTAATGGAACATTTTCTGTTCTTAAAAAAGGAAAGGAGGTCTAGGCGTTTGAATTTCCAATGATGTCTACAAGGAAGAAAACCAAGGGAAGAACTCCAGAAGGATAGATCCCAATAGGGACATTAGTTTCTCAACACTGCAAGCGGCCACCCCGCAGGTCACTCAGCGCGGGATGGTTTCCGACTCGGCTCTGGGCCCTGTCAAGCCCTTCCTTCTGATACGTGAGAAAATGAATCTGGCTACAGAAGCTATTTATCAGCTTCATCCAGGCCAGGGAACCTGAGGAGCGATCTTGCAAATCCACTGAAACCTGATTGTTTCCCAGCCTTTGTTCCTGCTGGGATCAGTCTTCCAGATTTCATTCCAAAGCCACACCAGCAACTGTTGGAAGAAGCCAGCCTCTGTCACCAAGCTGACCTCTTCAGCTTGTCCTTCTTTGACTGTCGCCAGCCAGCTGATCAAAGTGGCCAACAGGCATTCATTGTCCCGTCCTTCCAGACACCGCGTACCAAGGATTCTGCCCGCCCCTGCACCTGCACCCCTCCTGGGGGAAGGGCGACGATGACCGAGGACTGCCTCAGGCATTTGCTCCCCCTTAGAGCCACCAAGACCGGCCTCAGATAGTCTTACCTGATAAGACAGCGCGAGGTAACTGTGGAGGGCATCAAGGTTTTCAATAAACTCTGTGAGGTTTCCACCCAGTGTCCGTAACATCCTGTCGTAGCCAGACATCTTACAGAATTTAAAGAAGTATTCTCCAAAGAGTTTCAGAATGGCTTCCATGGACACGCCTGTGGAACCCAAAGCATAGCCCCAAAATAAAAGCACCTGCAAAGTGTTCATTCTCATTCGGGCAGTCTTCCTTGAGCTCCAAAGCGTTCACATCCTGCCCATGGGACACGTTACTGAGCAGCTTCCAAAGGGTTCACCTTCCACCATGAGAAAGCCCATGAGTCCTGACACAGGAACATGAGATTCTTCTAACCCTACCCCAGTCTTCTCTGCGGTCCCCAAGGCATAAATTCCTCTACAGTCCAGAAGCGACAGCTTCCCATCCCTATACTGGCTGACTCTGGCTTCCAGAGCCAAGTTCACTCTGGGCAGGGCTGTGTATGCCCCCCCCAGTCACCCCTACCACCGCTAGACATCTTTAAAGACGACGGCTTGTAAATGAAATGAAAAGCTATCTCTGAGAAAGAACTAATACCACAGCTAAGAAACAATATGGATGAACCTATCTCGATTTACCCAGAAAATGATGCCGAATGCTTGCAACGATCTCCCCTTTTCCTCTTGTCCTCTCCCCATCCCGGTTTCCCCGTGGGGTGTAGTTTGCATACTGCATCCTCCATAAAGATTTCTCTGAATAGCCCACGTCACACTGGGTACTCTTCCTAAGGTACTTCTTCCCAACTATGAAATTCCTGAGAGGCACTGACCTCATTCTACACATTTTCTGTGCCGGGCACAAGGTAGGGGCTTGATAAAAACCCAGAGGTAGATTGGTGGCCTTTGCTGGGGCTGCTGCCACTGTCTGCCCCGTTGCAATAGACAGAATGTGATTGTTTGCTTTATAGAAGCAGAAGTCTTCATTAAAGAAATTTTATAGTTCCTGAAACACTCATTAATCATTAAGTACTCATTAATCAAACTCATCAATTATTTTTCTCAGCACATGCTGAAACCTTGTAAGCTAGCTAATCTTATTATCATGTCCCCTTTTTTACAGGTGAGGTGTCCCCTTTTTGAAATTGAGAGTTGTCTTTGTAAATGGACCTAAACCAGAGGCAGAAGCTCTAACTCTAAATTCGGTGATTTCTTTTTCCTTTTTTTTTTTAAGATTTTACTTATTTATTTGACAGAGAGAGAGAGAGTGCAAGCAGGGGGAGCAGCAGGCAGAAGAAGAGGGAGAAGCAGGCTCTCCACTGAGCAGGGAGCCCGATGCAGGACTCCATCCTAGGACCCCGGGATCATGACCTAAGCCAAAGGCAGACACTTAACCCACTGAGCCTGCCAGGTGCTCTGCATTCAGTGATTTCTATACCACATCCCCCAGTCTCTAGAGCAGCAAAAAAAAAACGAGAGTTCTCAAGAGTAAGGACTGCTTATGGGTTGTCATCACTGACACAGGAGACAGGACATCCCTTGATGCTGGTGGCCTGGTGTGTCTGTGAAAGAACATTCTCTTATTTCCTGTGACTCTGGGAGGTCTTGGGGGCTGGGACAAGGTCTGGAATGTCCAGGCTCACTGGAGACCTGCGGAATTTACAATCACCACAATCCCTGGCTGGATCCTCGCAGGGCTCTGTGGTGCTCTGGCTGAATCTGGAATTCCCAGCAAGGGGCTTTCCAGGTCTCTTGAGCTTAAGGACAATTCCTGCAGGGGTGTCAGGGGCTCAGAGGAGGCCTGGGCACTTCCCAGCCTCTGTTTGCTTCTTGAGATGATCAGAGAAGCAGATTCCCTATGGCTCATTGTTCACACCCAGACTCTTGGGCAGATAATTGTTTTGTAATCTGAGCAGGAGAGAGCCCTGTTCTGAATTGGTCTGGTCTTACCAAGGGTGAGTTACACATACATTCCAAAAATATATTACCCAGGTCTTTTGAATCAAGACAAAGCTTGGGACAGGAGGGTAGAAGGTGGGAATGGCTTGTGTTAATTGCCTCTTTTAGGTTCTCTGCTTCTGGGTCCATCCTGAACTGGATGCAGGCAGACTTGTCTATAAGAGCAATCAAGGGCCACCTGCTAAGCCGCAAACAACTGAAATAAATTCCACTCAAGTCCTTTCCATTGCTTATGAGCCCCTGGGAGAAGAACTGAAAAGTGCATGGACAGGTGTGGAATCATTCTTTCCTCTTTCCCCCTTCCCCCTCCCTTCCTGCTAAATCTGGCTGATGCAAGCTGAGAAAAAGCAACTGTGCTGTGTGTCCCATGGGCTGGAGTGCTGAGCAGGTGCATCCTGTTACCAGCCAGGAAAGCACAAATCCCAGAGACCTCCTTCTCCCGGGAACCATGCTCAGGAGGACGGGGCTGTCGGCAAACCAAGCAAGGTAGAGCAAAGTGACAGTGGCATCCTTGTGTAGAAAGACTATCTGACTTTTCTCTTAAATCTGTAAACCTCTAAAAATCCATGAAGATGCTTGTTCCAGACCCTGATTATTTTGTTCCTGGGCACCCAGCTCTATTCATAGGAGAGGCCGGCTGGTTCAGAGACTAATGGTGCTTGAACACAGATCTCGAGTTTCAGTGCGGCCTCTTCCATCCGTGCTGGGCCTGGGGCTTCTTCTCAGATTTCTGGCTGAGAGAGCTTGTCTAGCAGAGCACAGGTCACTTTTAAAAACCAGTGTTTTTAAAACATTATGTTGTGTTGTTACACAGTTTCAGCTCAGTGAATTTAGGATTCCATGAGTTCCCTAAGTCACAGGGAGTCGGGGAAAAATAGGAAATGGCAAGAAAATGAGAAAACTGAAAGAGCCATAGGTGCCTTAACATATTTTTTGATGGTGCAAAGGAGAATCTGTAGTATGCTTAGTATTTTATCTTTTGTGTAACAGAAGAGGGGAAATACGGAAATATGCATTTATCTGTTTATTTGTGCAAAATGAAACACCAGAAGGATAAACCAGGGACTTTTGGGATTGCTTACCTACAGGGCATTGGTGGGAATGAGGTAGAGAGGTTAGAAAAACTGTGGAGGGTGGGGGACTGACAGTGCTCTGAGAATTTCGACAATTCTGGTTTGGGGAATCATGTTAATGACTCATATACTGAAAATAAAGAAAATAAATACAGTATAAATAAGGATAGGGAAAGCTCCGAGATATAATCCATAAAGAAACAGATTAACAGAACAGTTTTGAATAATCTAATTACCCAGGGGAAAAAAAAACCCTGTAACATCTGAACACAGTATTTACACTGCTCCGTCTTTAGGCTAAACCCAAAACCAAACAAACGAACAAAAAACTGTAAACAAATATTTAACTGTAGTTAGTAGGTTTCCTTCCCACAATGGTGTTGGTAAGCAATTCTGAAATGACTTTCTGAACATTTGAGGATTAAGGGTGTAAGTAAATATATTGTGAAAAGTGGGGAACAAGTTCCTCACTGTATGAGAAGTCAGTAACAGTTATGGAAGGGAAAAGAACAGAATAAGTCTGTGAGGTAGATTAGCAAATCTACCGTAATAAGACAGTAAGACTCATCATGGTATTAGATGGATGGATGGAAGGATGGATAGATCTATTGATCAGTTGATCGGTGTGTGTGTGTGTGTGTGTGTGTGTGTGTGTGTGTGGTCAGAGCTCCTTGGAGAAACAGTAGATTTCAGAGCTGGGGCAGGGAAGGGCTAAGACAAGCCTATAACATCTAGTCATCCCAGAAAGTAAAGAAATAACCAAAGAATCAAAAGGACAAAGAGTCCAGCTTAAAGGGGCTCCCACTGGTTCAATCTTGGAGAATTTGAGCATCAAAAGAAATAATGAAATCAAAGGATCATAACCTATTTAAAAAATAATAGTCAAGGGTTCATATTGATATAAATAAATGGGGAAGAGGGGAAAATCCTTTCTTTCCCAGTAGAAATCCAACTAATAAACATAAAAGGAACGATATACCATTTGGTCACCACCGTAATAATGATTTCAGGCAAGAATCACCAATCAGTACTAAAACTGGGGAGGGAGGAGTTTGAGAAGCAACTAGATATTTGCATAGTCTTAAAGTATCTTCTCACAAACTACTGATTACAAAGGAAAAGACAGGACCAATGTGGTAGAGAAACCTGGCGGATCCCTCCTTAACCAAGCAATCAAAGTTAACACCAATAACGGGACAATGGAACAAAAGGATGTCCTATGCCCCCTGCTACGATGACCTGGGAAGGACAAAACATCCCTTCTGTGATCTTCCCACCAAGAAAGCACAATGTGAATTGAATCAAGAGGAAATATCAGATAAGCCTGAGTTGAGGGCATCCTACAAAATAGCTGACCAGAATTTGCCAAAGATAGCAGTGTTACAAAACCCAAAGAAAGATCCAGGGACTGCTCCAGATGTCAGAAGACGGAAGAGATGTGACAACTTCCGCAATCCAAGGTTTCCTTTGTTCTAAAGGATGCCACGGAGACAACTGGAAAAATCTCAATAATGTCTGTAGGTTATGTAATAGCCCTACATACACGTTCATTTCCTCAGTTTGGTAGTTGTATTACAGTTACATAAGAGAATTTTTAGGGCTAACGAGATATCATATCTGCAACATAATAACGATTCAGGGAAAAAAAATTACAGATAGAGAAGGATGGATCCAATATAGTAAAATGTTAACATTTGGGGAATAGGGATGAAAAGTATATGGGAATTCTTTGTGCTATTCTTGCAAACCTCCTGTGAGTTTGAAATTATGTCAAAGTAGAAGTTTTTGCTGATTGTCCTAAAAAGACCTTAGTAAATCTAATACAAAAAGACCACAAAGACCACATTTATCCAGGGCCAGCTGAGATACAGCTGGATTCTGGGCCTCTGTAATATTATGAATTTTGTTAGGTATAATCAAGGCATTATGATTATGTTTTTAAAATGTCTTTATCTTGTTAGAGACTCATACTGAAATATTTATGGGTAGAATTATGGGAAACCTGAGATTTGCTTTAAAACATTCCAGCAAAAACAAAACCAGAAAAAGGGTGGAGGGACCAGAGAGATGGAACAAGATTGGTGAAATATTAATAATTATCGAAGCTGGGTGAGGGACACACGTGCTTGAGAATACAGTTCTGTGTGTGTGTGAGAGAGAGAGAGAGGCTAAAAGGGTTGTTTGTTGTTGTTGTTTTAATGGAAGGCTTCTTTGCTGGCAGGAAAATCACTGTCAGGAAGTATCCATTTTCTAGATGCTTGGCTCCCCAGAAGAGATATGGAGCCTTTGAAGTAGGTTTTCAACTAGAATGATGTCTAAACTCAAATTTTCTGACTTAACAAGCCTGGCTCTTCGGCATCACCAGGAAATGTTACTTCTTCCTGGGTGATGGATCAAGGGACTAGAAAGAGCAGAGGCGGGCTGTCCGGGGTGGAGGACATGATACCTGCCAAACCCTGGGTGAGCGCTGACGGGCAGAGGAAGGGCCACAGAGCCACAGCTGCCTGTGCTGGGCCTTCTGGACACAGGGCCCACTCAGGGCCGCACCCCCAAGACCCCTGCCCACCTCCCATCACCTGGATACAGGAACAAGAGCTATTCCTCATAGTGACCCACCCGAGGGGCCCAGAGAAGCATGTGCTCTCCCACAAGATGGGGACGTGTATGCAGTACATTTTAGAAAATTTTCCATCGAAAATGGGTAATTTTTTCCCCAAGGCTAATAAGCTTCTGATATCTGGAAAGAGCCATTCACCTAGAATATTCTCCTTCTCAAATAACATCACCAAAGCCAGGCCTGAGATAATAGGAGAAATCTTGTGTGAGTAGGAGGAAGGAGCTTAAGAAAAGCAGGAGGGGCGCCTGGGTGGCTCAGTGGACTAAGTGTCTACCCTCCGTGGCTCAGGTCGTGATCCCAGGGCTCTGGGATCCAGCCCCCCAGCCTGCTTCTCCCTCTCCTTTTGTCCCTCCCCCACCCACCCACCTTGTCAAGCTCACACTCTTGTTAGGGTGCTCTCTCTCTCTCTCTCTCAAATAAATAAATAAAATCATTAAAAAAAAAAAAAAAAAGAAAAGAAAAGCAGAAAACAGCTACCCATGTGAGTACCACAGGTTGCAAGGAGGAAACAGACTTTAAACTCGGAGGGTGGGGGTCCAGAGGCAGCAGGACTGTTCACCAGCCCACAGAGGAAGACCAGCTGGGCCATAGATGACACCAGATCAGGCGGGAGGCCCTCCGCAGCAGATCACGAGCAAACTTTGGATGGAGCAGAGCCTTGGCCCAGCCAGGGACCTCCCAGGTAGGGCCGGGGGAGGGGACAGGGCGAGGGTCTGCTCTGTGGAGTATCTGCTCTGGGTGAGGCAGTTGGCTTGCGGTATTGTACTTCATCTTTAGGACGGGCCCTCTGACGTAGGGGCCGTGGGTGTCATGGCTGCTTACCGATGGGGAGTTTGGCCCGGGTTACGTTAGTCATTAGGGTATGGTACAGCTGGGGGTTCACCCCAGTCCGTCTGATCCCAAAGTCCTTGCTAGAGAGCCTGTGCCCACCAGTCATCAGCTGCTTGGAGCTGTGCGCTTGGAAACTGGCCTCAGAACCCACATGCCAGAGGTCAAGCCCTCAGCCTTGGGGGCCTGGCGGGGGATCACCTTTCCGGGGCAACTGGTTCCCCCTCAGAGGGTCATGGTAAAGATCAAACATCGTAATGCCGGATTTTGGGACTTTGTAAATTTTACATTGTTGTTCTTATCTTAAAAGAGGCAAGCGCCGAGAAGGCTTGTTGGCATTTGCCGCTTGCTAACTGTTGAAACGTGTTTGACTATCGGTCTCTTAGCAAGCAGAGTCTAGACTGACACAGCTGTGCCAAATGGCTGTTGTGTACTGTTTTGCATTTTGTCACTTCAGATCACTAATAACCCACTTACACACTAAGTAGGTACTTATTCATACCCAGAACAATTCCTTATGCAATGCTTAACCTGCCATCTGGTCCCATCCCGAATTCTGCTCATTGAAAGCACAGAGCTATGCAGTGGCAGAGTGGTCTGGAAAAGTCCCAACAATTTGCTTAAAGGTAGAGAAATTGCATTCTGGAGCTCACTTGGAAAGCAAAGCATTGACCAGTGGTAAATGAGCGTGCTTTTTTCCTTTGTCTGAGGGAAGAGTTTGTCTCAACTGACCAGTGTATTTTGTTAAACAGTTAAATGTCCTTCCTTTGGGGGCACCTGGGTGCCTCAGATGGTTAAGCATCTGCCTTCAGCTCAGGTCATGGTCTCCAGATCCTGGGATTGAGCCCCACCTTGGGCTCCCAGCTCAGCAGGGAGTCTGCTCCTCCCTCTCCCTCTGCCTCTCCCCCTGCTTGTGCTCTGTTTCTCAAATAAATAAATCTTTAAAAAAAAAAAAATGTCCTTCCTGTGGACTACCTTCTGGCAGGCCATGCTCTCTCTGATTCATGGAATATATACACCAGTGTGTCTGTGTATTTATGTGCACGTATATATCGGGAGAGAGAGAGAGAGAGAGAAACCTACAATCCATGTTTCCCAGAGCCTCCTGATTCCAAGACGCCTGCATGTTATTTACTCAATTTGCATCCCACCTTTTTCTTTTAAAGATTTTATTTATTTTTGTGTTAGAGAGCACAAGCAGGGGGAGCAGAAAGCAGAAGGAAAAGCAGGCTCCCACTGAGCAAGGAGCCTGATGCGGGGCTTGATCCCAGGATCTCTAGATCATGACCTGAGCCACCCAGGCATCCCACATCCCAACTTTTCATTTGAAAACACACTCACTATACTTATATGCACCTTGGTATAGGCCAGGAGATGTTACTGAGATAAGCAACAAGAAGTTAGAGAGGAATCACAGTGAAAGACTCTGGCTTTTGGTAGAAAGCCCCACACATTATAAAATCGACAAACATCTATAAAATCATTGCTGCTCCCAAAAGTATCGGTTGGTATGGAACTATGAAAGCCTGAGGGGCAGGCATGGGAAGACATCTCTCTGCGAACAGAACTGCCACCCCCAGTGGTGTTCATAATCACACACAGTTACAGAATGGCCTGGGCATGATATCAGACACAGGAAATAGTTCTTTCTGGAGATGTGAAAACTTTCTCAAGTTCCTGCTTCTCTGCTCGGGCTGCTGTCACAATATACTATGAGCTGGCAGCTTAACCACAGAAATTCAGTTATTCCAAATTCTGGAAGCCTGAAGTGCAAGATTCAAGTGCCAGTGTGGTCAGGTTCTAGAGAGTTCTCTTTCTGGCTTCTCACATGTCCTCACATGATTAGGGCTGGGGATGTGTGTGTGAAAGAGAGAGGAAGCACATGCCCGTGCTTCCTGAGAGAGAGTGCTGTCTGAGACTTCTTCCTACGAGGGCACTAATCCCATCATAAGGTTCCACCTTTGTGACCTCAGGGGAACCTCATTATCTCCCAAAAGCCCCTTCTCCAGATACTGCCACATCGGGGGTTCGGGCTTCAACATATGAATTTGGTGGGGGTTGAACATAATTTGATAAATAGTAGTTCTCAAGTAAAAAGGGATTTAAGAAATCTTGACACAGATCCATTCTCTAGAGCCTTAGGTGACAGAACTGGTTTTGTAAAGGGTAGATAGTATTTTCAGTTTTGCAGGTCTCTGCTGCAATGCTTCAACTCTGCCACGATAGCTCAAAACAGCCAGAGACAAGATGTCAACACAGGGGCCCAGCTGAGTTCCAATAAAATTTTGCTTACAGAAATAGGCAGGGAGCCAGATTTGGCCCAGGGGCTGTGTATGGTTTACCAAGCACTGCTCAGAATGGGCCCAGAACGTTATACTATAGCCATTTAAGGCAAACACCAAAGCTCAGCCCTACTTTTAAGGGACAACAGCCAGAGACACCAAACCTCGAAATGTCCCTGCCCGCCCCCCTTCAAATGCAGTTGACATTCTCTGAGTACCTCCTTTGGGTCCCGGATGTTGCAGAGGGCCTCACGTTCTTGTCTCTTTCATCCCTTCCTTTCCATTACCATTTGAAGTCAGTATGATTTCTTTTCGAGGAGGAGATCAACGCTCCATGAATTTCTATCCCTGGCCCAAGGTCACACCAGAAACCAACCCCTGGCACTCCTAGAATGTGGCCTAGACGCCCTCTTGGCAGAGGGCTCGGAACCAAACGGAGCCTGCTTGGTGTAGCCACTACTGTCTCCTGCTTCTGGGAAGCCTTGAAAGAAAATCAAAGAAAGGACGAAGGAGAGCTTCATCCCACCACGCAGCTCAAGCTCTGCTGCTCTTCTATTTCCTAAGCTCTGTCAACACTCCGGCTTTTGGGTCAAGTCTAGAGTCACCTCTCACCTGGGGATTTTTATTCCTTCTGTGGGAGAAAAGGAACCGGACACTCCCCCGACTTAGCTGGGAAAAGGGCGGCCACTGTAAACACTGAGATTTGCCCCAGAGCCCCAGCAGCCCCCACTCAGAATCAGGGCCGCCGGCCTGCCAAACTGGGTGAGGGCTGGGCTTCGCCTATGAGCGGATCAGAATAAGGAAGACGTCTGCCCGCACGGTTTGAAAAGCATTTGTAATGTCATAATCGCATGTTCTAAAATATTAAAAAGCAATGTTTAAGGCAACAATCTCTTTGGCAGTGTGTTAAACAAGAAGGCCGAGAGGCTCACCCTGGTGCGGGCGAGCTGTGGTGTGACGGCAAGAAGGCTGCTGCCTAGGAGGTGAGCTGGGGCTCGAAGGTTCGTCTCCAGGCTCCCAGCCCAGGGTGGGCGGCCCAGCACTGGGAAGAGTACACACACTGGGGTCAGACTCCTCCTGAAATCCTGACTCTACCCACTGTTGGATAGCCCAAGCCCAACATCCATTTCCCCTGGCATCAGCTGTTGGGGAGGCAGAGGAGTTGGGGCTCCCTAAACAGGTCAGACGGGGTAGAGCTGAGGTTCACAGGTGCCACTGATGTTCCCCAGATCCTGGCGGGTCTTCTTCCTAGAAACTCTCTCTGTGAACCTCTTTGGAAGGGGGAGGGGTGGTGGGCACTCAGCTGTGATTCTGAGATACCATGTGGGCCCTGTCTGTCCGCCTCCTCTGCCTGCCTCCAAGGACCGCTAGAGAGCAAGGCAGGCCATGCTGGCTGCTCCTGGAGCCCAAGCTCCAGGAACTGCAGGAGCCAGTGAATGTTTCATTTCGGTACCTGATGTCTGGGCTCGGACACAATCTTGTCTCGTTCCGTTAAGAGGTGTGGCTGGCAGGTGACCAGGAGCTCAGCTCCCTGAGCCTCACGAGCTTCCCCTTCCCAGCTTCGAGAACACTTGGGGCTTCTCCCCGCTGCAGATACCTGAAGAACGGTTTTCTGCATCTGGGGAATGACCAGGAGCATGAGCAGAGACACAGATGTCAATCAAACTGCCGTGTGGAAACAAAGGGAAAACATGTGCATGGGGTTAAAGCTGGCACAATTTTTTTAATCAGAGAATTTCCCTAATAGTCAGAGGAAAGAGAAATAAACTCAGGACCTCACCCAACACCAGCACTTTACGCATCCACGTTCTGGGGAAGCCGCCTGTCTCTGCAGGCTTCACGTTAACTAACCACCCCGGCGTGTTCCTCAGCACCGGTGCTGGGCTGGTCACTGTGTGCCTGAGGCAGACTTTTACCTGCGACCACCCCTGGAGGAGGTCCCAAGGACAGAAGGCCAACTTGCAAGACTCTCAGAGACTCCATGACAAACAGCTGGAAACCACAGCCCTGGCTGCCTGAGCCTCTGGGGGCTGCATGGGATCCAGCCCTCAGCCATGCTTTCAACAATTCTGTCCCAGGGTCTAGGTGCCAGGCGAGGAAGCTGACACGGGGTCTGCCTGCAGTAATCCCTAGATGCCATCTCACCACGACCCAAGGCCACAGTGCCTGTAGGAGTAGCCTAAGGAAGTTCAACTGGGACAAGAAGAAGATGTTGTCTAAGAACCCGGAAGCACCAGGGGACTCTCTCGGCTTCCGGCACCCAGCCTCCTGGAGCCTGGGACAGTAGAAATTCCTTCCTCTCCAGGCCCCACCTCCGTGCTGGTGAGAAGGAACGGTAAAGGAAAGGAGGGTGTACTGGTTTGAAGTGTCCCCCAAAACCCACATCTCCTTGCAACCTCCAAATGTAACCTTATTTAGAAACAGGAAATTAATATAGAGAGAAGGAAGGAAGAAAAGAAATATATTTTGATAGCTTATTATTATGCCAGATAGCACCTCTGACATTTTCATATATGTCATCTCATCTCAAAATAACTCTGGCAGGTAGATATTATTATTCTCATAGATCAATGAGAAAACTGTAACCAAGTAAGTAACTTGTCTTCAGTCATTAAACTAGAAAGAGGCAGGACTGTATTTTCTCTCTGCCCTGAACCCCTCCCCATCCGGGCCTGGGGAGCGAGCAGGTTAATACAATAAGCCATCCCTTGCTGATATGTCCAGTGAGGAATCATCTGGGAAGTACAAGTACATTGTAAGTGGAACCATCCACAATGGGCCCCCCATTATGACCCATGGTAGAGCAGATGGGGAAGAAGGCCCTCAGCATCTCCCCCCCCACCACAAAACACACCTGCTCTGTTTCCAGATAAACACAAGCATGGTTGGCCTAAGAGGATTCCCAGAGCTGTTCCCCCCACCCCCCGACACCCAGAGGTCGTCATGGTGATACATTTCAAAGGTATGACTATCTCTGTCAAGGCCATCATCAAGGCCAGGCATGAGAGTGCTGATACAGATGCTGACATTGAGAGGGACCCTCACGATTTTTGTCTGTAAGAAGCTCAAGGTTACTCAAATGGAAAGGGTAGGTGACAGGATGAGGGCAGGCCCTAAATCCAATGCAAGAAGAAGAGGAAGATTTGGACATAGAGACATAGACACGCGGTGGGGAAGATCGCACGGGAGGATGGAAGCAGAGAGCGGAGTTACACTGCTCCAGGGAGGACCTGGACCACCAGAACACTGCACATTTTCCACTCGCTAAAACATGTCTGTAACCCCAAAATCACTACCACCGGGCGTTTGCAGTCATTCAGGAGCAGGTGCAGAGAAGCAAAAACTCTTCATCCCCTAGCATGCATGTTCCTAGCTAAGGATGAGGCAGTGCTCTGCGTCCTTGTCTCCTTTCTCATACTGTACATTAAGTGTCCTTTTTGCAATCCATTTTGCATGCTGTTTTTACATGTTTGTGCTTTTTTTTGCTGGTGGTGTGCTGCTGAAAATGCCCCAAGAACAGCATTGAAGGGCTGCCTCGTGCTCTAAGTACGAGAAGGGTGTGATGTGCCTTTCAGACAAAAGATGTGTGTTAGAGAAGCTTCGTTCAGGTGTGAGTCATGGTGCTCCTGCCCACGGGTCCAATACTAACGATATATATGAAATAAGGGATCTTGAAACAGAAACACACAAAACAAGGATCTATAGTTAGAACCTGAGCGATGGCTCAAGATTGCTAACTCGGTGTTCGCCGGGTCTTAACAGAGCAGGATGGAGGATGAGAACTAGTTGTACTGTGTGACGGCAGCCCTAGGAAACCCCGACAAGCCCTCTTGCTCCTTACCCAGAACTCTGCAGGCCTCTTGGATGAGTTTGATGGTGATGATGTCATCATACACCGTGTAAGTCATGAAGGCGTCTTGCACCTCGGCAGAGGCTCTGAAAGAGAAATCAAGGGGCGATGAAAACCCAGCAGCTGGAGCTCTGCCTCAAGCATATACCCACTGACCGAGGAAGATATGAGAGAGCAAGAACACCCTTGATCACCAGGAATGGGAGGCCGTGGAAGAAGTCTTCCCGGACCCCAGTTTGGGCCAAGAGCTCTCTTCTCAAGGATCCACAGTAGACTAGATGTTTCCCTAGTTGGTGTCAAGTCTCTCCTCTGGACTGTGCTCCTTGAGCATGGGCTTGTGACTTACATTGATCTTTGAACCCCCAGCAGGAGGTGCTGTACTGGGCACACGTTAAGAACCCAGTACACGCTAGTGAACATGGAGCTCGGCGGTCCCGGAGCCTCATTCTCTGAAGCAACTAGAGCAGCTGCTTGAGAGTCTCACTGTTTCAAAACGTGGTTAGCTATGTTTTAGGAGTTATGGATGGACTTTAGTCTTCTAGCGATTAGCCAAACCTGATAAAAAGTGACTTAAACTGGGAGTCACCCTCTTGGCTCGTTCCTTGTATGAACCATTCAACTGCAGTTACCAATTCCGGCAAGTCAGGGGTCAGGAGGCTGGGCAGGGAGTGCTTCCTGGGAAAGGGAGGTTCTGCTGAGACTGAAGGATGGATGGGCAAAGACGAACATTCTGGACAGAGCGAAGAGGCTCCAAGGTGGCAAAGAGAATGTTTGAAGAACGAAGAAAAATACAAAACATTTGAGTTTATCCCTGCTCACTTTACAGAATCTCAGAATTGGTAGAAGTATGACATTTCCTAATTGTCCAATTCCCCATTCTTTACTACCTCTGACTGCTAATCTTATAGTTTATTCTTAAATGTTTCCAGTGACAGGAAGCTCACTCCTCTGCAAGACAGCTCATTCCATTTATGGACTGCTCTCTTTGATAGAAAGTTGGGGGTTTTTTTAAAGATTTTATTTATTTATTTGACAAATAGAGAGAGATCACAAGTAGGCAGAGAGGCAAGCAGAGGGAGAGAGGGAAGCAGGCTCCCTGCGGAGCAGAGAGCCCGATGCAGGGCTCGATTCCAGGACCCTGGGATCATGACCTGAGCCGAAGGCAGGGGCTTAACCCACTGAGCCATCCATGCGCCCAGAAAGTTTTTTTCTTATGTTGAACCAAAACCTACCTCTAGACCCTTATAATACCTTCTATTTATTGGGCATCTGCTTTTGGCCATGGAGATGACAAATCATTTGTGATCATCCCTCTTACTGTGGAGGAAATGGAAGCTCAGAGAGGTTGTCTGGCCAGGATGCCCCGCTGACATGTGAGGGACCTGGGTTCTGAGCTCTGAAGCCTACACAGCTCCAGCACCTTGCCACCTGCCATCTCACTCCCGGGTTCTGGATCTGCCCCCTGGGCACATGCAGACAGGGCTGCTTCTACCTCCAGATACCAGCCCTCTAATACCTGAAGATCCTTATTCATTCCTAAATCTTTTTTTCCCCCTCTGAGCTAGCTACTCCTTTATCTCCCTGGACTTCATCCTCCTCACTGTTAAGTGGGAGAGTGACACTTGTCCCACACTTCCAACAGGAGTATTGATGAGGATAAAAGAGAATAATGGGAGTGAGAAGAAAGAAAGAGAAACACCGCACAGAGGCAGCGGGGAGTGTATGTAGTAGTGAGAGCACAGAGATGACAAGCTGTGCCGGGGGCCACCCAGCCGGGAGCCAAGACACCCTGATTCCAAATCTACCCTTAATACAAATGAGCTCTGAGGGAACATTACTTTCTCTCTTTGGGCCTTGATTTCCTTATCAGTAAAGTAAGGGAAGTAGTTGGTAAGATCAGTGTTTTTTAACTTTTTTTTTTTTTAATCCGTGCTCCCTTCCTGCCCCACACACATTTGCTAGAGCTTCTCAAACGGCCCTATAGGGGCTTTGCCCTGCACTTGACCATCACTGAACTAGAAGCTCTCTGGGCTTCTCTCTACCAACAAGATTTCTATTTGGGTCCCTGTCTGTACAGTGGTCTCTAAGCATCATCAGATGTTCAGAGAAGCTGAATGCTGGGCCCAGGGCAGACAAAGGATGCTGTTACCCACCATCCCTTGCAATGATCTCTGCCATGTTGTCATCACCCTCTGTCCACTCCCCCAGGGCCTCTGGGCCTCTGTGAAAATGTGGACCTTGCTTCAGTGCCTATGAGTCAAATAGAAACACAATGAGCAAGATCCAAATTGAAGCCTGACATGGTATCACAATGTATTCAGAAGGTCCCGGAAGGGATTATGTCATCTCCAAGAACCTTGGAAATGTTAACAAGTTCTGTGCCACCTCCCAGGCTTCTGGTGGGGTAACCCATTCCTCCCTGCCTGGGTCTGGCAACCTCTTCTTTCCTATAGGCTGAACTGATAATACTTTAGCATCAAATATTGATTTGGTTTGTATATATGTTGCACATTTCTGGGATGCCAGACGTGCCCAGACTGTTATGATCACACAGGAATTGTTAGCCTTGTTTACTGATCTCCGTGATCTTGCGTATAACACTTCCCAGAGAGTTGGTGTACATTTGCAATATGCAGTCATTCAAACTGCTCTAGTGAGACAATATGTTCACCAAGAATAAAAAATAAATAAGTAAACCAAGTGATGACTTCCCAGGGAGATGGCAATACCTCTGATAAGAAGGGAAGAAGAGAAAAATGGCCATCAGAAAACATTTTGAAGGGGCACCTGGGTGGCTCAGTTGGTTAAGCACCCACTCCAGATTTTGTCTCATGTCGTGATCTCAGGGGTGTGAGACTGAGCCCAAGTCATCAGGCTCACACGCTCAGTGGGGAGTCTGTCTGTGATTCTCTTTCTTCCTCTCACTGTACCCCTCTCCCTCCCTGACCCTGCTTGCATTCTTTCTCACTCTCTCTCTCAAGAAAGAAAGAAAGAAAGAAAAAGAAAGAAAAGAAAAGAAGAGAAAAAGAAAAGAAAACAAAAAAGGAAAGAAAGAAAGAAAAGAAAAGAAAGGGAAGGGAAGGAAAGGAAAGGGAAAAAAAAAACATTCTGAAGAGATTGGGGGTTAGAGTAGCATTGTGGGAAAGGAATAAAGTTGATGTTTCCAACTCACACAAAGAGGAGCACATTTCATATCAGGTGAAAAATACCAACCACAGAGGTGACCATATAGACACATATTCAGGGGCTCTGACAAATCAGAATTTAACTAGAATAGTCAGCCATTAAATGTATATTACTTTTTAGTTAGTTTTAACTAGAGATACCCAAAATAACTGGGCAGGAAACCAGGGCCAGGCTGCCTATTCCAGAATAACTTGGGGATCAAAATAAACATACAGATTCCTGGGCCCTGGAGGTGGTGCCTGGAAATCCATATTTATTTAACCACTTGTCTCAGAGGACTCTCCAGGTTTGGAAACCACCGCTCAGAAACACTTTCTAGGATTCAGTCTGGCAAGGCCACACATGACAAATTATAGATCTTACATTGTTCGGCGTTACAAAACTGAGGTAATGGTTTCTAAGAGTCCAGAGTGAGCCATAAAGCCCACAGGAAAAATAAATAGCACGTCGTAGCAAGTTTCAGGCCAAGAAAATGGGATCAATTCTAAGCCATGGGAAATTGTTCCTTCAAGAGCTCCTTTCTGGTAGGTAGGGAATTCCTGTTACAAACTTGTGTGTAACCATGTGACTGAAGGTGTAGTTGGAGAAGAAGAGGCCCTAGGAGTTACACGGCGTCATGACCTGGTGTCCCGGTCTCATGACCACATGGTATTTAGAAGTCCCAGCTTGCCCTTCTAACCAAGTCTCCAGCCAGCTGCTCCAGCTCCCGAAGGCCTTTGTGACCAAGTCCAGACTTGTTGGTTTAACACATGCCACCTAGCCCCTGCCCCCTCCCCCTCACCTCCAGCCACCTCCCCTACTCATTCCTCACGGTGCTCCAGGACCCTGTGACCAGCCAGGCCCATTCCTTCCCACAGAAGAACAGTCTGGCCAACTTGTGTTCCTCCTTCCCCACTTACTCTGGTCATTATGAGCTGCTGTCAGATTCCAGCACCCCCTCCTCTGAGCTCCTGAGTCCCCACTATTTACCTGTCTTAATGCCGGCTGTACCTGTAACCTTTGATGTACCTGTCCCCAGGCTTCCTGGATGATGGGCCCCAAAGAGCAGGCAAATACCATTTGATTTCCCGTCTTCAATACTTAGCATCGTATCTGGCACACAATAGCAGCCTGACAGGGAGTTATAAGAAGTTTACAAAGGGTGAGAGACCTAGCTTGATAGAGGCGTACGTTTCCACCGTATGTGAGTCAGCAGACCTGGGAACAAATCTCGACCCTACCACAGTCGATCTGGATGACTTGAAACAAATCTCCCTGTGCCCCCTTTCTTCATCTTTGCAGTGACAGTGTCAGGTTAGGTCAACATTTCCATAGAGAATTTGATGTACCACCCTCCCCAGCCAACACACGATGTGATTCACTTGAGAATGACTCTGGCTCCTAAACCAGCAGTTCTCAAGGTGTGTTCCATGGAACCCCTGGGGGCACCCTAGGAAGCTTTTCAGGGTCCGTGGGGTCAACACTATTTTCATAATAAAATTAAGACATTATTTGCTCTTTTTCCTGGTTAAAATGTGTTCTAATGGCTCAAAAGCATTGGTAGGTAGACCTGTTAGGGTCTTGGCACGAATCCAGGCAGCGGCACTAACCTGTACCAAGTAATGACATTCTTCGCGGCCACACACGTGGTAAAGAAAAACAAAGCCGGTTTCACTTCAAATCGTCCTTAATGAAGCAATAACACTGATCGATTTCATTACATCTTTCGAACATTCAGCAGGACGAAGCAGGAAGTACAGAAAAGCACTTCCACTGCCTACACAAGGAGGATGGTCAGCTCAAGGAAAAGCACATTTATGATTGCCCCTTTTTTCATGGAACACCATTTCTACTTGAAAGAACCACTGACAGACGGACAACGGTTATTCAGAATTGGATATTTGGCAGACATTTTCTTAAAAAAAAGAACAGAGTTAACTTGTCACTTCAAGGAAAATAACTGACAGAATCTGTTGCCAATGATACAGCTCAAGCTCTCAAGCGAGAATTGGAATTTTGGAAAACTTGCACCTGCTACTGTGAGCTCATTAGCTTCCCAATTCTTAGAGGCTTTGATGAGAGCGTCGTGATATTGACAAATGTGATTTTGATCTTGTATAATGCACTATGGCAATATTCATAGGATCTGCATAACTCAGTCCGCTAATATTTTCCAAATGACTGATGCACCATTGTTCAAAACAATGGCAAAAGATATTCCAAGGTGCAACAGAGGCCAAAGGATTTGCCCTCAACATTGTCACTGATCTTGGAGAAACTACCACTAGTGGAGCTTTTCGTGAGGTTTAAAAGAACCTCCACAGGGATCTGAAAAGAGCCTGAAAGTGCTTCCTCCTTCTACATTTTCTTCATAAATTTCATCAGAAGCCACAGATAACAACAGATAGAGTACAGAAAATGGAACCCAGCTATCTTCTACCAAGTCAGACATGGAAGCAATTTGCAAAAAATATAAAGCAATGTCTCTCCTTTCACTAATTGTTTTATTTGGCTGATAGTTATTTTTCATAAAAATGGGCTATTGACACTCACATGTAATAGACTTATTATTGCCATTTTAGGCGAGTCAAAAAATAACCATCTACTAAAATTTCTCTGGTTTAATTTCCAGTAAAGTAAATGCCAATAGATAAAAGCTCTCTGGGTCTTCAATTGTTTTTAAGATTAAAAAGTCTTCCTAAGGCCAAACTGTTTGAGAACATCTAACTTAAACCCAGGGTGAACCAGATTTGCTTTGGGAGCTAAAGAAGCTGAGGCTTCTGGGAAAGCAGCAGCCCTGCCCAGCCTCCCTGGTTTGGAGCCACCCCAGCCTGGGAAGGTAGTGGAAGGACCTCCCTATATGCCCTGATGATGGTCTTGGGTGCCTCTGGGAGGAACTGCAGGCCACCCAGCCCCCAGAGCCACCTCCCCTTGGTAGACTCAAAAGCATCTAGACCTTCATGTGACCCCCACAGTAGGCATCTGAAGGAGAGGCTGCAACTCCCTGACTAGGGGCCACCTTCTGGCAGAGAAGTGCCAGCAGCGGGCAACTGGGGGCAGAGGGATGAGCCATGCACAAGTAGGTGAAGGGCCAGGATTCTCCTAGAACTTGACACCAGCAAAGAGGCACACCTTGTAAGAAACTGCCTAGGAAGTTATAGATGTACAGAAAGACATTTGTCCCTATCAATAAAAATAAAACACAGTAAAAACAATTTTCAGCCAACCATGTTAGAGGAACTTTTATTCATTCTCTTGATGGAGAATGATCTCATTACACCATTGTCACATGAACAGGCAAGCCACAAGCAGCCAAACAAGCAGGGAAAAATATAAAAGTGGGTCAATAATTAATGATAATGGATACACGTTACCTTTTGGACCTTTGATGTTATTGGTATCTGTCAGCTTTTAACTTTTCCTCATTCTAAATAAGTACTCACTTTTGTAGCTAAATTTTTATTTGTAATTTTATATTATTTTTTAAAAGAGGATCTCCAAATTACATAAGTTTGAGGCCTTATAATATCTTTTCTACTCTTGCTAAATTTACCTTCCATGTAGTCCTGCTAAACAAAAATGTTTCTCAAGCTTGACTTGCAACAGCCTTTATTAGAAAAACAGTTTTCTCTTTTGTATGTATAGTAATATCACAATATTAAATATTTTTTTAATGTTCTAAGCCCTTGCATATTCCAGTATGATCTTTTGGAGAGTAAGTCGCCCCACTGAGACTTACTAACCAACTTGATTTCTCAAGGCCCTTGTGGTTCTGATGACGCGATTTTAGGCAGCCAGATAAATCAGCAACCGTGCTCATGGCTCAAGGAGTGGGAGTGAGGAGACAGGCAGCATTCCTTGATAAAAGTTAAAAAATAGAAGCTGTCTGCTTTCAGCTACTTTTTAACGAGACCATATTTATGGGAAAAGCAGAGAAGATGGAGGGAGTGGGCGAGGCTTAGCGAGTGGCTGGAATGGAGGAGGCAGAGCAGAAGGAGGGTGAATGGGAGCCCTCCCGATTGTTTCTGGCTCAGTTTTCAGTGTATTTGAGATCATGGAGCTCTTCTTATTTAGGAAGAAGAAAATCCCAGAAAAGGAGAGGCAGGGGCCCTTGAAATTTTTAGGTCCTAGAGCTCTTAGGGATTCTGATGAAATAGCACCTACCCTTTGCCCAGAAAATACACGCAGACATGTGTACACCTTTTCAAAGATGATCTCAGACATTCTCAGAGCCTCTCCATTTACTCTTCATTTATTCCTCTTCCATTCATGGATACATAAATCATGCAGCTCTCCATCCCTTCCCCCACACGCTTGTTTACACAGTGGAGAACCATTCACAGTGACTCTACCCAGAACCTCTTCTCAGGGACCTACCGTCCAAAGTCCACCTGATGGGTCTAGGTATGGGCACATGACCAAAGGCAGCCAGCAAATCCTCTATCTCAGGTGTCTGGTATTGAGACACTGAGAAACTGAGCCTATATCAAGTGATTGTGATCTCTTAAATTGAAAGGGCACATAGAAAAAACCGGAAGAAACAGAAACTAAGAAACGTGCAGAGACAGCCAGGAAAATGGAGTGAACATGAAAAAAGGCACAGAGATGGAAAGAGGCGCACGGAGCTTCCATGTCCTGAGTGGTCTCTCTGTGCTTTCTGCAGTCGAGCTCTGTGAATCCTACTAATGCCTCCCTCTGACTCTTACTAACTTCCTTAAACTTTAGCTCACAGAGTGAATTGCTGATCCTTGTGAGCAATGTCCTGCATTAAGTTCCAGATGCTTCACTTGTGTCAGTCATGCTAATCTTCACAAGTGGATGAGGTGACTACCATTATCATCTCCATTTAAAAGTGAGGACACCAAGACTCAGAGACCTCAGTTACCCATTGCAATCAGAATAAAATTCCCACTTCTTTCCATCTCTAGCCACCTATATATTCTGATCCTTAACCATGTCTCCACTTTCATCTCCTACCAGTATCTCAATCATGATACTCCAGTCACACTAAGTTTTCTTCTGGGTCTCAAGTTTACCAAACCGAGTCCCACCTCAGTACCTTTGCACTGGCTCTTCTCTTTGCCTAGAATACACATGCTTTCCTAATTCAAAGTTGGCTCCTTCCTGCCTCTCAGCTCAAATATCACCTTGGTAGAGAGGCTTTTTCTGACCATCTCAGAGAAACTGACATCTTCCACCCTTGGTCACTATCAAGTACCCTATATTTTTACAGCATTTAGCATGATACTTGCTTTTTTTCTGCCCCCCAACCCCACACTAGAATACACATTCCAAGAGAACAGAACCCTCATCTGTTCCCTTCACCACTGTTCCCAGTGCCAGGAATTCTGTTTGGCACATACTAGGAGCTAAATAAATACTTGTTGAATAAGTAAACTTGCCCATGTCAAACAGCTAGTAAATGATACAGGCAAAATGTAAAGGCTGATCTGATTCCAGAGGCTTTACTCCTCCCAACCTATTAGCTGTGTCTCATTGTTAAGTCCTGATAAAGATTTTAGCCAGAAGGTTATAAAAGAATGGTTCATAATTAGAAATCTATAAATCTAGGTTATATGAGAGAGAAATAAACAATGCAAGCAAAGGAGGAGAAACATCTGTTTCTGATTATTTCATATAAAATTTGTCATAAAGTCTGGAGACATACTTCATTTTACCTAATCATTCCTTCTTAAAAATTTGTGTAGGAATTGATGGGTTTTTCTTTTTCAGCTAAAATTCTATTTTAAAAGCACCAGGGAACTTGTTATTTAAATGCCGCCTGAGGCAAATCCTTTTGCACAGCAAATGATCTTGCCTTAATTTGCATTTTATAAGCTGAGTTTTCTGCACTATAGTTTTTTTTTTTTTAATGAGTTCTAGTATGATGCGATTTTTGTTGCTGGTTGAGCTGGTTAGGTAGGCTTTGCTTTTGGTTTAAGGTCGCATTTCCAGTGCAGTCATGTACGTGTCTAGTGCTGTGTATGCAAACATACCCTTGGAGACTCAATTAAGCACAGGGTTGGTTCTTCAAGAGTGAAAGGGGTAAAAGCCTAGCTGCAGATATGGCCTCCCTGGGGTCTCTGTTCCTGGACATCTCTCTCTCTCTGATTCTCTTGTGCTCTTTCGGACCCCTGCTCCCAGTGTCCTATCATCCTGGAGTTCCTGTGCTTGCCGGGCTTCCTGATGGGCTATGCTGTGAGAAACGCTCCTCGCAGGCAGGAAGAGAAATCTACGTATCATTCCCACAGTGAGGGCACACGCAGGATCTGAAAAGGAAGAAATCACTTTCTCTACTCACACATGGAAACCTATTTTTTCCTGGATTCACAAAGATACGCTGACCATCTTAACCAATCAGGGTTCCCACAGCTAGTCCCGGTGCATCTGCTCCATAATGTGGGGGCACACAAGCAGCCTTCTGTGAACAACGCCTCTCAGCCGGCCACCGGCTACGGACTGAACACATTTATTGTCTTACCTCCACACATGTCTTAGTGCTCCTGCTCTATCAGATTATTTCCAGTTATTTCTAGAGCCCTGGCCTTTCTCCTGGGCAGGACAGACTCTACTGGGCCACCTGATAAGCTGAGGCTAAAAGTTCTAACCAGGAATTGAGATGATAGAAGCATCATGGGTCAAAAATCAATCACCAAAAGTCAATCCCCCTTTCTCTCTTATGAGCTGGTCACTAGTATTTATGGGGGTCCCAAGACAGGGCTGGACAGTGCCCCACACTGGCGGCTGGGGAGACCAGTCTGAAAAAAGAACAGAGTCAAAGCCATCCACCAAGTGATGCTAATATTAGAACACCAGGTCTCCTTCTCTGGGCACAGCGAGCATCTTAAAGGAGCATCATCTCTTCAGGACAGAAGGCATAGCTACCTGACCAGCCCCGAAGTAATGCCTATTAATGTCGAATGTGGTCTAATTCTAGTGTTGCACCTGCATATTTGAGAGGAAACAGCACTTACTGAGTACCTACTGTGTACTTGGGGATCGATGTTTCCACTCAGTCCTCTCTGAACTCTGGAACACGGGTGCCTTATTCCCCTTCTCTCAATGAGGAAGCAGCTTTAGAGGTATACAGCCTCCTTGAGAACACACAGTCCCAAACCCAGAGCCAGGACTCCAGTGCAGGCGTGTGAGTGCACACCCTACAGCTCTCCCCCTCTCCCCCACCCAGCCGAGGGCGCACATCTCGAAAATAAGCCAACAACAGCCCTCACGTTCAATCACACACCTCACATTGGTGGAGTGCTTACTACACAGACATTTTTTCTGAGCATCTCGTTTGCCCTGTCTCGGTGAATGCTTGCAACAGCCCCTATCGCTTAGCGACTTCTAGGTCCTTGTTTATTGCTGAAACACCTGGGTCACAGTGCAGTTAAGGGACGCACCCAGGGTCCCATGGACTAGAGGGGAGGCAGCTGGGCTTCAGCCCTAAGGCCTGTAGCTCCAGAGTCAACCAACTATGACTTCCTAGGGCTTCGCAGCCACATCCGGGGACTTCTCACAGTGTGCGTACCCACTTTCTCAAGCTGGTTCCCCACCCACCCTGTAGGTCCGCCCACACCCACCCTCCTCCTCTTCCTCCTAAGACTGACCGCCCCCTGGTAGGGGCCACTAGCCCTTGGGCAGGCTGACCTGCTCCTCTAGTTTGTGACAGAGCAAAGGGATCCAGTTTCCCTCACTAATCCCAAGTTCCAGGTATAGACGTAGTGTTCCTAGATGATTGAATCACCCAGGCCAGACGGCTTATTCAGTTACTGGATCCTGCCCTACTCTTCACAGAGACAGTAACTTGCCTTGCCAGCATCCCGCTGTAATAAGGTCATTATGGAGGGGGCCTGGCCCAAAGTAAGTGCCTAAGATAAGACTATTCTTTTCCTTCCTGTCTTGCTGAGTTTACTCTTTACAATATAATAGCAATTTTGAGAGACAGTCTCGGAGTCTTCAAATGCTTCTCTCCCAGGCAGCCTAGGGGGTTGGAAAGGGGCCCTTCAAGACAGGGTCAGGACACCATACCCTGGCCTTATTGCCTACTTGCTGTGCACTCTTTAGCAGGTCCCTTAGCTCTTCTGGGCTGCAGTTTTCTCATCTGTAAAATGAGATGCTCGGGGCCAGATGATCTCTCAAGCACCCACTAGTCCAAATTTTCTCTGATCACAATTCAGCATTTCTCCTTAAAATATTTAGAAATGAGTATTCTTTGCCTCTGTGAAGCCAGAGGTACTTGTTCCCACCCAAACCTGTGGTGCTTTTAAGAAAATTACCCTAGAGATGCTGTGGAAATGGCCTGGGGCTGCCTTTCCAGAAAAGGGTCAGTGTCCAGAAAAGGACATGTGAGCAGTTGACCACTGTGCACGGCGTGGAGTAGGGACCCCGGGGCTCTGGGTCCTGCCTGCCTCCTCCTAATTTAGCCCTATGATCGCAAGTCCCCTGCACCCCCAACTCTAATTAGCTTATTTGCAAAATGGGAATAGGAAGGAGTGAGGGTAAGTTTGCGCTAAGCATTTTAAACTGTTTTGACATTATAAAAGCCATTAAAAAAATAGAGGAAATTTGGGAAATAGATATTAGGGGAAAAAGTCATTTAGCACTTCATCTTTCTAGTTTAGTTACTAGTCATCACTAGTTTGGTCTTTCCCTTTTCTTCATCAATGTGATCTAGCTAGTAACTATGTTAAGTTCATGTCTTTTTTGTTGTTGTTGTTATTTTTTCATTTCTGGTCTTTTGGACTTTGTTTTGTCATAAAAGTTTGCAGGTTGCTTCATGATCTTTGCAAGCATCACATATAATGATGCATACCTCTTGTCATTCCATTTGAATTTTGGGGTATTTTTGAATGCTAAAGATAATTTTTTTCTTTTATTGTTTATAAATATAAGGCTATATTTCATCTTTGTGTGTGTGTATAGATAGATATATTTGTTTCTAAGGGACTAGATTCTCAAGAATAAATTCCCTAGAATGAAATTACTGCTTTAAAGGATTTCATCATCGTTGCAGCTTTTGGGACATTGGTCAAATTGCTTTCCAAAAGGGCTGCACTGACTTACGATGCCATCAGCAATTACCCATGGCTGCATCTTCACCAGAACTGGTTGTTAATCACTTCAACGTTTTATAGATTTCACAGACAAGGCAGTGCCTAATTATTTCAGTTTGCATGCTGTTGATTAACTGAGGAAGCCAATCATTTCTCCATATTTTTTAAATCTTCCCTCTTTCCAGGACCAGGAAATCTCAGAGACCCATCACTCCAGTCTTCTAACATTTTAAGGCTGGGAGCCTCCAAGAAGGCGGACAGATAGCACAGGCTTTCAGGAGTCAGACAGGAGACCACTGAAGAGGTAAGTAATGGTATTCAGCATTTGCTGGGTGGAAGCAGAGAGGAAAACTGTAACATGTAACTAAAGAATGCCTAAAGAGGGGGGCACCTGGGTGGCTGACTCTTAATTTCAGCTCAGGTCAGGATCTCAGGGTCATGAGATCAAGCCCTGCGGAGGGGGCCCCATGTTGGATGCTGAGCCTGCTTGAGAGTCTCTCTCTCTCCCACTCGAAAAAAGAAAAGAATCCTAAAGAGGGATTATGGCTAAACTCCAAAGGAATACCCCTCTTCTGTGAGGTTTTGGCAGCTCATTTTATGTACATTGGAAATAATGTGGTTGCTTTTTCTTCTGTAATCAAGAAGAGCATATAAGAATTTATTCATGAAGTTAAAGGTAGAATACTTACTCACGTGGGCTGGGTTTAGGAATTGAGACAAATACCTTTCTTAAATGCAATACAGTATAGCAGGTTTTTTCTGTATCTAGTTGGTATGCTTAAAGTACTTGAACTGATGTCCCCAGTAATAACCATGTGTCTTAATCAAAAAGTTAGTAAAAACCCATGACCTTTAAAAGACTGGAGTCTTGCCACCGGGGATTCTCCATCTTTCCTTAAATATACTTACTTCAGTTTTTCCCAGGTCTCTTCACCAAATTTCTCTGTCACAAGGGATTGCAGACAGGTGTTGATAAATCCATACTAGAATACAAAACAAGAGGGAAAATGTGGATAATGAAGCACAAAATCCCTAGTCATAGACATTTGAACAGTTTCTTTTAGGAAAAGTGCAAAGGTATCTTCTTGAGAAAATGAATTATACTTCTTCCCTCTTTCTTATGAGTTTATTGGTTTGACAGTTCTGCTTCTTCTCAACTTAGAGAAGTCGTTTCACAGAGAAAATCTAGGAGCTAAATTTAAAATCAGACTAGAATTAGGGGCGCCTGGATGGCTCAGTGGGTTAAAGCCTCTGCCTTCGGCTCAGGTTGTGATCCCAGGGTCCTGGGATCGAGCCCCGCGTCGGGCTCTCTGCCCAGCAGGAAGCCTGCCTCCCCCCCTCCTCTCTGCCTGCCTCGCTGCCTACTTGTGATCTCTTGTCTGTCAAATAAATAAATAAAATCTTAAAAAAAAAATAAAATCGTACTAGAATTAGAAGAGGTTCACTGTCATCATCTCCAAAATGGGAAATCATTTCATTAGAACAAAGAGTTCAAAACACAACAGGGGGCATGTGGTGGGGGGTTAGAGATGGGGACCAGGAAGGGCACTCACCTCACACCATGTCAAAAAGGCAGCAAAAGGATGATTTTCTTTTCTTTATGAAAATGAGTTAGGGATGGTGTGTTTGTGTAGGAAGACATCAAAAGTGGAGGAAAATAAAGGGAGAAAAAACTAACAAGAAAGAAGGAGCAATGGGATTAGCAGAGTTTTCTACCCGGTTTGCTCATTAATCTGTGGTCTTCCTTCTTTCCTCCTTCATATAAAAAAAATTTTTTTTAATTAAAAAGGGCTAATCAGTGCCTCTGCTTGGTGAAGAGGAGTACAACCCATGCAGGCCACCCATCTCCACAGCATGGGGACACCTAACCTAGGGGCTGTGATGATTGGATTAGATTTGAAACCACCAAGGGAACTCAGTTAAAAAAAAATTTTTTTTTTCATCAAGTAAAGAATCCTTCTGTCTCACAAATATCAGGCTCAAGATTTATCTTATAAGTTTGGATCTTTATGTATGGGGATTTCTTAAAGGGAAAGAAGCCAATGCCACCCAGAGGAAGAGGGCTCTGAGCTCTGAGAGCTATTTCTAGGAACAGAATGTACACTGTGCTTGGCTGTGTTTCCAGGTCCACACCCCAAATGTAGTCTTCTCCCTTCACCCCATCTCATCCTGGCTCGACGTGTGCCCCCAACGTGTGACTCATTGACAAGACCACACCGTAGCCTGGCATTTAAAGCATTCTCTCAAACCACCGAAATTAATGTTTCCATGATTCCTGCCACTGCTGCCTTAGGCTTACCCAAAACACCTTCCACCTCTCCCCAAATACAGATGGCCCTTCCCTGACAGTGTTTTCTCCCCCATTGCTCAGTCACTCTGTGGCAAGTCTTGGCTCCATTGTCACCTTGTTTCGAGAACCCATCCCACTTCCTCTGCCACATACTGGCTGGCATTCCCTGGGTCCCAGACTCACCACCGGACCCCTCTGTGTCCTTATCACCCCAGGATTGTTATGTTACCATATCACATGTGCACACACATATTTCCTATTTATCTATCTACACACCCATCTATCAACACACCTTTGTAAGTTCCTTGGGGTCAGGAAGTAGGTGCAATTTATCTGTATTTCAACTAAAGCGGCAAGATGGCATCTGGTACATAGTAGGTATTTAATAATACTTACTGAACAAATGAGTACTGAATTGAAGCCTGGAGTTTGAAAGCATGAAAATGTTTGAATACCTCCAGGCATTTCAAATCAATTCAGCGTTAGCAAAGATAGCAACTGTTTATCCTAGCTATGTTGGCAGGTGAATGCCGAGGCCAATGAAACTATCATGCCTGCCGCCCAAGCCTCGTAGTGTGTGACAAGGGGAATCAGCCGGTGGGTCATAACCACATGGGATCACATAGCTCAAAGCTTAAGGACTTTAGGGTCAGTAGGTCGTGCACTCTAGGACCAGCGCTGGGTCTTCGGCATTCGGTGGTCTCTGAAGCCAGTGGCATCGGTTACCGTTTGGGGGCTCTGAACATCTAGGTCAGAGAACAGCCCCCTCACCTTCTGCTGGTCATAAATACGCTTTCTCCTGAATGTTAAAATCGGGGGACTTCTTCCACCCCTGGAGAGAGCAGAGAGGCAGGGGACAGGCTGGTCCTGCATCTCTGAGAGGTCTTTGGTACATGCCTCTCGTGCACCAGCTCACGGGGAGTCTCACTGAGACCCACTCTTTGGACATTTGACGGCATGACTGGAGTGGACAAAAACGACAGATAGCTCCCAAATTCTCTAACACTCAGGAACCAGTACCCTTAAACCAGTTACATCATTGGCTGGTGGCACCTAAGTCTTTTGAGGGCTCTTGGATAGTAGCTGTGGTACCTTTAAGAAGCATCAGTGTTCAAAAGAAGCAATTGTTTCCTTTTTAGAAAAAGTCAGAAAATGTTAAGTTTAGCTAAGTATTTCTCCTGCAAAGATCACTTTGCACCATCCCTATCTAATCCTGCTCCTGGGGCCTGCCATCTGCTGTCTGGGGGATGGGGGCCCCCTAGTCTAATCTGGCCTCACTGAGCCCAGAGAGGGGGTGTGGCTTAGAGGAAACAGCTTGCGCTTGCTCTGGAGCCAGATGGCTTTCCCTCTCTGTGCCTTGGAGCTTCGTGGCTTTGGGTAAATGGTCTACCCTCTCTGAACACGCTCTGTTTAAGAGCTAAGCTGAAATAGAATCGATCACCCTTGTAGTACTCTTCTTAGGGCGATAGAGGAACGCTGCCGGCTGCACAGGTTGCTAGGCGACCCCACATTTTACCAGCTGTTTGACCCCGCACCGTCACCAAGTCTCATTCATCCTCAGCTGTTTCGTCTGGAAAATGGGGATGAGCATGGTCCCTTCCTCACTGGTTTGAGGTGAAGATTAAATGAGGTTGTAGGTATGAAGCAAATGCTCCTGGAAAGGTTAGCCATTTTTCTTTGAGAATGTGCATCTCGAGCAAGAGGGGCTCCACACATGGACACGAAGGGGAAGGGAGGACAGAGGACACCGGGAGGCCCTTACCATGTTGCTGCAGTGGCTGCCTTCAGGTGGAAACAGTCATGGGGGAGCACCAAGCTCCCAACTAACCCGTCAGCCCCCAGTCATTCAGAAGAACGCCCGGCATCTCCCACAGCCTGTCTTGTAGCCTCTGGGCGTCCACAGGGAAATCAGGAGCTGAGCACTGACCCTGCAGCTAGAAGCTAACTGTTGAGTCCTTAGTCACGGAGGGAGGAAAAAGTAAAGCTGCCCCCACCAGCTAATGCGTGGGACCCACTGCCAGGTTCCCCTCGGGGTGCAACTCCCTGGTGCTAATTCCTTGGGGGGTTCAGCTGGAAACCTGAAATTCTCCCAGAGGTGCCAATACAACAACAACACGGTGCGGGCAGCTTGGAGCTTCCAGGACCTCGAGCCAGCAGAGCCCCCACCCCAAGCGCTCCCTGGCAGCTCCCCTCCTGTGGCAGAAGGCTCAGAGGGCCAGCACACATCCTAATCCTGCTGGACTCTGGGGCTGACTTTGGCTTCCCACCCAATCTTGCTGCAAATTCAGAAACTCACTTTGCTCCCTCTCCCACTCAATTCCCCCGCAGAGAGGTTGGCATCTCATGCTCTGTGACGCATTCTTTCCCAGCTTGGCTGAAGAGGGAGGACAGGATTCCTGAAGCCCAGGAGGCTTTTGCAAAGACATTTGTCCTTTCATTTGACAGATCGCAGCCAGTCACTTTCCTGTGTGATGTCACCATGGGGAGCACCTGGGGAGTACAGAGGCTGAGATGTGGGCTCTGCTCCCACGTGGCCAGCCACAGGGCCCTCTGCCCCCAGAGCACTCTTAGAACCCTGAACTTGACTTTCAGGATGCCCCTGGGATCCTGTTGGAAGACTGCCTTGCGGATGAAATGGCCTTTTGAGGTCTTTTTAGTTCTTCTCTAATTAAATCTCCTTGGATGTGGTCCCAAGTTGGCAGGTCTTGACCGGAACTTGACTCTATGATGTTATAATGTGAGACTCCCTGGTGCCTTAAAGCCTTACCTTCCTCCCCATCCTCACCCCATTCAGGCTCTGGTAACCTCTCTCCTAGGGGTCTATTTCCTCTGTATTGTGATCAGAGGGGAGAACCCAGTCCCCAACCACATCCAATGAATAGCGCCTACAACACCTCTAACAGTCATGCTGGCTTTGGTGTAAAAACAAGAGTAAAAGGGAATACAATGAAGCTTAAGGGGTTGGGGAACCCCTTGAGGTTGCAGGGCTCTGCGGAGGTGTAGGACAGCCCCATGGATGCAGCACATGGCCATGGCAGCAGCTGGTGAGCCTATGATGCCAGGGACAGAGGCATGTCCCTGAAATGAAGCCCTCCTTAAAGGACAAGGCATCTTTAGCTTTGTACGCCCAACACGGAACACAGACAGTCAAATTCCAGACAATGTTGAAAGATTTCTCCCCTCTCAGGAGTCTCTCCTTCCCCACCCCCTCCCTCACCCGCCCTCAGATCCCTCTCCTGGCCTGCCCCTCCCCCACCCTTTCTGCATCCCCCTTAGAAAACTCCCCTTGCCTCCCCACCCAGTAGGCTCCCTTGTCTGTCCCACGCCCTCCTGCCTTCCTCACGCCACCCGCTCCATGGAAAGACCTAATACTCAGACAGACTGGAACTCCTTTAAGACCCTTCTTCTTCCTTTCTGACACAGAGACTGCTTATTCTCAAAAGCTAGCCTCTCTCTCTGTTATTCCTGGGCGGAAGGAACATGTGTTCAGGAGGAGAAGAAAAGGCTCTGGACTAGGTGATTTCCATAATTATGCTTCCCAGGCCCCCACCACCATTCATCTGACAGTCTTTTCTCCCCTGCCAAGTGGGCCTGCTCCCGCTCTCTCTCTTTTGCACCCCCCAGCCCTCAACCCTGCTTTTTCAAACACGCCAGCACGCTTGCATTTCACAATAAGTAAATGGTAAAAAAAAAAAAAAAAAAAAAAAAAACTCTCCATTTTCTTTCTCATGCAGCAGATGGCAGGTCTCAGGAACTTGGTGGAAATTAGGCTTTCTGATTTTCTAATAAATTTCAGTATCTCACACAAGCACAAGCTGGTTCTGATTCTGATGTTAAGTGCCATATGGCCTAGCATTCGTGGGCTGTGGCCGCTTCATCCTCAGGGTAACAAGGAACAGGGGATCTTTCCTAGAACAACGCGACGGAGCTTGTACGGACCAACTGGATCCGTCGGTGAATACCGTTTGATAACAATATTGTATATGGCAGGGGAGCAATTATCTCTCTTTTATGGTATGTGTTAATTTCCACTGCCAGTTTTCCTAATTACAACTGTCACTCAAAGGACGACTCTCTGTAAATACCCTGTAAACATCTGAAAAGACATAGGCCATGCGTGCATGGAGGAAAACGTCCCTGGATTTTGAAACTGTCTGGAAATTGGCTGACATTTTTTGTGTTTTTCAATGGCATAGGCAGCCTAGTGAGGAACTTCCCATATATGGAAATTCCCTTCTCTCTTCTGGGACAAAAGGGGGCCCCTGCCCTGACTGTAACTGTTGGTCTGAAGGTCACTTTCCACTGGTACCTCTTTTGGTCTTCAGGGTGCTGCTGGGTGACCTTTGACGAATGCCTCCACCTGGGTGGCTCACCAGCCCACACCCCAGTAAAAGGGTAAACCGTCTCCATCATCGCAGAAAGCTCCCTCGTGCCTTCTCAATCAGCACCTCCCACCCCCAATGACTGTCATGATCATCTCAATAGATTAGTTTTGCTGGCTCTTGAACTTCAGCACTTCGTGTAAATTAAATCATACCGCATGTTCTCTTCTGTATCTGGCCTCACTTTTAACCTGTGTTGGGTGCATTGAAGAAACTCATTCCCCAAATTGGACATCACGTCTGTAAACACACACTCATTTACACATATTTTATGATATGGAATGAGATCCTATAAGGTTAACTCTCATCTCCTGTGGTCTACAGCCTAGGTCTCAGGTGTAATGAGAAACCTAAACCTTTCATTTTGTACATGACAAGGAAAGGGGGTGGGGAGGTGAGAAACCATAGAAGTTTGCTAGAGTCAATCTGTATAGTTTGATGAAAGAAATGAGAGCAAGAGGGCAAGGAGAGAGTATGTGAGCAGAAGATTTTCTCTGATAAAATATAACCATCATCTGGTTTTTGTTTGTTGGTCTTTGCATTTCTGGAGCTGTAGCTGCCTTACTCTTGGTGCACCCAAAAGGAGGAAACTGAGATTAGCTAGTATTCACCTGGCTTGCTAAGAGGGACTGGGACATAGATGGGAGCACATCGGAGAGACTGAGAGAGGTATTTCCGTATCAGCCCAAGTCACAGAGCGTTCTCAGAAGGGTGAGCCCTGCATAACTTTACTCACACCCCACGAGCCGAGGGCCTGGCCTAGATTTCCTCCGTGGGGGGACTAAAATCTCACTAAAAGATGGCTTGAGGTAGAGCTTGCTTGGCTGAGGCAATAGCCGCGAAATAGAACCAGATTTCTTTCAGGCATGGTTTCATATTTGGAACTTCGGCATGCAGAAACAACAGGGTCGGGGCGCCTGAATGGCTCAGTGGGTTAAGCCTTTGTCTTTGGCTCAGGTCATGATCTCAGGGACCTGGGATCGAGCCTCACATCGGGCTCTCTGCTCTGCAGGGAGCCTGCGTCCCTCTCTCTCTGCCTGCCTCTCTGCCTGCCTGTGATCTCTGTCTGTCAAGTAAATAAATAAAATCTTTAAAAAAAAAAAAAAAAGAAACAACAGGGTCACTTAGCAGTATGAATCTTCAGGGAAAACTTTCCAGAAGACAGGCTGGTTCCTTTTTTTCTTCCAGTTTTATTGAGAAATAACTGCATCTTGGTTTAAGGTATACAGCATGATAGTATGATTTGCATATGCTCTGAAACGATTACCACAATGGGTTCCGTGAACATCCATTTCTCAGAGAGATACAAGAAAAGGAAAGAAAAATAGAAAAACAATTTTCATCCTGTGAGGAGAACTCACAGAATAGACTTCTTTAAGCACTTCCCTACACACCATGTGGCAGGGGCGGCTAGTCATCATGTTGTACGTTACGTCCCTGGTGCTTATTTATCTCATAACCAGAATTTGTACCTTTTGACCACCTTCCTCCAACTTCACCTCCCTCTCCCTCCCCCTCTGGTTATCACAAGTTTGATCTCTTTTTCGGAGTTCTTTTTTTTTTTTTTTTTAAGATTTTGCATATATGTGAGTTCATACAGTAGTTTCCTTCCTTTGTCTGACATATTTCACATAGCATAATGCCTACTGGGCCCATCCATGCTTTTGCGGATGATAGGATTTCCTTGTTTTTAATGTCTGAATACTAATCCACGGCGTGTGTGTGTGTGTGTGTGTGTGTGTGTGTGTGTGTGTATGTGTGTGTGTATGTGTGTGTGTGTACCACAACTTCTTTATCCTTTCATCCACTGGTGAACACTGAGGTTGTTTCCATGGCTTGGCTATTGTAAATAATGCTGCTGTGAACATAGGGATGCAGCCATGTTTTCAAGTTGGTGTTTTCGTATCTGTTGGATATATTCCCAGAAGTGGAATTGCTAGATGATTCGGAGGTTCTATTTTTACTTTTCTGAGGCTCCTCTATACTCCATACTGTTTTCCATAGCAGATGTACCAATTTACAATCTCACCAACAGAGCACAAGCATTCCCACTCTCCATATCCACGCCAGCATTTATTACTTCTCGTCTTTTTGACGATGGCCATTCTAACACATGTGAGATGATATTTCCTTATGGTTTGGATTTGCATTTCCCTATTGCTTAGTGACGCTCAGCATCTTTTCATGTACCTGTTGGCCTTTTGTATATTTTCTTTGGTGAAAGATCTATTCAGATACTTTGCCGGTGTTTTAATTGGATTGTTTCTGGGGTTTTTGTGTTATTGAGTTGTATGAATTCCTTATATATTTTGGATATTAACCCTTCATCAGATATACGATTTGCAAATATTTTTTCCCATTCTAAGATTGTCTTTTCATTTGATTGATGGCCTCTTTTGCTATGTAGAATTTTTTTAGTTTGATGTAGTTCTATGTGTTCATTTTTTATTTTGTTGTTTTGTGCTTTAAGTGTCATATCTTTAAAAAAAGGTCATTACCAAGACCCAGGTCAAGGAACTCTATTCCTATGTTTTCTTCTAGGAGTTTCATGTTTTCAGGTCTTATATTTAAGTCTTCAATTCATTTGAGTATAGTTTTGTAGGTGGTATAACATGTGGATCCAATTTCATTCCTTTACATGTGAATATCCAATTATCCCAGCACCATTTATTGAAGAGACTGTCTTTTCTCCATTAAGTACTCTCAGCTCTCTTGTCAAATATTAATTGACTCTATATGCTTGGGTTTATTTCTGGGCTCTCAATTCTGTTTCATTGTTTTGTCTGTTTTGATGCCAATACCATGCTATTTTGATGACTATAGCTTTATAGTATAGCTTGAAATAGGAAATGTGTTGCCTCCTGTTTTGTTCTTTGCAGGATTTCTTTGGTTGTTTGACATCTTTGGTGGTTCCATATAAATTTTAGGAATGTTTTCTCTTTCTGTAAAAAATGCCATTGGAAGGATACCTGGGTGGCTCAAGTCGGTTAAGCATCTACCTTCAGCTCAGGTCATGATCCGGTCCTGGGATTGAGTCCCACATTGGGCTCCTTGCTCAAAGGGGATCCTGCTTTTCTGTCTCCCTCTGTTTCTCCCCCTGCTTGTACTCTCCCCCACACCCTGACAAATAAATAAATAAAAACTTTTTTTAAAAATGCCATAGGAGTCTCGATAAGGATTTCATTGAATCTATACATGGCTTTTGGTAGTATTGACATTTTAACAACATTAATTCTTCCAGTGCCCGAACACAGGAAAACTTTCCATTTATTTGTGTCTTATTGGGTTTCTTTCATCAGTGTCTTATAGTTTTCAGAGAAGAAATCTTTCATTTCCTCAAATTTATTCCAATGGATTTTATTATTTTTTGATGCTATGGAATTATTTTTTGGTAAATGAAATCAATATATTTCTTTTCAGAAAATTCATTGTTAGCGTATAGAAATGTTACTGATTTTTTAATGTTAGTTTTATATTCTACAACTTTACTGAATTCATTGATTCAATCTAATAGTTTTTTGGTTGAGTCTTTAGAATTTTCTATATATAAAATATCATCTGCAATAAACACAATTTTACTTCTTCCTTTCCCATTCTAATACCTTTTATTTCTTTCTCCTTTTTTGTGCCTTCCCAACACTTACTGTTATTATTATTTACTTATTTTTACCTGTTATTTCTTTTCCTTGCCTGATGGCTCTAGCTATGACTTCCAATACTATGTTGGAGAAGAATGGTGGGAGTGGGCATCCTTGGTTTGTTCCTGATCTTAAAGGAAAAGTTCAGCTCTTTACCACTGAGCATGACATTATCTGTGTGCTTTCCTATATGGCCTTTATTATGTTGAATTTTTTCCTTCTGTAGCTAATTTGTTAAAAGCATTTATCGTGAATGGTGTTGAATTTTGTCAAGTGCTTTTCCTATGTCTGTCGAGATGATGATATAGTTCTTTTCTTTCATTCTGTTAATGTGGCATCTCACATTGATTGATTTCTGTATGTTGAACCATCCTTACAATCCAGGAATCAATCCCACTTGATCATGGTGAATGATCCTTTTAATGTGCTGCTGAATTCAGTTTGTCATTATTTTACTGAGGATTTTTTGCATCTATATTTATCAGGCATATTGGCTGGCGATTTTCTTTTCTTATAGTGTCTTTTTCTGGTTTTGTATCAGGATGATGCTGGTCTCTTAAAATGAGTTTATGTTCCTTCCTCTTCAGTATTTTAGAAGAGTTTGAAAATGATTGCTCTTAATTCTTCTGTAAATATTTGGTAGAATTAACCAGTGAAGCCATGTGGTATGGGCTTTCCTCCATTAGGAGAATTTTTATTACTAATTTAATCTCCTTACTAGTAATTAGTCTATTAAGATTTTATATTTCTTTCTTTCTTTCTATTCTAGTTCTTTCTTTCTTCAGTCTTAATAAGTTTTATATTTCTAAGAATTTTTCCATTTCTTCTAAGTTGTCCGGTTTGTTAGCATATAGTTTTCTCATATAGCCTCTTATGATCCTTTGGCTTTCTGTGGTATAGATTGTAATGTCTCCTTCTTCATTTATAATATTGCTAATTTGAGCCCTTTCTTTTTTTCCCCCTGGTTAGTCTAGCTAAGACTTTGTCAATTTTTTTTTTATCTTTTCAAAAAACCAACTTATAATTTGGTTAGTCTCTTCTATTTTTTTCCCATTCTCTACTTCATTTATTTCTGCCCTAATCTATATTATTTCTTTTTTTCTGCTAACTTTAGATTCAATTTGTTCTTCTTCTAGTTCCGTAAGGCTTAGAGTTATGTTGCTTACTTGAGATCTTTCTTCTTAATGTAGGTGTTTATTGCTATGAACTTCCCTCTTACTACACTTTTGCTGCATCCCACAAGTACTTGTATGCTATGTTTCCATTCCCATTTGTCTTGGTTTATTATCTAAATGTCCATAATAAGTGCTTGTTGGACTCTTGTCACGCTGGTTGTGATACTAATAGCTCACTTCTACCAAGCCTCACTACGTGCCTGGCACAAAACACTGTAGGATGAACTACATGAAATTGCTGTTCTTATGAGCCGGAGACTTGAATACCAGCAGTTTCATTTGGCTCCAGTGAATATTATTTCATCCTTATCACAATCCTACATAAAGTAGGTCTTATTGTCATTAAATCCCTTTAAAGACGACAACATTGAGGTACAGAGAAACTAAGTAGCTTCCTTAAGCCAGTTAGTTTAGGAGGTGGTATGCAGAGTCAGTCCCAAGTCTCTATAGCCTCCAAGAAAAGAATAAATATGGTGGATAATAACCACCACCCCCCCCCTTTTTCTTTTACAAGAAACTGAGGACTGTCTTGAAATCAAGAGGTATCTTCAAAAAATCTTTTTCCAAGGAAGTCAAACTCTGGCCCATGGAGGCCCACTTTCTTTCATCTTCTATGCTGGTGGATGACATCCTACTTTGGACCTGGAGTTGCTGCAGTGTTGTGAAAAAACCCTGGAAAATGGGTTCTGAATGTGGAACTCTGGGTCTTTCTATCACAGACCAGAGCCTTCCCATTAGAACTGAGGAAAACAACAAAAGCTGAAGTTTTTCCTCTTTGAACCCAGTTCATTTCCTCCCTCCCTAGGAGCCCTGTGCTTTCTGGCAATGGTATCTAAGTCATTCTTTTTTTTTTTTTTTTTTTTTTTTTTTTTAAAGATTTTATTTATTTATTTGACAGACAGATCACAAGTAGGCAGAGAGGCAGGCAGAGAGAGAAGGGAGGAAGCAGGCTCCCTGCCGAGCAGAGAGCCCGATGCAGGGCTCGATCCCAGGACGCTGGGATCATGACCTGAGCCGAAGGCAGCGGCTTTAACCACTGAGCCACCCAGGCGCCCCTGGTATCTAAGTCATTCTGAGAGGGTGTGTTTCTTTCTCTTTCTGTTGACATTTCAAGCCTTCAGGGATATAGAAAGAGGGCCAACAGAATTATTAGGCGTGAAGTGCCACCATGTGGCCAAATGACCACATACCAACAAGCCCGCTGTGTACTTGCTCCACTGCAAGGAGGCCATGGGATGTGGCTTTGAATGCCCACAAATCCAGACATGTGGTAGAACACAGCTCAGCACACCGAACTCAGGTGTGAGTCCTCCCTCTGGAACTGTTTCCCAAGGTCTGGATTAATCATGAAAATGTCATTCGTCTTCCCTGAGTGGCAGTTCCCCTCAGTGTCATACGGTGCTATGACTTCCGAGGATGGGAGTCCAGGAACAGTGAAGTGAAGACACATCTGCCTTTCCAAATTACATACAGAAGCCACGCAAGAGTGGAGATGAGGGGTCAGATCAAACAATAGCTCTGACACTCCTGTTAAGGCTCACTGAAGACCAAATTCAGTCAGCTTCCAATCTACCCTAATCCATACTTCCATTTAATTTTGGGGACAGCTGCAAATGAATCAGATGATCAGTCTGGGGGCCATGATCATTCTGTAGAGGAAGCATGACAATTAGGGATTGTCACATTGTAATCAATTGATCATAACTGATACACTGCTATTTTCCGTGGGCCTGTAATAGTGTTGGTGGCAGTATTTTCTGTGTGCTTGCTCTGTGCCAGACACTCCAGTGTTTTAGGGGCTCCTACACCCCCACAAGGGAGTTACTTGTGCCATACCACTTGACAGTCAGGAAACTGAGGCTGAGAGCAGTTGAGTATCACATCCAAGGCCAACTGGCCACTGAGTGGAAGGACCCCAGCCAGACCTCTGACTCCAGAACACATTCTTAATTTCACATTGGTTCCGTACTGTCTTCTTGCAGTTATTTCAGGAAGCTGTACTACCTCTAATCATGTCTAACACATTTCAGGATTTCTCTTTTACTGGCAGAGTTTTTGACTCTCCTAAGTGATGGCAAGTCATCATCCCTTAATATGGCCACAGTTAACAATTACCGTCTACAAGGCACTTTACTGGGTGGCCATCATTTATCCCTCCCTGTAACACTGCAAGTTAAGAACTAGTATTATTGTGCCCTATTGTCATTTGAGAAAAGCAAGGCCCAGAGAGCCTGCGCCACCAAGCCACATATACACCCCAGGGGTGGGGGGTCTGTAGAGGGCCTCCAAGTGAGAGCAGGTGGTTGCTCGGCAGAGGAGGTGTGTGAGGGCCTGACCACCCCCTCCCCGGGCGAGGGACACCTAGCCACTGCACCTGCCTGCCAGATCCTTGCTGCCCTGGTCTGTTACACTCCACTGCTTCTTGGGTGCTCTTGAGTTCTAGAAACAGCCAGAAGGAATCTGGAGCTGGGTTTTGTGAGTAGGGTCAGTGAGCTCTCTGGATGTAGACAATACCATTTTGAATCAAAATCAAGACTGTTTTTCTTACCCGGCTTTGGTGCATGGCCTGCTGTCCCCACACCACCTCCCTCCACTCTCTGTGCTCTCTTCCCTCAAACTCGGAGCATTATCTTCACCTCATCCAGTGTTTTTCCTTGCACCACAGACACTCCTTCTCTCCCGAGCCTCTAAATGTTGGCATACTGCCACTCTGCCTCACAGCCCTTCAGATCTCTCCTTGATATCATAGTGACTCCATCTCTCATGACTTCAGATTCTGTCTCTGGGGTGGCAGCTCTGGGTTTTGTACTTCTAGATCCAGGCACGCCCCTGAGCTCTACACAGAGGTGTCTAATCTCCCACCTGGAAGTCCACAGAAAGCTCTGAGTTAACAGCTACAAAATAGAACTCTTGATTTCCCTCCCCCGTCCCCCTCCAGAAAAACCCCTGCCGACCAGCCCCTCTGTTAATCCACTTCATAAATCATACCTGTGGTCACTAGCACCTCGAGCTAGAGCCCCATGTCTCTGTATCTAGTTCCTGGCCAGCCTAAACACCTATAAGTACTGCTTCAGAGTCTCTCCCAACCCAGCCATCTTGTCGCAGCCCAGTCCTCCCATCCATGCCGCCAGCGACACCTCCTGTCTGGCCCACAGAGAGTGACCCAGCTGGTGTCCCAAGTTGTCCCTTTGAGCCCTTCAGTAAAACCCCCACCCAAAAGCCACAGATGTCTTTCAAAAATTAAATCCGACTGTGCTACCCTTCTGTTCAGAACCCTCCAAGGACGACCCAGTACCTTCCATCCCGCATCCTCAAGGTCCCCCGATGCCTTCCTGCCTGGGGCCCTCATGCAGGCTCCTTCCTTGGCCTGACCAGTCCTTCTCTTGGTCTCACTCAATCCCTTGCTTGTTCAGAGCTCTGTTCAAGTATCACCACCTCTGCAGGGCTTTCTCTGACTAAAAATCCCACCTCCTGCCCTTCCCATTCTCCATTTTACTTCACAGAATTGATCATTCCCTGACACATTATTACGTTTGAATATATATGCATGTAGCATATGATTGCTTGTTGCCTGCACGCCCCTTCCCACCAAGTTTGTATAACCTCTGAAGGCAGGGAGTTGGTTCTATTCCCAGGGCCTGGAAGATATTCTCAGGGCCTGGAAGATTTCTGAGCACATACGGGGGCTAAACTAAGCTACTGCCCTCACGGAGCTCCCAGTCTAATGGGGGCAAGCGTGCACAAGTGAATGTGTATGAGAGTATGTGTGTAAGTATGTCTGTGTGTGTGTGTGTGTGTACACAGTCATGTGTTAGATCACAGTAGACACAGAGCAGCCAGATAATACATAGTAGAGGTTAAGATCAGTGATAGTTGAGATAGTGTGGTCAAGAAGACCTCTCTGAGGAGGTGACATTTGAGTATCTGAGAATGACAAATGAAGCTATGTGGGATCTAGAAAGCCCTTCCCAAGCCACCCTGCCCCAGCCAGCTCAGATGCCCCCCTTACAAGTTCCCTGTGACACCAAAGGCCTTCCTTCCAGAACTTACTTCAACTGTGATTCATGTGTGCTGGTGTAACACTTGGATGAAGTTATGTGTCTCCCGCAGACTGAAAGCTCGGTGAGAGATTCTGTTTATATTATAACTCCAGACACAAGCTGGGACATAGTAAATGCTCAATATTCTTTTTTAAACAACAAACAAATGGATAAACAAACATGGGCAGTTCCCCCAAGAGAATGACCAGAAAGCTTTGACACACTCTGTGGCCTGGGAGGTCAACCAAAATGGCTACATCAATTTATTTACAAAATGTGCCTGCCCAACCTCTCCCCTTACCACCATCACACTCCTCCTGCCCCTTTCAAGGAGAACTGCCCTTACCCGTGCTGTTGATGAGGAACTGGGGGATCCAAGGCAGCCATATTTGATTGGAAGGAGGTGGGAGCAGATATCACCTGAGAATGCATGTGACCCACAGGGGACCATAGGCAAGATCCACCACAGAAGTCAGACCAGGGGCCTGAGGGCCTCTCTTCCTGAGGCTGTGAGGAGCTTAATGGTTTAATCCCACAGCATTTCAGGGCCCACTTCCGGACTCACCACCGCCCGCCCCCACAATACACACAGCTATACTGCATCTTCTGGGGCTTCTTCTCTCCACTCTTCAGCTCAAGGTGTGGTAAAGCTTGACTCTTGGACCCGTCTGATCAAGTCTCCTTGATTTCTGTCAATCCGACTTTCCATGGCTGCTCAGTAGAAATCCTGCCCTTCAGTCAAGGGCATCCCCTTGCTGGCTACTATCCTTTCTGACTTTTCTGGTAACTATCCTTGTGCATGAAATGACAGCCTTTAGCAGTCCTCTGTCAGAGTCTAAAGCTGTCTTTCAAGAGAACCTCCACCGTGAAGCTCTCTGTGATACCTTGAGCTAAGTGCATTCTCTGCAAGTGCAGAGCTCCTCTCGTGGGTAGACTGAGATCCTCGATGAAGCAATAAATGCCCAGCACTATCTGCTCCATGTTCGTGCTATCTTCCCCTATAGGAAGGTTGCCTATTACCAAATGGCAGAAAGTGTGTCTTATATTATTTTGCTTGGTATATAGCAGTTGCTTACTAAGGACTTGATAGGTTGATTGAAGGGAAACATCCCTCTTGACCATCAGCAATGTTTATATAGACTGGCTATCCATTCCTCCCCCTTACAGGATTGAAGTACTATGTGTTTTCACCTGGTGATTTTGTGTAATCAGAAAGTCTTTCCAAAATAAGAGGCTGTCAGACAAGACAGAATTTCATTTTCACAAAACTAGAGGGTAGGGCACCTGGGTGGCTCAGTGGTTAAGCCTCTGCCTTCGGCTCAGGTCATGATCTCAGGGTCCTGGGATCGAGTCCCGCATCGGGCTCTCTGCTCAGCAGGGAGCCTGTTCCTCCTCTCTCTCTCTCTCTCTGCCTGCCTCTCTGCCTACTTGTGATCTCTCTCTGTCAAATAAATAAATAAAATCTTTAAAAAAAAAACTAGAGGGTAACAAATGGAATAAAGAAACTGGGAAATGACAGCTAAGTCAGAGTTCACCATGGATTTGAGCAGTTAGAATCAAGCTTAAAAGGAAAGTGGGCTGGGTTACAGAGAAGGACGAGAACACTTTGTGACACTGTGTGGGGGGGGGGGCTGAATATGGTCTCCCCACAGGAGGTTCCGCATCCCCAGAACCTGTGAATGTTACCTTATGTGGCAAAAGGGACTTTACAGATTTGATTCAGTTAAGGTTTCTGAGATGGGGAGGTGATCCTGGGTCATCCAGATAGGACCGATGTCATCACAAAGGTCCTCAGAAGGGGCAGGCGAGAGATCAGAGTGAGCAGGTAGAGATAGGAGGATAGAAGCAGAAGACTGGGGTGATGTAAGGCAGAACCCATAAGCCAGGCACGCGGCCAGGCTCTGGAAGCTGGAAAGGGCCAGGGGAGGGATACTCCCTTCAAAGCCTTCCGAAGGAGTCAGCCCTGCCCAGACCTTGATTTATCCCAGTCAGATGGATTTAGGTTCAGACCTCTAGCCTGTTAGAGGATAAATCCGTGTTGTTTTAAGCCCCTAAAGTTGTGGTAATTGTTACAGCAGCAGGAAGAAACTAGTTCACCATGAAAAGGCCATCAGTGAGGAGGGGAATGGTGTCTCCTGTGAGAACCGCTCTGGGCTCTGTGTCTGAGAGTGGGCTCCAGAAAGTTCTGTCCTGGAAGCCCCACGTTCTCAGTGGCAGACCTACCAACAAGGGGCAAAGGGCTGGGGATATACCACTCCACCTAAACTCTCCATGTATCTTCCTCTGTGAAGAAGACATTTTGTGGTGAGAGCTAGAAAGCAAGGTCTAAAGAACAAGCCCAATGCCAGGAACTCACATTCTCTTTTTGGACATTCTGTCTAAAGAAAGGTCTATTTCCATAAATCAAAACCAAGACAATCTGGAGAACCACAGTGCCTCGAGGAGCAGCTGATTGAATAATTGGTCAGTTATCACTGGGAGAAGAGAATCAATCAAATGAGCCGATTTTGCTGAATTGACTTTTATTGTCTTAAATTTTATTTATCTCAAGACCCCATCTCAGGATTCCCTAGACAAAGCCCAGACCCTGGGGTTTATCACCAATTTCAAATACCTAAAATCATCCCAGACACGCCAGCCTTCTGTTTCTGAATCATGGAATTTTTCAGGCAGTCTGTGTATAGTCTCATTAAAGGCAAAAATATACAAAATGTGAAGCAAAAGAGAAAAGTACAGCTTCATGCCCCATAAGCAATATATGCTTAAAAAAAAAATCAAGACTCCAAACATCCTCCCTGTCCTGTTTATTTTTTTCTTATCTGTAAAAGCAAAATGTACACAGAGTCTTCACCACATAATGTCAGGGTCGAATCCATGATAAACTGTAGTCTGATAAGAGGCAGGGTCAAGAGACCTTCATCCTGCAATGATCCTCAGTGGTGAATTTTCATTTGTGGGGTTTCAAAACAAGGCCACATTTGGGGAAAAGAAAGGTCTGTGGCAATGTTAACTTGGTGTGCTTTAATGCAGTTTATAAAACAAATCTCCCAAACATTTATTTTTCAGTCAGGCTTCTGGCTAGAGTGGGTTTAGGATAAGCAACAAAATGAAAGAAACCTCCCAAACATTGACATTGGCACTCAAAAAGAAAATAATAATAAAGACAAGTATTAAAACATTTCCAGTATATTTTCATCTAAAATGTGTTGACATAAAATTTCTAAGAATGCCTCGTAATTATTAGCGTGTTGTTGTTTTTTTTCCTTCATGTAGGAGTTACAAATACTTAGATTTAGACAGCTGGGTTCACACAGATAAAAAGTTCTTTATTAAAAAAAACTCAACAATGAGAAAATCATTACATGAGCCTGGCAGAAGAAAAGCTCTCTTCTGCTCTCAGACTAACCTTAGCCTAGAGCATTCTGGGCTTACTTTGGATTATTGGTTTGTCCTCATCTGTCTCCCTCCCTTATCCCCATGAGCACTCTTGCATTTATGAGTGTGCACCCACCAGGTGACTTCTTTATAAAAAAAAACACCAGAAGAAATAGTAAGAACGAACAAAATGCAATGTATTCTCCGAACCAGCGGTCCTCAAACTCGAGCAGGCAGAAACGCAAAAAGTATGTGAGAAATGCAAAGAATAGGTTTAAAAGGTAATTCGGATTCAGATAGTTACTAAACTCACAGGTCCTTTCTAGTCCAAAAGAACATAAGGATGCTGATTTTCCTTTTAACTGGGGGAGGGGAGAGGCACAGCCTGCCATCAACTGGTTGCAGGGGTGTCTGTGAGGACTGTCCGAACAAAAATTCGAAGAAAAGCACCGCTCACCTCCCGCCATCCCTAGCCCACCGCCTGTGGGAAATGGAGCTGGGTTTGGGGGCTGGGGGAGATAGTGGGGTCCTGAGGCAGGGCCCTAACACACTCCTTCCCATGCCAGGGGACTGGCCCCATCTCCAGGGTAATCCAGCAGAGGTTTCTAGAACACCGTGAGAGTGTTAGCGCAGAAGGAGCTGCTTCCTGAACTGCGATCTGCACGAAGGAGGGGAACCTCTGTTTGTAACCAGAGTGTTTCTGAGCCCCGTAGAGACCGGAGCTGCCTTCCTGAGGACTTTGGCCCAGAGACCTCTGGGTGGGCTCATTTCCTGTACTGAACACAACATTAGCAGCCGCTTGGACAGATGCACAGAGAACTGAAAGGGGGAGGCCAGGTTAGTGAGCTGGGACACTCCCACTCCAGGCCTTCCATTCCTCCTGCTGGTAGACCACCCAGGCTGTTCCTACCTGCTAACCTGCTGTGCCAGGCGAGCCGGACTCCACAGTCTCCCCAGGCAGGTGCTCTGGGAGGCCGCAGGTGTGTTTGGCACTAACTGGGCAGCAGCGGGCAGTGCTGCTGGGCTCATGAGCTTGACTTGGCTCCAATTTCCATTTTCAACCCTTCCAAACCCCTTGTGCTGTGCTGAAAGCAGCCCGCTTCTCGGCGACCCAGCCTGAGTCAGGCTGAATGTCTCAGAGTCAAGGCACTGTTCGCTCCCAGAGTTTCTCTCGAAGCAGCCACTGCCCTTTGGGGTTCTCAGCCTCATGGTAGTCCCCCCCCAAGAGACGCCAGGGGCTCCGGCGCGAAGAGCTCCGTATCCCATTCCATGTCTTCTCCTGAGACGTTGAAGAGGATTTGTCGGGGGCTCCCCAGGCTGGAAGGAAGGAATGAGGCAGACGGTTTAAGCGTGGTTTGGCTAGTTGCACAGAGAAGGGACGCTCTGAGCCACTATTCCAGTGGAGTTAACAATGGTAACTGGTCTTGGGAGAGTTGGATCTGGAGGGAGAAAGGCCAAAAGATGGTAGCAAAGTGGCCAGGAGGGGCCCAGCCAACAAGAAGTTCTCCATCTAAGTCAGGCCAATGCCTTTCCAAGGCAGGGGCATCTGATTAGTTTGGTGCTGGTTCCCTCTTGGTGCTATGCCCAACTCAACCCCAACCGCTCATTAAAAATCTGTAGCACAAGGTTGTCAGTGGCACAGCGGGGGTGGGGAGACAACGAAAGAGGGTGGCACAAAGCATGTGGCCCAAGAAGGCCAGAAGGAAGGGAGGCAGATCCACAACCGAAGTGACCATGAGGAGTGGTGACAGCAGTGAACCAGGCTGGAGTGTGAACATAGCTAGGAAAAAAACATCTTTAACAATGATCTCCCTCCCCCCAGAAAAGATAAGAATAATTTTGGGTATATAGGCTGGGGACTCAAGTCACCTTAAAGACCACCCCCCAGGAGTCTGGAGGACACGAAAACATCTTGGCTGAACGATGTGGTCCGAGCACTTACTCTTTTTTGCAGGCTTTGGGCTTAAATTTCAAGGTGTTGAATGCCCCTTCCACAGCCTTGGGCAAGTAAATGGGGTGCCTCTCGAGCCTCCTCTGAGTGCCAATGGTCCTGCACTCCGTGGTCCTTCGAAACTGGCCATCTGTCGCATGCACAGCGTGCACAGTGATGTCCTCGGAGTGCCGGCGTGGCGCCCGCAGGATCCAGTTGGAGTGCAGGCTGTGCACCCGGGAGCTGGTGGCAACTGGAAGAGAGAAGCCGGAGACCCGGGAAAGGAGGACTCTCCCTCAGGGAGGAGCAGGAGAGAGTGCCTCGGGCTGAGAGCCCACGACAAATGCACAGATCCCACAGTAGGTTCTTAGAGAGGATGGGAAAGGCAAGCAGGGGGGACGATCTGTCCTGACCCTGCAATTATGGTTAGGGAGACGGCGAAATATTGATGTGTTCATTAAAAATAAGGACACAGATCTATGTGTACTGACTTGGAGAGCCACCCACGATGGACTGCAAGTAGTGAAGTGAAAAGAGCAGAGGACAAAATAGCAAAGAGATCCTGTTTTCCGCATCCTTGGTGGATTTTTGCTGTCCTTTGGCCCATGTCCTGGCTTTCCCAGGCCCTGCTGTCAAGAAGAGGGCTGGCCTCTGTCTGGGACTGAGGGGCTACAGTCAAGGAGGAGGGCGAGCAGAGGCCCCTGCAAGGAACAGTGAGCTCGGAGAGTGGAAGGGATCATCTGTGAAATTCCATGAGAACCTAAATGTCACAGAGACAGGGCTTGGAGGCCCGACCAACTAAAAACCACAAGGATCTATTCTTTGATCTTTTGAGCATTAAGTAAAACACTCAAGAATTATGTAGTACTGGTGCCAAAAGTTGGTCCCTCAGCAACTACGGCCAGTAACCCCTGAATAAAATCGTCATCAATGACACCAAGGAGGGCAAGTCAAAGATGGAAGAAACTGACAGTCAAGTAATGGAATTTAAAGGTGGGATGAGCTCATGAAGTGGTAGGATTGCTTGCTTTCTACCAGGAGAGAGCCAGTGATGCAGGCTGGCAAGGACAAACGCGTCAACCGCAGCCCTTAGCTCAGTCCCTCTCCAGGCACCCAGGTGGGCCCAGCAGGCCCCCTGCTCCTCTGTGCATTGTCCTCAGAGCCCTGAGCATGAGGGCCTCAGAGGGCGCTGTGGGCAGAGGCAGGACAAAGCAGATGAAGGGGCAGTCAGGTCCAGCAGAGAGTGCCAAAGGAGCTCAGGTAGAGGGAGAAGCTAGATTTTTAAATACAGATTCTCTGCTCCTTTTTCTTCTTAAAAAAAAAAAAAAAAAAAGTGGTAAACTACAGAGAACCTAAAATTTACCATCCGAGCCATCTTTCAGTGACCAGTCCAGTAGTGCAGAATATATTCCCACTGGCCAGGGACGGCTCTCCAGGACTTCTTCCTCTTGCAAGACTGAAACTCTGTCTTCACACCCATGTCACACCAGCTCCCCCTCTAACCCCTTTCTTTAGTGCTTTGTCTCAGCCTTGGCCAGTGGACCACAGGAAGGAGTTTGGGTCCAAATACGTGACAGTTGTCGGGTAGGCTGGGTGGCCGCAGGGATAGCTAAAGCAAAGCCCCCTCCCCCCGCCCCCAGGAAAAGAGCAAGCCCTGGGCGGGACTCCGGAGTGCAGTGTGGGTTTCCCTTTACTCGGAGTTGGGGTTCCCCATAGCTCTTCCACCAGCCCACTCCAGAGACCATCCCCCACCCACCTCCTGCCCCGCCCCGGGCGAGCGCTCACCATCAAAGTCCACATCCTCGTTCGGGGGCTCTGCCTCAGCAGCCTGGGGCCGCTTCTCTGTATCCAGCTCGGCAATGATGGAATCAAAGAAGGCCATGGCCTCAGCCACATCAGCGCTGAACTGGGAGTACTTTTTTGCGGTTGCTTTCTGCTAGAGGCAAGGGGGCAGGAGAGAGAGTTGCCTGAGCCAGCCTCTGAGCACCCACACACAAGCAAGCCACCACCGCCAAAAAGAACGCAGCGTCACTGAAGCTGAATGTACGTGGGGTTATGAATTTGCAGAGTTTAAACAGTGAATTTAAATGAGCGCCCTGGGGAAGGAGGGTGGATGGCCCCATCCACAACTGTGGTGTGTCAGTGGGTTTCTAATTGCCTCAAGGAGAGACAAGTAAATAGTAAGATCTACCTCGTTCTCACTGTTATGGATCTTTAGGCAAAATACTTAGTCTTCTTTTGGCCATTTTCCCCTCAGGTAAACACCCGATTAGGGGACCGTGCAGCTCCTTCCGGGAGGCAATGAGGGGCTCCCAGCAGGAAAGAAAGGACAAGGTAGATTGGAAATGCTCTGAAAGAGCTTTCAGGACCCAAAGTGGCCAAACTTGGGCTCAAGTCATGGAATAAATTGAAGAAAAATTAGTATGATTGTTTGAAAAATATAAGGAATGATAAAATACGGAGTTTAAAAAAAAAAGTCTACAGTGTGCCTAACCAGCTTCCAGGCTCTGTCCCGATCTGTTCTTCTTCATGATCTCATTCCTCACCACGGTCTTCACAAAATCCCACCAGGGGAAGTTCAGGCCCCCTGGTGCACCTCCATGGAGAACTCTCAGTGAAAAGCACAGAATCATCGTGGGAGCCCATGAAAGACCATCAGAGGAATTTAGGAAAGAAAAGAACTCAGGGAGGATAAGAAGGGACAATGTGTGTTAACTCCGGCTGTTTGATCTCTGTAGAGTTATTTATTTTATGTGAGCATTTTTATTTTATTTTTGCTTTATTCGAGTAGAGTGAACACACCATGTTACATGAGTTTCGGGTGTGCAATGTAGTGATTTGACAAGTGTATACAGTAGGCTATGTTTACCGCAGATGTACCTTCCAGCTATCCCATTATATTACTATTATAGTATCATTGATGGTATTCCTTATGCTGTGCCTTTTGTTCTCATAACTTATTCATTCCATAACTGGAAGCCTGTATCTCTCACTCTCCTTCACCCATTTTGTCCAACTCCCCATCCCTCCCCTCTGGCAACCATTAGTTTGTTCTCGTATTTATAGGTCTGCTTCTGCTTTCTGTTTATTCATTTGCTTTTGTTTCTTTTTTGGATTGCACTTATGAGTGGAATCATATGGTATTTGTCTTTCCCAGTCTGATTTATTCCACTTAGCATAATACCCTTCAAGTCCACTCATGTTGTCTCTTAATGATACAATATTATCTTTTTATGGCTGTGTAATATTCCAGTGTGTGTGTGTATGTGTGTGTGTGTGACCACATCTTCCTTATCCATTTGTCTATTGATGGACACTTGGATTGCTTCCATAATTTGGTTATTGTAAATAATGCTGCAATAAACATCAGGATGCCTATATCTTTCCAAATTAGTGTTTTGTGTTCTTTGGGTAAATAATCAATAGTGGAAATATTGGGTCATATAGTACTTCTATTTTTAATTTTTTGAGGAACCTCGATACTATTTTTCACAGTGGCTGCCCTAATTTACATTTCCACCAACAGTGCACAAGAGTTTCTTCTTCTTTACATCATGGTCAACACTTGTTTCTTGTCTTTTTGATTCTAGCCATTCTGATAAGGATAAGGTGATATCTAATTGCAGTTTTGATTTGCACTTCCCTAATGATGAGTGAATTGAGCATCTTTTCCTGTGTCTGTCGGCCATCTATATATCTTCTTTGGAAAAATGTCTATTTAGGTTCTCTGTCCATTTTTTAATTGAGGGTTTTTTGTTGTTGTTGTTGTTTTGAATTGTATAAGTTCTTTATACATTTTGGATATTAGCTCTTCATTGGCAAATATCTTCTCCCATTCTCCCATTCACTAGGTTGCCTCTTCATTTTGTGGATGGTTTCATTTGCTGTGTAAATGCTTTTTATTTTGATGTAGTACCAATAGTTTATTTTTACTTTTATTTCCTCTGCTTCAGGAGGTATATCTAGAAAAATGCTTCTATAGCCAATGTCAGAGAAATTACTGCCTGTGCTTTCTTCTAGGATTTTGATGGTTTGGGGTCTCACATTTAGGTCTTAAATCCATTTTGAGTTCATTTTTGTGTATGTTGTTAGAAAGTGGTCTGGTTTCATTCTTTTGCATGTAACTGTCCCTTTTTCCCAACACCATTTATCCAAGAGACTGTCTTTTCCCCATTGTATATTCTTGCCTCCTTTGTCTTAGATTAATTGACTTTATAACCATGAGTTTATTTCTGGAGTCCCTATTCTGTTCCATTGATCTATGTGTCTATTTTTGTGCCATATGTGGGCATTTTTAGAGGGCGATGGTATTAAAAGTGAATATTAAATTACAGGCTGGAATGTTGGGAAATGAAATGATGACATCTGTAGGTACATACAAGATCTTGGTGAAATGTATACATTTCATACTACTAAAAACATTTTTAAACAGAAAGGTTTTTTTTTTTCCTTTTATATTTGTAAGGCGCTTTCTTAGAGAAAAGTTTGAAAAAGCCCAACAGACACTTGGATCTTTTGTGTTATAAGTGGAATACTATCCACATATACTTAATCCTCCCCCTTCAAAGAGCCCACTAAAATGAAACCAGGAGGGCAGAGAGAAGAAACCCTAATGACAAAGGGAAGAAGAAAGAGGCCATCAGTGAAAGATATATTTCCAGAAACTTCTGGCAGTTGCAAAACAACTGAAGTGGGGGAGATGTGAAAGAGCAAAGGGACCAGCCTTCTGGAACATCATGGGTTGGGGAAGTAAAAGGGTTACAACTGGACCCTTGGGAACTTGAAATGCACCAGACTTGGCAACACCAGGTACACTAAGGGTTCAGAGTGGGGAGCAGGACTGAAATCAGAAAGACTGGTTGGCATTCTGTATGAGCACAGCAGGCCAGGCCACCAGGCATCCTTCCTGCAGGCATATGACAGGAGGGCCCATCTCTAAAGCAGGTCTTGATACTTGTCCTCCCTGTGGTTTTTCTTAGTGGTCCCTTTGCCTTCAATGTCTCATCAGGGCTGATTCCTACTCATCCATCAAGATGGGCTGGGTCAACTCATTCTCCACTTGGACACACTCCTCTCCTGGACTGGTCTCTCCTCTAGGCTCCACGGTCTTCAGTCCCTAACCTAATTCTACTATGACACCTATCATTTTAGAATTTTTTTGTGTGAAGTGAAAGATAGAGAAACAAAGAATGGAGAAATCCACACAATCTGGACTGAACCCCAAAAGAAGGATGAATATTATTTAATAGGGATGCAAAGTCTGTAGGTCTTTGTATCTCAGCGCCCGTGGAAAGGGTGTCTCTGAGTCTCTGACTCAGAAACTTCCATCAGTGTTGGGTTTAAGGCAAGAGTCTCAGTCTCATATGTGGGCATCAGGTTCTTTTTCATGGAGTCACCCTGCAAAATGATCTAAGCTGCTCATTCCTCAGTGTCTCCAGGAAGTAGACTTTGGCCAGTAGCTCAGAGCAGCCTGAATCCATCACTTTCATTTATTAAAGAATTTAGAAAAGAGTCAGCTTTGGTGTCTTAACTACCAAAGGCTCAGAAATGAGAGAGACCGCAACTATTAGTTATGTTATGTCAAGGAACTCTTGACTGTGGCCTCTCGAAAATCTCGTAAATCCAGAAACTCCTCAAGTGTTGTCCTTCGAGGATCACATTTACAAGTTAAAAAGGAAATCATCAGCATATATGACGACTTTAGCCACCACACTTTCTGTCCATCAAAACCAGCGGACAAAGGTCCTTTTAGCTGCACACTTGCTGGTCATCCCAAATATTTAAATGTAGCGTTTGCCTCCAAAGCCTCAAGCTTTAGGATTTGAGACTCGGGTCTCCCTCCCACACCTTGCCCTGTCTACGAGGTTGAGAAGCGATTGCCTTCAGGGCCACCCTGACATAGAAGCCCCTCAGCCAGCCCAGGAGGGTCCACTCTTCCAGGTCCTACTTCTGGGGTCTCTGCTGCTCCGTCCAACACATTCCCATTCTAAAACTTGCTTCTGCTAGAAGAGCCTATAGATCTCAGTGTGCCTGGAGAATGAGACATTGGTGACTTTATCTGTGGCTGACCCATATTTACCTGTGTGGCTGAGTCTTATCCCAAAGAAGAGCTCCCCCACTTGCCACAACTGCCTTTGTCCGTTCCCCCTAAACCCTTCATGGAATGAAGTAGGGACATAAATAAGTGCAAATGAATAAGCTCCGCTCCTCTCCCTGTACCAACAACAGTGTAGAGGAGCCCCCACAGGGGTGCACCCCAACATCTACCTTTCCCTTCCAGTCCCCAAACTTGACCTAAACCCCCTCCTGGGAAGGCCTTCCCTCAGCTTGTCTTCCTGCAGCTTTGATTTGCTTCCTGGGTTTCATGGCTGGGTAGGAGTCAAGGATCTTGCTTATCTCTCTATTCTTTCTTTTTTTTTTTTTTTCATATAAGCAAATGTGAATTTATATTTGTGTTTACCCACTTCCTTAAAAAACAAAATGAAGCCTACGAGATAGGGCTGTAAACATTGCTTTCTTCACTCTGTGTAACCTGAGGACTACTTCACAGCAGTAGACAGAGACCCCCCTCCGCTCCGGGAACCCTGCCTGGCTCCCCATCGTGCGGACCCACTGTCAGAACAGACCACAGCCCCCTGTCGTCGGCTCTTTGGCTTCTCAGTAATCTTCGGCTATCCGAGTTAGTGCTTAATGCATATGCCATTTTGCATTTTGCCAATAATACCCTCGCTTGGGGTAGGCGTCTAATTATAAGTACTCTACTCTCTACGTATCTGCTTGATGGAGAGAATGGGAAGCATCAAGCCATCTGGCAAATCAGTCATACCTTAAGTGCACGTTCACGTGTCTCCAAATGAAGGCACCGTGGTGACTTTCTGAGTCCCAAGGCTAAGCTACACATCTGAGCCTTTTCCAGTCATGGTTTAAACCCAGGCTGACTCTCGGTTTGGTTTTTTTCTTTGCGTCCCCACAGTTTCTGTTGGCCTTTTCTGCCTCCACTGCCACATTCTCTTGGTCTCTAGCACAAGAGAGACAACAACCGAGGCTCAGGGTTCAGGGCCCAGGCCAATATCACAGGAAAATCTACTTCACGGGGCAGTAGTTGTACAAGAAGGGACACCAGGCGTCCACACCCCTGGGTGGGATGCAGTACAGTGTTCCCTCTCTGAACTCAGAACTCTGGCTAGAAGAGGATTGCTTCACTCCCAAACTTGGCTTTTTTCTAGCCCAGAATTTTTTAACTACTTCTCTGGACAACCTTCCCATTGCACCTGCCCGGGGCCCCGTGTCACAGGCCTCATGTTCCCTCGCTGTGGGCCCCACAGCAGCCCTGGGGAGGAGGCACGTGGGCTGAAAGCAGCTTGCCGGCTCCATTCCCCTGTGCCTTTCCCATGGAACCTTTGGTGGCCTCGGGGTTATCATTTTCCAAGCCTTCCTATCCCACCCCCTTCACACCAGGCCTGGGTCTCCAATTACTTTTCCCTTTGCACTTTCCCCAACTGAACTCCACTACATTTCTCATTGTCATTTCTGAGACCCCCAGTGCAGTGTATGATATTTTCCTGCATTTCAATCATCGGCCATCCTGCCTGGTTTCACCTGCTGTTTGGGTGCCTGGGTTTCTCCCATCCATTCTTTTTCTTCTAGGATCTGTCACTATTTGTCTGCAACAGGTCTGGATTCTACAAATTGACCTTCCCGTTCAAACAGGAATATCGTGTCAGAGGTTAGGTTGTGGGGGACGTTCTAAACCCACCCAAAGCCCAGAGGACCACCCCTAAATGTCTACCCTCCTCTCACCTCTCCTACTTGGGTATCCCCTCACCTCCTTTGGAGGGCCAGCTCCCATGTCACCTGCCCCCACTGCAGCAGACAGACAAAGGCACATCTCGTCCATGCCCGTGTTCTGACTGGCGCAGACAATCCATTACCGCCCATTGTGTTCTCCTCATTAGCCCCACATGAGACCAGCAATCTGTAACCTCTTCTTTGGCAATGCTTTGGCAACTAACACTCATGGATAAGACTCCCATGATAGCTCACCACCAGCCCCTGCCTATATAAGAAAGGTTGTGAGATATACACAACTCCCAATATTCTGATTGAAATTCTACCTGTTTCTCTGCCAAGGAAACTCAGCATATCAGTGTGGTTCCAACAGTGATGCTGAGGGTTGTAGCTTGAGACAACGGGCCATGTCAGGGCAAGCAGACTGCCTTTCCACCTATGAATGCTAAGTGCCTAGTTCAGGGTCAGGCATGGAGTGGTAATCATTCATTGAGTGAATGAATATATGTTATATACACGCCATTACCTAAGGTTTATACTCTCCAATCAGCTTGCATGTTGCCTATGTATCCTTTTGGATTTAACTTGGCAAATATTAAGAACTCCGTGCTCTTGATTTTTATGGAGTACTGGTAATACTCTGTTGAACAAATAATATCTGGAGATATGAATGTCAGTAAATTTCCAGGACCAGATGTGGAACTGGTGAGGACTGGAGAGACCACTTTCCCTTGGATCATTCTGTTGTGTGAAACTATTGCAAAACAGCTCATACTTATCCACAAGCAATTTAATATCACCCAAAAAAGGTGGGGGCTTTTGAGGACAAGCCCTAAAAGCTCTAACACATCTTCTTCACCCTCTGCCATCCTTGGGATGGATATTTAAGACCAAGTCCAAGGTGATATTGACCTTATCCCTTTTATATTACAACACCTAAGAAAGTGTGTACCCGCAATTGAACAGGGGGCTGTGAAGAAAGAATGGGAGTTTATGGAACAAGGACTGAAACTATGAGAAACAGCAACTAGGAAAAGGGTATATCATTGGAATTTAATTACATACATACATATATACCTACATACAAAATTTCAATGAAATTTAAGCTAAATGTTACACTTGCCTGAACTGAAAAAAAAAATGGTGAAATAGAAAAGAGAGCTGAGAAAATCAATCCAAAGAGATAAAAAGAAGGAAGAAGTTGTCATAAACTCTAGTATAACTCGGCTTTGGCATCACCTATCATAACTAAAGGCTACAATCATTTTGGAAATGGAGCCACACGGCTTCTGTCTTGATCTTAGATATCACAGACTCATAGGTTGATAGGCTTGGTCTTTTTCCTCTCTGCTTTTTAATCTTAAGGACACTATTTCTTCTGCCCACACCTGGGAGCTCCTCTCCTTATATGTCATCTAAATGATCATTCCACTTTAACAAAACACCGAGCGGGAAAAAAAATTGCTCACACTTATCAAACAGTTAGAAACCTGATTAAGTTGATTTGAATTCATATCCTTGAAGCATTGTATAAAACCAACACATGCAATAAGTGAAACATCACAATCTGCAGAGAGAAGGGATGAATTTATCACTAAATGGTGGGAAACTTTGCTTCTTGGGGAAAATTCAAGTTGGATTCTCACTTCCCACTTCCTGTCAAAATACACTGCTGATAGGTAGAAGACTTGGTTTTTTTTTTAAATGGAGCTATCAAAAAAGAAAAAAAATGGCAAATACCCAGCTGACCTTGAGACATAATAGGCTTTCCAAGCAGAAAAGCAATGGAAGAAATATCAAAGATAAAAATGGGTATCTTTGACTACATAAAAGTCAGTAGTATTTATATACCAGAAAATGTCAAATAAAATTAAAATATACATAGTAACTTGGAGAAAATATTTTTAGCACCTATGGCAAACAGTGTGCTCATATTCTTAATATGAGTTCATAGAAATAAGAAATCTTTAATGGATCCAAAAGAAAACTGTAGAAGGCTTGAATGGGCAATCCCTTAAACAGGAAGTACACATTGGTTTGATAAGTTAAAAGGGTCCTTCTTTGCTCAAGCAATAATCAAAGAAAAGTACATAAAATAATGCAATTTATTACATCAGTGAACTTTATAAATTAATGCAATACTAGGTGTTAATAAAATGCAGTAAGAAGTGCTTTTTAACTCACTACTGATGAAAGTGTAAATTATAAAATGTTTCTGGAAAGCAATATATAGAAGAATCTTTAAAATTGAATGACCTTTAAACTTTGTCCCATTAGTCATACTTTTAGGAATCACTAAAACATGCCTTATAGATAGGATGTATTTATTTGTAACTCTTCACAATTAAAGAATGTGAGCTGTTATATTTTTTGTCATTAAAACTTTAGTTTTCAAAAACTAGTTAATGAGGCAGGAGACAATCCACAAAATATAATATTAACCGAAAAGAGATTATAAAAAGTATGTGGTATAAGCCAGATTTAGTAAATTCATACATACACATACATTAGGGTTGTCAAATTTAGCAAATAAAATTATAGGACAGCAGTTAAATTTCAATTTCACATAAAAAAATGAATAATTTTTTAGGGTTAATATATACCAAATATTGCATGGACATAATTATACTTAAAAAAATCCATCACTTAATCTTAAATTCAAATTTAAATAAGCATCCTTTGTTTTAGCTGGCAACCCTAATTTACATATATGTAAATATGCAGGAAATAAATGATTGAAAGAGAATATACCTAAACATTTTATAGTAATTATCTCTAAATGGTAGGATTCTAAGTTATTTTTATTTCTTATATTTCTCTGTGTTTTATAAATTTTATCTAATATAATTTTATCACCCAAATTTCTTTTTAAGTTTACCCAAAATGTTTTTTTTGATGGTGGTGAACTCTGATCCATTACACACTGGATATTTTAATTATTAGGATATGATTCCATATGAATATACTCAAACTATATTCTACTCCACTAAAAATAAAAGATAATTTTCTAGTCAGTGAAAACAACAAATCTACTATTCTTTCAGATCTTCCATCAAACTGTGTAAGTTTTCTTCTTAACTTTCTTAAGGGCGCCTAGGTGGCTCAGTGGGTTAAGCAACTGACTTCGGCTTAGGTCATGATCCCAGGATCCTGGGGTCCAGCCCCGCATAGGGCTCCCTGCTCAGCGGGGAGCCTGCTTTTCCCTCTGCCTCCTGCTCCCCCTGCTTGTGCTCTCTCTCTCTCTGGCATATAAATAAATAAAATCTTTTAAAAAATAAACCTTCTTAAATTACAGCTGGAGTTTCTCAGGTTATTGGTTTATTGAATGTCTGCTATGTGCCTGGAGCCACGCAAGAGGCTGGAGATAGAAAGATAAATCAGATGCAGTCCTCTCACTCAATGAGCTCATGGCCAGTAGCAGAATGTACAAATGAACAGACAATTACAGTGCTGGGTGCTAAGTGCTGAGATGGGGGGTTCAGACTCAAGGAGGGGAGGAAATCCACTCTTCGCTTGTGGATGTGAGAAGTGGCTTCCTAGGGAAATGCTTTCTCCTCTGTTAAAAGACAAGAAGTTAGCCAGGTGAATTGGGTGTGGTAGAGAGGAAAAGGGGAAGAGGACGTATTATTTCTAGGCTAAGCAAACAGCATGTGCTTGCAAGATAGGTTGGGGAATACATTTATCCATCTTGCGGTCTGACTGAGAGGGGCTGCTGGAACTATATGCTTTGTTATCAATCATCATCATACTGTTTGTCATCTTGTGGAGAACTCTGCCAAGCAAAATAGAATATTCGTTGCAGCTCATATTGAATTAGTACCGCCTTTCAACTCTGCAAACCAGATATAGGCCAAGTGATAGAGACTCTCCCAGTAACTGACACTCCAGAAAACCTGCATTTTAATAGCACTGTGTTTGCACAAAGTCTCCCCAGCAGATCTGAAAAATAATTTTCAGAGGTGTAAAAACAGATCTAGAATCTGCCTTCTATCTGTATGAAGTTATATATGCATATTATACATGAAAGATTTGGAATCTTTTTAGATGAATTGGATTCAGATCCTTCTGCCATAGAGGAGGAAGAAGTTTCTATTTGCTGTTGACATGGTCTTATATGATGATTCAGGATTGGGTGGCCTCAATAGAAAATTGACTCTAAAAGCAAACTATTACCAGAATAAAACCACTTGAAATAAAAATCAATCACTTTTGGCAAACATTCTCCAGAACTCCATTGGTTCTTTTTAAACCATTGTAGCAGGTGAATTTCTTTAGCTGGGGTGGGGTAGGGCAGGGTGCAGGGGTGGGGTGCACTTTGCAGTTAGTTCATCCAGACAAACATATCAGGAATCCAAGCTGCTCAAAATTAGATGACCCATAAGAGAATTAATAATGTTTTCTTCTGCCTGCGGTGGCTGACTGGTAGCCCTCACTTCAGAAAATGTCCAGCTCAAGCTATCTGGGCAGTGTTCAACGGGGCACTGCCGCCAACCCCTGCTAACAAGAACTCTGGGCAGAGCGAGCCTTGTCTCGAACTCTTCCTCTTCACCAACCATCAAAACCCAAGCTGTTCAGCTCTACAGAAGGAAGTAAGTTCTGACACAGGCAACAACATGGACAGACCTGGGAAACATGCTGAGTGACAGAAACCAGTCACAGAAGGACAAATGCTATATGATTCCATTTATCTGAGGTTCCAGAGTTAGGCAAATTGATAGAGACAGAAAGCATGACAGAGGTTACCAGGAGTGGGGGTAGCAGGAAAATCAGGAGTTACTCTTTGGGAAGGAGACTTTCTGTTTGGGGTGACAAGAAAGTTCTAGAAAGGAGAGTAGTGGGCAATACACCATTGTGAATGCACTTCATGTCAGTGAATTGCACCTTTAAAAATGGTTAAAATGGAAAAAAATGACTAAAATTGTAAATTTTTTAAAAGTTCATTTTACTTAAGAAGACTTTCACATCTTAAGAAATAATCAGACCTTTTATAAAAAAAAACATTCTCTTGATTTCCTAAATGAAGTACTTTAGGGCCTCCCTGACCTCTTAATGGATTCATTTTCTAGTGTACTACTAATACATTGTGTAAAGTAGTCTAAAAATGTATTAACTAAGGCTTCATAGTCTTTCAGATGAAGTAAACGATCATTTGGGAAAATTCATGAAAGACTAGTGTGAAGAACTCTGATTATTGTCTGACAAGTAACAATTTGAAAGGGGTCCAGTGTTACACATTTCTCTCTAAAAAAATTTATATAAAATCCAAAGAGAAACACTTAATTTCTTAAGGATTCATTGACTGTGATATACTCCATTATCCATAAGCTGGGGACACCTAAAAAAGCACTCATTTAAGGGGCTAAGAAGTACCATGTGGAAAATGGTAAATATTATGTTCATTTCACCACAAAAAAAAAAAAAAAGCTGAAATGGGTGATGAAATGTTCTAGAATTAGATATTAGTGATAGGTTGCACAACTCTGAAGATACTAACAACCACTCAGTAATACACTTTAAAGGGTGAGTTTCATGGTATGTAAATCAAAGCTATTATTAAAAAAAAAAAAATCCAAGCTGAGAGAAGCAGTCTTTATGAGGAGTGGAAAGATAGAAGTCAAGTATCTCAGAGCCCCTCCCAGCAGCTGGAAGAAATTACCTAAAGAACTAGGTGAAGGGGGGAGACACAGGCTGAAGCCTGTCATGTCCCAGACAAGACCCCCAAAACAGATGGCAGAAGATGCTGAGACAAGGGGGGCAAAGAGCAAGAAACACGACAGGATAGCTTTCTGCTTTTTACAGACATTTTTCTGTAATGGAGAACTCTCTCATGGAAAGAGTTCTAACAACTTCAGAGGCTTTGGACAAAGATCGTCAGGCGTCTGAATTCCCCGCTGGGTCCATAAGGGATGGTCAGAAGTTAGGTACTCGGGTGCCACTGCCTGGACCCTCACTAAGATGCAAGATGAGCTTGTCGCAGCAGAGGCTCTGAGAAGTCACCACCAGAAACGTGTGGACTGGTTTATTACCTTCCTTTTCCACAAGTGCGACCACCCACAAGGACAGGGACTTTGACATGCTCACCAGTATTTAGAACAGCTCCTGACACACACCCTGTTCCTGACAACAATAACGTGTTGAGGAAGGGAGGGAGGGAGGCAGGGAGGACATAGCTATTGATGAGCTGTTACTTAAAAATTACTGAGGGCATCACCAGCCCCATCTCTCGTGGTTTCTGCACCAGGGCCCATATGAGAAATTCTGCAACGTAAAGCTGGGGGAAATAAAATCTCACTTCCACTAACCAAAGGGTATGAGTTCTTCCTCTTAGAATTTTAATAAGAATCCAGCTCTCTTTATGGTAGCTTCCAAGAGATACAGAGCCAAACTCCTCCGTAGCTGCTGAATTATGATCTACACAGCCTTGATTTTCTGTTGATGTTTTATTCTCTCCCAGTTGTCCCATTTCTGCGGCTGCTTTATTCTGCCGGTAGGTGGCTCCTCTCAGATACTTCGTAGGATGAGTGAGGAAGAATGAAAGTGTTTCTGTGGAAATGGTTTGAAGATACAGTCCGCCCCACTGTGAAGTTCCCCTTGTAGCTGAGCTCACGCTGTCTGCCCAGCTTTCTTCCTAGTGCAAAAGTAGACAACACACACTCAGGGTTTCGGTGCTGCAGGGACCAAGAGTAAAAATGGAGTCAGAGGTAACCGTGTGCAGGAATTGTGTTGAGACGGAGGGAAATCTGACTCACAGATGGTGGGGAGGAGAGAGCTCGATGCTTTGGGTCCGGGTTTCTCCTGCACAGGGGAGCCCGGGCCACGCAGCCCCCATGAGAGAGCTTCTTCCCTCGCACGGAGTCCACGCGGGACAGGAAGCACGTACCTCCCTGATGACTCTCCCTGGCCAGGGTGTGCAGGATAAAGTAGCCTCCTCACCTCATCCTGAGGGGCCACACACTCTCATCTGACAGATATTTTACATTTTCTGATTGAAAGGCACAGTGGCTCCATGGGCAAGCGTGTGAGCTCTGGCACAATGCAGACACAGTTTAAATCCTGGCTCTCTCTTCACCAGGTGCACAGCCTTCCCTAAATCGCTTCCTGTCTCGGAAACCCAGTTCTCCCCTCTGTGGACTGGGGCGAGTACTTGGCACGTGTGGAGAATGGTTAGAAGTCAGGACTAACTGCTGATTGTCACTGGCTGGGCCTGGGGGCCATGGCTGAAGAGCCCGGCTGGGGCACGAGGAGGAGACTGGCGGGTGCCTCTTTGCTGACGGGAATGTCCGAGGTGCCCAGGACAGGGGCTTGGGTGGCTTTGCATTATTGGTTCAGAAACTCCGTGCTCCAGGTCAGGACCCACTTCCAATATGCTCTCCTTCTGACACTTGAATTTTGCACCATTTTGCAAACTCTAACACTGGAGCATCTAAACAATGAGTCCCAAACTATAGCTCATACCTGATGCTGATACAAAAATTCTCCGTGGTAGGTTTTTTGTTTTGACTTCAAAATGTTGCAAACCATGTGTTTCATTCATTTTCGTAATGACCTCCTGTTTGGAGGGAGGAACGGACTGTCACAGGGCCTGGCTAGGACCCTCTCAGTGCAGGGGCTCAGGAGGGCTTCCCCATAACCACCCCCAGGCTCGCCTCCCTTCTGGCCTGTCCTCACTACGATCCACACGTTACTCGTCCCGGCTCGCTCATCTCCACGGGGCTGGGACCCCAGATCATTTGGCACCCTGATGTATCGTTCCTTAGCCATTGTTAACATTTCAGCAGGCCCTACTGCAGCGGCTTACCAGGGTGTGAGAAAATGTGAGTCTGGACCCTGGAGTGGCTTGGGGAATAAATTTAGTGTGTCATGACCAACATGCAAAACAACTAAAAAAAAATAGTATCAAGTGTTTTGGAAAAATATCAGAGTACCAAACAGAGAATAGGAATAACTGTATCTTGTGAATTTTTGTTTTGGTTGTATTGAATAAACTAAGTTAGTATCTAAAATACATATTTTTTCTTTTTTTAATTTAAATTCAATTAGCCAACATATAGTAATCATTAGTTTCAGAGGTAGTGTTCAATACTTCATCAATTGTGTATAACATATATTTCTTACTGACAGTTTTAAACAGAACAGCCTAAAAACCATTATCTTTTCAGAAAAGAGAGACAGACAGAGGAACGTAAGTTCTGTGGCCAGGCTGGGGGCTGGTCAATTCATGAGGAGGGAGGAAAGGTCTCCACGGTGCTGTGGTGCCCAGAGAACACCGCTCACTCCCTACCCCAAGGCCAGCGCTTCCGTCATCTGTGCACAAAAGACCAGACTTTATAAAGCATTCATAAGTGACCAGTGGTTGTGCTTTGGGGACAGAAAAATGACAAAGATGCTGTTTCAGCTTGATCACGCATACCAAAGTGGCTGCCATGCACCAAGGAGACACACAAGCAACATGCCACGGGAGAATATGATAAAGGCTAGAACAGAGACGTGTTTAGACTAATGGGAGAGAGAAGAAAAGGCTAATTCTGCAGAGAGCTGTGCTCATTTCCTAGGGCCACCATAACAAAGTCCCACCCCCTGGGCCACTTGGAGCAACAGAAACTTATTGTTCCAGTCTGGAAGCCAAAAGTCTGAGGCCAAGGTCTTGTCAGGGCCATGTTCTCTTTAAAGCATTAGGGAAGGATGTGTTCCAGGCCCCACCCAGTTTCTGGGAGGTCCCTGGCTTTGTAGCAGCCAACTCCAGACCTCACCTAGGGTTCCCCATGTGTGTGTGTGTGTGTACGTGTGTGTGTGTCCATCGCAGTTTCCCCTTCTTATAGGACATTGGTGTTGTCAGATTAGGGCCCCACCCTAATACCCGCAATCAACTAGTTTTATCTGTAATCAACCTAGTTCCAAATAAGGTCACCCTCTGAGGTACTGGGGGTTAGGACTTAAACATATGATTCTGGGGAAACACAATTCAGCATATAATAAGGGCTCAGGGGAAGGAATGGTGTTTACCCCAAACCTGAAGATCAGCAGGCATTTTCTACAAATGCAGGAAGGGGATGACATTCCAGAAGAAAGGAGCTCTCGGGTCCCCTGCTCCTCCCACCCAACCAGCCCTGGAGAGGGCACCCATTATATCTCAGGTACACCCAGCATCCTGATCTTTCTTTAGGAGCCACAAAGGAGAGTGCTGGTCTGCCGGAGGCTAAGAAGCCTCCCACACCTTCCATGCAGAGTTAGTAAGCCTTGGAAGGCCTACTGTGTGCCAAGTCCTATCACAGACAGGATCTTGCTTTTGCCTCAAGGGGTATGTTCTTATTTCCATTTCTATGCTACAGAAACCAAGGCCCAGAGAGGCCAAAGGTTTGCTTTGACAAAGGTACACAGCTGGTAAAGACCCCACTAAAATTCAGGTCTTGGTCTGACGAACAATAAAGCCATTTTAAAACATTTTTCTGGGGGTGCCTGGGTGGCTCAGTGGGTTAAGTCTCTGCCTTCAGCTCAGGTTGTGATCCCACGGTCCTGGGATCGAGCCCCACATTGGGCTCTCCGCTCAGCGGGGAGCCTCCTTCCTCCTTTCTCTCTGCCTGCCTCTCTGCCCACTTGTGATCTCTCTCTCTGTCAAATAAATAAATAAAATCTTTGAAAAAACAACAACAACACTTTTTTCTGGTCACGTCATGGTGAGAGGCATCTCCCGAGGAAATGTGCCCGTTGTGTCCACAGGGCCAGAGCTGGTGTTCTGTGCCTCCCTGGGCCCTCCCTGGGGCTTCAGACTGCTGAACTAGGAGGAGTGCAAGAAGGAGGGGAGCCAGGCTTTCAAAAGAGACAACTGCATTTGTTTTTCTTTTTCAGGAAAATGTGGTGACTGGGGGGATTCTAACCAGAGTCGAGAACCCCACGATATCCAACTATGAGGGACTCCAGAGCCCCCTGCAGCCCAGTCTGTCATGGGAGGTGACCCTGAAGGAACTGTGCTGGCCGGTCACAGGGTCCGTTCTGGAACTCAAGAGTAGGTACGGGGACACTGATGTATTTGGGGGGTTAACAAACATGGTTATTTAAACCACTGCCACCTGGGATAAAATGCAGACAGCTGAAACCTGTGGGGGGAGGCCAAGTCCTAGAGATCTGATAGCTGGCCAATCAGTCATTCAACGGTAATGGGGCCTCCACAGCCCACAGCGCGCTCTGCAGAAACAGGATGTGGGAGAGACAGGTCCGCTGTCCAGGCATCAGGGAAACTATCGGTGGGAACTTCAAACAGCCTCAAGCCTCAGGCATTTGAGGGGGGAAAAAAAATTGAAGACTGAAGGAAGGAGTGCTCCAAGGAATTGGAGGTCCTGTCAGAACAGGTCACCGAGCCTCCGCTTGCCCCTCCGGGACACAGGAGTCTGTCGCAGCTCCCCTGTGGCATTAGTGGAAAGCTCAAGGAGGGATACTGTGTACAAACACCGGGGTGAGTAGCAACCACGAAATAACTGCCGGGACTTGCGCTAATTTCCTGCTTGGACTGCCCGGGCTTGAAGCCTCCAGGGCCCTGCAAAGCTCTCATGCCCTCTCCGTGAAGTCACAGGGTGTCTGGAGACTGCGCCTGAGTCCCCAGGAGGCCGGGGCCCAACCCGCAGATGGAGCCCCTCCTCCAGCCTTCGGCTCCCGTGGAGCCAAACACCTCGATGTCAGAAAGCATCTCGTTCCCGGGAAGAGCGCACGTCTCCCTGGGATGTTCAGGGGCCGCCCAAGCGTCCTGCCGTCCATCAGGCGGGCGGCAGATGACAAACACGACATGCAAACATGCAAACGCAGCGCGCTGACCCCAAGCCCAGGTCTTGCCCCAGGCTGCCCTGCACATACCGCGAACTCCCGTCCCCAGGGCCTCCCCCAGGAAGAGAAGCAGCAGGGGACGGCCACCCTGCCCCAGGCCGAGGGGAGGGCGGTGGAGAGTCTCTAAGGGAGGAAGAGCTGGGGCTCCGAAGGTGCAGATGAGTTAAGTGGCGCGCGCGAAGGAAAAGGGGGCGAGCCAAGTCCCCCGCGCGCACCTGGGGCTCTCGGAAGAATTCTCGGCGCAGCTGTGCGTCTCAGCGGCGCTTACCTTTCTTTCTTTGGAGGTGGGCCGGCCGGGGCCCCTTTCCGCGCTCTCAGAGGCGTTGGAGGAGGGGGAGGAGAGGCCGGGGGCGCGGCTGGGCTTCAGGTCGTGCAGGCTGCTGAGGTACTTCTTCCGCAAGGCCAGCAGCTCCTGCAAGTACTGCAGGCAGTCCTGGGGGCGAGACAGCAGCCACGCCCGGTCCCCCTCCTGCTGCAGGCAGTACAGGCTGCTGTCCATGCTGCTGGTGCTTGTGGACGTCTTCAAGGACTCGCTGAATTTCTCCCCGTGGTCCCCGACCACGTACATGGAGCTGCTGCGGGTCAGCCTCACGGTGGGGCTGGCCGGGTCGCAGCCGGGACCCGTGGCCACCCCCGCCTTCCTCTGCGGGCCCGAGTTAAAGATGGAGTGCAGCTTTCTGAGCATAGTGCTGGATTTCTCCCCGCGGGTGCCTTCCAGCTGCCTGCGCCGTGCCACTTGATCTAGCTGGGGGGAGACGAGCCAACACGCAGGCCTCCCGCCATCTGCCTGCCAGGAGGCCTCGGATCTCCGGAATCCCAGAGACGGCAGCCGGCTGGGTCAGGCGGGCAGGCTGGGCAGCTCTCCTGGGGGGCACATTTCCATGCCCCAACCACGGTGCCATCCACCACCTGGAAACACAAGGTGGGGCCCCGGGAGCTTACAAGCAGGAGGCCTGGTGGCCTCTAAGCCCCGTTAGATGCGAGGACCTTCGATGCTCTTCCACGGGAGGCCCCAGCTGGATGTGACCTTGCATTTCCTGCTCCGCTATTTTCTCTCCTGCTCCTTTTCCATGTCTGGATGTGGTCTCCCTCCGTCTGGTTTGATCTCAGTCTGGATTTGTACGTTTCCACCTGGGCCAAGCTGGCTCTGGTCCTGAATGCCTAGCGAAATCCTACCGGGCGAGAACACCGCGAAGCCAAAACTCCTGTGTTGCTTGAGGTAAAATCCAGTCCCCTGCGAGAGGCCAGGGTGGACAGAGCCAGAGCCGTTGGCCCGAGGCTCTCAGATCTTCGATAAGCTGGGCCCTGTCCGCGTCCTGCAGGCGCGTCACCCTGCCGTAACGAGACCTTGCCGCAGTTACCGGATAGCAGCCCATTGTGGAGACAGGAGGATTCAGGTGTCCAGACCACAGCTTTCTGCACAAAAGCCTTAGTGAAAGGAGGGTGGCCACCGAGATGGGGCAGACCCGTTCTTTAACTTAGCTAAACACATTTTTCATTTAAACAAACTAGTCAGAATCAGACACAAACTATTTTTCCAAGAGCATCCTCTGAGTGCACTGGGATCTCAGGGATGTCCCCTCAAGGATTTTTCTCAAGCTAATAGGACACATGGTTATTGCCTTCATTTCTCTACACAGCCTGGTTCTCTCCCAGACTTCACTCAGAAAGCTACAGCCTATAAATCTGCAGCCCAGGCATTTGCTTAAGCTGGGATAGGTGTTAGAGGAAATCCACAAGACCCCAGAAACAGGTTGTGGGGTGTCACTAGCTATGTGTACCTGCATGGTTTATTTCTGCCGGGTTTCCATTTTGTTTGTTTTTGCCATATGAAAGAGAGAAAGTGTTAGTGGTTTTGTCAGATCTTCAAAGAGTTCAGTGTCAGTGGCACGTTAATTTACTGAACCGTCGTGGCATCCTTGGGAGAGAAAGGTCCTTTCCATTCATTATTGGTCCTCAATTCACAGATGAGGAAGGTGAGCCTGGAGCAGTTAGGAGACTTATTAAGGTCTAAATTGGTGAGTGAGAAACTTGTCCTCAAACCAAACCACCCAGCTTCAAAGGCCGGCATGCTGGCCTTATGGCCCCCCTCGGTGCCATGGACCTGTGACGTCACACCCTCTGAGGTCCTGCCCATCACTCTGGCTTCTCACCGGCACAATATTGAAGCACTCAGAATAAATGAGCACTCACAGAATTTCTGCCTAAAGGAATCCAGGGACTATGACCTTTCTCAGTAGCTTCTGCCAATGGACTTAGGATGATACTAATTCTACATGGATTTAGAAAAAGGTTAGATAAAAAATGAAGTCTGATCTATATCATATCCAGAATGTCCCAAGAATCTAACCTGTTGATCCCAGAGAATGAAACTATCTTCCTATGTATTTTTCTCCTCTCTGCTCCTGTTTCCCTGCTGGATTCTTCCTGAGGGCCAGATTTATGAAGAAAATTGATGGAAAATTCTAGTGACATCACTAGCAGAGCATTTCATGAATACTAAGGCACAGGACACGGGCAGGAGGTATGGCCCAGCTTGATGACTCTCCCCTCCTGTGTCAGACAGTCTCAAAGCCACCCCTTTCTCCAGAGCTCCTGCTGAGGAAGTCGAGGGGAGAGAATATGTTCTCCCTACAAAAATACTTGTCATCTCTGTTTGGGAAAGTTCATCTCCAATAACAACAGCCTTTATATCTCATTTAGATTTTCTCATAGCCTCACCAGAAGAAATGGGTGAAATCACCTTGTGGTCTTAAAAAGTATTTCTAAGGAAACTACAAATGCCCATCAGATCCCAAATCAGGGACCCCAGTTCTGACTCCTCCCTTGCAAGGTGGAGAATGCTAGGCAAGCACCCAGGTGGGGAAGGGAGAAGGGCCTGCATCCTTGCACCCAGACCGCCCCTCCACACCCGCTATAGACGGAAAGGACCCAGCTGGTCCTGGAGCTGAGTTCCCCACTCGGCACAGACCAGACGCACTCCCCATGTAGATATCAAGAGCCTTGAGGTTTGGCCAGAGCCCCAGAGAACTGGCATAAGGTGACTCAGTGTGTCAAACCTTGCTTCATTCCAGAATTTCTCAAACTCCAAGGGCAGAATCCCACGGGGAAGCAGAGCGGTCCAGAGGGGTCCAGAGGGCTTGTTCTGCAGCAATGCCAGCGCCAGGCAATGGTAGCTATGGGCAGGAGGCGTGAAGGAGGGTGTTGGAGCTTCTGTCTACTCCTACGCCGGGCTCGTCCCTGTTGCTGGGGCTGCCGCCATGCTCACAGCCCGGTGGGCAGGGCAGGTGGCAGGAAAGAATGCCCGCATGGGCCTCATGTGAAGTGGGTGTGGCTCACAGGTCTGCCCCCTATCATCTTAGCAAAGCCGTTTAAACCCTGAGCTTTGGTGTTTTCCTCTGCAAAAGTAGATATTACCTATTTCATAGAGTTGTTGTAATGATTAAATGAGGCAATAGAGAGGGAGCACTTAACATGTCATATTTGCTCAGTCCAAAGTGTTAATATGAAATCATACAATTAATAATTAATATAAAACTATTGTTACTACTATGACTATTTTGTGGTTTCCAGCGTACTTTCCAAACTATTGTTCCAGGCAAATATTCTGCACCCAGGCCTCTCATCCTTCGATATGTGTAAATATCTTAGGTTGAGGCCAGCCCTAGTAACGGTCAGCGCAGAAATCACTGGTTGAGCCCGCCACCCTGGCCAATGCTGGGTTTCCCTAGGATGCTAGCTTTCCAGAATGGCCCACTGACCTCTTTGAGGGCACATGGCCAGGCATTCCATCCCTTCCAGCACGGAGCGAGGAGAGCACCTAACCACGTCCCTCGTCCATAGCTGGGTGTGCTGACCATTACTGTGCTGTAACCCGTATGGTCTCAGGGTTGCTGCTTCTCCACTCCCACCACACTGCAGCTGTGCTTCCCATAGAGTCCTGAGTCAAAGCAGATGATCTGTACACTCGTCCTGTGTCTAGACATCCCATTGGCTGTGTCCCCAACATGCAAGAGACCCTGAGTCAGCACTTCCCAGCAGGCAGGTAAATAGAGAGGAGGAATGAAGGAGGGAATGCAGAGGAAGAGGGGGAAGCTGAGAAAAGGAAGAGATCAAATCGTCCGTGCTGAATATTTAATGAAGGGTAAGATTACAAAGCTTGACAACGTGGATCCCATGTCACGTTGGTCCATTTCCATAGCACATTGGAACATTTCACTTTCTGGTTATGCTATGAATGGAGAGGGAAAGAGTTTCCCCCGGAGACACCCTCCTGTGGCTCAGATGCAGGGCCCTGTGCCTTCGGATCTCTATCCAGTGCAGCACAGCCCCTCCCAAAGCAGAGTAACTCCTGCTGCCCTATGCTCGGTCCCCTGCGTGTGGAGACTGAAAATGGAGTGACAGAAGGCTCTCCGTGCCTTCGTGCTGTAACGTACTTGGAAATCCCTTAAAAATGTGCCAGGGAGTAAACATCAGATCCTCTGTGGTTCATAAGACTAAAAATGTTCCGGCACCTGAATACACAGAGGGTTGGTGACTGCACTTGTAGACGCCCCTGGAAGGCACCACTCCAGTTTGGGGTCTGCTGCCAATAAGAAGGCAGGGTGGGAGGTAGGCTAACTCAGAGGGGCCAAGATCAGGGACACATAGTGAGAGACAGGGCTGAAGAAATTTGGGGGGTGGCATCAGGCAGTTAAAAGAGACTTAGACTGGTTCTTTGACAGAATTAGTAAGCTCAATAAACCCCTGGCCAGACATATCAAAAAGAAAAGAGAAAGGACCCAAATTAATAAAATCGTGAATGAAAGAGGAGAGATCACAACCAACACCAAGGAAATACAAACAATTTTAGGAACATATTATGAACAACTATCTGCCAACAAAACAGGCAATCTGGAAGAAATGGATGCATTCCTGGAAACAAATAAACTACCAAAACTGAAACAGGAAGAAATGGGAAACCTGAACAGACCCATAACCAGCAAGGAAACTGAAGCAATAATAAAAAAATCTCCCAACAGGGGCACCTGGGTGGCTCAGTGGGTTAAAGCTGCTGCCTTTGGCTCGGGTCATGATCTCAGGGTCCTGGGATCGAGTCCCGCATCGGGCTCTCTGCTCACTGGGGAGTCTGCTTCCTCCTCTCTCTCTGCCTGCCTCTCCACCTACTTGTGATCTCTCTCTGTCAAATAAATAAATAAAATTTAAAAAAAAAAAAAATCTCCCAACAAACAAGAGCCCAGGGCCAGATGGCTTCCCAGGGGAATTCTACCAAACATTTAAAGAAGAATGAATACCTACCTATTCTTCTTCAAAAAGTTGTTTCAAAAAATTGAAATAGAAGGAAAACTTCCAAACTCGTTCTATGAGGCCAGCATTACCTTGATCCCAAAACTGGACAAAGACAACACCAAAAAGGAGAATTACAGACCAATATCCCTGATGAACATGGATTCAAAAATTCTCACAAAAGGTACTAGCCAATAGGATCCAACAGTACATTAAAAAGATTATTCACTATGACCAAGTGGGATTTATTCCTGGGCTGCAAGGTTGATTCAACATCCGCAAATCAATCAATGTGACACACTACATTAATAAAAGAAAGAACAAGAACCATATGATCCTCTTAAATGATGCAGAAAAAGCATTTGACAAAATAGACAAAGTACAGCATCCCTTCTTGATTAAAACTCTCCACAGTGTAGGTATAGAGGGAACATACCTCAATATCATAAAAGCCATCTATGAAAAGCCCACAGTGAATTATCATTCTCAATGGGGAAAAACTGAGAGCTTTTCCCCTAAGGTCAGGAACATGACAGGGATGACCACTCTCACCACTATTGTTTAACATAGTACTAGAAGTGCTAGCCTCAGCAATCACACAACAAAAAGAAATAAAAGGCATTTGAATCAGCAAAGAAAAAGTCTAACTCTCACTCTTTGCAGATGATATGATACTTTATGTGGAAAACCCAAAAGACTCCACCCCAAGATGCTAGAATTCTACAAGAATTCAGCAAAGTGGCAGGATATAAAATCAATGCATAGAAAATCAGTTGCATTTCTATACACTAACAATGAGACAGAAAAAAGAGAAATTAAGAAGTCAATCCCATTTACAATTGCACCAAAAAACTTAAGATACTTAGGAATAAACCTAACGAAAGAAGTAAAGGATCTGTACTTTAAAAACTATAAAACACTTATGAAAGAAATTGAGGAAGACACAAAGAAATGGAAAAATATTCCATGCTCATAGATAGCAAGGAAAATAAGTCAATCAGAGAAAAACAATTATTATATGGTTTCACTCATATGTGGAATATAAGAAACAGCCAGAGGATTATAGGGGAAGGGAAGGAAAACTGAATGGGAAGTAATAGATAGGGAGACAAACCATAAGAGACTTTTAACTATAGGAAACAAACTGAGGGTGGCTGGAGGGGGGTGTTGAGTGGGGGGATGGGGTAACTGGGCAGTGGACGTTAAGGAGGGCACATGATGTGATAAGCACTGGGTGTTTACACAACTGATGAGTTACTGAACTCTACATCTGAAACTGATGATGTACTCTATGTTGGCTAATTGAAATTAAATAAAAAAAACAAAGGACACTTGGAGGCCAGGTCAACACCTTTGATTTGATTCAACTGAATACCTTCAGTCAGAGCTCTGGGAGTCCATAACACATATTTGTGCAATTTAGAAGATATGCCCTTCCTAGGTGCAGGCCAAGCAAGCATGCCCACCTATGCTGGAGTGCACTGGTGCAGTGCACAACCCATATAACTGTATATGACAAACATGACTGATTAATAACTTAGAGCAGAAGATGTTGTAACAAATGGGATTGTGAGAAAATTCCCTGTACAAATTTTAAGTAGGATATCTGCAAGATTTAAGTAAAATTAGTGCTTAATTTATCTATTACTATGTACAAACCATCCAAAAACTCAGTGGCTTAAAACAACAATCGTTTTATTTTCTCACAGTTCTGTAATTTAGCAAGGCTTTGGTGAGCTGTCAGTGCCCCCCCTCCCCACCCCGCCCCGGGCCTGTATGCAACTGGTGGGTAGGCTGAGGCTGGGCTAAGCTAGGGACCTGGAACAGCAGGATCTCCCCCTCTTCACATGGGCCCTCCAGCAGGGTCTCCAGAATTCTCACCTGGACGGTCAGGCCTTTCAACAGTGCAAGGGTGGAAACTGTCAAGCCTTAAGGCCTGAGCTGGAAATGTATTCTCTGTTCTTCTGCCACATTCTACTGACTAAATCAAATCACAGAAGAGCTCAGATTAAGGGGAGGGGCTACCCAAGGATGTGCCTACTAGAAGACACGGTTTTCTGGGGCCAGTGTTGTCATCTGTCACTGTCTCTTAGGGAGCTATGGTGGCTAGCCAGGGGAGGGGGAAGGACCTCATTGGAGGACAGTGAATATTTTAAGGATTTTTAAAATATTTTTATTTGTTTTATATTTTTATATTTTATATTTATATATTTTATGTACATATAATATATATATTATCATATATCTTATATATTTATATTTTATATATTTATGTTATATATAATATAAATATATATATTATATATTTTTACATATTTTTAAGGATAATCTCCAAATTATTTGTTTGACTTGAGGTGTATTGTATACCCTGATCACCTTATCTTTCTAAGCACGTTCAGCTAAGATTAATGGCAAAAAAGATTACATTACCCAAAATCAAGTGTCATAAATCACTATAGGAATAGGTGTCCTTTTTATATATCTATTTATATATTTATATAAAGAATATACATATATGATCAGAAAATGAAAGTATTTATAAACTTAAAAATATTTTTGACTGTTATCATCTTGTTATAAAGTGCTAGTTCTGCAGTTCTGTAATTCATGCCTACAACAAATGGGTTTTACTGATACATCAAGCTCGAGGCTTATCAGCTCCCTGGAGTAATCCTTGCCTCCTCTTACTTCCTGATCAGTCTCAACATTGAGCATACGTCCTTGGGACCCCCGTGGGTCTCTATTCTGATTGCTTCTTTTTTTCAGTTCTGCTCTTGTTCCTGGTCATCATTTTTTTTTTAAGATTTTATTTATTTATTTGACACAGAGAGAGAGAGATCACAAGTAGGCAGAGAGGCAGGCAGAGAGAGGGGGAAGCAGGCTCCCCGCTGAGCAGAGAGCCCGATGTGGGGCTCGATCCCAGGACCCTGAGACCATGACCTGAGCTGAAGGCAGAGGCTTAACCCACTGAGCCACCCAGGTGCCCCCCTGGTCATCATTTTTAAGTGGCTTTTTAAAGAACTCTCTCTTCTTTGATCCTCACCCATCCTGTGTGGACCAATTCACCATCACCTGAAGCTGAGCCAGGGAAGGGGGCCGTGCTGCTGAAAACAGTGGGAGAAAGGAAGGTTGTGCTGAGCCTGTGTTGTTCACCGCACTGTCTCCTCCGCTAATCGGTTCTCTTTGGTCTTCTCCAGAGAGTAAGCCAGATCAAAGCCACATGTGGCCAAGGAGGACTCAGTGCATTGAGCCAGAAGCAAACGTCCCTCTCTTCCCCCAGCCCCCCTCACACTGCCAGTGCTGCTCACCCGTGTGTTATGTGTCAGCATCGTGGGCGAGTTTGGCTGTGGTAATAAATAATCCCCAAGCTCTCATTGGCTTGTGACGCTTTTACCCTCGGTCACACTCCATGTCCTTTGCAGGCTGGCTGGGGACTCGCCTCTTAGCTTCTCAGGGACTCAGGTTGACAGGAGCTCCATCCAGGGCATACCATGGCAGCTGGAAGATGGCGTGATGACAGGTGTGTCATTCCCAAGCCTTTTCATGCAAGTTACACACCTCACTTCTGCTCACGCATCATTGACCAAAGGAAGCCATACACTCTCTCCACCTTCCAAGCAGGTGGGGCAGGCGGGGGGAGGGGCGTTGGTGGGGGAGGTGGGCAACCCTAGCGGGGCCTGGAAGAGAACTGGACTGTTCGTGAATATCTTTTTTCTTTTCTTTTTTTTTTTTTGACAGAGAGAAATCAGAGCTAGGCAGAGAGGCAGACAGAGAGAGGGGGAAGCAGGCTCCCGCCGAGCAGAGAACCCGACGCGGGGCTCGATGCCAGGACCCCGAGACCATGACCCGAGCCGAAGGCAGAGGCCCAAACCACTGAGCCACCCAGGAGCCCCTGTTCATGAATATCTTAATAACTTCTGTGCATTCTCATGCTTTGTTTGTACCCTCAGTCTTCTCTTTCAGTACGACGTGAGCCGCTGCAGGGCAAGAATCAATTCTCCATAGTCCATCTGCCTCCATCACCTAACCCAGTGCCTGGTACGAAGAAAGTACTTAATATTTATTGAATTAATTAATTAATAACTTGTTTCACATAATGAGGAAGGAAATCTAAGAATGTTGCCAGTTGTCAGCTTTGCAGTACTACCGTCCACTTCTTTTTTTTTAAATATTTTATTTATTTATTTGACAGACTGAGATCACAAGTAGGCAGAGAGGCAGGCAGAGAGAGAGGGGGAAGCAGGCTCCGTGCCGAGCAGAGAGCCTGATGCGGGCCCGATTCTAGGACCCTGGGACCACGACCCGAGCCGAAGGCAGAGGCTCTAACCCACTGAGCCACCCAGGCGCCCCCTACCGTCCACTTCTTAGCGGAACTTCCTTTCCCAGAATCCCTTCCTTGTATCGCTGAGGCTTAGTTTTCTAAGGAGAGCAACTTGCCTGAGCTCTGGAAGGCGCAAGTGAGGAGAAGTGATTATTGTCAGGAGGTCACAGGGATCAGACCAGACACAAGGTTCACAGCGATTTCCAGGTTTCTTGGCGAGCACCAGATGTGGTGAGAGATTTCCCAGGGATTCTTGACAAGGGTAGCAGTTTCTCACCAAACTTTAGAGAAACACCCACCCAAGGTGTTTCAGGCTGCCCTTCTAGCTGTTTCTGTGACCTCCCAGCTGTTCTCACGCCCCAGCTCTTTGCAGCTCAGGTAAGCCCTACTTATTAAACTTCTGCTCCCAAAACATGCAGAGTGGCTTTAAGACAGGGTTTTCCTTTATTGTTCCCAAGACTTAAATGAGAAGGGTTTTTTGGTCCCACTTCAAAGAAACATGTTTCTGTGACTCTGTAGGAAAACCCTCTATGTAAGGTTTGCCATTCTTTTCCTCCTCCAGTCTGAGCTGAAAGGGGGGGTCTGAAGAATTGTTTCAGACACACAGAACCTGCTAGCAGCCTGCCTCGTCTCTCCATTCAGTGACAGCCTCTCTCCTGGGCAGAGGTGCCACTCTCATTTGTGACAAGTAAATTAGGAGCAGGTATAGCTAGAAGCAGTCCATCTTCCAAGGTTTCCAAGAAGATTGGCAACCACGCCAGAGACCTGTCCATCCTGACCTATAATTGCATTATCTTCTGACTAGATTCTCAGCTCCCTGGCTTGCCCCTTCCGGCAAAGTATGTTATTTCCCTTTTCTTGGATTCTGAGTGCCTCGCATATTGATGCCTCGTTGAATTGCGGTTTCCGGGGCATAGATGGCACTGTTCAGGAATGCATATTTTATCTCTATCCCCTTTAACTCCTTTTGAGTGGAAAATGGCTGGCTATTTCAATGCCGCAGCTCAAAGAGCTGATGGAGAGAAGCCTCACCCCTCTGTGGATTAAGCAACTACTGGAAGTGAATATTGACACATTTCAAAAGGCAGCAGAATTCTTAGTGCTTGGTGCTCGGCGCTTGTGCAGAATTAGGTCACTTGGGTTGCTGGCACTCAACCCCCCACCCCCACCCCACCACCCCACCCCCACCCCCGTCTATGAGTCCGCATCTACAGCCCGGGGGCTTATCTTTTTAATCAAGCAACAAATACTTACTAGAGGTTACTCTGTGCTCATCACTGTCCTAGGCTCTTTGGGGGTTTTCCTGTGCCTTCCCCTTCCCTGTCTCCTTCATGGTTTCCTCTTCCTCTGTCAGTCATTATATGAATACGACCACCACAGGAATAGCTAGTATTTCCTGAGCTCTTACGTATGGTAGGGACTGCAATTTTTCTCCCTTGGCTAAACATGCAAGTCTTCTGACTTCCACGAGAGGGCAGCACCTTCACACAAATAGCCCCGCTCCGGTCAGTGTGGGGAGCAGAGTGAGAACAATCCACGCCTCTGGAATAAAGGTAAACTGGAATGGGACGGAACCTGCCCCAAGTAGTGACTGTGTCCGCATTTCATGCGTGTGCCTATGTGTGTATGTGTATGCACGGATGGAGCCAAAAGTGTATATTCACATCTTAGAAGTTGCAGCTAGACACAGTCACTACTGAGTGCCCACCGCATACCAGAAATGGCGCTTCTTGCTTTAATGTGCTTTAATAAGGGATTATTTGCAACTAGTACTTTTACATGAAGACCAGTGCCACTGAAATGCATTCATCTCAATGCTTAAATGAAATAAGCATTTCGCTCTAATTTTGTTGGCCCCTTTTCATTGGCTGATAAAGCATCTTTTTGTTAATAATAACATAAAAAGAATAAATAGAGGAACTGCATCCAGGCAAACTCTCTTTGAATGATCTGGTGATGAGAGAGGGGTGCAGAGGAGAACATTCAAATAATTTCCTTGAAGTTAAGACATTCTTGAAGTGAACTGCAAATTTAAAAAGCATTAGCTGCTGATCCATTTGTTAAATTGCCCACATGCACCCAGGGTTCTGAGATGCTTTATTTGCAGACAGCAATGTATTTGCCAATGGGAGGTGTTGTGCAAAAAAGGGAGCCCTTTCAAAGGTCGAAAAGAGAGATGTGTGAGGGTGTTGACTTCATTTTCCTAGCCTGGGAAATGGCCTCCCAAGGGACAGAAGGCCAGCAAGGACAGGAGTGGCTTGCCAAGGAGGTTCTGGTCCACGATGGGCGTTGGCCATTGCTAGGTTTTTTATGGGTGTTTTTTTTTTTCTATTTTTCTTTTTTTTTTCTATTTTTCTTTTTTCTTTTTCTTTCTTTCTTTTTTTTTTTTTGACAGACAAAGACCAAGACCAGACCTGACTTCTGTGACAAATGAGGCAGTCAACAGGGGTCAAGTGGCAGGTGTGTGAGGAATTGTAAAAGATGAGAGGGGAGGAAAGGAAAGGAAAACTGCAGGGAAAACTGTAGATGCCTCTTGGAGGAATGTCAACCAGCAGTTACAAATTCTAGCATGTTCCAGGGATCAGCCTAGGCACTTTATTGACTAATTCAATCCTGACAGTAGCGATGAGGTAAGCTCCTTACAATGCCATCTCGAGGCCTCCTCGATGAGTACCCACTGCTTTTCCAGTCTCCCGCAGGAAGTCCTTTCCTCTCAGCTGGCCCCCAGGGCAGGGGGATTGGAGGCCGAGATGGGGAGCCAGCGGAAGGGAAGCAGATGTCAGGATCCAACAACCACGTGGGAGCTGCTGGTGTGTCTAAAGCAGAGGGGCTTGGTCACCGGGTGTTGAGGAGTCAGGAAGGCAAGCCCCTGACTAGGGTAAACCAGAGGGGAGCACGAGCAGGGGCAACCTGCCCTCCGATGCTGGGGGAGGAGAGGACGGGCCTCACAGAAGCCGGGCAGGAGTCCCAGGACCGGGAGTTGGAGGAGCTGCATCCACCAGCAAATGTCCTGCTTCCCTTCAGCCCATCCTCTGGGGTCTCACAGATCCCTGGGCCCGTCCTCGCCTGCGGGTCCCCCCCCCCCCCCCCCGCTGTGCCAGTGAGCTCACATTGCTGGGCCTCTCCTCTGTGCTGGGCACTTTTCTTTGATTTTCTCCTGTGGTCCTCAAAACCACCATGGGATGGATGACTTACTTCACTTGACTGATGGGAAGACATAGAGAACCTTCCACACCCACACCCCCCCAACACACACACACCCCACACAAGACACAAGATGAAACCCAGATCAGTTTGGACCTAAAACCCACGCTGGATGTGACCCGCAGAGAACCCCTGCTCCTCACCCACTCACTTCGTATTGCCGGGCCCAGAAATGGGGTCTCAAGAAACAGTTATGGAATCAGATTCTGAGTCACTTCTCCCTGGGAGTGAGGACTTTGGTCCATTTTGACAGCTGTCAAAAGTGAAACCATTAAATGCTGCCTCCCAGGGAGGCTCTGTGCCTGACTGTAGGCTGGGCCCCAGGGCCTGAGCCTCGGTGTCCGAAAAAACTCCCCAAATGATCTCAGGTGTCCCAGAGTTGGTCCCCACTGAGGAAGAGCACCACCCAAGGGACATGGGTGTGCTAAGACAGACCTCTTCACCCATCTTGGGGGACGGACAGTGACACCAGGAGGGCTGTGGGGACAGGAGGGGGACCTGCCCAAAGCCAGGCCCCCCAGAGGCCAAGAGCAAGCCCCAAGTGCTGAGAGTGCATTCATGTAGTTGTGCATCTACCGGGAAAACAGGCATCTGGCACCCGGTGTGCTAGGTGCTGGGAACACAGTGCTGGAGATCCTGTGGCCCTAGCCCTTGCAAACCTCCTTTGTCACTTCCTTGCTGCCCCTGCTCCTCAGGACATGGTGGGGTGGCCTGAGGGGAGGGGGGAGGGTAAGGAAGGGGAGTGGGGAAGAGCAGCACAAGTCAGGCACTTGGCCCCATAAGAGAGGAGAGCTGTGTGTCTGTGTCTCTGTGTGTGTGTGTGTGTGTGGTACAGCCATATATGTGTGCGGCTCTTGGTTATCCTGAAAACTAAAGAGAGTGCATGTGGAAATTAAACAAACCCATTATGCAAATTATTTGTTGATAAACAGTGTATATGTTCATATAATTAACCTAAATTATGCCCCACGCTAAACTTCTAAGCAACGCTCCCTAACTAATAACTGAGGTTTTAGATACTCGGCAATGGAATCAAAGCCTGAACCATCCTCTGGGACACGGAGCCCTGCAGCAGGTCCCGGCACACAGCAGGTCCCCGGCAGGCTGGCTGAGCCTGCGGCTCTAGGGTCCTGCCCTAGAGGGGCTGTGACCAGTGTCGGTGCCTTCCTTTACTAGGAGGAAGAGGAGAGGGACAGGACTGTCCTGAGGACCGTATGGCCCATTTGTCCCCCAGGCTGGCCTCTCTGTCCTTTTCTGTCTCCTATTTCTTGGTGCCCCTGGACAGAGGGGCAGCCAACCAACCAAGCACCAAAGGAGGGGTGGGTATCTTCCCTTCCTCCCTCCCTCCCTTCTTTCCTTCTTCCCTCCTTCCCCTCCCCCCTTCCCCCTTCCTTCCTTCCTCCTTCTTCCTTTCACTCGTATGAGCATTTAACAACATATATATGTTTCATCTGATTACAAAAGTAACACATATTCATTATGGAAACTAGAAATTTTGGAAAGGCACAACAAGGAAACCAGAAGTCCCAAGTAATCCTGTGATGGCTACATACACACTATCAGGCTCCATTTCCGAGCTCTGGTGCCTTCCACAGCCCACACCGGATGTGCAGTTTAGAAGCCTGCTTTTTTACTTAACAATATTCCCTGGACTGTCCCTTTCCTCAGGTTATTGAATATTTCTATTCAATTTCACTTCTCCTGGTTACACAGTATTCTATGGCACAGAAGAATCAATATCTATGTAATCACCCATGTCTGGACCCCCAGACACACCCCAGTTCCCCTCTCTCCTTCCCTACTTTCTGTCCTCCATTCTTGTGGAATGTAAGGCAGCTGGGGGCAGGCCCTGGTGAGGAGGGGCAGCGGGCCCTTTGACTCAAGCTTCACCTTCACAAAGGGTCTCAAAATAAAAATAATTGACAGGATTCCGAAATGCTATGCTATGGATTGAATCGTGTTCCCCCCAAATTCATACTGAAGCCCTACCCACCAGTGTGATAACACTGAAGGATGGGGCCTTTGGGAGGTGATTAGGTCATGAGGCTGGGACCCTCATGACAGGAATAGTGTCCATATAAGAAGAGACCAGATCTCTCTCTCGCCCACCTGAACACAAAACAAAAACAAAATGGCTCCCGTCTGCAAGACAGGAGGATGGCTTTCACCCGGAACCAAATTAGTCAGCACCTTGATCTAGGACTTCCAGCTCCAGACCTGTGAGCAATAAATACCTGTGTTATATTATTATAGGGGAGCAGGCTGACTGAGATGCGCTGTCACCCAGCTACACTCACCACACTGAAGAATGCTCACTACTGGACTTTAAATTTGTGACCTATTTTCAGACCACACCCTAGTGTACTATGATTCCATACCTCTATAAATCCTATTATTGTAAACAGTAGGATCACTTGCATGGCACATTTGGGTTTGTGTTAAAAGCACTTGTTTGCAGGCCCCTGGGTGGCTCAGTTGGTTAAGCGGCCAACTCTGGATTTCCTCTCAGGTCATGTTATCGGGGCCCTGGGATCCAGCCCCAAATCGGGATCCCTGTTCCGTGGGGAACCTGCTTCTCCTTCTCCCCCTGCTTGTGTTCCCTCTCCCGCTCTGTCTCTGTCAAATAAATAAATAAAATCTTCAAATAAAAATAAAATAAATCTTTAAAAAATAAAAATTGAAAATAAAAGCCCTTATTTTCAAAATATAAACATATAAGATGCCCCCTGATATGTTCATCTGTTGCGGAATTTCTAAATTGTTTATATAGTGGGTGTTTCAAAAACAGAAGTGGCCTGTTCTCCTCTGACACCCCTGCGCCTCTAGTTAAGTGTCTGGAGAATCAAGGCCTTGGAGAACCCCGCCACAATCTGAGAAAACAGGGGGCAGGGACCTGAGCCTCGGAGGGCTTCTCGCCCTTTCTGTACCGGGACTTCCGCTCCATCTGGAACAACACGGGTCCCCGGCGCCCCTCCATGGAAACTAAACCGCTCCTTGACAAGGGCCCGGTTTATCCTTCATCTCGGTGGGGGCCGGCCTGCATCTACCACGGAGCGGGTTTCTCAGCCTCCAGGGGCCCGGTCCGTGCAGTTTCTCTCCACCCCATGAAAGCTCCCGGCATTTCCCCGGCTCACGGCTCACCACAGGCCCAGAAGGCCCTTCCCGGAAGCCGGAAACAGCCACAGCTGCCACAGGCCGGACACCTGCAACAGCCCCAGGGCCCGGGCCTTGGGCTCCGTCCCAGGTAAGCTCCAGTCCCGGCCACCGGCCCCATCCCGGGTGCTCGGCCCGCGTGGGTGTGCTAAACCGGTTCCTGCTTCTGCTCTACACGGAGTCTACAAGCCGCTGTCCGACCTTGGGCTGGATGTGGTGGGGACGCCCTTCCTTATCCTAAATGCAAGGGACCTGCCACTCAGACTGCTCTCTGCGGTGGGACCAATCCTCCGGGGAGTCGTGGGCGGGCTCCGTCCCTGGGCACCCGGGGTAGAGGGACGGGGTGGAAGCGGCGCCCTGGGGAACATCTCTACTGTTAGCCTCCTCGTCCCGCTTACTCATCTGAAAGCGCCGGTGGCTCCTTCCAGGCCCGTGGGCCTTGGGTGCACAGTAGAATCACCTGGAGAGCCGTTTTGTGCCTGTGCCGGAGCCTCCTCGCAGGGCAATTCAATCAGCACCTCGGGGCTGCAACCCCGGCCTGCGGCTCCAGACGGCCTTGAGGAGCCCTCCATGGGGGGATCTTCAAGGGCTGCCTCCCAGCTCTGCCATTTGCCATCCCTGTAGGGTGTTCACAGCTCTAGGAGGCAGTGGGCCCTCCCCCACCTCACGCCTCTTCTCTCCTAATAAAGGGATCCGGGAAAGCAGATGCGTTTACGGTAAATGGAACCAAGCAAATGGAAATGAAACAGCACTTGATAACGCTTTGCATTTTCAGAGCACTCTGGACCCATGTGATTTCCATAACAACCCACAGCAAATTGCGCCCCTGTTACTACTTCTGGTCTAGAGGCAGGAAATACCGCGGGCTGCCTGGGAGGGGTCTTTGTGGGGGGTTTTCCACCACCCTGCATCCCAGCCCTTCATAGGAACACTGGAGCCCCTCCTTGATGGCCGGTGGGGCAATAGCCCCTGCCCCCATGGGGAGGTGACAACACGCATGGAAACCTACTCAATCATGGCAAGCTGTGATGAGCATGGCCAAGGAAACCCATAGGGTGCCATGCAGAGAACAGTGTGACAGTGGGAGGTAAAGGCTTCTGGGTTCACAGTGGAAGGCCCCACAGGGGAGGGGACGTTTAAGAGGAAAGCTAGAAACTAAAAGGGAGGCAGCCCTGTGAGGAGCCAGGAGACCCACAAAGGGACAGCAGACTGCCTGGTTCACAGGGGCCCCACTACGGTGTGAGATGGCCACCTAGGCGTTAGGTCTGCTGTGCAGGAGAAGGAAAGAAAGGACTTCCCTCGACCCCAGGGTGGGGCTTCTGGCTTATTGACCAACATCCACTACCCGGGGCAGGACCTGCCTGAGGAAAGAGAAGAATAAAACACCTCCACCTGCAAAGGGTACAAAGTCCCCTTGGGCTTGGGGCACCAGGACGGGGCAAGTGTGCTCCTCCTCCCTGGTTCTAGCCATTCCAGCCCTGACTGCTCCTAGTTGGTGCTATCATGCTGGAGCTGCCCAGTGCTGAGACTCCCAGGGATTCCAGAGTCTTCCAAGGGCCCAGGCTCCTCTGCAGACCAACTGCTTCTGTGACTCAGGATCAGGTTTTCCTTTACTCTGGGGAGAGGCACAAGGAACATCTTCCTGCCCCATAAAGGAAGCTTCTTTTCCTTCCCGTGACAGAGCATTTCCTGGGACGCCCACTGCTGGCCCACTTGCTAACAGAGAAAGTGCGGTGTCTGCGATCTGGAAGGGAGGCTTCTGCAAGGTGTGTCTTGAGCTCCACAGGAAGAGCTGGGCAGGAATTTCACCCATCCTGCTCATTTCAGCCCATGACTGCAGTGGCAGTTTCATATTTTCCCACTAGATGGGGCCCTCGATCTGCGTGGCTCACAGTTCTATGTATTTCATTTGTCTCTCGGAAGGCTGTTCAGAAATGTTTTCCAAAGCAGAGAGAGATCTTTTTCTACAGGAAGTGGCCATAAGCTGAAATTGGAGAAGCCCTCGAAATCTGGCTTCATCTATATCTTCCTTAATTAGCAAATGCGACAGGGCTGGAGGTGTTTGCAAAAGAAATCTAGCCAATCTGAACAGTGGATACGAATGTAGTTAGCTAGATAACAATTCCTTATATTAAAAAGCCGTTTGGAAAAGTCTCCAACTGGCTCTGCCTCTTGAGATAGGCCAGAGGCATTAACTCTGGACAATCGGGCTGAATCATTCAGACTGGTTACAGTGATCATTTTGCTTAGCTAATGGCAGCCTGCTTCCTTCTAGTTGTTTGGCCCCAGGCCCCAGACACACAAACCTAGAAGACTGAGGACCAAGGTAAGAATGAGGGTGATGAGGCCTTCTCTGACATTTGGGGACAGAGTTGAGATAGTGCTGGCATAACAAGAACAGAAAGACACCAACTCTGTCTTCGGAGTCTACATTCAGCCCAAGAAACAGAACTGTCCAGGAGACAGTACATGACATACATTTTTACATCTCTGCACTGTATACACTTCGCAGTGTATAAACAGAATACTTGACAAGTAAACTCAAACTCGGAAGTGGTGAGGTTCTCGTAGATACATAACCAGGTTTAAAGGAACCTCCCCTTTCTGAAATACGTTCATGGGACACTACAAAATTTGTCATCAGCATGCTTTGAAGATGATCGTGAGACAAAAAAGCACAATAAATTTTCACTGTTCACCTTTTTGCTTACTGGAAACCTGTTTGCAGGATGCCCCACATTTCCCCGGGATTGGGTTTGTTTTTGAAAGGTAGTCCTTGGGCAGTTGGTCATTGTGCAGACAAACATCTTTGGGTACCTGGTCACAGTACTTGATAATTTTCATTCAAATATATAGCCACAGGCATCACCTACTGGGAAAGTTGAGGGACAGAACTATTGAGCTTGGTTTTCGTTTTGTTTTGTTGAAGATTTTATTTTTAAGTAATCTCTACACCCAAAGCGGGACTTGAACTTACAGCCCCCACATCAAGAGTCACATGCTCCATGGACTGAGCCAAACAGGTGTCCCTGGGCTTTGTTTTCATAACGTGCTGGGAACAAGCTCAGGATGGTCCCTTAGAAAGTCAAGTTCGAACTTCTTTGGGGAAGGTAGCCTTTAAGAAATGTGCTTTCCTAAGAGTTCTGGAGATTGGCTGAAAAGCAATGTGAATGTACTTAATACTCCTGAACTCTGGGTTTTAAAATGGTTAAGATGGTAAATTTGATGTTGTATGTATTTTACCACAACTAAAAACTTTTAAATTAGAAAAAAAAAATTTTTTTAAGTGCTTCCCTTAACATACCTCTCTGTCCCAATCACCAGCTAAAACATACCAGCTCAACCTTGGCATAAATTCAGTGTAATTGGCATCTGCTCTCAGCAGTGCTATGAACATCTTCTAAGACTGTCTATCTCGTGGAAACTCTGGTTCTCAAGAAAGCTACTTTGGCCACACTGATAATGAAATGGACTGATCCAGATGAGCCTGTTCATTGCCTAGAGATGGCTTCTTGTGACACGAGGAAAGTAGTCACAGTGAACCCTGTGATAGTAATCATCTTTCCATCCCCAGTTTTTGGCCCAGAATGGATACCAAAGCTCAGTGCTTTGGGAACTGAATTCTTTGTGTTGACGTTGTCTTTATGTGTATGCCTAGAGTCAAAAGATTATACCAATGTCTTCTGAGTTGTCAGGAGTCAGAATTCTGGCTGAATGAAAAATACCAAAAATGCCACAAAAGAGGCCACAGAAAGTCTGTGCTATCAATTCCTCAGCTTTTAGGAGCCCTGCTGCTCTGAGCCATTCCCAAAGAGCCATGCATTGTGGTAGACAGGATAATGACACCCTCCCACCCCTATCCCCTGCCAAAAAAACCATCCACATCCTAATCTCTGGGACCTAGGGATGGATGGATTTAAGATTGCTAATCAGTATGAGCCGGGAAGATTATCTCGGATTATCTAGATGGACACTGTAAGAACAGGGGTCCTTAAAAGTGCAAGAGGGGTCAGGAGAGGAGGTCAGAGTGATGTGATCATGAGAAGGTCTCAGTACAGCATTGAACATGGAGAAAGGGGCTACAAGTCAAGAAATGTGGGCAGCCTCTAAAAGCTGGGAAAAGGAAACAGATCCTCACTCAGATCCATACTAGAATTCCAACCTACAGAACTCAAAGGAATAAATTTGTGTTGTTTTAAGCCATCAAATTTGTGGGCATTTGTTGCAGCAGCAATAGAAAACTAACACTTTTGTGAGCCAGGCACTGAGCCAGCTAACAGGGCTGCAAAGATGTCCCAGTATTCCAGGGACACATTGTGCAGGAGAGACAGAAAAATGCATACGTGTAGTTAATGCAACAGGCTACACACCCAAGTCCTACACCAAGCCCTGAGGGAGCACAGAACAGAAAGTGCTCTCTTTTGCTTGGCAAATCAAGGAAGGCTTCCTGGAGGAGGGGAGATATTTCAGCTGAGCCCAAAGCTGAAAGGAGAAGTCTATACAGCTCTGAGTTCAAAGGGTCCAGAGCCTTTCAGTTACCTGCCTTTGGGGACATGATTGTTGAACTGGGAAACATTTTATTGTACAGAATCATCTAGACCCTTGATCCTCAAAGTGGAATCTAGGGACCAGGAGCACCACCACCACCTGGGAGCTTGTTAGAAATGCAGAATCTCAGGCCCAGCCTAGCCTTACTGAGTCAGAGTCTTTATTCTAGTAAGATTCTTCCAGTGAGTCATATGAGCATTGCCATTTGAGAATCACTGCCCTCCATAACAACGTTGTCGTGCTCACCACACAGTGTGGAGAGAACAGAGACAGGGCTCCAGAAATTGCTCACATATCTAGACCTGATGGGAGGGATTGCACATAGCAGTGCTCAGGATGGTATGTCGTCGTTCTCAGCGTTCACCCAGATGCCACACACACGATCGGATTATACATCTCCTGTGTGCATACTAGACAGGCTTCATTTCAGAAAATCTTGGTCACAAATGTCACCCATTTGTTTCTCAGTAAATGTGACTTCAGTTCTAGGAGTCTAATGGAGCAAATTTTTCTCTCACTCAGTGACCTCAAACCTGTACTAATTTACTTTAATAGCTCTATCTTCAAATCACGGAGCCTCCATTTATTTCTCCTGCCATTAGCAAAAACAGGTCAGGATGACTCTGGCAAACCCAAGCACTGATGTTCAGGACTCACATCCTCAGAAATCCACAGACCGGCTTCCCGGGCTCCGAGGCTTAGACACTGCCCCTTGCTGGCTGTGGATGACACAGGATAGGGCTGCATCTTGTTCCCCGGGGAGTCCCGGAGATACTTCTGCTCCAGGGGTGAGAGTTGAAGGAAGGCTAAATCAAGGGTCCACTCCCCAGCACCCACTCTGTTAGAGTGACCTCTCCCCCGCGTGTGCCTGCAAGCTTTGTCTGGTTACTTGAAGTAATAGCAAAAGATGTTGCCCCTATGCCATGTACGCTGTGGGTCATTCCTAGTTTGAGGGCTGTGTCTCTCTGCCATGGTTACCCCTCTATTTGTAGATTCCTGCTGGGGATCCTTCCCATGCTTGCCCCATGCAGATGTGATGCCGATATTGGGTTTCCGGTACCGGGGAGGTTTCATGATGTTTCCGCAACACAAGGAGGACTGATTTCATGGGGGTGCCTGTAACACACCAATGGGGGTCCACACTCAGAAGGGATTGAGGTTTGATATTCTGTGGTTGCACTCTTAAAATCCTTACTGATGTCATCTTTGAGTGGGTGTTCTGTAAGTGAAGACTGGTGGGATCATTGAACACGTGCTGCAGACTTGGGACCTGGGCTGCCACAGCCCCCCTCCCACCGCCTCCCCAGCAAGCCTTCTCCTTCACTGGACCCCCAGCCCTGCCCGTGGCCACCGCCACGTTCTGCGCCTTAATGAGGGTCTGGGCATGGCCGCAGGGAGGGTCGGGGTCAGACACACGCTTCGTGCACACTGCATTATAGGATGGGATCCTGGCTGCCTACCGAAGTCTGCACCCATCCCACGAACCTCTGTGGCCACGGGAGCGCCACACTAAATACTAAACAGAAAATCATGACAGGCGGAGAGAAAGAGAACAAGGGAAAGGAGAAAGCTTTTCCCCTGCCTTTTTTTTTTTTAATTATGGCAAAATACACATAACAAAATTGGCCACTTTACCCTTCAACAGAGTTAAGCGCGTCCACATTATTAGTAAGCATTCACCACCCATCTCCAGAGCTTTCGTCTTGCAGAACTGGCAGTCTCCCCATTGAGCAGCATGTCCCTTATTCCCTCTCCCCCAGGCCCTGACAACCACGTTCTACTTCCTGTCTCTCTGAATTTGATTGCTTCATGTACCACATATGCATGGAATCATACTGGATTTGTCCTTTAGTGATGGGCGTCTTTTACTTAGCATAATGTCCTCACAATCAAGCCATGTTGTAGCATGTGTCAGGGTTTCCTGCCTCTGTAAGGATATGCCACATTGTATTTCTCCATTTATCCACTGATGAACACTTGGGTTGTTTCCACCTCTTGGCTATTGTGAATAATGCTTCTTTGAACACGGGTGTGCAAATATCTCTTCTGAGAGCCTGCTTTCAATCCCTTTGGATATGTGCCCAGAAGGGGAATTGCTGCATTATACAGTTTCCTGCTTTTTGAACAAATATTTTCATTTTGAACTGGGCTGTGCAAATTAATGTAGCTGCTCTGTGCACAACCAGCCAGACTATGAATCGCCAGCATCAGGAAACTGCTCCCAATCAGCCATCAAACCTGAAGACCGGAGACTGTAAATTCAGGACTTGCTAGTGTGACCATCCCTGCGGAGCAAATGAGAAAAACAAGCACTGAGTGAGTGTTTGCCCCAAGTCTCACCACCCATCAGGAACAGCACATACTGACACCTCCAGCTGAAGAACCTTCTGGAACTGGTTTTCATTTATCATTGTTTGCACTCATTGAATACATCTATGTTAAACATCAGCCAGAAGCCAGAACTAGTTGGGGACACTGAGGACAGAGCAGTAAATGAAGCAGACAAGGGTCTTACAGGCAAGGCAGACAGTTACTAGCTGCACATTGGACCATTTATTATGCCAAGTTCTGTAGAAGAGAAATGTGGAGCCCCAGGCCCAGGGGTGGGGAGTTGGCGGTGCATGGGTCATCGTCCCTGCCTTCGATGGGCTTATAGGCTAGATGGGGGAATTTCCAAAGTGGTGCATGTGGTGGTTTTGGGGTGTACATAAATATCTTTTGTTTTAAATAGGTGCATATTCACTTTAATGTATGTTTAAAAAACACATATTTAATACATCAAACCTTTGATTCTTAAATTATTTCTTAGGACGAGGCTCAGTTAAAAAAGGAAGTCATGTAGACAAATAAATATAAACTAAATCTACATTAAATATTAAAAATATAAACAAATAAGGCAAAAACTACATGGCTAAGACAAAAATCCAGAGATTGCAAATCAAAGGACTGCGTTTGGGAAACTCCATAAGGATTTTACAGACAAATGCATTTTTAATGCAGGCGAATTAAACTTTAAAAAGACTGTGGCTGGGGCTGACAAACTAAGTCCATGGTGCCAGGGAAATGTCAGCTATGGGGGGGGGGGCACGAACTCAGTCCAGACGAGTCAGGAAAGGCTTCCTAGAAAAACTCACGAAGTGAATTTCATTCCTCTTAATTGCTCCGCCCAGGTGTGTGTGTTTGGACTCTTCAGCTCCAGGTGGTGGAAATCCAGCGGAGCCTCTGGAGCGGGAGGGGTAATTTACAGACGAGCATGCGCAGTTGGCTCGCGGAGGTCGGCTCTGCTCTGATCTGAGCGTGTGCCTCACCTCTCCCTCTCGCTGCACACTTCCTTTCTCAGCCTGTGTTCACGAAGACATGGTGGAAGCTGAGGGCAACCCACATTTTTCAACTTTGGTCTCTTCCATTAAAAAGACCAGCGAAATTAGCATTTCTTACTTTTAAATCTCGACTTCTGGAAAAGTGTCTCTAATTAGGCCCCTAACAGGTGACCTTCCCAGCCATCACGTGGATCTGGGAGAGCGCAATTCCCGGAATCAGGGTAGGAATGGGGTTGGAGAGCCAGGTGGACAAGCTGACCACCGGAAGTGGAAAAATCCTTGTTGCGTCCTCTTCCTGATTCCTTGGTGTCCCCCATGAATGTAGGGATCACCCGCAAGCCTCGAACATTTATTCGTGGGTCACCTTGAGTTTAATCACGGGATAATCAGAAAGCTGAAGTGACAAGGGGCTTCAATTCCACCAGCTGGCCGGTGTGATCCAGGAGTTCACCTGAAAAAAGAGGTAAGCAGATGAGCCTACCAGATTTTTTGTTTATTTGTTTGTTTTTTGTTTTTTTGTTTTGGTTTGGTTTTTTACTGTTTAACCTGTAGGAGTGGAGACAGAGGGCAAACATGGTTTAGGCATCCTAATAATTTTACTTCGTATCTCAGAAAATCACTGGATTTGTCCTTTCCACTTACAGGACACTGCATCATGCAACAGAGAAACTTGCTGGTCCATTACAGCTCTTGGCTCAAGGAACTTGCCCAGGGCTGCAGGGCTGGGAAGTGCGGAGCTGGGACGCCAGACCCAGGCCCTCTGCTCCAGAGCCTAAGCTCCCAACCAAAGGGCCAGACCGCAGTTAAAATCTGGCTTCACTACTTACTTGGTATAAGCTCTCTTTAAATTATAAATTCAGTTGTAAAATGGAACAAAGGACACCTTACCTTAAAAGGTGATTGTAAAGACTAGAGGGAAAACTAATGTACCTATCCTTAGCTCAAAATAGGTATGACCAAAGGCAGTGACTGTTGTTGTTTAGAGACTACTGGCGAGGCTTTTGGCTCCCCTGCATGGTGTGTGTTCTGTGTGTTCCCACTTTCCACAGTGTAATTACCTGCCGAGGCCAACTCTTAATTAGGCTGGTCCCCTCCATGTAGGCAGTAATCAGTCCAACTGCTACCGGAGCCAGAGGTGGGAGAGTACAGCTTGATCAACACACTCTACTTACTTACTGACAGCACGCGTGGGGCTTTTGCACAGTTAAGTTATAAATTTTCCTTAACTGAGGAAGAGCACACGAATAGTAAAGGGCATGATCCTAAGCGTAAACTGAAGCGTGAGGTGTGCCTATGTCTAGATCAGGCTACAGAACATTTCCAGCACTCCCAAAGGCTTCTCCTGCCTCTTCTCGTCAACTCCTCCTCCACCCCCGAAACCCCTCCAACCAACGCACCACCCCCATGCCCCGCCCTGCCCCGCAAGAGGTAACCATAATTCTGACCTCTAGTGCCTTAGGTTCCTTTTGCCTGTTCTTGAACTTCAGAGAAATGAGATTTGGGGATTTTAATGCCAGTGTTTCCGTGGGCGCTCCTTGCCTGCCTCCTGGCAGGTGAGTGAGCAACTAACTGGCATTTTTAAAATGTTGAAGGAATAAAGCTGGCTTAGTAGAAGCTTCAGCAAGTGACGGGCTAATAAATGTCCACTAAAATTCAGAGTTAGGCAATTAAATGCTGACACCTGTGTTATGCCTCTCACGAAGACCTTGCCAAGGATTTGCATTTGGCAAGGATGAGAAAAGAGGAAGGCTTAAGCTGCAGCGGAAGCTAACACAATCTCATATCACTACCTTTACTAATATTACTAAGAGTAATGGCTAAGAAAGAAAAAAAAAGAAAACAACATTTTCCATATTTATTATGACCCAGTCCTTATACAATGGACTTTATATACATTCTTTCAGCGACTAGGTATTAGCCCCATTTTGCAGATGGGAAACCTGAGATTCAGAGAAGTTAAGAAAATTGCCCAAGGTCCTACAGCAAGAAGTGCCAGGATTTGAACCCATCTCCAGCAGGTCTCAGAACCTATGTTCATGGTCACTAGGCTATGCATAGAGGCAGAGGGTACCCTGAGAAGAGCTTTGGCAGTGGCCACAGGTAGATTCCAATTCTGCTTCTGCCTCTTACTGTTGGCTAACCAAGTCAATGACTTCTCTAAAATCTTCAAGCAAGAAAAGAGCAGGGAGAGATGACAATTCCTACCTTGCTGGTTTGTTACAGGAAGCAACAAGGTTTGTAATGTGTGTCTCTCACAGAAGGCACACGGCAAGTGTGAGCTGGTGAGATCACTGACCACGGTGCTCAGCAAGGTCATTCCCGGCCAAAGACACACCCATTGGCCATGGCGAGCCTGCTTCTCTGTCACCTTGTCCTTTCTAGACCTTCCAGCAGGGTCGGCCTCGGCCTCAAGTTCCCATACGACGCTTCGCAGACACGGCAGCAGCTGAGCACACACGCCAACAGATGGATCTGAACGACTTGAAGTAACCCATCAATTCAATGAAACAACTGTTATTGATTTCTGGGTTTTTTCCTCCCCACTGGTTGTTTAACTGAATTGATGGGTGTTCTCTGGAATTGATTGCACCAGCCAGTTCTTTTTGTGTGATAGAGACAAAATGATAGTGTTCCCCAGAAAATGAATAAATCTGCTCATTAAACAGAATATCCAGGCAAATTATTTTTTCCTATGACAGTGGTTTTCCTCCTTAGTTCCCTCGGCATAGGGAACTGGGAAATATTTAACGGGGCTTTCATTGCCTGTCAGTATGCTGATAAGCTGGCTCCCTTTTCATTTGCTTACTGTTCTCAGGGACCGATCCTATGCCAGAATGAATCCACCGATCTCTCTCTCCCCGCGCACACACACTTTGACCGGTTCTGAGTCACTGAAACCACTCTGTCATCTGTGTCTACCCTCCCCACCAACAGTGATACACATAAAAGCTGATTTTCAGCCTTAAATGAAAACGCGGTCTCTCATGCAAGTCAACGGTATGACAACTCTTGGGGGGGATGAATCACACACCTCTGATTTATATTTTCTTCCCTGGAGGTTGCTTTTCGTGGATTTCAGACAGCACCACACTTGTTTGCACTGACAGTGATGAAAAAAACAGATGTCAGGACAAGTACTGGAAGAACAGGGGAGACAAGGGTCGGGGGGTATAGAACGACAAGGAATGAAAGAGAGCTGAGTCCAGAGAATTCTGAAACCCTTTCTTTAAGTTGCTGAATTCTTAAGCTTCCTCTAACCCCAGGGAGAGCCTGGCTTGCTGACCGCCCCCCCCCGCCCCCCCGCCACACAGACTTTCAGGAAATAGATTATAATTGAATTTTTATTGACTTTCAGTAAAAAACCAATCTCTCTCTCTCCCTGAATTTTTGCTGCTGTCATTGTTATCCAATTGTTTTGCTGTGGTACAAGACTATGGTAATTAGCAGTGCAACACCCTGCCACATGCAATGAAAGAGAAAAGATCCTAAGAACATGGGGTCTCACACACCATAGAGCTCCATAAGCCAGTTGACTTGGAATATGCAATGTATATTTCACATTTTTATGCATTTTATTCAGCATGGAATGTCTATTCCTGGCAACTCATATGTAATATAGTGTGACATTAAGACTGGGTTGACACAATGCCAAAATTTAAAACTTTGATTTGCTTCTCCATATTGACAGGCTTTATGCTACACAAAAAATAAATCAGGAAATGAGCCTCCCTCATTGGAAACTAATGAGAAATTGTGATTTTGACTATGAAGCACTAGAAAGCAAATAATCTCTTAATGGTATTGGAAGGATATCCCTCAAAATAGCAGATGTAAAATGAGTGAGACCATCCATAAGTGGTGGTAATTAGGATGATGAGGATAATAACAATGAAAACTTTAACAAATTAAAAGGACATTCCTTAACTTGATTTTTTTTTTTTTTTAAGTATCTGCTAAACTCCCACAGAGTCCTGTTCTTAACTAGAGGCATTCTCTCTGGAATAAGGAACAGGATAAGTAAACCTGTGGCCAGAAGTTCTAGTCAACATTGTGTTGGAGATCTTGCCAGCATAGTAAGAAAAATAAATAAAATCTGCAAGCATTGGGAACAAAAAGCCAAAATGTCCTTTCTCACAGTCAATATGATTGCCCACAAAGAAAACTTAAGGGATAATTTATAAATAAGTAGAATTAATAAGTGGGTCCCACCCTGCTATTCAGTATCAAAAACAATATGCCAATACCCATTGGCTTCCCATATCTAATTCATTTAGCCAACAGATATTTATTTAGCACTTACTACATGCCACTGTTCTAGGTGCTTATCATATATCAATGAGTAAAACAGGCAAAGAGCCCTGCCTTCTTGAGTTTACCAGTCAGAGCCCCTTAAAAAATGTAATTGAGATGACTGGGAACAGAAAGCCTAGATGGTCAGCAAAGGCTTGCAACCTCGTAAACATTAGGGCTCTGATCCTGGTGGTTTGCTGCATTACATTATTTATCAGAATGCATATTGGCTTTTACAGCATCAAAGACCAGGTGGAGCAGAAAGAATTCAGACCACCCACGAGCCAAGTTTGGCCTGTGTTTAGCAGACAGAATTTTTTTTTTTTTTTTTTTTTAAGAAATCATACCCCTAGGGGCGCCTGGGTGGCTCAGTGGGTTAAAGCCTCTGCCTTCGGCTCAGGTCATGATCCCGGGGTCCTGGGATCGAGTCCCGCATCGGGCTCTCTGCTCAGCAGGGAGCCTGCTTCCTCCTCTTTCTCTGCCTGCTTCTCTGCCTACTTGTGATCTCCGTCTGTCAAATAAATAAATAAAATATTTAAAAAAAAAAAAAAGAAAAAAAAGAAATCATACCCCTAAAATTTAATCTGGCTTCGATAATATCAACTATTCAGCAATCTATATTCAAGCTTCACTAATTGTCTTAATAAAAGTTCTTTAGAACTGATTTTTAAAAGTCCAGAATCCCATTAATGCTCACACATTTAATTATGAGTTATATTGTCTTAGTCTCCTTCAATCTGGAACAATCCTTCCACCTGTCCTCCCATCTGTCCCCCAACCCATCCTTCCACATGTATCCAAGGCCTTAGCTCCCATCAGTCAACCCACTCACTCAGACGTCCTTCCCGGGTCCAGGTAACTACTCCTGCCTCTAGTCCCTCAGGTTCCCCCACTGTTTCTAACTCTGGAAGAGTGATTGATTGTTGACGTTCCTAAACCGTGTTCACATCTTCCTAAAATGTCCCATCATTAAGAGCTCCTGAAATGACCTAGATTTTCCTGTCAAGGCCCTGACCAACACAGGGAGAGAATACAGACAGAACTGGATCCCAAGGGTGGGCACTAGAGTCAACTTAATAGGTTGGAAAGAACAGGAACAGGCAAAGAACACCAAGAACGAGCAACCAGGGATATAGGAGAAAACGCAAGAAAGTATGGGTATCCTGGATACCAAGAGAAGATGATAAGGAAGAATGACTGACTCCCTCAGTGGCGTCGATAAGTCATGTGAAGTGAGGACTGACCGAGGATGTGCCGCTGGTTTGGCAACATGGAAGTCATTGACTTGACTTGGCAAGAGCAACTCGTGTGGAATGCTGAGGGAATACGTTCACGCATAGTGGTCACAGGGAGAAAATGAGGGCTGATTCTCCTAATACCTTCCCGATGGCAATAGGTAATCATAGTTTCTGAGAAATTAGATATAAATCTGTACTTAAGCCATGTTTTTAATCAGCACAGCATTATACTCCCAAACAATGATGACAGTCATCATTAAACAAGCACTAAGAGCCATACTCAGGACCAGGTGCTTTGCATATATATTTTTTAATCTTCATAATAATCCTATGAGACAGAATTATTATTTCCATTTAATTAGAACTACAGAGGATATGTCAGTAATCCAAAAAGGAAGATATGTCTGCTGTCATTGGAACTTACATTCTGGTGGCAGGGTTCAAATGCAGGATGGTGACACAGAGAAGCTACATCGTTTGCCCAAGTTCAAAAAGCTAGAAAGTGGAGGAGCTGTTCTTTCCAAAATTTTTTTACTTCAAGTTAGCAAACAAGTGAATTTACATTTTAAAAAGGTTGTTCAAAAAAATAAAGGAGGACTTGCAATTATCTGTAGGATAAAGCCAATCCAGGAGCTTGCTGCATTTGAACCTCAGAGGCATTGCAAACACACACACACACACACACACACACACACACACACACACACACAGGCTTTCACACATACTTGTCTGGGAAGGAAGGGGAGGGTGACCTGGGCATTGTGTGTGTGTTGGGCAAGTCAGAGGAAAGAGTAGATTTCTAGAAGAAAATATACGAAAGCATCCTTTAAAGCTGAAAAGCCCTGTTTTGATATGTGTCTAGAGGCAATAGTTATAAAACCCATGACTCTAGGATTTCCCCATTCCTTCCTTAAAACAAAGCCTAAGGTGTTAGCCACTGAAGACCATGGCAAGGGGTGGGGGTCCATTTGCTGCACAGGGTGGAGGCACAGGCTTGCTTGTGGGGACTGCAAGTCTGTGAAGCAAAAAGCAGGGAAGTGACAAATGGCCCTGAAATTCCATTTCCATGATTTAAAAAGTCTCAATGCTCCCTTTATTTTTAATCTTCTGGGTGGATCTCTCCTTTATATAGACATTAATGCCTAATTGTGCCTCAACTAATCAACACTAGAGGTTTCTGATTCCACCTAGTATGTTAGAAGAAACATACTTCTCTAAGTTGATTACCAGACTTTGGATATTCTGTACCTCCTGCTGCCTTATGGCTTTTACTTTTAATCTCAATGAGCTCTGTATGCTCAGAGAGAAGCTTTCAAAATCATTTATCATAAGCTTTCCAGCTGCTGCCTCTCAGTGTGTATGTCCAGCCAGAAGATGAAATTCCCATGAACAAATCTGGGTTCTAAGCCTTCAGCTATCTGTACAATACAGCTGTCCTAATAGAATTTTCAGAGTTTTGTACTTCCTAGAAAGGGCAGAAGAAAGGGACCCTTCGTTGTTGACCACTATGGTGTACCAGATGCTCTAACTGACATCTTATACATATTCATCACCATTTGTTAATTCTATTTCCTAAACAAGAAAACACACCTGTGGGAGGTCCAATTAGTAGGAAGCAAAATTAAGGTTTGTTTAGATTATCAGTTACTTAAATCAGATAAATAGTTTTGCATTATCCAATAGTTGTATATGCCAGAGATTGCTGGTTTTCCCCTAGTAACCATTCTCTCTTCTCTCTCAATTTTAGCTGAACAGATGGTTTCCCAGAATCAAGGTCACATTTTCCAGCCTTCCTGGCAATATGATATAGTCATGTAGCAGAGCTATGATGACCGGGAGGTAAGTGGAAATGGTGTGAGCTTCTTCTAGGTTGCTCCATTAAACTAAAAGGGCTTTCCATTGGTCTATATGTCTGCATTTATGACAGCACCATACTATCCTGACTACTGTAGCTTCATAATATATTTTGGATAAGGAGTGGGATACCTCCAGGTTTGTCCCTCTTTCTTAGGATTGATCTGGCTATTTGTGGTCTTTTGTGGTTCCATGTAAATTGTAGAATTGTTTTTCCTATTCCTGCAAAATATCTTTGTAATTTCGATATGAATTGCTTAGAATCTGTGGATAGCTTTGGGTAGTATGGACATCTTAACAACACTAAGCCTTCCAGTATGTGAGCACAAGATGGGTTTTCCATTTGTTTCTGTCTCATTTAATAATTTTTTTCATCAATGTTTTGTAGTTTTTAGTATATCTCACCTCGCTGGTTAACTTTATTACTATGTAACAGAATAGAGAGCCCAGTAATAAACCCATACATATGTGGTCAGCTGATTTTCAACAACAGTGCCAAAAATGCACCATGGGGAAGGATAGTCTCTTTGACAAGTGGTGTTGGAAAAACTGTACATCCACATGTACCAGGATGAAATTGGATCTGTGTCTTATACTGTATGCAAGGGTCAACTCAAAATGGATTAGAGACTTCAACATGAGACCCAAAACTGTAAAACTCTGAAAAGAAAACATGGGGAAAGCTTGATAACATCAGTTTTGGCTGATTTCATGAATATAACACCAAAAAGGACAGGCAACAAAAACAAAAATAAATGGGACCCCATCAAACTAAAAAGCTTCTACGCAGCAAAGAAAACAATCCACAGAGTGAAAAGACAACCTATTGAATGGGAGGAAATATTTGCAAGCCATATATCTGATAAAGGATTAAAATCCAAACTATGTAAAGAACTTGTCCACTCAATGGTGAGAAAACAAGCAATCCTATTTTTAAATTATGTCCATCACCCATTAGCCCATTACCTTTCTTCTGCTCTGATCTGGAACTTTGACCAGGTTTATCTACCCTGTGGCACCCTCAAAATTCTGGATCTCCCACAAAATGGCACTCACTTGCCTTATTAGTTAATTTTCAGGTGAGAAGCTAAGTCACAGTGATTTCTTCCAGTCCACTGTTTGCTCTCTTCCTGAATAGCAGATAATAATAGGGCAGTCCTAGGCACTGGAGCTCTTTCAGTGCTTTTTGAAAAAGAGGCAATACATTCAGGAGCATGTCTTCCTTTCACAAAGCTGCTTCCACTCTACGGGGTCTATTTTACCCCCGCCCCTAACCTGACCACGTCCGTGTGGTGTAATCAGAATGCCACAAGCTATTCCTAGATAGAAATATGTGCCTTTGGGGGAGAGGTCAGGCTTCTGATGCAGCGCTTGATTCACTGAGTGTCCACAGTCCAACCCAAGGACCACCCTACAGTTGTATTAAAATACAGTAGACTCATATCAGGAATATAGGACACATACCAACATCCTGAAATCACACAGCTACCTGTTGTTTCTGAAGGCAAGTTGCCTTCTCCATCACTCCTCCAAATGTTCCCTTCACAAGCTGTGAAATTTTGCCCCTAGAATTGACTTCCCATGTCTTGAATGATGCTGGGCTTTCAAAATTCCCTGCGCTCTCTGACTTCACAAGGCCAGCCATCTGTCTTGGCTGATAAATTCTGCATTTACAAGGGATACGTTAAGCCCAAGGCATTCTATTTCCAAGGACATATGTTACATTTTTTCGTTCTTTCTTTTTTTATATCAATTTTCCTAGATAAATAAAGTTGACATTTAATTCCAGCCCCATCTGGCAGATCAGGGGAACTCTGCCCTCACTGAGCACACTTCTTTTCACACCGAGGAAAGTTTCTTGGCCCCAGAAGTCAGAGTGCCTTGGTGGGAAGAGTATGAGTCTTAGAGCCTTCAGACCAGAATTCAAATCCTCCATATCTAAATTGAATTGAGTTAAATTCAAATGCTCCAGCCTACTGGCTGTGTGACTTTTGGCAAATTATTAATCTTTTCTGAGCCTTTGTTACACCTATAAAATGGGGATGGAGTTAATGCCACTTTGCCAAACCAGTCGCCATGCCCGGATATGTAGTACTTGATATTAATTCAGTAAGTGGAGGCTAGTATTCTTTATCCTGACAGAATACAGAAGTGGTTAAGAACCTCAGCTTTTGTGCCAGGAAGACTTGGCTTAGCACTCATCCCAGTACTACTATTTTGGGAAAATTTGTTTAACCCCCTGAGTTTGTTTCTGTGTCTAGAAAGTATTAACCAAAACTAATGTACTTCTTGTTGAGAGGATTAGAGGTGATTTCTGTAAAGCACTTTAGCACCCGGACTGTGCTTAATAAATGGTAACTGTTAGTCTCCTTGATGTTTCCATTATTGTTGTTGGACCATCTCCCCAAACACTGGCTCAGAATGCCTGTTCTCACAGCAGAATTATCTACCGATTCAGGTCAGGAGACAACTCCGTACTTGGGGCCCGTGTTTTCTTTCGGCCCACCCTGCGGCTGAATCCTGGGTGTGAGGACAAGAAAGGTTCTCTCACCTCCTAGTTTTTTTTTTAATTCGTCAAAGACCTTTGTGGCCTCTCTGAAAAATGTTTTGGTTACCACCCCTAAATGTGTGAGCCATGGTAGAGGTTTCCTCTTCACAGGTGGGAGAGTGGCCCAGGGGAACCATGAGCCAGAAGATACGGAGGCTTACGAAGCTGGAAGCCCAGTGTAATTCAATGCTCTCTGCGTTTAATGGAACCAGTAAAGACTATCATTGTTGCTCAGGCAGGGAGGTCTCTGCCACACAGTGCCGGCTTCTTTCAAAGCCTCTCTAAATGTCCATTTATGATCCTCATTTTAAACCCAAGTCATGTTCAGATTGTTGTATAAAACCTAAATCATCTTCCAACAGAAGATTGTGCCAAACCCCTCCATCTGAGTCCTTGTTACTGAACTGTTCATCTTCTCGCCCGAAAGCAGTTGTCTCCACAATCAGTTCCTCTGCCATTCTTACTAAAAGAACAGTTGACTGAGTTTGAATGCTCAAGACCTAAGTACAGTGAGGAAGGGAAGAATTACCCATAAAAACATATCCAAGCAACTGGCTTTGCTTCACTTGAAATATAGAAGATGCTAAAAGGCATCTTTAGGGCGCCCGGGTGGCTCAGTCGGTTAATCATCTGACTCTTGATTTTGGCTCAGGTTATGATCTCAGGGTCATGAGATTGAGCCCTGCGTTGGGCTCTGTGCTCAGAGTGGAGCCTGTGTAAGAGTCCCCCACGCCCCCTGCCCCGCTCTCTCTGTCTTTATGCCCCTCCCCCAACTCTCTCTCTCAAAAACCAATAAATAAACGAATAAAAAAATAAAATAAAATAAAATAAGCAGCATCTTTTGTAAGAGATTGGGAAAGGACTACACTCACTTACATTTCCATGACCACTCATGACCAAAGCCAGCCCTATGTCCAGCTGAAACAAGTAGAAATGAAGAGAAACTGCACTGAAATGACTGAAAATTAAATTACTTAGAAATCGCGCACCTGTACTGAAACAGGATTTTATGACTGTGCTCTATTTTTCCACTTATCAATACAATTTTACTTTATTCTGTTTTTTAAATTTTATTTTAAATTCAGTATAGTCAACTTACAGTGTTGCGTTAGTCTCAGGTGTACAATACAGTGATTCAACACCCCCATTGCCTGTTTCACCCATTCCCCACCCCGCCGCCCCCCAGGAACCCTCAGTTTGTTCTTTGTCAATACAATTTTAAATGATATCTGTAATCAGGTCTCGAGAACCTTCAGTGTTGGGGTTTCCACAACAGAGTACTCATATAAGAAAGAGATAAAAACAAAAACAGATAAGAAGGTGGTTCCTTGGCATGACCATCGTGGTAATGGTAAAGGAGGGGAGCCTTCTAGAAGGTATCCAGAGTTCAAGGATTAATGCCTCAGGGTGATTATGAGAATGTGACTGTGATAAATAGTTCACAATATCCATATGTGGGCAGGATAAATCTGTAAACCTGAATAATATAACAATTTATATATATACATATATATATATACAGTAATCTAATTATGTAATCCACATATATACTTATAATACATATAATATAACATATATAAGAATCTTACATACATATAAATAATAATATATATCTATATCTACATCTGGCTGTCATGTGCAATAGTGAGGCCGAGGCATATTTTTCTTAGCACTGACACCCAGCCCTGGCAACCTAATTAATAATCAATACTTTAAAAAATCAATACTTTATTAGGCAGTTGTGATTTCATAGGCAGTATCTATTTCACTCTCCAAATTCCATTAAAATTCATTTGAAAATCCAATACTGGGAACATTTGTTATTAATTTTTAATTTAACACATAATATGCTGAATTTATCTAGATCGTATACATCTCCATCTTTTTAAATTGTCTTATTTGAATCATTACCCTTTGCTTGCTTTGATTATCAGAGAGCAAATGTGGTATCTAGCAATCTCTGTAACTCTGGCATCCCATCCCAAGCCTTCCCCACCCCATACCCACCAGCCAAAACAAATCTATTCTGGAACTTATTTCTAGTATTCTCAGTTAACCCTCATGGAAAAAATAAATCTGATCAAATAATCCTGTAATGTCAGTTGCTAAAGATGCTTACAACAAATGAACAGAAGAATTTTGAGAAACAAATTATCACTCCAAATATGTATAGAGTACACATGAAACATTTTTGAAAATTGATTATATATCATAGGCCACATAGCAAATCACAAGAAATTCCTAAGTAAATTCTGGTGGAATTGAGTTCCAGTTTCCCAGGGGGTGAGCAACTAGACAAGGCATCCTTTTATTAATTGGATTTTCCTCATTCTCGTGGTGGGGGCCACTCTCCTACTCCCTGGATCCCATCCCAAATAAACCATCTGCTCACAGGTCTTGGTTCCGGGCTTTGTTTTCAGAGGGAATCAAATCTAGAATAAGCTCGCACTTTTGCACTTTTTGCACCAATTCTGTTCAGTTTGGATTTTACTCCTAAGAGTTTGTCCTCAGCCCATAGATTTGCCTGCAAGGGAGCTGTCATTTTTTAGTTTTGAGGGTTCCTAGGGTCCAATCCACTCTAGACTCATCTGTAAATTGAAAGTTACAAAACGCCGTCCAAGTGTTTCTGTTCTCAGACCAATTGCACTTTCCTTTGAAAATGTGTTAGCAATTTTGAGGGGCTTAGCTCTCAGATCTGCCAGAAACCCCTTTGCTTTCCCTCCATTTCCACCTTTGTAGTTGCTGATACCAAAAGGTTTGGTGACTCTACATAATTCATTCCAACCCATTTGTATTTGAGTGTTCATGTGAATGTTTTCTCACTTGGCTTTCCCTGTAGATGTTGTGTGTTCATTTGGTTTTGCTCTTCTAAATGGCGTTTTGTGTCATTTGCTTCTGTTCCACAGCCATACAGTGTGGAAAGGATATATTTAGTAAATGACCTACAAAAGTAGATGATTGGAAAAAAAAATAACTGTCATCACTTTGCAAGATACACTAAAATAAGTCCTAGATGAATCAGGGTAAGTGTTAAAATGTAAACATAATGAGAAGAAATAGTGGGTAATTATGTATCTTATTTGTAAAGAGGAAATTATTTTTCTAAGCTTAAAACCCTGTGATACAAAGAAAAACATGATAGACTCATCTGTATAAAAATTTCAAAACCCAATATAAAAGAATGACAAATTAAACAATAAACAAGCAAGAAAAATACTGACAATATGGCAGGTAAGGGTTAATATTTTTAATATATAAATGCTCTGAAATCAATCACTGTGGATGATAGGAAAACCTATGTAGAAAATGGACATAAAGCATAAACATGTAATTTGTGGTAAACAAAACAAAAATGACTAATAAACACATGAGTAATTTTCAAGCTATCTAGGGAGCCCAAAAAATGCAAATTAAAATAATAGTATAATGTTATTTTTCCCCAAATTGCCAATACCTTAAAACCAGCTAATGTCTTTTCCTAGCAAGGATGCTGGAGAACTGGCATTTTCAAGGACTGCTATTGAGAATTAAATTGATAACAATATTTCTGGAAGGCAATTTGGCAATATGCAATAAAGGGTTAAAAAATGTTAATGCCCAAGTAGTTAAGCTTTTAGGAAGCTATCTTAACAACTGCAAAAGCAGACAAATATTTGTTACACAAATGCTCCTATCAATGTCATTTACAACAACAGAACATTGAAATTATCTTAATATCCAAAATACAATATTTTGTAGTCACTAAAATATATCGTCTAAAGGATAATTATACATGTATATCCAAATATCATAAATATATTATCAAAAGGCTCAAAGTAATATACGTTCCTTTTATTTGGGTTGTGTGGTTACATGTGGGTGTTGTTGTCTTTTCCTATACTTCTTCCTATTTTTCAAGTTCTTTAATATGAGTAACTATTGCTTTAATTATAAAAAAGTAAATTAAACCATCAGAATGCTACTTGGTAAATATAGAGAGCACAAGTAGGTAGTGTATGAACGTATGTGATAGCTGCAAATTGTCGGTCACCATCACATCATCCTTCTCATTACAAGGATGATCCTGCCTTCACAGAATAGATTCATTTACTCATCATGACATCCTCTACCCTGGAAACATACCAGAAATATAGAAACATACCAGAAAGTACTTATCCTCCAATTTACCTGCTCTGAGGACCACAAGCCCTTCTCCTTGTTCTTGTCCGGTCACTCTTTTTTATTTAAATCTATTTTTGAATCTTCGTAAAGGGCATCACCAACTACTCAGTCAGCCTAGCTGGATCCTAAGATATCTTTAACTTCTTCTTGTATCTGGTTTCAACTCCCAGCCAGGTGGGACCTCAGAATGCTGACTTAGGTAGAACACCCGGGAAACCTGAACTGGCCTCAGACAGGGGACCTCAGTTGTGGTGGGGATAGCAAGGGGTGGTTCAAGAAATAGTCAATCAAATGGCTGGAGGAATCATGTGAAAAGGCTAGACCAGTGGCTCTCATATCATCTGTGAAATGTGTCAAAATGTAGATGCCAGCATCTCCTCACAAGAGAGTTTCATTCCAGGATGCTTCAATCAAAGTCACCAGTGATGTCTTTAATGCTAAATCTAGTAGACACTTTTTAATACTCATCTTGGCGGAACCTGTAACAGAATTTGACCCATACCAGAAAAGCTCTGTCCACCAGGCTTCTATGGTACTATGCTCCCCTGCTCCCCTCTCTCTGGCCAAGACCTTCAATCTTCTTTGCCAGCTCCTTCTATACTGCTCATTCTCCAAAGCATTGGTGTTCCTTGAAGCTTGCATCCCTTCTCTTCCTGCTTTATAAACTCTCTCTGAACCCTATTATATCTTCAATTACTCTATACATGCCGGAGACTTCACAGATATATTTGCAGGTTTAGTTCTGTCTTCTGAGATTGTGGCACACAATAAGTGGCTAATAAATGCCTATTGAATTAATGATTGGACGAATAACAAACATTTCCAAAATGTGTAATTACTTTAACTTTGATTGCATTTTAAATGGGCAACTTCTTGGTGACATGGAAATAATCTTCATCTCAGAATCAATATCTCCAATTCAATCTTTATATATATTCAGTAAATCCCACACAGAGGTTGGGAATTCACATAAACTTCAATATAAAGGAGTTCTCTTGGATAACCCATCTTCATTTTGACTTGTGAGTTCTCTCACACATTGTTGTTTATCCTACAGTACCTAGATTATGGTCTTAAAATACCCTTTCTACCAAAATAGCCTAGAATTTATTGGGGAAAATGACTGATTCTAGGTCTAGGGTAGGAACAGGATGAACCTGGAGTATCAGATAGTAAGGAAGCTATGAGAGACCATGAGAGCTATGTCAAAAATACTCAGAAACCAACCTGAAGAGGCTCTTACTGGCCAAAGAGAAACAGTTTGAGGTTTAAATGCGTCATTGCAATGATTAAGTCCAGGAAACCAACAGGTTCATAATGACATTTTAAAAATCAAATTGTTTACCTCCCAAGAATGATAGGAAACCAATTTAGCACCTTCAAGCTATAACCAAAAGGAAAGATAAAATATTTAACCTATCTTTCTATATGAATTCTATCACTCAATAAGCAAATTGTAAATGAGAGAAATGTCTCCAGAGTTCTACAATAAATAATTTGCAAGAAGTGATAGAAATGCCACGATCTCCAAATCCCAGTGAATTAATGGATCTAGGCATTGAGCCTCAGCTGCTAACATCACACAAAAAAAATGACCAGACATGCCAGACGTGATGTGTCTCCTTGTGATAGAACACAGTACCACCCAAAGAGCACCAGTTATAAAAGAAAAAAGTTCTGGGGATCTAATGTAGAGCATAGCCATTATAGTTAATAATATGTATAATATACTTGAAAGTTGCTACCAAAGTGTTTAGTGTTCTCATCACACACACACAAATAGTAATTACATGACGTGAATTGGGAGTTCTGAAGCTATAGTGGTAATTATTTTGCAGTACGTAAGGATATCCAGTCAACATGTTAGACACCATATGAGAGATGGTAGCTACACGTGGGATGAGCACAACGTAACATATACAGAGAAGTTGAAGCACTATGTTGTATGCCTGAAACTAATATAACATCTTGTGTCAATTATACTCAAATTAATTTATGAGGAAAACAAGTTACACAATGTTATATATTAATTATATCTCAATAAAGCTGGAAGGGAAAAAAAAGCACACAGCATCCCCTGTGGTCTTGCCATATGGATTAAACATGAGTCTGATCAAGAATTTAGATCGAACCACTAACTGGCAGGAAATACAAAGGGCAGAGGGACATGCTGAATTGCACGATGATTACGCAATGAACAATTCCACACTGTAGGTAACTCTTCAGGTCAGCTGCAACAGATAACTCCTAAGAGAAATAAAGAGATGGGTGGGGGAGCTAGAGATTAAGAGAGACATAGTCAGGGCACCTGGGTGGCTCAGTGGGTTAAAGCCTCTGCCTTCAGCTCAGGTCATGATCTCAGGGTCCTGGGATCGAGCCCCGCATCTGGCTCTCTGCTCAGCGGGGGGCCTGCTTCCTCCTCTCTCTCTGCCTGCCTCTCTGCCTACTTGTGATCTCTGTCTGTCAAATAAATAAATAAAATCTTTAAAAAAAAAAGAGACATAGTCATAATTTTTTAAATGGGTAAGACTAAGTGATAAGGTCTATTGATGTATCTGTACAATGAAAATTTTTATTTTTTTAATTTTTAAAAATATTTTATTTATTTATTTGACACAAAGAAAGAGCACAAGCAGGGGGAGCAGCAGGCAAAGGGAGAGGGAGAAGTAGGCTTCCCACTAAGCAGGGAGCCCGACGTGGGGCTCGATCCCAGAACCTGACCCCAGGATCATGACCTGAGCCAAAAGCAGACGCTTAACCAACTGAGCCAACCAGGCATCCCAAAAATATTTAAGTGACACAAATATTGATTACTAGATGAGTTTATATTATATAGTCATATCTGATCTGGGGAGACAGGTGTTGAGACTTGGATTGGCTGCAATAGAGGGGCTCCTGGAGTGACTGAGAGAGTTCTATTTCTGGACCTGCTTGTTTTCCTTATAACTCATTAAGCAAACATTTGTTTTCAGTTTCTTTTGCATCAGGTTGTGTGTGTATATATATGTATATATATATATATATTTTTTTTTTAAGTCTACACATTAGCCACTATTTTTTACTGCTTCCCTATTATGCTATTAAGACAGGCATGGGGACCATAGGATAAATGTCAAATTGAGAAATATATTAGGTTGCATTTTTACACTATAACTTTGAGTCCCAAACCAACTGAACAAGTAGAAATAAAGGAGATGTAAATCAGGCATGAAAAGAACTTGGGAGTTTTCAAAAAAAGAGAGAAAAGAACTTGGGAGTTCAGTGTGTGCTACTTGTGATAGAAACATTCCTAAGAGTGAACTTGGTCTTTGGCTACATTAATAAAAATACAAAATCTAAAACAAGAGAGGTTATGGCTGCTCTGCACATTTGAATGGTGGTAAGCTCTATACTTCACAGGGACATGGGCAGGCAAGCTTGCTGAGAGGGCATGGACAGAGTGGAGGTTCTCAAAACCATATTATACAAGGGATGAAGCAATGAAGGCTGTTCGCTCTAGCAAGACTAATCTGAAAGACATGTGACTATGTGACTGTTATCTTCAAACATCTGCAGAATCGCCTGTTGAAAAAGGGAACATCATTGTTCAACCCGACCCCAAGAACAGTGGGTAAAGAGACAGGGAGACAAATTCTGTCTCAAAGAATTTTCTGACCAAGCCTGAGAAAATGTTATGATTTCCTTTAAAAAATACAAGGCTCTTGGCACTGGGATTTAGTCACAAGTGGGATGATCACTTAGTGATGGATGATGTATACATATGAAGTTTGCGTTGGGGCACCTGGGTGGCTCAGTAGGTCAAGCGTCTGTCTTCAGCTTAGGTCATGATCCCAGAATCCCATAATGAGCCCTGTGTCATTGTCAGGCTCCCTGATCAGCAAGGAGTCTGCTTCTCCCTCTGCCCCTCACCCTGCTCGTGCGCTCTCTCTCTCTCTCTCAAATAAAATCTTAAAAAAAAAAAAATTTGTGTAAAATGAAGTCTACAGGTCCAGTTAGCCCTGCAGGTTTTAGAATTCTCATTATTCTGCAGAGCACAAACCCCCCCCGGGACCAGGAGCCGTAGAAATAACAGTGCCTCATTCATTGTCAGTTCTCCCTTGATTTCCCTACTGTGATAAGAACGAGCCATGAGGAAAAACACATCTTTTTTGTTTGGTCATCTTATGTTAAAATGCTACCAAGATTCTACCCTTGATACCACTTAATAGAAGTGAATTTGAGGAGTTGGGCTCCTGGCTAAAAACCTCTGTGTGGTTGTTTGGGCCCAGCCAGAAGCGGTTACAAAGGCTTTCCCTGGCAGGCCTCCTGGGGGAGGCCAACCCGCCCACACAGCTCTGGGGCAGGTAGGCCTCCAAGGGCTCTGCAGGAAATTGCAGTTAAGGACTCAAGCTCCCCAGGCTGACCGCACTCTTCTACCTATTGGCATTCCTAGCCCAGGCACCTTGATTTGGACATCTCCTTATGGGAAATCTTGAAGACATAGTTCCCCACGCTGCCTCCCTATTGAGGACTTTTCCATTTCTAGCCCTCCATCCCCCCCTCCCTCCAGCCCCTAGATTAAACATGAGACAGATGATGTCTATAGATGATCCATAAAACCACAGGAGCCATTAAACTGCAAAAGCCTTGTGTTCAGGCCTCCCTCAACAGTGACACGACCCGCCACATGTGCATCCGTCCACCCAAACCTTGCCAGGAGCACGTTCCATGGGAAAAGGGGAACAAGGGGAGTCGGTCCTTTTTCCAAGTCGGGCCTCTTGCTTATACTGTCACAGTGAATTATTAAAGCCTTTGCCAAGTTACTGTCATTTCAGCTGGAGGTTTTAGTCTGCTACTCCACGTCCCACAGCTCAGCTGAGCTCCTGACAGAAAACACACAATCATGATAGTCATGCTTTAAAGATATTTGAGGTCAATTTTAGATCTAATATCACACATCATTATGAACTATTCCTGCATTTAATAATACGTGCTCCCTTCTTAAAGATTTTATTTATTTATTTATTTATTTAGAGAATGAGAATGAGAATGTAAATGGAATGAGGGGCAGTGGGAGAGAGTGAATCTCAAGCAGACTCCATGGGAACCTGACGTGGGACTCGATCTCACGACTCTGAGATCATAACCTGAGCCGAAATTAACAGTCACTTAACTGACTGAACCACCCACATACACCAATAATACACGCTTTGAAGCTTATGGCCAGACAATTTTATTTTTCTATTATAGTCACTATAGCCTTGATAGCTCTTCTGAAGTCTGCTACCATTAGATAGAAATCTTACTATGATTACTAGCTAGTTTGATACTCTTCGGTCCTTCATATGTCTTGCCCTTTAACCTGCCCTGAACCCCTTCCACATACTTCTCCTGTCTTTGGCAGTAGCCGTGTGAGTCTCCGCTTACCTACCATTCAAGCTAGGCTCATAATGGAGTGGAAATACCTTATCAACCTGCCTATCACTCCTTCCTTCAAGGGAAGCATTCTTCTTACAGTCAAGGTTGTCAAAGTGTGGACAGTGCTGACCACACATTCGTGCCAGGGATGGGCATGTGACCCAAGTGAGGACCATTAGAGGGCTCCAGGCCCACGGCCATAGGGACAGTTTCTGACCTTACATGCCAGGTGGAATCACAATCTTCCCAGGGATTTTGGTGCCATGGATATGGGAAAAATTTCTATCTCTTCTTCTGGGATCTTGGGCCCTAAAGTCTATAAGTTCAAGCTGCTTTCAAAGTCCGCAACCGCCAAACTGTGGAAAGAGCCAAGATGCCCTTCAACAGATGAATGGATAAAGAAGATGTGGTCCATATATACAATGGAATATTACTCAGCCATCAGAAAGGATGAATACTCACCTTGTGTATCAACATGGGTGGAACTGGAGGGGATTAGGCTGAGTGAAATAAGTCAAGCATAGAAACACAATTATATGGTTTCATTCATATGTAGAACATAAGGAATAGTGCAGAGGATCACAGGGGAAGAGAGGGAAAACTGAATGGGAAGAAATCAGAGAGGGAGAAAAACCACGACAGACTCTTGACTCTGGGAAACTAACTGAGGGTTGCTGGAGGGCCGGTGGGTGGGGGGATGGGGTAACTGGGTGATGGGCATTAAGAAGGGCAGGTGAGGGGCACCTGGGTGGCAAGGTGGGTTAAAGCCTCTGCCTTCGGCTCAGGTCATGATCCCAGGGTCCTGGGATCGAGCCCCGAATCGGGCTCTCTGCTCAGCAGGGAGCCTGCTTCCTCCTCTCTCTGCCTGCTTGTGATCTCTGTCTGTCAAATAAATAAATAAAAATCTTTTAAGAAAAGGGGGGGGCAGGTGATGTGATGAGCACTGGGTGTCATACATAACTAATGAATCATAGAACACTACATCAAAAACTAACGATGTACTGTTGGCTAATTGAATTTAAATAAAAAACAAACAAAACAAAAAGATGTTAGTTGAAAGAGGAAAAAAAAAATTCAAGCTGCTTTGAGACACCTTCCTTGATTGGGAAAAGCTATCTGCTATAGGAAGAAGAAGGCCAACCCTCAAAGGAAACAGAAGAAGACAGAGAAAAAAATGGAAAAATCAACTCCTTGGGTCCAAATGTACCTAAAGTGCATTCAATTTTGCAGTAACATGAATCAATACCTTCATTCTCCTTTGATTTGAATCTGTGTGAGTTGAGTTTGTCGCTTGCAAACCAAGATTTCTGATTAATATATACAGTACATCACAGTTGTGTGTTTGTTTGACACAATGCTTTCCTGGATAATTGTGTTAATGAGACAAGATCTGAAATTAAAACTCTAAAGTGAAGATAATAGCATTCAATTAATTCTGTCACATATTCATTTATTCATTTGTCATTATGAAGGGTAAGATTTGGGAAGGCGGATAGGAAATCATTTATAGCATAAAGCTCTGATATCTCGATTGCAAAATTCTAATCGCTATAAGATGACTATAATATAGCTATTTCTGCTTGAGAAATGAGTGGTTTCTGCCTAATTCTGAATTTCTGCCTTATTGTGTGTTCTGAATTAGTATTTCTATGAATGGGAAATATTAATTCTCATCAGAACCCATTGGAATTCTGACAATAGTTGTGATTTATATTTGCATCTAATTACGTTCCACTAAAAGGGACAAAATTGGATGTAGCAGAGACTGAATCCTGTTGAGTCCTGAAGAGGTAAGGGAGGCTACGGAAATTAGCAGTCTGGTGAATTTGGAAGACGGTAGGTGTGTGAAGAGCATTTTATTGTCACCATCTGAATGTAATATAAGGTATGGCACTGTTGTGGGGTGTCAGCATTTGTCGGCTCTGGGTTCCCAGTAAACATAGGGCTTCTCTGACTAAATGCACACACACACACACACACACACACACACACACACACACATGCATCTTTTACACACAACATTCACACACACATACGTTTGCACACCCATGCACTCAGATACTCTCTCTCCCTGTCTCCCTTCCTGGCTCTTTAAACACAAGAAGCTACTGGCTACATTTATTATCCAAACAGTTAAAAAGTATAAAGAAGTTACAAAAATGTAAATGTGGCTACAGACTTGCTCATTTCATCTCTCCTCTTTCATCCACTCCAGGCCTTTAACCTCTTCAAAGCAGACACTGTGTGGTTTATTAAAAACATACCTAAGCCCCCTCCAAATTTCCAATGGCTGCTTTAGAGACTTCATACAAACATCTACAACATTTTTTTTTCACATGCTGGGGGAAAAAATCAAGTTTTCTTTGAAGAAGACTTTATGACTGTCCTGATTCCTCCAGTGCTTGTATTAATTAATCTCCAAGCTTTTCATTACCTTTGGTTCCAGGCACCTGCTGCATATCCATATTACCTGGGGAGCTTTCTTGGGAAACCAGGTAGGGAGCCTCTACTCTATAGCCTGTCACTCACAGTGTGGTCCTAGGACAGACTGTACTGGCTTCACCTGAGATCTTTCTAGAAACGCAATACCTCTGGCTCCCCAGCAGACATATTGAATCAAAATCTACAACAAAGATTCCCCACGTGTTTCAGTGCACATTAGTGTCTAAGAAGCATCTACAGAACATGGTCAACAGAACTGGTCCCTCTCTTCTCCATTCCTACTATCAAAAATTCTGACTTCTACTTAATTAAGAACATTATGTAGTACACTTAAATTTGATTTATTCTTCATCTGGACCTTGCTCCAACAAAATTTAAATCCTACCCAAAACTACAAGTAAGGGTAGACTTTAAACTTTGTAAAGGTCCTCTTTAATGTCTCATTCCATTTATTTTCAGAAGTGTATTCCCTGTCTGTGTGTACCGCGAAAGCGTCCAGAGCTTTATCTTCTTGTATTTCTTGACCTTTGCTTCCCGTGTAGGTTTTACTTCCGAGGCTATTTTATCTTGGCCGTGACATTGTCTTTCATCTTCTGCTACTAAATTTTCAAAATTTTTCCTTTGACAGACTTCCCAGGCTCTTGCCTTTCATCTTTCTGGCCAGCTTTAATTTTAACTAACATGGAGACCCCATTTTCTGTAGGCTCTCAGGCTAGATGCAATGACCTATTCCAAGTTCTAAATTTCATTTCTAGGAAATTGTCTGTCAATATCCATTTTCTGGCTGTTCCGATTTGACTTCAAAATGTCTGGATAAAGGTGATTCATCAATCACTGTGACATTTTATCTTCCCACTGCCAGATGCTTGGTGTTCCTCAAACCACCATCTGAGGATCCTCAATTTTTCACTTTTCATCTGGATATTTTGATGTCATACAGATGCAGTAGATTGAAAATCACACAAAAAAGTGATTGGCTTATTACAATGACAGCCATAAAAAGTAAGCAATGATAATCAGAACATGAGGGTTGTTATGAATGAAGTCTGCCCCTGTGTCTTCATTTTCTCACTTCTACAAACTTCGCAACCATACCCTTTCAATAACATCTCCCATGATTAGACCCTGGACCAGGCCATCATCAGGAATTGTCCGTTTCTGGCACACTGAAGGCCACCTCCCCACTGTCTGATCAAAAACTGCTTATTGGTCAGACTTGTATTCACTCATCCATGCTGTTGACCTTGATTCAGGTGAAATCAACCAGAACATGAACTCAGCTTTACTGTAGTTTTCACAGGAAATCAAATTACCTAAGAATGTCATGATTATGAGGTCATTGCTAAAGATTTCGTGGACTCACACAGAAAGGTCACATCACAAATGGCACAATATTACTGTTCTCCAAAGTCCAGACCTTCCCAAAGAGGGCTCCACCCCACCTCCACTCAGCAACACTAGCATGTAAGTCAGAAGGATTGTGAATATATTTCAAGTATTCCAATGTCCTTATATTAGCCAAGAGGAGATGCAAAGTATTTATTAGACTTTGGTAAAGTAACGATGCATGCTGTGGTTTCTGTATAATCACTAAGAAAAAATAAATAAGGATGCTTGTGTCCTGCAGTTGGTTGAGCATCCAACTCTTGGTTTCGGCTTGGTCGTGATCTCAGAGTTGTGATCTCAGGGTCCTGAGATCAAGTCCCTCCTCGGACATCACACTCAGTGCAGAGTCTGCTTGAGATTCTCTGTTCCACTCCCTCTGCCCCACCCCCACTTGTGCTCTCGCTCTCTCTCAAATAAATAAGTAAATCTTTTAAAAAAGAATGAATACAGTTGACCCTTGAACAACATGGATTTGAATTGTGTGAGTCTACTTACACACAGATTTTTTTCAATACAGTACTATAAATGTATTTTTCTCTTCCTTGTGGTTTTCTTAGTAACATTTTCTTTTCTCTAGCTTACTCTACTGTAAGAATACAGTATATAATACATATAACAAAATGTATATCTTATCTGTAAGGCTGCTAGTAAAAAACTCTTTTTTGTGTGTTTGAGCTTATCTTTACTGAGACTCCTTGCTTATGGATATTTTAGTTATATATGGATATCTAGGGTTTCTTTTTTAATTCATTGAGAAAGTAAGTTCACAGCTTTATGACTTCTTTTATTGCTCATGAAAAGTATTGCTGTCGATTCTTTAAAAGTAATATGTCTTTTTTCTTGGGTTGCTTTTAAGATGTCCCTTATTCTTTAGTTTTCTGAATTTTCACCATGGTGCATCCCTTTTTCTTTTCTTCTTGGAGATCATACAACTTCTTAAATATGTGATTGGCGTCCTTCCATAGCTCTGGAAAATAGCCACTATCTCCTCAAATACTGCTTCTTCTTCCTTCCTTCCTTCCTTCCTTCCTTCTTCTTTTATTAACATAACCAGCCCATGGTATAGCATACTGAATCATAAAGATAATTTCACCCCAAAGAATCATTTAAATGCCAAATGAAAACACTGTGGTTGTTAATGGTGGTTTATGGCAGACCTTGTTATTTTATACAAATTAATATGCCTTAAAACTGTATAAGTGGGGCACCTGGGTGTCTCAGTGGGTTAAGCCTCTGCCTGCGGCTCAAGTCATGATCTCAGGGTCCTGGGATCGATTCCCACATCGGACTCTCTGCTTGGCAGGGAGCCTGCTTCCTCCTTTCTCTCTCTCTCTCTTCCTCTCTGCCTACTTGTGATCTCTCTCTGTCAAATAAATAAATAAAATCTTTTTAAAAAACTGTATAAGCGAAGGAGTGTCAGCAGGAATATACAAATCTTAGCTTGCCCTGCTGGAGTGTGACCCATAGAGAGGTCTTTTGTGCCCATTCTGCTTCCGTCAGGAGGTTCATCCCTAATAGACAAGAATAAAAGTTTATCATACAAGCCCCCATAGGGCAATAATGGACCAATGCAAGGAGGAAGAGATGAATAAACTTCATCTCCATTACAGTTTAAGATTTGGGTGGTAGAAACTAACTGCCATGTTTAATGTGGTTTACACAGGAAAATACTTTCCAGGCTCCAAACACCTGAAATCTATAAATTTCTCTGTGTACTCATTCTTCTTAAAAATTAACATAATTTAAGATTATGCATTCTGGGACTATCTGGAGCTGTTAACTAGAAGCCAGGTAAAGCATACTCTTTAAAAACAGTAAGAAAAAAAAAAGCAATCTTTTTTAAGAGAGGATAGCAGATGTTATCAGGTAGTTGGGGTAAATTGGTTACCATGGTTGAGGACAAGATCTACGGCCAAGACGGCTGGGAGCTCAGTTTGGTGAAGGAACATCTCCTTGCGTTCCCCCACTGGGCGTGACCGGAGATTACTGCTGCGGGGTCCAGGGATCTTCTTCAGCATCTCTGGGTCTGTGTTGTCCTCCGTAAAAGTAGTGGGATTATTTACTAGGTTAACTTAGGGTCCTTTTTAGTTCTAGAATGCTGTGATTCATCTTTGGTTCACTGATAGGGATTTTCAACTGCCCCAGTTCATTCAGAGAAGCAGTTTATTTTTCCTGGTATTGATTCATATGAATTTGTCACAAAGTTCTTTATATAAGGCACATTGACTAACTTAACTAATAATTTGCTTACTATCATTCTGCAAAGGAGACAGAAATGCACAGTTAGTAAGCTTTTCTTTTATCCTCCTTCTATAAAACTTAAGGACAAAAAAGAAAGGTAAACTCAGTATTTCCTAAAGTGTATTCCATCAGCTCTGCAAGATATCATTAAAATTATATTTTTAAATTAAAATTAAAATTTTGAATTAAAAAATGTAATCAAAATTTTTAAAAGGAAAACATTAAAAACCTTTAAAGATAAAAAAGATGAGAGTCCCCCCTGGGACTCTTTCATGGGTCATCTTTTACTTCCCAACAGTGTTCAATGCCATCTTTGGGCTCATGGCTCCACTCAAGGTTATCTCCACTCAGTCCCTTGGTCCTATCTGATTCCCCGTTTCTCTCTATGACTCTTGAACAAACTTCACTCCTTCCTATCTCGGGGACTTTAGACTTGCTTCCTCTAACATAAGCACCCTGCCAGTCATTCTCAATCACAGACCCTAGTTGTCTTTTTAGTACTTGGTACAAGCGATCAGGATATTTCTTATTTGTTTCTTTGTTTGCCTCCTCCCTCAGGAGGCAAGCTGCTAGACAGCAAGGCCATATCTGCCTGTATCCAAGTATCCAGCACAGTCCCAGTCACATAGCAGGTGCTTTATTGGATAGATGAATGTGGTTCTTTTGGTTTCTTTTTTCTTTTTTTTTTTTTAATAGGATAATGCCTTTATATATTTTTTTAAGATTTTATTTATTTATTTGACAGAGAGAGATCACAAGTAGGTAGAGAGGCAGGCAGAGAGAGAAAGAGGAAGAAGCAGGCTCCTTGCTGAGAATAGAGCCTGATGCAGGGCTTGATCCCAGACCCTGAGATCATGACCTGAGCCAAAGGCAGAGGCTTAACCCACTGAGCCACCCAGGTGCCCCGGTTCTTTTGGTTTCTTAAGCTAAGAGAGTCCCTTCACACCTTTTGTCGGTGGTCAAGTCTAGAGCAGAGAGTCTGGAACACCTCAAGGAAATGGGTAGTTAACAGAGCTCTTAGAATGTCTCCCTGAAGGAGGAAAGCTTCAAGGGTGACTGGGGGAAGAACTGGTTGGGAGTCATTCCCACCTACTTCTCTGAAGAATTCCCTAAATGCCAATTCTAACACAATATATTTTCCAAAAAGAGCCATAAAAATACCTTCTATTCCACTAACGCTTCTTGAAACATGTTTTTGATACTCCTCCTGTTGGGGGGTAAGATCTGTATTCCCTCCCCTTGAAACCAGGTAGGCGTATAATTTTGGCAGTGACATTGTGTCTTACAAATTCCCTTGAAGAAAGAAACAAATAAGAAACAAGTCTACCTTGTAAAAGGCAGTAACAGCTTTCACCTGGTTTCCTGGAATGCTTGCTCTTGGAACCTAGCTATCATTCTGCGAATGCCCAAGGAGACACATGGAGAGGACATCCATGGATGTTCTGGCCAATAGCCTCGGCTGCAGTAACAGATAAAAGCCAGTATCGGCAGACATTTGAGGAAGCCTTCTAGAAGACTCTAGTCCTCCAGTTATCAACCAGGGCCTTTGAATCTTCCTAATCAAGGTTCTTATCATATAGCAGAGAGAAGCCATCTCCCGATCTCCCCTGTCCAGATTCCTGACCCACAAAAATCTGTGAGCATAATAAAACGGGTTTTTGAGGCCATTGTGTTTTAGGGTTTTGTTAGCAGCAATAGAAACTGTATTCTTTGTTGTTAGTTATAAAATGGTCTCTAACCTCTGTCAGTTGGACAAGTGGCAGTGTTGCCCCAATTGTGAAACTGCAAACAAGGATTCTGTTTGGAGACATGAACCATTCTGTCATTTCTGCATAAAGGTAGGGTGCTGTGGTGAGCTAGGGCCAGCTCACACTGGCTTAGGAGGTGCACAGAGCCAATCTGTACAGATCTTCGCAGCTGGCCTAGTGGAAATAGTTACACCAGAGAAACTGGCAAGCACTATAAATTCAGGCATGTTAGCCACCTCCAGAGAACTGGCTTACCAGCGTACCACTAGAAAGGTGTTGCTTCAGTTTTGTTGATACTAATATTTTTGCCTAATTGAAAAAAAAAAATTAAGTGTGACTTTATTGGCAGTTCTTCCTCCAAGGCTGCTCATAAGCCCATCCGTGGCTCAGTCAGTCAAGCATCTGCCTTCGGATCAGGTCATGATCTCCGGGTCCTGGGATCAAGTCCCAAATCCTTGCATCCTCTTTGTCAGGCTCCCCGATCAGCGGGGAGTCTGCTTCTCCCTCTCCCTCTGCCCCTCCCTCCCAGCTCATGAGCTTGCCCTGTCTCTCAAATAAATAAAATCTTTTAAAAAAATTTTTAAAAGCCTGTCTGTGATTTTCCAAGAGCTGCTCATGAACCTAAAACTTGCGGGTCAGCTCCCCCAGTCAAATGTTCTCTGCGAGGATTTCCACACAGGCTGTCCCATCGTCCCTGTGGTGTCCCTGATGCAAAGTTACAGACAGCATCAGAGCAAGCCCAGGTGTTCTGGGAGGGGCTGAATGCCCCATGACTCCTTAGGCGAGAGGGGTTTTCCTCCCTCCACTTAATGGGTTCATAGAAAGCTCTCCTGCTAGGGACAGCTGAGCCGCTCAAAGCCCAGCCAGAAAGCCCAGCACTGCTGCCATTTCAGATGGTAAGTCACAGCAGGGGCCCTCCAGCCCCCCACTGTGGTGGCTGAGGGCCACACACATGACTGAGACAAACACAAAAGGATGAATCAGGCCTATGAATTGAGCCTTTAATAAAGGCTTGTGGAATTGCATTATTAAGTCAAATCTCCCAGTGCATAAGTGGTACTTTCTGGTACCACTTTAATAAATTACATCTCTGATGTATTATTTGCATAGCTATTAAGTATCTTCATTATTGGGATAGGAACTTGGGCAGCAAGGGATGGAGTATTAAGTCCTGTGGTCGACTAACACAGTGGGAATGCTAGAAGTAAAACCGAGGTTTGCATTCATTCAAGCTAGGGTTTGAGAAGGAAATACTCTCAACTCTTGTGCCATATGCCCTCACATACTCATATCAGCAATTCTGCTTCTAACAGCTGAGCCCACAGATACATTTATATGTGGACAAATTAACAAAGAGGTGCTATAAGGATGTTCCTCGAGATATTGTTTGGCTTCATCAACAGGTTACTAGTTTAAAATGTAGCAACCCATGAGAAACCTGGCTGGCTGAGTTGGTTAAGCATCTGACTCTTGATTTTGTCTCCAGCCATGATCTCAGGGTCCTGAGATCAAGCCTCACGTTGGGCTGCACGCTGGGTGGGGAGACTGCTTAAGAGTCTCTCTCTCCATGTCCCTCTGCCCCTCGCCCCCTGCTTGCTCACGCTCTTTCTCTCAAAAAAGAAGCAACCCATGTAATGAAATATTAAAAGAAAAGCTCTTTTAGAAGAGGTCAGGCCTGTGTATGTTTATATAGCTACATCTCTAAAATACCTTCAGTGACAAAAACCAAAGCAATGCAGGCTGTATATAATATTGCAAATTGGCTAAAAAAAACACATTCATATATGTGGGTCTGTGCATGAAAAATGTCTGAAAGGAAACAAGACAAACTGTTGGAGGGAATTGCGTTAAAAGGACAAGAAATTTGGGATAGTGGAGTGCCTGGGTGGTTCAGTCAGTTAAGCATCTGCCTTCGGCTCAGGTCATGATCCCAGAGTCCCGGGATCCAGCCCCGTGTTGGTTTTCCCACTCAACGGAGAGCCAGCTTCTCCCTCTGCCCCTCACTCTGCTTCTGCTCTCTCTGTCTCTCAAATAAATAAATAAAATCTTTAAAAAAAGTTTCGGACGGAAAGGAGTCTGACTTTTCAATTATATAGTTTTGTTCTGTTTGAAATTTTTACCACATGCATATATTTTAAAGCTTAAGAAATCACATACCGATTCAATAATAAGTTAATGTAACTTACTAAAATAACTTAATTTGGGTTAAGATACTTGAGATCCTTCTAGACAATTCTGTCCTCTTCATTTTTTATTGTGCCTGAGAAGATCTTGCAGTTATCTTCTGCTAATGAACCATGCCCTTATAGATTCACTCTGACCTCAAGCAGCTCACTGAAACGTTCTTTCAAAAAAGATAAGTCTGTTTTACTTCTTTGTCATTGTATCTCCCAGCACCTGGAACAGTACCTTGTGCACAGTGAAGGCAAATAAACAATGAAAAAGTATAGTATGTCAGATTGTAGCTAGTTCTGTGAAGAAAATTGAGCAGAGGTGGGGAGGGATAAGGTTCAGTTTTTTAAAAGGTGAATTGGGAAAGCTTTATCAGTAAGTTGCTATTTGAGTAAAGACAAAGGATTTGGAAAAGCAAGGCACAACACTGTTGGGAGTAAGAGATTTCCCAGCAGAAGAGTAGCAAGTGCAAAGGCCCTGTGTAGGAGAACATATCAAATAATATGCTGAATTTCTTCTAAATTTTACATTCAAATATATTATATCATTTCAGAACTTAACACAGGAGTATGAATACAATAGATTTTATCTATTTCATCATTTCTTTGATTTCTAGGGTTAAAGACACTAACCAAATAAATAATTTTGTTATTTTAAGCAAAATGGAGATTGTTGTTCTAAGGGAACTGGAACTGAGATTACTAGCCCAAGAGAATTGGGGTGACTCCTTTGAGAAATCTGCATGATTCTTGAGAGCTAAAGGTGCTTCTTAACAGTTGAAGATATGCAGGGCAGTTTTGCAAATGACCCTGAGCCATAAAATTTAAGCACCCTTTAATGGACATTCTCCCAATATGGACACCCAGTCCACACTTGTCTAATGGAGTAATCTCTTAGCTCCTACCTGGATTCAGGGTCACATTGCCTAATTCTCAATCCGATTTGGGTCTGCAACGTCCTGGACCAGAATCTATAAACCTCTCCATCACCTGATTCCCAGCATGTCTGATTATGAGCTGGAGCTTTACCATCATCGTGATGATACCTTGTTTCACTTTTCTGTCAGAGCTTTCTGATTCTCAGAAACTACTTCAGGATCTTGTTCTACTTTACTTCCTCATAATATTTGACACTCTCTCTCTCTTTATTTTGGGGTGGGGGGAAGTATAGTTAACATAGTTAACATAGAGTGTTAGTTTCAGGCATACAACACGGTGATTTGACAGTTCTGTATGTGACTCAGTGTTCTCCATAGTGTGGTCACCATCCATACCATACAAAATTATTACAATATTATTCACTATGTTCCCTATGCTGTGCTTTTCATTTCAATGACTTATTTATTTTATAACTGGAAGTTTGTGCCCCTTATTCTCCTCCACCTATTTTGCCCATTCCCCCCAACCCCTTCCCCTCTGGCAACCAACCACCAGTTTGTTCTTTGTATTTATGAGTCGGTTTCTAGTTTTTTGTGTGTTTCTTTGTTTTGTTTTCTACATTCCCTGTATAAGTGAAATATGTGGTATTCTGACTTATTTCACTTACCATAGTATGTTTTAGGTCTATCCTTTCACAAATGGCGAAATCTCCTTCTTTATAAGGAGGGGTAATGTCTCATTCTTTGTATGCTTGAGTAATATATTCATGTAATATATATCACATCTTCCTTATTCAGTCATCCATCTATGGACACTTGGGCTGCTTGTGTATCTTCTTGGCTATTATAAATTGTCTGACATTCTTGATGACAAAACCCTTCCCCCAAACTCTACTTTGGCTTCCGTAACAGTTTTCCACTAATCTAGGCTCTTTCCCAGTCTCCTTCTTCTTGTGCTCTTCCCTAAAGAGTGATGTTCCCAGGGTCTGTTTGACTCTTTCTTTCTCTTCCTGGCATTGACTCTCAGTTAAATACTTATAACATTCTCCCTATATTAATCTATTGGGAGAAATGAGACCATTTCCGCCCCATCCCCACTACCATTGCCATTGTAACTCATGAGTAATGTCACCTGTTCAGTGTTAAACAGAAAATCTAATAACACAGTGAATAATATTAACCATATATAGAAGAAAACAGAGAGATCATGCAGAAACACAAAACTGAAGCTATTTATTTGTGTCTGTCCAAGCCCAGTAAACTGCCCTTGTGTTTTGCTCTTCCTGAAGGAAGACTTAAATAGAAGGATGTGGTCAGCAGGCGGCCTAAAGAAAAAGCCACTAGACAATGCAAGCTTGTCTACGTGTCCAACACACAGTCCAAAGGAGAGGGAGCCCTTGCTGCCTGACCTGAGAGCTCACTGCCATGGTTCATTTGCTGTTTTCCCAACCCCCTACCCCAGTCTGCCTTAAGCAAGCATTCCACAGCCAGGCTACTTAAGAATCTCAACTTTTGGTATATGGGTAAGAAGGAAAAAAATAGAAAAGGCACCAATATCTGTGTCCCTACTTCAGCCCTTTCTCTTCTTCTGAATCTCTGGTGGAACCCCTCCATGGGTACAGGCATAGGTCTCCTCAAGCTGATTGTGGCTTACTACAAACAGATGGTATTGGCTCTCCCAGGACCAGAGATCACCAACTTGGGACACTCTCATTTCCAGGAAGAGCAAAAGGATGAGGTTAGGATCTGGAGATTGTTAACTCAGGAATCAAACCTCCTAGGCTCAAATCCCAGCTCAGCCACTTACTGGTTATGTGCCTTCAGCAGGTTACATGCATTGTTGTACCTCATTTTTCTGGTCTGTAAAATGGGGATAAATAGAGCATCTAGCTTACAGGGTTTTAAGCGTTCAAGAGTTAATATGTTTGAAGGGTGTTGAACAGTGCCTGGCTCAGATCGAAATTCTCAGTGTCCTCCTAATGGGTAGGGAGGGGCAGGAGAAATACCACAAACCTCAGCAGTCCTGTGCTCAGAACAGTCGTTGTGCCTCTCCTAATTTCTGCTCATTAGAGCAGAGCTTGCTTCTCACGGATTCTTTTCCCCCAAGGCAATTACATCAGAAGCATGGTGCTTCTTCCTCTGGTTGTTTTTTTCTAAGACCCAAGCAGAAGAGAGGAATCAAATGACTCTTCGTTCAACTGCTTTATCTTCCTCAGGATAAGAAGTTTAATAAATTAGAACATTCTTCCAGCTGGTTCCTGTGGAGAGTACAAAGTTACCTTTCGAATTATGACATGTTTTGAACTAAATATTGCTATTAAATGCTGAACATTTCCACAGCCCAGTGTCTTCCTTTGGTGGTTTGCTGTTTTGTTTTTATAAGGGAGAAAAAAACATTTGTAGAAAATAATTCTCGTGTGTGGGTAGAAATGGTTTCATTATTTTAACCCCAACCTCAAATTTAGTTAAGCACTAACAAAATTTCAAGACACCAACTCAACAGTGCCTAGAAACATGTACATGAATATTCTGGACCAGCAATTCAATAAGAGTTATTTATCTCCCTTCCCTAACTTAGATGTTAAGCTCACCAAGTGGCCTTCTGATTATAACTTGTCTTACAGTAACTTGTCTTCAGGCAGAGAATGTACTTAGCAGTGAACTTAAGTCTTTGGAAGAATGTAGTAGTTTTGTTTCTACTCTAAATTAATGAACTGATATGTTGGTTGTGCATCAATCCCTTGTGAGTTAGATGTATATGAAACAGCTCCTAAAACACTGGTTGGTTCGGTGGGGGGGGAGGGGGGAGGGTTGCAAAGTAGAGTTCCTCATCCTCCAAAGCCTTTTGAATGCTGTGGCCACATTCAACTTTGATCGCCATTTGGTAAGCCCTAATGGGGATCCTCCTAGTTTACCTTTATAACATCTCCATTCAGTTCTTTGTTCCTGCAGCAACTACCGTAGCTACATCTCCTATTATGACCTCTATCTGTATCTGCCCAGTGGACCCTAACTGAATCCCACAGGCATTTCAAGGTCAGCATTTCTAAAATATAATGTATAGTCTTGCCCTGCAAGCCCATTCTTCCTGCCCCTAAGGATGTTGGGAGATCATGGAAGGGCTTTAAGCAGAGAAGTAACATGATTTGGTTTGCATTTCTTTTAAAGTTCTCTATCTGGTATATAGAATATATTGTTAGAGGGCAAGAATGGGTATAGCAGTGCCAGTTAGCAGGCCATTGCTGTCATCTATGTTAGCAACCATGATCCGGACTGAGTTCTTCCCATTGGAGATAAAGAGAAGGGGAAAATCCAAGAGACACTTACCAGGTGTACTCCTGATAATCAGATGTGAAAAGTGGGACAGATGGAGGTACTAAAGATGACTCCCTGATTTCTGTAGATGGTGGGATCATACACTAAGAAATAGGGAGGAAAAGCAGCAGGTTTGGGGAGGAAGATCATAATTTCTGTTTTGGACATGTTGCGTTTGACACATCTCTGAGACATCCAAAAGAGAATACCACGGAGGGAATTGAACTTAAGGTTGGAGCTCAGCTGAGAGAAATGGGTCAAAGTTGTAAGTTTAGAAGTCGTCCTATTAATAGTGCTTGTATTGATGACTATGCATAGGATCATCAAGGGAATGAGTGGAGAAAGAGGAGAGAGACATTAGAAGAGAATTGTACTCTTCCAACTGCATTCTAATTGTATTCTTCCAATACAAAAAGTCAGATTGATCTGTAGGATTTGGCAAAGAAATCTGAGAAGCAATGTCCAGAAATGTGGGAAGAGAACAAATAGGGGTGATACCAAGTGAAAGAAGTACTCTAGGGAGGAGGTTGCGGCTCCCTGTGTGCACTGCTGATCAGAGGGCAAATGGAAGTTTCTACAATCTTTCTGTTGGGAAAAATTATATCATAGAATTGGAAAACACTTATTCAAAAAACAACAACACATCTCTGGATAACTGTACATTATGTTTTGAAATGCAATGTAAATCCTACTAACATATAGTAAAGCAACTTTTCAAAAATGATGTATGCAGCACCAAAATAAGGAATTCAAGAAAAAACCCACATAATTGTTCATCCAGAAAGTTTATCATTACAATGTCAGACATTTCAATGTTTCCAAATATCTCAGTGTCTGGCATCAAATAAACCAAATGGGCAGATGTTTGACAGTCTTTTTTTTTTTTTTCTTTTCTCGTGAATCATCTTGATATTTAGCATCATGTGTAAAACAACATAAAACTTTCCACAGCACACTGACCCACATTCCCTTCTTCTTTTTTTTTTTTTAAGATTTTTTATTTATTCATTTGAGAGAGAACACAAGCATGGGAAGAGGCAGAGGCTCCCCACTGAGCAGAGAGCCCAATGTGGGGCTCGATCCCAGGACCCCAGGATCATGACTGGAGCTGAAGGCAAATGCTTAACCATCTAAGCCACCCAGGCACCCCACATTCCCTTCTTTTTAGCATAAAACCACGGGTTGCACCTTGATCCATTTAGTTTATGCACTACTGGTTTCTTAAATCACTTAGAACACCATTTGTCAGTGTTCTCAGACTCACAGATAAAATATCACATGTGTTTCCTCCCACCATGAAGCCAAATCCAGATAAATTTGGAGTCAGTAGCATAAGCCCTCTAAGATCACCATCTCAGGCCCTGCATGTTTCCAAGGTGATAAAGCTGTGCAGCTAGTTACTATTCCAAAGCACACAGCTAGATTCCCATCACTATGATATATTCCATTTTCTATTCAATTTCATCCCCCGGAGAAAACTCAAGGGTTATATGGAATTGCACATTTAGACTTGCCCTTCTGTCAAACATTAATAGGATCATGGAATCATAATGCAAAGGGAGACCTGGGGAACTCATGGGATCAATCCACTCCCCTTCAGCAGGAGAACATTTAACCTAACCCTCAGGAACTAAGAAATCCTTGTATTTTAAAGAGCTCCTTTCCCTTCCAGAAGAGAAGATTCCACAACCTCCAGCAAACAGTTCTCAGTGCTTAGCAACCTCTACCCTGTGAGAATCCTGGGTGACATGTCAAAATGACCGTCACAGTAGAAGATTGCCTGTCAAGGATAGAATGGGAAGAAAATGACCTAATTTACCTTGTGATGACTTGAAATAATACTTTGAATTCTGGAAAATATTATGGAAAAATGAAAACACCAAAACAGAGCCAGTTCATAAAGTAATGTTTTCCACATTATATTACTCATGCCTGGAAGAGTCCAGAGGTCACTTGGGTCAACTCTTGAGAGGTTGTGAGAATTAACCACTGTCACTCACTGTACCCTTTTCCCCTGCTTCTTCCAGTAAGTAAATCTCCCAGTGGGATAAAACCTAATTATTTGAACCATGTCTGCTCAGTTACATATTCTGCCTTGCCCGTGATGAATGCTTTAATAAGACCATAAGTCCTTTTTTTTTTTTTAAAGGTGAATATCTTTGAGAATTTTCTGGCTTCCTCCAAGAGCTTAGAATATTCACAACCCATGTGTTTAGTCACCCTTTCAGCAACATTTGCAGGATGCCTACTATGTGCCAGACTCAGGGTTAAATGCTAGGCAGAGATGTGTCTGTTGTAATAACATGCAGCATATGTAAACCTTATGTTAGGCACTGAAGGTAAAATGGTGAGCAGAACAGTCTGGTCTTTGTGGAACTTATAATTTACAGGTGGAAAAAGGAATGATCAAAGAGCCATACAAACAAATATGAGATGACCTCTTTGTTAAGAGCCTCTGAATATGTAAATAGAGGGATCCATCTAGTAGGGGGAAATAATTATTGAGAGGTGATCTGATGACCAAGTAGATTAAGATGAGCTAGCAAGAGTATTCCAGATAGAGAAACCAGCATAAGCCAATGTGCTTGGAGATGAAGCACAGCAGATCATTTGAGGAGCTAAAGAAGGCCAGTGTAGTTGGAGCATAGAGAATGCAGGGAGAATGGGGTGGGGGAGGGGCTGTGATGACACATGGCTGGAGGTTTGGTAAAATTCTGGTCTCTGTTCTAAGAGCAATTGAAAGCTATCACAATCCTTTAGACTGTGGAAGAGATGACACAGTCAGACTTGTCTTTCAGGAAGAATATGGTGTCTAGAGAAGTGGGAAAGGATGTACAGAGCCATTTGAAGACTAGCATAATAGGCTAGCCTAGAGAGGGAAGAAAGGACTACCATGATGGCAGTGGAGTTGGAGACAAGACAAAGATTTTGACAGGACTTGGTGATGCATTGGTAAGTGGTTAAGGACAAGAGAGTTTTCAAGGATGACACCTAGATCTCTGGCTTGCAACTAGGACACATGATGGTACTATTCACTTGGATGAGGGATGGAGAAGAGAACCATGACAGGTGTGAGGGTGGGAGGGCGGGAAGGACGGGGATGGTGTTCATGAACTCAGTTTTACAGCACTTCAACTGGAAGTGCCTTTGAAACCTTCAAGGAAAGATGTCATAGAGATAATAAGGTGGACAGACCCGCCTAAGGCAGAGAGGAGGTGTCAGAGCTGGAGAGGTCATGGACATGTCATGTTGGGTGTCCTGTGTGTGGCAGCTGAAATCACAGGCCAAGGGAGAGAATGCAAAGAAAGAGGAGAAGGGGGACTTAGCGACAGCCCTGAGGACTCCTGTCCATAAAGACAGTAGGGGAAACTACATGGGAAACAAAGTAGATGTGAGCAGGGGGCCGGAAAGAAAACCAGGGCATATGATACCATGGAAGCCAAGGGAAGAGCCTGTCCCCGAAAGAAGGGAGAAGTTACTAGTATGGAAGGCAACAGAAACCTACCCGGAACGGAAAGGAGAAAGGGATTACAAACAGAAACCACGTTTTCAGAAAAATGTGTTGTGTGAAGGAGTGGCAGATGTTGATAGAGAACATAGGGTTAAAAAGGTTGGTTTTTTCTTTTTGAACATGAGAGAGGTGAGTGTATTTCAATGTCAGTGGAGAGACCTGTGAAAGGTTGAAGATACAGTGGATAGAAGGAGCAAGCAACAGGGAAACTTTCCTGGGGATAGGAGCCTTAGGTGGAAAGGATTTATTTTGAAGGTAGTCATTGTGCATGTTGACAAAGTCAGGTTCTTAGACTATAAAAAAAAACAACAACCATATTACCAGAGCCAGTATCTCAAAGATACTGTTGGTGGTTCTTCCAGCCGCCATCTTGAGGATGGCCGGTCTAGTCAGGGCGCCACCTACTGGTCCACCCAGCACAGTGGTAATCTGAGCCTGAGGCTTGGCTCAACCCACGGAGACCACCGGTCCAATAGGGCAAACTTCTCATTCTGTGGCTCCTGATACTTGTAAACCTACCTCACAGAAAGAAGTCTCCAGGCGCCCAGACGTGGTTCTGGCACAAAAAAAAAAAAAAAAAAGTAAGCAGACAAGGTGAGTACACCAACAGGTGTTATATAAAAGGTCCAGGAGTTGGCAGAGATAAGGAGAAACCCCTCAGCCCTCTCTTTGGGTTTGAGAGAAGTTATCACATGGTTTGCAAACTGTCTAGTCACTTTCTAACTCTTTAATAACTTTAATAAGCAGCTGCTTATTAAAGGCAGGGATGGGACCCTATGTCTGTCCACAGCATCTAGTGCTGTCCCTGATCCAGAGTAGCTGATGGACCAGGAAGGATCTGTCACAGGGAGTAGAAAGAAGGGAGAAAGAGAAAGAAAGCTAGAAAGGTCCATGCTGTGGGGAGGTGTTTGCCTGTATTCTGTGAGTAGGTGGTAGTGACAAAAGTTTGTCAGGCGTACTGTCGGGCAATAGCAGATCCATCCAGACACATTTTAGACATTTAGACATTTAGACACATTCCACTTGGAGATGTGCCAATGAAGCCTTCATGAGGCTAGGGAACAGGTCGGGAGACAGAAACAAGAGTGGGAAGGTTGGAATTGGCAGTCAGAGGTTTGCATCTGGGAGTTGTCGACTGTAGTTGGAGCAATTGGAAAATGAAGGCAAGACTTTGGTGGAAGTGATGATCGTGAGCAAACACTGAGGTTCTCAGTGGACCAGGGGAGGAACCAAGATGTCTGTAATGTCCACTCCCCAGAAGGGGTCGGGGGAGCAGGAGGGGAGCCTCAGAGAAGCAAGGTTTCCGCCCTTCCTCTCTCTGTGTATTTGGTGAACTCGAGTCCTTCCTTTTGCTCAACAAACATTGTCTTTTTCTTTTTCTTTTTCTTTTTCTTTTTTTTACAACAGAAAGTACATTTATTTTATTTTAAAGTTTTTCATTTTAAGTTCAGTTAACATACAGTGTTATGTTAGTGTCAGGTGTATGTATAATGTAGTGATTCCGCACTTCCATCCATCACCCAGTGCTCATCACAACATGCTGCTGAGGATGCATAGTTTCCTCACTTCCACTGGCTCAGACAACATTTTGTACATTTCTAAACTGAAACCCACAGACATCTGTCATAACATTCTCATGTGGTGTTGAGGTGTAGGGTTTACCTGCCTGGATCTCCCACCAATGACTGTCAGCATTCAAAGACAGGGTCTCTCTCTCATGTGGAGCAGATCCAGAAGGATCATCAGGTCAGTGTCATTTTGAGGAGTCCGTGAGTGCACGGGCATGGCGTTCGTATGGAGAGGGTCAAGAGCATTTGGACGGTCAGACGCAGAACCCAAGAGGCTCACTAAGAGAGAGAGAGCGATTTGGAAGCTGACTGCAGAGCAGAATGGTAACACCCAACACTTCACACATGCCAGGCACTATGTCAGCCCTCTGTGTGCTAACTTCTCAGTCCTCCCAAAGCTCTTGGTATGTCGGAGATACAAACAAGAGATCCACTCCTCAGAGAGCTTACTTGCCCCACATCATAAACCTAGAAAGTGAGAGAGGGACAGTTTAAATGTGGGTAGTCTGGCCGGCATCAAAAGTCAGTCTTCCCACCTTACCTCCTACATGAGACGCCTTCAAAGGCAGTGTGATGGGCTGAATTGTGTGCCTCCAAATCCTGAGGCTGAAGCCCAACCCCTAGTATCCCAGGGAGATAAGGTCTTTAGGGAAATAATGAAGTTGAAATGAAGCATTGGGGTAGACACTCATCCAATCTGTCAGGTGTCCTTATAAAAAGAGGAAATTTGGACACACAAAGAGATATCAGGGATGTGCGTGCAAAGCAGAGTGACCGTGTGAGAACACAGAGACAAGCCAGCCGTCTGCAAGCCAAGGGGAGAGACCTCAGGAGAGACCAAACCCGCCGTCACCACCACGATGTGGGACTGCCCACCTCCAAAACTGTGAGAAAATAAATCCCTGGGTTTTAAGCCCCTCAGTCTGGGGGACTTTGTTATAACAGTCCTAGCAGATTAATGCAGGTGGACAAAGCTGTGGAAGATTGGGTCACAGAAGGAAAGTGTCAGAATGTGAGGATGACAGAGAGCTCACCTGTCCAAGTCTAGACCATCAGTGTGATGACAAGTGGGTGACCCGGACACAATTCCCAGAAGGCTCAGCTACCCTCAGCGTTCTGAGTCTAAAGTTTCATCGTATTCTTAAATTTCCACAGCACTTTTCCAGAGGTCTTTCCTGTTCCCCTCTCACTTTTGGCCCACCCCTGGCGGTTTGAGGGGTAACTGTGGGCATACTGTGGTGTGTCTGGTCCTGGACTCCAGATCTCACACTGGGAAACATAGGCTCAGAGTCTTGGGAAGCCTCCCAGTCAGGACCACCGTCCCTGCTCCCTCTTATCCAAGCCGAGTCATTCATACTTTAATGAGATTATTTTCCAACTCAACCATTTATCCTTAGTTCCATTTATCCCTTTGCCATCTGGTCCCCTTATGTTTGCATGTAAGGCTAGTGGCTTTCTTTGTCTAAGTAGATTTGTCAATAGTTTATAATTTTTCTTGTCATGATCATAATATTTATTTTTCACATTAGATAAACTCTTCTGGAGACTTGGAAGAAAGAGATTCCCCCCCCGCCCCAATCTCTTTTTAACCTGAAATTTTTGTTTCTGGGACACGTGGATTTTGGGAATGAGCAAAACTTCCCAAACCAACATATTTTCCCATTCTATTTGCTTCTGCATACCCTAAACAAGTATTTCATTTAAAGAACTATCTTAGATTAGGCTGGCCTCTCAGCAAATGGTCCAGAAGGTCCACTCATGCAAGGTGTGGCCCAGCTTCCTTCCAAACTGAATCTCAAAGCCAGGCCAATCCCATGCCCAGGAGATTTTAAATTCTACCTTTCTCAATCTCCAATGCTTCATATTCTTAGTCTTCAAGCTACTTATCCTCTGGTTGTTCAAAACCCTCAGCCCCTCCCAATTACTTATGTCCTTCTTAATTACTAATCTCTTTCATCAGTAAAACTGATGCTCTTTACTTACCATCACACTATTTCGAGGTTTTCCTTTTTTTTTTTTTTCCTTTAGTAAAGGACTCTGATATGCCAGTCCTACCCTAATGGACCGCAACACACCGTACACCCCGTCAAGAGCTTTGAGGAGCCATCTAAGGAAGGCAAGTCTTGGTGGGAAAGCCAGTCCTGCCTTTGGGGCCTGGAATATGATAAACTGTCCTCTCCTGACCTCAACAGCTCTGTTAGGCCAGCCACTGTCTCTGGCTCATTCCCCATCATGTCCCTGGTACTGGGTGCACAGTGAGAGCTCAATAAATAGACGGATGAATGGCCTTGTTTTCTAATACACCAACACATGCGAAAACATCAGCAGAGACTGAAACGAGCATGGTAGGTGAAACAGAACATGAGAATGTTGTCAGTGCATCTGAGAACAAGTGACTAAAAAATCAGTGACAGGGCACCTGGGTGGCTCAGTGAGTTAAGCCTCTGCCTTCAGCTGGGGTTGTGATATCAGTCCTGTATTGGGCTCCCTGCTCAACAGGGAGCCTGCTTCCCCCTCCCTCTCTGCCTGCCTCTCTGCCTACTTGTGATCTCTCTCTCTGTGTCAAATAAATAAATAAAATCTAAAAAAAAAAAAAATCAGTGACATCTAGGATTGATATACTTCCTAGTTTCTGGAGGGCTTTAAGTCTCCCACGAGATTTGTACCAACAAGTGTGTCTGAAGGACAAAGAAAGCCTCACCAGGTTTCTGTGAGGATTCCAGAGATCGTGTATGTAAAACCGCTACTACAATGCCCAAAATGCAGCAAGAGCTTTAGAAACAGTGGAGAGGCCCCTTCTTTGCTAGTGACATGACAGGTTCAGGTCCAGAACCCAGGGTTTGCATTTCCTGGCCTGTAACAGCACCCTCAGTGTTCTTCCCACGCTGTCCTCAGACTGATAGGAACACCTTGAAGGCAATAAGCATGACACCTTAAGAAGACCACTGATACTCCTCTGCCCCCATCTTGCTGGGGAAAGAGATGGGGGGCACTGTACCCCGTGATTATGGCAATCAGTGCTAAATGGCTGGAAGTCAAGCCTGGAAACCATGCAAACGTTATGGGCAGTATACCTTCTGTTGATTGCTGCAAGGTCCTCATGCTGATTACCTGCTGGCAGCTCTTTCAGCAAATACATAACAAATAATGTGAGGCTCCTAAGCTCCAAGGACTGAAGCGGGAGCCCTCATATAACCGAGATCTATTGTTTGTGGGACCGTGGTTATTGTTCAAACTTCTCTCCCCAATAACAAGTGCATCACTGAGCTGCCATCAGACGTTGTGCCGATGATAAATATAATACCTGAGTCCCCTTTGATTGAGGGGACCTAAATCAATGCATCATTCTGAGATGCAGTCCAGGTTTTTTTGTTTTTGTTTTTGTTTTTGTTTTTTGTCTGGCCTGACCTTTTTCTGGATTTTTGAGAAGACCTGAAATAGTTTAAGTAACATCCATTTTCCCTGGCCCCCTCTCCAAGGGCTGCACTTAGTTTACCATTTTCCTCCACCCTTTCTCTTGTGCCATCCTCCTGAAGATGTGACTGGGCCACACATTAGCCTTCCAGGTAGGTGACAGAGATCCCACGCATGGTAAATGGTCCACCGGGCTCCTCTGCTTGTGCATTGGGTGGCCTGGGGCAAGGCACTTGGACTCACTGAGGTTTAGTTTCCTTGACTGTAAAATGAAAAGATAAACCTGCTTCATCGACCTTTCCTGAGTATGCAGCGAAGGGACAAATATGAATTGTCCCTACCCAAGATTGACAAAGTAGGTTTCCTCGTGGTGGTAAGGACACTAACATGGTAGAATGTTTGTTACACTTTATCAATTTCTTCCATCTGATGGCACTGACATTATGTGTCCTTCTACTTTCCAAATAGGCTCTAATGGTCTATTCATTTCCCGGAGATGACACATTTATATAGAAATCCCTCACTCTCTTTGCCACTTTGTGTTCTCGTCACCCAGCCTTCTTCCACTCTAACTGAATTCTTAGTGCCCTATCCTGCCTCACATTCCCTGGTCTCTCCATCTGGAAAGCTCTCTTCACTCCTGCCTCCTCCCTGGGGCTGCATCCCTTTCATTCACGAACACATTTATTGCCCCACGTGTTGGGGATGTAGCAGTGAACCCAACAGTCCCTGCTGTTGTGGAGCTGGTATTCTACAGGGAGGGAAGAGCAGCTAATTAGTAAGTAAATCTCTCATATGCCAGGGCCTGGTAGAGTTATAACAAAGAGTAGAACAGAATAAGGGGATGATGGGATTTAGGTTTAGCTGGGAAGGGTTCTCTAAGGAAAGGACCATTTGAACATAGTCCTGAAGGACATATGGCAGGAATCTCACAGGAAGTCTGGGAGAAAGTATTCCAGGAAGAAGGAAGAGCAAGTGCAAAGGCCCTGAGGCAGAGAAGGGCTAAAATATCCCTTCCCGAGAGAGCATTCCTTGACACCCCATTTTAAATAATGTTCTCTTTCTCAAAGCACACCATTCTTTTTGGGGTATTTAATCTTCATTTATGTTTTATATCTTAGCATATGTAATTTAATTAGTCTCCCCCTCTGAATTGCAAGTTCCATGAAGGCAGACATCATATCTGTTCCCATTTTCCCTTATTTGTGTATCCAGGGTTCACCCTCTGGTGTGGTATTTATATACTTACTGGATGAATCGATCAATTTCAAATGGTCATTAATGGCAATGTGCAGTAATTTTGCCTTGTGTGAGAATTTCCTTTTAGAAATCAATATATAGGGTGGTGCAAGGGGACTCTCCCCTAAGGAACTGACACACTTCCTTCTTGCAGCTAATGAGCACAAACTGAGTATAATACATCCATTTCTGCTTTGCATGGTGAGGATCTTACCCTCAGTAAAGATAATTCAGTTAAGATTTGAGGTTGGCACCTTCTCCTGTGTTTTTTTCTTAATGATGAGATTGTGCTTGTATTCTTCTTTTATTCATTGGATTCCTCTTTTTGTGTAATTTAATTAAGATACAAATAAAAAAGGAGTGATAATTAGGTAAAGAAGGAAGAACCGAAGAGGAGGGAGAAGGAGAGAAAAGAAAATAGATTCCTCTTTAAGATATATCTTGTCACTGCTTTGCAAGTTGAAATTAGAAACATAGCTAGCTTGTGCTTTAAATGTTATGACAGCTGCCTGTGACTATTGCTTGACATTATCAGGACCAATGCTAAGTATTTTTACATGTATGTAAAATTAAATTTTAAAATCTCGTTAAATTCCCAGTGGGCTATAGAGTAGATATCAATAGCCCCATCTTACAGATAAGTAAGGGTCATAGAAGTTAAGTAACTTGGCCTGAAAACAGAAGAAAGTAGAAATGAGTACCTTCCAATGGCTTGGACAGGGCTGTCAAATTTAAATGTGAGTTGTTTTGTTCTGCCTCCCCTCAAGCTTCCATTCAGCCTCACCCCACTAAGAAGAGGTATGACCCTCCAACAGCAATCATAACCTCACTCCAAGGAACAGGGGTGGGGTGGGGGCCGGGGGGGGGTGTCCAATGGAGAGTCCTTTACAAACATCCATTATCCCCTTAACTGGAAAGGCTCCTGAATGCAGGTACATCTTTATTTTTGAAGGCTTTTTTTTTTTCTTTTAATAGCTAAAGAATGCATGACACTGATTGTAAACTGTCAAGTTGGGTGCTGGGAAGCCACTCAGACCTGCACTAAGAACGGTGATAATGAATTCAGTGTTGCCAATTCTGAGGGAACTGAGAGAAAACACCTAGAGGTTCCTATTAGTGCCAGTAGTGAACCAGATCCCTCCTTGCTTTCAAGGTGCAGCCCTTATTTCTCGGTGCTGCTCCCAGCTCTGGGGCTCTGGAACGTCGGGTCAATCCCTAGGAAGCAGAATCCTGGGGCTTTGGGCCCAGGAGAGAGGGGCGGTTTCTATGCACACACACATCCATTCACACACCACACGTGGTCACAAAGCACAGACGGCACACACGCTCAGCGCCCGCACAAACATCGACCTCACCCACTCACCTATATCAACACCACAACACAGGCGCACGCGACCTCACACACCTCGCCCACTCGTGCACTTACGCCACACACTGGCGCGCAACACCCGAGCTAGCACACGCTCGCGCACCGGCTCACACCCCGTGCACACACCCTCTTGCGCGCGCCCAAGCACTTGCTCGCCTGCACACACCCGCGCGCACCCGCTCACGCCCCGCGCACACACCCTCTTGCGCGCGCCCGCGGTCTCGTTCACCGGCGCGCGCGCGCACAGGCTCTACTTCACGGGCGCATCCCGCGCGCGCACACACTCGCTCCCACCGCCGAGCGGCGAGGGGCGGGGCGGGGCGGGAGCGGTCGCCAGTGGCCGGCCGGGCGCGGCCAGGAGAGGGCGCGGCGCGGCGCGGCGCGGGGGAGTGCGGCCCGCGCCGGAGTTGTTTCCCGGAGCCCCGGCCGCGAGAGGCTCCGCGGGAGCCCAGCCAGCAGCTCGGGCTGGGCTAGGCGGGGCTGGGCGGGGCGGACCGCAGGGAGCACACCCCGGGTCAAGCCGGCGCCCGCGAGCCGAGCGCGGCGGGGAGCGCGCCATGGACCCCAAGGCGGGCGGTGGCGAGGAGGATGACTGCGTGGACTCGGGCGCCGAGACCGGAGGGTGAGCCGCGCGGGGCCGGGCCGTGGGCGGGGGGCGCTCTCCGAGTTGCGCTGCGGCCGGTCCCCGGCCGGGACCTTTGCGGACCCCGCGGCGGAGCCGGAGCCGCTGCCGCCGGGATGGGGCCGCGGGGGCTCCCCCACCTGCCTGGTCCCGGGTGGAAGGTAGAGGGGCTGTGGCGGGCGGGTTGTCTCCTGGGCGGGCCCCGAGGGCAGAGCCCGGTGGTCCGTAGCTACCCCGGGTGGGGCGGGCCCCATCCCCGGGGGAGGGGGGAGGGAGAAAAGTGGAAGGACTCAGGGTTCAGAGTAAACCTCGCGCACACCACCACACACCACCCCTTCTTGCCCCCGTTATCACTGAGATGATGTGGAATACCAGGCGAATGCAATGACCCCCCGAGATCATCGCTAGAGAAACAGATGCTCTTACACTTGTTTCAGCCTTCCGCGAGGACTTTATTCCTCTAGCCCCGCCGCTCCCGGAGTCCGGGATGAGGGATTGGGGATAAGAAGAGGATAGGACACCTGGCACCTAAAAGTCTTTCAGAAATCATATAAGAGGATGACATTTCTCATTTCATGGCTTTATTGTGCTTGTTGAGACTCCTTCCACAACTCCTGTTTTCCCGGCCAAACTTCTCTGCCCACCTGTCCCAGCCTTGGGTACAGGTGGGATGAAGTTGGTGCTATGATGTAGCCCTGCTTAAAGAAATGTGCTCATCGCTTCAACGGACACAAACAATTGGCCCAAACCTTTACCTCTGGAGACTAATTAGCCTTCTCCCAACGACACCATTTTCCTGAATGGGACAAAAGATGGAGTATCTTTAAAAAAAAAAAAAAAGATGGAGTATCTTTTAGGAGATGAATGTCATTGTAAATGCTTCCACCCAGGTCCTCCTATCTCTAGAGGATTTTCCTGTGCAGAGTCAGCAAACATCCAGGATGTCGGTACTGATCCAGGAGGAAAGGGTGTCCTTTCCTCTCTGGAGAACCCTGGAGATGGGCAGGAGCTGCCCAGATTACAGAAACCCTCCACCTTGGAACGTTGGGGAGATTTAGACTAATCTCGGGGGTTGGCAGCCTTGAGAGGACAGGATGGGGGCCCAAGGCCAGAATGGGCACAAGGGGCTGCCCCCTGAGTGACACAGTCATTCCTGCCTGCCCAGGCTCACCCTTCCTTGCAGCCTCCCCCCATTCCTAGCCCAAATCTGGCACTTTTACGCCCTACAGCAAGTACTCTGCAATGGGCTTTCGCTGTTATCCAAACTTGAGATCACTTACGGTTCACTATAGAACCCAATTCTGGAGGGGTAACCTGATTCCAAATACAGAACTCCCTTGTTTTCTCCCCACACTTTGTGTATGTGGCATTTATCAACTGTAATTGAAGATCCTTGACTTTTTTTTTTCCCCCTGCCTCTAGTTAGCTAGTTAGGCCATGAATAGAAGAAACAAAGTGAAATTAACCAGCTCATTTTCAGCTGCATAAAATAAGGCTCCAACAGGTCCATTCATTTTCAATTTGCAGAGCTCACCTAAAACAGGTATTTTTTCCAAGGCTTCTCTCTTGGAAAAGTGGAGGAGAAGCCCTGACCCAGGAGCAATTGTACCCTTGGATCCCAGCAAAAAGCATGACAGCTGCCAGGGTTGCTGGGAGGGGCTTGCTGAATATACTGACACCAGAGCTTCTCTTCACCGCCTCTGCCCTAAAGTGTATTGTTGTGACAGAATAGAATAAAGACTCCTTATTGCCTCAGTAGCATCCTTAAGCTAAAGCTGAGGGTAAAATGGCACGTGCTTAAGGAGTTTCAGTGTATAGTTCCTGATCTTGTATTTGCCACATATCCGTGTATCTCCTGCAGTTTGTTTTGGTTATCAAAAAGCTGTTCATAATTTCCTGGCTTTTCCAGAACTCACTCCCAGCTTTCATGTAGCTGCCTGGGGAGACTTTACACATGTGTGCTATCACTATTATTTTTAAAATACAAATCTGATCACGCTTCTCTCCCAAACCTTTAGTGGCTCTGTCATCTCTAACGTACCAAGAGCTTACAAGTACCTACAAGTCCCAATGTGTTTGGGTCCCCTTCTGTCTCTCTGGCTTTGTGTCTCAGCACCCCACCCTTGTATCCTGCCTCAAGCCACATCAGCAAGGTGTTTCTGATTCTGCTTTTGTCAAACTGCCCTTTTCCCCAGCTCTGCCCTTCTCCACCTGGCATGCCTGCCCACCAGGTGAAACTCTATCTTCTTTTAAGACTCGGCTCAGGTGACCCGTCGGCTAAGGCAGGGGTCCTCAACTTGAGGCCCATGAATGGCTTGAAGTCACATGCAAAATGACATTCTTTGTGAATTTTGGGAAGAAGAGACTTACTTTTCACCGGATTCTCGAAGTAGTCTGTGATTCCCCTCGCCACCACATTTGGGCAGGGTAGGAGAAGTTTCATTTTCAACATGTTGCATCTGAGGTATTGAGAGAGAGCCAAGGAAGGATGATGAGCCAGCGGTTGAGTTTATCTAGAGAGATGGTCAGAGAGGATATGGGTGTGACGACAGTATGCTTGGGAATGGTCAGCCAAAAAATGGCAGTTGCATTCCTAGGAGTAGATGAAATCAACCAAAGATAGTAAAGATAGTAAACACCTGGCATCTTACTCTGTGCTGGGGACTGAGCCTTTACATATTTTGTTAACACATTTGATTTTTCAACAACTGCGAAGCAGATACTGTTTAAGACCAGCCTTGAGAAATGACAACACTTAAAGGCCAGGTGAAGTTGGAGGAGCTGAGAAAGGGGCCTGAGAAAAAGGAGACACCGACAAGAGGAAGGATGAGGTGTCCTAGAAGACAAGGGGAAGAAGGGAAAGGCATCGGCTGTGCGGTTGAGAAACTCACTAAGCTAAAGGAATGTGAAGTGCCTTTTTTGCAAATGCAGGTAATGAAGGAAAAGGTGGATCCGTGGACAGTGGCAGGTGGAGGCAGAAGCCAGGTCTGCCCGGCTCCAGGAGGGAGTGGACTGTGTGGAAGAGAAGGTAGACGGAGCCCTTTGTCTGAGAAAGGGAGGGTGAGGAGAGGTGGTAGCTGGAAGGGAGAGTGGGATGCAGGAAGGATTCCCAAAGCATAGGCAATAATTAGGCTCCTGTAAAGAGATGCTTATAGAAAAGACTCTATAAAAAGGGGCATAGATATGGGCGCCTGAGTGGCTCAGTGGGTTAAAGCCTCTGCCTTTGGTTCAGGTCATGATCCCAGGGTCCTGGGATCACATCCCGCATCTGGCTCTCTGCTCAGCAGGGAGCCTGCTTCCTCTTCTCTCTCTGCGTGCCTCTCTGTGTACTTGTGATCTCCATCTGTCAAATAAATAAATAAAATCTTTTTAAAAGGGGGGGGGCACAGATAAAGATATAGGAGAAAAACCGATGGTTTGTAATGTCCACTTTCTGAAAAGGTGAAGGCAGATGGACTTCAGACCTCTCATTTCAATGGGCTTTGGGTAGAAGGAGGGACAGCTCTCTTCTTACAGCTTAGCAGGGAAGACAGGTTTCTGTTCTGGGCAAATGCAGCACCCTCCCCAGGAAAGTGGAGATTTGAAATAATTGCTTGGGTAATGTTGAGTGAGAACCCAACCGAGATTAATGATTATAAATGTATGAAGGTCCCAGTCTAGCTTGCTATCAAATTTCCAGCAGCAGTGCTCAACTACCTTAGGGGTAGGCAGGGGGAGATGGTGAGTGGTCGAGATGGTCAGGGAGAGGGACTGTTGCCAGGCAGGCGTGAACAAAACATAGGAGCAAAGGATTTGGGGGTATATGTGGAGCTGACTATGGATCCTTTCGGCAGCGTGATCAAAGGTTCCAAGAACATTTTGGGTTCCGCTGCCAGTGGGCAGGTAGTGCTGATCGCTTTGAAAGTGACAGTCAAGAGAGTCAGGCTGCTGGGGTTCAACTCCATGCCCTGAGTTTTCTTTTCTGTAAAATGTGACAATGATAGTACCCACCTCACAGGGTGGTTCTGAGAATTAAATTAGTCTATACATTTAAAGTCTGGCATAAGTGAACCCTCAGAAAATTATTTCTCATCGTACTGTTAGTATTGTTATGAAGAAGACTCTGAATGACAAAGTTAGAGCTTTATATAATAAAAATGTATATTTCTGGGTGCACTCAAGATCCTATGTTCTTTATACTCATCACAGTAGATGTTCTAATGTTTTTAAATGCCATGAACAATCTGAACATCTTTCAGAACATCTGCGAGACGATAGGATCTGTCTCAATATAATTATTTTACCCATAAGGAAATGGAGGTTCAGAGGGTGCATGACTAGTTAGTGGCCTCAGTTGAAGCCTGCGTCTCCGGCATGCTTCCCACCTAGCGAAGTTGTCTCTCCAGGAACCACTGATGGGCAATTAATTCTTGATTCCTACTCAGACATTTTCTTTTGCTTGAAATGTTGTCTTTGCTGTCTGACCCACCTAGTACAGGCCAGTCTAAAAGCTAACTAGTATTGTTCTGTGGCAATTGATGTCATTTTGGAGCTCCCCTTTTCCAAATGCACTTGAAGGCAAGTTTTGTGCTCCTGTGTATTTTTCATTAGAAAAAACTGGCAAGCCAGCTACTGACTATGGTAAACTACCCTAAGAAACAGAATCCCTTCACAGAGGGACAAGCTGTGTTTTTGCAAACTGAAATAAAAGACAAAAAGTAAGATGAATGCTTTTTAACGGGTTTATCCTTTGTGATGTCTCCCAGATAGGGCATCTGAGCCACTCTTTCAAATAGGACCATATCTGGTGCATTATTTTAATTCACAAGTTTGTCTGGCACTAATGAGCCTCCACCTCCCTGTCACCTGTCACTGAGCTTCTGAAAAAATACTCCTACCATACCCTTTGGGTGACCTTCAATTGATACTTCACTGTGATTTAGAGATAGCACACAATTCACAGGGCTGGAGTTTATAAGCAGGTGAATGGGAACGAATGGGGGAATAAATTTGAAGACGGGACAGGTTTAGAGAACAGTAAAGGGGGAAATCTTGCAAAGAAGACAGGATGATCTATTAGGTACTCAATTATCTTTGTGTTCAAGGTGGAGCTAGTTAGCTCTGAGCTACCATGGCATCTAATTCAATGGACTGAGAATTAGCAGATGCGGTCCGTGATGCACTGAGCTGATGTTTTACCGAAATGTCAAAATCAATATTATCAAAATGCCAAGATCAATTCTTATGCCAAGATTTTCCTGGAAAAAGAGAATTTAAGGTGGTAGCCTATACCTATATGGGCAAGTAGGCTGCTGACAGTGATAAACTATCTTAAGTGCAGACCCCTTTACACTTAACCCCTGTATGTATAATTGTAATTAAAAGGCAGTTAAGGGACTGCATCTAACTTTCTGGTCATGATTGGCAGAGATACCAAATAAATGTAGTGTTTATAAATGTGTTTACTCTATGTGTCAGGTGTGTGAAAGTTTCTAATCCTTGCATCATTCTGCTTATCTGTATCACGTGCCCATACATTTTTCTTCCCAAAATTCATGGATTCACCTCTCAGGCTTCATTCTCACAGAGTTGAATGTCTTATTCAGAGCTAGGTGGGTAAATTCTTGGGGTGTAAGACCAATAAACAGGATTCACAAGACAGGTGCCCGATTGCTGTTCCCTCCTATCCTAAAAAAGCTGGGGGTAACCTACCCCTCCAGAGAACTATAGTCAATATCTGAAATTGTTTGAACCTGTTTAAGCACAAAATTGTTTTAAGCTTAACAGTTTGTCTTTCACCAACAATATTTCCCATAAATAACCTTTTGAAGTTATTTGGAATGTATTTTATGGGCTATAAAAGTGTTTGTATATTGACTCAGTTCCTGTTTCCCATCATGATCATTTTTTCTAAGGAAAAGAAAGTAAATATCAATGTATATGTGTATATATATGTGTGTGTGTGTATATATATATATGCAAGTATCTCATCATCGTGTGGTTTGCAAAAGTGAACAATTAGAAACAATCATATAGCAAACAAAAGGCATATGGTTGAATAAATTATAGTACATCACTTTATCTAAAATTACAATGATAAGAACTATGTAGCAGCATGTTGTGATGGTGTGTAGTGAAAAGAGCAGTTTAAAATTCTATCTCCATCATTATGGCAACTGTGTGCAAATTTCATAAACAGAATCAGAGGCTGGAAAGCAACGTAAGGTTTTAGGGGATTTTCTTCCCATTTGATTTCCATTTTGATGGCGGACAGAGATGGAAGTTGGGGTGATGGATGAGACTGCAGAGCTGGGCAGAGACCATCATTCATGAAAAGTGGGTTTTATGTTGTGCTTGAACTTCATCCAAAGAGTGACATGATCAGATTTGTGCCTTGCAAAGATCGGCTGCTGTTTGGGGAAGGAACTGGAGCGGACCAAGAGTGACAGGAGACTGACCAGCTGCCAGGCTTTGACCCAGGCAGTGCCTTTAGTCACAAGAAATACATACGGAGAGATGCATGGCAGGGATGTTCGCTTTGTTAGCACCTGCCCTAAAATACTACCATTACACCTTAAGATTCTCAAAATAGGTTTCACATGTAAATTTCATTCTACATTCATCTCCATCTGTATGCAGATCTTTAAAATACATGCATTTGTGAAACCCATCTGCCTCGGTTATTTTGGAAAATCCTAGCTGAAAATACTGACAAATTTCTAATAATAAAACGAATAGGGGCGCCTGAGTGGCTCAGTAGGTTAAGCGTCTGCCTTCGGGTCAGGTCATGATCCCAGGGTCCTGGGATTGAGCCCCATGTTGGGCTCTCTGCTCAGCAGGGAGCCTGCTTCTCCCTCTGCCTGCCACTCCCCCTGCTTGTGTTGCTGTCTCTCTCTCTCCGTGTGTCGAATAAATAACTAAAATATTAACACACAGTTACCACATTTCTAAGTTTGGTCCTAAAGTTAATTTATACCCTGCCTGGTTCGAGAAAGAATTGAATGTATCCACTCTGGGGGTGACTCATCCTGACCATCCTGATCCTGTCTTGGATCTCCCTTAGCCAGCATGTCGCCATGCTCTATAGCCAGTCATCCTACCTTCCAGGTCCTGCCTCACCATCACCCTGCACTCCTACTTCAGGTCCATTGACCACCTCCCAGTCTCCTCGCCAATGGTATCACTTTAGTTTCCTAACCGATAACATAAAAAACTGGGTTAGATATAGGCGGATTCAGTTTGTAATACATAAAGGGATATGCAAATGTTAATAGTTGCTATTCTTTCCAGCCTTAAGATTCAGTCATTCTGTAACTACTAAGACAGTTCATTTGAAAAGAGAAAACCGCATGCTGTTTTTCTTCCATTTTGTTCTCCTACCAATAAATCAGTGCATCATTTTGCATGAGCGATATAGGTTATTTTAACTACTAAGAGGTGTGCTTTTTATGATTTTTTTGAAGTTTTGTATATATGGTAACAAAGTCAATGGAGTGAAAATTGAATGATTTAAGAAAAGCAACATGAGGCTAAGTAAATAAAAGTGTATCTGTGGAAAATTAAACATAATTAACTACTTTATTTGCATAACCATGTCCCCTGACCACCACCTTGAAGAATAAATCCCTGTGTGCCTGAGAGATTAATTCCTTACTGAGAATGACTTTGGGACACTGGGGGGAGAAAACCAAGAGCTTCTATACCAGATATGTTGCCAGAGAGGGAAGGCTTCCCAGCCACACAAGTAGAGCAGAAACTTCGAAGAGATTAAGCAGGCAGATCCTTGGCCAGATGCCCATTCTCACAGAGGCTGAGTGCCAGCAGCTGGTTTTTCAGCCTCGAAACTGATGGGTAATTTCACCCTGGCCCTAACCCTGCCTTTTCCCTTTCCCTATCACAGCCCACATCCTGTTACTGTAATGTGCAGCAGGATTTCTTCTCAGCTGGAACTGAAATCAGTCAAACATCACTGTGCCTTTGTTTCCTGATGGCCAGCCCGACCCTGTCTGTGGAAGCAAGCCCTCACAAGCCAGGGTCCCCTCATGCTGCCGCCAAGGTCCATCACCACTCTGCTCATGTCAGCAAAGAAACACGTCCCCACGATGCACTCTAACTTGAAGGGTGCTCATTTTCAGTGATTTCACCTTTGGGGGGCATCATGAATCCCTTTGAGAATGTGTTGAAGACTTCGAGCCTTCTCCCCAGAGGAATAAGCTTCCATTCGAGAATTCGCCAATGAATTTAGATGGTTTGGGACCTGGCTAGTTTCCCGTCTTGGAGAGTCACAGAGCCCATCTGAAGGACCCCTGATTTCTAACGTGCCTTGAACGTGTTGCCTTCAAATTCGGACGTAACTTTATTTTGCACCGAAGCCCCCAGCACTACGGTTTTTAGTTTGCTACAGGTCCTTACCATATAAATACTACTTACCCCTGACTTTTTTAAAAATTCTAGCTTGAAGAACTCATTTGGATACAGAAAAATAGTGTCTAATCCTACTAATACTAAGGTTTTGTGTTTCAGGTCTGACTACAGCCACATGTCCTCCACCAGCAGTAAGTATGGTTTAAATGTCCTTCGGCACTGGCTTCTCAAATCCTGTCTATCTGGGGAACCCATGCTTTAACAGAAGAATCACCCAAGGGATACCTGCCAAAGTGTGTGATGCTGGATTCTCTGATTCTGAAAGCTGGGGCTCTTCCTGGAGAATTTAACTGTCCCTTGATTTCAGAACTAGCTATGCCACTACTTTCCCTATGGAAATTGAACCTAGAGGAACTAGCCAGGCTTTGTTAGGGCAGATGCTTCTAAAACAGCTTCTCCGAATAATCCCAGGTAACTCATTCAATCACCAAACGCTTATCAAGTACCCACTGCCTGCAGGCTAACAGCTCAGAGCACATTCATTAGACCCCTGGGTGGCCCCAGCTCCTCTGCTGTAGGCAGTTATCCATACGGTTTAAGAAAGGTGACTGGGAATATGTTCAAAAACATACTGTAAGCATAGAAAAAAGATGTCTGCATTAAATACTAATTGATAGGTAAATCTATTCATGGGAAATTAGGCTTTGTATCTAGGAACAATTCACAGTGTTTAAGATCACCTGTGTAAATGACCAAAGCCGTTTGGATTAATTAAACACCTATTTTAAAATAACGAAAAAATTTCTTCCAGTAAAAGCCCCGATTATTTGATTCAGTAGATACTGCTTTTTTTCTATCTTCCCTGTTAAACTCTCAATTCTAAGTAGCACCCCAATGGAAAGACACTTAATTGGATTATTCTATTTATTGATGTTCTGGCTTAGTTTTCCTTTGCAATAAGAGACTGTGCAGAAAGCTGTATTTCTAGAATTGTAATTTAGTGTCAAATTATATTTAGTTATTAGTATAACTGCAGTGAGTAATCTCTGATCATTCTAGCCAACTGGAGACCCAACATTGCCCCTTAGTTATTAAGAACCATTAGTAATAATGAGAATAATGCTCCAGTGACTTGCATTCCCTCCCTGAAGCGTCTACCTTCCTAAAAATCCAGGAAAGCACTCTTGAACTCTCTCTCTGCTGCTATTTTCATTCCACTCAGTTTTGCCCAGAAGCTACATTTCTTTAAGAGTGATTTTTGTGAAATACTTGCCCAAAGCCTTTGTTCAATTTGTAGCTCTCACATCAGTCCTCTGGGTCACAACAAAGCATCTCTCTTGTCAGCGAAACTGGTAATTTGGTTTGGGAGGCTTTCCTCTCTATTATTTTAATTGCGATCTCAGAGTTGAAATTTCTCTTGGTGCAACTGGGATCAATAGCCTTTTATTGCTCTTCCTTTTCTCTTTAAATACTTGGTGATTCCTGCATCGGTCTTCAGTGTTGGGACCTCTTGGTGAGGATGGGTATGTGTTTCATATTCGAGTTAGGAAATGTATTTGGCTATAAATAATAGGGGAAAAATAATGACTCAAGTCGGCATTTGTTTTCCTCTAACATTAAATAAAAGAAGAAGAAAGAAGGTGGCCACGCAGGTCTGAAGTGGAAGCTCCTTTCATTGTTCTGCTTGGCCTTTGGCTTCTGTTCTTAGAGTTGCCTCAGAGTTACAAAACGGCTGCCTCGACCACAGGCAGCACATCTTTGTTCTGGGCAGGAAGAAGGGGTGAGTGGGTACTGCTGGGCCCTTGGCTATCTTTGTCTAGTGTTTGCCTGGCCTGCTTCTCTTCCCTGCCAGGAGGATAAACACTGACCATACCCAGATGCAAGAGAAGGCCCCTTTAGCAGTTAGTGAAGATAACAGAGTGAACCCTTTCTGAAGAGGGAAAAAGAAAGTCTGAAGTCTTCAATCTGTCCTTTAAAACATGGGTTTGACAGGCTGCAATCATAAAGAGTTATTTTCCAAACAGATCTTTAAAACCGCATTTCCCCACAAACTACACAATCACACTCAGAGGACGGAGTAGAGAGAAGGTTAAGAAGCTTACTCTCCATCCTGAATAAGGCAGTTCCAGGGTCACTCTCCTTGTCACAACCCAGCTGTGCCAACACCCATTATGTGACCAGGAGGAACCCACAGAACTGACTGGTCCCAGTTCCCTCTTGTGGGTCCTGTGAGCGGCTCCTGCCTCTCATTGTCATCCCCCCACCCCCCCAGCCCCTGGGCAGCCTCTCTGAATAGCTTGTTTCTGAATGCTTCCTGGTCATCTGAGCATTGGTCCTATTTTTCGCTGTTAGGAAATGGATTTTTCTGTCTATTAGTGATTCCTGTTCAGCATTCCCATGATGCTCTTTTGCCCGTTTGTGCCTGAGTTCTCGGGGCCGTAAGCACTTCCTTGGGTTGAGCCAGGGTTGGAGTCTGTCCACAGCTGGAGTTCGTCACTGCTAGAGCTGACAGGAAAGCTTCCCCCCAAGCAAGAGCTGCTCTTTAGGTGTCTTTTCCCTGAGAAAGCAGGGACTGCTTCCTCATGCTGCCCACCCCTGATGGGAGAAGGAAGGTCATCACCTAGAGAAAGTACAAGAGTTGCGGTGTGGGAGTTAGGTCCCCTAGGTCCTAGTCCTGGTATGGAGTCCGGGAGGGCATGGTGGTCCTTGGGCATTTTATTTTTCCTCGACCCCCTGGGTCCCAGAATCACATTCCCATTGGTTGTGTTTGATGTCACTTTCAACTCTAGGGAAGTGGCTGAGGGGGCTTCTTTAATTGGATGGTTTTGTTCTATAAATTGGGTAAACATAAATTTGGGTAAAATTTTTTTCTACTTCCCATGGGTCCCTTTGCCTTTTTGAGATTGACAGGGCTGACAGGCTTTCCTCTTATGTTTTCTGCAAAGCTGAACACACTGTTAACACTCAGATCTCAATAAATCATAATATTTCCTAAGAAAGATGAATTTAATTTATACTCTCGGAATTTTACGTGGTTTTTCCAGAAACCTGGGTAGAAGATCATCAAGGCAATATGTACAATTTACATTCTTAAGTGATTTAAATAAAAAGGAGAAATTTTATAAACAGGATCAAAGAAAAGCAGTAATCATGCCAAGGGGAAGAAGATCAAGTGTGCCACGTGATGATAAATTCCCCTCATGCATGATTGAATATTCTCATGCAAATAAAGATTATAATCATACCTGGAGAATTTCTCTTAGAAGATCCTGGGAGCTGAAAAATGATATTTTTAGGACAGTGTCACATTTCTTGAGGATCTCTCCCCCCAGGATAATGCCAGTAGGAGGCAGGTCAAAGAAGTAACTAGTTCTCTTTGTTGGATACTGTTCCTCTATTTGCCCTCCTAATTTGTGCCTCAACACTGTGCCTTCTCAAAACCCAAGTACAGTCATTAACTCTCTACCTGGACCTTACAGATTGCCAGTGGCAGCGGGGATGCCTTACAGTTTTGTGCCCCTTCATACTTCTTGAAATGCAAATAATCAAAGTGAGTCACAGTAATACAGGGGCCCTTGGCAATGCCCTGAGGAATTCCCCATATCTGAAATTATGGAGAAATGACCATGACCAGTGTGTTCTACTGATTCAAGCCCAGGACCACATACCAAGCCGTGCAAAATAGGGACACCTCCTGGGTGGGTGGAAGTCGTGGAATCTATTTTCCCACCCACCCGTGCCTCAGATTCCTGCCCTCCTCTTGTTTCCCTGGCTTGCTTTTCCTAGCTTCCTGCTCTGTCCTTCCAGTGACTCGGGTAGCTTCCCCAAGTCCTGCCTGCATTCTCCTTGCTGCTTGGGCCAGGCTGTAGGGCCAGTGGAGTTCTGTCCTCTCCACTTTCTCGGGGCTGCCATGTCTGTGACCTGCCCTTGCGGGCAGCCTTGAACAGGCCCAGCTGATGCTGTGGGACCTTGGACATGCTCTCTTCTTGAGAGAAAGAGGCCAAGTGGATTCCAGGTGTTTTTCAAATAGGAAAGGCAGGTGTCTAAGTTAATTGCAAGCCCTTGTGACTGGTCTTGAGCCACCACAGGAGTTGACAGGTCCTGCCTTACTGCTGTGTGGGACGACCTCTCATCCCTCCCCAAGGCTGCCTTGTCTCAGAGGTATATCTTTCCACATAAATGCCATCTTCTCCCCTTCGTTTCTCCACAGTCTCATTTCCTTGAAGTTTTAGGATATCAAAGCATCGTATGTTTTGAATTTTGTCTTTGGCCACATCTGTGCCTCCCCTCAGTGTGGAAGGAAAGGTAAGCTCCTTGTGAGCTTATTAATTACTACCTAATTAATAAACAAAGGTAAGGCACTTTGAAAGCAACCCATCGAAAAGACATGACTGCCTTCCGTAGAACTTGTCGCTGAGGGGGAACATTTAAATAAAAATGACCCTTGTCTATAAATCCAAGAGCTAAATTCAGACGGGACAGTGAAATAGTCATTATTTTCTTTCTGTTTTCGGAAAAGGAGATAACTTACTGACAGATTGGCGTTTTAAGGCCACTTGTCCAAATAAGGAAAGTCAATATCTTGGAAGAGGTGGTAGTAGCCAATTTAACTTTGATCTGTTTGTAAATTTCATAGTCTTTATTTTTTTTCTTCTGTGCACAATACTTTCCCCATTATGATTTTCAGAGTAAATATTCTTTTAGGGTCTTACTTTATAAGATCTAGGCAAAACCTGGATCTGTTCATTAACCGTTATGGAGAACAATTTAGCCATTGCATGTGCATAATTCTGTGACCAGTATGTAGTTGGCAAGGGACGCAGGTTTGCAAAAAGACCAAAACACCCACCTATCCATCCCCAGCTTCCCACTCCTTTTGCAATTAAAACTTAACAAGAAACATCACCAGTTTTCTCTAATTTAGAGTACAGCCTTTTAGGCAAAGTTAGTTGTGGATGGTAATATGGTTTGTGAGGCGGATCAGACAAATCTTAAGTAGCCCAGTTCAGGCCTGTCACTACTGACACCCATTTCCTACTTCCTCAGTGTGCAGAGGGCTCATTCACTAATGATGATTAAAGATGATTAAAGCACTAAAGATGCTTGATTTACTTTCATAGACCAAACAGTTGGCATAAAACAAATCCAAGCCTAGGGGAAACTCTGATTTCCAAGTGGAGGAAAATCTCTACTTGGTCACTGCATTGAGCCAGGAGCACTTAACTTTGCTGCGTCCAGCAAAGGAACCCCAGATAAGAACGATTTCCATTTTTAGTATGTTTAAGCATGTTCTGGCACAACAGTCATGTTCATGTGCAGAGTTTCTCTCAAAAGAGATTCAGGGTGACCTGCTGCACAGCTGGATTGAATCTGCTGCCTTAGGTAGGCTCTCTGTGAGTGGCCTTCTGTTGAACCATGTGGCCTCGATATGTGGCCATGGCTACGGAGACCAACCAGAAATCATTAAGATACTTTGCACGTGGAAAGGTTAGTCTGACTTCCTTGTCCATTTTGTCCTCCTCTGTGGCCCTGCCTTCCACAGTGACTATAGGATTAAAGCTTTTACTCAGAAGTCCCTATCATATTCCCTGGCAATAGACATCTGGTATACCTATGCCTTGGTAGAGCCACTGCTCCCATTGCCATGTGGGAAAGAACCCTCAAGGCTTCTTCCCTCCTCCTTGGAATATACTGGCCTCACTCCTGCTTGGCCTAACTATTGGAGAGAGGGCCTTGGTGCTGGTGGCTCTTCCCATGCCTCCAACCATTGAGGCTTTCTGTGGCAAGTATGGCTTCAGGTTTGAGATGCTCATTGTGCTCCTGGACTTTCCTCCTCAAGCTGGAGCCACGTAGCATGTAGCTTGTAGATAACTCTAATGAAAAGGCCGCAGGTGTGGGTGTGTCACTTTTTGCAAGTCTGGGTCTTGAAGCCACTCAGGTAGAGGTTTAGCCATAGCCTGAGAGCCACAGAATGCCAGCTGGCACAGTGTGGGGTCTACTTTGCATTTTGTCAGCTGCCCAGAGAAGGTATTCTTGGCCTGGAAGAGCAAATAAATCACCAAACTGGAAAACTTGCTGCTCAGAGTATGGTCTACAGAGCACTCCATCAGCAGCACCCTGGAGCTTGTTAGAAATGCAGAATTCCAGGCCCCACCCCAGACCTCCTGAGTCATGTGAGTTGTTTGTACTGAAATGTTGAGGAGCGCTAATCTAGCTCCTCTCCCCAGTCAGCAAGATTGCTCTTAAATCCCTAGTAGATATGGTCTATCCACATTTCTTTAAGATTCTAATTTTTAAGGGCATAATCTCTAGGCCCTAGGATTTTTATCACATCTAGATGAGAAAAAATTTCACTTGACAAATATTTAAATTATGAACTATTGATCATTTAAAAGAAGAAAATTGTGTTCGTCTACTGAGTGGTTTATTTGAAAACAGAATTTGTCCTTTATCAGGCAAGCTAGAGGTATGGGTTTGGAAGTGTTTTTTTGAGACGCAGGCAGCAGCCTTATCTCTAAGATCACAGGGTAGTAAATGAAGCCCAAGATGAATGAGCTGAAAGCTAGTGAACTTAGATAGTTATTTGACAGTGTGGGTTCTGTATGGCCAAAATCCTCTGCACAGGAACCTGAAAGGCTGAGCAATATTGGTATTTGGCAGTTGATAAGAAAAAAGCCATAACCAAAGATACACATCAGGAAATCAAAGGGTGAAGACAATATACCATACAGTCAACTCCTTTGATGCTGTTCCACTGGCATCCATTCCCCAAAAAATATGATATAGTCCTACTGGCTCCAAAGATAAGTTTTAATTGTGTGATTTCAACTACATAGAGAGTGTCGATTTCTGTCCAGGATATGAAAGAAAAATGAAGGACGACTTCTCACAACCACATTTTTCCTGAGAAGTTGATATGACACATCAGGGACAACTGGTCTATCAGGGTCATGGGGACACTCCCTTGACCCCCCAACCACCAAGGGAAGGAACACAAGTGAATAGCTTCCATCCCCCATTCCTGATGTGCTTGGTGCTTTTCTCAATTTTAAAATAATTATTATTACTCAAATAATACATAGTCATTGTCAAAAAATCAGAAAATAATGATTAGCCAAAAGAAGAAAGCTCAGATTCCTGCCATCTAGAAATGACCAGTAGTCTTAATTTGGTGTCTGCCTTTATCGGTTTTTTTCTGAGCGTCTGCATTACTACAGATATGTATTATTAGCAAAAATAGTATTGTATAGTCTTATCGTCCCATTTTCTTATTAACCGTATGTGAACTTCTTTGATATCAGTGAACTACAATAGTTTGAATATACAGTATTCCATTGTATTTCTGTATATCCACTTGTGCCCTGTTGTTGGTACTATAGGTTATAGTCATTTTTTTACAATTATAAACAGAATTGCCAGAATTATTTTTATGCTAAGTCCTTGTGTGTGTATCCTTCATTACTTCCTTAGGGTAAATTCCTTCAAGTGGAATTGTGAGGTAAAACGGGTTGTTTACTTTTTAGTTTCTGATGCTTCCTGCCAAGTCATTCTCTAGAGGTACCATTTCACTCTCCCACTGGCATGGGTGAGAGCACCAGGGTCTCATAAAACTGGTGATTTTTGTGAGTGAAAAACAATATGGGTGGATACACACACACACACACACACACACACACACAAAGTAACAGTGGGCAAAAGTTCTCTGAAGAGTAGCTGACAAACGGGAGACTCTCACATTTTGGAAACCCACAACTTGAAGTTCTGTGTTTGTTTGTCATGAAAAGTATGGTATCAATTACACTCCAAATGTGACCTCAGGCAGCAAGTGGTCCCAGCCAGCAAAAGCCATCAGTACTCTGCATAGGCTTTATGGAAAGCATTTCCCATTCTGATGGACAGTCTCTATCTTTATTCAACATCAGCAGTGTTGCCATTAACTTCTGATGAGGTAACAAGTTGGAAGAATTTGGGGAATATTGTGCAAAGAGCCAGGTCGTACCCACTAAAGGTTGCAATATTCAGAATTGATTAGAGAAGCAAAGAGGATCCCGCCAACCAGGCAGCCTGCCTGCCTTTCTTCCTTCTTTCCTTCCTTCCTTCCTTGTAAACCTTCTCTCCTTCCACCATGTCAATCAAACTTCTCTTTTGTACAATATTGGTTATGGAAGGGAAGGAATATTCCATCTGCTCTACTCCCCCTTGTGTTCTTATGTCACCTGGCATCTTCTGACGTTATTCGCAGTATTGTCAGTGCCTCTAGCTGTGCAGCCTGCTCCCGGAAGGCTCCTCTGTCCTTTGGAACCAGAGCAGTTGTGAGAAGTCTTCCCTTTGTCCCTTACAGGGAGAGCTGGGCTTCCTCCGTGATTCAGTTTTACTGTTTCACTGCCTCACACTGGAGCACAGTAAGGCCACAATGTGTGTAGCCTCACATATAGCCTCACAACGTAGGATCACAGATAACCTAGACTCAGAAGCCAGACACGTCTTTCTACGAGCTGGCATGCTTACAGAGTCACATTCTAACACTTTGTACTGTCTGTGGAGAGCTCTGTATGAACCTCCTATTATGGTGGGAATTTTCACAGTCCCATGCTCAGGTGTAACAGTAGAACTGCTGTATTTATGGTGAAGTGGAACGTCACTCCTGAGCCGGCCTCACGCCTTGAAGTGAAGGCACAGGTGTGTTCTGCTCTGGGACCCACAACCCTGCGGCACTGAGCCCAGACTCTTTCTTGGAAACCTTCTGGCATTTAGACTTTGGTCAGGTCCCTCCCAGTCTTCTTTCCTCCACCAGAAGCTGAAATGTGGCATCTCCCGGGCTGGAAAGACCATCCCGCAGCATCACACATTCTTCTGTGCTGCGATTTGTGGGGCAAGTCCTCTGCTTAAAGCTTTTAGCTTTCCTTAGCTCAGAAAGCCTTTTCTGTCTCCGGAACCTCCCAGCCCTTGTGATAGAGAGCCTTGCCCTTCAAGACTCTTCTCTCTGCCGCGATCTGAAAAATAGACATGAATTTAGAAGCTTGATTACTGGATCTATCTGCCTCCGCCCTCCCTGAAGCAATGAATAGCCCAGACTCTACAGGTAAAGGGCACAAAACAGTCAGAAAATTTGTGGGAAAGGGGAACTTTGGCTATCGTCTCTGAAATTCACCTGCTATGTCATTTAGAACATGTCTCCCACTTTAGGTTTTTCTTACATTTCTCCTGTGTGAACACCTTGCTCCCTCAGTTAGGTTGTGGGCTCTGGGAGGGACCGTGTCTCCTGCTTTGCAGTCCTTGGGGCTGTTAGCAAGAGGTGCTTGAGAGGTAAGAGAGAGCCCCAAATGTGTGAATTTGGGAGATGTTTGTTCTCTTTCTAGATCTGCCATTGAGTCGCGGTCGATGACCTCATCTGTGACATGAGGAGGCTGGACTAAATGCCTCTGCCACCTCTAATTTTCTAGTCCTGTGCAATTAGCTTGTTCTCCCAAGGGCTGTAAGGTACATCATTTCTAAGGAAACGGAAACAAGGGACTAGGAATGTGTCAGTGTCCTATTCAGACTGGTCAAGAATTTGAATATTTTATCAAATTTTCAGCCACAAAAAGAGTCCCTACACTTCATTTCCTACATTGCTAGTTTGATCCTGAGCAAAGCCAGCACCAGATCTCAGCATTGGTTTGTCTACTGTGGCATTCAGAATGTATTTTATAAGGATGTATGGAACGCTTTTCCCCAGAACAGTTGTAATAGCTAATTGTTGTTTGATTTCTCAGCATCCTGCCAGAATAAATCCCTTTGTAAAACGAAACTTAATTACTGTAATTGGGAGGATTCCTGCACCCAGCTCTAGTGGTATTAGAGGTCTGGGCTTCACTGACGAACAAATCCTTGGGATAGCTTTTGGTTACCATCCTCCTCTTTTGTCTGTTTTGTTTTGATCAATGTATTTCACATCTCAAAACACGATGAATATACTAATCTTGTTGTTTGCACGCCTTGCTGCCTCATCTCCAAATCTGTAGAATTATATTAAAGTCCTGACGTGGCTTTGCTACTGATGTAAATGACAAGATATATATGAAGTGGTAGAGAATGCATGGAAATTACTTAGCAGAAGAAAGGATTCTGGGTGAAATTCTAGCATCTCTTCTGTCACTTTGAGCCCTTCAACTTTCTGAAAGTTCTTATTCTTACACTATTAAGCTTTGGACTTTGGCGTTCATTAGACCTTAGTTACCTTCTCATAAACTTTCAAAATCATTACAGTCCTGAGGGCTTAGATAACTATGCTAGATATTTTAAGTGTTTCTAGCTGCTTTGTACCTTCTAATTACATATCAGCCTTCTGGCCCCCTTCCAGAATTTATGTCAAGCTGTGTCGGAATTCATGATGTCTTTGTCATTACTCTCCGGCTAGTGGCTGGCCTTGGCTTCCCCCTCCTCTTCCCACCTACAGGTTTATTTCAGAATGAAACCTAGGAAGACATACAAAAGAAAATGAATGTCCCATTTTCAAGTGGGGAAAAAAAATGCAGGGTATCTCAAGAATCTACCTTCCTTTCTCTATGATTTCTTTCTCAGTAGTGTCCTGGTTTCAGATGAGCTCAAGAGCATGTTGGTATCACACATCCAGATCCCTGACATTGTTTCTGCAACAGATGGTGAGAACGGGGTGAGCAGTTAAAATACTATAGTTAGAGCTGGAAGAGGCCTAAGGATCAGAAAGATCCCACATTGTCTTCCTCTGCCAAATGAAAATAGAGGTTTTGGCTAAACCACATCAGCCTGTATTCCATTCTTCAATGACAAGAAAGTGCTCTGGACTCAGGCTGGGAGAGGAGAAGCATTTTATCTATATTATGAGCACCGTCTGGATCCCCTGAGTTTAAAACTCTGTCACCTTGCTGCCATCAGAGTCTCACCATGCCCACCCTGCCTCTACCTGTGACTTGCGCTGGGGCGGACACTGGGACCAGCCTTGCCGATTTCACAGCCCAGACTTGCAGCTCGACCGAAAACCTTGTCAAAATCATAAAATTACTAGGATTCGAGAAAGTCTGAAATCTTATCTTAGGGGTGTGCAGGGGAAAAGGGGATCACTTCAATTTTTTCATTAGTTCAGAGGTTCAAGAAACTAGGTTTTAAAAAAAGCTGCTTAAAAAAAGGGATGAAGGCAGGTTATTCATTAATTCTGGATGAATAGAGTCTCTGGAGAAGGAATTTGGAATTTGGAAGCCCGTCTCTGAAAGCATTTACTTCAGGCATTCCGGGAAGACCGGGCAGCTTAATGGGGGGAGGCTGGCCCTTTTGTGGCACTTCACAATGCAGTGGGGCTTGTGTTTGCCACTCTGGAGCCTCTTTGCCTCCTGCCCGCTGACCTAATTTTTCTTCACAGCGGCAGCCCATGCCTGGCACGTCTTTGTGGCATACCCGAGCCACACTTCACCTGGGTGTTCTGCTGCTCGGTCAGGAGGGTCTGCTTGACCAGACCAAGGAGCTAAGCCCCTGAATTGTTCAGTGCCCTAGAGCGGGGCTTTAGAAATGCAAATAAGGAGTTTATTCAGCCTCATGCCTGTGGTTGGAGAATCTCAAGCCAAGATCTGGGGCCAGCTTCCCTAAACCAAGCACCTATGGCAGCTGGAGGCTTATGGGGCCACTGGTACATAGCAACTTACTCAGCTGATGGTTAATGGTTGTGGCTGCTGCCTTGAAAATCTCTCAAGATTCACCACATTCAGTCGGTTTTATTCAATGAAGTGTCTTGCCCTGAGTTACCTGACTTCATTTAACATATTTGCTCATGCTCTGACTCCCCCTACTAGATTCTAAGTTCTAATAAGGCAGAGATTCTTTTATTTCCCACTGTATCCACAGTGCCAAGCACATAGTAGGTGTTCAGTAAACAGTGCTTGATCAAATAAATGATTGCGGTTGAATTGCCAATTGTCTCTGATACATTGTGGATAAAATGACAGAGACATCAACCATCGCCCAAAACTTCTGGAAAGAGGTCTCTGAACTTGTTGTATCTGAAGAGTTGGCCAGGTACTCTGTTTGGAATGAGAGATCTGAACTTTCAAGTAGACGTACCTGCTGCCGGGAAGCAAGTGCTTTGGGGACACGTACTAGTTTGCCAGCTCTGGGAGGAGGTTCAGCCTGGCAGGCACCAGGCAGTGGGAGACTGCACAGGAGGGCTGGTGTGAAGCCCCGGAGTGCAGAGAATGGCGGTGAGGAGTCCTGGCTCAGGCAGCTTTGAGACAGCCGAGTGGGAGGTCCGATATTGGGACATCTGTCCACAGGCAGAAACACCTCAGTCCCCACCCACACCTTTACCAGACAGAAGCTTAGGGTGTCCCTGCTGCTCAGCAGTTGCCAGAGACTGCCCCAACTGTGAGTGGAGTCCTCCACTCACAGCTGACTCTCCTGCCCACATGGCCTGAAGGAACTAAGCCACAGTGTCAGAGCCCAGCCATACAAACCGAAGATGGCGGGCCAGAGGGCAGAGAAGGCACAGTGGTGCGTGCAGCAGAGACCCTACTCTCCTCTAGCTGCATGGCCCTTGTCAGATCCGGTAACGTTTCCCCTGCAACAGGGGGTGGATACACCTCTATCCCAGTGTTGTTTTAAATAAAATGAGATTATATCTGTCAAGCTCTTAGGACAGTCCTCTGGCAAATAATAAGAGCTTAACACGTGATTATTCATGTCTAAATTGTCTTCTTTTAAACTTAAGAGACCACAAAAGGGATATACAGGAGAGGTGACACGTTGGGGAGAAATGTAACCAATATCCAGGTTCCCAGTACACCTGTCTCACGGAAGACCTGACTCGTGCAGTGCTTTCCTTGAAGATGGTTTTTGTTTCATATTATCAAAGGAAAAATCTAATTGTCTCTAATCCCCTGGAAAAGAATCTTCCTTCTCTTCTCAGGCAGCACAAAGTAGTCTTGAGAGCTTTGTTACTACCTGTGAATTTGTGATCAGCTCCCCTCTCCGAACCAGCCCTGGGGAAGTCTGTCTGCTGCCCAGTTGGTTTTTGGTCTGTGTCTTGCCCTAAGCGAACAGGTGCTCTCTGAGGTCCTTCGAGAAGACGTGTAATGGATATGATAAAGGCAGCACATATCCCACAGTCACGGCGTCTCTGCTTCTCCAGGGAGGTGGAGAGGCTTTCCATGACAATGAATTATTCACATTTTCTCTCCTTCTTCTCAAATACTTGGTTTCCTGTCTAGCTCCAGGAGGCCCCTTTTCTTTGGGGCGTGTATAACCCTAGCACCCAGTGCCGGCTTGGAGCTGCATGCTGTGGTTCTTTGGGCCTGGTTATTTTAGGGCCTTGTGCAGTGGGCACATGTTGGCGATGGCCGGAGTGTATTAACGCCACCACCCATTCTCCTCCTCCTTCTCAGGGTCGGACTGTAGCCACTTTGATGGCCCTGGTTCACGCATGCAAACAGAGCTCGGGGGTCAGGTCTTCATCTCCCTTCCTTGCTTTCTCTTGGCTCCATCCCAAGCTGCCCAGGCAAGGGGGCGCTTGGTCAGAGGCCTTTCTCTGTGTCCCCACCCTGCCCCGAGGCTGGGCATCCTGCCTTTCTGCAAAGCAGTGACATTCACTCACCCCCATAGGCTTCTGCATAGCCTCTGTTACTGCTCTCTGGGAAACCTTTGTGTGGCTGATAGAGGGGTCTTGGCAGGGAGCACCCTGACAACTCCGTCTTGGAGACGCAGAAGCTACCTCCACAGGGGCCTCTCCCCACCCAGGCCTCTCAACGCTTGTCTGCGAGCATGAGCACAAGCGGGCAGTGCTCAGATAGACGGAGCTGGGCGTGTGCCGTGGGGAGGCAGTTTCTGGGTTATTCTTCCTCAGACACCCAGAGCCAGATGAAAGAGGTGTAAATGGGTGTCCAAGACAGTGAGCTATTGGCTGGTGGCGGAGAAGCAGTAGAGGAGGGTGAGGGAGTAGCAGCATGGCCAGAAACGATGGGGCGGGGCGGCTGCTCATTCTGCTGGGAAATGAATATAGCGGAGAGGGTAAGCACACGTCTCTGCAGAGCCATCGTGATCGTGCACACACGCACTATGTGATCACAGCAGATTGCTTCGCCTCTCTATGCCTCAATTTTCTGCTCTCTAAAATGGGAACAAAAATAGCACCTCATCCCCTTTCTAGGGTTGTTCTAAGGATTCAGTGAGTTCATATACATAGAACATGGAGTAAGTGCTGGGCCACAGCGAACACCGTGCACGGGTCAGCTAATGTATCTCTGTGTTCGTGGCCACGCGCACACCCTGAAGAGTGGGTGCAGGTTCTTAACGGGACTGCCTCGCTGCTCTGACAATGTCTTTTCCTAGACATTCTTTTAACTCCGTATGTCCTTTTTTTCTCTCACAGAAATCATCCATAACTTTCTCAAGGAAATTTCTTCATCCTCCAAATCCTTCAAGGCCGTTTTACGTCTTTCCATTTGTACTGAGCTTTCAATAATGTTCAGCAATGTCACATGTCCCCACTGTTGGGAGATCAGGCCACCGTGAAAAAGTGAAATATGCATTTTATTTGATTGTGATACTTTCTTCTACCTTTCCTGGAGTTGCAGACTGGTGGAAAATTGCACTGGTTTGCCTTGTCACTGTTTTTCTTTCAACTGCACTTCTGCTGATAATGGCGCTAATGTTCAACGAAACAGAATATAGTCAGGTGAGCAGAAGAGCAAACAAAGAGAAGGACCACAAGAGTCTTTGAATTCTCGTTGTTTTTTAAGCCATCATGATGAATTTCCACTGATTCAAATTTATATTGGATATAAGTATACATTGGGGGCACACATGTATTAGAGAACCACATAAAAGTAAGAATACAATCTAAAGGTAACTGATCCATCCTTAAAATTCAGCCCATGAGCTCAACAGTGCACAGGTCCCATTGCTAACAGGACATCCTTCCTGGAAGTCAATCCACCATCTCACGCCAACATGGCGAGGCCAAAGTGGAACCCCTTATCTTTACCCACAAATCTGTTCTTCTTCCTCTATTTTGTATCTCTTCCTTAAGCATCGGGATCCAACCAGAAACATCACTTCTCTCCTTTTCCTGCTCCCCACCCCAGCCTGTGGGCTCCAAGGCCAGTGGCCTGTGCCTCCTTAATAGCCTGCGAATCTGTGCCTCTTCTGTATACCCACTGACTCCTCCTGCACCTGTAAGTATTACTGTATAACCACCACCCCCAAACAGTGGCTTAGAACAACAGTCATTCCTTACTTCTCACATGTCTTGGGCCAGGTGATCTAGACCAGGCACAGCTAGGTAGCCCTTATGATGTCTCTGTGGGGGTCTGAGATCAGCCGATACAGGCTGGGCTTACCTCGGGTGGCTGGGATCCATGTAGATCTCCTCCTGCCTTCTGGCACCTCTTGATTTCTGGCTAGCGTCTCATGGACACATCAGAAGCACAAGAAGGCAGGCCCAAACACACGTCACCACTGTGTCTTTCTGTTGGCCACAGTTAGGCATATGATCAAGGGTGTCCAAAGTCCAAGGGTGGGGAAATGCACTTCATCCATTAATGGGAGGAACTATTAAATATGGCAGAGAGCAAGGAGACAGGGCAAGATGAAGAACGAGAGCCCATAATGCAGTTTCCTCTAGGGCCGAAGCCTTGTGATCTGTCTAGACTGTTCACTCATCTTCTGACTTCTGACTTTGCCTCCCCCTGACTAGTTCCCCACATCCCTTTATTAAAACTTTCCACTGCCCCTTATCACTACCAAATTGAGCTGAAGCCCTGTATAACTTGGCGCTAGTCCATTTTTCCCACTGCATCTGTTGCCATGTTTCAGAATTACTCACCACCCCCTTCCAAATGTGCTTGTTTTTTTGCACAGTTCTGTGCTTTCATTAACCATCTTCCCTCTTCCTGCAGTGATCTCCCCCATGTTTGAGGTTATTATGAGTGAGATTTGTTTACCCTTCAAGGCCCAGTTCACATGGGGCCTCCTCCAGGAAACCTCCCCAGAAGCACTCTGGAGGAAACATTGCTCCTTCCTTTGCCCTGCAGTAGTAAATTGGAATTACATAATGCTTATATTTAACTCGTACAAATTCAAGACGACATGCTCAGCCAGAGGGGGCGGGGCTTGAACAATGCTACCCACCATTCTGGTTCATGGTCATGGAAGTACTGAGACTTGACTTTGTTGTTACCTTGGTCATCCTGATGTTTTGGAAGTTTCTTGCAGGGTGAAAGGCACAGCCTGCTGAGTCGTGGTCTGGGCCTTACTGGTACAAGACTATTCTTCTGTAACACAAGCCATGCAGCAAGCCTGCAGTTTCATTTGGTGTTCAGCCAGAGGAACACTAATCTGACTGTGTTGTCTCGCTGCAAGTAGGATGTTCAGTACTATATTGGAAATTCAAGGGACTTTCAGTGCTGATACTGTCTCTAGATAATTTTTACCTCAGGGAAATTTTAGAATCTAACCCCTACCTAAAATGCTACTCTACATATTTCCTATAGGCACGTATCAGATTGAATGTTAATATTTTTTTAATGACTGTTTATAGAGTTATTTGTGGCTTATGGTTCTTCACAGGACTACTGCTGTGGGTGTACAGGTTGTACACTGCACAATTCTAAAGGAGCACGCTATTCACACCAGAGTCTCCATAAACAGATTGCCATAATCCTCAGTGATACCAGCTTCCTTGTTTTTCCAGTGCCTGATACATATTGATTGCTCAACAAATGTGTAAATAAATGAGTAAATAAGAAAGGCAACAACAAACTGAATTAACTATTCCCAAGTGAAATAAATTAACAGAGTTGGGTTGAAAATTCAGACAGGTTTTGAGCCAACAAAATAGAAACTATGTTATCACAGATGCATGTGATGAAATATACCTGCAAGCCTATTTGGCATGTCTTGCAAAGCTAGAGGAAAATTACTTCTCATCTTGTAAATTGATGTAGGTTATTGTTCCTAAGATCACATCACACTTCTCAAACGCTATTGACTGCATGATTGACTTCTACCTGATACCCTAGTGGACATTGTGAGGCATGTGTGTGATGACAGATCTACATTCTAGATGAATCTAACCCGCCAAGTCACAATAGACTTAAAGATTTCTTAATTTCCCTTGGATGAGTCATAAAGCCTGTAAAGATGCAAACAGAGCCATCTTTTAAAAGAAAAACCTATCGGGTTATCTGAGATACTATGCTGAGTATTTCTGAATTAGAAATACGCCAGTGTGACCAGCAAACCGTTCACCCTCTGAGGTAGTGTAGCCAACTAGTGCCTGGCACAGCCCCTAGCGTGAGGTGTGAAGAAAGGATTCCATAAATGTTTGTGGGGTGAATGAACAAAAGAAGCCAATTGAAATAAGCAAATCCAATGAGTGCAGTGGAAGAGGGATCATTTATAGGGTAAGGCGCTGAAGGTGCTTCGGGAAGTATTAAATAAATGGTGTACCCTAAAGGCGACAGCATCTTTTCTAATGGCCGTGTTATGGGTTCCAGATCAGTGGAGATTGGACTTCCTGCTGCGTAACAGGAGGTACACTCAAACTGATGCCTTTGGGGGTTTTCCTAGCCCTGCCCAGTTTGGGGCCTGTCCCTAGCAATACTTCTCTAGTGTTTGGACGGCCAGGGTTTTGGGGGGCGAACACGGGATCCGAAAATCCTAATGATCACAGACTCCGTTCAGTTAGCCCTTAGCTTCTCTTCCTGTCGCCGCAGTGCGTGTCATCACAGGACCCTTTTAATGACATGGTCACTGTTCGCCTGTGTTTCTTGTGGTGCCCCCAGGTGAGCTGTCCGTGGAGGAGGCGCAGGACCCTTTCCTGGTTAGCATCCACATCATCGCAGACCCGGGGGAATCGCAGCCCCTGCAGGAGGCCATCGACAAGGTCCTGGCCTGGATCCACCCGGACCTGCAGCTGTTCCGGGTGTCGGAAAGGAGGGCGTCGCGGCGGCGGCGGAAGCCCTGGAAGGTGGCGCAGCCGGCACTGGCTGTGGTTCTCTTCCTCCAGGAGGAGTACGGCGAGGAGCAGATCCTGCAGCTGCACCGCGCGCTGCAGCGGCCGCCCTGGCGCCACCACCACACGGAGCGCGTGCCCGGCCGGTTCCTGCCCTACCTGCCCTGCAGCCAGGACTTCTTCACGCTGGCGCCCGGGACCCCGCTGTGGGCAATCCGGCCGGTGCACTACGGCAAGGAAATCGTGCGCTTCACCATCTACTGTCGCCATGACAACTACGCCGACATCCTCAAGTTCTACGAGCTGATCCTCCGGCGCAGCCCCAGCCAGAGGAAGACGGACTTCTGCATCTTCCCCATCTTCTCCAATCTGGATGTGGACATCCAGTTCTCCCTGAAAAGACTGCCCTGTGACCAGACCCCCATCCCCACCGACTCCTCAGTGCTGGAGTTCCGGGTCAAGGACATCGGTGAGCTCGTGCCTCTCTTGCCCAACCCCTGCAGCCCCATCAGTGAGGGGCGCTGGCAGACGGAGGACCTCGACGGGAACAAGATCCTTCTGCAGGTACCTGGCCGGGGGGACGGAGGGGTGGGGCACGGGTGTGTGTGTGTCTGTGTTTCTGTGCCTGTTGGGGGGTGGGGAGAGGACAGAGAAATAAGTGGGTTGGCTCTTCCAGAAATCCCCGTTACCCCAGTACCTAGTAAAGAGCAATGAGTTAGGAAAAAGGAGGGATCAGTGGCCCCCTGAGTGGTTCTTAGACAAAGGCTAGGTGTCCCTACACTGCCGAAACAGAAGAGGAGGCTCTTTGCCTTGGTTGTTTTCACTTGGCTGCCTTGGCTGTGAGCCTCAGCCAGCAACTGCCAGTTCCTCTGCGCGCCTCTCCACCTGCTGTTTGAGCCCCACTAAACACTCGTGTGGCCCCTGGGGGTTTCAGATGCGCTTACATCCCCGGGACCTTGTTATTTCAGATTCCTGGATCTACTCCCTCACACTTAGGGAGTTTTTACCAGTGTATCCTTCACTTCCCCAAAGGACCCTCAGGAAAACCCAGCTCTTTGAAAACTGTAAACTATATTGAGAGAAGATAGATGTCTCCTCTCGTGCCTCCCCACCATCTTCCCATCCACCCTTCTACTGCAAGGCAGTAAATAGGTTGTCAAAATCCAGTGATCATTTAAAAAATTACTTTCTCATAAATATTTGAAGAAGTAACTGATGCCTTTGGAGGAGCTCTTGATTTCAGTAAGCTTGGAAAGAGGTGATTGAATGCATCTTAAGGGAACGGATGCTGTAGACTGTCCTGTTCCCCTGTGGTTGGACCCCTTTCTCCTCCTGTCCTCCCAGTGGTTCCTTGACCCTCTTTTAGGATCACTGATTACTATACTCGAGAATTCAAAATGCAGCACATAGACTTAAGAATGCCCTACACCTGGCCGGGCCTGATAAATGCTTTCTACACCCAGGCTTTCTGGAACTGACATGTAAATCAGTTCCAAGCATATAGGACTTTGTTTTTCTGAAAAACCTCTGGCTCAGGCATCTCCGTTTTCCCATTTGGCTACCTGGAAGGAGAAGCTGATAGCGCATCAGGGGCCATTATCTTGAAAGGTGCTGATTGCAGTTACTCAAATCATGGGTAAAGCTTCCTAGTTTTTTTGACTTTGACATCAAACATCAGAACTGTATTCCACACATCATAAAATGAAGTGAGAATTTGGCACGTATCAGAAACCTGGTTAAAACTACAGCCAGGCCACTTTGCTCAAGTCAGAAAGGTCATCTCTGAGACGTTTACTGTTTATAGGACTCAAGTATTTTCTGATTTTCCTTTGAACTATACAGATAAGAAACTAAGTATCGCTTTATTATTCAGTGAACTGAATGCTAGCTCGCATCTGCTCTGTAATCTCTTTTGAAATGTGAGAACAAAATTCTTCACCGTATGCAAAAATATAGTGCAGTTGATAAAGTAAAAGTAAACGGAAGGGTTTTGTTTATACTCAAAGACCAAAATGAATGTGATTGTTTTGAAGGGACTTCTTCCTTTTTTGCAGTAATTAGAACACTTTTTTGCTCGATGCCTGTAATCACGTAAGTGAAAGGATGAAGTATAAAAGCTTGGCCTGGACTGTGCTCAAGGGAACCACTGAAAGGATATTTCAAAGAAGATTCACACATTTAAATGGTTATAAAATCTGTACAGGTGGAGGCTTTTGAAGTTCAAGCATCGAAGTGTGAAAAGAGGAAGAAAAAAGATTTGTATCTTTAGTCTCAGGAATGCAGGCCTTTGTTCAATATAGTAATATATCGAGGAGGTAAATTAATGTGGACAGAAATGACTAATGGCCCCCTCATAATTCTTGATGATGGCCATTTACAAGTTACTGGGACTGAATCACTGCAGAGAGCAACCTTCTGTTCTAGCATGAAATAAGAAGCTGCCTGGCTCTTTAACTTACTTCTACATAAAAATTTATGTCTCAGTCTTTAGCAGAATTAAGATCTTTACGTCATGGAGAGGGACCCCTTGAGAGAATGCCTTTTATCCACATTGTCCTTAGCAGTATATGTTTCCCAAGTTATCATTTCAATGATAACTTTTAATATAAATGCTTTTGTTCACTTGGGTGGAGTTGTACACTGCAACAAATCTTGGTTGGGTAGTTTTAGTTGGCTTGCTTAAAATACAGATTGAATTTTCTTTCCTCATCCTGCCCCATCAATGTTCCATATTCCAGTGACCTCTTCCTCTGATTTAATTCCTCTGGAAGACAAAAGATGAAAGGGTTTTTTCTGGGGCTACTCAACCTTTTATAAGAATTTGGAATATTTCTGACTAAGATCTGATAAGAGAGAAAGAAAGACTTCCCCCTCCTGAAACTCCTCCTCCTCCTTTCTTCATACTGTCTGGTCCAGGGGGAAAAGGCAGGGAAGAGGAGGGTGGGGAGTTGTTAGCATCAGAAGCTGCCTGAGATCCCTCTGGAAAAATGCATCGTAGACATTTGCACTAGTGCTCAATGATGCTGAAGTACAGCTTTCTGGAGTCATGGTCCATGTTCTGTGAATCTTCCCATATCCCCTGGAGCTAAACTAACATTGTACTTTGGACACAACACCTTCTCTTTATATGTTTCCCTTTACTGCTTATTGAAGAATAGTATAAATAATATATAGAAAAGTACATATAAGTACACAGCTCAATGAATTTTTACAAACTGAACATTTATGTAAGCAGCACCCAGCTGAAAAAACAGAACAGAAAAACAGAAGAAAGGGTCTCTCCCAACTCCTGTGGTGCCCTTCCCTTAAATGAACATATTAATTACTCTATTTTGCACAAAAGGGAGAAGAGGTACCTAGTCAAAGAAATTGGGAATGTGTATATGTTATTTTTTTCATACTTACAAGTAGATCTCACATTTTAAAGAGATTTAGGATAGCTGACAAAATTAATAAAAATAATTAGGTGGCAAAGGGACTTGAAGTAGATGGAATATATTGATAGGAAAGTCGGAAAAACCAAAGGTGACATCCAAAACACATGCATTTCCCATATCGTGTCTAGAGCTAATTGGTAGCCACTGGCCACATGTGGCCTTTTAAATTTAAAATTTGAATTAATTAAAATGCAAAATTCAGTTTCTCTGTCTTACTAAATACAAAAGACATTTTCTCTTACTAAACCACATGTGGCTAGTGGCTACCATATTGGATAGCATAGATACAGAAAATTTCCATCATCAAAGAAAGTTCTGTTGGACAACATTCTTCCAGAAATAGTCCCCATATTTGACTTAAAGTTCTCTAGCAGCAAAAACAAAGCACAAAATCATCAGCAATAGGATTTAGAGTCCAAGGTACAAATACGCCATGTTTAAGATGCACAAGTACTCCTCGTTCTGAGTCCTGGGAGCAGTGCCCCCCACCTTCCCGTGTCCACGGTGATGTCAACAGCCCACCTTCAGAAGTACCCCTAGAATAACTGCACCAGGACCTCACAAACCTCTTTCTTACATGGAGCCGCAGAGTGGGCCATGGTGCCTGGCCAAGCGTAGTGCAGAAAAACCACTGCATAGAGGAAGGGTGGGCATGACAAAGTGGTCCCCACCACTCCTGGGGACTTGGCTCAATCCCAGAGGGAGGGATGCATCTTCAGATGATTTCTCCAGATTTGTTTCTCTTAGGCAGGCTTTGGCACATAGTGAGTAACCATGAGCTTGGCTTTCTTACTCCCAGCCAAGTGCCTATCGTACACCTGTACCATGTAGCCGGTCAGGCAGGGTCATAGGGCCTGCACCTCAGCCGATCTGAGCTGTGTGCTGACATCTTCTTAGAGAGCTCCCAGGAATCTGATAAGGGCACAAGCCTCAGTGGAAGGCTACCTGCCTCCTTTGGAGACATGCCATGCATGGGAATGCCATGGGCAGAACCAAAGCTCTCCTTAAGAAATGCTTTGGAGCCCCTCCCCCAACACAGAGACGGAAGCACAGCTGAGAGCCCAAAGCTCTCAAAGCTCCACAAAGAGACTAGGACTGCTGCTTTAGGCTGGGAGGTGTTCAAAGCAGGTGGCTCTGCATTGTCAAAGAGGCAAGGTAGTATAACAATGGCATCTAAGTCTTTGGAAGTCTCTTTCCATAGAGGATGGTCACCAGCTGTTCTTTGCGTCTGCATTAAGGCAAAAGGGGCAATTAGTTCAAAACAAAAGGATCTATGTAAGACTTAAAAGGCAAGAAATCTGACACAGAATTGTTAAGAGTTGCGAGGCTCAGCCTCCAGGACTTTCTTCGCTGGAGAGCTTTTAGAGTCTCAGCAAGGTGCTTAACTAGACCACATCAGGGATACCAGCGCTGTTTAGGTCAGGGAGACTAATGCTGATGGCGATACAACTGAGGGGCTGAGTGGGCCTCAGAGACTTTGTAAAAATGTTGCATTGTGCTAAAATACACGTTACGGTAAAACTTACCATCCTAACCATTTTTAAATGTACAGTTCGGTAAAGTGCATTCACACTGTTGGCGCAAACATCACTGCTACCATCTCCAGGCTCCAGCACTCTTTCCATCTGGCAAAACTGAAACTCTGCCCATTAAACAACCCCCACTCCCCCTGCCCCCAGCCCCTGGCAACCAGCACTCCACTTTCTATCTCAGTGAATCTGACTATTCTAGGGAGCTCACATAAGTGGACGCATACAGTATTTGTCTTTTCATAACTGGCTTATTTCACTTAGCCTAATGTCTTCAAGGTTCATGTGTGTTGTAGCACACTTCAGGACTTCCCTCCTAAGTCAAATATTCCATTATAAACATGGCGCATTTTGCTTATCCTCTCATCTCTTGATGGACACTGGAATTGCTTACCCCTTTGGGCAATTGTGAATAATGCTGCTGTGAACATGGGGGCACAAATACCTGTTGGATTTCCTACTTTGACTTCTTTGGGGCATATGCCCAGAAGTGCAATTCCCAGGTCTGATGGTAATTTTGTGTTTGACTTTTTTTGTGGGGAGGAACCACCATACTGTTTTCCATAGCGACTGTGCCATTTTCTGTTCCTGCCAGCAATGCAATGCACAGGGTGAGACTTATTTTTTAAGAAAGTGAAGAAAGTCTTGCCCTTTGTAAGGCCACAGCACATCATTTTCTACTCGAAGAGGTGGGAAAGAATAGAGCAAACATTGAAATGAGACTTGTTTTATTATGATTCACCCCCATGCACTCCAGAACAAGACTCTATAGCAGAAATTCTGAACCTACCATTCTTGGACCCCCAAGCACAGTTTTTGTGCATGTGTTTACATGCATCATTGGAAAAGGTGCATCAAATTAAGATTCTCCAAAGGCTTCTCATGGCCCTTGCAGTCCCATCCAGATCTTCACCAAGGTCTAAGATTTTACATTAGCTGGCCACTACTTACTCAAGCTTTATCTCCCACTTCTCTCCTTTCTTGCTCCATTATGCCTTCCATATTGGCCTACCTTCTGTTCCTCAGATGTAGCAAGCTCACTCCTGCCTCAGGACATTTGCACTTACTGTTCTGTCCACCTGGAATGATCTCCTGCAAGATCTTCACATAGCAGTTTCCTGCCCATCATTCAGATTTCAGAGACACCTTCCCTGCCTGCCCCATTTAAAGTAGCTTCCTTTCTCTGGCCCCAGCACTCCCTATTATATCATCTGTCTTCTTTTTCATTTACTACTATCTAAAATTATTTTGTATATGTATCTGTTTTCTTGTATATTATTGGTCTCTACTACTAGATTATCAAATGAATGAATGAATTTAAGGTTGGGGAAGAGGGCCTAGAGCCATGAATCTCAAATGGGTCCACGACTACCCTTATAGCCTCTCATGTCTGGGTTGTGATCCCATGTTGAAGGAAGAAACTTTGGCCAACATGTATTGGACAACTCCTCTGTACCAATGCCGTCACTCCCTACTCCCCTTCAGTAGCTCACCGTCCAGCGGAGGCAGCAGTCGTGCAAACCAAAAACTCCAGCAGAATGTTCCAAGTGCTGTGATTTAAAATACTCCTATGGGGCAGTGTATGGCCCAGATGTGTTGGGGTCAGACCCTAACTCTTACTTACTAGTTGAGTGATGCCAGACATGTGGGATTACATTGCTAAGACTCTCTTTTCTAACCTGAACATTAGGCTATTAATTCTTACCTTGCAGAGTTACTCAGACACTGAGTGCCTCTGAAGTGCCACTCAGCACCAGGAACCAGTGAACGGTGGCTGTCGTTACACAAAGCGTGGGTTGGGTGATGCCGGCCCGGGGTCAGAGGGTCACAAGAGGCTCCGTAGCAGAACCGATGCCTGAGCTAAGCTGAACTAAGGATGGCCTTGGGTCAGGGGGATCCAGGAGAGCCCCAGGGCAGCAACAGGCACAAAGGGCCAAGCAGGGCTGTCGGACCCCAGGGCAGTGGTCAGGGTTCTGGGCTGCCATCAGAGAACACCAGTTTTTCTGGGGAGAAACCAATGCAAGAAAAGGCAAACCATTGTTCAGATGCTCAAGACAAAAACGCCAGAGTCCATTTGAGATTTTCCCTTTCGGGAGTGTGTGTTTGTTCCCCAGCAGGATACACACAGAATCTGCCTGCTTCTCGCCACTGCCGCCTCCACGGACTCCGCCGCTGGCGGTGCCCCCGGGGCTGCTGAGCAGCTCTTGATTTCCGCAGCCCATTCTCCCCTACACAGGTGGAGGGCCCTTCAGAACACATGCGAGGCCTGCAGTTCCTCTGCTCAGAGCCCACAGGGGCCACCCGTCGTGTCCCACGTGGAACACAAGCCACTTCCCCAGGGTGGCTGGCAGACCCAGTGCTGTGCCCCCGTCCCACTGTTCTCGCCTCTCCCGCCTCCCTCTGTCCAGCCACCTGCCTCATTGTCCATCTTCGGAACACCCTGGGCCTCTCTGTCCCCTCTGTTGGAGCCACCGCTGCCCACTCTGACCCTCAGTCCCAGTGGCCACGTGGCTGCTTCCTCAGCCCCTCAGTCCCCACTCCATGTGCCCTTATAAGCAAGGCCTGCCCAGCCACCCTGTCACCTGTGCGCTCACGCTTGCTTTTCCTCCTTTTAACACGCTCCGTGTTGGCTTAGCATTAGCACCTTGAGGGCAGCGACTTTATCTCATGTGCCTACTGGTATGTCCCTCATGCCCCGAATAGTGTCTGGCACAGATCCAACACTCAGTGTTCAAATGAATAAAAGAAAGAAAGACAGAAGAGGGAGAAGTGGGAGGCTTGGGGCTGTTTCGGGCCTGCCAGGTGGAGGCAGACTGGGCAGTGGAAAACCTGGGCACGGCTGTTAGGAGGAGATGGAGGCCTGGGGGGGGATGCAGAGTGATGAGGGCCCAGAGGAGGAGACCAGGCCAGGAGGTGCAGAGGGGAGCACTGTGTGCCAGCCGACTCCAGTGGGACTCAAACCACAAAACACTGGGCAGAGGGCAAAGGGGAAGCATGGACGGCCTCCTCTGGCTGCTCCCAGACCTACATGCCAGGGCCCACTTCTCTTCCACGCAGAGAGCAGTGGCTGTGCTGACAGGAGCCCTTCTGCCCTGCTCCCCCTCCATCAGGCATGGGAGCGGCCCTTCTCCCTGGGGGCGCCTGAAAGAGGAAAGGAGGTCCAGCCAGCATCTCTTGGAAAGCCAAAAGACACACACAGTACCAGTCCACCCTCCAGGTTTGGCTCCTCTGCTCCCAGCTGCCAAAACAGGGGCAGACGACCTCCAGCTGCTCAGCTTTTTGCCTGGGTACGAGCTGAGCAGGGAAGAATTTAACCAAGAAGTAATTGTGATGTGATCATGAATATTAATTGCTTGCTTAGAAGGTGCTACGCTTTGGGGTTAACTGTACTCCAGTGCCTCACTTTACCCCCTCAGTATTTCTACCCAGAGGGGCCATTCGCACCCAGGCCCTGCAGACACAGGCCTAGTAACTGCTGCTGCCAGTTACCATCAGTCGTGGATGGTGGGTTGGGCAGGGGCTGCCAGTGGTCCTAGGCACATCTGATTCATGAGTGCACGTCAGCTGGGTATTCCCTGTGCTTTTCCGAGGGAGCCGGTAGGGTCCTGGACATTCCCTCTGCCAGTGCTACTTATACTTCAGCAGGCATGAAAATCGCAGATTCCTGGGGTCCCCCTGCAGAGACACTGGTCCAGCAGGTGCAGGGCGATCCTGCATTTCCAGCCCCCTCCCAGCTCCCGGGGCTGCTGCCCACTGCTCTCTGTGCACCTTCACCAGGCACAGCCTGTTCTCAGGCAGGACTACCCACTTGTTGTCTGATGTTTGATTACCGCTGCCCGGCGCACGTTTACCTTTAGACATGTATTATCATAGTACTTAATAGCAGCCTTGGCATAGATCAAGAGCACAGGTTGCAAGTCGGTGGTGATCATTTCCCAGTATACCCATGTATTCAATCATTCATTATGTCGTACAACTGAAATTAATAGGACGCTACATGTCGGCTATATATCAATTTTTTCTTAAAAAGGGGGGAAAAAGTCATATCACAAGAAGTGTCTAAACGGTGAGCCAAGTTTCCTAAAACTGTTTTCGTTTTTGTTTTGTGTTCATCAGAATGGAATTGCTAGTTTTTTTTTTCTTTAAAAAAGAATAATAATTCTTTTCTTTCCCCCAGTGACTAGAAACCCACTGGAGGCCATTTGTTTGTTGAAGGTATTTCCTTTATTGTTTTATTTTATTTTATTGAAGTGCAGTTGACATATTAGTTTTGGGTGCACAACATAAGGATTCGACATTTATACGCATTATGAAGTGATCGCCATCTTGAATCTAGCTACCATCTATCACCACACAGATTTGTTATGATATTACTAACTGTATTCCCTGTGCATGCCCATGTTTTATTTTATAATTGGAAATTTGTACCTTTTAATCCCCTTCCATGATTTTAACCATTCCCTATTTCCCTTCCCTCTGGCAGCCACCAGATTGTTTTCTGGATCTATGAGTCCATTTCTGTTTTGTTTTTTTGTTTGTTTGTTTTTTTTCAGATTCCACACCTAAGTGAAATCATATAGTATTTGTCTTTGATTTATTTACCATAATACTGTCTAGGTCCATCCATGTTGTTGCAAATGGCAAGATTGTATTCTTCTATGGCTGTGTGTGTGTGTGTGTGTGTGTGTGTACACATATGCACCACATCTATATCCATTCATCTACAGTGCACACTGGGGCTGCTTCCGTATCTTGGCTACTGTAAAAAAAAAAAAAAACTGTTGCAATAAACATAGGGGCAAATACGCCTTTTGGAATTAGTATTTTTGCTTTCTTCAGGAGAGCACCCAAAAGTGGAATTCCTGGATCAGAGGGTAGCTCTATTTTTAATTATTTGAGGAAACTTCATACTGTTTTCCACAGTGGCTACACCAGTTTGCATTCCCACCAACAGTGCACAAGGATTTCCCTTTCTCTACATCCTCATTAACACTATGTTATTTCTTGTCTTTTTGGAACTAGCCCTTCTGACATGTGTGAGGTGGTATCTCACTGTGCTTCTGATTTGCATTTCCCTGATGATGAGTGACGTTGAGCATCTTTCCCTGTGTCTGCTGGCCATCTGGACGTCTTCTTGGGAGAAACACTTCTTTGTGTCCTTTGCCCATTTTTTAAATTGGATTGTTTGTTGTTTTGATGCCAAGTTGTATGAGTTATTTATATACTTGGGGTACTAATCCTTTGTCAGACATATGATTGGAAAGATCATCTCCCATTTGGTGGGTTGCCTTTTTGTTTTGTGGTTGTGCACACTGTGCAAAACCTAAAGCTTCTTACCCTGTTCTGAGCACTAAACCTGATGTCCATCGCACAGCAGCTACTTGGTAGACATTAGTTTGTCCCTCCCCTCCACTTGGTCTCTAATATTCTCAGGGTAGGGGTGCAGTCTCCCAAGGGGCAGGGCATCCAGTCATGGAAGCAGGAAGACACCATGTAAACAGGAGGCCATGGGGCATGCCAATTTGCTATACTCATAAGGTCTGTGGCTCCCAGTCCAGGCTCTGAAGAAAACTGCTGTTCCTATACTGGGTTATTTTATCTGTGTAGACTACCCAGGGTGGTTGAAAGTCTCCCCCAGAAAATCCTTTCCCAGATCATCGTTTGGGTTTGGCATTCCTACAGAATGTGTAAGTGACATCATAGCTCTTTCAGGCCTGGAAGGAAGAGTAATTTTTTTTTAGGAAAATTAAAAAAAAAAAAAAAGAAGAAGAAGAAGAAGAAGCAAACTGTGATTATAGGCCTTGGCAAGACTTGGAATCAGATCTTTGAGGCAGAGGAAGGAAAATGAGGAATCCTAAGCATGCTTTCTGCTCTTAATCTCAGGACAGGTTTCCCTTGGCCTCTCTGTCTCACTGAATCTGTGTGGTGGTCTGCCCAGAGCTCTGCTACCAAAGGAGTCATGTTTGGTGGCAGATCTGCAAGAAAGTGCTGCTGTCTCCACGTGTGACAACTGGCTCCCGGCAGGCAGGGCTGGTCCCCTGCGGGTCAACCACATTGTATCTGGAAGTGAACTGCAAGAGAAGTGGACAGTCCCACACTCTCGGGAGCTGTTCAAGTTAGCCAGCGTTCTCCTCTCATCTACATATGGTACTGGAAACAGACAAGATGGCCAGGAGAGTCCCTATGCGCCAAGTTCACCAACTGGTCCAGACCATTCCATGGAGTATGACGTGTGCAAGCATGGCGCAGCCAAGTGGGGTGTGGTGGGTGTGCCTCCGGGCAGCACCTCCCTCTGGGGCCAGGGACAACGGGACCCCAGCCAGTGCTTTCTGGAGCCAGCAGCCAGGCATCTGAGCTGTAGATCTCACAGATCTGGACCAAATCCTGTTTGCCTGGTGATCTGACAGCTCTGTCAGGTTGGCCTAACCTTAAAACACCTACTTTAGTCTCCACTGAATTTTTCTCCTGTGTTAATATATTTTTTATTACCTTCCAATTAGCCTTTCTTTGATGTTTTCATATTTTCTAATTTTTATTAGAAAGTAATGAAGCCAAATCACCCAAATTTTGTTTTGGAAATTAGAATTCTTGACTTAAATTTTAGTTCATGAACATACAGTGCCATATTGGTTTCTGGGGTAGAATTCAGTGATTCGTCACTTACATACAACACCCGGTGCTCATCACACCAAGTGCCCTCCTTAACGCCCATCGCCCATCTAGCCCATCCCCGCTCATCTCCTTCCATCACCCCTCAGTTTATTCTCTGTCGTTAAGAATCTCTGATGGCTTGTTTCCCTCTCTTTTTTCTTTTTCCCCTTCCCATATGTTCATCTGTTTTCTTTCTTAATTCCACATATGAGTGAGATCATATGGTATTTGTCTTTCTCTGACTTAGTTCTCTTAGCATAATACACTCTCGTTCCATCCACATCGTTGCAAATGGCAAGATTTCCTTCTTTTCGATGGCTATTTTCCATTGTGTATATATACCACATAGGTATCCATTCCTCTGTCGATGGGCATTTGGGCTCTCTCCATAGTTTGGCTATTGTTGATAATGCTGCAGTAAATGTTGGGGTGCATGTACCCCTTCAAATCTATACTTTTGTATTCTTTCAGTAAATACCAACTAGTGCAGTTGTTGGATCAGAGGGTGGTTCTACTTTTAACTTTTTGAGTACCCTCCATTCTGTTTTCCAGAGTGGCTGCACCAGTTTGCATTCCCACCAAGAGTACACAAGGGTCCCCTTTCTCTGCATCCTCACCAACACCTGTTATTTCTTGTGATGTTAATTTTAACCATTCTCACAGGTGTGAGGTGGTATCTCACTGTGGTTTTGATTTACATTTCCCTGATGATGAGTGATGTTGAGCATCTTTTCATGTGTATGTTGGCCATCTGGATGTCTTCTTTGGAAAAATGTCATTCTTTTGGGTGTTGAGTTTGGTAAGTTCTTTATAGATTTTGGATACAGAACTTAGATTTTTTTTAATGACTCTGTTACTGCTAACATAACAGAATATTTTAATACATTTTCTTTTGGTCCTTAGTTTTTGTTTCATTTTGTTCTTTGGTCACGTAAGCAGTATATGTCAGTTTTCTTTAAAAACTGTGTTTTTACTTGTTGTGTTTACTTTTTCTTTTTCACCTGTCCCCAAAAAATGTCAGAAAAGAACCTTTTGCTAAAAGGCTTCAGACCTTTTGGTTACTTTTCTTTTTCTCACTTCCAACCTTTTATCCAGTGAAATGGAAATTCAAACATTACTTTTGAGTTTAAGGAATTTTCTCCCTGATTCTTGGCTTCATGCCAAGAGAATGAGCCCCTGGACCCTCTGAAACTTTATGCTGAGGGAATTTCTGTCCCCTTCTTTGTACTCCCATGCAGCTTTGCCACCCAAGATGTTTTGGTTCTGCTAGCTTGGATTTTTGTCACCTGAGAGGAGTCCCTTCCTTCCCGGGGTAATCTGGAAGGGAATTCTATGAGGAGCCAGTTAACATATACCAGTGCAGCCATCACAGTGCCCACCTACAGCTGGCCCTTGGCCAACACCTGCTTTTAAAAAACAGTCCCACATCACCAGCACCAATGGGCCTCCGAAGCTTTGAATCACCCACCCAGGCCACAGGAAGGTAGAGAGGGCTCCTGGACCCACTGTAGCCCCTGCTGTTGTCAGTGGGAGCCTGAAACCTGCAGGCCCTCGGGCAGGAGCCCTCAACTTTCTCACTAGGTGACCGCTCCCTCCACCATGTGGACCAAGGTGGGGGGCCAGGATAAAAAGTAGGCCGTGAAGGAAGGCAGGAAGGAGCCGAGTGCTCAATTATGGGGAGTGGCACCAGCAGTAGGAGGCACAGGGCCCAGACAAAGTCCAGTCCTGGTCTGCGGGGCTTTCTGTCCATCTGCTGCTGAAAGCTGCTGGCCTGACAAAAATGATGATCACAAATTTGGCCTCTGAGCCAGAGTTTGCACTTGGATACCCTCTCTTTCCGATACATAGCTCTGGTCCCAGGCAAGTCATGTTCGCACAGGCACATGAGTGATCTAGAGTAAGGACTATACATCATCCTGGGAGCTGGCAGAGAAGGCTGTGCCCTCGGTGTGGGACCTGAGATCTCCCTAAATCTGATAAACAGTTAGGAGGAAAAGCTGCTGGAAAGTCACAGGGATCAAAGGTGAGCCGGGATGGACCCAAGGGGCACCTGACCGGGGCCAGCAGCAGCTGAACATGGAGGGCCAGTGGGAGCTGGAGGCTGCAGGCCTGGGGGCAGCCACGTGCCCTCTAGGAGAGACAGCAGCTGGGCGCTGCACGTACACGCTGCCACAGTGCCTGGCACCCTGCTCCTGTAGAGCATGAGAAATGGCTGCTCCTTTCTTTCCACTTCACATCCCCAGCACATTCCTCTTGTGACCAACCTTAAACAGAATCCTATGGAGAAAGGAATTCTGGGAAACAGTTTCGGCGTAGCTGAGTTGACAGTAACACAAAACCCTGAAGGTTGGTTATGAGATAAAGTCAATAAAATATAGGGAAAGGATTTATTTTTAAGTTTTTTTCTAGTTTTATTGAGATATAATTGACAGCACTCTCTAACTTTAAAGTGTTGTGACATGATTACTGCAGGAAGTTTAGGGACCACCAGTCATTTCATATAGTTACCAAAAAAAGTTTTTCCTTGGGGTGAGAGTTCTTTGGATTTACACTTAACGGCTTTCAAACATACCATATAGCAATGTTAACTGTCATGTTGTATGTTATATCCTTAGTATTTATTTATCTTATAATAGCAAGTTTATACTTTTTGACTGTTTTCATCCAATTCCCACACCTCCCACCCAATCTCTGATAACCACAAATCTGATCTTTTTCTCTATGAGCTTGCTCTTCTTTAAATTCCACATATAGATGAGATCACGTGGTATTTGTCTCTCTCTGTCTGATTTACTTCATATAGCATAATGCCCTTAGGATTTATCAGTGTCATTGCAAATGGCGGGACTTCCTTCTTGTTGATGGCTCAGTAATATTCTACTGTGTGTATTTGCCACAGCTTCTTTACTCACTGGTGGACACTTTGGTTGTTTCCATGTCTCAGCTATTGTAAATAACACATGGGGTTCACATATCTCTTTGACAGTGATTCTTTGTTTCCTTTGGATATATATCCAGAAGTGGAGTTGTTGGATCATATGGTAATTCTGTTTTTAATTTTTTGAGGAACCACCAGACCATTTTCCATAGTGGCTGCACCAGTTTATAATCCCACCAACAGTGCATAAGGGCTTCTTTTTCTCCACATCCTTGCCAGCATTTGTTATTTCTTGTCTTTTGGTGATGGGCATTCTCATAAGTGTGAGGTGATACCTCATTGCTGTTTTGATTTGCATTTTCCCATTGATTAGTGATGCTAAGTACCTTTTCATGTACCTGTTAGCCATTTGTATACCTTCTTGGATCCTTTACCCATTTTTTAAAGATTTTATTTATTTGAAAGAGAGGGAGCACAAGCAGGGAGAGGAATAGAGGGAGAGGAATAAGCAGACTCCTCACTGAGTACAGAGCCCCACATGGGGCTGGATCCCACGATACAGAGATCATGACCTGAGCCAAGATCAAGAGTCAGATGCTTAACTGTTTGAGCCACCCAAGCATCCTCTTTATCCATTTTTAAATTGGATTACTGGTTTTTTGCTATTCAGTAATAAGTTCTTTATGTATCTATGTAATATTTTATGTAATAATGTATAAATATTTTATATTTTACATAAAAACAATATACATAATATATAAGCAATCAGATACATGGTTTTCAATTTTTTTCCCATTCCATAGGAGTTCTTTTCATTTTGTTGATTTTTTTTTCTGCAAAGAACCTTTTTAGTTTGATATAATCCCACTTGCTTACTTTTTATTTTGTTTCTTGTGCTTTGGTGATCATATCCAAAATTTCAGGGCCAAAACCCTTGTCAAGGAGGTTTTTTTTCCCTATGTTTTCATCTAGGAGTTTTGTGGTTTCTAATTTTACATTTAAGTCTTTGATCCATTTTGAGTTACTTTTGTGAGTGGTAAAATAAGGGTCTAATGTCTGTCTTTTTTTTTTTTTTTAATTAACATAATGTGTTGTTTGTTTCAGGGATAGAGATCTGTGATTCATCAGTCTTACACAATTCACAGTACTCACCATAGCACATACCCTGCCCGGTGTCGATCACCCAGCACCCCATCCCTCTCACCCCCCACCACTCCAGCAAACCTGAGTTTGTTTCCTGAGATTAAGAGTCTCTCATGATTTGTCTCCATCTCTGGTTTCATCTTGTTTCATTTTTCCCTCCCTTCCCCTATGATCTTCTGTCTTGTTTCTCAAATTCCTCATATCAATGAGATCATATGATAATTGTCTTTCACTGATTGACTTGTTTCACTTAGGATAATATCCTTTAGTTCCAGCCACATCATTGCAAATGGGAAGATTTCTTTTTTGATGGCTGCATAATATACCATTGTGTAATTATACCACATATTCTTTATCTATTCACCTGTTGATAGACATCTAGGCTCTTTCCATAGTTTGGCTATTGTGGACATGCTGCAAAAACATTCGGGTGCACATGCCCCTTCGGATCAGTAGCTCTATTTTCAACTTTTTGAGGAACCTCCATGCTGTTTTCCAGAGTGGTTGCACCAGGTTGCATTCCCACCAACAGTGTAGGAGGGTTCCCCTTTCTCCACATCCTCGCCAACATTTGTTGTTTCCTGACTTGTTAATTTTAGCCATGCTGATTGGTATGAGGTTGTATCTCATTGTGGTTTTGATTTGTATTTCCCTGATGCTGAGTGATGTTGAGCATTTTTTTATGTGTCTGTTGGCTGTTTGGATTTCTTCTTTGCAGAAGTGTCTGTTCATCTTCTGCCCATTTCTTGTTTGGATTCTTTGGTCTTTGGGTGTTGAGTTTGATAAGTTCTTCCTAGATTTTGGATACTAGCCTTTTATCTGATATGTCACTTTTAAATATCTTTTCCCATTCTGTCAGTTGTCTTTTGGTTTTGTTGACTGTTTTCTTTGCTGTGCAAAAGCTTTTTATCTCAATGAAATCCCAATAGTTCATGTTTGCCCTTGCTCTCCTTGCCTTTGGTGATGTTTCTAGGAAGAAGTTGCTGTGACTGAGGTCAAAGAGATTTCTGCCCATGTTTTTCTCAAGGATTTTGATGGATTCCTGTCTCATATTTAGGTGTTTCATCCATTGTGAGTCTATTTTTGTGTTTGGTATAAGGAAATAGTCCAGTTTCATTCTTCTGCATGTGGCCGTCCAATTTTCCCAACACCATTTGTTGAAGAGACTGTCTTTTTTCCATTGGACATTATTTCCTGCTTTGTTGAAGATTAGTTGACCATAGAGTTGAGGGTCCATTTCTTGGCTCTCTATTCTGTTCCATTGAGCTATGTGTCTGTTTTTGTGCCAGTACCATACTGTCTTGATGATTACAACTTTGTACAGAGCAGCTTGAAGTCCAGAATTGTGATGTCACCAGCTTCAGCTTTCTTTTTCAACATTCCTCTGGCTATTCAGGGTCTTTTCTGGTTCCTTACAAATTTTAGGATTATTTGTATCATTTCTTTGAAAAAAGTGGATGGTATTTTGATAGAGATTGCATTAAATGTGTAGATTGCTCTAGGTAGCACAGACATTTTCACAATATTTGTTCTTCCAATCCATGAGCATGGAACGTTTTTCCATTCTTTGTGTCTTTCTCAGTTTCTTTCATGAGTACTGTATAGTTTTCTGAGTACAGATTCTTTGCCTCTTTGGTTAGATTTATTCCTAGGTATCTTATGGTTTTGGGTGCAATTGTAAATGGGATCAACTCCTTAATTCTCTTTCTTCTGTCTTATTTTTGTTGTATAGAAATACAAGTGGTTCCTGTGCATTGATTTTATATCCTGATGCTTTACTGAATTCCTGTACGAGTTCTAGGAATTTTGGGGTAGAGTCTTTTGGGTTTTCCACATAAAGTATCATATCATCTGCAAAGAGTGAGAGTTTGACTACTTCTTGCCAATTGGGATGCCTTTTATTTCTTTTTGTTGTCTGATTGCTGAGGCTAGGACTTATAGTGCTCTGTTGAATACCAGTGGTGATAGTGGACATCCCTGCTATGTTCCTGACTTTAGGGGGAAAGATCTCAGTTTTTTCCCATTGAGAATGATATTTGCTGTGGGTTTTTCATAGATGGCTTTTATGATTTTGAGGTATGTTCCCTCTACACTGTGAAGAGTTTTGATCAAGAAGGAAAGTACTTTGTTAGATGCCTTTTCTGCATCTATTGAGAATATACATAGTTCTTGTTCTTTCTTCTATTAATGTATTGTATCACATTGACTGATTTATGGATGTTGAACCAACCCTGCAGCCCACAGGAATAAATCCCACTTGGTTGTGGTAAATAATCATTTTAATGTACTATTGGATCCTATTAGTTAGTATTTTGTTGAGAATTTTTGCATCCATGTTCATCAGGGATATTAGTCTGTGATTCTCCTTTTTGATGGGGTCTTTCATTTTGGGATCAAGGTAATGCTGGCCTCAGAAAATGAGTCTGGCAGTTTTCCTTCCATTTCTATTTTTTGGAACAGTTTCAGGAGAATAGGTATTAATTCTTCTTTAAATGTTTGGTACAATTCTCCTGGGAAGCTATCTGGCCCTGAGCTCTTATTTGTTGGAAGATTTTTGATTATTGCTTCAATTTCCTTACTGGTTATGAGTCTGTTCGGGCTTTCTATTTCTTCCTCGTTCAGTTTTGGTAGTTTATCAGAATGATGACTATAAAGATACTAGCTGGGCTTGAAAAAAACATAGCCAATACCAGAGAATCCCTTTCTGGAGAAATAAAAGATCTAAAATCTAAGTCATAATCAAAAAGGCTATTCATGAGGTTCAATAAAAAATGGAGGCGCTAACTGCTAGAGTAAATGAGGCAGAAGAGATAATTAGTGATGTAGAAGACCAAATGATAAAAAAGAATCTGAGAAAAAGAGAGATAAACAACTACTGGATCACGAGGGTAGAATTCGAGAGATAAGTGATACCATAAGGTGAAATAATATTAGAATAATTGGGATCCCAGAAGAAGAAGAAAGAGAGAGAGAGGCAGAAGGTACATTGGAGTAAATTATAGCAGAGAACTTCCCTAATTTGAGGAAGGAAACAAGCATCAAAATCCAGGAGGCACAGAGAACCTCCATCAAAATCAATAAAAATAGGTCAACACCCCATCATCTCATGGTTTAAATCTTACAAGCCTTAGAGACAAAGAGAAAATGATGAAAGCAGCTTGGGACAAGAGGTCTGTAACCTCCAATGGTAGAAATATTAGATTGGCAGCAGACCTATCCACAGAGACCTGGCAGGCCAGAAAGGACTGGCACGATATATTCAGAGCACTAAACAAGAAAAATATGCAGCCAAGAATAATATATCCAGCTAGGCTGTCATTGAAAATAGAAGGAAAGATTAAAAAGCTTCCAGGACAAACAAAAACTAAAAGAATTTGCAAACACCAAGCCAGCCCTACAGGAAATATTGAAAGAGGTCCTGTCCTCTAAGCAAAGAGAGAGCCTGAAAGTAACATATATCAGAAAGGAGCAAAGACTATATACAGTAACAGTCACCTAACAGGCAATACAATGGCACTAAATTCATATCTTTCAATAGTTACCCTGAATATAAGTGGGCTAAATGCCCCAATCAAAAGACACAGGGTATCAGAATGGGTTAAAAAACAAGGACCATCAATATGCTGTCTGAAAGAGACTCATTTTAGACCAAAGATACCTCCAGATTTAAAGTGAGGGGGTGAAAAACCATTTACCATGTTAATGGACATCAAAAGAAAGCTCAGGTGGCAATCCTTACTTCAGACAAATTATATTTTAAACCAAATACTATTATAAGAGATGAGGAAGGACACTACATCATACTTAAAGGGTCTGTCCAACAAGAAGATCTAACAATTTTAAATATCTATACCCCTAACATGGGAGCAGCCAGTTATATAAGACAATTAATAACAAAATCAAAGGAGCACATTGACAATAATACAATAAAAGTAGGGGACTTTAATACCCCCCCCTCACTGAAATGAACAGATAATCTAAGCAAAAGATCAACAAAGGAAATAAAGTCTTTAAATGACACACTGGACCAGATGGATATCACAGGTATATTCAGAACATTCCATCCCAAAGCAACAGAATACACATTCTTCTCTAGTGCACATGGAACATTCTCCAGAATAGATCACATCCTGGGTCACAAATCAGGTCTCAGCTGGTACCAAAATATTGGGATCATTCCCTGCATATTTTCAGACCACAGTGCTCTGAAGCTAGAACTCAATCCCAAAAGGAAAGTTGGAAAGAACTCAAATACATGGAGGCTAAAGAGAATCCTACTAAAGAATGAATGGGTCATCCAGGAAATTAAAGAAGAATTTTAAAAATTCATGGAAACAAATGAAAATGAAAACACTCTGTTCAAAATCTGTGGGATGCCACAAAGGCAGTCCTAAGAGGAAAGTATATAGAAATACAGGTCTTTCTCAAAACTCAAGAAAGGTCACAAATACACAACCGAATTCTACACCTAAAGGAGCTGGAGAAAGAACAGCAAGTTAGGCCTAAACCCAGCAGGAGAATAGAAATAATGAAGATCAGAGCAGAAATCAAGGAAATAGTAACCAAGAACAGTAGAACAGGTCAATGAAAATAGGAGATGGTTCTTTGAAAGAATAAGATTGATAAACCCCTGGCCAGACTTAACAAAAACAAAAGAGAAAGGACTGAAATTAGTAAAATTATGAATGAAAGAGGAGAGATCACAACTAACACAAAGAAATACAAACAGTTATAAGAACATATTATGAACAAGTATATGCCAGCAAATTAGTCTGGAAGAAATGGATGCATTCCTAGAGACTGATATCTTTCTTTTACATGTGAATATCCAATTTCTCAAGCAGCATTAATTGAAGAAACTGTCTTTTCTCCATTGGGTACTCTTGGCCCTTTTGTCAAATACTAGTTGACCATGTATGGGTTTATTTCTGGTCTTTCAGGCATGTTCTGTTTGTCCACGTGTCTGTTTTTGTGCCAGTACCATACTGTTTTGACTGTTATAGCTTTATAAAATAGTTTCAAATCTAGAAGTGTGATGCCTATAACTTTATTCCTCTTCCAAGATTGCTTTGGGTATTCGGGGTCTTTTGTGGTTCCATGTAAACTTTAGGATTGTTTTTCCTACTTCTGTAATAAATGCCATCAGAATCATGATAGGGATTGCATTGAATCTACACAAGTCTTTGGGTGATGTGTACATTTCAATATTAGTTCTTCTCATCTGTGCACACTGAACCCCTCTCTATTTGTGTCCTCGTCAGTTTCTTTCATCATCTTGTAGTTTTCAGTGTAAAGAACTTTAATTCTTTGATTACATTTATTCCTGATTATTTTATTGGGTTTGATGCTGTTGTAAAATGACATTGTTTTCTTTATTTTTTTTTTCAGAAAATTTGCTATTACACAAATGATACTTTTGTATATAATTTTGTGTTCTGCAACTTTACTGAATTCATTGATTAGATCTAACACTTTTTGGGCAGTGTTTTGGGATTTTTTTATATATAAAATCATGTGATCTGAGAATAGAGACCATTTTACTTCTTCCTTTCTAGTGCTAATGCTTATCTTTTTTAAATTTTTAAAAAATTATTTATTTGTATGTATGTGTGTATGTATATACGTATGTATGTGTGTATGTATGTATGTATGTATTTTGCCTAATTATTCTGGCTCAGGCTTCCAGTATTTTGATATAGAAGTATATAGATGTTGAATAGGAATAATGAGAGTGGGCACCATGGTCTTGTTCCTAATTTTAGAAGAAAAGCTTTCAGTTTTTCACCATCAAGTGTGATGTTCACTGTGGGCTTGTTGTAAAAGGCCTTTATCATGTTGAGATACAGTCCCTTGTACCTAATTTGTTAAGAATTTTTATCATGAAAGGATGTTGAGTTTTGTCAAATGCTTCTGCATCTATTGAGATGATCATATGATTTTTCTTTCATTCTATGAATGTATCACATGTATTGATTTGCATATGCTGAAACATATTGCATCCCAAGGATAAACTTCACTTGATCACAGCAAATGATCTTTTTATTGCACTACTGAATTTGATTTTCTACTATTTTATGGAGAATCTTTGCATCTATATTTTTCAGGGATAGGTCTGTATTTTTCTTGTTGTGTCTTTTTCTGGCTTTTTATCAGGGTAATATTGGCCTCATAAAATAAGTTTGGGAGTGTTCCTTTCTCTTCAGTGTTTTGGAAACATTAAGAGTTCATGTTAATTCTTCTGTAAATATTTGGTAAAATTCACCTGTGAAGCCATATGGTTCTGGGGTTTTCTTTTTTGGGAGATTTTTTGTTACTGATTTGGTATCCTTACTAGTATTTGGTCTTTTTAGGTTTTCTGTTTCTTTCTTTTTTTTTTTTTTTTTAAGATTTTATTTATTTATTTGACAGAGAGAGAGAGAGATCACAAGTAGGAAGAGAGGCAGGCAGAGAGAGAGGAGGAAGCAGGCTTCCTGCTGAGCAGAGAGCCCAATGCAGGGCTCGATCCCAGGACCCTGGGACCATGACCTGAGCCGAAGGCAGAGGCTTTAACCCGCTGAGCCACCCAGGTGCCCCTAGGTTTTCTATTTCTTAATGATTGAGTCTTAGCAGGCTGTATGTTTCTAAGGTTTTTTTCATTTCTTCTAGATTGTCCAGTTTGTAATGTTCATAGTATTTTCTTTGGGTCTTTTAAATTTTTGTGATAGCAGTTGTAATGTCTACTCTTTCACTTACAATTTTGTTTATTTGGATCTTTGCTCCTTTTTCCTTGTGTGTCTAGCTAAAGTTTGTTTCTCTTTTTAAAGAACCAGCACTATTTTTTTTTAATCTTTCCTATTGCTTTCCTTCCTTCTATTCATATATTTCTGTTCTAGTCTTTACTATTGCCTTCCCTCAGTTAAGATTAGTTTGCTCTTCTTTGAGGCACAGAGTTAAGTTTACTTGATGTCTTTCTTGTTGCTTATGTAGTTAGTTATTGCTTTGACCTTTCCTCTTACTACTGCTTTTTTGGATCCCTTAAGTTTTGGTATGTTGTGTTTTCATTTGCATTTGTCTAGAGATATTTATAAATTTCTCCTTTAATTTATTCCTTGATCCTTTGGTTGTTCAAGAGAGCATTGTTTGACTTCCATGTATTAGGGAGTTTTATAGTTTTCCTCATTATTGATTTTTTAGTTTCATAACATTGGTTCAGAGAAGATATTGGTAGGATTTCAGTCTTCTGGAATTTGTTAAGAACTTGGTTAGTGACCTAACATACGGTCTATCCTAGAAAATGTTTCATGTGTGCTTGAAGCACTTGTTGGGTATGTTATTCTGTACATGTCTCTTAGGTCCATTTGTTCTATAATATTGCTCAAAATTGTTGTTTCCTTTTTGATTTTCTGTCTAGATAGCCAATCTGTTGTTGAGAGTGTTTTACAAAGACCCCAATGATTATTTATTGAGGTTTATTGTTATTAGGTTTTGCTTTATATATTTAAGTGGACCAAAGTTGGGAGAATAAATATTCAAAATTGCTGTATTTTCTTGAAGGATTGACCCCTTTATCATTATATAATGGCCATTTTTGTATCTTCTTTCCATTACTTGTTTATTTTGTCTGATATAAATATAGGTGTCCTTATTTTTGGTTTTTGTTTTTATTAACATGTGCTTGAATATCCTTTTCCATTCTTTTACTCTCAGTCCACATGTATCATTAAGGCTAAAGTCAGTCTCTTGTAGGCAACATATCACTAGATCTTGCTGTTTTTCTTAATATATTCAGCTATTCTCGATCTTTGATTAGAGAAATTAATCCATTTAATTTACAATAATTACTAGTACTTAATATTTCCACTTTGTTCATTGTTTTCTTGCTATTTTGTAAATCCATTGTTCCTTGTTTCCTATGCTTTTATATATATTTTATGTACGTATTTTATATGCATATTTTATGTATGTATTATATATATGTATTCAAATGTATTGATGTATTTAAATATATTGATGTGTTTCAGAATCAGTATGCCTTGACTTCTGTATCATGTTCTTCTGTGTCATTACTACAGGTTTTTCCCTTATGGTTACCATGAGGCATACACAAAATATCTTAAAATTATAACATCCTATTTAATTTATTTTTTTAAGTAATATCTTAAAAAAAGTAATATCTTACCCCCCTTACTCACAATCTTGAGATCAAGAGTTATATACTCCACCAATTGAGCCAGCCAGGCTCCCCTGTAACACCCTATTTTAAACAAATAACAACTCCCAAAACATTTCTAAATTTTACCCTTTTCCTCCCACTCACATTTTAGATTTTTGATGTTAAAATTTACATATTTTTATACTTTGTATCCCATAACAGATTATTGCTGTTGTAGTTATTTTTACTATGCTTATTTTTTTTAACTTTTAAACTAAAGTTGTAAATGAATTATACACCACCATTACCATATTGCAGACTCTAACTTTGACTATATATTTACCATTACCAGTGAATTTCATATATCCTCTTATGTTTTTATGATGTTAAATAGTGTCCCTTAATTTCCATTCAAATAACTCCCTTTAGCTTCTTGTAAAACAGGTCTAATGGTAATGAACTTCCTTAGCTTTTGTTTGTGAAAATCTCTCTCTCCATTTCTGAAGGGCAGATTTGCTGTCTATACAATTCTTGGCTGTGAGTTTTTCTTTTTTCTTTTTATTTCTTTTTTAATTTTTTTAAAGATTTTATTTATTTATTTGACAAACAGAGATCACACGTAGGCAGAGAGGCAGGCAGAGAGAGAGGAGGAAGCAGGCTCCCCACCGGGCAGAGAGCCTGTTGTGGGGCTCGATCCCAGGACCCTGGGATCATGACCTGAGCCGAAGGCAGAGGCTTTAACCCACTGAACCACCCAGGCGCCCCTCTTTTTATTTTATTTTATTTTATTTTTATTTTTATTTTTTCAGTGTTCCAAGATTCATTGTTTATGCACCACACCCAGTGCTCCATGCAATAGGTACCCTCCTTAATACCCACCACCAGGCTCACCCAACACCCCACCCCCGTCCCGCTCAAAACCCTCAGTTTGTTTCTCAGAGTCCACAGTCTCTCATGGTTTGTCTCCCCCTCCAATTTCCCCCAACTCACTTTCCCTCTCCTTCTCCCATTGTCCTCCATGTTATTCCTTATGCTCCACAAGTAAGTGAAACCATATAATTGACTCTCTCTGCTTGACTTATTTCACTCAGCAAAGTCTCCTCCAGTCCCATCTATGTTGATACAAAAGTTGGGTATTCTTCCTTTCTGGTGGAGTCATAATACTCCATCATATATATGGACCATATCTTCTTCATCCATTCGTCTGTTGAAGGGCATCTTGGCTCTTTCCACAGTGTGACAACTCTGACCATTGCTGCTATAAACATTGGTGTACAGATGGCCCTTCTTTTCACTATGTCTGTATCTTTGGGATAAATACCCAGTAGTGTAATTGCAGGGTCATAGGGTAGCTTTATTTTAAATTTCTTAAGGAATCTCCACACTGTTTTCCAAAGTGGCTGCACCAACTTGCATTCCCACCAACAGTGTAAGAGGGTTCTCCTTTCTCCACATCCTCTCCAACACTTGTTGTTTACCGTCTTGTTAATTGTGGCCATTCTAACTTGTATAAGGTGGTATCTCAATGTGGTTTTTATTTGAATCTCCCTGATGGCGAATGATGATGAATATTTTTTCATGTGTCTGTTAGCCATTTGTATGTCTTCTTTGGAGAAGTGTCTGTTCATGTCTTCTGCCCATTTTTTGACATGATTATCTGTTTTTTGAGTGTTGAATTTGAGGAGTTGTTTATAGATCTTGGATATCATTCCTTTGTCTGTAGTGTCATTTGCGAATATCTTCTTCCATTCCGTGGGTTGCCTCTTTGTTTTGTTGACTGTTTCCTTTGCTGTGCAGAAGCTTTTGATCTTGATGAAGTCCCAAAAGCTCATTTTCGCTTTTGTTTCTTTTGCCTTTGGAGACATGTCTTGAAAGAAGTTGCTCTGGGTGATGTCGAAGAGGTTACTGCCTATGTTCTCCTCTAGGATTTTGATAGATTCCTGCCTCACATTGAGGTCTTTTATCCATTTCGAGTTTATCTTTGTGTATGGTGTAAGAGAATGGTCAAGTTTCATTCTTCTACACATAGCTGTCCAGTTTTCCCAGCACCATTTATTGAAGAGACTGTCTTTTTTCCACTGGATATTTTTTCCTGCTTTGTCAAAGATTATTTGACCATAGAGTTATGGTTTCATATCTGGGCTCTCTACTCTGTTCCACTGGTCTATAGGTCTGTTTTTGTGCCAGTAGCATGCTGTCTTGGTTATCACAGCTTTATGGTAAAGCTTGAAATCAGGCAACGTGATGCCCCCAGTTTTGTTTTTCTTTTTCAACATTTCCTTAGCAATTCAGGGTCTCTTCTGGTTCCATAAAAATTTTAGCATTGTTTGTTCTAGCACTTTGAAAAATGCTGGTGGAATTTTGATCAGGATGGCATTGAAAGTGTAGATTGCTCTAGGCAGTATAGACATTTTAACACTGTTTATTCTTCCGATCCATGAACATGGAATGCTTTTCCATCTTTTTGTGTCTTCAGTTTCTTTCATGAGTGTTCTGTAGTTCCTCAAGTACAGATCATTTACCTCTTTGGTTAGGTTTATTCCCAGGTATCTTATCGTTCTTGGTACTATAGTAAATGGAATCAATTCTCTGACTTCCCTTTCTATATTTTCTTTGTTATTGCATAAGAAAGCAATCACACACACTGATTTCTGTACATTGATTTTGTATCCTGCCACATTATTGAATTGCTGAGTTCTAGTAGTTTGGGGATGGAGTCTCTTGGGTTTTCCATATGAAGTATCATGTCATTTGCAAAGAGAGAAAGTTTGACTTCTTCAATGCCAATTTGAATACATTTTATTTCTTTTTGTTGTCTGATTGCTATTGCTGGGCTTCTAGTACTATGTTGAACAACTGTGGTGAGAGTGGGCATCCTTGACATGTTCCTGATCTCAAAGGGAAGGCTGTCAGCTTTCCCCCATTGAGAATGATATTCACTGTCAGTTTTTCATAGATTTTATGAAGTTGAGGAATGTTCCCTCTATCCCTATACTTTGAAGCATTTTAATCAGGAACAGATGGTATATCTTGTCAAATGTTTTTTCTGCCCCTCCTCCGAGAGATTTTCTTTTAATATTTTGTATATATCATCCTATTAACTGGGCCTGAGAAGTCCTAAAAAGTTTCTGTTGAGAAACCTGGGGATAGTATGATGGGAGCGACCTTGCATGAAACTTGTCTCTTCTTTCTTGCTGCTTTCAGAATTCTTTGTCTTCAACTTTTGAAATTTTAATTATAATGTGTGGTGGTATCATCCTATTTTGGTTCATCCTATATGGGGTCTTTTGGGCTTCATGTTTCTGGATGTCCATTTCTGTGCACAGGTTTGGGAAGTTTTTAGCCATTACTGCTTTAAATCTACTTTCTGTCCTTTTCTCTTTCTCTTCTGGAATTCCCATAATGTGGATATTATTGCTTTTGATTGTGTCACACACATTCTCTAGGCTTTCTTCACTGTTTTTCATTCTTTTTGCTCCTGTGACTGGATAATTCCCAATGTCCTATCTGCTAGATCATTGATTCTTTCTTCTGCATGGTCAAGTCTGCTTTTGAAGCTCTCTATTGAATTCTCCAGTTCAGTCATTGTACTTTTTAGCTTTAGGATTTCTGTGCATTTTGCTGATTTTTTTTTTTTTTGATGGCTTCCATTTCTTTTTTGAACTCATTTTGCTCATGAATTGTTTTCCTAATTTCATTTAGTTGTGTGTTATGGTTTATTAAACATCTTTAGGAAGAATATTCTAAATTATTTTTTTTTTTTATTTTTTTTTTTTTTAAAGATTTTATTTATTTATTTGTCGGAGAGAGTGAGCACAGGCAGACAGAGAGGCAGGCAGAGGCAGAGGGAGAAGCAGGCTCCCTGCTGAGCAAGGAGCCCGATATGGGACTCGATCCCAGGACCCTGGGATCATGACCTGAGCCGAAGGCAGCTGCTTAACCAACTGAGCCACCCAGGCGTCCCTATTCTAAATTATTTGATAGTTCATGGATTTCATAGATCTCCATTTCTTTAAGTCAGTTATTGGAGCTTTATTAATTTCCTTAGGCGGTGGCATGTTTATCTGATTTTTCATGATCCATGATTCCTTACATTAGTGTGTGTGTATTTGAGTAAGATATTTCCTTTTCCAGACTTTGTAGGTTCACTATGGCAAGCAGTCCTTCACCAGTCTGCTCAGCTCGGGGTTCAGAACATGTCATCTGATAATATACTTGAGCAGGTGGAACTTGCTATCAGAGTCTATTTTTGGATGAGGCCACAGAGCAGGCTCTGAGGTCATGATGGGGGTTGGGGATAGCTGCCACTGGCTGATAACACTGGATAGGACTGTTCTTGGCTCCCTGATCAAGGAAGGTTGTGGAATGGGCTCCATGATTACCTGAATTCTCTGGTCAGGCTTCCCACATAGTTGGGAGTGGTTATATACTCTGCAATAAGCAGGGCTATGAATTCGCTTCCCTGTTCTGGTGGGGTAGCAGAATAAGCTTCAAGGCCTGCACTGCTCATTATTTGAGGACTGAATCAGGACAGACTTTGCACTGAATATACTGGTCAGACAGGGCTACCAGTTTTGCTCTGCAAATGGGGAAAACCCTGTGTTCTGCTCTCCATTCATGGGCCACTGTAAGCTGGGCTGTAGAGTGGACTATATACCTTCTCATGTGCTCTGGTGCCCCTAGTCAGGTAGGCTGAAAACTGCATTCAGCAGTGGATGGGCCTATGATTTAGTTTCTCTACCCAGGCAGGGCCCCAAACGGGCCTCAAGACTGCCAAGGCTCTTGTTTGGGGGGTCAAATTAGAATGAACTATGCACCAAGTTCCCTGGCCTGACAGGGCACTATCCTAGCTCTTTAGATGGGTGGTCCACTGGCTAGGTTCTCCACTCAGTGCTTCTATAATAGGAATTGTAAAATGGGCCATACAGAGTCCTGGGAGGTCTCGTTAAGTTTCCAGGTCAGGTGGGTTAGAGATTCTTTCCTGCTTTGGATGTAGCAATAAATTATCTTCCCTTCATGGTTGGGGCTCGAGAATAGTCCCCAGATCTGACAAGGTTCTTTGGGAAATCACACAGACCTACATGCTAAGCTCCCTGGACAGATAGGGTCACCATCTTGACTCTGTGGATGCAGAGCCACTAGTTGGATTTTCTGTTCAAATATCACAGTAATCAGGGCTGTGGAGTGAACTGCTGAGATTCCCAGGAGCTCTGATTAGGTGTCTGGTTAGCACAGTTGGAGGCTGTATTCAGCACTGGGCAAGGCTACAGGTTAGCTTCCCTGTCCCAGCTTACCCTGAGGGGTAAGGGGGTCGGGAGCACACACCTCAAGGCTGACAAGACACTTGTTTGGAGAGCTAATCAGACAGACTTGCTCTGATTGTTCAGCCAGAGCTCTGATTGCTCTGGTTGTACACCTGCCTCTGTCTAGACTGGGTCACCAGCTTGCCTCTGAAGACAGGCAGAGCTATTGGCTGGGTGTGCTGTAGTGCTACTGGGCCAGACTAGTACCAGGCTTCCCTGTCAGGCAGGCCCCAAAGCTACCCTCAGCGGTGAACAAAGCTATGAATTAGCTCCCCCTTCCAGACAGAGCCGGAGAGATAACTTCATATAACTTCCCAGGTGTTCTGGAAGGCTCTCTGGCTGTGTGGGGCTGGGAGCTATACTCATCAGTGGATGGAACCATGAATTAACTCCTTTGCCTGGGTAGAATAGAGAACTGTCTCCAAGCCTGTCAAGGTTCTTTGTGGTCTTGATTTAAGTCAAACCACACCTCAAGTACCCTGGCTAATGGTGCCACCGACTTTGTTCTGCCTTTCAAACTCCACTCAAGTGTTCCTGGGCTATGCGGCTTTAAGGTGTTCCAGCCTGACTTCCTGGTTAGGCAGGGCCAGGAGCTATTCTTGGTAGTGGGCAGGACTATGACTTAGCTCCCCGCCTGTGTGAGGGGACTCACCGGGCTCTAGAGCTGTGAAACCTTTTCATTTGAAGTCCTGAATCAGGGAGACCTGTGTTCTTGTTCCCTGATCATCTTGTGCCACCATCTTGGCTCTGCAGATGAGCGAAGTTGTTTGGGACTACTACTTAGATGCTGCAGGTAGAAACTCAGTGTGCCAGAATCCCCGTGCTGATTGTTTGCGAGCCCCTCCCACCTTCTCCATCATAATCAGATTTCCAGTCAAGCTTTACAGATTCCCTCATGATCCTCATGAGGTAAGACAGGAGTGGGGGCTCCCAACAAGCAACCCACTGTGCTAGGGGAGCTGGATGTCCATCCAAAGTTTTCTTTTCCCACTGGAGGCTCAGGGGAGACCTCTCTGCATGGTGCTACACTGTCCTGGGAGAGGGGCAATGTGATCAAGGTGTAGTTGCTTCTTTTACTCTTCTAATCAATCTGTCTTGGTTTCTGTGGTAGAGAGGGTGCTTCAGCCTTACCTCCCTCCCCAGTTCTAGGGTTTTCTCAGTGGTGTCTTGTTCACGAATAGTTGTTAGTTCTTACGAAGGGGAGCAAAGGCAGGAACAAGCTGAGTCACCATCTTGGTGATGCTCCTCCTAGGAAAAATATCTAGAAGTAAGTCCTGGCACGTGGTAAGGTCTACTGAGTGTTTGCTGGGCTACTGTTATCATTATCACCACCAGCACTATCATCATCAGAGCTGGTAAGCCACTTGCCCCAGGCCACAGAGATAACAAGTGGCTCACTCACTAAGGGTTCACAGGTATAGAGGGGGCTCTGGCAGTAGCTGAATTGGTGACTATCAGGACCTCCCAACTTCAGGGCTTCTCTCCAGACTATAACAAAGCACCTTCCTGTCTGAGACAAGAATTCAAGATGCTTGATTGGTACATATGTACATGTGCTCATCTCAGCCACCTAAATGGGATATGCCTAAATTATTCTTAGGCGATGCAGGCTGAAATATGTAGGAGTAAAATGTTGTGAGAGCCACAAATTGCTTTCAGGGGATTCAGCAAAAAGCTATATATAGATTCTACCACATATACATATTCTCATAAATATAGTCTCATAAATATGCATATACATATAGACCAACTGAAGGATAAAATATAGACATAGAAGATATATCTGTACACATGTAGATAAAGAAAACAAGGCAAAATAACTGTTGTAGGTAGGGTGTCCCTTGTACTATTCCTTCAACATTTTTTGTATATTTGAAAAGAAGCAATAAACATTGGGGAAACATACACATATTTTCAGCCATTTTTAGGGGATAGTTTGGGGGGCCTTTCATTAGAGCCCACTGCATAGACATTGTAAGATTTGTATTTACAATATATAAAAGCTATAATGTACTAGGTAAAATAAAAAACAAAATACAGTGCTTCTTTACTCTTGAATTGGATATCTAAAGCAGCATTTTGATGTGCATTAGTACCATCCTCTTGTCCAACCTCAAATCTAGCTGAGCTCGTGGGGCTCAGTAATGCGTAGTAAGTACCTGCAGTTTGCTTGTGGCAGGACTTGGCAACTTAACTAGAAAGAGGGTGATGAGGCCTATTATGGGCAACATAGATAAATGATTTACAACCGTACAGTTATAGCCATTGTAAAAATGTCTGTAAGGAATGGAAGTAACAAGGGCAGCAACTTGAGTATCCTCATACTAAAAAAGGCCCCCTACCTAGGAAGAATATGGGCTGCTGCCAGTGTGGCCATGTTCCTATATCTCTGCTCCTACATGGCCCTCTGGCTTTTACCTAGCACCACTACCCTCATACTGGCTCTTGGGAATAAGAAACAGTCCTGCAACATCATCAGCAGCCATAATTAACCCTTATGGCTGTCTTTGGCATCAATACAGGCCTGTAATCTTTAGGTCATGGGGAAATTATATCATGTCTAAATTTAACCAATTGTTCATTCAATTTATTTAATTTGCAGAGTACCTACCCTGTGCCAGGCACTGTGAGCTCAGAATACAGCAGTAAACAATGCAGGAACCCTGCCTTTGTGAAATTTATATACTAGCAGGAAAAGACAGATAATAAATGTAACAAAAATCAGGGGCACCTAGGTGGCTCGTTGGTTAAGCATGTGACTTTGGTTCAGGTCATGATCTTGGAGCCCTGGGGTCAAGTCCTGCATCTGACTCCCCACTGAACAGGGAGTCTGCTTGTCCCTCTCCCTCTGCCCTTCCCCCTGTTGTGCTTTCTCTCTCTCTCAAATAAATAAATAAAATCTTAAAAAAATAAAAGTAAATGTAACAAAAATTATATGTATAGGATGTTAGGAGGTACTTTGAGGGGAGAAATGGATTCATGCTTTTTAAAACCTGTAAAACAAGGCTGATTCTATTTATCAAAACATTGTTTATTAAACCTTCAAAGCCTAAGAATTTTTAATTTAAACTTTAGTCAAGCAATATTTGTCCTCAGACATGCTAAGTTTCCTTAGAATACAGACCAAAAACTTCTAGAAACATGTAGATAAACTTCCTTTGACAAAATGACCATATTAGCTTTCAAATGCCCTCTTCTGCTTTTGCATAATATATATTATGCAAAATATATGTAGAAGTTATTTTTCTAAAGCATCTGCATCAAAGTCACCTAGAGTGATAAAAATGCATATATCCCCAGACTACTGATTCATATTCTTTTGACTGAGGCTAGTGAATCTGTACCAAGATGTTTTATCCTGTTCTATACTTAAGACCCTTTTTTCTTTTTAAGATTTTATATATTTATTTGAGAGAGAGAGCATGTGAGAGAGAAAGAGAGCAAGCACACACATATGAGCAGAGGGAGGAACAAAAGGAAAAGCAGGTTCCTGCCAAGCAGGGAGCCCAACACGGGGATTAGCCCAGGACCCTGAGATCATGACTTGAGCCAAAGGCAGACACTTAACTGACTGAGCCACCCAAGGCACCCCTACTTTAGGAACTTCGATGTTGATTTGTTTCCTTGGTGTTTTTTAATTGAGATATAATTAACAAAATTTTTTTAGTTTCAGATGTATAATAAAATGATTTGATATATTGCAAAATGATCACAATAAGTCTTATTAATATCCATCAGCAGAACTTTTAAGATCTACTCTCAGAAACTTTCAAATATGCAAGAGTTTTTTGTTTTTGTTTTTTATAATTTTTTTATTATGTGATGTTAGTCACCATACGGTACATCATTAGTTTTTCATATAGTGTTCCAAGAGTCATTGTTTGCATATAACACCTGGTGCTCCATGCAATACATGCCCTCCTTAATACCCATCACCGAGCTTACCCATCCCCCTCCCCTCTAAAATCCTCAGTTTGATTCCTGGAGTCCATAGTCTCTCATGGTTCATGTCCCCTTCTGATTTCCAACCCCCTTCATTTTTCACTTTCTTCTCCTAATGTCTTCCATGCTATTCCTTATGTTCCACAAATAAGTGAAACCATATGATAATTGTCTTTCTCTGTTTGATTTATTAAAGTCACTACCCAAAAAACAAATACCAAGTGAAAAAATGGGCAGAAGACATGAACAGACACTTCTCCAAAGAAGACATACAGATAGTTAACAGACATATGAAAAAATGTTCAGCATCATTAGCCATCAGGGAAATTCAAATCAAAACCACATTGAGACACCACCTTACACCAGTCAGAATGGCTTAAATTAACAAGTCAGAAAACAACAAATGTTGGTGAGGATGCAGAGAAAGGGAACCTTCTTACACTGTTGGTGGAAATGCAAGCTGGTGCAGCCACTTTGGAAAACAGTGTGGACTTTCCTCAAAAAGTTAAAAATAGAGCTACCCTACGACCCAGCAATCACACTACTGGGTATTTACCCCAAAGATACAAATGTAGTGAAAAGAAGGGGCACATGCACCACAATGTTCATAGCAGCGATATCCACAATAGCTAAACTATGGAAAGAGCTGAGATACCCTTCAACAGGCGAATGGATAAAGAAGATGTGGTCCATATACACAATGGAATATTACTCAGCCATCAAAAAGGATGAATACCCAGCATTTGCATTATCATGAATGGAACTGCAAGAGGTTTTTTTTTTTTTACAGATTTTATTTATTTGAAAGAGAAAGAGCACAAGTGGGAGGAGGGGCAAGGGAGAGGGACAAGCAGACTCCCTGCTGAGTGGAGAGCCCAACATGGGGCTCAAGCCCAGGACCCCCAAGATCATGACCTGAACCAAAGTTAGACGCTTAACTCACTGAGCCACCCAGGTGCCCCCAAATACGCAATAGAGTATCATGAGGCTGTTGTCACCATGCTGTACATTATATCTGCATGACTTACTTATTTTCTGACTGGAAGTTTATACCTTTTGACCAGTTTCACCCATTTCACCCCTCCCCCAACCCCCACCACTGGCAATTACCAGTGCAATCTCTGTATCTATTGTATTCCACATAGAAGAAAGATCATATAGCGTTTGTCTTTCCCTGTCTGACTTAATTTCACTTAGCTTAATGCCCTCAGGGCCCATCCATGTTGTTGTAAATTATTTTCTTTTTTATGGCTGAGTAATATTCTTCTGTGTGTGTGTGTGTGTGTGTGTGTGTGACTTTATCCTTTCATCTATCAGTGGACACTTAGGTTGTGTGCATTGTTAGGGCCAATTTAATGTTAAAACCTGTTTAACTATTAGGGCCTGCTTAGCCAGAGCAACTCTATATTGCCGAGGTAGCCATATTGTTGTTTACATCCACGGACTTCATTCCGGGAATAAATGCCCCAGTAGTTCCTGGTATGGTTCCGGGTATCTATTTCAGGAGCAAACGCCTTAACAATAGAAGCCACATACCTTGGGTCTGCGGTTATGCCCTATAAAACCAGCCTGTGAGATCGGGATGGGGTCACTCTCTTCGGAGGCGGCCCTGGCCGGTCAGTCTGACTTCTAATGCTTGGCATAGAATAAAGCTCTACATAACTTTCACTTTGTTTCAGTCTCGTTCCCCTGGCCAGTCAGTCTGACTTCTAATGCTTGGTATAGAATAAGGCTTTGCATAACTTTCACTTTGTCTCAGTCTCATTCCTTTGATAACGGACCCCAACATGCATGTCTTGGCTATTGTAAATAATGCTGCAAAGAACATGGGAGTGCATATATTTATTTGAGTTAGTATTTTTGTTTCTTTCAGATAAATTACCCAGAAGGAATTGCTGGATGATTAGGTAGTTCTATTTTTAACTTTTTGAGGAACCTTCATACTGTTTATTGCAGATGCTGTACCAATCTACATTCCCACCAACAGTGTACAAGGGTTTCCTCTTCTCCATATCCTCTCTTACTAACACTTGTTATTTCTTGCCTTTTTGAAAAGGGCCATTCTGACTGGTGTAAGGTGACAGTTCGTTATGGTTTTGATTTGCATTTCCCTGATGATAAATGATGTTGAGCATATTATGTCTGTTGGCACACTTATATGTCTTTGGAAAAAAATGTCTATTTAGATCTCTGCTTACTTTTATTTTTTTTTAAAGACTTTATTTATCTGAGAGAGAGAGACCATGAGAGGGGAGAGGATCAAAGGGAGAAGCAGAAGGAGACATCCTGCTGAGCGGGGAATCTGATTCCTGGGACTCCAGCATCATGACCTGAGCTGAAGGCAGTTGCTTAACCAACTGAGCTACCCAGGCACCCTCTGCTCACTTTTAAGTCAGATTGGTTTTTTTGCTATTGAGTTGTAAAGTTTTTTTTATATTTTAGACATTTTATCAGATAAATGATTTACAAATATTTTCTCCCATGCAGTAGGTATCCCTTTATTATGTTGATGGTTTCCTTTGCTGTGCAGAAGCTTTTTACTTTGATTTAGTCCTACTTGTTTATTTTTGTCCTTGTCACTTTTGTATTTGGTGTCAAAACCAAAAAGTCATCACAAAGACTGATGTCAAGAGTTTACCACCGGTGTTTTCTTCTAAGAGTTCTAAGTTTCAGGTCTTACATTCAAGTCTTTAATCTATTTTGGGTTAATTTTTATGTATGCCTGTTTGTTTATTTTAGCTTTTGTTGCCTGTACTTCTGGTGACTACCCAAGAAATTATCACTAAGACAATGTCAAAGATCTTTTTCCCTGCGTTTTCTTCTGGGAGTTTTATGATTTCAAACCTTAACATCTAAATCTTTGCTCTGTTTAAGGTTAATTTTTGTGAGTGGTATAAGATAGTGGGCCAGTTTCATTCTTTTGCATGTAGCTGTCCTGTTTTTGTTTGTTTGTTTGTTTGTTTTTTAGCTTAGATGGTTGTCACAGGTTTGGGGGGTTTTTTTTGGTAATTTTATTTTTTCAGTGTCCCAAGATTCATTGTTTATGCACCACACCCAGTGCTCCATGCAATGGGTGCCCTCCTTAATACCCACCACCAGACTCACCCAACCCCCCACCACCCCCCTCCAAAATCCTCAGTTTGTTTCTCAGAGCCCACAGTCTCTCATGGTTCATATCCACCTCTGATCTCCTCCAACTCACTTCTCCTCTCCAACTCCCAATGTCCTCCATGTTATTCCTTATGCTCCACAAGTAAGTGAAACCATATGATATTTGATTCTCTCTGCTTGACTTATTTCACTCAGCATAATCTCCTCCAGTCCTGTCCATGCTGATACAAAAGTTGGGTATTCAGCCTTTCTGATGGAGGCATAATATTCCATTGTATATATGGACCATATCTTCTTTATCCATTCATCCATTGAAGGGCACCTTGGCTCTCTCCACAGTTTGGCAACTCTGGCCATTGCTACTATGAACACTGGCATAAAGATGACCCTTCTTTTCACTACATCAGTATCTTTGGGGGAAATATCCAGTTGTCCAATTGCAGGGTCATAGGGTAGCTCTATTTTTAATTTCTTAAGGAATCTCCACACTGTTTTCCAAAGTGGCTGTACCAACTTGCATTCCCACCACACGCAGTAAACAACAAGTGTTGAAGATGATGTGGAGAAAGGGGAACCCTCAACATCATTTATTAAAGAGGCTATCTTCCCACTTTTTTTTTTGTTCCTTTGTCATAAATTAATTGACTATATATTCACGTGTTTATTTCCAGGCTCTCTATTCTGTTTCAGTTGATCCATGTGTCTGTTTTTATGCCAATACCACTATTTGATTACTATAGCTTTGTAATATAGTTTGAAATCAGAAAATGTGGTGCCTCCAGCTTTATTCTTCTTTCTCAAGGTTGCTTTACCTTTTGGGGGGTCTTTTGTATTTCCATACAAATTTTAGGACCATTTATTCTATTTCTGTGAAAAATACCTTTGGAATTTTGATAGGGATTGCATTGGATCTGTAGATAACCTTGGATAGTATGGACAACTTAACAATATTAATTCTTCTAATCCATTAGCATGGAATACTTTTCCCACTTATTTATGTGATCTTCAATTTCTTTCATCAGTGTCTCATAATTTTCAGTGTACAAGTTTGTCATCTCCTTGCTTTAATTTAATCTTATTTTATTTTTTGATGCAATTGTAAATGGGATTTTTAAAATTTCCCTTTCTGACAGCTATTTATGTATATAAATGCAACAAATTTTTATATGTTCATTTTGTATCTTGCAGCTTTACTGAATTTAGTTATTCTAACTTTTTGGTGAAGTCTTCAGGGTTTTCTATATATAATATTATGTCATCTGCAAATAGGGAACAGTTTTACTTCTTCCTTTTTATTTGGATGCTTTTTATCTTTTTCTTATCTACTGACTCTGACTAGGACTTCCAATACTATGTGGAATTAAAGTAGTGAGAGAGGCCATTCTTGTCTTGTTCCTGATCTTAGAGGAAAAGCTTTCAGTTTTTCACCATTGGGTAAGATGTTAGCTGTTGCCTTGTCACATATGGCCTTTATTATGTTGAGGTACATTCCCTCAATACCTAGTATGTTGAGAGTTTTTATCCTCATTTTGTTGACATGGTGTGTTGCATTGATTAATGTTTACCCATTATAATCCTAGAATAAATCCCACTTGAACACAGTGTATGATCTTTCTAATATCTTATGAATTCAGTTTGCTAATATATTGTTGAGCATTTTTATATCTGTGTTCATCAGGGGTATTAGCCTGTTATTTCTTTTCCTTGTGGCACCCTTGTCTGGTTCTGGTATCAGGGCAATGCTGAACTCATATAATGTTTGGAAGTATTCCCTCCTCTTCTATTTTTTGGAAGAGTTTGAGAAGGAATTGGCATAAATAAATGTTTGGTAGATTTCACCAGTGACACCATCTGGTCCTGGACTTTTTGTTGATTGGAAGGTTTTAATTACTGCTTCAACCTCCTTCCTAGTAATTGATCTGTTCAGATTTTCTGTTTCCTCATGATTTAGCCTTAGTAGGTTGTAGGTTTCTAGGAATTTATCTGTTTCTTCTAGGCTGTGCACTTTATTGCCATATCATTTGATTTTTTTATTTTATGGTATCGGTTTTAACATTGCTTTCATTTCTGATTTTATTTGAGTCCTCTTTTTTTATAGATGGGTCTCTCTAAGGTTGTCGATTTTGTTTCTCTCTCAGAAAACCACCTCTTAATTGTTGAATTGCTATACTGTACACTACAAAGTAATATAACATTGTATATTAACTACACTGGAATTAATATTTTAAAAATATCACCTCTTAGTTTCATAGATATTCTTTATTGTCTTTTTAGCCTCTATTTCATGTATTTCTGCTCAGATCTGTGTTATTTTCTTCCTCTACTGACTTTGGGTTTTGTTTGTTGTTTTCCTACTTTGCTGAGGTGTAAAGTGAGGCTATTTATTTGAGATCTTTCTTGTTTCTTGATATATGCATTTATTGTTATGAAGTTCTCTCTTAGAACAGCTTTTGCTACATCCCATAAATTTGGTATGTTGTATTTACATTTTCATTTTTCTCCAGGTAATTTTTTTAATTCTCTTTTGATTTCTTACTTGACCCTTTGGTTGTTCAATACCATGTTGTTTAATCTCCATGTATGTGTGAATTTTCCAATTTTCTTCTTGTAATTGATTTTTAGTTTTATATCGTTGTGGTCAGAGATGGTTAATATAATTTCAGACTTCTTAAATTTATTAAGACTTGTGGCTTCATATATGACCTATCCTGGAGAATCTTCCATGTGTACTTGACAATATATGTATATGACTTTGAAAATTCAAAATGTATGTTTGTATGTCATTTTAGTCTGATCCTAATGTATTGCTTATCTGTAATATTTGTTGTCAGAAACTGCAAATAGATTTTTCTCCCTTGGACCTCAAAATAGAAGAATATCTTCCTAAAAAAGAGAAGTAAAGAAAATATCTAATACTGCAAGCTCAAATCACAGCTAAATCATTAGGTTATTGACTACCTGTTCACTCTGTAGAAATGTCCAGGAAATTAGATTTTGTGGTGTGTCACCTAACGTTAATATAAACAAGATTTTTTTTAATGTTCTCCCTTTCGATTCAAAAGACATTCAAACAACGTAAATGAGAAATGTAATTTATTTAAGAGAAAACATAATGTTGAACCATCTAAGTAATGATTAGAAGTATAAGGTGTTAAGATGTCCTCCTATTACTGTTTGGTACTGGTCCTCTCCACATCGTGGCCAAGTAAGGTATTCCCTTCCTAGTACTCCATTGTTGAGAGCCTCCTCCCCCATTCACATAGGCACATCCAAAGCACCATGTTAGGATAACCAAATCCTGCCTCCCCCCTGAGTTGATGTATTTACACTACTTATGCACTGATGTCATTTTTGTATGGGGGAATTAGTACTGGTTGGGAAAGAAAAGTTAGTCTTCCTCCAGGTGGCTGAAGCTCTAACATGTAAAGCTTGGGAGCAGCTAGCAGCTGTTTTCCACCACAGGGAGAAAGCCACACTGCCATGAGAGAAAAGAATGGTACTGACCTACAAGAAAAGGCTAGAGAAGAGAAGACAATGGTCCTTACTCTGTGTGAATCCTAAGCTCCACTACTTCATGTGACTCACTGCACTTCTGCAGCTGTGTCTCCAGTATGCTTAGATTTTTCTTTATTAAAAAGTAAGAGATGAGTTTCTGTCCTTGACAACTGAAAAAGTAATACCTTCAGTCTTATAGGAAAAAATTCAATTTTGATGACCCTCTTTTGAAAGGGTTGTAGAAAGGATCAATGAAAACTGTTATAAAGAAATAGTAAACAGGATCATGGAGGAAGCTTCCAGAGCTTGATCATTGTTAAGTAAAGAAAGAATTTTATAACCTTCTCCAGTGCTACAAAAAGAAGGTCTTTAATGTTGTTTTCACCAGAATAAATGTAGTAAGATCAAAACTAATATTTTTTTCTATTAGACATAACTTCAGACTCCTGCAACGCTGTTGGTATGACCACCCTAGACTGTGTGTCTTTGTTGAAGAGCAAATCCAGTTGCTCAGTCCAGTGTTTTGCTTCCTTTCCCTTAGGTCAGGTGTTCACTCTTGGCTCTGTCACCCACCAAGGCAGTGGGAGGAGAATCATGACCTCGGGAGGACGCAGACTCTAGAAGCCTATGGGCCCACAGATGGCCACAAGAAGGTGCCATGTTTTAGGGCCCTGGAAGTCAGCACCTCACATTGCTTTCCATGACCCCCTTAAGTTTTTATGATGTCGATAGTTGAGTTATAAACAGCTTAGCACCTTTCTTTTCTGATCCTACTTCTCTCTTCAGTTCCCAGCTGCTTTGGGGTCATCCCTATAATACCAGCTTCACATGGGACATTTCAACTAGCTGGGCCTTCCAGGCTCAACTGGCCCTTCTACTCCATGAACCCAAGAACATTTGGTTATCAGAGGACTGTAGAGGCAGCAAAGCCTTGAAAAATGTAGAATCCCGTGGGATAACATGAAAATATCCTCAGAGAAACAAAGACACGCAGACCTAATGAAGCAGTAATAGAAGTTAGCCACAATCTGAGAGAAGGTTGCAGAAGTCTATTAGTGGAGAGGATTTGCATAATGATTTGACTCAGCTGGAAAGATGGGCTCTTTAAGTCCTGGAATCCCTGTTATTGCAACCATAAAAGAGGGTCCTACTTGTCCCTCCTTTGGGACACCTCCTGACCAAGTAGCTATCCATGTGTAACCTTAGTCAGCTAGAAAAGCAACCCCCAATTATTTGGAATAATATAGTTATCCCTTTAGAGGGTATTTATGTTTTAATCCCAGAAAAAAGTAGAATTATGTACATAAATAATAAACAAAACATATAATATTGAAATTTCTGTTTTAGGTTCAGAAATAATTTATTCATGTTTGATATTTCAAGAATTAGTAGTGTTTTAGAGAATTTGGTCTCTTAGAATAAGAGATCAACTTTGTGATTCCAATTTAAAATGCAGGTTAGAGGGGTACCTGAGTGGCTCATTGGTTAAGCATCTGAGTCTTAATTTTGGCTCACATCATGACCTCAGGGTCTTGAGATCAAGCCCAGAGTCTGGCTCCATGTTCAGCAGGGAGTCTGCTTGGGATTCCCTCTCTCCTTTCCTCTCTACCCCACCCCCTCCCATGCACATATGTCCATGTGCACTTTCTCTAAAATAAATCAGTCTTTAAAAAATAAAATAAAATGTAGTTTAGAATTGATTTTTATCTGGCATTTTAGATTTTGAGGAATGTAGGGTGAAGTTTTAGTAAATTCATAAAATCGAAACATGTAAGAGGATTTAATATTCACTGTGTTTGTTTAATTGATCAGATTTATAAGAATTTTTAAAGCATTTTAAAGATTTTGTTAATCAGATCAGCAGTCACTGAACAACTTAGAAAATCATTACATTAGAGGTATAAATGCAGTTTAAGATGTTAAAGGAAATTAATTAAGCTGCAAGAACCCTTTTAAAAATAAGTGTTAATTGTTAAAATTTGATATATTAGAATAAGATTTGGGAGTTGAACTCAAATCAGTAAATATAAGAAATTGGGTTTAAAATTAGTGATTTTAATTGGATATTAATTTTTCAAAAGTAGTTTTGGTTATTTTTCTGTACACAAAAGAAGATAAGACCTACATTGAAATTTGGACCTACATTGAAATTTTTAGACTTTTAAGTGAATAACTACTGGAAAATGGGTTTAATCCCAGTGAGAATTAGTCCATGTACAGCTGGGGTTGGTCCCCAAGACTGTAGAAAGTCCAAGGACCCAGCTACTGAATGGGGTGAGGTTAAGACCAAAGAGAGAGTTCTGGGGACCCACTCCCACTTGTGGCATTCTGGGACAGGTTCTGTTTACTTAGGGCTCCCCAAGATCTCACAGAAATTGGGATCTGGCCCATCCCCTTGATGAACCTTTGCAACTCCAGGGTGGGCCCAACCCAGAGCAATGACCCCGGCCCTATATGTCCTCCAGCCCAGATATTTCAGCAGGTTAAAGTGGCTGGTACTTCTTCAGGCATATAGCCTGTAACTGAATACATGCCAGGTTGTTGCCATATCTGAAAACACAAGCCTGAAATGACTCATCATTTACAACGTATGAAGACACTTGTATCCCATCTCATCTTCAGTAAAAATGGTTATTTAATTGATGTATTTATTGCATAGCTATCAAGTTGTTCCATCTTTAGGTCCTTCTGTTTCTGCATCTGTGTCTTGAACAGTAAGCTCTCCAAAGACAGGATTTTTTTTTAAGTTAATATTTTTACTTTTCATCACCCAGGAAAGCCCACGCACCATTCTAGCCAGGAGAGTACCTAAGGACATAATGAGTACTGCTGCTTTTCAAATAATAGTGAGTTCTTGACATATTACTAACCCATGAAACTTTTAGGTACTGTCCTAAATTCTGTGTGCTGAGTGGAGGCATTGTTATTGCAAGAGTAATCTCAACAATCAACATTTTTCCCCAGTGAGGCAGATTTATGGAAAAGATTAGGTCCATCTTTGCGCTTTAGAATGTACAATGACAATGACGTCTGTGTGTTCTGGGGAAGGCTTGATGGAGCTTTTGTTCAGCCTTGGTCTTTGTTCTGTGAAGCGGTTAGTTGATCTCTTCTGATGTCGGCAGCCTTGTGTTTCTGGCACAAGCATTACGGAGGCATTCAGTAGTTCTGTTTTAAGTGAGTTAACAGATAATACTTCAAGAAGAAACTTACGTAAGTCACAGCAATGATAGGAACTGATGAGGATTCAAGGCTAAAAAGCACATTTTGTTATTATCATAGATTTTCAGATAACATAGTAAAAAATTATTGAGAGGGGAACACAGCAGTGGAAAGTTATGCTTTAGGGTTTCCATTATTCACATTATTTTCCAGTCAAAGGTTAATTGAGAGGACATAGTCAGTATACTTTAGCCAAAACAGTTGTATAAAATGAGGAAAAAGTGAATGCTGTTCTGATTATTAATATGGGAGGGGGATAAAACAAAGAGAAAAGAATATTCCTTTGTGTTAATTCTGCCTCTCCCACTAGCTTTCTTGGTGCAAATTCTACAAGGCCTAATATTCTGGGTCTTGGTTTCCATGGTTTTTTAGAATCCTAGATTGGGGGGGGGGGGCTGGAAGGTTGTAAGCATTTATTTCACAGAAAGTACAAAGGAGAGTTTGGGGTTTTTTTAAAATTCCAGTATAGTTAACATACAGTGTTACGTTAGTTTCAGGTTTACAATATAGTGATTCAACAATTCTATACTGTCCTCAGTGCTCACCACAGTAAGTGTACTCTTAACCTCCTTCACCTGTTTTATCCACCTCCCCTCTGGTAACCATCAGTTTGTGCTCTATAGTTAAGAGTCTGTGTTGGAGGTTGTCTATTTTCCTTTGTAAGTTTCCTTCACTATGTTTCTCAAATTCCACCTGTGAGTGAAATCATAAGGTGTTTGTTTACTCTGATTGAGTTATTTCTGTTAGCATTATAACCTCTAGATCCATCACTGTTGTTAGAAATGGTAATATTTCATTCTTTGTTATGTCTGAATAATCTTCCATTGTATGCAGATGCCACCTCTTCTGTGTCCATTTATCTCTTGATGGACACTTGGACTGCTTCCATAATATGACTATTGTAAATAATGCTGTAAGAAACATAGGGTGAATATACCCTTTTGAATTAGTGTTTTTGTATTCTCTAGGTAAATACCCAGAAGTGTGATTACTGGATCATACAATTGTACTATTTTTAACTTTTTGAGGAAACTCCATATTGTTTTCCACTGTGGTGCACCAGTTTGCATTCCTACAAACAGTGCAAGTGGCACCAACATTCGCTGTCTCTTGTGTTGTTGATGTTAACCATTCTGACAGGTGTAAGCTGATATCTCGTGGTTCTGATTTGCATTTCCCTGATGATCAGTGATGTTGAGCATCTTTTCATGTGTCTGTTGGCCATCTGGATGTCTCCTTTGGAGAAATGTCTGTTCATTTCTTCTGCTCATTTTTAAATTGGATTATCTGGGTTTTTTGGTGTTGAGATGTATAAGTTCTTCATATATTTTGAATACTAACCCTTTATCAGATATATCACTTGCATATATCTTCTCCCATTGAGTAGGTTGTCTTAGTTTTGTTGATAATTCCCTTCACTGTGTGGAAGCTTTTTATTTGATGTAATCCCAATGGTTTATTTTTGCTTTTGTTTCTCTTGCCTTAGGAGACACATCTAGAAAGTAGCTGTTTTGGCTGATGTCAAAGAAGTTACTGCCTGTGTTCTCTTCTAGGATTTTTAAGGATTTAGGTCCTAAGTCCGTTTTGAGTTTCTTTTTTGTGCATAGTGTAACTGAGTGGTCTAGTTTCAGTCTTTTGCATGTAGCTGTCAAGTTTTCCCAACACCATTTGTTGAAGAGACTTTTTCCCATTGCATATTTTTGCCACCTTTGTCAAAGATTAATTGACCATATAATCATGGGTTTAGGTCTAGGCTTTTTATTTTGTTGTTTTCTATATATCTCTTTTTGTGCTAGTACCATACTGTTTTGATTATGACAGCTTTGTGGTATCTCAAAATTGAGAATTGTGACACTTCAGCTTTGTTTTTCTTTTTTAAGACTGCTTTGGCTCTTCGGGATCTTTTGTGGTTCCATACAAATTTTAAGGTTGTTTATTCTAGTTCTGTGAGAAATGCTGTTGGTATTTTGACAGAGATTGCATTACATCTATAGATTGCTTTGGGTAGTATGGACATTTTAACAATATTTATTCTTTCAATCCATGAACATGGAATATCTTTCCATTTATGTCATCTTCAGTTTCTTTCCTCAGTGTTCTATAGTTTTCAGAATACATGTGTTTCACCTCCTTGGTTAAGTTTATTCCTAGGGTTGTTTTTTTTTTTTTTTGATGCAATGTAAATGGGATTGTTTTCTTGATTTCTCTTTCTGCTGCTTCATTATTAGTGTATAACAATGCAACAGATTTCTATACATTGATTTTGTATCCTGTGACCTGACCTTACTGACTTCATTCATCAGTGTTAGCAATTTTTTGGTGAAGCCCTTTGGGTTTTCTAAATATAGTATCATTTCATCTGAAAATAGTGAAAGTTTTACTTCTTCCTTACCATTTGGATGCCTTTTATTCCTGTTTCTTGTCTGACTGCTGTGCCTAGGACTTCCAGTACTATGTTTAATAAAAGTGGTAGGAGTGAACATCTTTGTCTTGTTCCTGACCTTAAGGTGGAAAGTTCTCAGTTTTCTACTATTGAATAAAATGTTAGTTGTGGGTTTTTCAAAGATGGCCTTTATTATGTTGAGGTATGTTCCCTCTAAATCTACTTTATTTTGTTGTTGTTGTTGTTGTTGTTTTTAAAGATTTTATTTATTTATTTGACAGACAGAGATTACAAGTAGGCAGAGAGGCAGGCAGAGAGAGAGGAGAAAGGAGGCTCTCCACGGAGCGGAGAGCCCGATGCGGGGCTCGATCCCAGGACCCTGGGATCATGACCTGAGCCGAAGACAGGGGCTTTAACCCACTGAGCCACCCAGGCGCCCCTAAATCTACTTTGTTGAGGGTTTTTATCATGAATGGATGTTGTACTTTGTCAAATGCTTTTTCTGTGTCTTTTGAAACAATCATATGTTCTTAACATTTTCCCTTATTGATGTGGTGTATCACATTGATTGATTTGCAAATATTGAACAACCCAAGCAACCTGGGAATAAATCCTTCTTGATCATTGTGAATGATTCCCTTCATTGTATTGTTGGATTCTGTTTGCTAATATTTTGTTGAGGATATTTGCATCTATGTTCATCAGAGGTATTGACCTATAGTTCTTTTTTTATAGTGTCTTTATCTGGGTTTGATATCAGGGTAATGCTGGCCTCATAGAATGAACTTGGTAGTTTTCCTTCCTCTTCTATTTTTTTGGAATAGTTTGACCTCTTCTTTAAATGTTTGGTAGAATTCACCTGTGAATCCATCTGCTCCTGGACTCTTGTTGGTTGGGAGGTTTTTTTTTATTATGAATTCAATCTCCTTGCTGGTATCAATCAATTCAAATTTCATCTTTCTTCCTGATTCAGTTTTAGGAGGTTATATGTTTTTAGGGGTTTTATCCATTTTTTCCTAGGTTGTCCAATATTTTGGCATATAGTTTTTATAATCCTTTGTATATCTGTTGTATTGGTTATTATTTCTTGTCTTTCATTTCCGATTTTGCTTGAGCATGTTCTCTCTCTTTCTGATAAGTCTGGCTAAAGGTTTATCAATTTTGTTGATCTTTGCAAATAACCAGCTCCTGGTTTCATTGATCTATTTTTTTTAATTTCTATTTCACTTATTTCTGCTCTAATTTTTTTATTTTTTTATTTTTTTAAATCCTATTTAAATTCAATTAGTTAATATATAGTGTATCATTGGTTTCAGCGGTAGAGTTCAGTTATTCATCTGTTGCATATAACACCCAGTGCTCATTATATCACATGCCTCCCTTAATGTCCATCACCCAGTTGCCCAATTCCCCTGCTCACCTTCCCTCCAGCAGCCCTCAGTGTTTCCTATAGTTAAGAGTCTCCTATGGTGTGTCTCCTTCTCTGATTTCGTCTTACTTTATTTTTCCCTCCTTTCCCTTATGATCCTGTTTTGTTTCTTTTTTCCAAAATATGCTATTTATTTATTCATTTATTTATCAGAGAGAGAGAGAGAGAGAGAGAACACATGTAGGGGGAGCTTCAGAAGCAGAGGGAGAAGCAGGCTCCCCACTGAGCAGGGAGCCCGATGTGGGACTCAATCCCAGGATCCTGGGACCATGACCTGAGACAAAGGCAGTCATTTAACCAGCTGAGCCACCCAGGCATCCCTATCCTGTTTTGTTTCTTAATATACACATATGAGTGAAATCATATGATAATTGTCTTTCTCTGATTGACTCACTTCGCTTAACATAATACCCTCTAGCTCTATCCATGTTATGCAAATAGTAATGTTTCATTTGTTTGATGGATGATTAATATTCCATTGTGTGTGTGTGTGTGTGTGTGTGTGTACATATATATCCCACATCTTCTTTATCCATTCATCTGCCGTTGGACATCTCAGCTCTTTCCATAGTTTGGCTATTGTAAACATTGGTGCTATGAACATTGGGGTGCAGGTGCCCCTTCACATCACTATGTTTGTATCTTTTGGGTAAATACCTAGTAGTGCAAATGTTGGGTCACTAGGTAGCTCTATTTTTAACTTTTTGAGGAATCTCCATGTTGTTTTCCAGAGTGGCTGTACTTGCTTGAATTCTCACCAACAGTGTAGGAGGGTTCCCCTTTTTCCACATCCTTGCCAACAACTGTTGTTTCCTGACTTGTTAATTTAAGCCATTCTGACTGGTGTGACATGGTATCTCATTGTGGTTTTGATTTGTATTTCCCTGTTGCCAAGTGATGTGGAGCATTTTTTTTATGTGTCTGTTGGCCATTTGTATGTCTTTTTTGGAGAAATGTCTGTTCATATCTTCTGCCAATTTCTTGACTGGATTGTTTGTTTTTTGGGTGTTGAGTTTGATAAGTTCTTTATAGATTTTGGATACGGGCCCTTTATCTGATAAGACATTTGCAAATATCTTCCCTATTCTGTAGGGAGTCTTTTGATTTTATCAATTGTCTCCTTTGCTGTGCAAAAGCTTTTTATCTTGATGAAATCCGAATAGTTCATTTTTGCCTTTGTTTCCCTTGCCTTTGGAGACATATCCAGCAAGAAATTGCTGCAGCCTAGGTTGAAGAGGTTGCTGCCTATGTTCTCCTTTAGGATTTTGATGGATTTCTGCTCACATTTGGTTCTTTCATCCAGTTTGAGATTATTTTTGTGTACGGTGTAAGAAAATGGTCCAGTTTCATTCTTCTTTTTTTTTATTAACATATATTGTATTATTTGCTTCAGAGGTACAGGTCTGTGAATCATCAGTCTTACACAATTCACAGCACTCACCATAGCACATACCCCCCACAATGTCCATCACCCAGCCACCTTATCCCTCCCCCCACCCTCCAGCAGCCCTCAGTTTGTTTCCTGAGATTAAGAGTCTCTTATGGTTTGTCTCCCTCCCTGGTCCCATCTTGTTTCATTTTTCCCTCCCTTCCCCCCACAAACCCCCACCCTGCCTCTCAAACTCCTCATATCAGAGAGATAATATGATCATTGTCTTTCTCTGATTGACTTATTTTGCTTAGCATAATACCCTCTAGTTCCATCCACGTCATTGCAAGTGGCAAGATTTTGGTTTTTTGATGGCCGCATAGTATTCCATTGCATATATATACCAAATCTTCTTTATCCATTCATCTGTTGATGGACATCTAGGTTCTTTCCACAAGATCAGTTGGGAGAGTTTTAGACTGAAGATCTAAAGGTCCCTGGTTCAATCCCAGGTTTTGGCAGTGGTTTTAGATGCCACCATCAGTGGCATCCCCTTTCGCTGGACGACACCAGTCTCATTACAACAGTTTCATTCTTCATTTTTCTGGATATGTGGCTGTCCAATTTTCCCAACACCATTTGTTGAAGAGACAGTCTTTTTTCCATTGCATATTCTTTCCTGCTTTGTCAAAGATTAGTTGACCATAGAGTTGAGGGTCCATGTCTGAGTTTTCTATTCTGTTCCATTGATCTATGTGTCTGGGTTTTTTTGTGCCAATACCATACTGTCTTGAGGATTACACCTTTGCAATAGAGCTTGAAGTCCAGAATTGTGATGCCACCAGCTTTGGTTTTCTTTTTCAACATTCCTCTGGCTATATCACTGGTCTTTCTGGTTCCTTACAAATTTTAGGATTATTTGTTCCAGCTCTGTGAAAAATGTCGATGATATTCTGATAGGGATTGCACTGAATGTGTACATTGCTCTGGGTAGCATAGACATTTTAGCAATATTTGTTCTTCAAATCCATAAGCATGAAATGTTTTTCCATTTCTTTGTGTCTTCCTCAATTTCTTTCATACGTGTTCTACAGTTTTCAGAGTACAGGCCCTTTACCTCTTTGGTTAGGTTTATTCCTAGGTATCTTGTGATTTTGGGTGAATTTGTAAATGGGATCGATTCCTTAATTTCATTTTCTTGTCTCATTGTTAGCATGTAGAAATGTAACTAATTTCTGTGCATTGATTTTATACCCTGCCACTGAATTCCTATATGAGTTCTAGCAGTTTTGGGGTGGAGCCTTTTGGGTTTTCCACAGAGTATCATGTCATCTCCAAAGAGTCAGAGGTAAGAATTTGACTACTTCTTTGCTGATTGGGATGCCTTTTATTTCTTTTTGTTATCTGATTGCTGAGACAAATACTTCTAGTACTGTGTTGAACAACAGTGATGGTGGACATCCCTGTCATGTTCCTAAATTCATATCTTTCAATAATTACTCTGAATGTAAATGGATTAAATCAAAAGACATAGGGTATCAGATTGGATAATAAAACAAGACCTACCAATATGATGCCTATAAAAGACTCATTTTAGACCCCAAAACACCTCCAGACTGGAAGGGGTTTAAAACCATTTAAAATGCTAATGGAAATCAAAAGAAAGCGGGGTAGCAATCCTTATATCGCACAGATTAGATTAAGCCAAGGACTGTAATAAAAGATGAAGAGGAACAGTATATCATAATTAAAGGGGCTATCCAACAAGAAGATCTAACAACTGTAAATATTTATGCCTGATTAATAAATAATTGGGCATAATAATAAGTATTTATAATGTTAATATATTTTATTTATTTTTATTTTTATTTTGCTATTATAATTAATATTAATATCATTAATAAATATTAATTAATAAGAAACTTAAACACCTTGCTAATAATACAATAATACTAGGGAACTTTAACACCCCCCTCACTGAAATGGGCAGATCATCTAAGCAGAAGATCAAACAAGGAAACAAGGGCTTTAAATGATGCACTGGTCCAGATGGACTTCACAGGTATATTCAGAGCATTTCATCCTAAAGCAACAGACGCACATTCATCTCAAGTGCACATGGAACATTCTCCAGAATAGATCACATCCTGGGTCACAAATCAAGTCTCAACTGGTATCTAATTTTTTTATTTCCTTCTTTCTACTGGTTTTGAGTTTTCTTTGTTCTTTTTCTAGCTCCTTTAGGTGTAAAGTTGGATTATTTATTTGAGATTTTTCTTACTCCTTGAGGTAGGCCTTTATTGCTATAAACTTCCCTCTTTAAAATAGCTTTTGCTGCATCCCAAAGATTTTGGACCATTGTATTTTCATTTTCATTTGTTTCCATGTATTTTTTTTATTTCTTCTTAGAGTACTTGGTTGACCCATTCATGTTTAACAGCATGTTATTTAAATTCCATGTATTTGTGTTACTTTCAGATTTTTTCTTGTGGTTGATTTCTAGTTTCGTAGCATTGTGGACAGAGAAAATACACGGTGTGACTTTAATCTTTTTTAATTTGTTGAGACTTATTTTGTAGCCTAATATGTTTTGGAGAATGTTTCATATGCTTTTGAAAGAATGTGTATTCTGCTGTTTTGGGATGGAATGTTCTGAGTGTATCTGTGATGTCCCTCTGGTCCAACGTGTCATTCAATGCCATTGCTTCCTTGTTGATTTTCTGTTTAGATGATCTGTCCATTGATATAAGGGGGTGTTAAAGTCCACTACTATTATCATATTACCATGGATTGCTTCCTTTGTGTTTGTTATTAACTGCTTTGTTTTTGGGTGCTCCCATGTTGTGTGCTTAAATATTTACAGTTGTCATATTTTCTTGTTGGATTGTTCCCTTTATGATAATATCCTTCTTTGTTTCCTGTTAGAGTCTTTGTTTGGCAATCTGTTCTGTTCAATATAAGTATTGATACCCTGGCTTTCTTTTCACATCCGTTTGAAAGATAAATGCCTATCCATCCTCTCACTTTCAATCTGCAGGTGTCTTTTTAGGTCTGAAATGAGTCTCTTGCGGGAGCATACAGAGGAGTCTTGTTTTGTTTTTAATCCATTCTGTCACCCTGTGTCTTTTGATTAGCACGTTTAGTCCATTTACATTCAAAGTAATTACTGATAGCTATGTATTTATTACCATTTTGTTACTTGTTTTATGATTGATTTTGTAGTTCTTTGTTCCTTTCTTACCTTTCTCTCCTCTCTCATGATTAGTTGGCTTTTTATTGACATATTTGGATTACTTTCTCTTTATTTTTTGCATATCTATTACTGGTTTTTGATTTGTGGTTACCATTATGTTTGTATATAACATCATCTGCATATAGCAGAAGTTGATGGTGGTTTAAATTTCAACCCATTCTTTACCTCTCTCCCCCACCCCACCCCACCCCCTTTTAGGTATATGGTATCATACTTTACATCTTTTTATTTTGTGAGTCCCTTGACTCACTTTTTACGATATACTTATTTTTACTGATTGTGTTCCTCCTGCTTTTCTTACTCTTATTTATGGTCTTTGCTTTCACTCAAAGAGTTCCCTTTAACATTTTTTTTTCCCTTTAGCATTTTTTGTAGGACTGGTTTAGTGGTCATGAATTCCTTTAACTTCTTTTTTTTCTGTCATCTGCTCAGCTTGGTGACTCTCAGATACTCTGTCCTCCAGGTCACTGATTCATTCTCCTACTTCCTTTAGTCTATTTATCCCATCTAGTGTGTTTTTTTATGTCTTTGTTAAGGGTCTCACTGATGTCCTCCACTTTTCTCAAGTCCAGTGAGTATCTTTATGATCATTACCTTAAATTCTCTGTCAGGCATATTTTATTTAGGTCTCTTGCTATGATTTTGTTTTCTTTCATTTGGGACATATTTCTGTGTCTCCTCATTTTGTCTAACTCTGTGTCTGTTTCTGTGTGTTAGTAAAGTCAGCTACAACTGCCACTCCTGAAAGTAGTGGCCTGTGGTGCCCTGCTGTGCAATGTCCTTTGTTCCCTAGAACCTGGTGTTTCAGGGCTCTCCCCTCTGTGTGTTGCAAGTGCCCTCCTCTTGTGGCTGAGTCATTTTAGTCTTCAGTCATCTGTAATGGCTCTCTTTGCCTGTTGGGGGCAGGGGTTGGTCCCTGTGTTAGTGGGCCAGGCTGGAGCCACCTTTGACGAGTCAAACCAGGCATTTGCCAGAAATGCAGCAGCACCAAACTGCAGGGTACTTTCCTTGTATTGGCCCTTGAGAAGCTTTTGTTGGTGAGTGGGGCCTATAGTCAGACCAGCTGTCTGCCCTTCCACCCACTGCTGGAGCCACAGTCTGGCTGGTATGTGTGATAATCTTTCCCTCTCTCTGGGATAGGAGTCACTTGGGAGTGGTGCTGGCCTCTATCAGGACTGCTTTCAGACTTGCTAAGTAGCTAAGCCTGCAGCACTGCTGTGGATAGACTCCAACCAGGAGTGTATAGAAGGGGACAAATCTTCAGCATGTGCGATAGCAGGATACACAGTGTTAGGAAGGTTTGCACTGGTCTTCTCGGGAAGGGAAACCTGCAGCACTGGGACTGAAGCAGGCCTGTCTAGAGCGGGCAGATCCATTGAAGTATAGGGAGTAAAGAAGGAAGTGTGGTGTTAGCAAGTTAGGTGGCAAGTGTTAGTGCCACACTGGTTCCTGCAGGTGGCCATTTGTTTATGTGGGGGGGGGGGTGAGGGACAGAGGAGGAAAAGGGCACCTTCCAGCTCCGTTCTTCCTGGAAGAGTCTCCCAGTGATCTCTGGCCCTCCAGGACAGGCTCTGAAATTAGTAAACGACTCTCACTCTCGTATACCCCAGGTGTTTTTCAAACTGCTGCGCCTATGCTATATCTCCACAGGCTGTTTTTTGTGCTATTTCCTCTTGCCCTACCAGCTCTCCCATAGCTGAGCCTGCTGATTTTTAAAATTCCAGTTTTTAAGTCTTGCTGATTGTAAGAACTCATGAAATTCAGCCCTTCTTGTTTTTAAAGCCAAATGTTATGGATCTTCATCCTCCCGGCACAGGTCACTGGTGTGATAATCAGTTTCTCCACTTTGAGTCCATGGGTCCCTCCCTCTCATAGACCATATAGTTCAGTTAGCTCCCCAGTGTGTCTCCTACCCTTCCTACCCTCCTCAATGTGGCCTCTTCTCTACATTTATTTGTTTCTTCTACCAGTCTTCAGGTCATTTTCTAGGTTACTTACACTGATGTGAGTGTTATCTAATTGTTAATGTGGACAAGGTGAGCTTAGGGTCCTCCTACTCTATCAACTGTTCAGCAATAGAAAAAGGTTTTTAAAGTTTTTTTTAAATTATGTTCAGTTAGCCACTGTATAGTACATCATTAGTTTTTGATGTAGTATTCAAAGATTCTTTAGTTATATATAACACACAGTGCTCATCATAACAGGTGCCCTCCTCGGTACCCATCACCCTGTTACCTCTCCCCCCTCCTCCTCTCTGAAACACTAAGAAACAGCATCCATAGTCTCTCATGGCTCATCTCCCTCTCTGATTTCTCCCCATTCAGATTTCCATCCCTTCCCCTATGGTCCTCCATACTATTGCTTACGTTTCAGATATGAGTGAATCCATACGATAATTGTCTTTCTCTGTTTGACTTACTTCACTTAGCATAATCTTCTCCAGTTCATTCCATGTTGATGCAAATGGTAGGTATTTATCCTTTCTGATGGCTAATAGTCCATTGTATATATGTACCACATCTTCCGTATCCATTCATTTGCTGAAGGGCATCTTGGCTCCTCCCACAGTTTGACCATTGTGGACATTGCTGCTATGAACTTTGAGGGGCATATGCCCCTTCTTTTCACTACATCTGTATCTTTGGGGTAAATACGTAGTAGAGCAATTGCTGGGTCATAGGGAAGCCCTATTTTTAACATCTTGAACCTTCATACTGTTTTCCAGAGTGGCTGTACCAGTCTGCATTCCCACCAAGAGTGTAAGAGTTCCCCTTTCTCTACATCCTTGCCAACTTTTATTATTTCCTGTTTTGTTAATCTTTGCCATTTTAACTGGTGTAAGGTGGTATCTCAGTGTGGTTTTGATTTGTATTTCCCTGTTGCTAAGTGATGTGGAGCATTTTTCATGTGTCTGTTAGTCATTTGTATGTCTTCTTTAGAGAAATGTCTACTCTTGTCCTCTGCCCATTTTTTGACTGGGTTATTTGTTTTTTGAGTGTTGAGTTTAAGAAGTTCTTTATAGATCTTGGATATCAGCCCTTTGTAGTGTTGTTTGCAAATATCTTCTCCCATTCATTGGGTTGTCTCTTAGTTTTGTTGACTATTTCCTTTGTCATGTAGAAGCTTTTTATCTTAATGAAATCCCAGAAGTTCATTTTTGCTTTTGTTTCCCTGCCTTTGGAGATGTGTTTTGAGAGAAGTTTCTGTGACCAATGTCAAAGAGGTTACTGCCTATGTTCTCCTCTAGGATTTTGATGGATTCCTGTCTCACATCGAGGTCTTTCATTCATTTTGAGTTTATCTTTGTGTGTGGTGTAAGGAAATGGTCCAGTTTCATTCATTTTGAGTTTATCTTTGTGTGTGGTATAAGGAAATGGTCCAGTTTCATTCTTCTATATGTAGCTGACCATTTTTCCCAGCACCGTTTATTGAAGAGACAGTCTTTTATCCATTGGGTATTTTTTCCTGATTTGTCAAAGATTAGTTGACCATAGAGTTGAGTGTCCATTTCTGGAGTCTTTATTCTGTTCCATTAGTCTGTGTGTCTGTTTTTGTGCCAATACCATGCTGTCTTGGTGATCACAGCTTTGTAATATATTTTGAAGTCAGGCAACATGATGTCCCCAGCTTTGATTTTCTTTTTCATCCTTCCCTTGGTGATTCAGGGTCTTTTCTGGTTCCATACAAATTTTAGGGTTGTTTGATCTAGCTCCTTGAAAAATGCCAATACTATTTTAATAGGGATGGCATTGAAAGTGTAAATTGCTCTGAGCAGGGTAGACATTTTAACAATATTTTTTCTTCCAATCTATGAGCATGGACTGTTTTTCCATCTTTTTGTGTCTTCCTCAATTTCTTTCATAAGTGTTCTGTAGTTTCTAGAGTATGGATCCTTTACCTCTTTGGTTAGGTTTATTCCTAGGTATGTTATGGTTTTTGTTGCGATTACAAATGGAATTGACCCCTTAATTTCTCTTTCTACAGTTACATTGTTAGTATATAGAAAAGCACAGAATCCTGAAAATATATACTTTCAGTAGCCATAAAAATAAGTATAAGTCCCAGGCATAGGAAACATAAAGCTAGGCATAAGAGTAGATCAGGAAATTGCCCTAAAACAGTAGTCCCTCATCTGGGTTCATAATAAAATCAACTAGGAAGTTTTTCAACTGATTCCCACACCAGAGATTGTTTCAGTTGCTCTAGAGTGGGATATTTTTTTAAAGCTTCCCAAGTAATTCTTATGAGCCACCCGGTTATAAACTGACCTATTGTATTATACAATAAATTCTGCTTTCATTTCTATTGCTTTCAGCATGATTTTAAGACAGCCTACGTTTTGAGGACTATTCTGTCAAATAAATGTATTTTTTTTTAATCTGTACTGGAAAACACTTGTATTCAGTGATCCTGATGGTGGTGGTTGGGGGCGGGGTGCAAAGTTGAGAATGGCCAGGAGAGGACCAACATGACCAGCAGTAGTCGGGCAATAACATATATTGCCAAGTCCACTGGTAGGTTTTGAAGATGGTTTGTAGACATGACTCTGTGTTGCTTTATTTTAGGTGTGGTTCCTTGTCAGATGTGGGCAGCTAAGTCAGACTTGAAATACCACTGCCTTTCAGTTTTGATAATTCATTCTTACTGATTTATGTTAGAAAGTGGTGAGGAGCACAGAGTTATCCAGGAATAACACATAATAATATCTATGAATGACACAGAAGTATCCCTGAATTGGTGATTAGAGTCCAGGCCAAAAACAAAGAAGAGAAAGAAGTACCCCACACTTTAAGTTCAGAGAAACTCCAACTGTGAGACCAGCCATTTCCCTCTTCAAGGCATCCTGGGTGCCCCAGTTCAGCAGGACTGGAATTCCTTCCACCCCCATCTCCATAGAGGAGCACTGGGGGCATGTCAGGTCAATAGGGGACAACACAGCCCCTCTGTTCCCTACAAGATCAAGGGTCCACTAACTGTACTCCCTACCTGCCTAATGGATGATAGTCTCCTGTTTTATCATTCTGAGCCACTGAATGGCCAAGACTTGATGTTTCAGACCCAGTCTTACCCTGAGGAAGGAAGAAGGAGGAAGATGACCAAGGGAGATGAACCAGAGTGCATGCAGTGTTTCTGGCTTTGGTGAGGGGCTGGTAAAATTGGATAATTGGTTTAAAAGTCTGTATGAAATGCTTTTTTGACAGGATTCAACAAAGCAGAACCATAGGCCAAATCTGGCCTGCTACCTATTTTTGTAAATAAACTTTTTTTCTAACATATACATACAGCGTTTGAACCCCAAGTCAGCCATCTCTTCCTCTTTGATCATGGTGTATGACTCTTTCAAGTATTGTTGAAATCAGTTTTGAGGAATATTTTATCCATGTTTATTAGGGATACTGGTCTATGATTTTCTTTTCTTCTAGTGCCCTTATCTGATTTAGTATCAGGGTAATACTGGCCTCATAAAATGAGTTTGGAAGTGTTCCCTCCTCTCCTCTTTTCTGAAAGAGTTTAAGTCTTCCTTAAATGTTCTGTAGAATTTACTAGTGAAGCCATCTGGTCCGGGACTTTTTTATTTGAATCACTAATCAAAAATCTCTAGTCTCCTTGCCAGTAATTTCTTCATGATTCAGTCACGGTAGATTGGATATTTTAACACCTCTTCTTTCATTTGTTTTGAGTTCTTTCTCTGGTAAGTCTAGCCAAAGGTTTGTCAATTTTATTTATCTTACAAAAACTACTCTTGGTTTCATTGATCTTTCCTATTAACTTTTCAGTCACTGTTTCATTTATTTCTGCCCTGATCTTTCTTTTCTTCTGCTTTTGGTGTTAGCTTGTTGTTTTTCCAGTTCTTGAGGTTAGAGGGAGATTGGTTGAGATCTTTTTCATTTCTTGATGTGGGCATTTCTTGCTCTGAACTTTTAGTACAGCTCTTGCTGCATCCTAGAAGTTTTGCTATGTTGTAGTTCCATTTTCAGTTGTCTTCATATATATATATATATTTTTTACTTCCCTTTTGGTCTCTTCTTTGACCAATTGGTTTTTCATGTGTGCGTTAATCTCCACAATTGTGAATTTTCCATCTTCCCTCCTACTACTGTTTTCTAGTTTTGTACCATTATGGTCAGAAAAGATACTTGGTATCATTTACTCTTAAATTTGCTAAGTTATTTTTTGTGACCTATCATGTGATCTATCCTAAAGAATGTTTTGTGTGCACTTGAGAAGAATATGTATTCTGCTGCTGTTGGGTAGAATGTTCTCTATACGTCTATTATGTCTGGTCTTAGGGAAATGGATTTGATAACCAAATTTGATTTGGTTATCAAATCCATTTCCCTATTGATTTTTTGTCTGGGTGATCTATTGTTGAAGTAGCATAGTGAATAATGCACTATTATTGCATTGCTGTCTATTTGTCCCTTCAGATCTGATAACAATTGGTTTTTTTAGGTGCTCCCATATTAGGTGCATAGATAGTTAGAATTGTATATCTTCCTGATAATTGACCTCTTTATCATTATGTAATTACATTCTTTGTCTCTTGTTGTAATTTTTGACGTAATGTTTATTTTGTCTCATTTAATTACCTCTGCTCTCTTTTGGTTTCCATTTGTTTGCAATGTCTTTTTCCATCCCTTTACATTCAGCCTTTGAGTGTCCTTACTGCTTAAGTGAATCCTATGTAGACAGCATACAGATGGGTCGTTCCCCCACCCCCATTCAGCCAGTCTGTGTGCCTTAATTGGAGAATTTTGTCCTTTTAAAATAATTATTGATAAATAAGGATGTGCTATAGCCATTTTGTTAATTGCTTTCTGATTGTCTTATAGTTCCTTTCTTGCTGTCATTTTTTGTAGTGCTTTGCTCTAATTCTTTCTCTTTATCATTTTGTGTATCTGAGTTTTGTTTTTTGTTTTTTGGTTTTTGGTTTTTTTTTTGAGCACTTTGAATATGTCACCACACTCTCTCCTCACTTGTAAGGTTTCTGCCTAAAGCCTTGTTGGGATTTCTTTGTATGTAATGGTTCTTTTTCCTCTTGCTGGTTTAAAGTTTCTTTGTCTTTGATTTTTCAGAGGTTGATTATAAGGTGTCTTGGTGAAAATTGATCTTTGAGCTCCCTGTGCCTGGATGACCATATGTCTCCCCAGTTTGGGGGAGTTTCAGCCATTTAAGTTTCCTCTTCCTTTCTCCCTCTCTTATCCTTATTTTGGAAGTCCCAAAAAGATATTTTTTTTTTTTATCATGCTCCACAGTTCAAGTAGGATTTCTTCATGCTTTTTCATTCTAATTTCAAAAATGGGATTTTTGCTTAAGTTGATACTAGTTATTTCAGTCAGCTGCTTCTAAGATCTGTTCATTGAAGTATGATAGGGAATATTTCTCTTCTGAAATTCCTTAAATCAGTGACACTATCAAATTGTAACAACCCTTTGTTAATGCAAAAATCAGTTCAGTCTACCCTTTTATTTTATAGCCAATGGTATAGTAATGCATAAGTCATACTGAAAAATAATCAGGGAAAAACATAGAACTTAGGGAAGAATTTAAATTGGGCATGATATGCTCCTTTCATGAATTGTTTTAGATTTATAGATTCTCTCCTTAAAGTTATTCCTCAGGTCTATGACCTTGTCTGTTGATCCTCAAATGGATAGCTTTTTAAATATACACCAGGTCAATCAGAACTAACAGTTCCAGGTGGTCATAGTCCCTTTCTATCTAGCATCTTCTGTAATACTTACCCCACTTTCCCAAGAGCTGATACTGATATTGAACAAGGTGGTCCCTAAGGCATTTCTTGACTTGAAAATTTTCTTTTTACCATAGATGTTGCTGCCACTTTCTCAAAATATCACAGTCCTCATGATTGTTTTTTCCTATAAAAACCATTTGTGGTTTATGGATATTTGTACATACTTAATATTCCCTTGATAATAAGCACTTTTAGAAGAGATGTATTTTTACCTGACATGTATTTTTGTATTCCTTCATTCAGTAGGAATTTGTTGTGTGCTTGTATGTGCCAATATGAACATTTGGGCAGGTATTAGAAGTCATTCAGCCAGGGTGCTAAAAGCCTTACACCAGCAAGTAAAGATTTTACAGTTAACCCAGTTCCTCTAACTATTCAATGTACATTTCTGCAAAATGTCTATGTTTTGGTAATCTGAAAGGTCAGGTTCATGAAAGGACAAATAGTGGCTTTATTAGATACAAGCTTAGTTCTCTCTCTTACATATGGCAGCCCACAGTCCTCAGGGTTCCAAGTTTTTTTCTGTTTGGTCCCCCGCCCTGTGATTAGAGTAGCGGCTGGATGGGTAGCAATGATTTCTTAAAATGCAGCACAGTAAGTACTTAAAAGTAAGTAAGTAAGTAAGCCTTAAAAGATGAATGATGATATTTGTAATGTATACATATCGAATCCAGTATATATATATATATATATATATATATATATATATATATATTATATATATATAGAATAGGCACTTCACTAAAGAGGATATCCAAGTGGCCATTAAAAATATAAGAAGATACTCAATATAATCAGTCATCTGGGAAATGCCAATTTCCCACCACCCATCATTACCCACCAGAATCACAAAAATTTTAAAGAACAGTAAAGCCAAATGTTAATGAGGATGTGAAGCAACTAAAGCACAAATTCCTGGTAGAATTATACATTGATATAATCTTATAAAGCTTAAAAAAAACTTGCCTTGTGCCCCAGCAATTCCACACTTAGATATATGCCCAAGAGAAGTGAGTGCACATTGTTCACAAAGGAGGGCAGGTGGCCAGATGAGGGTTCACAGCATCACCTTGAGTTTGGTCTCTGAAGATAGGCAGGTGTCCTCTAAGCAGATAAGCATTTAGAAGAACATTAAGTCATGGAGATATAAGCCAACCTGATGTGTTGGGGGAAAATATCAGTTCCAAACAGCTGGACCACATAGATTACAATTCCAGAAAGATACAAGGCTGAAGGAGTAGAGTATTGCAGAGCTTGCTAATGGGTCTGTTCTGCCAGGGGACATGGTCAGATTTGTACTTATCAAGATCGTTCAGATCAGTGCATTGGAGTGAAGTTAGGGAGGCTATGTAACAGTTAGCAGGAGGTCAGATGGATGTTTATCACTTCGCTGCCATTTTGCCAATTCTGGAGAATAAGTACTTTCCTTATATTCTGCATTACCCTGCTGTGTCATTCTATAAGAAATGAACAGATGAGTGGTTAAGTGAATCTTTGCTTAAACCATTCTGACAATTTTCAAGTGTCCTATCTAGAAATGTCACTGTTTTCACCAAATGTACACAGGTTTTACCTTACTATGAAACTTGTGTTTTTCCTCTAAATTGTCCTTATTTCTAAGGACCATTTAAAAAAAAATGGACTTTCAGTTTGATATGGTGACATAGGAGTATCCCAAATTCACCTCCTTCCATGGACACACTGAATCTACAGCTATGTATTTAAAAAAAAAAAAAATTCTTCTGAAGGAAACCCAAAAACACCCACATCAAAGTGGGGTGGGGGGATTGATCCACAATGGCAATGTAGGAAGACCCTGAAATCACCCTCCTCTATGGGCACACCAAATCTGCACTATTTATAAAGCAGTTCCTTCTGAACAACTGAAGACTGGATGAACAGCTTCTGTACAACAAAAGACCTAGAACATCAAGAGAGATGGAGGTATGACGGGAACCCCTACCCTTGATAATGTACTACCTCTCCCACTTGAGTTCACAAAGAGGCTATAAGCAGAGTCTTCTGCCCAAGGGCACAGGAAGAAAAAAGACTACAGATTAGCAGAGCAACTAGAACATAAAGGAACAAGCCCTAGACACCAGCCAGAAGGTGGGGGAGCTGCTGGAACTCTCTGGGTCTAAGAAGTGGACAAGCACTATGGTTTAAATTCCCCAACCCCAAGCTTGACAGTATGGGTAGAAACAGGGTTCAGGTGCCCCAGCCAGCCTGCCTACCTCAGTGACCTCCAGGCCCCTAACCCACACCCAGCTGTCCCACCAAGATGGCGTCAGCACAGTGCTGCTCACACCAGGATACCCCTGCACAGCACTTACTACATCTCCAGTCATTGCAGGAAGATAGCACAAGCGACCTGGAATACCCCAAACTCATACCACTTCAGCTTCAGATGGCTTGCTAAGGTACCCCCAGCACAGAGTGCTCTGGAACGTGCTCACAGCATGTTCATGCTTGCCTCAGTTCTAGCCATACTGTCAGAGCACCGCAGGATCCCCCAGCCTGTACCATGTTTCAGATCCAGAGCAGGGACCCTACCGGGTACCCTCCATGTGGAGAGCCTCAGGACATCTTGGTTTGCACCCACTTCACCACCAAAGCCCCATCACAGAGTACCCTGGGAACCCAGCCCACACAAGCCACAGCTCCAGCCAAAGTTACCAGGCCCACACAGTCTACACAGGGAATGACTATACACAAGACCATTCCTTCGAGTTTTGAAGTAGCTATCCTACCTAATTCATGGAAACAGATGCGGCAAGTCAAGCGATATGAGGAGACTGAAGAACAGGTTTCAAATTAAAAAAAAAAAAAGAATCTTGGAAAATGAAATGAAATGGAGGTAAGCAATATGCCTCATAAAGAGTTTAAAGTACCTACTTGTGATCTCTGTCAAATAAATAAAAATAAAATCTTAAAAGAAATAATTTAAAGTAGTGATACATGAAGTTGCTTGCGGGACTGGAAGGAGAAAGGGAAGAACTCAATGAGAACTTCAACAAAGAGATAGAAACCGAGTTGAAGAATACAATAACTGAAAGAAAAATACACTGGAGGAAATCAATAGTAGATTAGCAGATGCAGAAGAGTGGGAATGGATTAGTGATCTGAAAGGGTAATAGAAAGCACCCAAGCTGAACACCAAAAAGAAAAGAGAATTTTATTTTTTTTTAAGATTTTATTTATTTATTTGACAGAGAGAGAACACAAGTAGGCAGAGAGGCAGAGAGAGAGAGAGAGGAGGAAGCAGGCTCCCTGCCTAGCAGAGAGCCTGATGCAGGGCTCGATCCCAGGACCCTGAGATCATGACCTGAGCTGAAGGCAGAGGCTTACCCCACTGAGCCACCCAGGCGCCTGAAAAGAGAATTTTAGAAAGTGTACATAGATTAAGGGATTTCTTGGACATCAGGCAAACAAACATTCAATTTATAGGGCGTCCCAGAAGATTAAAAGAGAAAAGTGTAGAAAACTTATCTGAAGAAATAATAGAGATGAACAAGATGAACCCAAAGTGTTCCACGCCATGACACATAATAATTAAAATGCCAAAAGTTAAAGAGTTGCAAGAAAGAAGCAAAAGGGAGACCCCATAAGGCCATTAGCTGACTCTTCAGCAGAAACTGAATGTATCATGTTATTCCCTTCTGGCTTGCAAAGTGCCGAAAGGATAAAAACGTACAACCAAAAATATTCTACAGGCATAGTTATCAATCCGAATTGGAGAGAGCATGAGTTTCCCAGATTAACAGAAGTTAGAGGAGTTTATCACTACTAAACAATCCTTAAAATGTTAAAGGGACTTCTTTAAGTGGAAAAGAAAAGGCCATAATTAGAAGGAAAGTATAAAATATGACAACATATATATAAAAAGGGGAGGAGAGAGTAAAAAAATTCTTTTAGAATGTGTTCAAACTTAAGGGACCATCCAATTGATATAGACTAGTGTATACTTAGGATAATATATATGAAGCTCACAGTAACCATAAACCGAAAACTTATAATACATAACACACACACACACACACAAGAGAAACCCAATCATAACACTGCAAGAAGTCACCAATCACAAGGAAAGAAACCAAGAGAAAGGAACAGAGAAAGATACAAAAACCAGAAGATAATTAAAATGGTAATAACATACATATCAGTAATTACTTTAAATGTAAATAGTCTACATGCTCCAATCAAAAAACACAGGGTGAAAGAATAGATTAAAAAAAAAATAAAAAGACCCATCTGTAGGCTGCCTCCAAGAGACTCACTTCGGATCTACAGCCACCTAAAGACTAAAAGTGAAAGGATGGCAAAAGATATTCCATTCAAATAGCAGCAAAGAAACCAGGGTAGCAATGCTAGTATCGGACATAATAGACATTAAAACAAGGCCAGTAGTGTGCCACGGCCCTAAGGAGCCGTTGAGGGGTCGGGGCTGAGGCCCGCTCTTGTGGGAGCCGTCGCTGCTGCTGTCCTCCCGCCCGCCCGTCCATTGTCCCTCCTGGCGGCCATCATGTTGGCGCTCATCTCCCGCCTGCTGGACTGGTTTCGCTCACTCTTCTGGAAGGAGGAGATGAAGCTGAAATGAAAGATGAAACTGAAAAAATGAACCTGTCTGCTATTCAGGATAGGGAAATTTGCTGCTCTTCAATTTCTTGCAAAGAAAAGGAAAATATAGATATCACACTTCAGTGGCTTAGTCAACATTCAAAATCTAGAAGAAGCTGAAGCATCTCCTGAAGTCTTCCAGTCCTTCCTGGCTATAATCCTAGAAATACTGTCCGTTCCTCTGAAGTACTTCCCAGAATATGGTCCTTCCTAAACCCAAGAAATTGCCTTTTCCAGAGTTTATTTCTCTTGTGCACTGCTGAAGATGTGTATCCCTAATCCTTCATAAAGAATCAGCTAGAGTTGTCATGATAAAGTCAGCACACACACAAAACTTCTTATACATACTTGTCGTAAACAGTGTATAGAGCTTTTTTTTTTCTTTTTAAAGATTTAATTTATTTGACAGACAGAGATTGCAAGTAGGTAGAGAGGCAGGCAGAGAGAGAGAGAGGTGGGGGAAGCAGGCTCCCTGCTGAGCAGAGAGCCCAGTGCGGGCCTTGATCCCAAGACCTTGGGATCATGACCTGAGCTGAAGGCAGAGGCTTAACCCACTGAGCCACCCAGGTGCCCCTAGAGCTTTTTTTTAAAAAACAAAAACAAAAACACTTGACCATCTTAAATCAAGAAAAATGCATATTTCTGTTCTGGTCTTTATGGGCCAGATTTATATTGGTTTTCAGTAAATGTCTATGATATTTCATTGTAGAATCCATTTGCTTAATACTGATACTGACTTGATACAGCATGAAGTTTCTAGTGCCACACAGTATTTAGAAAACCTTTAGCTTGACTCATGTGGGATATAAACATAATGTTTACATATCTCACAAATAAATGTATGTGAAATGTATAATCACACCTTAGGAATTTTTAAAAAATGGTTTGCAAAGCGTGACCTGAGGCACCAGATCAGTGTTGTTATCGTTTTTTACACTGGTGAGATCGTATATGAATTCTTAAAATGTCTGCTTTCTGAGAATTCTTCATCACAGATAGCAGTTGGGAATATGAGAGGCATGCTGTTGTGTATCTGTCCAGATCATTACTTCTCTACTTTTTCTTCTTTTTCGGTGGGGGGTGGGGAAGGGCTCAACACACTTTTTTTTTTTTTTTTAAAGATTTTATTTAATTTGACAGACAGAGATCACAGGTAGGCAGAGAGGCAGGCAGAGAGAGAGGAAGGGAAGCAGGCTCGCTGCTGAGCAGAGAGCCCGATGTGGGGCTCGATCCCAGGATCCTGGGATCATGACCTGCACTGAAGGCAGAGGCTTTAACCCACTGAGCCACCCAGGCGCCCCTCAACACACTTTTTTAAAGGGTTGGAAATTGAAGATTTTCTCAAAGGTTTTCATGGATTTAGAGCATTCCAGTCAATGTAATAAAATGGGTTAAGAATGTCAAAAAACAAACACTTTAACAAAAGATATAGAAGGTCATTACATAATTATAAAGGGACCAATTTCAGTAAGAGGATATAATAATTATAAATATCTATGTAGCCAACACTGGAGCACCTAAATATATAAAGTATCTTTTAACACATAAAGAGAAGAACTGACAGAAATACAATAATAGTAGGGACTTTACCACTCCACGTATATCAGTGGATCGATCATGCAGGCAGAAAATAAGGAAACGTCTTTGAATGACACGTTAGACCAAATGGACTTAACAGATATATACAGAACACTACATCTAAAAACAGTAGAGTAACATTCTTTTCAACTGCATGTGGAACATTCTCCAGGATCATATTGTAAGCCACAAAGTAAGTTTCAATAAATCAATGAAAACATGCTGTCAGGTATTTTTTTCAGCCATAATAGTATGAAATTAGAAATCAATCACAAGAATTAAAAAAAAAAAAAAAAAAAAACCTGGAGGGGTGCTTCTGCCCCTCCTTCTGCCTCTCCCCCAACTTGAGTGCTTGCAATCTCTCTCTCAAATAAATAAAATCTTTAAAAAAAAGAAACTGGGAAAAACACAAACATGTGAAAGTTAAACAACATGTTATTAAACAACCAATGAATGGGTCAATGAAGAAATCAAAAAGGAAGTCAAAAAATAAATGAAAACACAATGGTATAAAATCTTTGGGACACATTGATGGCATGTCTAAAAGAGAAATTTATAGTAACACAGGCCTACCTCAAGAAATAAGAAAAATCTCAAGGGGCACCTGGGTGGCTCAGTTGGTTGAGCGACTGCCTTTGGCTCAGGTTGTGATCCTGGAGTCCCGGGATCGAGTCCCACATCAGGCTCCCTGCTTGGCGGGAAGTCTGCTTCTCCCTCTGACCTTCCGCCTTCTCATGTGCTCACGCACTCTCTCTCTCAAATAAATAAATAAAATCTTTAAAAAAATAAAAATAAAAATCTCATCAAAAACTAATGATGTACTATATGTAGGCTAATTGAACATAAGAAAAAAAATAAAATCTCTCTCTAACTTTACAACCAAGGGAGGAAGAAAAAGAACAAACCCCAAGGTTAGTAGAAAGAAGGAAATTATAAAGACCAGAGCAGAAATAAGTGAAATAGGAACTGAAAAAAAAAAGAAAAAGAAAAGATCAATGAAACCAAGAGCTGGTTCCTTAAAATATAAATAAAATTGATAGGCCTTTACCAGACTCAAAAGAAAAAAAGTGAAAGGTCCCAAATAAAATCAGAAACAAAAGTGAAGTAAAAATCAATACATGGTTCCTGGCTGGTTCAATGGGTTAAAGCCTCTGCCTTCAGCTCAGGTCATGATCCCAGGGTCCTGGAATCGAACCCTGCATCGGGCTCTCTGCTCAGCGGGAAGCCTGCTTCCCCCGCCCTCTCTCTCTCTGCCTGCCTCTCTGCCTACTTGTGAGCTCTCTGTCAAACAAATAAATAAAATCTTTAAAAAAGAAAATCAACACCACAGAAATACAAAAGGTTATACAAGACTACCACAAAAAAAAAAATAAATAAATAAATAAAAACCATGCCAACAAACTGGGAGACAACCCAGGAGAAATAGTAGGTTTCCCGAAATTTATCCACCTTCCAAAATTGAATTAGGAAAATCAGAAAATTTGAATAGACCAATTAATAGTAACAAAATTAAATTGTTGATGAAAAATCTCCCAACAAAGAAAAGTCTAGTGCCAGATGGATTCACAGGTGAATCTACCAAATCTACCAAACACTTAAAGAAGAGTTAATTAGAATAAACTTATTAACTTAAGGAGTTAATAAGAATAAACTTATCCAAAGAGGTGAAAGTCCTATACTCTAAAAGCTATAAAACATTGATCAAAAGTAGTTGAAGATGACATGAACAAATGGAAAGACATTCCATGCTGCTGGATTGGAAGAATATTGTTAAAATGTCTGTACTACCCAAAGTAATCTACAGATTCAATGCAATCCCTACCCAAATACCAACAACATTTTTCACAGAACCAAAAGAAATGATCCTAAAATTTGTATGGAACCACAAAAGACCCTCGATAGCCAAAGCAATCTTGAGAAGGAACAAAGCTGAAGCTATCACAATCCTTGATTTCAAGATATACTACAAAGCTATAGTGATCAAAACAGGATGGTACTGGAAACAAAAACTGACATACAGATCAATGGAACAGAATAGAGAGCCCACTCTGCTCAGCGGGGAGCCTGCTTTCCCCTCTCTCTCTGCCTGCCCCTCTGCCTACTTGTGATCTCTCTGTCAAATAAATAAATTTTTAAAAATCTTAAAAAAAAAAAAATAGAGAGCCCAGAAATAAGCCCATGCATATATGGTCAATTGATCTCAACCAGAAAGGCAAGAATATACAACAGGGGAAAGACAGTCTCTTCAATAAATGGTGCTGGGAAAACTAGACAGCTACATGCAAAAGAATGAAACTGGACCACTTTTTTACCATAAACAAAAATAGATTATGAAGCTAAATGTGAGGAGATACCAGGTGGCTCAGCTTGTTGAGTATCTGACTATTGATTTTGGCTCAGGTCATGATCTCAAGATAGTGGGATTAGCCCCATGCTGGGGAGGGGGGGAGGATGCTCAGCAGGGAGTCTGCTTGAGATTCTCTCCCTCTGCCCCTTCCCCTGCTCATTGGTTCTCTCTCTCTGTCCGCCTCTCCGACTCTAAAAAAGTAAATAAATCTTTTTTTTTTTTTTTTTTAAGGAACCTAACTGTATGAGACCTGAAACCATAAAACTTGTAGAAGAAAACACAGGCAGTAATCTCTTGAACATGGCCATGCCTTAGCAACATTTTTCTAGATATGGCTCCTATAAGGCAAGGGAAACAAAAGCAAAAATAAACTATTGGGACTATACCAAAAAATAAAAGCTTTTCACAGCAAATGAAACTATCAACAAATGAAAAGGCAACCTACTGAATGAGAGAAGATATTTGCAAATGATATATCTGATAGGGAGTTAATATCCAGAAATACATAAAGAACTTACACAACTCAACACCAAAAAATAATAATAATCTAACTGCAAAATGGGCAGAGGATATGAGTAGAAATTTCTCCAAAGAAAACAAAGATGGCCAATAGATACATGAAAAGATGCTCAACATCATTCATCATCAAGGAAATGTAAATCAAAACCACAAGGAGATATCAACACCTATCAGAATGGCTAGAATCAAAAAGATAAGTAAGTGTTGGCAAGAATATAGAGAAAAAGGAACCCTTATGAACTCTTGCTGGGAATGTAAATTGGTACAGACACTGTGGGAAACAGTATGGAAGTGCCTCAAAAAAATTAAAAACAAATACCATATGATCTAGTAATTCCACTACTATTTAGCCAAAGAAAACAAAAACACAAATTCAAAAAGAGGTAATACCCCTATATTTAGTGTAGCATTAGCCAAGATATAGAAGCAACCCAACTGTCTATTGAGAGATGAGTGGATTAAGGCATGTGTGTTTACACACATACATACATACACACAATGGAGTATTAGCCATAAGAAGGGATAAGATATTGCCATTTGCAACAACATAGATAGATCTAGAAGGTATTATGCTAAGTGAAATAAAAGGAAGAAAAACCAGAAACAAACACATTAGTACAGAGAACAAATTGATAGTTGCCAGAGGAAAAGGGAGTGGGAGATACAGGCTTCCTGTTACAGAATGAGTAAGTCATGTGGATGAAAGGTACAGCGTAGGAAAAATAGTCAGTGCGGTTATAATAGTGTTGGATGGTGACATATGGTAGCCACATTTGTGGTGACCATAGCATAACATTTAGACTTGTTGAATCACTATGTTGTACACCTGTAACTAATGAAACATTGTGTGTCAACGCTACTTCAATTAAGAAAAAAAAAAAAAAATTGGGAGGATAGGCTGAGACACAGTCTCACAATGAATCTCAGTCCTGGCAAAGTAACCCACCATCAAGAGGGATCTCACAACTCGGATCTCTCCCTGGGGAGTAAGGGATTTGAACTCCTTTTGTAGTGCTGCAGCTTTTTAAAGTCTGTACCTGAGAAATGAGTCCCCAAAACACCTAGCTTTGAAAACCCATGGGGCTCCTGTGAAAAGCCCCACAAGGCTATCAGGACCTGAGAAATAGTTCTTAAAGGGTTATCCAGAATTACCCACCCTCAGGGCCTAGCAGAGAGACATCAAACTAAAAAACACCAAGTCTTCCTGTAAATAAAACAAAACAAAACACCTTGCTTGCCTATCTTAAAGCTTCACCTGAGAGCAGGCACATCTAATTTAACACCCATCCAGGGACCTACTGAAATACCTTACAAAACAGATGCCCGTGGGTCCTATTTTTGTGCTCTTCCCTCTGCCTCATTCCAGGTCACCAGAATCTTCCAGAAAGGAGTTTGTGCATTTGTCTTGTGCCCTGTTTTTGCAGCTGCCCTCCAGGGGAAGCTGCTTGGCTCTGCTGACCAGCAGGCCTGAACTTTTGCAGGCTCCAGAGGACTATAACAAATTGAAAAGGAGTTCTTAACCAACTGTACCACGGGGCAAAGAGGTATCAGACTGAAATTCCCACTCTCTCTATAAAAGCAGGTTATTACTGTATCTTTATAGCTGTGGCCTATGGGGGCATGCTTTTATTTCAGTACTTGTATGGGAGCTGGCTATAATCCTCTCCAGAGACTGGGAAGGCTGGTGGCACCATCCTTATGCTCTCCATCTTCATGCTTTTCCTCCTCCTAGCCCCAGGTTGCAAGAAAGGAACTGCTTATATACTTTTTTTGGTGTCCTACCTTTTATGTCTGCCACCCTGAGAAAACATTCCTTGATAGCTTGACCCTGGTATCCAGCAGGGCTTGTGTTCATGGAGTCAATAGGATGGTAGCAAACAAAGAAATGCTTCTTAATTGGCTATCATCTCAGGGTGGATTGGTGCAGAGAAAGCAGACAACACCTGTCTCCCAGTCTTCCCCTGAAAGACGTATATTTGCATATTTTAAACTCTGCTGCCTGAGGTTCTTGCTTTCAATCAGCCTGAATCTAGGCTCTGACTGAGATCCTCCCTTTGGGACGCTCACAAGTCTTAGAGCACCCTCAATTATTTGAAGCCACTAGGAATAAAATAGACTGCTGGGACAAATGCAAAGCTCTGAGATACAGTGAAAAGCCAGAGCAAGGCTGAATAATAATTTCATCTCCAGCATGATCCTGCTCCTTCAGGCTCGGAGATTTGGCTGTTTTCTCTAATGCATAGCAACCAACAAAGAGAATGAAAGAAAATGCAGAAGGAACATGTTCCAAATGAAAGAACAAGTAAAATCTCAGAAAAAGACCTTAATGAAATAGAGGTAAGGAATTTACCTGATAAAGATGCTTACTAAGCTCAGGAGAAAATGGATGAACAAAGTGAGAATTTCAACAAAAAGAAAATATAAGTACCACATTATTAAGTCATAGAGCAGAAGAAATAATAATTGAACTGAAAAATGCACTGGAGGGGTTCAACAACAGACTAGATAAGCAGAAGAAAGGATCAGTATACTCCAAGACAAGGCATCAGAACTCCTCCAATTAGACCAGCAAAAAGGAAAAAGAACAAGAGTGAAGATAGCTTCAGGAACTTAAGGACAACAGCAAGCAGACTAACATTCACATTATAAGGGTCCCCAGAAGGAGAAGAGAGAGAGAAAAAGTAGGAAACTTATTTGACAACATAATGGATGAAAACTCTCCTAACCTAGGGAAGGAAACAGACCTGCAGATCCAAGAAGTCCAGAGAGTTTCAAAAGGATGATACACCATGATCGAGTAGGATTTATTCCAGGGTTGCAAAGATGGTTCAACATCCACGTATCAGGGTTACAAACTATATTATCAAAGGACGGATAAACATTATACGATCATCTAAATTGATGCAGAAAGAAATTCAACATTTGAATTTGACGAAATTCAACATTTACAATAAAAATTCTGGATAGGTTGGGTATAGAAGAAACATACCTCAACATAATAAAGGACATATATAATACGCCCACAGCTAACATCATACACAGTTGTGAAAAAGCAGAAAACTTTTCCTCTAAGACCAGAAACAAGACAAAGATTCCCATCTTACTGCTTTTATTCAACATAATACTGCACGTCTTAGAGCTATTAGGCAAGAAAAAGAAATAAAAGGCACCCAAATTGGAAAGAAAGAAGTAAAACTGTCATTATTGGCAAATGACATGACACTATATAGAGAAAACCGTTAAGCCTATACTAAAAACAAACAAAAAAAACTGTCAAAACTGATAAATGAATTCAGTAATGTTGCAGAATATCAATATATAAAAATGTGTTGCATTTCTATACACCAATAACCATAAGCGAAATTAAGAAAACAATCCTATTTCTAATTTTACCAAAAGAATAAGATACCTAAGGATGAATTTAACCAAGGTGAAAGGCCATACATGGAAAACTATAAGACACTGATGAAGGAAACACAAGAAGATACAAATAATGGAAAGGTATTCCATGCTGATGGATTAGAAGGATCAATATTATAAAAATATCCATACAATCTAAAACAATCTATATATTCAATGCAATCCTTATTAATATCAGTGGTATTTTTTTATAGACCTAAGACAAATAATCCTAAGATTGGTATGCAACCACAAAAAAATTCTGAAGAGCCAAAGCAATCTTAATTTTTTTATTTTTTCTTTTTTTACTGTGTTATGTTAGTCACCATACAGTAATCTTAAATAAGAAAGAACAACAAAGCCAGAGGCATCACACTTCCTGATTTCAAACTACATTACAAAGCTCTAGCCATAAAAATGATACTGGCATAGGGCACCTGGGTGGCTCAGTGGGTTAAGCCGCTGCCTTCAGCTCAGGTCATGATCTCAGGGTCCTGGGATCAAGTCCCGCATCGGGCTCTCTGCTCAGCAGGGAGCCTGCTTCCCTCTCTCTCTGCCTGCCTCTCTGTCTACTTGTAATCTCTGTCAAATAAATAAATTAAAAAAAAAAAAATCTTTAAAAATGATACTGGCATAAAAATAGATATGTAGACCCAGAATAGAAAGCCCAGAAATAATTTCACACATACATGGTTGGTTAATTTACAACAGTGGAGCCATGAATATACAATGTAGAATGGATGGTTTCTTCAGTATGGTACTGAGAAAACTGGACAGCCACATTAAAAAAATGAAACTGGACTACTGTTTTATACCATACACAAAAATGAACTCAAAGTGGATTAAACCTTGAACATAAGAACTAAAATGATGAAATCCCAAGAAGAAAATAGGTAAGCTGCATGTCATCAGTCCTAGTGATTTTTTTCAATTTGACACCAAAAGGAAAACAACAAAAGCCAAAATAAACAGTGGGTCGGCATCAAATGAGAAGGCATCTGCACAGCAAAGGAAACCATCAACAAAATGAAAAGGCTAACTACTGAGTGGGAGAAAATATTTGCAAATGTTTGTCTGATAAGCGGTTAATATCCAAATACATAAAGAATTCACATAGCACAGTAGCAAATAAAGAACCTGATTAAAAAATGGGCAGAATTCCCATCAAAATTCCACTGGTATTTTTCAAAGAGCTGGACCAAATAATCCTAAAATTTGTACGGAATCAGAAGAGACCCTGAATTGCTAAGGAAATGTTGAAAAAGAAAAACAAAACTGGGGGCATCACGTTACCCGATTTCAGATATGGACCCTCAACTTGATGGTCAAATAATCTTCGACAAAGCAGGAAAAAATATACAGTGGAAAAAAGACCGTCTCTTCAATAAATGGTGCTGGGAAAATTGGACAGCTATATGTAGAAGAATGAAACTCGACCGTTCTCTTACACCGTACACAAAGATAAACTCGAAATGTATAAAAGACCTCAGTGTGAGGCAGGAATCCATCAGAATTCTAGAGGAGAACATAGTCAGTAACCTCTTCGATATCAACCACAGCAACTTCTTTCAAGATATGTCTCCAAAGGCAAAGGAAACAAAAGCGAAAATGAACTTTTGGGACTTCATCAAGGTCAAAAGCTTCTGCACAGCAAAGGAAAGAGTCAACAAAACAAAGAGGCAACCCACAGAATGGGAGAAGATATTCACAAATGACAGTACATACAAAAGGTTGATATCCAGGATCTATAAAGAACTTCTCAAACTCAACACACACAAAACAGATAACCATGTCAAAAAATGGGCAGAAGACATGAACAGACACTTCTCCAATGAAGACATACAAATGGCTATCAGACATATGAGAAAATGTTCATCATCACTAGCTGTCAGGGAAATTCAAATTAAAACCACATTGAGATACCACCTTATACCAGTTAGAATGGCCAAAATTAGCAAGACAGGAAACAACGTGTGTTGGAGAGGATGTGGAGAAAGGGGAACCCTCTTACACTGTTGGTGGGAATGCAAGTTGGTGCAGCCACTTTGGAGAACAGTGTGGAGATTCCTTAAGAAATTAAAAAGAGAGTTTTCCTATGACCCTGGAATTGCACTACTGGGTATTTACCCCAACAATACAGATGTAGTGAAAAGAAGGGCTATCTGTACCCCAATGTTTATAGCAGCAATGGCCACGGTCGCCAAACTGTGGAAAGAACCAAGATGCCCTTCAATGGACAAATGGATAAGGAAGATGTGGTCCATATACCCTATGGAGTATTATGCCTCCATCAGAAAGGACGAATACCCAACTTTTGTAGCAACATGGACGGGACTGGAAGAGATTATGCTGAGTGAAATAAGTCAAGCAGAGAGAGCCAATTATCATATGGTTTCACTTATTTGTGGAGCATAACAAATAACATGGAGGACATGGGGAAATGGAGAGGAGAAGGGAGTTGAGGGAAATTGGAAGGGGAGGCGAACCATGAGAGACTATGGACTCTGAAAAACAATCTGAGGGTTTCGAAGGGGCGGGGGGGTGGGAGGTTGGGTGAGTCTGGTGGTGGGTATTACGGAGGGCACATATTGCATGGAGCACTGGGTGTGGTGCATAAACAATGAATTCAGTTATGCTGAAAAGAAATAAATTTTTTAAAAAATAGGCAGAGAATCTGAATAGAGATTTTTCTCTAGAAGACATTCAGATGGCCAGCAGGTCCCTAAGATGGTGCCTAGGATCACTCCTCATCAGGGAAATGCCAATCTAAACCAAATGTTATGCCACCCCACACCCATCAGAGCAGCTAGTATCAGACAAGAAATACTATATTGTCAAGGATGTGGAGTGAAGGCTGTTGGTGGGAATGGAAATTGCTGCAGCCACCCTGGAAAAACCTTATGGAGGTTCCTCAACAACTAAAAATAGAATTCCCAGAAGACCCAGCAATTCCACTTCTGAGTATTCATCCAAAGAAAATGAAAACACCCAAAAAGAACTTGCACCCCCGCATGTACATTGCAGCATTATTTACAATGGCCAAGATACGGAAGCCACCTGTGTACCCATCAGTAGATGAATGTATAAAGAAAAATATATTTTTTCAGCCATAAAAAAGGAAATCCCACCATTTGCAACAACACAGATAGACTTCAAAGGCAGTATGCTAAGCAAACAAGTCAGAGAATGGTACCATATGATCTTCCTTCGATGTGGAATTCAAACAAACAAACTCACAGATACAGAGAACAGACGGGTGGTTGCCAGGATTGGGGGATGGGGAGTAAAGCTTTTCAAAAGGTGTACTTTCAGTTGTAAAATACATAAGCCCTGGAGATGTGACACAGCTTAATGACTGGTTAGCAATACCAGGTTGTATATTGAACACCACTAAGAGAGCAGATTAAGAGTTTGCATTACAAGGAAAAAAAATTTTTTTTGCTTAAAATCAGGAATGACTGGCAGAGGACAAACACTTGGTGGTTTTGCAGAGATCTTCACCACTGTGCTTGTTTAACAGAAAACTACCTGTGTCATCTTATTTTTGACTCCATTATGCTGCTTTGAAGAGAGGACCTTTGAAGCGGGGGCTCAGGTGCACCATGGAAGCGCTAGCTGGGCAGCTAGGGTTCCAGCTGGACCAGTACTAGCTGGTGGTAATAGCAGGGGCTGGGGTAGGGGTTGCCTCCCCCCCACCACAGCCAGCTCCCATTTTGAGCTCATGGGGGATGTGTGGTGATTAACTAGGTTTATTATGGTGATCATTTCACAATATGTAATATTAGTACAGCACAATTATTCTATTTTTATATATCAACTATATTTCAATAAGAATTGTTTTAATCATTTCTATTTAAAATAATTTTTAGGGGTACCTGGGTGGCTCAGTCGCTTAAGCATCTGCCTTTGGCTCAGGTCATGATCTCAGGGTCCTGGGATCAATTCCCACATTGGGCTCCCTGCTCAGCAGGGAGCCTGCTTCTCCCTCTCCCAATGCCTCTCCCCCACCCCTGCTCATGCTCTCTAATAAAATCTTTAAAAAGTAAGTTTTTAAACAACTTTAAATGTTTTAAATAATTTCGAAGACAACATAGGCTATATGAAAACTTCCCAGAGGACAGTGAAATGGGAAGCAAGATGTGTTTTTCTTCAGAACAAAAATCTGATTTTTCATGTGAACCCATTGCCCAATTTCCTTGAGTTGCCCCTAATGTTTTTGTTAGTCACTGGATTAAAATTTCTATTGCTAATGCTCACGCATTGCCACCCTGGTTGTATTTGCACCAAGGACACAAGAGGAAATGACCCTTCTCAGAAAGAGGAGATGTGAGAATGAGGGAGAATTCCAGTGTGACACTGCTCAGGGTTACTGGGTCAGGGCAGAGTCCCCTTCACCGGGGGTTCTACCCATGTGCCAGGAAATGAGCCTACGGACACCCAGATCACTGAAAAAGATGCCTCAGCTGAGACTTCTTCACGTTCCTAACTGCAAACTGCCTAGGCTCAAAGTTGCCGGAGAAGCTTCCGGGTGACTGCCGCATGTCACTGCTTTGTGATTTCAGAGATATAACCAGATCTCCCTGGCTAGCTGCCTGAAGCAGATTCATTTATCTAATGCTATTCTGTTCCATAAATAGCAAAGGGACGAACCACTGGCTTCCAGTGAGTCAGCAGCCTGCACTGCTTCAGAGAGAAAGGCAGGGGACTCCAAGGCACATGGCTGCTGTCACAGAAGGCAGCCCTGAGAGCCGGAGGCCAAGCGAAGGAGGGCCCACAGGGTGAGGTTTTGCTCTGGAAAGGTCACCTGGGGAAGAGTTTCCTGAAACATCTAAATGATTCATTTTCATCCTGTAGTGTTCCTGGTCAAGTCAGACAAACAGACAAGAAAGGCCAGAAACAGAGGCACATCCAGGAAAAGGGCACAGAAAGAAGCTCCATCCAGTGTCTATGTGAGTTGTCTTTAAGATAGACCAGATGCTGCTTTTGAAGCTGACTTCTCTGCAGAGCTGGAGAATACCACCAGATTTGCTGCAAACACATCCCCCAGGCGCTCAGTGCGGGAGCTGAGGTGGAGGGAGGGGTGGAGGCTCACAGCCACCCTCCTGCAACTCCCTGCCCCCCGACCCTGCCCTTACCTCCAGCCAGTGCTGGTCCAGCTGGAACCCCACCAGCCCAGGTGCACCGTGGAAGCACTAGTAACGAACATGGGGTGTGTCCTGTCTCCAAGGCAGGTAATTTCGGGTTTATCTGAACTCCTGCCTTCATGATGGACCCAAAATGAGAGAGCACAGGTAGGTTTCCATTGAACAAGCACAGTGGTGAAAATCCCTGCAAAACCACCAATTGTTTGTCCTGTGCCAGTCGTTCCTGGTTTTAAGTCAAATTTAACACCATTCTGCCCTCTGATAGTGGGAAGATTTAGATGTCCCCTAGCAGTTTCTTTCATGGCAACCTTGGCCTTTTGCTGCTCATGAAGCAATCCTCATGGAGGCTTCCTTTTTCAGGCAGATTCAGAATGCAAATATGCTTACCAAAGGCATGCTCCTTGAGTACGTCTCCAAGGATAGAAGTTATAGGGTAATGTGCATTTACCAAATAAGAAATACAGCGGGGCACCCGGGGGAATGGGCCCTTGGGGAAAATCCTAGATTCACATCTTGATTAATAAACATTGCCTCTCCCCTCCCAAAGCGTCCTCCATACCCTAGGACTTCCTTCTCTCAAGAGCTTCATGACTTATCTTTTCTTGTTTAGCCAAATTCAGATGATTGAGACCATCAGGAGTACCACACTATACCCACTTGGCATCATGTTCTTCAAAGATCGGACCATCAAAAATCTCCATAAGTGCTACTTTCACCTTTGGCTCCTTAAGCCACCCTTGGCAGAACGACTTGGGAATTTCAGTGGGCTATACAGAAAGGGCAAGACTAGAATCATCAGGCCATGGGGACACACACCACAGAATATAGAGGCTGAGATTTAAGGAGAGGATCAGGAGGTTGGACAGATAATCCATACAAAGACCTGAATATCTGAATTGATGTTTGGGAAGACACTCGGGCAAGCAACCAGGAATGTGGCTTGTCACAGGTCTTACAAAGTGAAAGACTACAGCAATATCTTCTAAAATGCTTTCTACCACCGGTCTTCCTCCCTATCCAGTCCTTTCTTCTTAATGCCACAGCCACAAGACGGCCGTGTCACCATCTTGCTTTCAAGTCTTCTGGTTTTAAAGTGCAGGGGACTTACATGAACACATGATTTGGGGCCCACCCTGACGAGACTTCTCTCACCTCTCAGGGCTCACCTCTTGCTTTGGTTCACACCTACAGCCTCTGATCAGGCTGCTTCTGTGTGTGAGTGTGCCTCCATGTCACACTGGTCGCCCTCATGCACCTCCAAGAATTTGTCCAAGTATGACTGTCCAAGGCAAGCTTTTTCTACCCTCTCCCCATGCTGCCTCATCTCTCAGCAAAATCAGCCTCTCCCTCCTTTGTGCCCAAACATGGTCCATATGTTGTCACTCACTTTCTCATCATGGCTCACTTCATCATCCTTGAACACTGTAGTGTTCATTGTTAGGTGCTTAGATTATGTCTTGTTCAAAATTATCTGTGCCTGGCCCTCCAGACCTTTTTCTCACCAAAGATCCCATAGAAAATGATAACTAGAATATTTCTGTGGTGCAGGAGGCTGCTGGTAAAAGAGAGCAGTATCTTGGCGCACCTTTAATAACCCATTCAAAACTTAAACACACCCATGGAGAAGACCCTCAGTTAGTGTTGAGATTGAAAGAATGAATCAGACTGTGTAATATTAGGAGAGATCTGCAAGTAGGCAAAGACCTTAGAAATCAATGGAAGGAAAGGTCATACATAAATAACAGATTTAAGACCGCAACATAAGGATGATTATGTAGATTTCTTACCTAGTCAAGGTCTCCTTGACCAGAACAGCTCTAGATTCCATTCCCAGCGTGAACTTCATCACTGCTTTTCTTCACACACCTTGACTGTAATCAAGCCAGCTGCTTGTCAGCCCCACACCCCCTCCACATTTGTTGCCTACCTGCTAACAGTCAGCCTGTTTGGGTTGGCCCCTCTCCAGCACAGCCTCCTCTCCACCCATGCCATCCAGCAGGAGGCCAGCTATGCATCTCAAAGGCTCACCTGTGGGGCCACCTCCTTTGGAGACTCCTCCACTCCCACTGGGCAGGTGTGGATGGTCTCTCCTTCACAGCCCTGTCGTTGTGCCTGTCACCAGGTTCCTGCCCAAGCGATTTCTTTCCCTTATCTTTCAGTGAAATGTAAGCTTCATGTGGTTAAACATGGAGTCTCATTTTAGTTTCCCCTCCTTCACCTGTAATAGATACAAAATAAATGTATTTTATATTCACCTGTATCTCTCAAGCGGCTGTGGGAAAACCTAGTTCCCATTTAGTAGGGAAGAAAGGGTATCTGTTGTATAGGGAGGGGCCTGCTGGGTGCCAGGAAAGATCCCAGATAGTAAACCACACTCAGGACCCTTATTTCAAGGATTCATAAATTAGATGATCCATGCTAAATAGGGCCAGACCCACTGTCCCCAAATCCATTATTTAATGGAAATTTGCATAGCAAGTTTGGCCTGTAGACTTGGGCACTGAGCTAGACCAGATGGAGACTCTGTCTCGTATAGAGGTCCCCAGTTCCACAGAACAGAAGCAGGTCCCTGGTGCACTGCAGGGAGGGTGGGGGGGGGAGCAGAACAGGGTGAGGTGTTAGAGGGAGACAGTGCTTGTCCAAGCCCTAAGGGGCTTCCATGGGGTCTGGCAGTAGTCAGGAGCACCCCCTCCTGTCCAGTCCCTGCAGGGCAGAGTGTATGGAAGAGTCTGGTTCCAGATAGCAAGAGAATAAATGCTAATTTCCTGATAGCCCCTCACTCATCAAAGATTTACCACCCTGAGCCATGGGCCACTGCCCCTAGGATACAGCCTGGCAATCTCACACATACTGTAATGGAGTCCCATGTTGACCTGACTTAAGACTGTGATACCCTACCCTGATCACCCCCATCTTTCCATCAGTTACATTCAAATGGTGCTGCTTTGGTTGGAGAGAGACACACCCTTCAAATGTTCTTTTTGTATTTATTGGTATCCTCATCTCAGCATCCTCATGTTCAGCCAGGCCCTCATCCTTGTGGCGAATCCATGCAGCAAGCACCCCTCCCTATGTCCTTGAAATAACAATAGCCCCGACGGCACCCAAGGGTTGCATCTCCTCCCAGGTTCAGAGAGGTCTCCTCGGGCTGAGAAGTCGGGTCCACACTCACCCAAACTCTGCAACCTCTTGGCTTTAGAGTCTGGAGAGCGAGATGTCTGGTAATGTTTGATTGCCACAACACTGCTGGAAGTTTCGAGTTAACATCCTCCTCGCCAGTGACCCCAGTCCTACACTAACATGATGTGCCCTCTTCCCCTATAGGCGCAAAGGGTGCACAAGAGGTTTCCTAAGGCGGGCAGAAGCCACTACGCGTCGGAGCAAAAACCTTCCATGCCTTCCCCGAGCACCACCGCCCCGAGCCGGACGTCTGGCAGCAGTCAGCAGCCCCCACCGGACAGTTCACATCCGGGCCCCGGCCAGATAGGCCAGCTGACCGGGCATCTGCAAGAAGCTGCCAGACAAGCCAGCAGCCCTCCCGGCCTCCCCTGGTCCTTCCAGAGAAGCAAGTCCTTGTTTTGTTTGCCCACAGGAGACTCCTTCCCGGGCTCCTCAGCCCTACCACAGTGGTTTTCAAACACAGATGGCCCAGGGCACAGGGCGACAGAGGGGAGGCACAGCCACCTCCTCTCCATCGATGACCTGGAGGGGGCCCAGGAGACCGACGTGGACACGGGCCTCCGGCTATCCTCCTCAGACCTCTCTGTGGTCTCTGCCTATTCGGCGCCCAGTCGGTTCTGCAGCACCGTGGAAGCAACCCTCCCCCCTGAAAGGTGCAGCAGCCACTGGTCAAAGCCTAAGGGTTTCAGAGAAGGACCACTGCCCACCGGGAGTGGGGGGACCACAGAGACCGCCTGGGCTTCCCTCCCTCTCTTCACCAAAGGCCCTTGCAGCTCCTCAGCCCCAGCTGCCGCTGCAGCTCCCCCTACTCTCGGCCCCTCCTCACGCACACAGTCCTCCCCAGAGCCTCCCTGTGATGCTCCCCTCACTGAGCAGACCGCGGGCAGAGACGCCCCACCACCCCCAATGCTGGCCGGACCCGTGGACAATGACATGGAGGAATTCTACATCTGAACACCCTCTGCTCTTGTGTTCCAGACACACAGACTCAGGTCCTACTGCCCCACTGGGGTCTGCACACCACCCGTGCGTGCTCTCAGCCCGCTCCCCCAGGTCTGTCGGAAATCCGTCCGTCTCACGGGCTCACTAGCACAGGTGCCACACCACCCACTCTTACCTGAGAGGTGGCACATTTTAGAGACTTGCTGGAAAAACGCTCGCATTTTTCTGCAAATAAATTCTCGAGCTTAAGTTGTAAAATTTTTTTCGAATACCCAATTCCTTTTGAGATATGGTTTAGTGCACTTAATACAATTTAAATGCCTCATATCATTATTTGAAATGAAAAGAAAACCTAGTCAGCCGGAGCTGATTCGGCAATTTTTCATGCTGTGAAGGAAAAACAATTAGAGCCAAAATGTTGAATGTGGGAAAGCTACTAAGTGACCTGTATGAGAGATTAGTGCACAATAACGTAACGTACGGCTTACTGGATTCTGCATACATATTTGCATCACCAGGCAACGGTAGCCCTAAGAATTTCCAGGTAGTGCTGATGGTGCGAAAAGTCAGCTTGATAAAACAGTGAAACACCTATCAGGCTACGGTAATGCCTCGCTGTGATGCCGTACGCATCTGAAAATCTGAATTTATGCAAAAGTAGCTAATATACTTTATAAGGATTTATCCTGAGTAACAGACTCATGGTGGAATCCAAATATGATCTGAGTTCCAAAAACCAGATTCGCATCCACTTTTCAACAACACCTCCCTGTAACAAGTGGAGTCTACAGAAGACCACTCCACTCCCGGAATTTATGGGGCTCCCTGAGGAACCGCTCACTGGAGTCACAGGATAACAGGTTATCGGTCATAGGGGTAGCTAGGCTTAAGACAGTTCCATTTTAAAAACCACCATCCAAGGGCTATGTATATATGTATGTATATAAAGGACAGGAGCCACACTTTATACTGCTCTCTCCGGTAAACACGTATTGCCACACACCCTGATCTTTCTGTTTCTAAACGATTTGCAACCTTTTTCAGTGGCTCTTTGATGGCACACATTAATAAAGGCCCCCATCTTCTCCACATGGGACGTTTTATATAAAACGGTGTCCTGGACAGATCCTGTTTCATCATCGGCCTTCCGCAAGTGCGTAGAAGCCTTAATTAAAGCTGGCGCTCTAGCCCAACCTTGACCTTTTCTGCCTGTTTTCTGCTTCTGTCGAAGCACGAATGATATTTAAATAGCACCTCTCTCCCGCTCAGTGAGGGCATGTTTACAACCCCAACCTCAGCAGTGCCGAGCACGGGGCACGGTGACGCCGAGCTGTGCCTGCCTGCTACCTCCCTTTGGGAAACGGGAGCATGGACTTCCTGGCCTTGCTCACTTCCTAGTCTGGTGCTCCTTGCCTCCGTGACTCCTCGCCCAGCTTTCCCCTCTTGGAAAGCACCCACATCAGTCTGCACACAGCCTCAGGATCCGTTTCAACACTGCTCTCCAGTCAGCCGTGAAGCCTTTGCCATTCTTGCAATGAGAACCTTAGATCCTGTCCCCAGCACCCAAAGGATAAGATTCTCCATGTTAAGTAAATGAAAGCATGGTCTCTTCTACTTTTAGGCCAGGAGCAAACATTCTAGAAAGGGCTAGATAACAAACGTGGTAGGTTTTGCCAGCCGTTTGGTTTCTGTTGCAACTACCCCGCTCTGTCGTCTGAGCGTGGAAACAGCCAGGGGAGATGTGTGAGTGAGTGGGAGTGGCTGGGTTCCAATCAAATCTTATTTATGAGAACAGACCAAACCTTGTGCTAGAGAGAGTCTGATCTAGGACCTCGGGCACAGTCAGCAATAAGGGATCTGCGTCCGCAGCACTCTGCTGCCACGGGGTCCTCCTGTCATTCCGGTGACCCCAGAAGCACAGGGCTCAGGGCCCTGAGGGGCTTCTTTGTGCAGAGGTGGTTCTTAGTAAGCCACTAGCCATCCACCTCCCATCCGGAAATGTGACTCAAGGCAGCAGCGGGATGAAAAACAACAGGTTAATGTTAGGAAGGAAAAAAATAACTCCGAGGTGTTCACACCAGCTCGTGAACAGCAAAGGTCAGTGAGGCATAAACAAATGGACCACCGTCAAGTGATGGCTCCTCCTGGCTTGCCCCATCTGTGCCCTTAGTTTAGTTTAATATACTTGCATGCACCCCTAGGATTACTTCGGAATCCAAACCCTGATGCTCTCCGGTCCCACCCCTTCTTAGTAACCCACCCTCAGCACAGTCCAGTCTACCAGCTGAGGGACCCCAGAGGATGTCAGCGACACCATTCAAAAGCAGGAAATGCAAGATGCCCCCAGAACGCAAGGGGAGAATGGAGGAACCCAGCACAGACCACACTCAGGCATTCCCCCGCCTCCCTCCCAGGCTGTGCTCGGGAGTGGCAGTACCCTCTGTGCAGAAGAATGTCACAGAGACATACTGACAAAGGCCTGGCTTCCACTTCTGGCCACTGGCATTTTCCTCATCCAGGAAGGCTCCTGACACCCACTGGGGGATCCTGACTCTTGGACTGCTGTTGTTGTGATGGAGGCTGGCCTACTGTAAATGCTCAATAAATGTGTTCAATTAAAAAACATGAAGCTGTCTCAAATTATTTCTCTCCTGGACTGGACTCTGAGGTGTAGGAAATCTAGATTTTAGCCCTAGGTTTTTGGGGGGTTTTTTGTTGTGGTTTTTGGGTTTTTTTGTTTTTTGTCATTTAATAGAACCCAGTCTCTTGTCTTCTTGACCTTACAACTCCCCCCAGCATGGCCCGGGGCGGGGAGGGGGCTACTAAGTGTCCCAGTCTAGTTCACAACCCATCCCTTGTCTCTTCTCCAAAAAAGACTCCCCAAGTTACTGCTCACATTCCCATCATGGCGCCTAAGCACCACCAAGGAGCCACTATAAAGATGAGATGTTTCTTAGTTCCTAACTGACCTGCCAAGCCCTGCAGAAATCATCTCGGGTCACCCATGGGGGTGGAGTGGTGAGCTACCAAAGATACTTGTATTCTGGGAGCCCGGACATGTGGTTGTACAAAATGGGCTATAGTGCTGGGTGTCCCTTGAGCCCTGTGACCCAACACAAGGGAATAGTCACATGGAAGCCAGTTGGACTACACTGTCTAGTGTGTTCCAGGTGAGACCAAATGTTTACTTTTACCGGGAAGACCTCTGAACCCACGGCTGATATTGTCAGGAGACATGCAGGAGAAATCTATCCTCCTCCTGGGCTCTCTGTAGATGAATGAATTCTCCTATTCATCAGGTAAGAAACACCTAAGTAGACTCAGAATTCCTGGAAGAGATTATTGAGGGTAAATAAAACTAACTGTGAAGAGCTTCTCCCTCCCAAACCCCCAGATGGACATGACCCAGTTATGGTCAATGATCTCATGTCTGCATTTCAAGAGAGCAGTGGGAACAGCCCAATGGTCTTCCTCCCCCTTCCTGCCCACTATATTGCTCCGTGTTCCTGGTCTGAACATAGAGGTCTCCTAGGATTTATAGGATTCTGTTTCTCTTCAATTCTCTGGAAATACAATTGATCAGATCCAGCAGACGTTTGAGAAAATAACATGAGAAATTGACATCACATTATAAAAATGGGTTCATGAAGGGTAAAGAAGCTGAATTTATATATTTTTATATAATCACACTCTTCCAACTTTCACTGAAGGCTTTTCTCTAATCTTTGGGAACAGAAGTCCAAACACAAAATGTCTTTAAATCCCATCATATGAATAACAGAAGCAAACTTTAATGGTAATGTCGGCACACTTGAGTCTTTTTAACAACTTCTGTTTTAGAGAGGTGATAACTATTATCCAGTTATGTGCTCAGAATTAGGATCAATATATCCATACAAACCAAAAGTCACCAGAGTATTTGGTGAAGCTGAAAAGGCCCCTTCTCTGTGCCTTTACGACATGCTCCCTAATCTCTCCATCTGTGATGAGGGTCCCACCTCCTGTTGCCTAGATGGCATAGAAAAAATGTTTCCACATATGGGGCACAGCCCCTAACTGGAGTGGTCTGGGTGAGAATCACCGCAACCACCCCATCTGACACATTTGTAAGTCGAACATCTGAAAGAAGCCATCCAGGCTTCCTTAGGTCAGCCCTGCCCAATTTCCAGAACGAAACCCAGAGCTTTTGGACAGGAACAGCTCTACATGTTCATGGCACTGTCCAAAAAAGGGCCTGATGAATAGAATACTTTGAGGCCAAATCACCGCGCTGGCTGGCAGTAGGGAAGCTTTGGTGCCACCTGGTGGCCGCCCTAGCCAGGAGGGTCAAGCAGCCCCCCTTTTCCCGAAGACGGCTTCACCCAGATGAACAAAAAGGAACCATTTCTCTTTCATTTATTACTCTGCATTTAATTATTTCTACAAGGTACTGAGGCAACTGAAATCACAAGGACTTAAGACAATGCAGATAGAAGTAGAAAATCAGGGCTAGGGAGAAAAGAGTCCATAAATACACCAACGATAAAGAAAAATGTAACTGCTGGGGAAGACGTTCCCAAGAGCCAAAGCAAAAAGGGAAACATGAAAAACGCAGTTTTCCGGTGGGATTTGAAGATCTAGCGACATTGTCTTATCCTCATTGTTAACTTAACGTTGTCTCCAGGTTATTCCTCAATGGGAACCACGTTTTTCTTAGCACGGTTGCTAAAATTACTTTCTCAGAAGGGGATTTCCATGAGGGATTTTGTCTCAAAGGTTACTGGGTTTGGTCCAAGAGGATAGCTTTCTTGATTGAAGGCTGGAATTTATAAGACCTAGAGGAGCGGACACGGCTCAGGCTTCAGGTGAACCTCCCTAGACCTCTCCAGCCACATTGTGGGGAGACGGAAATTTGGACCTCGGTGGAAAGTCTAAAGGCTGGCTTCCTCCAGTCTCTTGAGACCCAATCTGTGGTTTGGCAAGTGGAGGTCGGGGGGGAGGCCGACATCCTCCTGAGAGACCAGAGGCCCCCACCCCCAGTTTCAGCCTGCAAGCCTAGAGTCTCCCCATCTCCTGAACCCCTCTGCAACCTCACCCTTGCCCTGTGGTCCCAAAATCCACTCCATTCCCTAACCTCCCCCTGTTAAGAGAGGCTTCCGGCACAGAGAAGCCCTTCCACATAACTTATAAATCCCCTCAGCACCCCTCCCTGAGCTTCTGGAGAACCCATAGGGATTCAGGTCCCCGCACCTCCTTTGTTGCTCTGCGTGGATTGGCTTATCATGCAGCAAGCACTTACTGAGTTCCTCTGCATGTCAGGCTGGTGCTGGGGACCCAGGACTGAACAGGTTCACTCGCTCTGTGAACCAAGGGCAAGTTATTTCACTTCCCTGAGCCCCCATTAGATCATCTGTAAGACACAGACAAGAATATCTACCTTGGAGAATAATGAGACTTAAATTGTGTCATTTGCATGAAAGCCTCCCAGGCTACCTATGACACAGCCGTTGTGGAACTAAAGCTGAGGTTCTCTCCCTCCCCTCGGGCTGCAAAGGGGCACCTGCTCTGCCCGCCAGGCTCCAGGCTCCCCACAATCCTTGGTGGCAGGGAACACGGACAAGGGCCGCCTTCCAGGTGCTTCTCACAACACAGGTTCTCCTTGTGCTTCTGGACACCGTGTCTCTGGACAGAATTCCACCCGATGGGAAACCATCTTTCTATCATCACATGCTCAGCCTCCTGGCTCTTCTCTTTCCTCCATTTCAAGCCACTGCCACAAAGCCAGACCTTGTGCCTTTGCCGCCCAACTCCTTTCCCTAACCCCCCCATCCCTCAAGCCTGTGAAACCCATTCTGCCTTCCCGCCTCCTCTCTGCTTGGGGTTCCAGACTGGCTGGTCCACAGCTGACCACTGCACCGTGGGCCTGTGTGGCATCTACACGCTCCACGTCCCCTTGCCACAGTCCTGGCCACCCCGTGGTTGCTGCCCACCCCTCCATGGAGGCTCACCCCTTCCACTCCACCATCTTTGCCACTTGGCCAACCTCCGTGCAACTTACGCACCTGCTCTGATTTCCCAAATGCCCTTACCCTGGTGAGTTTGCACTGCTTTCAGCAGCGAGCTCACCAGCCCCCCACCATCCATCTGGGACCAGAGCCACCTGCCACCCCCTCAGCCTCCCTCCCTATCCCATAAGATGTGCCCAACTCCAAGGAGAGAAGACACAAGACGACGCTAACAGGTAGAATGGATTAACGGTCAGGTCCTCTGCCCTTGGAAGTTGTCTGAGGACTTGAAACGCAGCCCAGCACAACGGAGGAAGTTGATCTGTACAGCGGGGACCGTCCTCATCTTATTTCCACTCCAAGAGTTATGTTCCACTTCCTGCAGAATGAGCCTCCTGTGCCCAATACAAGTAAATCACCCCACGCCGGCGGTTCTGGAATCCTCCTTGGCCATAAAGCTTAGCAGCAGTCTGGGCCCTAGGATTATCACCTGAGCTGGCTAGGCAGACCTGCAGGGACCCCTCTGCTCCTTGGGTCCATGTCCGAGCTCACAGCCCTGCCGCAGACCGCCCAGGAATGATTCCCTGTCTAGCTTTGCCTTCGTGCCTCTGCTGGACACAGTGAACTGGCTGTAGCTACGGAGGGGGGCACTCGGGGCACCTGGCAGCAAGCTCAAGAGTGTGACCCAAACACATGCGGTCATCCCCGGGAACCCTGCCTGGTCCCAGTCCTGCTCTGCCAAACCTTGCCTCTCTCGATCATTCAGTCACACACTTCCCTACCGGCCGGACCTAACCTTCAGCTACCTGCATACCCCACACGCACGCATCTGGTTCCCAAATCAGCTTGACCCACGCCAAACTAGCACAACCAATGGACACACCAGGCAAGACCATCTCCCTCCGCCCTGCGGTTCCTCAGTTCTGTGAATGGTTTCTCTCCTCATCATTCACGTTCAAAAACCCAGATGTGAATGTCATCCCTGAGCCTTACTGGCTGTGTGACCCTGATCAAAATACTTCATTTCTCACCCTTGGTTTCTTTATTGGCAAAGTGGAGCAGATCAGAGCTGGCTGCAGGGTGCTCGCCTCAGAGGCAAAATGAAGAGGATATGGAAATAGTCAGCAAGGTTAATAATATTTTAAGAAAGGGGACCTTGTTCATAGGGCCATCCATAAGGAATAAATGACTTCAAGAGGCAAAGTCTGGCACGGCAAGAGGTCATTTCTGCCTTTCACATTAGCAAAGGTCTTAAAATAATACTCGGTTTAAGTTATATGTGGCTCTTAGCAGTCATTGGCACAACCTTTTTAAAGAGAACTGTGGCAATAGATCTATCAAATACTTATACCCTGTCATTCAACTTCCAGGCTCTATCCCTGGAGAGATGAGGAAATTATCCAAAACAGAGGTAAAGCCTTATGCATCTGTTTGTCACAGTACACTTTAGAATAGTAAACCACTAGGAAGCAGCTGGAATACCTGTACATACTGCCCTTGACCACACAAAACAGTGCAGAGAAAAACAGACTGTAAAGGAGTAGGTCAAAATATTACAGCTTTTGCCTCCAGGTAGTGCAATCATGGGTGATATTTTTTTCTACTTCATTTTCCTTTTGGTACTTGACATATTTTCTTTGATAAGCATTTATTAATTATATAATTAAAAAACAAGGACAATAAAACTAGGAAAACCCAGCCATCATTGAATGTTCTCAATGTTCACATCAAATCTGTCCCCATTCCTGCTTACTCATCCTCTCCAGGTCGGACAGACTTCTGTTCCTTTCCCTGCAGCCCCAGCTGCACAGGTGGAGGTAGTCTAGTGACTAGATTAGGGTCTTCTAATGCTGGCCCCTTCCTCACGAGCTGTGAAATCTTGGACAAGTTCTATGATCTTCTGTGACTCCATTTCCTCATCTGTAAAGCGAGGGCATTCAAATACTTCACCTCTCAGGAAATTTGTCTGTGTGATACAGAAATTGGCCAGGGGGTCAGCAAGGATGGCAAGGTTCCTAGTAGGACCACAAGAGACAAGAAGCCCTTCCCCCATTTCACCTACCATGTAACCCTCTTGGACTCTGATATGTCCCCATTTGGGGGGAGGGGAGCCCTCAATTATAACTATAACGGAATTTCCCTAGGACATACAGTATGATGGCTTTAAGTCAGAATAAATTTGGTTTAAGGAAAAAGTAGTATTTCTGCATCCCTGATTTTGTTGTCTGAGAGCCACGCCCACTATCCAGTGTCTTTATAACCATGTTATCCCCTTCCTAGGCTAAGGCCATAGACTCCCAACTTGTTTCTGTGGTTCGAACATCTGCCCGCTCTTACCAATTTTTTTTTTTAAATGCTTTGCACACACTCCTGCTCAAGACCCTGCCATGGCTCCCTTTGCCCACCAAGCAAAATACTATCTCCCCAGATACCCGCTTAAGACTTTCAGCACTCAGCTCCCATCACCTTCTCCATACTAGCACTTGCTATTCTAAGCTCCAGCCAAACAGGCTCTTGAGTCTCCGCCAAATATTTCCTGTGCTTTCCCATCCACATGCCAAAGCTCAGGTTATTCCTCCAACTCCGCCCCTCCAAATCCTACCATCCACCAAAGCCCAGTGCAAAGGGCGCCTCCTTCAGGAAGCCTATCTGGATCTCACTGCCAGAGCACACTGCCAGAGCACACTGCCTGGTGTCAGGATGGGCAAGTGCTCGGTTGTCCCTAACTCGGGACAAATCACAGGGTGTTCTGTCTTGCGGTTGTTGAGCCACAAAGCTGATTACCCAGGCAAATGATATACTAGTCCTTGATCCAAAGCAGTACCTCAGTAAATAAGATTCAACCGAGTGAGCTTGCGAGTGAGGTCTTCACGTTGGGCACAGTTCTGCAGCAGGCCCGGCTGGTGTTCCTTTCATGATAAACCCCCATGCTCACATTCCCAAGTCAAGGCCCCTGACCCTGATCATGATTAGTCAATCCAAATGCCCTACGGGGTCGAGAGGGAGAAACTGTATGCAGCTAGCAAACTCGGGAGGCCATGCTGAGTGGGTCCAGATTTACCCAAACCTCGGCCATTTACTCTGGCTTTTGTTTTTAATCCCATCAGCCTTTATGCCTCCAGACTAAAAACTCCTAAATTGTCTATCTGTTGTACGGAATTCTCTCCGTTTCCCCCTCACCTCTTTTTCTATTTTAATTATTTTTTTCTGGGCCCTTCAATCTCCCCATTACGTATTTCTGAGTCACTCTATGCACACCCACGTTTGGATCCAGACACACCCTGATTTGGACCAAGAGTAAGAGTTGTTACTCTGACCTCTAAAATGTTTCTTGTCTTTACAAACATTGAGGGCTAAACACTGAGGGCACTTGCTCAGAGAACCTTTTTCCAACCTAGAATTTACCCACCATTTCCCTACAGACATCCTATGTGTACATAGTTATTTTTAAACTTTACGCCCACTAAACTCTTGGCAAAAACACAAACTGAACGGATTTCAAACCCAACTGGCTTAAACCCACATGTTTGAAGAAGAACATTGAAATGGCACGAACGCACTTTCTTGCTCTCTTTAATGTTTGTCAGGTTAGAATTAGAGCCTTTCAAGGGAAGGCCGGGGGTTTATGTATTTGACCTGTTTCTTTGCCTCAGACTGAAAATCATTTCCATTGTCACCTTCCAAGATTTCCCTCAGGGTAGACCAACCAAGGCCCCTGGAGGCTTTGCACCTTCAAAGCCACATATATAACATAAAACAGCTCATGGGATACCCTTGGATGGGACAGTGCATCGAGAACCTCATTCAGAGCCACAGCCACTCCCTGGAGCTGCGGGTCCCATTTGCTTTGCATTGTCACCACGCCATCTACTTACTGTGCAATGATTCACTTATTTCTGAAATCCAGCGGACAGCTAGCAGACTCTCCAACCCTAGGTTACTGGGCACTGTGGTACCATAACCCAGCAGTGGGAGACAAACAATGATCGTAGAGAAGGGAGCCACTAATCTCTTTCAAGGGGTGTGGCTCAGAGTGTTGGTCTTCCACACAGTGCGTGAGCAGCTCGGAAGCCACTTCCTCAGAGATGGCTCAGACCTCAGAAGGACTGCCATGTCCCAAACTGTCCTGGGAGAAAAGGCAGCAGAGAACACCTGAGAGCCTGCAGTCAAGAACCTCTCTGCATAAGCCCCTGCAGGAGCTGGTGGTGCATTCGCAGCCCAGGAGGAGAAGAGAGGAGAACGGGATGGAATCTGCGTGCTGGACCACGTCGCTGTCCTATTTCAAGTCCTTCAGTGGCTTTTCCTTGCCTTCGGACTAAAAATCCAAGTGCCTTTCCCCGGGCCACAAAGGCCTACCTGATCTGGCCCCTCATCTCTCTCTCAGTCTTCCCTTCCATCCCCCTTCCTGCCCAGCTCCCACTCTGCCGACCGGACATGCTTCCTACAGTTCATCCAACACTCATATGACCTGCACATGCGGTCTCCTCTGCCCGGGACGCCCCGCCCACTCCACGTTGCTCCCAGATTGCCTTACTCTTTCAGGCTCAGTTTAAATGCCCTCTCTTCTACATGAACAGACATTTCTGCAAAGACCTCCAAATGGCCAACAGACACATGAAAAAGTGCCCATGTCACTCGGCATCAAAGAAATACAAATCAAAACCACAATGAGATACCATCTCATACCAATCAGAATGACTAAATTTAACAAGTCAGGAAACGATAGATATTGATGAGGATGTGGAGAAAGGGGAACCCTCCTGCACTATTGGTGGGAATGCAAGCTGGTGCAACCACTCTGGAAAACAGCATGGAGGTTCCTCAAAAAGTTGAAAATAGAGCTACTCAAGACCCAGCAATCACACTACTGGGTATTTACCCCAAAGATACAAATGTAGTGACCTGAAGGGGCATGTGTACCCTAATGTTTATAGCAGCAATGTCCACAATAGCCAAACTATGGAAAGAATCTAGATGTCCATCAATAGAATGGATAAAGAAGATGTGGTATATATATATACAATGGAATACTATGCAGCCATCCAAAAAAACTTGCCATTTGCAACAACGTGGATGGAACTAGAGGGTATTATGCTAAGCAAAAGAAGTTAATCAGAGAAACAATTATCATATGATCTCTCTGACAGGAGGAATTTGAGAATCAAGGTGAGGGGTTGTGACGGGAAGGGAGGGAAAAAAATGAAACAAGAGGGGACTGGGGAGGGGGACAAACCATAAGAGACTCTTAATCTCAGGAAACAAAGTGAGGGTTGCTGAGGGGTGGGGGAGGAGAGATAGGGTGGTTTGGTTATGGACATTGGGGAGGGTATATGCTATGGTGAGTGCTGTGAAGTGTGTAAGCCTGATGATTCAACAGACCTGTACCCCTGAAGCAAATAATACATTTTATGTTAATAAAAATTAAAAATTAAATAAATAAAATAAAAATAAAAATAATGCCCTCTCCTCTAAAAGGACTTCTTTGACCATTTGTCTCTGTCTCCCTGTCACCTCATTATCAACACATACACAGATTCCCTTCCCTCGGTTCCTTTTCTTCTCCAATCAGCCTCTGGTCTTTTTTTCTGATAAGGATCACAATGTTTAAGTGTCTTTTTCTGTATATGGTATTATTTTTCATTTGGCACCCTGACTAGAATACCGTCCATGACGGCAAAGACGACCCCTAACTTCTATATCATTGTCCTTCGAGGTCTAGCATCGGGCAGGCGCTCAATAAATATTTGTCAAAAGGATAAATGAGTGACTTCCTACGTGAAGGATGAGCATTGCCATGTATTTGCATGATTTTAGTCCACAAGCCTAAAGTACGCGATCTATCAGTTTCCCTTGTTTGTATACATCAAATGTTATCTCCTGAAGCCCTGACCTACTGTCCCCATGTCACCACAGGAAATTTGATCATTGCCTTCACTGGGACTCCCACCCCCTGTCCAGGAATGATGTAATAACGTGGGTTTATCCAGTGCTGGGAAGTCAGGGGAGGGGCTGGGGCTTGTCCATGGCAGTGGCCATCGTGACCACTAGAGTAGCACTCTGGTCTCAAGTATGACAGGAACTTTGCACCAGGCAGGCTATCTCACTGTCTATCTCACTGTCCCCAAACCATCCTGTTATAATGTAGAGATAGAAACAAAACAAACCCATACTTTTTAGGGGTTCATAGTCTACCAGTAGAAGCAAACCTTTAAACACACACTGGCCCTACAATGAGATCATAGCAATGACACAAGAAAGAACCACTGTGCTGCCCAGAGGCAGGATGAATAACTCTTCCTGGGGAACAAGGAATGCTTCCCGGAGGAGGTAAATGTTTGCATTCGGTCTGGGAAGATGAGTGAAAGCCCATGATGCCAGAGAAAAGGCGTGCAGAGTAGCTGTGCTGTAATTGGCAAAGTTGGAGAACATGAAGGAAACGAATGCTGAAAAACAGAACCTTGAAAAACAGAACCGTGTGAAAAACTGCCTCAACCTCATCGTCCAGGGATATTGGCCAAACCTAGCCTGGCTGTTGAGCTGATGGACACAGACTGCAAAGGCCTCTGCTTGCCATAGAAAAATGAATGCAGAGAGAAATAAAGCATTCATTTAACCTTCCTTGGAGAGTCCTGTTAAAAGGGCAGGGGACTCAAAATACCACCAAAGGTGTATGGCATCACAGGAAGACCAGCATTATATGCGCTCACCTGATAATGGACGTGATGCTCTTGGCTGTAGATCAAATTTATGATGAGGTTGAGTTGTATTTTTATGTGCTCAATGTATGCTTGAGGGTACATTGGGCCCTTCTGGAAACCTGCCCATTATTGTATAGAGAACTTGGAGCATCATCTTACCGGTTGAAATTACTCGAGTCTATTACTGTTGCGTTGCTTTTATGAGCTACTGTTGATCATATCTAGCCTTCATTTAGCACTATGCCCTTGGTCAGCAAAGAAACCACCTTATCTCAAGGTGCCCACTGAAGAATACATTCTATGCTAATGTTGCTAAAACAAACAGCTGACACGTATTGAGAATTCAGTGCCTTGTGCTAAGTCCTTTCTACACACGATCTCATTCACTCTTAGATAGATGAGGTCATAGTTTGACCATTTTCCTCATGAGGAAACAAGCACAGAGATGACAGGAAATTGCCTTTGATCACACAACGAGCAAGTAATACATTCTCACCATTCACTCATTCACTCATTCTGCTAAAGAGAGACTCTGAGTGTTGTTAAGTTACACCAGCACACGTAAAGCTGAATGTAATGTGAACTCTCCCCTGGGGAGCGTACTGTACAGCAGGTAAAGGCAAACAACACAGACAACCTAGAAGGAAGAGGGAGGTGCCTGGAAAGTGACAGGAGCATTCTGTTCTCGTAAAGAAGGGAGGAATCACTCCTGCGGAAGTAAGTAGCAACTCCGCTGGGGTTTAAAGAAGGGTAAAATTTTCGGGATAAGATGTGAGAACGTCCTTCAAAGCAGAAGCATTTAAGCTAAGATTCCCCAAAACGAGAGTAATTAAGCCAGAAACATCTAAGATAGCATACGTTATCATTACTTTGTAAACAAAATATCAATGCATTCCATCTGCTTATTCGGGTATTTAATTGTAAGCAGAATTCACAGTGTGGTTCTTAGACACGACACCTGATGGTGAAAACCTGGCAGGAGTAGCACATGGTTGTCCAAGGCTAAATTCAAGGATTCAAAAGTTCTAAGCAGATTCTATTAAAATTCTATCCCCAAGACTTAATGATGATCATTAACAGATTAACTCTAGAGAAAACCATCTCCTTTTAAATGGGAAGGCCATGCTTGTACTGGATAAAAGTAGAGTGTGCCTGGCTTCGAGTCTGACCCTGCCTTTGGAAAGGTCCTCAGGACTATGCAGGTATAATACATGAAAGATCTGGTTCAATGAACGTCGAATATACAAAATTTCAGGCCCATCTACAGTCAGTGCATGGAGGACCACACAGTCACATGTTGAACTGTCTGCAACATTTGTGATTTGACAAGAAGGCCAGCTTTCCCCCTCTGAAATCGGGGGTGGGGGTGCGGCGGGGTGGCCTTCCCTCCACCAAGCAAAGCCAAATCCTTCCCACGACTTTGATGCTTGGTGCAGAAGAGAAGAGAGGGAAGTAACTAGAGAGTAAGAAGAACAAGAAGGATGGAAGAAATGAAAGCTCCCACAGAGCTCCTTACTGCTATGGTCTTGGGGGTCAGGGAGGTGGGGAGGCCTTAGAAGGTGCCCGGGTGTTCCTAGGAGGCCCTGACTTAACACTGTCCACCAGCATCATTAAAGCTGTTGGCACCCTCTTCCCTTCAAAGGGTGGGGAGCAAGAATTTGCATCTCTCCGGTGCCCTGTGGCGGCCATGGAGGAGAGGTGTTTTAAGAGGTTATCCCAAATAAGGACAATCAGGCACAGAAAGGCATAATAATGTATGCAAGATCACATAGTTTATAAAACTCAGATCTGTGACATTTTCAATTAGGTCAATAGAGGCCACAAAATTTTCAAAACAAACTTCATGTTAATTCACTCTACTTTGGGACATTGTGATAATACCTCTAGAATTAGGAGGGGAGTAGAGGGCTGGGAGGGCGCCTTTGGGCCCAGGGGTCATCAGAACAAATGAAGCCACAAGGTGGCGGTGTCTGGAGCAGGTAAATGCATCACAGGATCCCACACCCAGATTTCATTCTTGAATGAGGGCCATTTGCACAGTCAAAGCCTGTCACAGGGTTCCCTCAGATCAGAGTTCATCCTGCTTTTCGCCAGCGAAGGACAATCAATTAGGGATGTATTTGATGTTCATATAACAAATAGAGGGTCTTCAAAGCAACCATCCCGCCTGTCTCGATTTTTGTCTGTTCATTTAATTACACTGTCTAAAATTCCTGCAGCAGAAAGATGGCACCGTAGTTAAGACCATTCTGCTGAATTGCAAATGTCTTCCATTGCATTTGGCAGCTTCCTCCCCTACCACGTATCTTTAGCAAGGCACCATAAATCAGCATGCTCTAAACAGCTGAACCAGAAATAACCGAAGAGGATGTTTGGACCAAATGGAGAGGGAGGCCAGGATGAAAGATTTAAACACTAAGGGGAAAAATGCACGATGAAGGAACAAAGAGATAGGAATTAAGCAGAAGCTGTTTGTACAGTACACGAATAAAATGACATCTTTATAAAAAGCTTGATGAAGTCATGACTGATACTAATTTGCTTGTTCTCCCCCCTCTGACTCACCCAAATTACTATCCTCAGGGTCACTGTAGCATTAGCCTAATTAGAGCCAGTGACAAAACCGGTGTCTAGCGTAGAAAGGCCAGACCACATTCTAGAGACATAGTGCCTGATTCCATTGCTGGCTTCCAGAGAACTCTAAATGTCCCACGGAACAGAACAGGGGGGAAATTGCCTCTGCAGGGGACAAAAGGAAGAGCTCTTACTTCCAGCCATTTCCAACCTTTTGCTTTTCATTGTTATGACTAAAAAAAAATTCTAAAATCATCTAATAGGTTTAAAGAGAAAATATATGCATAGCTCACTGCAACAGCTACCCTTTCATTCACTGAGCATCAACTACCTGCCAGACCCTGGGCTAAAAGCTTTGTAACCATTCTGTTCTTAATCCTCAGAACAACCTGGTGTGGTGGGTTTTATTTTATCTGTGTGAGGACAGGGATTCAGTGGGATCCGGTCAGCTGTCCAATGGCCTACAGCTAGTTAACCGCTGGGTCAAGTCTCAGACCCAGGTCAGTCTGATCCCAAAGACCAGGCTTTTCATCACCACCCTGTGCTTCCTCCTCACCGCGTGGTTAGAGGTAGTTCTTAGCTGTAAACAACAGAATCCAGTCACCTAGTTGAATCTGGAAAGAAATGTCTTGAAGGATGCCCAGCAGACCTGAGAGTCTCTGGAAGGGGCAGAGCCCCAGGTTTGACTGCCACACAGTCAGGAATAATGCAGCCGGGATGGATGCCACACTGCTCTGTGGAATTCTTCCAGCGGAAACACCACTGCTGCTCTGACCCATGACTGACACAGATCATACCTGGGACTGGACACCAGATTCCCAACTAAAACTGACCCAGAAGAGCCAGAGGCCTCTGCCACCAAGCTTGCCAAGAGATCAGTCTCCCTGTGTTGCCTGCCATCACTCACTTTCCATTCATGTCTTCTGTGAGCACTTCTAACTAAGGGACTTTGAATCATGTGGCCACACCAGGGTGGAAAAAGGGAGTCTGAAAGATGTAGTCTCGGGGTGTTTTTCTTGGGAAGGAGAGACTCACAATATGGAAACTAGGAAAATAAGAGGGTAAACAAAAAGATGTAGGCCCACTAAAAATAGTCTTAAATAAACAGTTACTGAGGGCCTACTATGTGTAGAACAGGACACTAGACTCAAGGCTTTCAAGGATAAAGAAATCTGGTCCAAAATCTGGTCCTTGGAGGAACGGAATCTGTTTGGTAAACGTAAGTGACCAACCACCCAAGGCCACCCATGGAAGAGCCATATAGGCAGAAGTTGTGTGCAATTTCTGTGAGCTGCGGCATTAAGATGTAATGGATGAAAAGAAATCTCCAGAGGATTTTCATTTGAAAGGACAGATGTCATCCACAAAGAGAAGGAATGTGTAAAGATATTGGTCCTCTTCTCCATGCTAGGCTCAAGGTGTATGGGGCAGGGAAGAATGACCACATCCCCTGTAAGGATAGGGGGATCTAAGGTCTCAATTTGGTTAGACAGTGGTGGATCCAAGAGTGCAGGAACTCATTTATCATGGCGTAATGTTTCTTTAGGGATCACTGAGCTGGATGATGAAGGGCGAAGGAGGCCACCAATGGGGAGAGAAAACACAGGACACTGTGATCATGCAAGCATGGAAGAGGATAGAGGTCCAAAGGGTCCTGCATTTTGGACAGTCACTTAAGGATGGTAGATTGTAAGTCTACACCAGGCAGGATTATGAATGACAAACAATAGTGCCCACTCCGGCTTGTTTAAATGGCCAGGATTTATGCAAGAAATTAGTTTGCTCACCAAATATCTGGGAGTACGGAAAGGTCAGATTGAAGCTTATGTAGCCAGGAGCCAAGCCCAGACTCCAAACCTGAGACAATTTCAGCAAAGACTCTCTGTTGCTGTTGCTGAGAGACAACCTCACAGCCCCTCAATGTTTACGGTGCTGTCTCCACAGCCAGACCACCTTTCTTTCCAGAAAATGGATTCCACAAGTACCATCTTCCTCACATGCTCTGATATAGGCACATCTCTCTGTGGGTGCCTTTTTCACATTCCTATGCCCTCATTTCCAGGCGGGGGAAAGGAGTTCACCCTTTTCCCTTGGAGAAGAATATTATTCAAGGATATGGGAGGCCACATTCATAACAAATGTTTGTGGCAGAGGCATAGCGTGAGCTGACCTCTTGTGTCAGCTGAGGGCACAGCCTCACTAGACTTGGCTTTGCATCTCCTGACCAGAAGGGAGTATCTCCTGCAGCCACAGAGAGAGTTCAAGGGTCTTGGGCTCTACATGGGGTACTTCTGGGCAAACAGACATTGAGGGAAACTAAAAATCTATGATAAGTTTACTCACCCTGAAATATAAGTGTCCAAGAACGCTTATATGCTACCTTCCCAAGGATTCTGGTTTTGTTTTGTTTTTTAACAGAAAGTAATAATTTAAGTAAAAAGGACAATATAATAATTGGGCCAATTTTTGAGAGCAGGCAGACAGTGGAGCAAATATTTTCTAGTTGGCAAGAGAGGAGGCTATGGCGAACACTTGCATTAGGCGATAGACATTGGATTGTCTATCTAATATCCAATCTCTCATTTTTTTCTTATTAACAGCATTGCAGTTTTGGGAGAAGGAGCTCTTTAAAATTAGTCACCACCACCAACAAATCATCTAACAAGGAAATCAATAAAACAATCCCATGTACAATAGCATCAAAAATAATAAAATGCTTAGGGACAAATTTGACCAAAGAGTTAAAAGATCTCTATACTGAAAACTATTAGATACTGATGAAAAAAATTGAAGACACAAATAAATGGAAAGATATTCCATGTTCATGAATTAAAAGAAATAGTATTGTTAAATGTCCATATGTTCCAAAGCCATCTATAGATTCAATGCAATCCCCAGCAAGATTCCAATGTCATTTTTACAGAAGTAGTATAAACAATCCAAAAAAAGGGGGGGGGGCACAAAAGACCTTGAATAGCCAAAGAAATCCTGAAAAAGAAAAAAAATGGAGGCATCACACATCTGACTTCAAATGTTAAATCCACTGTTACCAAAATAGTATGTCCCTGGCATAAAAACAAACATGCCAACTGAACAGACTCAAGAGCTCAGAAATAAATCCGTGCATATATGGTCAACTAATATTTGACAAGGGAGCCATGCATACACAATGGAGAAAAGATAGTCTCTTCAATAAATGATGCTGGGGAAAAAATGATTATTTAAATGTAAAAAAATAAAGCTAGACCCAGACCCCTATTTTAAACCACTCACAAAAATTAACTTGAAATGGATTAAAGACTTAAATATAAGACCTAAAACCACTAAAACTCCTAGAAGAAAACATAGGGGAAAAGCTTCTTGACATGAGTTTTGGCAGTGACTTTTTTTGGCTAGAACACCTAAATCATGAGCAACAAAATAAAAAATAAGCAAGTGAGACCACATCAAACTAAAGAACTTCTACACAGCAAAAGAAATGATAACAAAATGAAAAGACAACCTTGAATGAAAGAAAATATTTGCAAATCATATATCCAGTAAAGGGTTAATATCTAAAATATATAAGGAAGTTCTACAACTCAATAGCAAACAAAAAATGAAACAAATAACTCAATTTAAAAATGGGCAAAAGATCTGAAAATACACTTTTCCAAAGAAGACATTAAAATGTCCAACAGGTACATGAAAAGGAGCTCAACATTGCTAATCAAGGAAATGCAAATCAAAAATCACAATGAGATCACCTCATACGTGTTAGAGTGACTATTATCAGAAAGACAAGAAATAACAAATACCAGTAAGGATGTAGAAAAGGAACTCTTGTACCCTACTGATGGGAATGTAAATCAGTCCAACCACTATGGAAAACAGAATGGAGGTTCCACAAGAATAAAAAATGAAACTACCATATGATCTAGAAATTCCACTTCTGGGTATATATCCAAAGGAAATGAAATCACTATGCCAAAGAGATATCTGAATCCCCAGGTTTATATAGCCAAGACATGGAAACAACCAAAGTATCCATTACCTTGTGAATGGATAAAGAGATTTTATATATATATACATATATATGTGTATATATATATACATATATATGTATATATATGTTTATATATATACACATATATATGGATAAAGAGATTTTATATATATACATATATATGTTTATATATATACATATATATACATATATGTATATATACACACACACACATACATATATATACATTTATATATATTATATAAAAATCTACAGTGGAATATTAGTCAGCCATTAAAAGGAAGGAAATTCTGCTATTAGCCACAACACTGATAGACCTCAAGGATATTATGATAAGTGAAATAAGTGAGAGAAAGAAATACTGTAGGATCTCACTTATATGTGAAACCTTTTTAAAATTTTTATTTATTTTTGAATCATTTTTAATTTTTTTAATTTTTTTAATTTTTTTTAAATTTTTATTATTAACATTACCATTCATTTCAGGGGTACAGGTCTGTGATTCATCAGCCTTACACAACTCCACACTCACCACAACACATACCCTTCCCAATGTCCATCACCCTGCCTCCCCATCCCCCCACTCACTCCCTTCCCTTCTAGCAACCTTCAGTTTGGTTCCTGAGATTAAGTGAAATCTTAAAAACAAAAACAAAAGGAACTCAGAAAAAGAGGTCAGATTTGTGGTTACCAGAGGTGGTGGGGGAAAGGGTGGGGGTGGAAAGTTGGAAGAAGGTGATCCAAAGGTACAAACTTCTAGTAAATATATACTGGGAATATAATATACAACACGAGGACTATAATTAACACTGCTATATGGCATGTGTGAAAGTTATTAAGAGTGTAAATACCAAAGGTTCTCATCACTAGGAAAAAAAATTACCCCATGAGGAGATGAGTGTTAACTGAACATAATGTAATCATTTATAACATATATATTAAGTCATTATGCAGTATACCTTGAACTCATACAGAATTGTAGGTCAATTACATCTCAATAAAACTGGAAAGAGAAAAAAGTACATTAATCAATTAACTAATCCTAAAATAGTCACTCCCTGGCAACCTGGGATAGTCATGTGACCCAGTCTGGGCCAATGAGAGACAAATAGAAATCTACTAGGTGGGGTTTCTAAAGAAGTTATTACTTTGCTGATGAGAAGGGACAGACTCAACTGGACTTTTTTTTTAAGCAGATTTTTAGAGCAATTTTGGGTTCACAGCAAATTGAGCAGAAAGTACAGAGTTGCCACACCTCCCCGGCCCTTGCTCATGAACGTGTGCCAGGATATGGTACATTTCTTACAACTGATGAAGGTACATGGATACATCATTAGCATCTGAAGTCTGTAGTTTAAATTAGGGTTCATTCTTAGTGATGCACACCCTGTAGATTTTGGCAAATATACAATGACATGTATTCACCATTATCAGATCACACGGCACAGTTTCACTGCCCTAAAAATCCTATCCTCTGCATATTCAGCCTTCTCGCCCCTCTGTCCTCTGGAAACCTCTGACCTTCTTACTGTCTCCATAGTCTTGCCTCTTCCAGAATATCATATAGCAGAATCATACAGTATATGCAGCCTTCTCAGATCGACATCTTTCACTTGGCAATATGCATTTAAAGTTCCTCCATGCCTTTTCATGGCTTGATAGTTCACTTCTTCTTAACACCAAATGGTATTTCATCATCTGGGTGTACCACCGTCTGTTTACCCAATCACCTGCTAAAGGGCATCTTGGTTGCTTCCAGTGGCAACTACGAATAAAGCTGTCACAAAAATCTGGGTGCGGGTTTTTGTGTGAATGTAAATTTGTAACTCATCTGAGTAAATAGCAAGAAACATAAAACCTGGATCATGACCCGTCACTTTTGGACTTTGCCTGTTGCCTTTCTTGTCTGCAACTCGAGGGCAATGCCCAGAGGAAGGGCAGACATTTGGCTACACACGCTCCAAGTAGAGGCAGGCCATGCTAAAGAAGGAGCTGGAAACTAGACAGGATCTGGGTCCACGGTAGCTTTGTTGAGTAGCTACATCAGCCCTGGAATGTCTACACCATAAATTTCTTTACTTGAGGAAAAATAGATCCCATTTGGTTACGCTACTGTGTCAGCCAAACTCAGTCCTCACCAGTACAGAAGGCTTCCCGGTGTTCCTGAAATCACCTGGAATTGGCAGCTTACGGACAACAGGATTGGTTCTTAAAATATTGTCAGCTGGGAAACAAATATGCAGCTTCCTTCCCAGCCAGCCCCCGCCCGATCTAAATTCCATCTAAATCTTGAATCTTTTACCTTTGTTTAAAATAGAGTTTTCTCCTTCCAGTGAATCTCCAAGAACAGAGGAAGTGCATGGCCAGTGTCAGTGGCAGGGAGAGGGGAGGAAAGCTAGACCCCTTTCCTTCTTCATTAAATACCCAGTTGGGAACGTAAAATACCATCTGCAATTCAGTCCCTGCTGGGCAGAAGATGTGCATTCTGAGCAGAGAATCCATTTGCTTTTATGAGAGAGGTTTCTTCTTCTCCTGTGAAAGTCCTATTATAAAAACAATTAGTCTCGTTAAAGGATTCTGTTCTGCAAAAGAACTAATTCTCTGCACAGCTGCTCATCCTTAGAAACGGCCAAGCCTAAGTACTAGAGGGAGGGGGAATCCTGACACTGCGGTAGAATCTGCTTCTGGGGCCAGAACCAGCTTAGTCAAGCAGGAGTCTGCCCCCGGCCCGAGTCCAGCCAAGGCCTCTAAGCCCATCAGCGCTGCTGCGTGGTCGAGAGGCCACAGCAGCTAAATCTAAGGGGGAGAAAAGGACTTGAGGTCAACTAGATCATGCTGGGGAACAATTCTCGAAGACCTTAACACTTTATCATGTTCAACAGCTCTTGATTTAAATGGGTCCTTTTTAAAACCTATCGTTGTGCCGAGATCTACAACTTGATGATGGGGCTTCAATTTATGAAATGCAGACATGACACAGATTGTTCTTCTAATATACCATTATTCTTTGCCAAAATCTACTCTTCAGCTGGGTAGTTGTCTCTCTGAGGACCTTTCAGACCCATTCACAGCTGTTCAATCACTTTCTGTTATTAACATAGTCTCACTTGGGTCAATCAGCCTTAGCCTGGTCCATTTTTAAATCAGAATTTCATTTTTGCCTTACCTGCTTCCCTGCCACCCCATGTGAGGTTCCTGGTCCCAGAGACTTGGAGTTGGTAAGGTGCTGCTTGGTATTAGATACCCTAACACCCATCTCAACTTGGAAGAAAGGGGAGAAGCACCGATTTGTTGCTTTTGCTGTTCTGGTGGGGTAAACAGTTCCACCAGGTAGGCAGATGTGAAACTACCAAGGTGAGATCACTGAACACACAGTCATTACAAGATAAGCAGCCCTGTGTAGAGTTAACAGAGGGATCTGTGCGGCCCCCATGCCATTCTCCTTTGCTGGGCCTGCTTTCTTGATGCTGGAGTAGGAAGGAGGGTAAGAGGGCCTAAGGACATTTCCAACCTTAGCAATTGCTGGTGGTAGGACTGAGGTCACTCTCCACCTTTTATTGGTCATTATCACCCATCTAACTTGTGGTCGCCAAACCTTGCTGGTGGGGACACATCCCCGGGCAGCTCCCCACAACTATACAGAGTGACATGACCTGGGAGACTGGTTGCCCCCAGTTGGTGACTTTACACCATCAGGTGAGCCTCTTTGCCCCATGCTGCAGCCTGGCAAACCTACAGACCCCAGTTTTGTCTGGCTTCCTAGGTCAGAACACCTGGGTAGGTGACATCTTCTATATGTCCAAGAATGGGGACATCAAGAGGGTACCAGTGGCTCCCTCCAAGCCTCCTCCCTCTGTCACATAGACCAGACCTCGTCAGCAGGTGACATGGAAGAGCAGATATCCAGCCAGGGAACAAGGGGATACCTTCTCCCATGCACCTTCCTCACCTCCCCCACCTGCTCCAACCACACTCAGCACCCCCAGAAAAGGTGATCTCTCACTTCCTTCTTCCAGGCTTCTTCTATCCTGGGGTTGTTCTGGGTGGTTCTTAGCAATCCCAGTGGGGGAGCTGGCTTGCCTGATGGTGGGCGGCTTTTGAGACTTAGAACATAAGGTACTCAGAGCCTTTTTTCCTTTGTGGGCTGTAGCCACAATTCTGGAATAACAAAGCATGCAAGAGGGAATATCTTATTATTAATGTCACCTGTAACACTCTTTATAGCACATAAAAGGCTTTCATGTGCATTATCTCACTTGATCTTCCCTATCGGTGGTCTTTAGAGTACATGTATCACTAGGGGATCTCCAAAGACTTTCCAAGAGGAACACTGAGCACAGATGATTTTAAGAGACTCAATTTTTAGCTCTCAACCTTCTCTGCCCTCTTCCAATAACTGATCTGCTGATCACTGATCTCCCTTTTGTGGAGGTGTTAGGAGGAACCCCTTTCCACCTATCTTTCTCCTGCGTGCCTCGCACCCATCTGGAACCTTGTACTTAATTTTTATTATAGATCTCCAGGTGGATTTTTAGCACAGAACTCAGAAAGGTCCAAAGAACCACTTGGGCTTGCAGTTATAAAATGCTTTCCATTTCCATCAACTTATTTAATGAGCGAGGTTACTCAACACCTAAATCCACAAAAACACGAAAATTAGAAAGCAGTTGGATCTAAACTCAATCCCATTCTAGAAATAAAAGACACTCTTCTGCTGTGTGTGTTTTAATAGCATTAAGAAATACATTGCCGATAAAACCAAATCTATTTATCTCACTATTTACCAAACTTTGTACTATATGTTGTTTTGGTCAGTTGTGTTCTGGCCAATAAATCTTAAGATTCAAAAGAAATGTTTGTAACCAAACTTATGCCACAAGAAATAAATTTTTTATATTTCAACTTACAGTCATATTTTTGCTTCAGGAGAGTAAATGAGGCTTTTGGATCAAACATTCAACTGCCTGCCTCCAGTCATGCCTGCTCCCCCCTTAGGTAGCATAAATAGAGTTTCTCTTCCACAACAGAGTCTCATGTTCCCAGGCAACTTACAGCTAAGGCATAGGCATGTAATTCAGTCAGGCCAAAGAGACATGAGGAAGGTCTGCCAAGAGGTTCTAGGAAAGATTTTCCTCCTTGGTTTAAAAAAAAAAAAAAAAAAAAAAAAAAAAAAAAAAAAAAGATCCCCCTTCCCTTCTCTTCCCTTCTCACATTTGGGTAGATGAGAGGGTATGAAGACTATAACTATAGGGGACAAGCCAAGAGAATTAAAGCAAAGGCAAGCCAGAGTCTTGACATTGTTGAACTGCTAAACTAACCTGGAAACACCTTCCTCCAGATTTCCTGTTAGGAGAGAAGACCAAAGGCCTAAATTTACTTTTTTTAATTTTTAAATTCTTTTAAATTATTTTTAGTCAGGAATTCTATTTTCAGCCAAAACAAATACTGATATAGCTTCTACCCTATGCTAAGGGTTTGGGATTTTAGGTGTCTAGGAGCTAGCAGATTTTAAGATTTGAAGCAGCAGAGTGGCCTTTCAATGACAGCCATTTGAAGAATGGATTGGTAAAAAGAATGAAGACAAGGGGCCATTTACAATCACTTGTCACTATAATTTCTACCTTCACACAGAGTACTTTCATGGCAATTTAGCATATTCTGTAATACGGGTGCTCATTTTTAACATTTTTATTAAAGAACAGCCCAAGCTGCCATACCAAACAAACACTACAGTCCACTGGTGAGTGGTCTGGGGGAAATGGGAAGGGGCATATGGGGTAGTTCACAGCCCTTGGTATATGGCTTACAAGGTTACTCCTGTCTTTGCCCTTTCTCGGGTGGTAGGAAGAGGAAAGAGAAGCCAGAGCAGACATTTTTAAATAGAAACCCTGAAGCTGTATACATTATTCCCAGTCATATGCATTCACCCTATGGCCTATCACTGCAAAGAAGCTGACAATTACAGTTTAGAGCTGGAGGGTAGTGTAGGACCTGCGCCAAAATTCACCTAGCTCCATTAGTAAAAGAAGGCAGCAAAATGGATATCAAAGGACATTTTATTTTAAGACTATCCACAAGTATAATTTAAGGTGTTTCTTGAGATTGGGCATCAGATTTCCTTAAAGTTAATCAATCTTTTAAGAACAGATGACATAAGCCTTTAAGTACTTATTTGAAGTAATTCTCAATTCATTGAATAATTACTATTATCACTAATTCAACAACATATAGCTTGAATTGGCCTCTGAATGTAAGGCCAGGAGTCAAGAATAGAAACAAAGTGTGGTTCAGGGTCAGGACCCAAAATAAGGGGCAAGAAACATGAGCAGACCCAGCAACTGATGGTGCTTTCAACCTCTACTAAACCATGAGGACATTTAAAAAAAAAAAAAAAAAAGCCAGAGAAAGATGTAACTTAACAGTAAGGAAAACAGAGTTCCCCAAATGCAATGGAATTCAGAAATGGTGGCTGTGGAAGTCAGATATCCTATGGCAGGCACGTCCCTCCACCAGGCGTCTGACATACTATGTTCTCATGTGTATCTGAAGTGAAAAGCCATTTACCTGAGGCTTCAAAATGAAAAAAGAATAAGAAATTGAGGCAGGAAATCCCAAAGACAGAGAAAGGACAGCTTGTGAAATAGCTATCGCTTTAAGCTCTGCTCTTCTAGCTGCAAGAAATCATGAGCATATCAAGGGAAAACTCTGAAAGAGCCCATGAGTTGTCTTCTATTAGCAAAATAATGCTGTGCTTCCCAGCACGAATCAGTGGTCCTCCTTGAAGCCAAAAGTCTGCTGGTGTCCAGGTTTTAAGTAAAGGATCCAATTTAACAGAGGAAGCAATCCTGGTGCTATTAAACCCAATTTAATATTTATTTATACCCCCCAGGGAGCAGAAGAACTAAGTAGTTTCCTCTCCTTGAGAGGATATATTTGTAAGAGTGTTTTGTAAATTATAAATCATTCAAATGTTATAGAGAAGTATGCATACATACCACATACATATTAATGTGTATTAATACTCCCCAGGAGCACTGAGTAGTTTCCTCTACTTAAAGGGTCTCTTGGAGATATTATATATAATGGTGCTTTGTAAATACTAAAACCCAACACACATGTAACCAACTGGTAGTCTTCTATTTGATTTTTTTTTTTTTAATCAAGAAAGGCAGTATATCCTACATTTGGCCTCTGCACCCAGACCTGCCCATCAGAGGCACCATGCAAGAAAGAGACAAACCAATGGAAACCAATGTCCACATACCAAGGACTCTGAGATCCTGATGAAAACCAGGATCTTTAACTATTTGATAAATAAGACTCTCATATATCCTAAGAAGCTATGATTTGCTCCTTTTTGTGCTCTGATAGGCACAAGGGTAGTAAGGCTTTCTTCTCTGTTTAATGAGGTATTGCATTTACCTCCAAATTTCAGTGAACAATTAAAGCATTTAGCATCTTAGACTCCTGGAGATCAATGGCGAATTAAATAATCCAAGATAATCACACTTGATTAAACTGACTTACTGTTTCTAAGTCCAGGGGCGCCCTACCCTACTACCAAAGCTGTGAAATATAAGAGAAGGAAAAAAGCTAGGAGACACATAATGAAGCACTTAAAGCACACTGTCACTAGACTGTCTCAGAAGTGACAGATACTCCGATGAAAAAAGGAGTATAGGTTCAAAGCATCCTTGTAAACAGTCTTTCCCATAAAAATAATTACAGTGAAAATTTATGAATAGCCAAAAATGTCAACACCAGCCAGCAGTCCACTCATATCAATCAATATTAAATGTAATCTGGTTCAGGTGTAACCAAAAGTACAAACCACCCATTGGAATTTGCTGGGGTAGCCCTTGACCCTGAACTCTATCACACTTCACAGTGGCAGGCCTTATTTGTAAGGGCTGCACAAGGACAGCTCCCCTGGGCGGCTCACTGAAGCCAGCTGACCCTTAGGGTTATCAGACTACATGTGGCCAAGTCACCAAATAAAGTGTCTGACTCCTCAGCCTTCCCTCCGGGATCACTGAGACCCTGCCAGGCCCTCAACTTCTATATGTTTGACTCTTATCCAAGTCAAACTTTTTCACACTCTAACCTGAGACTCCTAAACCCAATTCCTAGGCCTGATTTGGCCTTTGAGTCACTCTTGGAGCTTGTACCAGGAGTTCTAAGCCACAACCATTCAATCCAGCCAAACATCACCTTGGAACTCAAAAGATTGCATAATTATTGGATGTGTTATTGCATTCTGCCTTTATCTTATATAAGTTACTGGAACGTAAGAATTTAAATGTTGATATTGGTGCCATAGGAATGACCTTCACCAATATTGATGTTGGGGACTTTTCCTTCAACACTGCTGCCTCTGCTCCCCCTCCCCATGTCATTTCTTTTGTTGAGGGGTCCTGACAGTATCCTGGGTCATTAGAAAAGCTGTGGCCACATATGGAAGTCAAAATAGAATATGGCTTTCAGGGCCAGAGCAGATGTAACTTAACAGTAAAGGAATCACATCTACCTCATCCCTAATGGGAAGAACAATCAGTACCTCTCCCTCAGCGCAGGAGACATGTAAGTCTCCCTCAAAAGTTGGTGGAGGGCGCCTGGGTGGCTCAGTGGGTTGGGATGCTGCCTTCGGCTCAGGTCATGATCTCAGGGTCCTGGGATCAAGTCCCACATTGGACTCTCTGCTCAGCGGGGAGCCTGCTTCCCTTTCCCTCTCTCTGCCTACCTCTCTGCCTGCTTGTGATCTCTGTCAAATAAATAAATAAAATCTTTTTGGGGATAAATGTGAATTCTCTGTACTTTCTGTCCAGAGTTTTGCTATAAATCTAAGATGCTTCAAGGAAATAAAGTTGGTTAATTTTTTAAAATGTCACCAAAGGGTCTATAGGCATTGGCTTGGCTCATATGGCTTCCCAGGGTGCACAGTGTGCCAAACTGGGATCATCCCCCAATGCTAGCCACATTCTCTACTCCTCACATGACTCCCTCAGTTTTGGTTCTCTCCGTTTAGACTCCATAGACCCCTAAAATTATGCCACTGATGGTAGGCTGAAAAATGATCCCCAAAGATGTCCTAATCTCTGGACCCACTGAATATGCTGGGTTACATGCGAAAGGGAATTAAGGTTGCAGCTGAAGGTAAGGTTGGAAACCAAATGAATTTAATACTGGGATGGGCCCAATGTAGTCATGATGGGCCTTAAAAGTGGAAGAAGGAGGCAGAGAACCAGAGGAAAAGTTGATGGAAGAAGCAAGGTCCGAGATATGCTATGTTACTGGCTTTGAAGATGAAGGAAGGAGACCCATGAGTCAAAAAGGGGACAAAGGGACAGCTGGAAAGAACACAGATTCTCTCCTAGAGCCTCCAGAGAGGAATACAGTCCTGACAACACCTTGACTTTAGCCCAGTGAGATCTATGTCAGACTCCTGAATTACAAAACTGTAAGAAAATAAGTTTATTGTTTCAAGCTGCTAAGTCTGTGGTGTTACAGCAGCAATAGGACACTAATATGCCATCATTCAATCATTCCTTTGCTTTTTTGCAACCATCACTTTCCCTTTGATAATAATCCTTCTGAGTAATATGCATGCTTCTGACCAACTGGTTGGGAGAGGCAGGTGGGTCACAGTGAGTAATACATAAAGGGATTCTCTTGGTTCTCTAGTGATATAAAGTAGAGGCATCATAAGTTTAATACACCTGGAAGGTTTGCCATGCGAAAACTGGTAAATGAAGAATTGATTCAAATCAGACGTCTCAGTCAAATGCTTAGTCACTCTAATACATAGCCAGGCTGTATATTTCATCAGTGCTTACTATTGATATAAAATCTTCATTACTTAAAGAAATAGATATATACTCATTTAAGGTAATAAAAGAAGCCCTTCTTCTCTTTCCCTCTCCGCTTTCTCCCTCCCTCCCTGGGTCTAAAAGCCAGCTTAATTAGGAAATACTAGAAGAATGCTCATAAAGATCAGAAACAAAACAACAAGATTATCCACTATAACCTTAATTATTTATCTAACATTGTTCTGGGGCACTAGCTAATACAGTCAACTAGTAGAAGAAAAATTGGAGGTATAAAAATTGAAATGGAGAAAATAACTATTGGCAGATTATAAGATTGTTCACATGAGAAAAACTAAAAGAACTAAAACTGTTATAAACAAAAAGAATTCAGAGGTTCCAGTCCAAGATGGCAACATAGAAAGCTCCTGAACTCACCTCTTCCCATGGACACATCAAATCTACAGCTACACATTGAACAATCCCATCTGTAAGAAATCCAGAAACTAGCTGAGTGACTCCTACATATTCAGTGAACAAGAAAAACCCAGACTGACAGGAGTAGGGAACACGGAGACACACTCTCACCATAAACCCCACCCCTGGCACAACAACATATAATTAGGAGGGAACCCACAACTCCAAGCTTCTTCCTGAGCAAAGGATTTGGACTCACATTTAGTCCCTTAGTCTTAAAAAGACTTCTATCTGAGGGATGGGGTCCCAAAAACTCTAGTTCTGAAAACCAACACAATTTGCATCCATAGACTGCAGCAAACAAACAGTTAATAAGCTTGAAAGAACTTGTCATGCTTACCCCACACCCCAGGGCTCAGGGCAGTGACAGTAGACAGAAATGCCCCTCTCTCAGTCTTGCCCAGAAATAAGACTACTTTTTTACTTTAAAAGTTGCTGACTGAGGGTCAGGCATATATCCAGTGACAGTCTGCAATTCTCTCTGGAAACTGAGGAGGCTGGCAGAAACCATCTCCATATACTCTCTCTGCCCAGTTCTAGATTGCTAGTGTCATCCTGAAAGGAACTTGTAAACACACTTGCTGCCATTTTGCGGCCACTGCCCAGAAAGTGCATCTCTTTATAGCTTGGCTCTGATGGTCAGTGGGACCGGAGTTCCAGATCCAACAAAATAGGAACACGCAAACAAAGAAATACTTTTTAATCAGCTACACAATGCTCAGTACAGAGGGAACAGACAGATATACCCAAACTGCCTTTCCCTAAAAGAGGTCTATTTGCACACTTTAAAAGTTGCTGCCTGGAGGTCTGGCTTCCAATCAAACTGCCTCTAACTGTTAAATGAGATCCTCCTCTTGGAATACCAGCAAACCTTGGAATAACCTCAACTACTGGGAGCCACTATGAACAAAGATGCAGCTTGGATAATCACAAAATTTTGAGGGGGAAAAAAAAAAAGACAAGACATAAATCCAGTTCATCTCCCACACAAGACACAGTTCATCTTGGTCTTCCCCCTTGGAGGAAGGGAATGAAACTTTTAAGACATCAAGACACCATCAGTTGAAAGCATCCCTAATGTCTTATTTTTCCACTTCCCTTTCTTCCTCATATAACCCAAAGAGCATTGTGTTAATCTGATTTTTAAAGATCTTTTTATGTGTTATGTGTTAAGGGTTTGTTTGGTATCTCACTGAAATGTACAATGCAGACAAAACTCTGCTTATGTCAAGGGGGATGGGACCATTGCATCCTTAGCCATTGTCAAAAAATACGTGGAGTGGTAATTTAAAATGTAAAGTTGTAACATATGTATGTTTAAAACAAATGCAAAGCGAAAAGCTGTGAAATGTCTTGTGTCTTTCGTTCTCTGTATTTATGCAGTTGTTTTATCAATCTGTTACTGAAGTGTGGGTTCAAGGACTCATCTCCAGCCTGTTGGCATCTGTAATCCACCAAGATTCTGGTATCTGCCACCTCCCTCTTCTCTGTATTATCAGTTTGGTTTCAATAAACTATCCAGTAACAATGAAGACCAAAAAAAAAAAAAAAAAAAAAGTCTCAAGACTGAGAAAAGTGACTGTTTTATGTATGCACAGAAACCAAGAGTGAGAGTTAAGAAAAATGAAGAAACAGAAGAATAAGTTACAAACAAACAAAGAAACAAACGAAAAAAAACTCAAGAAACAGACCTTAATGAAATGGAGACAAGTGATTTACCTGATGAAGAATTCAAAATAATGATAAGAGATGAGGTCAAGAGAACAATGAGCAAAGTGAAAATTTCAACAAAGAAATAGAAAAGGTAAGTAATATCAATATCAGTGGAAAATAAGGAGCTGAAGAGTATAATAACTGAACTGAAAAATTCAGTGGAGAGGTTCAACAGCAGATTAGATCAAGTAGAAAAAATCAGTGAACTTGAAGATAGGACAACGTAATCTATCCAATCAGAGGAGCAAAAAGAAAAAAGAATGAAAAAGAATGAAGATATGTTAAAAGACTAGAGACAAGTCAAGCAGACCAATATTCTCATTACAGGGATCCCAAAAGGAGGGAGAGAGGAATGAGCAAAAACATTATCTTAAGAAATAATGGCTACATCATTCCTGACCTGGGCAAAGAAAGAGACACCCAGATATGAGAAAGCTCTAAATAAGAGGAAGCTTAAAACATCCACAAGAAACGTTATAATTCAATTGTCAAAAGTTAAAGACAAAGAATCTTAAAAGGTGTGAGAGAAAAACAATTTATTACCTACAATGGAGCCCCCATAAGATTATCAGCAGCAGATTTTTCAACAGAAACTTTGCATGCCAAAAGAGAGCGGTACAATGTGTTCAAAATGTTGAAAGAAAAACCCTGCCAATCAGCAGCAATACTCCACCCAGCCAAACTGTTCACCAGAATTGAAGGAGAGTTTCAAGACAAGCAAAAGTTGAAGGAGTTTGTCACCACTATACCAGCCTTGCTAGAAATGTTAAGGGGACTTCAAGAAAATACAAAAGAATGCTGATTAGTAACCAAAAAAAAAAAAAAAAATATATGAAAGTATAAATCTCATCAGCAAAGGTAAATGTATAGTTAAATTCATAATACCCTAAGGTTGTAATGGTGGTGGGTAAGTCACTTATAAATCTAGTCTGAAGGATAAATGACAAGAGTAGTTAAAGAAGTATAATTACAATATTTAAAGGATACACAAGGTAACACAATGTAAATTGTGACAACAATAACATAAGACATGAGGGGAGAGTAAATATATACGCTTTAGTGTGCATTTGAACTTAAGTTGTTAATCACCTTAACATACACCATTATAAATATGCTTAATGTAAGCTTTATGACAACCACAAAGCAAAATCCTATGATAGATACACAAAAGAGAAAGAGAAAAGAAGTTAAGCACACCACTACAGAAAATAATAAAATCACAAAAGAAGATACAAAAGAATAGAGGAGAAATGAAGAAATTATAAAATGGCCAGAAAGCAATTAACAAAATGGCAAGAGTAAGTCCATACCTACCAATAATTACTTTAATTGTAAAATAGGCTAAATTCTCCAGCCAAAAGATGCAGATTGGCTGACCTGATTTTTAAGAAAACAAAAACAAAAACAAAAAAAAATCACACAAACAAACAAACAAAAACAAAATAAAACAACAACAACAAAAACCAAACAGGTAACCATACATTGCCTATAAGAGACTCACTTCAGTTTTAAGGCCACATATAGACTGAAAGTGAAGGGATGGAAAAAGATATTCCATGCATATAGAGACCAAAAGAAAGCAGGGTTGGGCATACTTATATCAGACAAAATATACTTTAAGACAGAGTATAATAAGAGACAAAGGTCATTATACAATGATAAAGAGGTCAAAACAATGGGAGGATAACATTAGTAAATATTTAACACTCAAAAGAAGAACACCTAAGTACAAAAAGCCAGTAGTAACAGACCAGAAGGGAGAAATAAACAGCTGTACAATAATAGAGGACTTTGATACCTCATTTTCAACAATAGATAAATCATCCAGACAAAGAAATTAATAAGGAAACATTGGAATTAAACTATACTTTAGACCAGGTGGACCGAACAGATGTTTATGAAACATTCCATCCAATAGGAACAGAATAATTCATTCTTCTCAAGCGCACATGAAATGTTCTCCAGGAGAGATCATATGTTAGGCCACAAAACAAGTCCCAAAAAATTTAGGAAGACTGAAATCTTATCAAGCATTTTTCTCCAACCACAATGGGTATGAAACTAGAAATCAATTACAAGAAGATTGAAAAATTCACAAATTAGTGGAGATTAAAAAGCATGCTATGAACAACCAATAAATCAAAGAATTATTCAAACAGATAATTTTAAAAAAATACCTTGAGACAAATGAAAATGGAAATATAACATATCAAAACTATGGAAGACTGCAAAAGCAGTTCTAAGAGGAAAGTTCATAGCAATAAATACCTACCTTAAGTTAAAAAGAAAAAGCTCAGGACACCTGGGTAGCTCAATCAGTTAAGCATCTGCCTTGGGCTCAGGTCATGATCCCAGAGTTCTGGGATCAAGTCTCCCATCGGGCTCCCTGCTGGGCAGGTAGGCTGCTTCTCCCTCTGCCTGCTACTACTCCTCCTTCTGCACTCTCTCTCTCTGGCAAATAAATAAATAAATAAAATCTTGAAAGAAAAGAAAAGGAAAGAGAAAGAGCAAGCTCAAATAAAAAACTGAATTTTACAACTTTACACCTAACTTTACACCCAGTCACACCTTTACAAGGACAAACTAACAACAAAATTAGAAGGAAGGAAATAACAAAAATCAGAGCACAAATAAATGAGATATAGACTGAAAGACAAAAAAAAAAAATCACTGAAACTAAGAGCTTGTTTTTTAAAAGATAAGAAAAGGGATAAATCTTTAAATTTAAAAAATGAAAAGACTAAAACTCAAATTAGAGAAGAAACATTACAACTGATACACAGATACAAAGGATACAAAGCTACATGAGAGACAAGGAAAAATTATATGCCAACAATTAGTACAACCTAGAAGAAATGGATAAATTCCAAGAAATGTAAAGTCTACCAAGACTGTACCAGAAAGAAACAGAAAATATAAACAGACTGATTACTAGTAAAGTGATTGAATCAGTCATCAAAAACCTCCCAACAAATAAAAGTCCAGGACAAGGTCGTTTTTGTTAAAATGTCAATACTACCAAAAGTCGTCTACAGATTTAATGAAATCTCCCAACAAATAAAAGTCCAGGACAAGGTCATTTTTGTTAAAATGTCAATACTACCAAAAGTCATCTACAGATTTAATGAAATCTCTATTAGGTTTCCAAAGGCATTTTTAATAGAAGTAGAAAAAAAATCATAAAATTTGCTTGGAACCACAAAATAACCCAAACAGCCAAAACAATCCTGAGAAACAAGAACAAACCCAGAGGCACCACACTTCATTTCAAGCTAAACTATAAAGCTACAGTAATCAAAACAGTACCCTCTTGGCATAAAACATATACACACACATACACGTAGACCAGTAGAAGGGAACAGAGAGCCCAGAAATCAGCCCAAGCATATATAGTTAACTAGTATTTGCCAAGGAAGCCAAGAATACTTCATGAAGAAAGGACAGTCTCTTCAATAAATGATGCTGGAAAAAATTGGATATCCCCATATAAAAGAATGATACTAGACTCCTACCTTACACCATTCAAAAAAAAAAAAAAGACTCAAATTGGATTAAATTAAATAACTTAAATGGTAAGACCTAAAATCATGAAACTCCTAAAAGAAAACATAAGGGAAAAAAGTTACTTGACATGGCTGTTTGCACTGATTTTTTTTTTCCAGATATCAAAATTAAACTACAAGCAACTGAAGCAAGAATAAAGGAGTAGGGGGCGCCTGGGTGGCTCAGTTGGTTAAAGGTCTGCCTTTAGCTCAGGTCATGATCACAGGGTTCATGGATTGAGCCCTGCATTGGGAATCCCTGCTCATCAGGGAGTCTGTTTCTCCCTCTGCCTCTCTCCCTGGCTCGTGTTCTCTCCCTCTCTGTCAAATAAATAAATAAAATTTTAAAAAAATAAACAAGTGGGGCCACATCACACTAAAAAGCTTCTGCACAACAAAAGAAATGGCCAATAAAAATGAAAAGACAACCTATAGAATGGGAAAAAAAAATACTTGGAAGCCATTTATCTGATAAGGGGTTAGTATCCAAAGTATACAGAAAACTCCTACAATTCAATGACAAAAAAAAAAAAAAAAAAAAGGACAAAAAACTCAAATAATGCAATTTTAAAATGGGCAAAGGGCCTAAATAGACATCTGTCCAAAGAGGATATATGAATAGCTAACAGGTACATGAAAAGATGCTCAAGATGACCGTTCACACAAATGCAAGTCAAAACCACAATAAGACACCATCTCACACCTGTCAGTATGGCCGTCATCAAAAAAACAAGAGATAACAAATCCTGGTGTGGATGTGGAGGTTGGATTTTAAATTTGTACAGCCACTATGGAAAACCATATTGAGATTACTCAAAAAATTAAAGAAAACTACCATATGATCCAACAATCCCACTTAGAATATATTCAAAGGAAATGAAAGCACTCTATCAGAGATAACTGTATCTCCATGTTCACAGCAGCATTATTTACAATAGCCAAGGCATGTAAGCAAACTAAGGGCTCATCAATGGATGAATGGACCACAAAGTTGTGGTATATATTAATACATACACACAATGGACTATTATTTCGCCATTTCAAAAAAAGGAAATTCTGCCTTTGCGACAACATAGATGGATCCTAAAGGTATTATGCTTAATGAAATAAGTCATACAGAGAAGCCAAAAACTATATAATCCCATTTATACATGGAATATCAATTAAAAATATAACAAAACAAAATCCATAGAGATGAGACTTTTGGTTACCAGAGGCAGAGGGTGTAGGGAGGGAAAAGTGAGTGAAGGTGGTCAAAATTTACGGACTTACAGTTATAAGTACTTGGGATGTAATTATACAACGTGATGGCTATATTAATGCTGTTTGTAGTGTATATGAAAGTTAAGAGAGCGGATCCTAAGAGTTCTCATCATCAGGTATTTTTTTTCTTTTTCTTTAATTCATATCTGAATAAGATAGAGGTTAATTAAACTTACTGTGATAATCATTTCATGATATATGTAAATCAAATCAGTATGCAGTATTCCTGTATTCCTTAAACTTCTGCTATATGTCAATTATATCTCATTAAAACTGGGGCGGGGGAGGGAACCACAGTGAGATATCACCTTATACCTGTTAGAATAACTATCTTCAAAAAGACAATAGATAACAAGTGCCAGCAAGGACATGGAGAAATGGGAACCATTGTGCATTATCAGTGGGAATATAAATTGATGCAGCTACTATGAGAACTATTTGATGGTTGCTCAAAAAATTAAAAATAGGTTCTGGGTTGAGATGGTGAGGTAGGAAGACTGTAAATGCACTAGCTCCACAGACACACCATATCTACAACTATTCATAGAGTAATTCCTTCCGAAGAACTGAAGGCTGACTGAACAGCTTCTATACACCAATAGACTACATAGAGAGCAGTAAGAGAGTCAGAGACACAGTAATGTAAGGAACCTCTGCCCCAAGGCTGGATACTGAGGGACCATAAACAGATTATCTGCTTTGGGGCACAGAATCTGCCATGGGGCACAGAATAAAAGCTACAGTTTAAAAGAGCAAATATAGGGGCACCTGGGTGGCTCAGTGGGTTAAGCCACTGCCTTTGGCTCAGGTCATGACCTCAGGGTCCTGGGATCGAGCCCCATGTCGGGCTCTCTGCCAAGCAGAGAGCCTGCTTCCCCCTCTGTCTCTACCTGCCTCTCTGCCTACTTGTGATCTCTCTCTGTCAAATAAATAAATAAAATCTTTAAAAGAGCAAATATAGGGCACCTGGGTGGCTAAGACAGTTAAGCGTCCAACTCTTGATTTTGGCTCAGGTCATGATCTCAGTGTTGTGAGATCAAGCTCTGGGCTGGGCCCCGCACTCAGCAGGGAATCTGCTTGAGATTCTCTCTCCCCCTCTGCCCCTCCTTTCTCTCATGCACTCATGCACTCTCTCTCTCTCTAATAAATTATATATTATATATATAATATTATTTATTTTATATATATATAGACAATTATATACATATATCATATATATATATATATAATATATATGTATATAGACAATTAGACTATAAAAGATCCAGCCTAAGAACCCAATGCTCTCTCCAGATGTGAGGAGCTAGTAAGTGCCATAATTTATGTCTTCCCTCCACCTTGATAACATTCACAGAAGCAGGGTCTGGGTGCCCTAGAGGGCCGACCACCTCAGTGAGCCCCAGACCCATAGCCCACACCAATTCCAGACATCCTACCAGGGTGGCCCCAGTATAGTGCACACCAGGACACCCTTGGTCAGCACTAACTACAGCTCCAGCCATCTTGCCAACATGATACAGGTGCAAAGCAGCTTGCAACACTCCAAGCCCATACCACTTCAGCTTCAGATGACTTGTCAGGGCACCCCCAGTAGAGAATGCCCAAGACCTCATGGCTCCCATCTTGGCTCCAGTTGCCCCACCAAGGTACCCTCTGCATGGAGTACCCTGGGACCTCCTAGCTTGCACCCACTCCAGCTTCAACTGTCCAGCCAGGGTGTCCTCTGTATGGAGAGTCCTAGGACCTCCTCAGTCTATACCTACTTCATCTTCAGCAGTCCTGCTAGGCCACCCTCTGCATAGAGAGCCTGAGGATTCCCTGGCTTGCAGCTACTTCAGCTTCAGCTGTCCTGCCAGGGTGCCCTCTGTGCAGAGAGCTCTGAGACCACCCTGGCCCACACTCACTTCCCCTCCAGCCATCCCACCAGGGCAGCCCCAGCACACAATGCCCCAAGGCCCCCAGTCCACATCACCCACAGCTCCAACTCCCCAATCAAAGCAACCAGATACACATAGTTTACTCAGGGGATGATTATAGACAAGACTACTCCTTCCAGTTTAGGAGAAGTAGTTGTTCTGCTTAATTCATAGGAACAAACACAAAATCAAGCAAAATGAGACAAAGGAATATAGTCCAAATGAAGGAATAAGAAAAGAACCTCACAAAAAGAACTAAATGAAGCAGATAAGCAATATGTCTGATAAAGAACTCAACATAATGGTCATAAAGATGCTTACCAGACTGTAGAAAACAGTGGATGAATCCCATGAGAATTTTAATAATGAGATAGAATATATAAAAAGGAACAAAATGAAGTTGAAGAATATAATAATTGAAAAGAAAAATACACTAGAAGGAATCATAGTAGATTAGAAGCCACAGAACAGATTAGCAATTTTTAAGATAGGAAAATGGAAAGCACTCGGTCTGAACAACAAAAATAAAAGACTTTCAAAAATTAGGAGGGGAGCCTGGGTGGCTCAGTGGGTTAAGCCTCTCCCTCCGGCTCAGGTCATGATCTCAGGGTCCTGGGACCAACCCCCACATCCGGCTTTCTGCTCAGCAGGGCGCCTGCTTCCCTCACCCCCTCTCTGCCTGCCTCTCTGCCTACTTGTGATTGATCTCTCTCTCTCTCTCTCTCTGTGTCAAATAAATAAATAAAATCTTTTTTAAAAATTAGGAATAAGGGTAAGTTAAGGGATCTTTTGAACAACATCAAGCAGACATTCACATTATAGGGGTCCCCAAAAGGAGAAAAGAGAAAGAAGGGGGCAGAAAACTTATATGAGGAAATAATACCTGGAAACATTCCTAACCTGGGAAAGGAATCAGACATCTAGGTTCAAAACACCGAGTTCCAAACAAGATAAACCCAAGGAGGTCCACACCACAACACACAATAAGTAAAATATCAAAAACTTAAAGATAGAGAATTTTGAAAGCAACAGGAGAGAAGCAATTAGTTACATACAAGGGAAACCCATAAGGCTCTCAGGCACTTTCAGCAGAAAATTTGTAAGCCAGAAGACAGTGGTATGCTACACTCAAAGTGCTGAAAGGAAAAAGCCTACAACCAAGAACACTTTACCCAGCAAGAGCATCATTCAGAATTGAAGATAGAGAATCTCTCAAACAGAAGTTAGTTCATCACCACTAAACAGGCCTTATGAGAAAACTTAAAAGGACTCCTTTAAGTACAAAAGAAACAGCCATACTTAGAAGAAAATTATGAAAAGAAAAAATTACATGAGTAAAAGCAAATAGATAAAAAAACAAAAAGGTAGTAGAGAAATCACTTATTAAGCTAGTATGAAAGTTAAAGACCAAAGTAGTAAAATCAATTATATATAAAAAATGAATTAAGCAACTCACAAAATAAAAGATGTAAAATATGATGGCATACACACCAAATGTAGAGTGGGGACTAAAATGAAGTGGTTTAAAAATGTATTAGAACCTAAGTGACCATCAACTTATTTTAGACAGCTATATACTTAGGATGTTATATATGAATCTCATAGCCATACACATACTACACAAAAAAATGTATAGCAGATACACAAAAATAAAGAGAAAGGCAAGCATAACACTACAGAAATGCAAGCATAAGGAAAGAGACCAAGAAGAAAAAACAAACAAACAAAAAAACAGAGAACCATATAAACAATTAGCAAATTAGCAATAAGTACATACCTTCAATAATCACTTCATATGTAAATGGTCTAAAGGCTCCAATTAAAAAACACAAGGTGGCAGAATGGATTAAAAAAAAACAAGACCCATATATATATTGTCTATATATTGCCTACAACAGACCCACTTCAGACTTAAAGACATACATAGACTGAAAGTGAGAGGATGGAAAAAAATATTCCATGCATATGGAAGTGGGGGGAAAAAAGCCAATACTTATATCAGACAAAAAAAGAGTTTAAAACAAAAACTATAATAAGAGACAAAGTAGGACATTATATAATGATAAAGGAATCAATCCAACAAGAGGATATAACAATTGTAAATATCTATGCACCCAAAGTGGAAACACTTAAATAAATAATGCAAATATTAACAGACATAAATGGAGAAATTTATAGTAGCAGATTAATAGTAAGGGACTTTAACACCCCACTTATATCAATGAATAGATCATCCAGACAGAAAATCCATAACAAAACAACGTGTTTGAATGACACATCAGACCAGATGCACTTAACAGATACACACAGAACATTCCATCCCAAAACAACAAAATATACATTCTTCTCAAGGGCACATGGAACATTCTCTAGGGTCTATCACATGTTAGGCCACAAAATAAGTCTCAATAAATTTAAGAAGACTGAAATTATATAAAACATCTTTTTCAACCACATCAGTATGAAACTAGAAATCAATTACAAGAAATAAAACTGGAAAACACACAAACACGTGGAGGCCAAACAGCACACAATTAAACAACCAGTAGGGTCAACAAAGAAATCAAAGGGAATTTTTTCAAAAATACAAGGAGACAAATGAAAATGAAAACCCAAGGGTACAAAATATTTGGGACACAGCAAAAGCCATTCTAAGAGGGAAGCTTATAGCAATACAGACTTATCTCAAGAAACAAAGAACCCAATCTAAGTTTATACCTAAATGAACTAGAAAAAGAACAAAACCCAAAGTTAGAAAGAAATAAAATCAGAGCACAAATTTTAAAAAGAGACTTAAAAAAGAATAGAAAAGATCAATAAATGTAAGAGCTGGTTCTTTGAAAAGATAAATAAAATTGTTAAACTTTTAACAGACTCTCCAAGAAAAAGAAAGAAAGGACTCAAATATCAGAAATGAAAGACGAGAGGCAACAACAAATACCACAGAAATACAAAGCATATGAACAAATGATATGCCAACAAGTTGGACAACCTAGGAGAAATGAATAAATTCCTAGAAACATATAACCTTCCAAAACTGAATCAGGAAGAAATAGAAAACCTGAACAGACCAATTAGTAACAAAAGGGAACTTGTAATCAAGACTCACCACAAGCAAAAATCCGGGACAGGGTCTATCAAACATTAAAGGAAAAGTAAATACCCATCTTCTCAAACTATTCCAAAAAAATAGAAGAGGAAGAAAAACTTCCAAATACATTCTACAAGGCAGCATTACCCTGATACCAACAGCAAAAACTACAAAAAAGAAAACAAAAGACCAATATCCCTGATGAACAGAATATAAAAATCCTCAACAAAGTATTAGCAAACTGCATTCAGCAATATATTAAAAGGATTATTTGCCATGATCAAGTGGGATTTACTCCAGGGATGCAAGAACAGCTCAATATCCACAAACTCAATTGGCATGATTTACTACATTAACAAAACCAAGGCTAAAAATCATGATTATCTCAACAGATGCAGAAAAAACATTTGACAAAGAACATCCATTCATGACAAAAACTCTCAACACAATAGCTTAGAAAGAATAAACCACAACATAATAAAGGCCATATATGACAAACCCACAGCTAACATCATACTTAATGGTGAAAAACTGTGGGCTTTACCCTGGAGATCAGGAACAAGATAAGGATGTCCACTCTCATCACTTTTATTCAACATAATACTGGAAGTCCTAGCCATAGCAATCAGATTTAAAAAAAAAAAAAATGTATCCACATTGGTAAGGAAGCAGTAAAACTGTCACTATTTATAGATGACCTGATACTATCCATAGAAAACCCTAAAGGTTTCACCAAAAAAAAAAAAAAAGAAAAAAAAAGAAATAACAAATGGGGGTGCCTGTGTGGCTCAATCAGCTAACTGTCTGACTTCAGCTCAGGTCATGGTCTCTGCGTCCTGGGATCAAGCCAGTAGAGGCTCCAGGTCAGCAGGGAGTCTGCTTCTCTCTCTCCCTCTGCCCCTTCCCCCATTCGTGCACACTCTCTCACTCTTGCTCTCTCAAATAAAATCTTCAAAAAAAAAAAAAAAAGAATAAATGTATTCAGTAAAGTTGCAGAATACAAAATTAATATACAGAAGTTGGTTGTGATTCTATACACTAATAACAAAACAGCAGAAAGAGAAATTAAGATGAAACCTGTACCAAAAGGAATAAACTACCTAGGAATAAACTTAACCAAGGAGGTAAAAAAACATTACTCTGAAAACTATAAAATACTGATGAAAGAAATTGAAGAGGACACAAAACAAATAGAAAGTCATTCCATGTTCATGGAATAGAAAGTTAAAATTTCAAAAATGTCCAACTGGGGCACCTGGGTGGCTCAGTCAGTTAAGCTTCTGCCTTCAGCTAGGTCATGATCCCAGGGTCCTGGGATCCCCACATCAGGCTCCCTGCTCAGCCAGGGAGCCTGCTTCTCCCTCTCCCTCTGTTGCTCCCCCTGCTTGTGCTCTCTCATGCTGTCAAATAAATAAATAAAATCTTTTTTTTTATTTATTTAAGAGAGAGAGAATGAGAGAAAGTGAGCATGAGAGGAGGAAGGTCAGAAGGAGAAGCAGACCCCCTGCTGAGCAGGGAACCGGATACGGGACTCAATTCTGGGACTCCAGGACCATGACCTGAGTCAAAGGCAGTCGCTCAACCAACTGAGCTACCCAGGACCCTAAAATCTTTAAAAATAAATAAATAAAATGTCCATACTACCCACTGCAATCTACAGATTCAATGCAATCCTTATCAAAATAACAACAGCATTATTCACAGAACTAGAATCCTAAAATTTGTATGGAATCACAAAAGACCCTGAGTAGCAAAAGCAATCTTGAGAAAGAGCAACAAAGCTAGAGGTATCACACAGATTTCAAGATATATGAGAAAGCTGTGGTAATCAAAACAGTTTGGTTCTGGTGCAAAAACAGACACACAGATCAGTGGAATTGAATAGCCAGCCCAGAAATAAACCCATGCCTATCTGGTCAATTAATCTATGACAAAGAAAAAAAGATTCTATAATGGGGTAAAGACCATCTTTTCAACAAATGATGCTTGGACAGCTACAGGCAAAAGAATGAAACAGAACCACTTCTTACATCATACGCAAAAATAAACTCAAAATGGGTTAAGAACCTAAATGTGAGACCTGAAACCATAAAACTCCTAGAAGAAAATTTAGACAGTAATCTCTTGGACCTGGGCCTTAGCAACATTTTTCTAGAAATGTCTTTTCAGGCAAGGGAAACAAAAGCAAAACAAAACAAAACACACAAACAAACAAAAACTATTGGGACTATACCAAAATACCAAATACAAAACCTTTGCACAAGGAAATCATCAACAAAATGAAGGGGCAACACACCAAATGGGAGAAGACATCTGCAAATGATACATCCAATAAGGGGTTAGTAACCACAATATATAAAAAGAACTGAATACACACACACACACACACACACACACACACACCAAATTATCTGTTTAAAATAGGGGCAGAGGACTTGAATAGACATTTTATCAAAGAAGACATCCAGATGGCCAACAGACACAGGAAAAAATGTTCAACATGACTAGTCGTCAGGGACATGCAAATCAAAGCTACAGGAGATACCACCTCACACCTGACACACAGAATGGCCACTATCAAAAAGGTCAGAAATAACAAGTGTTAGCAAGAATGTGGAGGAAAATGAACCCTTGTGCACTGTTGATAAATGTAAACTTGTGTCGCCACAGTGGAAAACAGTATTGAAGTGCCTCAAAAAATTAAAAATGGAAATAGCACATGATCTAGAATTTGCACTACTGGGTATTTCTCTAAGGAAAACAAAAACACTAATTCGAAAAGATATATGCACCCCTATGTTTATTGTACCACTATTTAGCCAAGGTATGAAAGCAACCTGAATGTTCATCAAAAGATAAATGGATAATAAAGAGGTCTTTCACATGCTCATTCTCCATCCTCTCTTCCTCCCCTCCTCTCTCTCTCTCTCTTTCTTTCTCTCTCTCTCTCTCTCTCACACACACACACACACACACACAAATATTACTCAGCCATAAAAATGAAAGAGATCTTGTCATTTACAACAATAGGGATGGACCTAGCATAAGAAAATTATGCTAAAAATATAGCATAAAAATATTATGCTAAATGAAATAAGACAGAGAAAGACAAATACCATATAATTTCACTTACCTATGGAATCTACAACACAAATGAACACACAGGCCAAAATAAATAAATAAATAAATAAATAAATAAATAGGCAGAAACAGACCCATAACTACAGAGAACAAACTTGCAGTTGTGGGGGTGAGGTGGGGTGATGGGCAAAAGAGGTGAAAGGAAGTGGGAGATACAGGCCTCCAGTTATGGAATGAATAAGTCACGGAGATCAAAGGTAGAACATAGGGAATGTAGTCAATGGTCCTGTAATAGCCTTGTATGATGATAGGAGGTACACCTGTGGTGAGCATAATGTACAGAGATGTCAGATCACTACACTGTACACCTGAAACTAACGTAACACTGTATGTCAACTATACTGCAATAAAATTAAAATTTGAACTACCGTATGATCCAGCCATACCATTTCTAGAGATCCATGTATATATATGGAAGTTAAATTACTATCTCAAAGAGTTATCTATACCCCCAAGTTCAGTAGAGCATTATTTAAAATAGCCAAGACACTAAAAAATCCTCAGCTTCCAAACTCAGAAATTAAGACTAGTTTAGTGGCTGCCAAAGTGGAAGGGCAGGCAGGGGGTTGGGGGGCAACGGGTAGAGGGATATGTGAAGGTGGTCAAAAGGTACAAACTTGGGGCACCTGGGTGGCTCAATTGGTTAAGCATCTGCTGCCTTCAGCCCAGGTCATAATCCCAGAGTCCTGGGATTGAGCTCCATGTGGATCTCCCCACCCAGCAGGTAGCCTGCTTCTCCCTCCCCCTCTGACCCACCCCCTACCTACACCCCCCACCCCCCCACCCCGGCTCTTGCTGTCTCAAATGAATAAATACAAAAAAAAAAAAAAAAACTTTTTAAAAAATAATTAAAAAGGTACAAACTTCTAGTTATTAGAGAAATAATTTCCAGGGACGTTATGTAAAGCATGGTAATAATAGTTAACAATACTATAATGTATATTGAAAGTTGCTAAGAAGAGAAGATCTTAAAAGTTAATACATGAAAAAATTTTAACTATGTGAGACAGATGTGTTAATTAATCTTATTCTGGTGATCATTTCACAATATATACATATATCAAATCATAATGTTGCATACCTTAATGCAATGTTTTATGTCAATCATAGCTCAATAAAACCAGAAAAAAAGAATTCAGTAAAGTGACTGGCTATAATATTTATATGTAGGAATTTCTATCTATAATGTAGATATAGTAATCAGCAATATTTATAGGTAGCCTTCATGTATACAACCAACAATGAGAAGGTAAAAATGGAAGAAAAATCCTATTTCCAACAGCAACAAAAATTCCTAGAAATAAGTTTAACAGAATTGTAAGATATAAAAAAACTTTAAATCACAGAAAAGACTTGAACAGATGGAAAAGCCTAATATGTTCTTGGAGAGGAAATCTCTATATCATAAGGATATCATAAATTCTCCTGGTGTTAGTCCATAAATTTAACATGATTTCAGTTAAATAGCAGTAGTATTTTTTAAGTGAACAGCCAATTCTAAAATTTATATGGAAAAGCAAACAAGAATGACCAGGAAAATAATGAGAGAAGTCACCCCTATTAGATATTTGAACATAAGGCTACTAAGTAGTGTGATATTAGTGCATAAACAACCAACAGATCAAGACACTAAACTGAAATTAACCCAAATACATAGAATTATTATATAACAACAAAAATGAATCTCAAATCAATGTGGAGAAGATAATGGTAAATTGACTGCATGGTCATCTGGGGGAAAAAAGTTGGAGCCATTTATTCATTTTACACCAAAACAAATTCTAGGTGGTTAAAGTACTTAAATGTAAAAATAAAATAAAATAAACTATCATAAAAGCAGAAGAAATCACAGGAGAATTCTTTTGTAACCTCAGAACAAGGACGGACGGACTATGGACAAAAAACAACAACAACAAACCCAGAGCCAAAAAGAAAAAACAAATAAATTCTATCATTTATATTTAAGAGTTTTCAAGACAAGAGTAAGTGAAGTCAAATGACAAGCTATGGGAAGGGCAAGAACCATCAGCAATTCATACCTCAAACAAAGGGCTAATTTTCCTAATACACAAAGAACTCCTACATGTCAATAACAAAAAATCACCAGAGCAAATGTAACAATGTAACATATGAGAAGGAGCCCAAATTACAACAGAATTGAAGTTGCTTATCAGCTGACCTTAAAATTTGGGTGGGCCGGGACACCTGGGTGGCTCAGTGGGTTAAAGCCTCTGCCTTCAGCTCAGGTCATGATCTCAGGGTCTTGGGATCGAGCCCCGCATCAGGCTCTCTGCTCAGCAGGGAGCCTGCTTCCTCCCTCTCTCTCTGCCTGCCTCTCTGCCTACTTGTGATCTCTGTCTGTCAAATAAACAAATACAATCTTAAAAAAAAAAAAAAATTGGGTGGGCCCAACCAATCACAAGGATCTTTAAAGGTGGAAGGAGGAGGCAGAAGACAAAGTGACAATAAAAAACAGGGTCAAAGGATACATTCATAATAAAATAGCTACAGTCATAACAAAAGAAATGCACATGAAAAACCACACTCCAAAACTATTTTTATCAGATTGGTAAAGATCAAAAAGTTTTAAGACAGATTTTTGCTGGCAAGGAAGGGAGCAAAGAGGCATCACCGTATCCAGAAGGCAAGGGGACTAGTACAACTTCTGGGAATGACAGCTTGGGGATGACATTTCATAAAGTCTTTCTGTATTTAATGTTATTAAATAGCAATTCTGATTCAAAGAATTTACCCTATAGGCATTTTTGCACATAGGAGAAATAATGTATGCATTGAAACATTGTTTATAACAGAAAAAAAATGAATCAAGCGTCCATTAATAGGGTAGGAGTTAAATGAATTCTGACAGTGTAATATTCTGCAGCTGTAAGAAGGAATAAGGAAGATTTTACTGATATGGAACAATTTGTGAGATACAGTCTTAAATGAAAAAGCATGGGACAAAATAGGGCCAATGGTAGGTTTGCACTTATTTTTTAAAAGGGGGAAAGGGCACCTGGGTGGCTCAGTCTGTTACACAACTGCCTTTAGCCCAGGTTAAGATCCCGGGGTCCTGGGATCCCTCACCGTGGGCTCCCTGCTCAGTGGGGAATCTGCTTCTCCCTCTTCCTCTGCCCTTCCCCCCACTCATGCTCTTCCAGAAAATAAAATCTTTTTTAAAAGGGGGGGATGACTATAACATACATACATGTAAAGTAAAAAATTGAAAAATATGAGTATGATTACATATACATATAATTGTTGGCTAACTAGAACTAAAACACTAGAGACCAGTACTATCTTGCCTCGGGAAAAATCTACCTCAGGAAAGCAGATCTGGGTGTTGGGGACACAGAAATGGGACTATATTTTGCATATATTAACTTTTGTGATTTTGCAACCTTATAATACCTTTTCTAAAAATACAATATAAAATTAAATACTGTGCCTAAAAAGAGAATATATCACTTGAGATTTTATTATTCTTGAGTCTAAAATCAGAATACCTCCTCTGCCTTTAGATCTCCTAGGACTGCTGTTAATTTTCTCATATTCAATATTTTAGCAAGATTAACAAAGGAACATCTTCTATGAATGGGGCACAGCCCGCGCATTAGTGTCTCAGATTTGAGTCTCATTTCAAAAACACAGGCATCTCCCCTTTGACAGAGAAATTTCCCTAAGCCCTCCCCATAGACAGGTTGATGGAAAAGCACTCCTCATTTATATGGGCCCTTTGCCAACAACATGGGCACCAGTCAAAAACTTGGATATATTTGTCAAAGTAAGATATTTTAACCACAAGTTGTTAATTCATATGAATGTCTCCTTCAACAGCAATTTCCCCTCATTCATTCCCCTCACTGGGCAACTGAAAAGGCTACAAGCATTTCTGGGGATAACTCTACTGGGGAGTTAAACAGAGGGCACATTTCATTGGGGATTCATAGGATGGACCCGGGTGGTATTTCTCTATCCTTTCTGTGTCTAGTTAAGTCCTGGTTGCTGGTACAGTGGGGAGAATGGCTTCTAGGAAGGCCCCTACCAACCCACAGGGTCAGGGGTCATATCGACATTGGAACAGGTTTTCTTTGGCACCCAACACCACAAACATTTGTGGGGGAGGGAGGAAACAAGATTTGAAAGGTTTCCTGGCCAGAAGCTTGTCTGGGGGGAAATTCTTCCAATCCCCAAACATGGAAATTCTCTGGAAGCAGAGAATTCCGTTTGCAGATGCTTCATCAATAGAGAAGTTCTCTCATAAGGCTTATACTCAATAATACTATATATGTGTGTGTGTATGTATATGTATATATATATACATATATATATATATATAATTATGACTATACCACACTCTTCTTACCTACGGGAATTATAGGAAAGAGAATTCATTAGAATGTCTCTGTCTGTAACACACACACACTTATAGAAATAACACAAATACTTCATATTTAATATATGAGGCCACATTTTATACATCCCAACCATCAATTAAAATTGAATTTTATAGGTTGACATCAATAAAACTGGGGGAAAAATGTTTTGATCAAGCATGCTAGAGGAAAGTCTAAATTATCTTTCTTATGTATAAAGGATAATATGATTTAGCAAGATCTTACAAAATCACTGTTACAAGAGGTAGACAAAAGTATGCAACCAAAAAACATGGGATAAATTATTACAGAAAAAAATGTAGAATAAAGTCTTCTAGAGGGTGCGTCAAGTACTTAGCTCATTAAAACATTACTTTTCTGGATTTTGTGATTTGTCCAATATTTCCATTTTAGAACTTGTTGTCATTCCTTTATCCTAAGTATTCATTTGCTCACCTCATTTGTTTCCAATATTTTCTACCCTTTTTCTAAAAGGGGTCCCTACAGATTATGTAAGCTTCGGGCCCCAGAAAACCTGGACTCACACCTGGTATTCACAGTAATTTAAAATTTTAATTTGCCCATCTGCCGCAGGATGGTTAGAATTGCGGGACAGCTCCCGTTTTTATCCCAGAGACTCTCACATGCAGATCAGAAAATTCTGGAAAAAAAGCCCAGGTCTTTAAATCCCCCATTAACTCCTTTCTCCGCCTTTGTCTCTTTGGGGCATAGGAAACAAAATAGGTTTCCCCCCAAATCGGCATCCGCCTCCCTCTGTTAATCCTCGAGTGCGATCACTCTCCCAACATGCCCGAGGCCTCCCTGCACTCCTCACTGCATATCTTAAAAGTGGAGAATTAATTATAAGACTTAATTCTCTCAGTGATAGAACTTCCGCAAAGTGACACACTTTGCAGTCTCAACTGTAGGACTTGACATTAACCCAGCTTCTGCCAGGCAGCCTCCTATTCCCAGGCCACTGTGCTGCCTTAAATGTTCTCACATGAGAGGCTTTTTCTACCTACTGGCTATTATGCAAAATCTAATCTTTCCTAGCAGGACTTCCCACCGGTTTGTACTATTCAGCTACTGAAGGTTTGGTTCTAGCTATAACCTGAAATCTGTGAGAGGCCCTCAACAAATTTGTTTTTTGTTGTTGTTGTTGTTGTTGTTGTTGTTTTTCCTGTGCATTTGGAGGGGATGGGGATTCTCTATATGGCTGACAATGATGGGAATGCACCATTCAGTTCCCCCTTCCAGAGAGCTGCTGCCACAGCAGGCAACATAGTTGGCTGTCAGCTGCTGGTTCAGGATACAAAGCAGTTCACAGGAAGCTAGGCTGCTCTCAGACAAAGCCCAGGCCCCCCTCCCCATCACACGATCTTCTATTGGGCAATCACTGCTCTGGGGCTCCCTGTTGACTGGCAAAGACTTTCTTAGAGCTGCTACAAACTGTAAAGCTCTCATCTCCTCTCTTCTTCTCCCAGGTGTCAGACCAGCATCCCAGTCCCAGGAGAGCTCTCCAAACTCCACTCCCTCTCCCCTTTATCCTTCATGGGTACTTCCCCCAATGAGTCTTCTACAAATCCAACTCATCTTAGCATCTGCTTCTCAAGGATTGACACACTACCCTAGAACACTCACATCTTGTGAGTAAAAAGGAAAGAAATTAATGCCATTTTGCTTTTGCAAACAAAGAAGGAAAATAATATTTATGGGGCATCAACTAAGTATTAGATACTGTGAGGCATTTTAAAATACATTGCCTCATTGGTTTATAAACTAAGTATCATAATTCTCAGGTCTTAAAAAAAATCTAAGTGAAATTCTGGTTGGTAAAGTGCCTGCTGATACGCTCAGTATTTACTGCCAGCTTAGGTTTCTAGAAGAATTCTAGATTTGGAGGATAGATACAGGTCACGTACAGTTTTCATTAGCCTAGGGCAAGGGGTAATAAATGCCTCATGTCCTAGGTTGAATGGGATGAGCACTATTACCTGCAATGGTCTCCCATGCTTCTATCATCTCTGCCCCATCTTCTCCCCCAGTTGGCCTTTTCCTCATTGATACATCCACACTCTTATTCTAAGACCTCTCTGCCAAGGTTCAGACCACATCTGAATCCACATGAGGGAGTTTCAGTCTTCGTATCAGGCAGCAAAAGTCCTATCAAATGGTAACTATAGAATATCATGAATGTCTCTTAAAAATTGTTAAAGCTCCCTAGACTTTTCATTTTAAAAGAATATACAGAAAAAATCTAAAACTCTGAACAAAATCAATTAGAAGGAACATACCTCGACATAAAAAAGACCGTATACAACAAGCCCACAGCTGACATCACTCTCAGTGGTGAAAAGTTGAAAGCTTTTCCTCTAAGATCCAAAACGAGACAACAATTCCCACTATAGCCACTTTATTTTATTAATTAATTTATTTATTTATTTTGAACGGGGGGTGGGGGGGGTGGAGAAGGTGGGAGGAACAGAGAGAGAATCTTAAGCAGGATTCATGCCCAGTGTGGAGCCCAACTTGGGGCTTGATCTCACAACCCTAAGATTATTACCTAAGTGGAAATCAAAAGTCAGATGCTCAAATGACAGCTGCCCAAGCAACCCACGATTCCCACTATTGTCACTTTAATTCAACACAGTACTGGAAGTCCCAGCTAGAGCAATTAAGCAAGAAAAAGATAAAAGTCACCAAATTTGAAAGGGAGAAGTAAAACTGTCACTGTTTACAGAGGACATATTACATGTAGAAAACCTTATTAGGACTTATAAATTCAGTAAATTTGCAGGATACAAAATATGCAAAAAAAATCTGTTGCATTTTTATACACCAATAATGAACTATCAGAAAGAGAAATTAATAGTCTCATTTTGTGATTGCATCAAAAAGAATGAAATACCTAGGAATAAATTTAACCAAGAAGGTGAAAGGCTTGTATATTGGAATCTATAAAACATTAATGAAAGAAATTGAAGACGACACAAATAAATGGAAGATATTCTGTGCTCATGGATTAGAATAATTGTTCAAATGTCCATATCACTCAAAGCAATCTACAGATTCAATATAATCTATGAAAATCCCAGTGGCACTTTTAACAGAAATATAACTCACAATCTTAAAATTTGTAGGGAACCATAAAAGACCCTGAATAGCCAAAGCAATCTTGAAAGAAGAACAAAGCTGATGACAACATGCTCCCTGATTTCAAACCATATTACAAATCTAGAGAAATTAAAACAGTATGGTATTGACATAAAAACAAACACACCAATGGCACAGAACAGAGAGCCCAGAAATAAACCCATGGATATATGATCAATTAATTATCAACAGTGGAGCCAAGAATATACAATGGGGAAAAGACAGTCTCTTTAATAAATTGTGCTGGGAGAGACACAAACCAAGAAACAGACTCTTAACAGAGAGAACTGATGGTTGCCAGAGGGGAGGTTGGTGGAGGGATGGGTGAAACAGGTGAAGGGGATTAAGAGTACACTTGCCATAATGCGCACTGAGAAATATACTGAATTGTTGAATCATCATATTGCACAACTGAAACTAATATAACACTAGGGAATTTAAATAAAATTTAAATAAATACTGAAATTTAAATTAAAACTTAAGAATAATACATTGTATTGGGAGAATTAGACAGCCACACGTAAATGAACGAAACTGGACAACTATCTTTCACCATACACAAAGATAAGCTCAAAATGGATTAAAGACATGCACGTAAGACCTGAAGCCATAAAACCCCTAGAAGAAAGCACAGACTGTAAGCTTCTTGACATAGGTCTAGGCAACGATTTTTTTGAATCTGACACTGAAAGCAATAAGAGCAAAAATAAGTAAATGGGACTACATCAAACCAAAAAACTTCTGCACAGTGAAGGAAACCATCAACAAAATGAAAAGACAACCTACTAAATGAGAGAAAATATTTGCAAATCACCTATCTGATAAGGGTCAAATATCCAAAGTAAATGTAGAACTCATAAAACTCAATAGAAAAAAAAAATCTGATTAAAAAATGGACAGAAGATTTAAAGAGACATTTTTCCAAAGAAGACATCCAAAAGGCCAATAAGCACATGAAAAGATGCTCAACATTAATCATCAGGAAAATGCAAATCAAAACCACCATGAGATATCGCCTCACACCTGTCAGAATGACTATTATCAAAAAGACTAGAAATAACAAGTATTGATGAGGACGTGGAAGAAAGGGAACTCTCACGCAGTGTTGGTAGGATGAAAATTGATGCAGCTACTATGGAAAACAGTATGGAGTTTCCTCAAAAAATTAAAAAATAGAACTACCATATGATCCAGCATTTTCACTTCTAGGTATTTATCCAAAAAAAAACCCCTATGAAACTCAGAAAGGTATATAGAACCCCATGTTTACTGAAGTATTATTTATAGTGGCCAAGATACAGAAACAACCTAAGTGTTCATCAATGAGTGAATGGATAAAGTGTGGTATTAATACATCCAATGGGGGGTGCCTGGGTGGCTCAGTAGTTAAGTGGCTGCCTTTGGCAGGGTCCTGGGATCGAGCCCCACATTGGGTTCCCTGCTTCTCCCTCTCCCACTCCCCCTGCTTGTGTTCCCTCTCTGTGTCTCTATCAAATAAAGATTTTATTTAAAATCTTTAAAAAAAAATACATCCAATGGAATATTATTAAGCCATAAAAGAATGAAATCTTGCCCTTCGTAACAACATGTATGGACCTCAAGGGAATTACACTAACTGAAATAAGTCAAACAGGGAAAGATAAATACTATAAGATCTCACTAATACGTGGAATTGAAATAAATAGCCAAGCTCACTGATAGAGATAACAAGTTGGAGATTGCCAGAGGCAGGAGGTGGGGCATGGGAGAATGGGCAAACTATTTTTTTTTAGTGGGGGAGGGGGTTAAAGTCCTTTATAAAATGAATACATAAGTAAAATGGCTATATATATATATATATATATAACCTTAAAATGTGGGATGAATATATAAATTATGATAGCACCAATGCTGGAACCATGAAACCTCACTGGCTTAACCCAATAGAAGCTTGGGTCCTGCTTATAAAAAGCCCCCCCGCAGGGGTGGCAAAGTGGGTGTGAGGGGTGTTAGCCACATGTAGTCGATCACTAACCCAGGTCCAGTGGCTGTGCCATCTTCAATACATGGCATCTCCAAGGTTGCCTTGGGTATCATCATCCAGGTAATATAAGAAAAGAAGGTAGAGAAGCCCTTGCTTCAGCATCAGTCCTGCTCACATTACAGCCATTGATGAACAGGAATCCTGGGGCTGACCCTGAACGCAAGATGGCTGGGGATGCGTCCCCGGCTGGGCAATAATGTGATACTATGGAAGGAATGTGTGGGAGCAAGCTGGCCATCTCTGCCCCAGCGAGTGTCACTAGCTAGGGTGACTACCATCCATTTGTCTGGGACTCCCAGTTTTAGCACGAAGAGTCCCATGTCCCGGAAAAACTCTCACTCCCACACAACCTGGGACAGCTATCACCCTATTAAAAATTCATTAACCATTTAAAATAGTATCAACTTAGGAAATGGTAAACAATTGTTTTTATATCCAGTCAAGAATTTTATGGATGGAACAGAAACCTGAGCAGGTGATCAGAAGCAGTTTTTAGCTAGTTTTAGCTGTTAGAATTCACTAACAGCAAAAACACAGAATTGTATGAATTCATGACTAGTAATTAAGAGTCATAATTGCCTGAAAAGTTCACTGGAAATAAAATATTACAAAAGCAAAATCCAAAGCAATTAAAAAATCTTTAACATTCTATGAGTGGAATGCTTAATAACACATAAAATATTGCCCCTTTGGTGAAATAAAATTATCAAGGTCTAGGGAGAAAAAAGGGGGGGGGGCAATATTTATTTTTATTAATTCACCATTTTCGCCAATGCGTTGTTCTAAACAAGTTTCAGCCACCGTTGCCACTTGTAGGTCTCACACCACATCAGGAATCTCTGCAGAGAAGCCTTCTCAAACCAACCTGCCACAGGTGATCTGTGCCTTAGCTCGTCCCCAGCTCCTTTTTAACATCTGACCAGGTTTGTTCTGGCCTGCATCACCATTTCCCTCAAGTTCAGAGGCAAGGGGTTTTCCTTCTGCCACACTCAGCTCTCCTGTCCTCCCTAATCTCTCCATCCAAAGGGCAACTCAAAGCAATGAAAGACAACGTCTGCGAAGACCCACTTCCCCATCCTCCCCAGAAGGAAATGCTGCTTCATTTATCACCCCCACGGAGGTATCCCCAGAAGGAAATGATGGGGGATATTACCCCCACGGACGTATCAGTGCATCACTCCCTCCCACACACTTGGGTCCCACTTCATTCAGCTGCTCCTGGGAGAGCCTTTCACGGCCACTCTGACTCCCTTAAAGAACTCCTTAGGAAGTCCACATTGCATCTTACTCTTCTTTAGGAGCACAAAATGTATATAGCGCCAATGTTTGATGTGAAATACTACAGGAAGAGGGGGGCCTGGCTGGCTCAGGTGGTAGAGCGTGCAACTCTTGATCTCGGGGTCATGAGTTGGAGCCCCACGTTGGGTGTAGAGAGTACTTAAAGTTTTTGAAAAAATATTGCAGGAAGAATAGATCTACAAAGTTAGTCTCTTGATAAAGGTGGAATTCTCTAATGAGACTGGAACACAATAGCATTCGCATTTAAACAATTTTGAATAGCCATTTCTGTGAGCAATTTGAGCCCTGGAGGGCTAGACAGACAAAAATCAAGAGATTCTGGCTTCCGGCTTTAGCTTTTGGGAACCATCAACTTTTCAATTTTGTCCGATGCCTGTCAGTTTTCAGAGCACTGACTCCAGCTAAATTTCCTGGGCGTTTGGGGTTAGTTTGTTGAGGTCATTGCTGATTTAAAGAAAGTGAATGGGGCTGAAGCAGCTTTTCACAGCTGTGAATTCCAGCTGTGCATCCCCAGGGGCCTGAGAGAATAGTACTTCGAGCTAATCCAATCTGCGATTTCCCCAGGGTCTGTCATTACTGCAAAATGAGGTGAACTTGGTGGATGAAAGGCACCAAGGCGACTCCAAGGCGGTGGAGTGAGCAGTGATGCAAAAATCACATCCTGGGCATAATGAGGGGTTGTGATCTGACAAGAGGGTGACCACAGGGGCCTGACGGCCATACTAGGTCTACAAACATCCCTCATTCCTGCTCATCTTAGGGCCCCAGCTCAAATGTGACTTCCTTGGAGAAGGCTGACCTCTCAAATTAGGTCAAGTCCCCATCCTAAGCTATACTCTCCCTGCACAGCAGACTTCACTGTTTATTCTGTACTGGGTTATTATTTTGAAATCACATAGGTCCTCCCCAATAGACTGAATTCCGTAAGGAAAGGGACCTTGTCTGATTTGCTCACCTTTGCATCTCTGAAGCCTATCTATGACTAGGTAGGTGAACATACCTAGCCGTACCGAGCCATAGTAAAGGCCCGATTAAGATTGGTTGCATGGTTGCATCTGGGTTTCATAATAAACCCAGGAAGACACGGTGTTGGTGGAGGAAAGGAGCGGACACCTGCAGTGCAGAATTCTTCCAGGTGCCATGGATGGACCTCTTGTCCTCAAGCCTGCAGGAGAGTCCCCTGCAGAACTTGTGACAATGCAAATTGCTGGGTGCCAGCCCCAGAGCTTCTACTTCCATCAGTCTGGACTGGAAATTTCCATTTCCAACAGGTTTCCAGGTGATGCTGAGACTCCTGGTCGTGAGACTGCATTTTAAGAACCACTGTTCTAAGACACTGGGCAGTTATCATATACACAGCCTGCTAGAAGCAACCTGACCACTGCCACGCTCTTCTAGAAGGTGCTCCTGGAGTAACCAGCACACCAGCTCTTGGCAATCTCACTCTTGTTAGATCAGTGGTTCTCAACCTTTAGTGGGCTGCAGAATTACCTGCGGAGATCCCCAAGCTCAAAACTCAAAGATTAAGTGTCCATTGATTTGTGTGGGAGCCCTAGAGTTACACATCTTCCTCAGGTGGTTTTTAAGTCTAGCCAGGACTGAGAACCACTGATTGAGATCATGGCTGGTAAATTCAACCGAAAATTATAATTTTTACAGATGTCTAATAACCACTGAGGCTTTCCCAAGAACTAGATTGTGCCCCCTCACTAGACTAGAGCCTACCACCAGTCAGCATTACTATGAGTAAAAGAGAAGCCTATCTCTTACTCCAAAAACAGTGAAGGAAACTGACGGGAAAGGGTAGGAGATCATTCATTCCTTCAATTCTATACCAGGGGATGACTATGCCAAGTAACATATTAGGTGCTGGGAACATAACGATGGATGGAACTTTTAGTATCAGGTTGAGTTGCTGGAAAATTTCCAGGGAAGGATCCAGAAGACAGAGGCTGAGGACTGTGAACATCAGAAGGACACGGAGATGAATGAGAACAGGAGCCCATTTGGTTCAGAGAGGCAGTCAGAATGGAGAGCATCTGCCTGGTGGTCTCCAGGGCTTGGGGTATCCACTATGGTCCCAGGAAAGCCTAGATGCTGACTACAGGAACAGACACATCGGAGGCCTGAACACAAACCTGGGAACAAAAAACACTCGATTGAGTGTGCCTGAGTGACGGGGCTTGGAAGTCTGAGATACTGCGTTTCTAGGGTTAGAAGTGAAGTTTTGATCTATTACCACTGGACTGCATCTTGGTGGAGAATCACCTACGCCCTGGGATCTGCCCTCAACTAGGGGATTTCATCCATTAGAGAAAATGCACATACGTGAACATCATGCTAGCAAAACTGGAACAAAAATGTCACTAGTGTGTGGACAAGTCGCCATACCTCTAACGTGCAGGGCCCTCCAGAAGGATCTGGTTGATGGACTTCAGGCCAAATTGGAGCCTCCTGCTCCCCTATGAAGTTCTACCTTCGGGCAGCTCTAGATCCTGGACACTTGGAGGTCTGAGAGCAGGCCAGCATTCCCTGGGGAGCTCAGTCCAGCGCTGCTGAGTGGGAATCTGGTGGCCAAGAACAGCCCAGGGGATTTGCAAGCTGCTGAAGTGTGAGGAGCCTGATCTCTCCCACCGCTCCTCAGCCTCACCCCGAGAATTACCCAAGGACTGGGGAAGCCCAGGCCCCACCTGAGACCCCTTTACCCAAAGCTGTCAGGGTGGGGCCATACGTGGGTTTTCTGAGCCTGCAGAATTTTCCCAGGCTGGTGCCTCACCCCTTGGGAGAGGGGGTGCAGGAGAGCCAGCCTTTCCTATTGTCCCGGGAGGCAGGCACGTGTATATCTTGGCTCTTAAAGTCAACTTACTCATTCCTACTCCTGCCGAGTGGAGAAAGACAGGAATGTTGGATCCCCCACCTTGCCTTAGGACGGGCAAAGCCCCTCCCCTCCTCTCCGGTAAATGCTGCCCTTCATATATTCATCCAGCAAACATTTGCGGGAGAACAACGCTAACATTTACTGAGCACTTACCTGGGTCAGGCTGAGATTTGGGGCTGAGACAGCAAGGAACAAGTGGGTGTACCCATAGAAAACGTATTCTAGAGCTGAGAAACAGACACAAATGTATAAACGAATAAATGCACATTTCGGAGGAATGCCCCAGGGAGGCGGGGTGTTACTGTAGTGACTGGAGTCATTTGAAGGGAAGGGTTTCTGCGGGTTGAGTGGTCAGTAAAGGCCTTTTTCCTCACAACATGACATTTGAAGAGAAACCAGAATTGTAAGACACTGGCCACCCTGAAGCCGAGAGTCCCAGGCAGGGGGAATAACAAGACACAGGAAGACGCCAAGGTGGAAATAGCTTGTGTCCATGGAGCACAAAGAGGGCAAGGTCAAGAAGGTAGGGGTCTGATCATCCACCGGTAGTAGGAAACCACAAGGGAATGGACGGCATAGGATTTGTACCTTTTAATGGTCACCCTGGCTGCTGTGCCAAGGACGGAATGCAAAGGACCAAGGGAGGAAGCAAAGGGACCTGCACAACTGCTGATATCCACGTGTGTGGTATCAGCAGCCTGCTGCTGTGTGCACCCACGGAGGCCTTCATCGGACACCATGCAGAGATCTGCGGCCTTATTCCTGGCTCCATACCCAGCCTGGTTCTCTGGCCCTCCTGGGGATTTTGCGAGCTACCAATATCCTTTATATAAATTCTATCTCTGCTCAAAGGAGCCAGGATTCGTTTCCATTGCTTGCAACGAAGGACTCCAATATGGCTAAACATATATTTTTTTCTTTTTTTATCAACATATGATGTATTATTTGCTTCAGAGGTGCAAGTCTGTGAATCAACAGTCTTAGCAATTCACAGCACTCACCACAGCATAGACCCTCCCCAATGTCCATCACCTAGACACCCTATCTGGCTTAGCATATCTTGAGGTCAGTAAAAAATCAGAAGTTCTTGTGTGTAAATGCCAAGCGATATGCAGACATAACTCAGTGCAGAATTTTGGAGAGCAGAAATGTGTGGTAACAGGATTTTTTAATAAGTTTGCGGGACAATACTGGTCTATGCTTGTTGATACCATAAGATTATTAAGCTCTCTCTTTCGAGTCTCAAAGCGGTCTGATTTGGAAGACAAGAATCCTCTTATTTATTAAGTCCTGGGGCATAACTTTGGTTCTACGCCCCCAAGTCAAAGTTTATTGAGAGGCCTCTATCTTAGATCCCACCCATGAGAAACAAGCTCCTTTTACAAGCAAATGTCATGGCGACTGTTGCGGGGGGTTACATCTGTGATAAGCCCTTTTTGGTGACCATTCCAAAGATTTCACTGTTGTGGGGCTGAATTACGTCCCTCCAAAATTCATATGCCAAAGTCCTAACCCCAGGACCTTAGAACATGTTGGAGGTAATGAAGTTAAAATGAAGTCATTAGGGTACTGGTCAAATAAATAAATAAATCTTTAAAAAAAAAATTAAATAAAATAAAATGAGGTCATTAGGGTAGACCCTAATCCAGCCTGACTGGTGCCCTCATTAGAAGAGGAGATCAGGGCACCTGGGTGGCTCAGGCGTTGGGCGTCTGCCTTCGGCTCGGGTCATGGTCTCGGGGTCCTGGGATCGAGTCCCGCATCGGGCTCCCTGCTCGGCGGGGAGCCTGCTTCTCCCACTCCTACTCCCCCTGCTTGTGTTCCCTCTCTCTCTCTCTGTCAAATAAATAAAATCTTAAAAAAAAAAAAAAAAAAAAAAGAAGAGGAGATCAGACACAGAGATACACACAGAGGAGAGACCGTTTGAAGACGCAGGAAGACAACCATCTGCAAGCCAAAGAGAAAGGCCTCAGGAGAAATCAGCCAACACCTTGATCTCAGATCTCAGATCTCAGGCCTCCACAACTGGGGGAAAAGTAAATTGTTGTTGTTCATGCAGTACTTTCATTATGGCTGTCGGGACAGATGAATACGCTCATGTAACGCAACACAGAGCAGAATCCTCTACAGACCTCGACCTTGCACAAGACTTTCCACTGCCCTGACCTACAGTTAGCTCCACTCAGCTGAGGGACCCTCAGCTGCCCCAACTTGGGTCAGCTAATCTGCCCAGGCAGATAATCCAGACCAGTTAATCTTCAGTACCTGGCAGCCCACTTCTGTGCAATGACCAAGTAGGAAGAGTGAGGGGTTAATTGGGCTCCATTAATCCACGCTGACTGCCTGTCTGTGTGTACAGGGCATAGGAAGGTTAAAAAGTATTAAGAACCTTAGCCATGAACTTGACTCATGCTCACTGTTACTGGAAAAGCAGGTTTCCAGGGCTACAGACTTGATGCCCAATCCTGTCCTCAAACATAATACTTGCTTTCATCTCCGTGTCCTGGAGCCAACTCGTGGATATGAAGTTTCTCAAAGAGAAAGGCTGGTCATGAGACCGGTCAGCTGTCTGATATCAATCAACAGTCATTTATCAGTGACTCCTGGCACTGTGGGAATTTCAAAGAAAATTGAATATTACATTTGGTTCCTGCCCTCAAAACAGTGACTGTATCGTTGGGATGGATGTGGCTTAAGAACTTCAAAAGTTAAGTAAACAATAAAAAACCGAGGAAGTAGAGACCAGAACATATTCCTGAGTCTGTCCCCAGCTAGCTGCCGGCCTGAGGCAAACTCTTCAACCAGAATCTCAAGGGTCTTCTTTGCCAAATGGGAAGAAGAGCCCCTTCTTCACAGGGTTCTTGGAGAACTGAACAGGATATGTGGAAAGCTTCCAAGCAAGTACCCAGCACCCAGTAGGAATTCCTTTTTAAAGGGGAAATTGACAAGTGTTGGCCACACTTGCTAGGACAACAAGGAGATGCTCACAGGGAGCTAACATGATAAGACCTATGTTCTTACATTTGCACAGTATTTATTTACTGAGCACTACTAGGTGCCGGAAACCCCACTGTATGTTGGGAACACAAGACCAGGTCACAGGATGCCCCCAGCCGGCTGAACAAGCTATAACCAGACACATGTGAGAAAGGGTATGGGAGGGTAAGCTCACCTGAGCTCCTAGGATGCCGACTGGTCAGACTGTGCACTGAGGAGACCCATCAGGCCACAGGTCCTTTCAACACACACACACACACCCTGCAAAGATCTTTTTGAAGTTCTTGCTTCATTTTGAAATTCACCGTGTTGCCTGTAATGGCACCAAGAGACCCACGTAGATTTATATCCACTTTTCAGTTTCTGTAATGAGATGGGTTTTTTCTATCTCCTCCTCTACCAAAAATGAAAGGAGGGAGGTCAAGGAGGAGTCAACACGTGAAACTGTTACAGATGGGTCGTCTGTCGTTTCCTGAATACCTACCTCCCGAAGCAGCGAGTAAGGGGTCATGCGTCTGTCGAGGTCCCAGTGGCTGGCCAGGGTGGGGGGCGAGGAGGACAGTAGGTCTCAACCAGATCCAGCTGGAGTCTGAGCGGATATCTGCCTGTACTAACCAAAGCAGGGAGAGAATTCAGTTCCATCACCACAGTCCTGCTTCTGAGCCATCCAGTCTGGACAGGTGAAATACCTCAAGTCACATGGGGGTGACACAGTAGCTCTCTGGGGCCTCCCCAAGCTCAGGAAGGGCCCCAGGCAGGTAGGAGGTGAAGGGTCATCACTCAGCCCAGGCAGAGGCAAGATCCAGACTTAGCACTGGTTTCCGGCGGGGGCGGGGGGGGGGGGGGGGGAGGCTGGACCAGAAGTTGTTAGCACAGGGGGGCACATCGCAGGAAGGGGGGGATGTTAAAGGTGACAGTGGCCCTCATTAGTCCGGGCCTTATTTTGTGCCAAGCGCTTGCTGCAAAGCATCTCATGTGAGCCTCGCAGCGACCTCGAGGGGTAGCTCTTCCTTAACCTTTGTTTTGTAGGCGAGACGCTGGAGCCTTGCAGGTCAAGAAGCAGCCCAAGATCTCAGTCAAGGGGTAGAAAACAGCAACCCAGACCAGGACTGACTCCAAGGGTTCACAGTCCACCCCCTAGAAGCCAAGCCCCTGGGCTTTCAGAAAACGAGGGGTCACAGCGGCAACAGCGTCAAGCTCCAGGGAGTAAGCTGAACTCCAGGCCACACCCACTTGGGGGGAGGGGGCGGGAATGAGAGAGAGGGATTCTTCCTATTTATTGGCCCCGCCAACATCCGCTTAACAACCAGGTGGGGCCACTCCACCCGTGCCTCACCTCAATGACTCACTCCAGCTGATGAGGGTTGGGGGAGGCAGGGGGGAGGCGCTAAGAGCAAAATCAGGTAAGAAGTGAAAAATTCAGGGCCTTTACATTTCTTCTACCCCAAATATATAAAATAAACATTAGGATGGCAAGCCAAGTTTTCTACTGTCTCCCTGGGTGTTCCGGCAAACAGATTACAGACGATCTCATTTTTGTGAGGACGGTGTCTGTGAGGGGTGCCGCCTGGTTCAGGCGCGTCCAGAGGTGATTCCAAAGCACCTCCAGCAGTGGGCACCCCCAGACCTAGGGTGCTGCTGCCGTGTCTTAGAGTCCCGGACCGCCGTAACAAAGCAGAAGTGGGTGGATCAGGACAGCGGAAATGCGTGGTCTCACGGTCGTGGAGGCCAGGAGGCCCAGCGTGGGTTCCTCCAGAGAGCCGAGAGGGAGTTGGTCTGCCTCTGTCGGTTTCCCCGAATCCCTGGCATTCTGTGGCTTGTGAAGCATCTCTGCTTCATCTTCATGTGGCATTCTCCCTGGGTGTGCTGTCCCTAAATGCCCCCCCTTTTATAGGGATACCAGTCAGATTAGATTAGGGAGCACCATAATGACCTCGTTTTTGCTTCACGACATCTGACAAGACCTTCACATTCGAGTTCACATTATGAGACAACAGGGGTTAGGACTTCATTGTACGTACCTCTTGGGAGGGACACAGTTCAACCTCTGACACCACTTTTTCCCAGAATTTTGAGAAGTCCATGCTCCTTGGACTCAGCTGCCCATTAGGTATTAAAGAATATCAACTATATCCCTTGGCTAATTGAATTTCAATTTAAAAAATTGAAAAAACAAAACAAAACCAGCATCTGGGGGTGCCTGGGTAGCTCAGTCAGTTGAGCATCCAACTCTTGGTTTCAGCTCAGGTCGTGATCTCAGGATCCCGGGATCCAGCCCCATGTGGGGCTCCCTGCTCAGCGGAGAGTCTGCTTGAGATTCTCTCTCCCTCCCCCTCTGCCCCTCCCCCTGCTCATGTGCTCACCCCTGCTCTCTCTCTCTAAAATAAATAAATAAAATCTTTAAAAAAAAAAAAAATACCCACCCCCTGGACTCTACCCCCAGAGAGTCTGATTCACGCTGGCTGACATGGAGCCCAGGCCTCTACTTTCCACGAGCACTTCCAGGTGGTCTGAAAGCACGACCAGGTTAGAGCACTTCTCTCCTGGGGGTAAAACCAGGCAAGGAACCCAAGACACGAGGGCTCCCCTGAGCCTGGGTGAGGCCTGCAGCTGTCTCTCTGGCGGGAGCACCGTGCCCACGATGGTCGTGCTGGGGAGCGGCTGAGCAGCCCGAGGAGAGCCCTGCGTTGAAAACATCAGCATGCTTTCCAACGACCAGAGAGAAAAGGCATAACTTAATCTTTCTTCTAGTGAGGGCGTATTTGCCTCGGCCTCCCCGAAGGACAGTCCACCACTGGGTATTTACCCAAAGGATGCAAAAATAATGATGATTTTTAGAGCAAGAAGATTGCCTGGCTGGCCAAAAAGCTGGGGGGGTTCAGTGAAACGGAATATGATAGAGAACATTAAGGCTGACTCACCTTTGCTGCAGGGCAAAACGGGAGATCACAGCCACATTTCCGGGACGGAGAAAAGCAATGAAATCTAGATTACCGTGACAAGCTGCTTAAACACCTACAGGCCTGATTGTATGCTAGTCAAAATAATTTTGCTCTATTTTTAAACACTGGTGACATCAAAACTAAATTAATATGGACTCAAATTTGAAGGGGGAAAAGGCACCAACATCCATAATGAACTGACAAGCTAATTAATGTATCCGAATAGAGTAAGGAAACCATAGAAACAGATTGGAAATCATGAGGATTTCATTCATATGAGGGAGAAGGCAGTGAAATATTCTCAGGCAAATTAATTAAATTTATAATGCGTCCAGCATACACGTTGTTCCGGCTTCCTGCTGAGTTCTATGGTAGAGGCTTGCATTGCCTTCTGACCAATACAATTTTCTAAAATGCAGTAAGAATTTCTAAAATGCTGCAAATGTATTTTAGAAGCAAGGCAAGAAGACAAGCGCACAACTGGATCTTTGTTACCTGGCCTGAGTATATACAAGATCTTCAAATTCAGGTCCTGGCAGGGTCTAGGTCACACTCACTGAGAGTTGGTCACCCTGATGAGGAGCAGACCCACCCTGGCTGCTGCTTTCTCCTGTATGCCCGCCACCAACCACTGGCCGTGCAGGCTCACACCGGACCCTGGGAGTAACCAGGCCCCACCGATGCTGAGGCCAGGACACCCGGCCCCTGGCAGAGGAGGGGCCCCCCATCCACTCTGAAAGCTCCCCCATGTCCCAGCTGAGGTTAGCAGGTGATCTTGGAAGAATGGCAGATTTTGTAAGACCAGGGAGTTAGACAGAATTTGGCTAACCCAACTTTTAGACAAAGGTGTCTAAAACTGACTTTTGAAAGTCTATTATTTTTGCTTTGCAAATTCACCTTGGTCGGTGAGTACTAGTTAATGTTATTTTGGTTATAAATAACAAAAACCTGCTTTAGGGGGGAAAAAGGAATTTCTTGGAAGAATAATCTCAGAGAATTCTAAGGGGAGTTGAATAACAGGGATTCAAAAAAGAGAGCCATGACCGCTCCAGGCCCAGAGCAGGACATTGGGGATCTTCACTTCGAAGTTCTGCCCCACATGGGGCTCAGCTCCCACCCCCAGCCTTTGAGTCTCTGGGTCCACATCACAGAGAGACAAATGGACAGGCCAGTGTGGGTCAGATGTGCGCCCTTGGCTCTCACATGGTTCAAACCTGGCTCCCTGGGGCTTGTCCCCGTGAAGCTGGTCAGGCTGTGGAAGGGGCTCCCCGACTATCCCAGCTACTGTCTGCTGGTGGGCAGGGCTGCAGGAAGTCAAAGCAGAGTGCACCATAGGTGTTCACGCGGGGGGGTCATAGGTGACTGCCCCCTGTCTGGTGCGTGCGTGCCCACGCCCCCAAAGCCCAGCCTTCCCAGCAGCTCCGGGTGGGGAGGGGAGCCTGGACCCAATCCTCCAAGGCAGAACCAAGTGCTCCTCCCGCTGGCTCCCCCCAGGGCCTCGCTTCTGTCCCAGTTATCACTGTGTTCAGCCCCCAGCAGGCCTCCTAGGGAGTCACCCTCCACCCAGCTTCACAGCAGCCGGCTCCAGGGCAGGTCTGATCAAGCTGCTCCACCACTCAGAGGCTCTGGGGAAGCTGGAAGGAAACAGGACCTCTGCCCAAAATGTGCCGGGCCTTGTCTACCACCACTTCCCTGCCCAGTGCCCTGGCCACAGCCTGGAAATGGGGCACGGGCACTGCCTCCCTCCCCCTCCAGCTCCCCCAGACGTACCAGATTTGCATTCCTCTCCAACACCTAACCTGGTGCCTTAGCCTCAAACTGATGCTCAAAAGATCGTATCCGGAGAATAGGTAAGTGAGTGGAAGCTTTGTTACAGTCAACTGATTCCAGGTCTTTCTTTTGCACAAAATGCTAGGCTTTTGTGATAGGAGAGGGTGTCCTGGTCAACTCATTTTCAGCGTACGGGCGCAGAGGAGTGTGGTGTGGAGGCCTGGGGCTCTCAGGACACACTGAGAGAAAGGACACACTCGCCACCTGCCAGACCCCAACAGGCCTGGTGCGGGGATCACACGGGGAAGGGAACAGCCTATGTCCCAGGGAGGCACATGGGTTAAGGGGAGACAGACGTGCAAATAAATACGCATGGTTAAGTTCTAGAATAGGACTGTGTACAAAAACCACTGGAAGACAAAGGAGAGAACAAAGTTACTGATCCCTGCAACAAGGTTGGGAGATAGGAATTGTTGGCCCATTTTTACAGATGAGGAGACAGAAGTTAGAGAAATTTCCTTCCTCTCTACCTTCCTCCCTTCTAACCTGCTTTCTGTCTCTGTCTCTCCCCTCCCCCCACCCCATGGGCCTTTCTTTCTTTCCTTCCTCTTTTTAGTTCTCACAGTAAACAAATATTTACTGAGCACCAAGCCAGGCACCCTACTGGGTGCTGGCAGTTAGCAGTCAGCCCTTGTCACAGAGGGATTTACAGCCCAGTCAGGGGACACTCAGAACACAAACAGCATCAAAACTAATATAATTACTAATTATGGTAGATAAAGTAAAGGGTACAATGAGAGCATTAACTGGGGGGGGCTCTCGCCCAGGATGGGGTATTGACCAAGGTCACCCAGCTGGAGAGGATCAAGGCCCTTGTTGCCTGAATCTTGAGTCTTGGGGTCTTGCCTGCTAGGCAGGGAGAAAGGAGACAGTAACTACCCCTCCCACCCCGTCCCCAGTTGTAACCAGGTACTTGCGGAGATACTTGATCCCCTCACAGACATGGGTTAAGATCTGGACGTTTCAGAAATTGAGATTTGTTGCCTGTGCCATTTCCTGCAGGGGTGTTGATTTTGTGTATCAACGTGACTGGGCTGTGGGATACCCAGGTATTTGGTCAAACTTTCCAGGTGTCTGTTTTGGATGAGATTAGCATGTGAATGGGTAGACTGAGTAAGGCCATTTGCCCTCCCCAACGTGGGTGGGCCTCGTCCAAACAGTTGAAGGGCTGAATAGAAGAAAAAGGCTGAGGAAGCAGCATCTCCTCCTGCCTGGCTGCTTGAGGTGGTCTTTCCTAGCCTTTGGACTAACCCTGAAGCATCAGGAGTTTTGGGGTCTAGGGCCTGCCAGCCTTCAGACAGGAATCTACCTTATCAACTCTCCTTGTTCTCAGGCCTCCAGACTCAGACTAGAACCACACATTGGCCCTCCTGGGCCTCCCGCTTGCCAATTGCAGATCTGGGGACTTGCCAGCCCCCATAAGTGTGTGAGCCAATTTCTTAGAATGATTTTACACACACAGACACACATCCTGTCGGTTCTGTTTCTCTGGGAACCCAGGCTAGTGCACCTGCCTAGGACAACAGAGTGGAGACTGTAGACAGCAGACTCAAGCCCTCCATCCTGCCTTTCTGCAGGACAGTCTCCCCTCCTCACCCAACCTGCTCTCTGGAAACAGCCTCATACGCTCTAATTTTGCAGATTTCCTCCTGCCTCTTCTCACTCCAGATGTGCACATTTTACCATCCTCTGCCATGCCGGGCACCATGCCAGGAATGCCCTTCTCTGTCCCTCTGAGCCTTGCAGAAGCGGCCTTTTTCAGGCCACCCTTCATTCCCCCAGCAGGGTATTCCTCCCATGGGGACCTTTGGCCTCTCTGGTCTCCCAGCTCCCTGCACAGGCCATGCGGTATCACAGTATTTAAAATCTGATTTTTCAGGGGCGCCGGGGGGGCTCGATCAATTAAGCATCTGCCTTCGGCTCGGGTCATGATCTCAGGGTCCTGAGATCGAGTTCTACATCTGGCTCCCTGCTCAGCGGGGGTCTGCTTCTCCCTCTCCCTCTGTGCTCGCTCTCCTCTCTCTCTCTCTCAAATAAATTAACAAAATATTTTAAAAAATAAAGTCTAGGTCTTCACCTGGCTCTCTGCCACCAGGCCCAGCTGTGAGGCAAGGATGGGCCTTATTTAACTCTGTATCCCATGTCCCACCATGGTGTCTTGCACAGAGTAGACTTCAATGTCTACACAGTCATTGAATCAATGACTGAACTCTTTAACAATGAAGTGAGAACCACGGATAAGACAGCACACCCCTTCTACCTGGAACATTTCTATCTTGACTGAAGATAAAGCAGTATAGCCAAAGAAATTAACTCACCTGAGCTTTTGGGGGATTCTGTAACCAACTCTTAGAAAATAATGGCAAAAAAGAATGAACTGAAAAATGCAGGTTCTCCAGCATAAGTGAGGTACATGGATATTGTGTGTTGAACTGCAGGCCCCCAAGAGATATGTTGGAGCTCTAATCCCCAGTGCCTGTTGAGTGTGACCTTGCTTGGAAGTAGGGTCATTGCAGATGTAATCAAGGTCAAATGAGATTATACTTGATCAGGGTGGGCCCTAAATCCAATATGACTGGTGTCTTTATAAGAAGACCATGTGATGACAGAGGCAGAAATTGGAGTGATGTGTCTGTAAGCATAGGGATGACAAGGGAGGCCGCCAACCACCAGAACTGAGGAGAGAGGGTGTGGGGCAGATTCTCCCCCAGAGACTTTACAAGGAACCAAGCTTGCCAAATGCTTGATTTCTGACTTCCAGCCTCCAAAACTGTGAGACAATAAATTTCTGTTATTCTAAGCCACAGGATGTGTGGCATTTTCTTACACCAGACCTAGGAAGTGAATACTGTGTGGGTGGTAATTTTTTGAGTGTGTACATGGAGGGAAGGTGGGTCAATGATTTGTCCACATCTCAAAATAATAGTAATTATTATTACAACTAACCCTTATTGAGCACATTCTGTGTATTAAGCACTAGATGTACCTGACCTCATATAATGCTTCTATTAATTCTTCCCACCCGTCTGGGAGGTGGACACCATCATTAGCTCCATCTTCCAGACTGGGGAAACTAAGGCCTAGCAAGGTGAGTAATTCACCCGAGCCTGGAGATCAGGTTTGCTGACTCCAGCACCTATTTCCCCCACCCCCTCTTCCCAATTTTCCAAAATATCCACGCAGTTGGCGACTGCCTTCCCCAGCAGCCAGCCCCGGAAGGCATCCTGTGGGACTGTTATGTTTTGGCTGGAAAGAAATGGAAGGAAGACAGAGCAGTTGCTGGCTGCCACCGGCCACATCGCCCAGGGCCCTGGAGGTCCATCCATTCAGCACTCAAAGGAGCTGACTTCTAAAATGTACCCTCTTTGGACAAAAGTATTGGAGACCGCACAACCCAACATAAGGCCCTGCTGGCAAGTAGCAAATGTATATGATTTCTCATTTCTGTGTACAGGGGCCTCTGGCTGCCCAGGAAACAGTGATCTACCAGTGGTGTTAGACACACCTTTTCCTTTTGGCTGCGGACAATCCCCTCCAGGCAGAGACCCCTCGTGAAGAGAGAGATCCCAGTAGACTGGTGGCAAAAGCAGATTTTAATGAGACACTCTTCTTGGGAGACAGAAAGGTTGTCAGAGCCAGGATGCTAGTCTGGTGAGGTTTAAACCTGGGTACTGATACTTCACAGAAGGCTCTGAGGGCAAATAACCTCTCTACGCCTCCATCTCTGGTCTGCAAAGTGGGCATCAGAGCTGACATCTGCCTTCTAGGTATTGTGAGGATTCATGAGATACAGGCAAGGCTCTCCCCCAGAGCCTGGAACATGGTAGGAGCTAATTCTTGCTTGACCTTTTTCCTGTTTTGATTGCCAGAGTCTGGCAAACCTCAGGGTAGAGGGCATGATAGCTCCTTGCCCTTGCCACCCCCCCTCAATTGCCACTAGAGTCCGTGGCCAGTGTGCAGAACTGGGCACGCCCCTTGCGCACACAGGCCTTTCCCAAGCCCTTCTTCCTGACCTCCCCAGCACCAGCATTCCAGAGGAAGAAAGGAAAATTGAAACATCACTGGGTCAGGGGAATCACAGGTACTTTTAGTTCCCTTCTTGACATTTTTCTGTTTTATTAAAATATTCCACCATGACCAAGCAGCTGACAAGATGATCATAAAGATTAGATGAGATGATGCTTGTAAAAGGCTCAGCACAGCACCTGTCTATAAAAGTTGGTTCTCATTTTTTAAAAGTCTTAACTAAAAGCAATAGTATATTTGTATAGAACTTCATGATTTGCAGTCTCCTTTGATAAACTTTATTTCACTTAGATAATCACACCTCACTTGATTTATTACTTCTGCCTTACAGATTGGGAAACTGAGGCTCAACCACATTAGAAAGCCGGGCCCCAAGTGACCTACTGAGTAGCAGCATGGCAGAGTCATGGCATGCTGCCATGCTGTGGGACCACGGCAGTTATCCTGCTCATGGACTCAGTATGGTGGGCCATAGTGCAAAACTCCTGCTCATGGGGTCGTGGCTCCTGTCCCTTTGGCTCACAGATAGCTCCCTGGGTCTCTCGGAGAAAGAAGTCCGGCATTGCCTGGCCCTGATTCCTGATGCTGGGCTCCCTGTTTGTTCCCGAGTCTATAAACCAGACGTCAGTTCCTGATCCCAGCAAGCCCCTCTCCACCTGCAGAATCAGGACGAGCCACAGGCCTGAGGAGAACAGGAGGACCTGGTTTCCCCTACGTGGTTGGCAGAACGCTGAACCCTAGAGCTGGCGTGGTGGGAGAAACTGCCTCTGGCAGGCAGGCTACAGCTCACAGCTTCCCTCCCTGGCTGTGTGGGCCAGAGCCGTGGAGCCTGGGAGGAGAAGCCAGGAGATCCCACATGACCCCTGATCCACCTGGGAAACCAAAGGCAAATTTTTAAAATATTTCTTTCTTCTTATTTGTATAATGCCTAAAGCACTTGTTCTTCCTATCTCATGAAAAAGAAGTTTTTGAGTAAAAGGTGAGATTTATGTAGTATTTGGAACTCCTGAACAGTGGGGGGTGGGAGTGGACAAGGTGTCTGTTCAAAGAGTCGTTCTCCCAGCCAGCCAGCCAGCCAGCCATCCATTCATTCACTCATTCAACAAATATGTACTGAGCACTTTCAAGATGCCGGAGGCTATTCTCCGAATCAGGAATATAGTCATGGGAAAAAAAAAAAAGAACTTCTCCCATCCCCATGGAGCACAGAAAACCCACACCCAAACCACTAGTACCCAAAACAATCAGGTCACCATTATTCTCTTAAGTATTTTTGGTACCATGTCCCATGACATGTTCCCAAATGAAAGTGGCATCGTGTCTCTTCTAGGATGAGAAGGTAGGTGTACTGGAAAATGCAAATGAATACATATAAAGGCAAATAATAGGCGGTGAGGATAATCCACTGCCTGGTCTGGGAAATGGGAAAGGATGTCTCATCCTATATTTTAGCAGGCCTAGACAAAAACCTGTTTGCTGTGTTTAATACTGATAAACAAGCTTTTCTACCAAAACATGATTCCTTTGCTTATAAACATATTTATCTCAAAAGCAGTTAGAGTTGTAAACATCCCTACTCCATTACAAATAAGCATATGGCTGGCTACCTCCTTCCAGGGAGATAAACATCTGTTGTACCCCAAAGTCATAAATGTGGGTCAGATAGTACAGAAAAGTTATGGAATACACTAGGAAGTTGAATCAACTTGGAAAGAACGTATAGAGCCAACGATGTCCTGGCTTATGTCATTTGGGGTACGACCAATACAGCCGACGTAACTGCAAACTAACAGACCACGAAGGGAGCCCAGTGTCCCCAGTCTCCCCAGCTGGCATACAGTCCCAGCCACCAAACCATATGAGTGCCGACAACCCCCTGCCTCTCCTTGGTGTGATCTGAGATGGTGGACCGTAGGGGACCATGAAGGACTTCTGCTTCAGGGGAAGATGGAGACCAAAACCTCTGACGGAGACCACCAGCTGTGCTGGCTGAGATTCAATGGTGGCCAAAGCAGAGAGTAAGACGGGCCAATACAGGACGTGCCCTCTACCCCAACCTCTCTTGCCGGTCCACAGGGGCCGCTGAGCTTATGGAAGAAAATCAATGCAGGAGCCCTGTTGAGGCTAGGTGGTGTATGTTTAGGATGGCTCCTTGTCCTTGACCTCCAGAATTTAAGTTCTTGTTTCGACTTGAGGTGTAACTCCTCAGAATAAATCACCAGCCACATTACTGTATATATCGTCAAACCCAACAAAGAAGTTGTAGGGAGCCTACTGTGTGTGAAATTCCCCCCTTCCTCATCAACAACCAGCTTTGAGTGCTGATGAGGTAAGGGCATTCCCAGGGACGATGCACTGGGCCTTTAAGGAGTTTTATTGTACCCAAGGTGTGTGACCTTCTGATCCACTTGACTTGGCCACTGACACCCCGACGCCTCACACCCTCAGCTAAGGGACCATCTTCCAAAAGACTAGTCCATCAGTCCCCCACAAGGCCACCGCCGGGTCTGCCTTGTGTCCAAAGCCCACCACTGCTGCCAGCCCCGTGTGCTGACCATAAGGCTTCCCTGCCAGTTGGCTGGCTGGCATCAGAGCACTGGGGGCTGAATCTGCGCTTTTTTGGTCATCGCTATTCATACAAACATTACGTCTCTGGCTTGTGTGTCCAGAAACATTCCAGAACTGTGCCAGCATTTGAAGTTTCTTCGTTCTGCCTCCCCACCTCGCCCCCGCAGCACTCACAGGCTCTCCCGTCCTCTGCTCTGCTGCCAACCAAACCACCACCGCTACCGCCGTGATCACTGTTGTGTTGGAAATAGAAATAATGCTTTCAAATCTCACTCCCACATCCCCACCTCTTCTCACCTCCTGATCCCCTGAAGGGGCGCATTAACTGAATGTGTGTGCTGGGAATTCTGCCTCTGCTTTTAAAATCCCCTCCTCACACTGCCCCTTCAGGGCCTCCGCAGCATCTCGGCAGCAGGCTGGAAGAAGGAGGGTGGCCTCCTGGGTACCCACAGTGGGGGCGGTTCTGAGAGCTGAACCCCACATGCCACCGTTGCCAAGGGCTGCTTTTGATGGTAGAGTTTTCACAAAATGCTTGAAAACTGGTTTCATAGTTGTTCTCTCCACCCTTCACTCCTACCTCTTCTTTCTCTCCCCACCCCCCCAGCTGATAATTTGCTTTAATGTGCAATTTGAACATAAAATGATAATTGATTATATTGATGTATCCCTGTGGCATCCTGATCCCAGGCTCTTCCCTGGAATCCTCAGGGTCTGCCCAGGAACCCCACCGCCCTTTCCTTCAGCCCCAACCCCTGGCCCCCACTTCAGGCAGAATTTGTCTAAAGGCACAACTTAGAAGATTTACACAACTCTCCCAGCCTGGCCATTCTCACTCTTCACACAACGTCTCAGTGGCTCCTGATTTTTTTTCTCTGATGGCAGCTTCCGTGTGAGCAGCAGGGGACATTTCTGCTGTGCTTGGCTCGGGCCTCGAGGTCAATGTGCAGGGAACAAAGAGATCACGACTGCGCAGCCTCCCCAGGAATCCCAGCCCCTGCAGCGACTGGCCAGGGCCAGGGCTCCCTCTCCGGAGCTCCCTCTCCTGGTCACGGGTTTCAGGGCCACCCGAGGGTGCCTGCGACCCATCGGAGTGTCTCAGGTGTATAGTGATTGTGCGTAGGCAGCTTGCCCACACGCCTGTCTGGCCACGTCATCCAGTGGCCAGCAGAGTCCCTGAGCTGCGTGGGCAGGTTGACAGGAGGTCATCGGGTTCTCAGAGCCAAGCCAAAGGGTCCTTTTGAGACCCTTCAGAAGTGACCAATACATTTTTCCTCGTCCTCTACCATGGACTGAATGTTTATCCCGCTCAAACACATACGCCGCAGCCTCGATTCCCACTCTGATGATACTGGAGGTGGCGCTCTGGGGAGGTAATTAGGTCACAAGGGGGGTGCCTTCGAGAATGGGCTGTAAGAAAAGAAACTACAGAGATGATCTCTCTCCACCGTGTGAGAGTCCAAAAAGAAGGTGGCCACCTGCAAACTAGAATATAACCTCTCACCAGACACCGGATCTGCTGGTACCTTGATCTGGAACTTCACAGCCTCCAGAACTATGAGAAATAGACGTCTGCTGTTTGTTTAAGCCACTCGGTGTGTGGTATTCTGTCACAGCGGCCCACGCTGACTAAGACATGGACCAACTACAATAAATTAGAAGTGGCTCCATCAAGTCCTACTCTGAGAAGCCTTGTAGGTCAAGGCCAAGTGCATGGAAGACTGCTGTAATAAGTCAGTGACGCCCACGGCTCCCTGGGTGAAGGAGGAGAGGTTAATTTTTCCTACTCACTACACCTACCAATTCCCGAGCAGTCAATCAAGCTGACTCCATGAGAAACAGCTTCACCTGTCTAGTGATCCTAGCCTGAGTGCTAGAAAGGAAAACATGCACGGATCCCAGCTCTCCCTTCTTTCCCCTATTTTCTAAATCCAACCATACAAAAATTGCCAAAATTTTAATTATACTGAAATGTATGAGAAAGTAACACTGAAAGCAAGATATAAAGAACCAGAACAGCCACAGTTTGATGTTTTTTTTTTTCTATTCTCAACCTTAGTTACTCTCTGCTTAATTTACTCTGTTTCTAGGGTTTTTCTCCAAGCTAAGTAATAATTGCTCTTAGCTCATCCTAAAATCTTATTTGGAACCAGTTTTTGAAGCAGAATTACTATTCACTCTGGTTCTGCTATCAAACTGAACTACACAGCAGCTGGGCTGGGCATTCGTGCTCGTCGGTATGCACAAATCCACAACAGGCTCTGAACATATAGCCCCAGCATCCCTTATGTCCCCAAACCCCTGCCACACCCTTGTCCTATCACTTAGTCCCTTACTTCCAGTATACAGCCCATGGCTTCCTGCACGATATCTACACTTTGAACTTCTTATACCCACAAATGTCATTCTTTCCAATCAGAACCAAAGTTCTGGTTCTGGTAAGAAAAAACATCCACCAGGAATCCCTCCAACACATGCCCGGCCCAGTGCTGCCTCTCATTCAGTGACATCCTTCCTCCATTACAATGGGCAAGACCGTGCCAACCACGCATTGATCACATCATCTGCTTCTTTTTGACCCTTGAACACATTTACCATTTGCATTCTATAGATTTTTTCAAGGAGAAAAAGTTGGAAAACAAACCACAAATGGGGAGAAAATATTTGAAGAATATAGCCAAGTAAAGGACTTGTACACAAAAGATACAAAGAAAGCTTAACACTCAACAGTAAGAAAACAAACAGACACACCGACAACACCAAATGCTGGGAAGGTTGTGGAGCAACCAGAACGCTCATGCATTGCTGGGAGGGAGACTGGGGGTTCAAATGGTACAGTCACTTTGGAAGACAGTTTGGTGGTTTATTACAAAACCAAATAGGCTCTTTCCATATAGTCCAGTGTTCATGCTCTCAAGCATTTACTCAGCTGAGTTGAAAAATTATGTCCACACCAATACCCACACATGAATGTTTATAGTAAATTTGACACAACTGTCAAAAATTGGGAGCAATGAATACATAAGTGAATGGATACATAACTGTGGTACAACCATACAGTGGGAGATTATTCATCAATAAAAAGAAAAGAGCTATGAAGCCTCAAAAAGACATGGAGGAATCTTAAATGCATACTGCTAAGTGAAAGAAGTAGTCTGAAAAGGATATGAACTATCTGATTCTACCTCCATGACCTTCTGGAAAAGGCAAAACAATAGAGATGGTGAAAAGATCAGTTGCTATCAGGGGTTGGAGGTGGGAGATGCAGAGGAAAGGACACATAGGCAGAGTGCAGGGGGGGTTTAGGGCAATGAAACCATTCTGGGGGCAGGTGGCTGGCTAGTCAGTACAGCATGCCACTCTTGATCTCCAGGTTGTGAACTGGAGACCTAGCATAAAGTTTAGTTTAAAAAAAAAAAAAAAAAAAGGAAAATTATTCTGCATGTTACTATAATAGCAGACACACAACATTATACATTTGACAAAAGTCCTAGAATTATACAACACAAAGAGGAAATCTTGACATAAACCATGGACTTTAGTTAATATATCACACCTATGTAGTATATTAGTAAGTAAAGAAGCTGGGACAGGGGGCAGGAAGTCAGTAGTGGTGGGGAAGCGAGAGGGGAAGAGTGGTGTGTGTAGGGGGAAGGCTGTGGAGGCGGGGAGCTGTTTGGTAAAGGACTTTATGAGAACTCTTTTGTACTTTCCACTCAATTTTTCTGGAAACCTAAACCTGATTTAAAAATAGCCTTTTATTTTTTTTTTAATGGCAGTAAAGTATAACCTGGGAATTTAATCAAGAATATATACAAGATCTTTATTTTTGAAACTTTAAGGTTTTGTTAAAACAGGCTATTATAGAAGATAATTTTAATAAATGGAAAGACCACAGTCTTGGATGGGATGATTTAATATTGTTAAGACACTTATTCTTTCCAGATTAATCTATAGATTCAGTGCCATCATGATCAAATTTTAGTTGGGTTTTTTGAGGTAGTTAATAAACATACTTTAATATTGATTTGGAGGAATAAATATGGAAAGTTGGCTCAACCCTTAAAAAGAATAATGAGAAGAAGGACCTTTCCCTATCACATAATAAGATGCATTTTAAAGCCATAGCATTGAAAACAGTTTGATAAAGGCAAATATACCAAAAAGAAAGGAATAGGGAGCTCAGAGATACACCCATGTATATATGGGGATCTAATATACAAGAAAAGGGGCACAAAAAGCCAGTGGGGGAAATGATTTGAACACATCAAAATTAAGGATTTTGTTTCAACAAAAGACATCCAGGAGATAGTTAATAGATGCTCAGCAGAAAGGGAGAAGGTATTTATAATACTAATATTAACAAGGGATTTATACTATCTATGTAAACTGCAAATCAACAAGAAAAAAAAACCACAATATAGAAAAAAAAATGGATAAAGGTTACAAGTAGATAATTCTGGAAGAGAAAACAGATAAAAGTAACAAGCATACAGCGAGCTCGAATCATCGGTGATCACCCTAATGCAAATTAACAAAATGAGATACAATTTTGCACCTATTACCCTAGGAAATAAGGAGAGCTGGGAAGTATCAAGGTATTGGCAGGGATGTAGGGTGGTGGGGTATGCAGGGGTGTTACCTCCCAGAGCTTGGCTGGGAACTGTGTAGCCAAAGGAGAGGCATGCGCATCTTAAGGCGCGGAAATTCGCTTCCCGTGCAGTCCACAAGAGCGCCTGCGCAAGCCGTCTAGGGCTGTCGGTGCGGAGGAGGGCTGGAGATGGCCTGAACCTCATCTCCAAGAGATGGGTAAAGCAAATGCAGTAGTTGCACATGGGGTGCTACCAGCAGCTGGAAGCAAGGGTCAGATCTATGCATAGAACCACGTAGATCTTAAAAAGATAGTGTCTGTTGAAATACATTAGGGAACATGAAATATGGAAAGTATAACCATGTGTGTAAATCTAAAATGCATGTACACAAAACAACAATACATAATTTTCAAGAGCACATTTCTAAAAGGAAACAAAATAACAAAGGGAGGCCTTACATGGACAGGCGTGATGATATGGCAGGAAGGAAGGACTAGCTCAGCCTTCCCCCTCTGAGGTCACGACCCCGAACGACTTCGTTTTTATAAGTTAGATAAAAATGAGCTTGGAATTTAAGTTCATTGTCCCTTGTTAAAGTCTCCAAGCTTTTTCTTACAAGACATCAAAAAAGATATTTTGGGATTAAACAGCGTAGATTCACCCCTAGCCAATTACATGGTGATTCTCAAAGCCCCTTCCTGTGTGAGCATGAATGTCACTTCAATGATCCTTTCTTTAGATAAGGGGGGGGGGGTTGGGCACATAATCCAACGAACCTGGTTTTTTCTGCTTATCAGGGACCATGCTGGGTGCTTTATAGACTCTCTCATTTAATGTTCACAGCGAGAGGTTGGTATTATAATGCCATTTTGCAGAATCAGTAACTAAAGTTCAGGGCAGTTCAGTAACATGCTGAATGTCTATAGTTAGTAAGAAGCAATTCTTTTTTTTTTTTTTTTTTAAGTAGGCTCCACACCCAGTGTGGGGTTTGAACTCACAACCCCAAGATCAAGAGTCACAGGCTCTGCTGGCTGAGCCAGCCAGGTGCGTCAGGGAGCAATTACTTGCAGTCAGGCCTTTGTGCTGTCCACACCACTCCCATACTGAAAGGTGCTGGAAGGTGGGAAGGTCCAGTGGCTCATTTTGAATCCATGCACTGGGTACCTGTGAAGAACTTGAGGGCTGGGTGTCCGCTGTCACCTGTGATTGGGGGAGCCCACGCAGCCCCCTGCACCGTCTCCTTCCTGGAGGGGACAGGCAGGGCCACCTGCCCGGTTTCCCAGGAAAGACTTGCCGGTTTTGTCCAAGTCTGTGGCAGCGGGTGCTGGGTTCCCTCGAGTTCCCCGGTTTGACTCTAGCAGAGTCTGGGATTTCATTATTGTGCCCCCGGGTCTCAATTTGGTCACAGTGCTCTCTTGCCTTGGCAAACTCCTCAAGGACAGAGATAAATGGGGACTGTCTCTGTACAACCCCAGACAAGCAGCCCAACCACCAGGAGGAGATGTCCTTGTATCATGTTCTCACAGGATTAAAATGCAGTGCTCCTCTCCATCACATTAGTTTGGTAGACCCCTGGGTTCAAAAGCAATTTGTTGATGTCTGTAAGAAATCAGGTTGGGAAAATATAAAAATTATAATTAAAGACGTTGCCCCTCATGCAGTCTCTCTACAGGCAATTCACCGTAGCCTTCCCAGTGAATGTGGGCAGAGTGCATGAGCCATCGGAGTCTGGGCTGGTCACCCAATGTCCCGGAACCCCCTAGCCAAGAGGGATTTCAAGAGCCCTGGCAGAAACCAACGAGTCTGTGGCAAAGAGCACGAGCCTTGGAGTCAAGGATCCCTGGTTCAAACCCAGCTTGGCCTCTGACTGCAGGAACTTGGGCAAGTGTCTAGAATTCTTGAAGCCTTACTTTTGCTATCTGCAGAAGGGTATAATAATACATTCCTCCTAGGAGTGTTATAAGGACTCACTGCAACTGTAGATGTAAGGCATATAAGAAAATATCTGGAACACAGCAAGTGTTCAACAATGCTCACTATTTTTACTGTTATAATGAATAAATATCTCCAAGGATGGAGGCTCCCTTAGCAGGGTCATCAACATCCTGCAAGGTAGAAATGAGCGTGATTACCTCTGCTACAGTGGGTAGGAAACACAGCGGCTGACCCAGGTGCACAGCTGAGCCCACAAAAGAAAAATCAGTTGCAGTTCAACTTTGTTCATCCACACTTTAAAATGTTTAACCCATATACGAAATATTCTTGTATGCTAAGTTTCCCTAGCATTTTCCTTGAGAACGTTTTTTAAAAGCAATTTAGAATGATACATTGTTAGAGTTAGGAGGGGAAATGTTCATAGAAGTCATGCAGCCGGACCTTTTTGCAATTTGGGAAATCTTATAAGCATTCCCCTAAGCCCACTAATGGTGAATAGTGAATCAGTTTATGCTCAGATAACTCAGCTACAGGGAACTCACGTCATGGGGGGACAGCCCTTGCCAGTGACCATCAGCCTCCTTATCATCAGCTCTGTTCTCCTTAATTCTTTTTAACTCTTAACTTCTTCTTAATTTAGCCTAGGGACAAGCATCTAGGTCCCATGAGAGCTGAGCCCAGGTTGCTGGTTCACTGCTTCATCCACAGGACCTAACACAGTGCCTTGGAACCTAGCAGGTAAGCAAGAGAAAGTTGTTGGATGTATGGAGGGAAGGAAGGGAGGAAGCAAGCAAGCAAGCCAGCCAGCCAGCCCTCTCTGAGTGCTATAGAATGAGATATATATACGTATTCCACTATTGTTCTGTGGCTTAGAATCCAAAACATGCAAACAATACACTTCATCTCAATTAGAAATTTGGGAAGATTTCTAGTAAAACAATTATAGAACTGTAACTACCCTAAGACCTAAAAGTTACCCCAGGCTTGAGTGTCAGCAATAAAACTGCTTTAAAGTGAATTGCCAACTACGGCACCAGAGTGGCTCAGTTGGTTAAGCGTCTGACTCATAATTTCAGCTCAGGTCCTGATCTCAGGGTTGTGGGATTGAGCCCCAATCGGCCTCTGCACTGGACATGGAACCTGCTTGGAATCCTCTCTCTCCCTCTTCCTCTGCCCCTACCACCCCCCTAAAAAAAGAAAGAAAAGAAAAAAATCATTTAAAAAATTAAAGTGAATTGCCCACTAAAATAAATATACAAATAATAAATAAATTGGCCACTGATTATGAGGGTATGAGTAGTGGTCAGATGGAAAACAGCCTCATGGGTTTTCAAATAGGAATGCTTAATACATGCCTGAGAGATAATTACAAAGAATTTCATTCATTTCCAAAGGTCTTTTTCTTTCCTTTACATTGAGATAATTTATAGCCTATCATCCATTTTGAACTTAATACAATGCTGAAGACCTTAATAGAAATGTATGGAATTCTGAATTGGTCACAAGGACAGAGTTCTGACAGAATCTGCTTACACTTTCCCCAAAGGAGCATTTACTCATGGGCAACATAGTCTCTTTCTCAAATTAAGTCATCGGATTTATTAACTATTGTATCTAAGAAAAACAAGAGTGCCTGTAGTACATATAAATACATGCATTCACTTTTATTAGTAATAAACAAGGCAAGTGACCCTGTCTCAATCTTATTATGCTGTATCTTGGATTGTTTTTCCTTTCTCTTCTGCAGAATCTCATTTGCTACAAGTTTCAAGTGCCCAATGACTGATTTATTGTTTTCTTCACAGGAGGAGGGGAGTAGCATTAGGTACCTGGTACCCAGCAGAAGCCGGGTCGGCAGAGTTATCAGTGGAATTCCTCAAAGTGACAAAGGGCTGGATGAGGGGTTCCTTGCTGGTACAACCAGGTCACAAGCCTAAGAAGGCTTGACGGGTGTGGCTGGCTCCCTCCCCAGGGCCTGCTCTGTTTCGGATCTGGGCTTTGCTGCCCCGGGCAGTGCTCCTGCCCCTGGCTCTCTGCAGGACCTCAGGCTCCAGGAATTTGGACCGAGTGGTAGAGACATCGCCGGCAGAGACGGCCACTGCCAGTTTCCTCCCTTCGCTGTCTTGTGATTCAAAGCAGACTCTGCTCCACTTTTTAAAAAGGGGAGCACATTAATGCTGGAGACACACAAGAACAGAATCAAGCAAGGAGACACCACAGTCTGAGGCAAGAGTCCGTGAGTAAGCAGCTCATCCGTGGTGAACCGTGGTGGGGACGTGGTCACGGGGAGCCCAGGGGCACAGGAGACTGATTATTGAGGGTCCTTGTGGGAGGTCACAGGAGCTGCGAGAACACTGGGACTTGGTCATTGCACAGATGACCCGGGGCTGGGACCTGCTCCCTCCAAACACACAGAAAGACCCCCCCCACACACACACACACCATCCACCCCTCCAGTACAAAGCCATCCAGACCCCACATTTGCATCCAGCTGCAGAAAAGGTGCTTTTCCATCTCGCACCTTCATCTGAAGTAAACACTGTTGAGCCCGGCGGTGTCATTTGCCAACTCCTCATAGGACCTGACTTTGGACGGGACCTCTCTTACGGCCATCCTGTCGGACACCAAAGTTAGATAAGGGAGCAGAGACTGCTGCGGGCCATATGTGAGGCAGAGTCATCGACTACACCTTGACCTTTCTCTTTTAGCATTAATTTCCAGCTGGATCTCTCTCTTCCTTGGAGGGCTACCATTCTTTTGTAGAAGCGGTACTGGTCTAAGTCCACTGTCTGTGACAGCCCTTTTTTTATGAGAATAGTTCACATCACAAGAATTCTGGTATTCTAGGTACAGTTAGCTCATGTGTCAATATTCTCAGGTGCATTTCTATCTTTAGTGTTTTATATTCCACTCATGGGAGACCAGGGCTTGCGTCACATGTCTTCTTTCTTTTATCTACATGTATATTGATTCAGCACTTCCATCCTTCACCCGGTGCCCGTCACAAGTGCCCTCCTTAATCCCCATCACCTGTTTCACTCCTTCCCCCAACCACCTCCCCCCGCCCCCGTAACCGTCAGTTGTCTGTTAAAAAAAGCCTGTTTCTTGATTTGTCTTTCTCTCTCTTCTTTTCCCCTTTTTGTTTTGTTTCTGAAATTCCACATATGAGTGAACTTGTATGATATTTGTCTTTCTCTGACTTATTTTGCTTAGCATAATAGCCTCTAGGTCCATCCTCATCATTGCCAATGGCAAAATCTCCTGCTTTTTATTGCTGAATAATGTTCCATTGTATAAATACACCACCTCTTCCTTATCCACTCATCAATTGATGGACACTAGCACCTGTATTTTCTTTTTTTTTTAAAGATTATTTATCTATTTATTTGAGAGAGATAGTACACACGAGCAGTGGGACAGGCAGAGGGAGAGAGAGAATCAACTTCCCACTGGAAAGAGAGGCTGCCCAATCAACCATGGGGTTTGATCTCAGGACCCTGGGATCATGATCTGAGCCGAAGGCAGACACTTAACCAACTGATCCACTCAGGTGCCCCCAGCCCATGTATTTTCTTAAATGATTCACCAACTACCCTAAATCTCATTCTCTTTGTATTGGAAATACAGCTATCTTGTAAGACTATTGCAATGATTAACTGAGAAAATACAAAGTCTTTTGTAATGTACTATGTAATGTATTATTATTATTATTATTATTACTATTATTATTCATGGCAGACATAGCATAGCTACAAGCTGGCTAAATACCAAGAAATATGAGTAGAAGGTACTTCTTACATTTCTTTTCCAACCCTATGGTTTACTTCTGACCAGACCAGAGCCTTGGCCAAGGTCATACATTTAGTAAGTGACAAAGCAGCCTAAAAGCCTTCCAGCTCACAGTGTGGCTTCATGGTACGCATTTCTAATGCAGAGACAACAGGGTGCGCAGAGCAGCGGGTGTGGGATGGGTTTGGGGACAGGGGAAGAGCAGGAGCCCGGGAACACCTCCCTCGGCCATTGTCAGCCCTGAACACAGACCCGTTCTCTGCAGAAGGGAACTGTCTGCCTTACCCTGCATCTCCTCCCTCCCAGCTGCAGGAAGCCTCCCAGCCTCCATGTGGCCGGCCCTGGTTATGCTCCTCCTGCTTCACTCCTGCCTCCATGGAGGACAGGGCGACCTCCGCGAGGACCTGACCTTGCTGAAGACCGAGCTTGCGCTTCGCCTCTACCAGGACGCGGCAGCCCCTAGAAATGGAACCAACGTTGTCATTTCTCCTGCCGGCGTGTCCCTCCCTCTGGAGATCCTGCAGTTTGGAGCCCAAGGGAACACTGGCCGGCAGCTGGCACAGGTGCTGGGCTATACCGTCCATGGTAAGAGGCTGCTCACGCTCCCGTTCACTCTGCTGCTCCTACTCCCCCTCCCGCTCAGGCTGCCTCAGGAGGTGGGGTGTCTCTGAATCCAGCGGCTGGCACCAGATGACCGCCAGTAGACAAGGGTGACCACAGGCAGCCTTCAAACTTTGGATCATGATCCCCTTGATGATCTTTGAGTTTCCCTTCTAACCTCAGGTTTCATGGCGATTTTTCAATTTCATTTCACTGGCCCTTCTGCAGAGCCTACCAGGTGCCAGGAAGTGTCCAAGCACCTTGTAGTTTAATGTAATTTAATTAATTGTCACAACAACATAATTGTCGTCATGGGTTCTGATGCTCAGAGAAACCATACACAATTGCTAAGCCTTGAGAGAAATTATAAATCATCCCTATTTGAGGGTTGAGCAAACAGACACCAAGAGCTTCCGCCACTTGCCCAAGGTCACACATCTCGTAAGTAGCACACTTGAGACTCAAGCCCAAGTTGTCTGGTTCCAGAGCCCCTGCCCTTGACCCAGCTGCTTTCATAAACCTGTGATTTCTAGCCAGTGCCACCGCTGCCAACATACCTTTGTGATTACACAGTCTGGAGCAGCTCTGTCGGCAGTGGCCCAAGGCTTGTGAACGCCTGGTCGACCACAGCTAGCCTACACTCAGCACCTCTGGCTACATGGCTGGCCCCAGGGCCCAGCCAGCAGCCCCATGCTAAACACAGACACTCATGCACATAGCTTTGGCTTCCCCATCTTTCAATAAGGTAGCAATAAAAAAGGATGGGTGTTGCAACTGCATAAATTAATACGTTCCAGAGAGTATAAGAACTAATACCCACAAAGCCTGGGTGAGAGTGTCCCTGGAGCTCGAATCTCAAGGTGGCAAGTGAAGGTTAACCCTGAAGATGTCAGCCCACAAGGCACCACCTGTACATCCCGTCCCCCTCCATCCATGCCCTGTCCCCTGCCAAAAGATGCTGCCGGCCAGCTTCATTTTTCTCGAGAGTATTGCAGAAATGTACATCCCCACGGACCATTCTTCAGCCACATTAGATTCAGTACAAGGCAATCCATCAAGTCCCCATGAGCCCCTGTTGCAGGTGCTGTGCTAGGATCTCAGCATCCAGAAACACAAGGAAAACTCTGAACACAAGTGGCTCAGTCTCATAGGAAGGACGCACACAGAAACACCGCTCTATGCGGTGCAGTGAGTGTATTTATCTGAAGTAAGTTAGTACAGGGGAGGGAAGCATTTATCCCACTGGCAGGTCAGGAAGGCCCCTCAGAAGATATGGGGTCTGAGCAGAGTTATGCAGAATAAATAGGCATATGAAAGAGAGACAGGCATTTCAGCCTTAAAACAGAGCCTCACGGCACGCCTGGGTGGCTCAGTGGGTTAAGCCTCTGCTTTCAGCTCAGATCATGATCTCAGGGTCCTGGGATTGAGTCCCACATCGGGCTCTCTGCTCAGCGGGGAACCTGCTTCCCCCCTCTCTCTGTCTGCCTCTCAGCCTACTTGTGATCTCTGTCAAATAAATAAATAAAAAATCTAAAAAAAAAAAAAACAGAGCCTCACGAAAGTCAGGATTCGGGGACAGAGAGAATGCAAGTGTAGGTCTTCTGCAGGGAAAGGGAACAATTACAGTTCTTTCTCCGTTATCAGGTACAGTCAGTGTCCCTGGCTAATCAAATATGATGATTAACAGGGTTTCCATAGACCCCATTCAAGAATTATCAAATGTCAGGAACACTTAATGGTCAAACCCTGTGGACCATAATCGCACCCTTTTTCTTACTCATAAACTGCTTTATTATCTTCCAGATTCATGGTTAATTATGAACACGGATGTGCCACTTCTAGGGTTGCAGTTAATCGAATACCCCTGTGCTTTGGTTTGTCCCAATCTAGCTCAGAGAAACATGTGCACTGTTTAAAATAACCTGTCAGCGCCCGGACCCAGGTTTCCTTTTAAAAGTCAAGACAGATCCAAAAAAATGTAGAAAAAGCAGCATCAAGCACATTCCAGGGTCTTGGGGCATTGTTCCTGTTTAATCAACAGAAAGACCTCTCCACGTTTGCAGTGGGGCACGTCAGCATTGTCTTGTTCTCACTGCGTTTCCAGCCAATACGTGACCACTGGGAGCTTTGCTAGGATTCCCACCTGCTGGTCTGACAGCACAGCGTGAGACTCAGAATGGACACCAGCGGTATCCCTAAAGACCGCCTTTGTTTCCGCCACACAAAACACACAATTTCCTGATGTTCCAAGTTCGAGGGAGTTCTGGTGCTTTTCTAGGTAAATTGATAAAGGATACTTTACAGCTTTCTATTAAGCACAAGAATAATGCCCAGAACAGAAGCCTCAGAAATGAAGGCGGCCTGGCTCTTAGGAAAAAATTCTGTGTGATGATGGTATGGATTTCACTTTTCCAGTCATTATACCGTTCGATCCCCATAGAAACCGCATAGATTAATAATCCCCATCTTACAAATGAAACAGGGGTTAATGATTTGGCAAGCCTCGGCAGGCGGCAGAGCCAGAATTCAACTCCCAGCATCTCGGACCCCAAATCCTATGTTCTTGCCACAGATGCACGAAGACATATTTTTAACAAGAGATAGCCCCATTATTCTCTCAACCCAACCAAACCTTTTGACTCCGTTCTCAACTTAGGCCTCTTGTAATTCTCTAGCAAGTAAAACATTAGCATCACTAAGTTTGTAGTTTGAGAATTTTATGTTCATTAACCTTACAGAGTCAGGTGCCACCAGATTCCGTGTCACCTTCGGGAAGTTCAGTTCAGCAAACTGACTCAAAAGGAAGGCATTCTGCACCCTGGTCTCACAAATGAGCTAAAATGCTCATCCGTAGCAAGAGAAATTCATGAGAATATACCATGTCTTCTTCTAGCATGTTCCTCCCACTCTGTGGCCGTCTGATAGCCCCTCTCTTCAATCGCACTACCCTCACTCCATTCCTGATCTAAGGCTGTGCCCAAAGCTTTCCTTCCTTCAGCCCGCTCCCCTCCCGCCTCCTTCTGTGAGATCTACCTAGCCTGCCCTCCAGCAAGAAGGATGCTCTCTGGAGGGGGAGGGAAAGGGAGGAAGCCAGCAGTAACGCAATCCTCTCTCCAAGGCTGCCAGGGAGGAGCAGTTCCCCCGGCTCACATCATCAGTCCTTCTGGCCCCGTCACGGCCAAAGGCCTGGGAAACTCACAGTAACACAGCCAACCAGGAGGCTCTGGGCTGCAGAGCGCCATAGAGAAAGGGGCTCTCTGGAGCAGATCGGAGGGTCCTGTCCCTCACCAATGGGCAGTGGGGTGGTGAAGAGCCCCCTCCCACCACACGGTGACATTGAGCAAGCTTATCCGTTTGTCTGGGCCCAGCTCCTTCGTCTAGAAATGGGGGTCACAATAGCAGTGAAGTCACAGGCTCGCTGAGAGGATTCAGTGGGATGGTGAACGTAGCCCCGAGTCTGTGAACACTGTCAGCAGTTCTCACACTGGAGACGTATATTCCAGCAGCATCTAGAAAAGCCCTTCTCTTGTGCAAACGGGCAGGCTCAGGTGGAGAAAAGCTTTCTCCAGCCAATTTACACTGCTCCTTTAACGTTTCCCGATAAAAGAACAGCTGGTCCCCGGGCCCGGATTGGGTGAGAGGACAGAGAAGAGGTCACACTACACTGTGGACCAGTGAAGTGTCTCACATTGTCTCACATTGTCCCTGCAGAACAACGTTTTACAGGGACACAGTTTTATAAATACACGTGACCTCCTTCTGTGAGGAAAATCTGGCAAGAAGTATTTTTTCCATTCATTTCTTTTTTCATTAAAATAAGGACCCTGTGGGGCTCCTGGGTGGCTCAGTTGGTTAAGCAACTGCCTTCAGCTCAGGTCATGATCCTGGAGTCCCAGGATCAAGCCCTGCATCGGGCTCCCTGCTCGGCGGGGAGTCTGCTTCTCCCTCCGACCCTCCCCCTTCTCATGCCCTCTCTCTCTCTCGCTCTCTCTCATTCTCTGTCTCTCAAATAAATAAATAAAACATTTTAAAAAATAAAATAAAATAAGAGCCCTGGAGTTAGGCTGCAATTCACAAGATATATAAGCCAAGTCACAGTTGCGGATTCTAAGAAGTAGTTTTGCTCATGAAAGTTTTCTGGGTAAGTGAGATCTGTCCCCAGCAGTGATCTGTAGGCCTGTGGCAGAGGCCCTGGCCAGGGTGTATTCTGGGTACCCCTCCAGAGAACTTTGGCCAAGCAACTTGAGGAGTTTGCTGCCCTCCCCTGGCCTGGCCTCTGACACGAGCAAGTGTTGGAGTGGAGGGACCCCAAGCCACGTCAAAGACTCCTTCCAACATGTGCCCTAGGGGAGCCAGGACAGGGCAGTGCAGGAGGAAGGGGCAAAGCGTGTGTCTCCCAGGGCCAGTTCGTGGATAGCCACAGGGCTGTGCCTAAGAAGAAGAGGAGGCAAATGGGACAAGGAAAGGGCTTTATTCCAGAAGCAGCCTCAGGACGGGGACCTGACTGCTGGCAAAGCCCAGCTTCCCTGTGTCTGGGACAGCCCCAGATACTCAGCTGTGCCCTGACTCACCAGTGGGTGCGATGCCCTGCTCCAGCTCCGGAGTATCTCCTAGGGGAGACTGAAAGCCACAGCCTGGGAATAATATCGTGAAAAAGAAATCCGCTATTGGTTATGGAGAGAAGGAAGCAATCTCCTGTGTAAATCATAAATACATAGAAGTCCAGCCACCATCCAAGAAGGTGGAAACTATCGACTCTCGCAAACGCTTATTATTTCCTAAATGTTCTTGCAGGTTCTTGCTGACATTAATAGCTCCAGCTGTCCGCTGGATCTTAGGGAGATGGGGGATGGGAGGCGTTCTTACCTTTCCGCTGTGTTTCTCACATCGAAAGCATCGTTCTAAAAGAGGCCACATCTAAACATGACGTGCAGTCGTGAGAATGGATGTAAGGCCCTGTACAAGGTACATGAACAATTCGACACCGTGGCCACCATCTGTCATTGTTATTTATGACACTCCCCGTTAATCGACTGACTTCTTAAATATTTGAAGCCCCGTCGCCCTGCACATCAGACCAGCAGCTTTCCCAGCCCTCTGTACTCTCATGATGTCTGCTCAACATGTCTGACTCAAAAAGTTAGGGAGGGAGAGTCTCTGGGGTATTGGTAGTGATTTTCTATTTGACTTAATCCCAGTTTGATTTCTCACACATCTTGCATGGCTTCCCCCCAAGCTTTTCTTCTACAGATCCAGGCCAATTCCTGGGCAATTTAGTCATGACTTATGCAAATAGACTGTAATTGGTAGATGAGCCTGTGAGACCAGAGTGGGGTTGCTGAGGCTCCACTTCCGTGCACTGCATAAAGAGAGATGGTGTAACCTACCTACACTCACCGCTGTCCATTTATCCCAACACCTTTTTCCAAGACCGAAGGGTGAAAGAGATCTTACGCACTGCTTACACCACGCTGCCCAACTCCGGCCAAGGCACCAGGATGGAGCTGGCCTGCACCCTTTTTGTGCAAGCCGGAATGCCACTTTCCCCGTGCTTCGTGGAGCAGATCTCCCAGTGGGCCAACAGCAGCGTGGAGCCAGCCCACCTCAGTGAACCCAGTGGCACCAGCATGCAGGCCAAGGAATGGGCCTCCAGGAAGATCACAGGTAAAAGAAACCATTCACCTCGGTGAGGCTGATGTCGGAGGGCTATGAACACAGGTACCAGGCCTTGCTGGTCAGAAGCCACATGGATGGATACTCAGGTCACCCTCAATTGCAACAGAAGTTTGTTCTCCTGGGAGACCCTACCCTTAAATGACATGCTCTATGAAGCAAGCAAGCTGACCATCCTTCTGCCCATCTCCCCACATGCACATGCAGAAGGGAGCTCTTTAGAGCCTCCTACCTCCAGGGCAGCCCTGCAGGCTTTGCTGTATGCACCTGTTCCCCTAAGGTGAATCCTTGACCATCCCCCCCGCCCAGCTCTGCTGTCATCTACAATTAATTTCTGTGACAGCAAAATAAAGTAGGAGCCAAAAAAGTTCTTGGAATTCAAGCGAAGAAAAAGTTACATGTAATAAGACATGGGGCCCCAATGTCTTCGATAAATGTTATCGAAGAAAAACACTTAGAAATAACCTAACTGCCCAGAAGTTGGGGATAATTCCATGAATTATAGGACCTACATATCATACAATTGGAATTAGTAAAGATGGTGAAAATTAGTACACTTACTGAGGATCCGTTTACTGATTTAACGCTTTTCTAAGTGCACTGTGTTCATTATCTCTGTTTATCCTCATAGCAATCCCAGGAGATAGCTGCTGTTCTTGCCCCTAGTTTACAGGTAGAGGAACTGAGGCACAGAGCCAGGATCCCAGCTCAGGCCATCTGCCTCTAGCATTCCTGATAATTACAAGGGTTACACAGAAATAGGGAGAATGTTCAAGATATATCAATTTATCAATAACTCCCCCTCTGTCAGTTTTCTTCAGTGCTTCCCAACGTCTTTTCGGTGTACTTAAAAGTGTTTAATTCACTATGCTATGGGGTGGGGGTGGGACAAGACCACATAGCTGCAGTCAGCCCCCCGGTAATTGTCCTCCATGGAAGAGGGGCGGCCAGGGAAGAGCCTGGAGTCTGGGGCCGGGCTGCTTGGGTTCAAATCCAAGGTCTCTGTCTTGAGCAGCTGGGTGGTTTGTGGCTTGGCCACTCACACATATGTGACCTGGGACAACTTCTCCAGGCTTTGGTGCCCCCACTGTAAAACTGGGAATAACAATTAAATTGATGGGAGGTGTCGGTGAGAGTTTGTTAAAGCATTTCAAACAGAGCACAAAATTTGTTTTTATTAATAAAGGGCCAAGGCAACAACCATCGCGGAGCCTGCTGTCTTCTCTCCAGTAATGCATGGAGTTTGAAGACTGTGCCCTGGATGTTACTGTCTAAGCAAAGACTCTGCCAGGGATGAGTCCCAGCAGCAGGGGGGGGGGGGGTGAGGTGGGCGGGAAGAGGAGGGGGGTACACCATGTAGCAGCCCAGCCACAACACCCAGTGCGCCTCCCAGGCCCACTGGGCAGTACGTACCTAAGGCCCCTGGGAAACACCCAGCCAGGACCAACGGCAGCTTCCCAACCTGCTTTGCAAAGGATAAAAGCATGGTCTTCAGCAACAGCTAGTTACAACTCCTATAATTCCCCCAACTAATGATACTGACAAGCAGGCCACAAACCCAAGCTCAGGGATGCCCTGGAACCCGCCAGGACAGGTGCGCCGGTCTCAGCAACGCTGTCGCTCTCTCGCTTGCAGGTGACGACCCAGGTGGTCCAACGTGGGAGCATGGTCGCGGGGCAGGCCTGGCCCAGCTGGCACTAGTGAGCACCATGTCCTTCCAAAGCACTTGGCGGCAGAGATTCTCCTCTAGGGACACCCAGCTCCTGCCTTTCACCGGCGCCCAGGGCCTCGTCCTCCAGGTCCCCATGATGTACCAAATGGCAGAGGTCAACTACGGTGAGCTCCTTCCCCACCAGCGGGGCCGACTTCCATGAGAGGAACATGGGAGTACTACGGGCGGGGAGAGGAGGGCAGTGGGCGATCTAGAAGGAGCCGCAGTGTTTCTCTGCATTCCCTCCACTGTGAGGTGTGTGCAGAGTGAGGAGAGCCCAGGGGGCCGGAAAACCCAGAGAGGACAGCGAGGAAGGGGGGCAGCGGTAGAAACCTAATTTCACGCTTGACATTTCTCTCTGCACCTAGTAAGAGGCGTTAGTGTAAAACCAAAAATGTTTGGACCAAACCACCCCCACCCCGGCAGGCAACCCCATAAAATGAAGACCCGCTTCACAGTTTGGTGCTGACATAGTGCAGAAGATTGAGAGTTCAGTCTAGAAAGCTCTCGAGAGCGCTCCCCCCCCTTGGACCTGACATCCGTCATCCCGCCCTGCCAGGATGGTCACTCATCCCAGTCCACTGGGGTGCAGGTGCAGAGTCAGTGCCAGGAGCCCCCACCCTGCAGGCTGGCTTGAGGTGTGGGTGCCTCCGTGGAGTCCCAGCAAGGCAAGAGCAGAAGAGTAGGGACCCAGCTGCCTGTCCCCACACACCTCTCTCCCAGCCCTCATTTGCAGACTCAGGCCTTCCAGCTCTGGGACTAATTTTGTTCCCATTCAGGGAAAAGCCAGTGAGACAGTGTTTTAGGAACTCTGGCGCTTAGAAAACTTGCTGTCGTCCTGCTTCGATTCCATGCAGGATGCATTGGGAGTGCTCGTCACAGTTTAATCATTTGTTTATTCATCCAGTAATTATTAACTGAGGTCAAGTAAGGTGAGAGCAGGAAGAACATCAACCAGATAAGTAAATATGTATTTATGACTATTATCGTTCTTGTTCCCAAAGTTTTCCCCATTGCTGCTGTGACCCATGCTGGTTGATCTGATTGTCTGCTGCATAAAATTTCCCAGTTTTATGGGTTTAGAGCTTTTGTTGAAAGAACGATCTAGCATGAAGAGCCTGGGTCCCCACATGGCCACAAATGGCCAGGATTGGAATGGCTTCCGCTTTAAGATGGGGCACCTGGGTGGCTCAGTTGGTTAAGCATCTGCCTTCAACTCAGGTCATGATCCCAGGGTTCTGGGATCAACCCCCACATCCAGCTCTCTGCTGGGGAGTGTTTCTCCCTCTCCCTTCTCCCGTTCATGCTCTCTCTCATTTGTTCTCTCCCTCAAATAAATAAAGTCTTAAAAAAAAAAAAAAAAGAATTTAAAAAACAAACAAACAAAAAAGACAGTAGATGGCTCTCCCATGTGCCATCATCCCCACCGTACCCAGACACTGCAGACCCTGTGACTCAAGACCTACAAGGGTATCTTAGAAATTCTAGGTCTTAAGATCAGAAAAGGTGACAGTCTTTGGCCTCAACGGCTTCCGGAGGGTGAGACAGACGCCTGTTAGTAAAATGTATTGTTTTCTGTTCTGTGAGATGGCTCTTCCCCAGCTCCTGGGACAAAACTAACACCGCCTTCTACTGAACCCCCAGGTCAGTTTCAGGACCCTGCAGGCCATCAGGTGAGGGTGCTAGAGCTGCCTTACCTGGGAAGTACAGTGAGTCTGCTCCTGGTTCTGCCACGTGACAAAGATACCCCACTGAGCCTCATCGAGCCACACCTCACAGCCAGCATTCTCCACATCTGGACCTCCAGCCTCAGGAGAGCCAGAATGGATGTGTTCCTGCCCAGGTGAGTGGCCGCCTCGTCCTTACAGGGTGCTCTGCATTAGAGAACCCAGGTGGTCTGATTCTGGAGTCTGTCCTTAACCACTGGGCCCACTTGTCTAATGTACCCCTAGAGGTTAGGAACAAGGAGGAGAGACCCTAGAGTTGGGGTCCAGGTCAGAGTTTCTGCTGACTAGCTCATGATGCGGATAGAACAGACTTAATTTCCTGGGGTCTTCTCAAGAGAAGATACTCGGCCTTCACTGGGCCAGACTGGAGGCCCCAGGCTTCATGCTACAACCAGTTCTCTGAGCAGGGAAAGAAGAACAGTACAGTTAGCTTGGAGGAATGTGCCCCAAATCTTACCACGTCCTAAGAGTATACAACTGTCATTTTTCCAAAACCAAAGATGCAAGATAATTTATGTCATTGAGCAAATGCCAATATAATTCTGATCAGAAGGCAAATTAAGGTGTAAAAAATTCAAGACTTGTAGTCTCTGTGCTGAAGGTTCTCCTTCTCTCTCAATAGAGTTGAGCCTTTCTTTAAGAAAACCCAATAGGTACAAATACAAATTGTTAAAAAGATAAATGATGGTTCTAGATTTTGCTTTTCCAAAGTGAAATTTATTTGCAAAGCTCATTACTTGACAAAGAATTCTGTATTGAAATTCTTTAAATGATAAGCTTCTCTGGTACATTTGAAATCAAAGTGAACTCGTAATTACTTTGTAGACCAGCATCAAACAAGGACTGTTGTCCGAGGGCTTGGGATACGGATTCTTCATGCTCCTTCCCACTGGCCACTTTGGCCTTCTCTGCTGTCCAGGCCCTCAGCACCACTGGGCCAGTGGTCTTGGCAGTGTTCCTTCGAGGAGTTAAAAATAAGCCCAGACTCTGAAATAAAAACACACAAAGAGAGACCCAGTGAGTTAAGGCCAAGGTCTAAAGTGGAATCTGGCATAACCAGGGCAGAAGGTGAACATAAATCTAAGAGAAAGCCTGTGTCTCTCCAAACCAAATATCTGGACCCCAAATGAAAGCAGAAAGACAGGATGCCAGCAGATCTCTAGCAGGGAACAGAAGCAAACCTATCTTTCTGTTCTGTTTGAGAGAAGTTCGGAGAAGGAAGAGGCGCTTTTGATGTGAAGAGTAGACAGAGAGCGCAACCCGGTGCAGGAATCTGTCAGTCTCTTCAGAATGAGGGGACAGATGGCTGCCCTCATCCTGGAGCGGCTGCTGTGAGGAATAAGCCCCAGCAAGATTCCCAGCTCCTTAGAGAGGCCTCCACTGTCTGATTCCACCTTCAGAATTATCTGAAACACCCCAAAGACAGGGACAGGATGGGGCTGCAGAGATCATAACAACACACAGTATGAATCAACACTTGACCTTGTCCTGATAGATTTCTTTTTTATCTCCCTTAGACTATGGAGTCTGCCATCCAGAAGGCTTTAGGAAAATGAGGCTATTTCACAAGCAAAATTCACCAAGTAAAGAAACAGCTTCAAACCCTTGAGGGAATACATAGAGAAAGAATTAAAACGAGGTTTTAGGTCTAAATTTGGGTACAAAACGTTGGACCATGGTAGACACAAGTCATGTTTTGGACAAGAACTTATCTAGTTCTGCAGATCATTGATTCATCATTTAACATGATCTGCTTTATAGCCAGCCTGCATTTTTCATGTAGCAAGAGCAAAAACTTCTGCACCCTGTGGGTAGCAATACAAAAATCGTGTGGCATTGAGGTGTGCCTTGGGGTTAGACATCCCCAAACAGTGTATTAGTAGATTCTGGATGAATGATGATGTCTAGCTTCCAAAGTAATATTTTATTTATGAAGAAATAAAATAAAATATATAGGGACAATTAGTCTTCATTAGGGATATTAGTTAACCAAAAGAATAATCAAGAAAGCCAACAAGTGCTAACAAAGGTCATTTATATCCATAATAATGTAATGCCCCACAAAAAAGACTAATAATGTCAAATATATATTTGTTTAATGAGTAAGACATTTGGCTGTTAGATCGACATAGTAGGAAGCTAAACATGAGCATTTCTTTTCTGACAATAGAAGTGACATAGTGTTTTTTTACTGAATATAATTAACATACGGTGTTACAGTTTCAGGTGTACAGTGCAATGAATCACAAATTCTATACATTATTCAGTGTTCATCATGATAAATGTACTTTTAATCCCCATCACCTATTTCACCCACCCTCCACCCACCTCCCCTCTGGCAACCACCACTTTTTTCCTCTGTATTTAAGAGTCTGAGTTTTTTTGTATGTGTCTCTTTTTCTCTTTGTTTCTTGTAAGTATTTTAAAAATCCACCAGATCTTATATATTCAGAAGTTTTGCCTTCCTTTCAAAGGGCTACTAATCATCGTCATGTGTGGATTATGCTTTTCTATGGGCATTTTCTTTTTTTTTCTTTTAAGGTTTATTTATTTATTTATTTGACAGAGAGAGAGATCACAAGCAGGCAGAGAGGCAACAGAAGGGGAAAGGGAGAACCATGCTCCCTGCTGAGCAGAGAGCTGGAAGAGGTGCTCGATCCCAGGACCCTGAGATCATGACCTGAGCCGAAGGCAGAGGCTTAACCCACTGAGCCACGCAGGCACCCTCTTTCTTTTTTAACAAATTAAGATATAATTCACCTAACCATAAAATTCATTCTTTTAAAGCATACAATTCAGAGGTTTTTAGTATACTGGCAAAGTTGTGCAACCATCAGCACTATTTAATTTCAGAACATTTTCATCACCTCTAAAGGAAACTCTGTGCCCATTAGTAGTCCCTCCACATTCCTTCTCCTCACTAGTGTCCTAGGCAACCACTAATCTACTTCCGTTCTCAATGGACTTGTCTGTACCATACATTTCATATAAATGAAATTGCACAACATGTAGCCTTCTACATCTGGCTGCTCTCACTGAGCATAAAGTTTTCAAGGTTCATCCTTGTCACAGTGATACATCAGTACTTCATTCTTTTTTATGGTGGAATAATTTCCTATCATATGGATATTCTACATTTTGCTTTATCCATTCATTGGTCTATAGACATGTAAATGCCAGGAAACTTTTTGGCATGTTTTTACTTTTTGGCTTCTGAAATACATTGATGTGTACATTTTTGTGTGGGTATAGGTTTTCAGGTTTCTTGGTTATATACCTAGGAATGGAAATACTGAGTCTTGTGTTAACTCTACATTTTACACCTTGAGGACCTACCAGTTTTCCAAGGGGCTATACCACTTTACATTCCCACCAGCAATCTATGAGGTTCCAGTTTCTCCATACCCTTGTCAACACTTGTTATCGTCCATCTTTTTTGATAAGTCCCTCTTCATGTGGGATGTGTGGTGGTACAGAGTTTCAGTTTGGTTTGATGAAAGTTTCCAGAGTGGATAGTGGTGGTTGGAGAGCAATGTGAATATACTTCATGCTACTGAATAACGTCCTTAAAATGGTAAAATTCTATGTGGTGTATATTTTACTACCTTTTTTTTTTTTAAGTCCCTCTGAATGGAGGGAAGGATTAAAAAGTAGAGATGTTATAGTGTTTACATTCAGAAACTACATAGTTATTCTTAGTTACATTAGTTACATTGGTAGGATTCACCAACCCCCTTGCCCTCCAGCAATGTCCTTCTCTGTGTTTTTTGGCTTCTCGCTCAGGTTGGAGGCAAGATGGCTGCAACCTGTCTAACCTCACAACAGTGTGTAACAACAGCTATAGGAGAAGAAAACCCCCATTTTTTCTTGTAGCCATCCTGGTTGGTGTGAGGTGGTTTCCATGGTGACTTTCATTTGCATTTCCCTAATAACCGATGATGTTAAGCATATTTTCATGTACTTTCTGGCCATTTACACATCTTTTTTGAAGAAATAGCTATTTGAATTTCTTCTCCACTTCTAAATTGGTTGTCATTACTGCTGACTTGTTATAGTGCTTTATATATTCTGGATGCTAGTCCCTCATTATATTTATAATTTGCAAATATTTTCTCCCATTTTGTGGGTTGTCTTTTCACTTTCTTGATGGTGTCCTTTGAAGCAGAAGAGTTTTTCATTTTAATGAGGTTCAGTTAATTTATTTTTTCTTTTATTTCTTGTGCTTGTTTGATGTCATTTCTAAGAAACCATTGCCTAACCCAGGTTACAAAGATCTATGTCTATGTTTTTCTAGGAATTTTTAGTTTTAGCTCTTGTATTTTAAATTAATTTTTGTATGTATTATGAGGTAGAGGTCCAGTTTCATTCTTACCATGTGGTTATCCAGTTGTCCCAGCACCATTAATTGAGAAGACTATTCTTTCTCCCATTGAATTTTTGGGGTACCTTTGTTTAAATTAATTGACTGTAAGTTAATGGGTTTATTTCAATGGATTTAGTTTCAGTTCTATTCTATAGGCACAAATGTCTATACTTTAGCCAGTATGACACCATCTTGATTACTATAATGTTTAGAATTCAGGAAGTGTTAGCCCTTCGACTTAGTTCTTCTTTTTTCAAGATTGTTTTGGCTAGTCTGAGTCCCATACATTTTCATATGAATTTTAGGATCAGCTCATCAGTTTCTGCAAAAAAGGCAGCTGAGATTTTGATGATGATTGTGTTTAATGTGTACATCAATTTGGGAATACTGCTAACAATATTAACTATTCCAATCTGTGAACACAGGACTCTTTTCATTTTATTTATGTGCTCCTTAGGTTCCTTCAATTATGTTTTTTTTTACTTTTCAGTTTACAAGTTTTGTATTTCTTTTGTTAAAAGTATTTCTAAGTATTTTATTCCTTTTGATGCTATTATAAATGGAATTTTATTTGCAGATTATTCATTGATAGTATAAAAAAAGGTTGACTTTTGTACCCTGGTCTCATATCCTGCCACCCTGATTAACTCATTTATTCTAAGAATTTTTTCACTCTGTGTATGTATTCCTTAAGATTATATATATACAAGATCAAGTCATTTGTGAGTAGAGATAGGTGTACTTCTTTTTTTCTAATCTGGATGCATTTTATTTCTTTTTCTTGCATAATTGCCCTCCATGCCCTTCAGGACAATGTTAAATAGAAATAGTGGACATCTTTCTCTTATATCTGATCTTAGGCAGAAAGCATTCAGTCTTCACCATTAAGTATGATGTTAGCTGTAGGTTTTCTGTAGAGGCCCTTTTGCAGACAGAAAATTTTCCCTTCTGTCTCAAGTTTATTGAGTAATTTTTGTTTTCATGAAAGGGTATTGGATTTTTTTTCCACATGGTTTTCTACATTTATTGAGATGATCATGTGGCCTTTGTCCTTTATTTTGTTAATCTGGTGTTTTACACTGATTTTCATATGTTGAACACACCTTGCATTCCTGGGATAAATCCCACTTGGTCATGGTGGGATTTATATTTTGCTGGATTCAATTCACAATTCACTAATATTTGGTTGAGGATTTTGTGTCTATATTCATAAGGGGTATTAGTGTGTAGTTTTCTTTTCTCATGGTATCATTGTCTGGATTTGGTAAAGGGCAATTTTTTTTACTCAAGATATTTTTGTAGCATTTCTTCTGGGCTGACCTTCATAGCCATACAAGAAAAAAAAAAATCACTCTCACCTTTTATGGTCATACCTCACTTTTACTATAATCTTTAGTTACTAAAAATGATACTACCCAGTTTTATCACCTACCATAATCACTGTATTTGGCTTCAAACATCCCCGAGCTTTTTCTCAAAATCCCTGAGAAACACTAAAACCACAGTGAGAACAAAAAAGTGCATGAGCTATGTTGGGCATTGTTGAACACTTTACAAGAATTACTTCACTTAATCTTCACAAATCTAATAACTAAACACTACTATTATGCTCATTTCACAAATAAGGAAATGGAGGCAAAGAGAAGTAAAGTAACTTGCCCCAGTTCCCTCAGCCAGTAAGAGGCTGTGCCAAGATTCAAACCCTGGCATTGGACTCCCAAATTCATGCTCTTAACCAATATGTTTCAGCATTGAGAGTTTTCAAAATGGATGTATTTTAAGTATTTAAGAAAATTTCAGAAGAGGTGATCAAAATTTTTTTGAGAATGTTAGCATAGTTGGAGGAAACATGTGTACCATTTTGGGAAACTATTCTAAAGATCCAAAACATATATTTATGAGAAAATACGATACTTCCGTTTAAAATATTGGTCACCTTGTCTTGTATGGCAATGAAGATCTTTGATATTAAATGGTCTTGTCCAGTATTTTTACTTTCCTACAAGTTCTGCATAGTTTGTAGAAAAAGATCATCTAAATTCTATTTCAATGTTTTTTTATTTTCAAAGAAAAATAACATGAGCAATCCTTTAAAAGGATCCTTCAACAGTAAAATTTTAAATGCTTTGCCCTTGGAGAAATATTACAAAGTTGGTGTGTTGATTCTTCCTGCTCTCAGGACTTATTAGGAAAACCAAAATTTTTACTTGCATTTCTTCCCTCCTGTGCATCAAAGACACACAGCAAACAGAGCAAACACAAAAATATGACTTATCAAATATGAACTTATTCAATGACATACTCTATTAATTGTTAATCAACAGCTTCTTTTCTGCACCTACTATGTGAGATGCCTCACGACATGGGAGATAGCAAAGGGTAGATGCCAAGAGCACAGGCTCTGCATGCAGACAGCCTTGCTTTGAGTTGAGTTCCACCACGTATTCATTACATCATCTTGGGCAAGTGTCTTAATCTCTTTAGGCTTCAGTTTTCTCATCTGTAAAATGAGGATAATAATAACATAGTTACGTGAAGATGAAATTAGATAATCTACATAAAACACTTGTCATAGTATCTAGTACATTGTAAGCACTCATTAATTAGTTACTATTAGGAAATAAAGAATTGACTGGGATATCCTCTCTTTCAAGTAGTTCATAATATCATAAATAACAGTAATAGGAAGGAGAATAGTCCATACACCAAAAGAGCAGAACAAACAAAGTGTTAATGGGGACTTAGCAACCAAAGGACACAAAACAGCTGGAGAAGAGAGGAGGGGGTAACAACTGAATGGAGTTTAGAGGAAATGGAGGTAACTCAAAGGCCATCAAAGGAGATGGGGTGGAAGGAACAGCAAAAGCAAAGGTATAGAGGTGGAAGAGAGCCCCGTGTGGTCAGAGTGGTCAGCGGGTAGGGTTTATGAGAAGGAACAGTGAAAAATAAAGCTGAAAATGAGGCTGGACATCCCTGACTTCCAAGTTAGGGAGTTTGGCAGTCATGCGGTGTGTATGAAAATATTTTGAATGAGATTTTTAAATGAAAGTTGATGGTTTGTTTTTGTTTTTTAGATTCAGGATCCAAAACCATTTCAATTTAAAAAGCATTTTAAATTCTTGGGGAGTCACTGATCTTTTTGATCCACTCAAAGCTAACTTGAAAGGAATTTCAGGTAACATTTCTTCTTTCAAAATTTTTGGCATTGTGCTTGGGGGCAGCTTTGTCATACTTTGATTAAGGGATTTTCATCTACCAAGGCTTCAATGGTACAGTCAGAGTTAACATTATTTAAAAGAGGAAAGAAAGTTTTGCTTTATATAAATTCTTATATAAACATATAAGACATATAAACATATTCTATTGCTCCAGATAACAGCCAAATTTGGGTTGGACTTTGTGGGAGAGGAGTGTTTCTTGAGACCTCTAAGCCCTGTTTTTGGAGACCACCTTCAGAGTGAGGTCAATGGCCATAGAACACAATACAACTCACCCTCCTTCTGCCTGTCATGACTCGGAGCATGCCAGAGACAGCGGTGCAGTAACAGAACTCTTCATTCTGGCCTCCCACTGTCATGCTAGCCTCACAGTTGCCCTTTGTTTCTACCTCTTCCCTCTCCTGCCCTCCTTGTGCCATTTCTGCCCTCTTCTCATAAACTAATCTTGAAACTCCCTCATCCATCCAACTTCCTTTCTTCAAATTACTCACGTCCCTGTAATCTTGCCCTAAAGTGTTCTCCTTTCCCAAGTTCCTATTAAATTTCTTTGCCCCTAGTAGATGTGCTGCTACTAATCAATAGGAGCTGTATTTGCTTATGATGTGACAGGGAACTTACATCAAATATTAAAAAAGAATGGAATGCCAAAACCTCATGTTCCAGAATCTTCTCAGAAGCCATTAGGTAAACTAATTGCTAACTCCAAAGGCTCTGGTTTGTTTCCGCTCTGGATAGTAATAAATTATTTGTATGAAGATGATGCTGTAGCAGGTATTTTCATTGGCCTTAATACTTTCTTTGCCTGATGAGCTTCAGAATCTCCATTTTAAATGCTAGAACCTCATCACACAGAGTTTTCTAAAGCTTGCTCAAAATCTTATTAAGTGATCACACACATAAACACACACAAACACACACAGGAATTTGGTCCATAAAAGCAGTCTTGGCTTGTGTGTTAGATGTAACTAGACAAACTAAATGGCAGTTACTTATCAAATAAAGCACAGGAGGAAGGATCTATTCTAGAATTTTTAAAACCCACCAGCACTGTACTCATTACCTAAACATGCAAAGAGATAAGCAAAGCAATAGTCAAGTTTGGGCATAGTGCCCCCAACAATGCTTGGTGCACAATGGATAGCCAATAAATATTGTTGACTTAGTTGAATGACACAACCAGGAATTTTCCCTGGTGACACAGGCATAATCTGACACTGTAGGGAAAAGAGAAAGCCTAGAGTGAAAGGATCAGAGGTCAAGGGAAGGGGAAGGGGAAGGGATAATGAACTTGAGTGTACTCTATCTTTAATAATGTGCAAAATCCAATCACAGTTCTTTTTGTGACTCCAAAACTAGTTAGGGCATTCCTTTTGTTGATGATGATACCATTCTTCCTTTGATCGTTCTAGTTCAAAACTTTGGGACCATTCTTAACCTTTTCTTCCACACCAATACATTCAATTGATCACTGTGACTCACTGATTTTTTTCTTCATAGTTCTTAATCTCTCTGCCTTTATGTCCTAGAAGTACATCTCAAAGTACCATTAATCCTATGTCCTCAAATAGGGCTGTGCTTAACCCACCCACATCATCATGCAGCTCCCCTACTGATAAAGACTTCCAAGGCCCATAAGCTCTCTTGACAAGATATAACAAGCAATCTAGTTTAGAAAGAACAATTTTTCATGCTTTTTTTATGATGCAGTTAAAGTCTATGTAGATTTGTTCAAACCAGCAGAAATACAGGCCCATGGATCTAACTTGTTAAATAATTACCAAGCAGTTAGCATGTGCCAAGTGTGAAGCTTAAATTAATGTCTCTTACTAATAAAACACATCAGCCTTATCTTCTCCCATAAAGTTTTGTTCCTCTAACACGGGCTCACCAAACAATGATCCAATCCCTGTTTTTATAAATAAAGTTTTAATGAAACAGCCGCTCCCATTTATTTACAGACCATCTATGGCTGCTTTCCTGCTACAATGGCAGAATTAGGCAGTTGCAACAGACAGCATATGGTCTGAAACTGCTAAAATATTTAATATCTTGGCCTTTACAGATAAAGTTTGCCAACTACAGTATTGCTTTCCAATACCCTTCTTTAAACATAATCAAGAGACTAGTCACTTCATTGCTTAAGTGAGCTATTGACTTAGTTATAAAGACACGCTGACTGAATCTTTCTAACAAATAGTTTCGTCATTCCTAAAATGAGATGGCTACCACCCACTTCACGTCTTACTTATGGAAATAAAATTCTTTAACATATAGCAAAGCATCAGCAGAGAGTTTGCCAGAAAGTAAGTCATCAGAAAATGCTGGTCTCCCTTCTTATAATTAATGAGGTTATGAAGCAGTTTTGTGCTATTGGTAGAAGCTCAAACCACAGGGAATATTTGGCCTTTTCTTTCTATTTGGTTCCAGTGCCCAGAATCATTTTACTTAAATTCTCCTTCCCCATTTAAGTTCTCCTTCCCCATTTAAATGTGACTTGTCTCTTCCTTCATGGCATCAAATCCTTTCCTGTTGCCTGCAAAAAAACTTGTTCAGTATCATCTCAAGGCCCAGCTGAGCCCAGGTTATAATTTTTCTCCCTAGACGTCCTTGACACTACATGTTATAAAGCTTTTAAGAGTAATTCCAGTTTCACTTACACAAAAGGTACCAGCTGGATATATACTTCTTAAGCAATCAAAAGGATCAGCAGGCTTTGATACAAACCCATGCTTTCTAATCCAAGAAATACTACTTTTGCATAAATTTAAAACTTCAAAGAAACATTTTTCTTGACTTTTATAAGTGAATAATTAGTTTCCAATCTCTGCTCAGTGAGAACTACAAGCTCCATGTTACTACAACTTAAATGAGAAACCACTCATAGTTGTTTGGTTACATACTGAAGTTAACTTCTGCCATGCCAGATGACTGATCAGAACTGCAATAGGGCATCAAGATGATGAGATAGATCATTTCCAACTTCAGTCCCCCTCCTAAGAAGACCAACTAGCTGCCGTCCATAGACAAGTCACCACTGTGGAAATCCCAGAACCCAGATGTGAAGCTGAAGCACCACTCTGAACCACAGAGACTGAGAAGACCACATTATAATGGTAAAAGGAGCAGCTACACTTGGTCTGTATCACTCCTCCTCCAGGCGGGCACAGCACTCACCAAGAGTGCCCTCTCAGGCCCACTATAATTTCTCCAATGAGAAAAGAAAACCAAGGTGGACATCCAACTCTTCCAGTGTTGCAGGACACTTTCTGGAAAATCCATTCAAGTCTTGCCTCCTGGGGAAGACTTAGGAATCAGATAGAGAAGGAGAATGTGGGAGGCAAGGCTTACACTAGCCAGCATTCAAACTTTGGCAGACCATATTCCTGCCTGTAGCAGTACCCAAGCAAAGACTCCAGCCATCAGGAATGCCCATCTGCAAGGCCAGGCTGGTAGTCCCAACTGGCCAGAAAGCACGGTTGGCAATTCTGCCTGATTTGACTCCCTAGTCAATGGACCATACTACCACTCTACCTTGCAGGAAAGCAAATTCACAGCCCTACTCAACTGCTATGCAGTTTCAAGTCCCATCCATCAAGGAAGCCTGACAAGAGAACCAGCTAGTTGAGAAGCCCATCCTACAGCTCTGCTTGGGCAGAGAGCCTGGCCAGCAGTCCTTCCCAACTGTTGAGCATATCCCCTACCTCCACATAACCAGGGAGTCTGAAGAATGACCTTGGGGAGCCTTGTAGCCCAACCCACAGTGCTACTAAGTCACAGAGCCCAGCTTGTAGCCCACCCAACTTCAGGGCACAGTTGGAAGCCCCACCTGAACATGGAGCCCAACCAGCAGCACCATCCAGTTGGGAAGCAAAGCATAAGACCACCTGACCAGGAAAGATTGTAGAGTCCCTCTCACAGTTACCCAATTATGGTGTCCAACCAGTGGCACGACACTGTCAGGAAACACAGCTACAACTTCATTGACCAAGAGTTGATTGTAGACTTAGGGACTCAACCTGACTGTGAAAGGATTGAGCCACTAACTCTGACATAGCCAGAAGTGCCACCTGAACAGCAAGCCCACCCAGCAGCACTGCTTGAATACAAACCCAACCAGCAGTCCCACCCAGCCACAGAACTCAGGCAGCAGCAGCCCCCTGCAAACTCAAAGCATATGTAGATGTTTTGCCCACACAGAGATGATGACAGTAAGCCCCAACCTGCCCACAAATTCTACCAGCTGATTGGTAAATATCTTTCCTTACCAAAGCAAACCTGTAAAGCCTGGAAAAGGAGACCCCTTACTGAAATGCACAGATACCAATACAAAGAAGCAAGGACCATGAAAAATGAGAAAAATATACCATTCAAAGAAATTAATAAAGCTCCAATAGCTACCCTAAAAATGTGGAGATGTTTGAACTGTCTGACAAAAAATTCAGAACAATCCTCTTGAAGAAATTCAGCAGACTACAAGAGCACAGAGACAACTAACAATATTAGGAAAACCATGCACAAAATAAAAAGTTCAAGAAAGAAATAGAAACCTCAAACAAAACAAAACCAAGAAACCCAAACAAACAGAGATCCTAAAGCTAAAGAATAAAATTACTGCACAGAAGAATTCAGTAGAGAGCTTCAACAAGACTCAGCCAAACAGAGTAAACCATCAACCAGAAGATAAATCATTTGAAATTATCTAGTCAGAGGAACAAAAAGAAAAAAAGAATGAAAGGGTAAAGAAAGCCCATGGAAATTGGGGACTTCACAAAAGAAAAAATATACTCGTTATGGGAATCCCAAAAGATGAAAGAGAAAAAAGGGAAAGTCTACTTAAAGCAATAATGTCCAAAAACATCCCAAAAATGGGTAGAGAAAAGGGCTTGCAGATTGACGAGGCCCAATGAATCCTAATAGGTTGAACCCAAAAAGGGCTACACCAAGACACATTACAATTAAATTGTCAGAAGTCAAAGACAAAGAATTTTAAAAGCAGCAAGAAAGTAGAAACAAGCTACCTAACAAGGGAACCCACATAAGATGATCAATGGATTTCTCAACAGAAACTGCAGGCCAGGATAGAGTGGAATGACATATACAAAATTTTGAAAGAAAAAAAATTGTCAATCAGGAATACTATACCTGGCAAAGTTGTTCCTCAAGTGAAGCAGAGATAAATCTTTTCCAAACCAAAAAAAGCTAAGGAAATTTATCACCACTAAACCTGCCTTACAAGATATGCTAAAGGACAGTTTTAAAGCTGAAATAAGGATGCTAATTAACACTATAAAAATTTATGAAAATGTAAAAATCACTAATAATGGTAAGTATATAGTCAAAATTAGATTCTCTAATATTGTAATAGTGGTACATAATTACAACTAATCAACGAATTCAGTAAAGTTGTAGGATAAAAAATGAAATACAAATATGCATTGTATTTCTTTACACTAACAACAAACTACCTGAAAAAGAAATAAAGAAAACAATTCCACTTACAGTTGCATCAGAAACAATAAAATACTTGGGAATAAATTCAACCAAGTGAGGTGAAATATCTCTACATTGAAAACTATTAACACACTCGTGAAAGAAATTGAAAAGGACACACATAAATGGGAAAACATCCTCTGTTCGTGGATTGGGAGAATTATTATTGTTAAAGTGTCTGTACTACCGAAACCAATCTTCAGATTCAATGCACTCCCTATCAAAATTCCAACAGCATTTTCCACAGAAATAGAAAAAAAAAATTCTAAAATTAGTGTGGAACCACAAAAGATCCCAAATAGCCAAAGCAATCCTGAGAAAGAACAAAGCTGGAGGCATCACACTTCCTGAGCTCAAACTCTATTATAAATCTATAGTAATCAAAACAGTATGGTACTGGCATAAAAAGAGACATGAAGACAAATGGGGTAGAATCAAGACCCCAGAGCTAAATCTGTGCATATAGTCAACTAATATTCAACAAAGAAGCCAATAATACTCCATAGGGAAAAGATAGTCTTTTCAATGAATGGTGCTAGGAAAACTGGATATTCACATGCAAAAGAATGAAACTGGACCCATATCTTACAATACTCACAAAAATTAACTCAAAATGGATTAAAGACTTAAAATAGCTGAAGCCATAAAACTCTTAGAAGAAACCATTGGAGAAAAACTCCTTGAAATTGGTCTTGGCAATGATTTTTTGGATCTGACACCAAAAGTGTTAGCAACAAAAGTAAAAAGAAACAAGTGGGACTACATCAAACTAAATGTGTATTCATATCAAAAGAAATAACAAAATGGAAAGGAAACCTGCAGAATGGGAGAAAATTTCTGTAAAACCACATACCTAAGGGATTAATATCCAAAATATATAAGGAACTCATACAACCTAATTGCAAATAATAATAACAATCTGATTTTTAAATGGAAAAGGGATCTGAATAAACATTTTTCCAAAAAAGATATTCAAATAACTAACAGGTACATGAGAATGTGCTGATTATCACTAATCATCAGGGAAATGCAAATCAAAACCACAGTGAGCTATTACCTCATACCTCTTAGAATGGCTATTATCAAAAAGACAAGAGATAACAAATGCTGGCAAGGATGTGGAGAAAAGGAACTTTGTACAATGTTCACAGGAATTTAAATCAGTCCAACCATTATGGAAAGTCTTATGGAGGTTTCTCAAAAAATAAAAGTAGAACTACCACATTATCCAGCAATTCTACTTCTGAATATGTGCCCAATGGAACTTAAATCACTATCAAAGAAATAACTCCACCCCATGTTGATAGCAGCATTATGTACAATAGCCAAGATAAGGGGAAAAATCTAAGTGTCCATCAGCAGATGAATGGATAGAGAAGCTTTGGTATATATATTTTGATGGAATATTATTAGCCATAAAAAAGAAGGAAATTCTGCTATTTGCAACAACCTAGAAAAACCTTGAGGGCATTATGCTAAGTGAAATAAATCAGAGAGAAAGACACTGTATGATCTCACATGTGGATTCTAAAAAAAATCAAAGTCACAGAAACACAGAGTTTCCCATCCCTGCGGCAGGGATGGGTAGGAGTTGGGGGGTTGGGTGAAGGTGGTCAAAGGGTACAAACTTCCAGTTATAATTCTAGGGATGTAATATAGAGCATGGTGACTATAGTTAACAATGCTGTATTATATATTTGAAAGTTGTGAAGACAATAGATTTTACAATACTCACAAAAATTGTAATTATGTGAGGTGATGGAGGTGTTAACTAACTTTACTGTGATGATCATTTTGCAATATATACATATATGAAATCATCACATTATATACCTTAAACTTATACAATGTTATATCAATTATATCTCAAAAAGCTGGGTGGCAGGGAGAAGTGGGTTTGAGAAGAATAGAGAAAGCAACTGACTTCAGAGCCTGGCTTCAGAGGCCATTTCAAATTCTTTTTAGCACTCTCTCTATGTATCCGGGGCTGGGTGTTATATGACACATTCCACCTGTTACAACTAAGTGATAAGAAGATGAGAAAGATAAACTAGAAGCAAATTCTGGCAATAAATGTTTTAATGCCACTAAATTTGCCAATAGTAAATAGTAATAATTGGAAGGACAAATGACACAGAAAATGATGTTTATCCTACATTTTGAAAATCTGAGGTTCCAATGTTGGGACATCGATTTACATTTTGCAATTCTTGTGTTTACACAGTGTCGTTATGAAGACTCTTAAATCCTTTGAGAGTATGATCAACCACACACAAAAAAATGATGGTCTCCACTAACAAAGGGGAAAGAGGCACTGAAACAATCATTTGGATGAAACTTGCCTAAGACCCATTCTGTGGTTTACCCCTATGATTCTATAGATACCAACCAACACTTCCTTACAAGTGACATCCGATTAGAGAACATTAAGGCAGCTGTTTTTATGGGGAAATGAAACAAATGTACGTGAGGAGTGTCTATCATTCATTCATCCAACAATTACTGAACACAGTTATGTACCAAGCATTATTAGGTTAGTTAGGTGAAGTAAAAAATATTTAAAATTAATAAAACAGCTTCTGCCTTCTAGGAGCTAATAATCTAAAAAGAAAGGTTGACATGAATACTTGTAGATAGTATAGAAGAGTGGAGAGTATGCCAGGAAGGAGAGTAAGAAGAATCTTAAAACACTTGGCTTTGGATATTGAAATGTAATATAGGAGTAAATGGGTTTAGGATGGGCTACAGTTTTCCAGAACACTAATCTGGTAAATCTAGAGACAGGAGATGATGCAGGTCATTCCGTGGCTAAACATTACATATTATAGTTCTCCTGCAGAGATTCACTACAAACATCAGCAAATAAGCAGCTCTAAGAAGTTCACTGCTAAAAATAAAAACACAAAACTATTCAACCTGCATTCCCTGTTTTAATTAATCATGGATCCCTTTTAATAGCATAGCATCTATAAAAAATCTTGGGAACAAATTTGGGGAAAACATGTTGCATGACCCTCAATGGCACTAAATAGCCATGAGCACTCAAGAAGATGAATGCAAAGCGGGAGAATGCCTTTGTGTCTGGATTCTTTTGCATTGCTTTCATTAGTTGCATAACATTTCAATAGCTACTTGACAAAAGTAAGCAAATAGAGATCTGTCATACAAGATCATGCAAGAAGAGAAACACAAACCTACAATGACTCCTGAATTCTTATTTTGATCACAAATGTTTATGATCTGAAATGTTTAACGCTTCCTAGAGATAAAATTTAAGAGAGGTGTGGATGCTGGGGCAAGACAGGCCGTGGGTCTTGGCTCAGTGTCTGTGCAAACATGTAACTGTCAACTATTGGACCACTCCTAGTGTGATGGAGAAAAGCTATGCTATTTAATAGAAACTCAAGAAATTGTAATAGCCAAGCCTATCTAACTAAAGACTCATTCATACCAATTGGTCCTATTTTTCACATTGTGTCAAGGGGCCTGGACTCTATCACAACCACATTTACTGTATCTTAGTTGGTAGAGTCTCATAGTGAACCTCTGTTGACTTCACGGACACTGATTTGAAATGTTCAGGTACCACAACACTATAATGAGGTCACAGGTAAGTAAAACCTCATGAGCATCAAAGAATCATTATTTAGCCACAAAATTCTAATTTTGACACTGCATTTGTTTGCTCAATGAGCTAGTGAAAGAAACTATGAATTAGAGAGAAATTTCTTTTCTGAAAGATCCTACAGAAGAAGACCAACTGCTAAAATCAATCAGATTCTTCACTGGTTTTAGGACAAATGATACCAGGTGAATGCTTCCATTGATTTTTCCCTTCCTCTGGCCTTTGTCTGGTCCCCTTCAATGATGCTGGAAAATAACTGTTTCTTACAACAAATATAGTCAACTCACAATTTCCTGTGTATACCTTATTTAGAAGATGGATGAATTGCTGCATATCCTATACTCGGCTGGTTTTATTCTCTCACGACATTCATTTGCATCTCCTTGTATGTGCATGAAAAATGCAAAACAATTTAATTAGTCTAAGATGAAACAAAGAAGCTGTCTCAAAATACAACATGTAGATTGAAATGATTATTTTAAGACTCATGCCACAGATCCCTTTCCAGTGGCACGCTGGAGTTGACTAGAATATTTCTTGCAAGGTGGTATTTTTTTGTGGCGGGGTGGAGTGGAAATGGGTGCTGCACTGTCAGAAAACCTGCAAATGCCCAATTTCTACTTCTTATCACGTGTGTGACCTCAGATCACTTAACAGCGCATTCTCAAATGAAAGGGTAGGTAATAACCAAAGTTTCTGCTAGTTCTAAACATTCTTATATACCTTCATTATGTCAAATACAACATCACTGTGGGGAGTTGTTTAAAAATGCTTAATGGTTAACTTACAAAAAGCTATCAATTTCTCTAACTTAATCATTCATATCCCTGTTTGCGAAGCTTCTTCAAAACTGTTAGCACACAACTATTACAGTCCTAGCCTATTATCTTTGCAGATTCTAGACCATGGGGCAAATTACTGCATGACTACATTCAGTATACTGAGTGTATTCTGTACACTCAGTATACTGAATGTAGTCATGCAGCTTTTAGACACATTTTTAATATATTGAGTTATGACTTTTAAGATCCATTGTACAAACCTGTGACTGTCATTTAAAGGTGGCTCTTAAAACACAGTCCAAGAAAACATTGAAGGGAAATCATCTCAGAGGCTGGCTGAAAATGCAGATTCTTGGACGCCAGGATCCACTTTAACACATACTCTGGCAATTCTTATACAAAGTTTAAAAAGTACTAGCTGAAGGAAAGATTTCAATATTAACTAGAAATTATTTTCGAAAACTATTTTAAAAACAGGGCACAGCTCTATATATTAATTTGGGAGGGATTATTTATTAAATTCACCAAATCTGAGGTCTTAAAAGTCACATAAAATATTGCAGCTTAAGAATTTTCCAGACAAATCTCTCCCTAGCTATAGTAAGCAGCATGACACTGTAATTAAGTTAAGTACATTCTTTAAAAATACACTCAAATCCTTAAGCTAAATGCATTAAAGATGGAAATAAGCAATTCACATTTTTATTTCCCGGGATTAGGCCAAGATGACTTTTATGTTTCTGAAGCAGTCCACAAAGCCAAGATTGAGGTTTCAGAGGAAGGCACCGAGGCATCAACAGCCGCAGGTATGTTCAGAAAGGGGGCAGCAGCACTCAGTCACACTGCTTGCCCTTATCTGCCTTAGTCACATTTATCCAGTTCAATCTTCACATTTCTAAACCTTCCCACTGAAAAACCCCAAGTCCAGATGTGGCATAGCATTTAAAAAAAAAAAAAAGAAATGTTAATACAGAGCAAGGGTTTGAAAAATGATGGGAGAAGAGAAATCCATTTTGAAAAGGATTTGTCCCATCATCCCCATCAATAAGGACTGAAGTCATTCTGAAAATTACCTTTAGTAAGGAATTTATTCCATGGAGTACTTTGAAAATGGGACACAGGATTGGCTAAATGTCTTCTTAATTTTCCCATTAATTTCCCTTAATTTTCTGACATCATCTTAATTTGCCCATTTGTACCCCCAGCATAATGAAATGTTATCATTAGGATGTTTTTATTTCTTCAAAAATCAAGGGATATAACTGACTTCATATCCAATTTTCAGTGACTTTCCTCAAATGAATAGAAAATGCAATGGGATTCTTCTATTCTTTCTCTCTCCTGCAGCTCTGTTGTTACTGAAAAGGTCTCGGATTCCTTTTTTTAAAGCAGATCGGCCATTCTTCTTTTTCCTGAGAGAACCCGACACAGGTAGGGCAGTATTTTTTGACAGAATTCAGATAAATATATATCGGCATCTCTCTAGCAACAAGCGCCCATTTGTCCGCTGTGGCCTAGAACAAGCATTCTTTCTAGCTAGTTTCTATGGTTTCACAATCTTCCCAGTTTCTTGTCGCGTATCCTGAGAAAGGGGAGTGTTCCATACTACAAACGGAAATTAATATCCTCCATGTTGTTTTTTACTTCTCCTTCAGCTCATTTTTAGTTGACGTGGGTTTTTTAAAAATTCAGGCTTCTGCTTCTGGGGAGACTTAGAAAGATCATCAAAGTAAAATAAATGTAAATCTTGATTTTTCCCCCAGTTGTTGCCTCGCTTTCTCATCTCTGTAGGACAAAATAGTTCCTTCAGGGGACTAGCATCTCCAAGTAGCCTTCTGACTCAGCAACCCCAGTATTCTAGTGAATGCTAGTTTTTGTTCATCTTTCTCATGCTTGCTGAAATGCCACAAAAATCAAGTGTTTGCCCCAGTACTTCTAAGTCCCACTATACAATCTTGTCTTAAGCCAAAGATGGTATGGTACCGGCAAAGCCTTAGCACATCAGAAGGACAAGCAGAGGTCCTTTCAGCTTCAACAATGAACAAAGTACTCAAATTATTCCTCTCAATGTTCCCCCTCCCCCGACAATTATTTATCAGCCTGGGAAGGAAAAGAGATTCTCAGTAAAGAGTTGTTGGCAAGTTAAAACAATGTGTTAAAAAGAAATAGGATGGAACAAGACTAACAAAATCAAGCAAAAGTGGATCTACTTTAACTAAACATCAGGCATTATTTTTATTTATGGAGAGAAAAAAAGTCAAAAGTTAGAATGAGAATTACGCATAGGTTTTACACAAATTGTTAAGGAAATACTGTCAACATCATTTTATCTGAGAATCATTTGCATACTGCTGTAACTTGTGCTAGAAATCAAAGGAACACTTTTGTGACAAAAAGGATGAAGATAATCATTCACTAGGAAATAATCTATTTGGGGAGAAAAAGTCCATCAACAGAATATAATCCTCCTAGGATTTCACCATGATCATTCCAACCCCATATTTATTAGATGAAATTGTCTCATCACTCAGAACAGGCAACAGAGAGCCCTCTCTTAGAAAGGATACATGTCAAAAAAAAAATGAAAGATGAAAAAAATGACAGGTTCTACTTCCTCAAGAAACAGAGACAGGGCTAAACGTGAACAGAAAGATCATTGTCAAAAGCTGATCGCCAATAAAAGTTGATGACAGTTAAAAGAGAACAATTTCTCTTGGAATTCAACTGCATAAAAATGATGTAAAACCTTTGAACTAGTAAAGGACACACCACTATTTCAATGATAGGAGTTTTCAGATCTGCCTCAATAAACAATGAAAATAAAAGCCTAATCCAAAACCAATTCCATAATCCGTCGCACATCTACATATAGTCCTTGTGAGTTTATTTACTCTTTCTGGGAGGTATCTGCCCACATGATTCAAGGCAAAGTGACTATTCTTCTGGTGAGAGGGGGTATTAAAGAGATAGGAATCAGTCTCAATCTTCAGTACACCAAACTGATAAATCTTACTCATTAGAGCAAATAATGAATCCATTGACAATGGGACACATATGGGAACATTAAGAAGAATGATCTTAATCTCAAGATTAAACTGTTGGAGAATATCCTTTGTCCAGCCTAAAGCCAACTGGTGATCTACAGGGCCTAAGAGGCATGATATTCCCCTGAAATATACTCCCTCCCTCCCCTTTGCTTGCAATTCTATAGTAGTTTACTAATTTAACTAATATGCCCCGTTTCTTAAAATTTAAAAAACCTTCAAGATGGGATATTAAGCTTGAGTTTCTTGAATGGCTTCAAATCTTGTGACTAGGTTTTGGATGAGGCAGGCTATACAGTATGATGGCAGAGAGATTAAGGACAGAAAGAGGAGACTGAAGAAACTTTCTCTTCCCAACTCCCTCTAGGGTTCATCCCAAAAAATGTATTAAGGTGAAGGGTTTAGAGGATTATTACTTCATGAGCAATCTCTAAAATGGAAATAAGAACTTCCTGATAAGGAAAGCTGCTAAACATTGGGAAAGACTGAATCCCTTTCCTAAATATTCTCAAGTATGAACTTTTATCTGAATGACTTGTAATCCCTTCTATTAATCACAGAATCAAAATATACATAAAGACAATTTAAGACCACACAGTGTATTCTGGATTTTGTGTAGCTCTTGAATTTAGCAGTGACTGCAGGTAATCACCTTAACAATTCCATCTATTAAATGATATCCTGCTTTAAAGGTATTTGTAGAGGTAAAAAAGGTTTAAAGAATTGCATATGAAAATACTATGTAACGTTACATTAAATGCCTCTTTTTCTTGACAGGATTTGTCTTCAGCATTGGGAGAGTTTCAAATCCCCTAAATTAAGAGATCTCAAGCATATTCTCCACTTTCATCTATGCTTTTCTTCATAAAAAGTTACAACTGCATTCTGCTATACCCTTGAAATTTTAAAAATGTTCTGCTAAAGTGTAAAAAGATAAGGGTATGTGATTTTCAAATATTATGAAACTAAAATTCCATCAATTTTACTATAATTTTATAAATTTATTTTGCCCTCTTTTAATCTAAATGCATTTTAACCTTCCTTTCTATTGGTTACCCCAAAAGCACTACAAGGCACAGCAGTGATCTATGAAAGGTGAATGAGTGAGTCTGGTCATAGGGTCACGTCCTCAGTGAAGACACGTGAGGTCATGTTGGACTGAGAGTGGACAGTGAACAGTGTTGGTTTTTCCTTATCTTGGGTAATTCAGGGGGAATGCACAATGAGCAAAGTCATCTGAAATGTTTGCTTTCCGTTTAGCCTCTAAACAAAATGGAGAGTTTATATGTAAGAATAGCAGAGGAGAACAAAGAGATCCTCTTTGACCCCCCAATTTGTTGTGGGACTTTTGTAAGCATGGCATCAAGCTGCTAAAGACTAGACATTTCAGAGTATGTGATGTACCTCCAACTTACAACTCCCTAACTAACAGCTTCAACTTAGTGCCATTCATAATCCTAGTGAGAAAGGAAAAAGGTGTTGGGACTAAAGAAACCAATATTAAAGATGTCTGCTTTTAAACAGCTTTTAAAGTGTCTGCCTATTTGCCCCAGATACCGTCATTTCTATTATCTAGGCAGAAATGGGAGTATGTTGGTGTGGCCAACAAAATCTAAGAACACAGAGTAAAAAGACAATGCAGGTTATGTAACAGGTAATTACAGTTAGCTTTAACAAATATGAACTTCAAGTGGTGTATTTTTCCAATGCTTAAAAAGCAAGGCCTTTAAAATTCCATTATCCTTAAGATGGTTTTAAATGATTACTTTAAATGTGATTATTTCCTAAACCACACAAGAGTAAAATAGAGCATTTATTGATGGAATAACAAAAGTGCTTTTCTTAAATATTCTTCAAAATACATTTGTACAACTTACAATAATATATCCAAAATAACTGTATATACAAAACATTACCTAGTTTTAATGTATGTGCTTTTTTCCCCAAAAATTACAAAGTAACTTCTTTTTTATTTTTTTTTGGCAAAGTTCAACCTTAACAGAGGTGACAATTTTAAAGGTTGGTTTAAGAAAATAGAACCTGAGGGAAATTGACACGCAAGAGTCAATGACAAGCAAGAGATTTGGAGGAATATTTTTAGTTTGTTAAATAAAAATGTGTTTTAGAGTGATATTTTTCACATTACAAAAATAAACCAAAATGAAGAAAAGGTCACTGTAAAATGATGGAAAAAGGATCTGTAGACTTGCTCTTAGTATTTCAAATAGCCAACAATGCATGTCAAAAAATGAATGCAAGATCACAACAGTCTTGTATTTACTTTGTATTTGGAGAAGATAGTGAAACAAGTGGCCACATTCTGTTTTCTTTTAATTGCTATTAATATGGTTGATCTGATTGGCTCTTCGATGAATTTCATCCAAGAAGTTCTCCAGTTGTTCTATTAGCATTCGTTTTTTAAACCTGTATAAAAAAAATAAGTAATAGCACTCTCAATTTCTTGTTAATGGATATAGATCAGTATAATTTGTTTTGTTTTGTTTTTAAGACAGGAACTGTCTTGGGAAGATCTTTCAAAGGAAAATGAAAATGGAAAAAAACAACTTAATGATATATAAAATTCACTTGAAGATAAACAAATTATTTTATCAGTGCAGAACTACAGTTTGTTCCTGAAACAAATAATCTAGGCCCAGGTATAATGGAAGCAGGTTATTTGTTCTACATCCAAAAAGAGAAACAAAAAAACCCTAACATTTACAAGGGTTATAAATATTCCAACAAAATTTGGACTCCCAAAGCAATGACTCCCATATCTTCTGATGCTCTTTAAAGTTGAATGTCTTGAAAGGAATGTGAAAAAAGTATGAGTATAACCCCCCACAAAACCAAAGAAGAAAGGAATAGTTGGGTGGTAACATTAAAAAACCCTTGGGTTCCACTATTAAATTTGAGAGCTAGCAAATCAAGGATAATTAGGTATCTGTGGCTACAGGATATAGCAAACATTTAACATTCAAGGGGCAATTTGAAATTTTTTTCACTAATACAGTAGACTAAAATTGCATTTGCCCATATAAGTACTAATACTGCTGCTGCTCCCTGTCCAATCTATACGCACTTCCTTTCTATTTGTAAATTCATATGCATAGCCACCATAATATTACCAATCTCCCTAAAAGGGGGCAGAAGTAGAGGGCAAGCACCAGGAATGAAGCTAGATCCATGATGAAGTCTGAGTTGATAAAATGTTACATAAAGAAAAGAATAGGTTAAATATTCAAAATAAATAACATGAAAAGTTATGTCCTTATCTTGAACCTTCAAAGTGGCCTATGCTCTAGCCACTCCAAAAAAAGAAAAAAATTAACTGCTCTATCTAAAAATACCTTTATGTGTACCATGGAAGAATCTGGGCAACCATTAAAGGGTGGGTATATTTAGAAGGTCAGATAACACTAAGTTTTCTTAAAATACTAAAGAAGTATTAAAAGAAAAATAAATGTTTTTTGTACTCCCTAAACTCACAACTACGATTTCCAGTTAATTGCACTTTATAGTTACCATTTATAATCTTGATCCACATTCTTTGTATTAAAGTACATAATCCTGGGCTACTGAAGCAATCAGAATAAGGCCCATTTGTCCAACTCTGCTCCCCTTAATTACACATTTTCCCATGTACAAATGAACTGCATCCAAATATTGTCTTTCAAGGTTATTTCTAATCACTGATTAATATCAACTATAATCCAAATGTGCAAAGGAGAAAATTTAAAGGCTAAAAAATACAAAGACCCCAAAAAGTCAGAGTAGGATAAATGAGAATTATGCAAGTATCTGTAATCTATAGGGAGAAAAGGTCCAAAATTGGCAAAGAATTTTGTGGCTGTGTTTAGTTTACTGAACTTCTTTCAATAAACTAAAAAAGGAATTTTTAGTTTATTGAACTTCTTTCAATAAAGTAAAAAAGAAGAAGAACTTCTATACACATGGGTGTGTCATATATATGCATAATACCACAAGTACAGAATAGGTATTATTAAAATATTGACTGTATGCTGGGGACTCATTTCATAATCATTTCAAAATGTGCAATAAATTCTTTACCTTGATGCTTCTTTAATGACATTTTGTAAAAATATTAGTCTTGTTTGTAAACTGCCTTGCACATGCTTCAGTAACGTGAAGATTCTTTCATATTCTTAAAATGAGAAGCAAAAAGAAAAATTTAAGTGGCTTTTCTACACACTCTTATTCAATATTTTTCTACTGCAGTTTCTATATCAAAATATACTACACAAAACCAAGACATTCCACATAAAATTTTCACCACTAAAAATCTTATAATACATATATTTCCATCATATATCAGCAAAGATAAAATAACTTGTTAAGCTGTGTTCTTGGTAAAAGTTCCCATGAAGATATCAAATGCAAAGCTTAGAAAAATAAGTGAAGAGCTTCCTGATAGTGCCACTGAAAAAGAAGCAAAGTGCCTCCATCCTTGTAATTCAAATTCTAAACTACAGTTCCATGGTAGGGAGGGGCAAATGGAGGGGTGGGAGAAACAGGTAAAAGTGCTATTTCAGTTTCAAATTTTCAAAATTTCAAAAACTGCCAAGGACTATAAGCAAGGGTTGTCTTACCCACTTCTGAACCACCCGTGGGTCACTGTATCATCATAGCAGGTGATCTGTCAACATCTTTTGAATGAATGCCAATAATATTGAAATTTTATCCCACAAAGTTCTTTAGTATTCATGTAACAGACAGCTTTTATAACTTCTGGGTTTTTTTGCTTAAACATATCCCTGGCCACTCTCATAGTTTAAACCTTAAAGGCAGTAGTAGATACTATGCCAGGAACTTCACAGACCTGAAGTCATCTAATATTCACTCCATCTTTTGGGGTTTGCTGTTACATTTAATTGCAGCTGCTATGTAGAAAAATACTCAGGACTCCAGGTCCCTGTCATGGTAGGAACTGTGTGCAATTTATCTGTGTGTTCTTTAAGCTCTGCTCTCAGTCCCTCCTGCTTACCGTATCTACACCATAACACTTTGGATATAGCAAATATTTAGTGTTTGTAGGCTGAATAAAGAACCAAATCTTTTATATATCTGTATCTCATACGTTGTTCGTCACTGATCTAGAATCAATCTATGTTTTTAGTTAATCTGACTCTTCTCTGAGCACAAACAGAAATCAAATATAAGGTTTGCCTCTAATTATACATACTTCTTCCTGGCTTTCGGATCTCTTTCATTATTTGTGCTTTTAGTTCAGTGTTGACCTCTTCATGGCTTCTGCAATGCATCAATTTCTTTCCTTTGTTGAGTGAAGATGCTGGTATATTCTCTTCAGGACACTGTTCTTTATCTCTTGGTTCCTCATGATTTTCTAAAAATCCACCAACAGTGAGGTCATTAGTTCCTAAATGGTCATGACCAAGAGCCTCTGTATGATTGGTTGGTCGTTCCAGTAAATTGGCTGGAGAAGAAGGTGAAAATTCAGCATCCATAGCATTTGGTGTAATATCTGATGAAAGTTGGTCTGCAACATGATTTTCAACCACATCATCTATTGTCGAATCATTAGTGGCCTCTGAAACTAAAAACAAAGATAAGAAAAAAAAAAATGATGTGAGCCAATTGCAAAGAACACAGTAAAATAAGCTACAAATAATATTACGACAAATCACAACTAGTCTCCTTGATGGATGCAAATTAACAAATACTACATGTTCTTAATAAGCTCTGCCAAAGAGATGGCGGATTTCAACATGAAACATTTACGGTAGTTACAAATTCTGTACAACTTTTGCCCTTAGGAAAAAAAAATAAAAGACAATTTCAAGCCAACTTTTAGTTTTCTGCTTTATTCTATGGCGATTTTACTGAACAAGTAGATTTCTAATGCTTTAGAGAAATATACAGAGAGCCTTAGCTCATTCCAACCGACCTCTGCCTTATACACATACTATTATTCTGAGGCAAAAGTAAACACAGGAAGTCCAAACTGTTCAATACTCTGCAGGGAACACACCACCAAACAGGTCACTTTACAGTACACTCTTCTTATAACCACCCATCCAGTCTCTGTTACTCGAGCAACACAGAACAGCCTGGTGCCCAAAGCAGCCCATCAGATTACTAGACTTAAAAAGCTTGCAAATTCTGCTCCCCCCTCCAGAAAGCTGCTGAATTAGAAGTTCTCTGACTACTTACCAAATTTCCAGGACACTAGCTAAAGTCACCTCTACTTCCCTCATTTACTGTCCAAAGATAAACTCATTCCCACAAAAATCCCTTAAGACTTCTGACTTCCTCTCTAAATCCTCTCCCATGATTTGCATATTTTCCTGAATATTCTCTACAACTCCTGCTTTAACCGAGACCTAGCTCTCTGGCCAAGACACTGCTCTTCTTTTCAGACCTGAAGTAGAAATTACTTTCTCTCAAATACTCTCCACAGACTTAAAATAAGGATGTGGAGTCACCTACTCCTTCACCTTCTAGTGCCACTTCAAGATCCTTTCTCCACGCACTCTTAATAACACTCTGGCTCTTTCGAGGCTCAACTATGCCACTCTGCTCATCCTCTCTCTCCTTATCACTAGCTTCATTGACCTCCAAGGCACACCTCTGTGGTCAACTTGGTTCAGACTTCCTTCTACCCCCCTGTCCCTTGGGCATTCTCCTAGGTCATTACTACACAAAGTATGGCCTAATACAAGCAGTATTAGCACCAGAGAGTTTATTAGAAATGTTCATCTTGAGCCCCACTCTAAACAAGGAATTTGAATATGCAGTTTAACTAGATCCCCCTGGTGATTCAATTACACACTAAAGTTTGGGAAGTACTACAATATATGACTTCAGTGTCTATGCAGATCACCTGCCAAGGACATGGCCTCTCAATTCTTTAATTTCTCATCTCATTTGCCTCACAAATCAATGGATAGAGGAGTATATGCCATCTCTTTGCAGGACTCCTGCTGTTTTTCTGTAACTCAGACAGACTCTTACTCCAACTACTCCTCCACTTTCTCCCTCCTATTCATCAGATCCTACCTTCTAAATGTCTTTTTCTTATCTATTCAACTTACAACTTATACCCCATAATGTATTACTTTTTATCAGCATCCTAAATTCTCTCATTCTGTTGTCCTCCCATGATACCTGCCAGGCAAAACTCCAAACCTGATGCCTCTATCTGCTTGTCCTAGACCTGCATTTGGAATGATGAGTACCACTGGAGAAATACGATCCAGCTCTGCAGAGTGATCACCACATCCAGCCAAGTGTCCCTGGATTTTAGCACTACCTAGCAGTCTTATTACAACCTTTTCTCCCTCTCCCACAAAAGACCATTCTAACCTTCTCCACTCTCTTAAGATCTCTGACTTTCCCAATCTCTCCTTTCCTCTCCATAGTATATGTCACCTTCAACTTCACAGAGAAAAGAAAAGGAGAGCCATGAAATAGGAACTTCTCTACTTCCCACTTGTGCCCACACTCATCTGCTTCAGTGGAAGCAACATTCTTTCATCTGGGCTTTGGACCATTCCCTTCTGCCTTCCCAATGATTTTGTGCCATTTCTCTCGTCTTCATTTTCAACCCCTACCTCCTCGTTCCATCATACCAGCATTTAAACAAGCTCAACTCTGTCATCTTTAAGACAAAGCAAAGTCACCATTTTTAACCCCATGACTTCTTCCAGCTATCATTCTTTTCCCATCTCCCCCATGCTGCTAAACTTCTTTGTTTTTTTGCAACTATATATACATAAAAATTTTATTTATTTTTTTATGTTATGTTAGTCACCATACAGTACATCATTAGTTTCTGATGTAGTGTTCCATGATTCATTATTTGCGTATGACACCCAGTGCTCATTACAACACCTGCCCTCCTTAACACTCATCACCAGCCTAACCCATCCCCCAATTCCTCTCCCTTCTGAAACCCTCAGATTGTTTCCTGGAGTCTCTAGTTTCTCATGGTTCGTCTCTCCCTCTGATTCCTTCCCTTCAGTTTCCCCTTCCTTCTCCTAATGTCATATAATGTCACTGATCTACAATCAGATGGTTTCATCTGATTCATCTCATATGTGGAATATAAGGAACATATGAGTGAAACCATACGAGAACTTTATTTCTTTGACTTATTTCACTTAGCATAATCCCCTCCATGCTGAGGCACATGGTGGGTATTCATCCTTTCTGATGGCTGAGTAATATTCCATTGTATATATGAACCATATCTTCTTTATCCATTCATCTGTTGAAGGGCATCTGGCTCCTTTCACAGTTTGGCTATTGTGGACATTGCTACTATGAACACTGGGGTGCATATTCCCCTTCTTTTCACTACATCTGTATCTTTGGGGTAAATACCCAGTTGTGCTATTGCTGGGTCTTGGGTAGCTCTATTTCACAACTTTTTGAGGAACCTCCATACTGTTTTCCAGAGTGGCTGCACCAACTTGCATTCCCACCAACAGTGTTAAGAGGATTCCCTTTCTCTGTATCCTCACCAACAACATTTGTTGTTTCCTGTCTTGTTAATCTTTGCCATGCTAACTGGTGGTATCTCAATGTGATTTTGATTTGCATTTCCCTGATGGCTAATGATGAACATTTTTTCATGTGTCTGTTAGCCATTTGTATGTCTTCTTTGGAGAAGTGTCTGTTCGTATCTTCTGCCCATTTGTTGACTCAACTGTTTTTTGGATGTTGAGTTTGAGAATTCTTTATAGATCTTGGATACCAGTCCTTTATTTGTAATGTCATTTGCAAATATCTTCTCCCATTCTGTGGGTTGCCTCTTAGTTTTGTTGACTGTTTCCTTTGCTGTGCAGAAGTTTTTTATCTTGATAAAGTCCCAAAAGTTCATTTTTGCTTTTGTTTCCCTTGCCCTTGGAGACATGTCATGAAAGAAGTTGCTGTGGCCGATGCCAAAGAGGTTACTGCCTTTATTCTCCTCTAGGGTTTTGATAGATTCCTCCCTCACATTGAGATCTTTCATCCATTTAGAGTTTATCTTTGTATATGGTGTTAAGAGAATGGTCAAGTTTCCTTCTTCTATATATATAGCTGTCCAATTTTCCCCAGAGCTAAACTTCTTAAATGGGTTGTCTTACATTCATTGTCTCCATTTTCTCATCTTTCATTCCTCAAACCACTTTGTCAGTGTTTTGTCCCCTTTACTCCATCAGAATTGCTCTTGCTAAGGTGGCCAAAGGCCATCAGAACCTTTCCAATCCTCTGGACCAATCCATGTAAGTATTTGAGACTGCTAACCACTCAATTCTCTTTCCCTTTAGCTTTCATGATGCCAAATTCTTCTCATCTCCTATTTCTTGGATTCTTCCTTCTTAATCTCCTTTTTTGAACCTTATATCTCTTAACTTTGGCACTTTCAAAGTTCTGCTCTAGGCTGCTGCTTCTCATTGTTTCCCTTGGTGTGATTTAATTCACTCCAAGGAGGTTAAGACTGCCTCCTGCACCTCTCTCTTTTTCCCTGTCTCTTCTTCCGAGGTCTAAACTAAAATACCCATCTTCTACCTAAGGATCTCCACATGGCTATTTAGTGGGTGCCTCTAAACTCACTCATCCTCTCTCCTTCCATTCCACTCTTTCATCCTTATCTACCCAGCATCTCTTAACTCCTCTCTTGCCCTGGCTCCAATACCTGGTCCGTCATCACAAAGTCTTTACTGGTACATCCAAATATTTCTCAAATACATGTTCTTCTTGAAACTCCACTGCCAAGTCATTAGCTCTTCCCTGGGTTTCCTAACTAGTTTCTGTTTATCCATAATAATTATTTAACAACATCAAATATCCTATCAATGTCCCTAATCTAATTACCTTACACATTTTCTATTTGTATGGAAACTTTGATTTTATTTGTTTCAGGGTCCAAATCAGGCCCTGTACATTGTAATTAGTTTATATGTCTTCTAACTACCATTTACACTGTAAGATCCTTCTGTAACCTCTCTTTTTTCTATGCATTTTTTTCTGGAAACATACAGACCCCATATTCTTTGTCCTATAGTTTTCCACAATCCGGATTATGCTAATTATATCCCTGTTTTGTCATCTGTTTCTCTATCCTTTGTATTTTCTATAAATTGGTAGTTAGATCTAGAGGCTTGATCAGATTAATAAGGTTCAGTGTCTTTCTCCTTTTTTTTTTTTTTTTGGTAAGAGTACTTCAAAAGTAGTACTGTATAATTCCATCAGGAGGTATAGAATATTTGGTTTCTCTCCAGTTAAGATGTTATAAACTACAAACGATCACTACCAATAATTAATGCAATCATTAATTCACTAAGGGTTCCCCTAAATCTACTCTTGTTCTTCCCTAACAATATTTCACACAGTACAGTTGGCCTGGTCTTTATAAAATGCTAATCAGTACAGGTCACTAGCTCTTCAAAACCTTTCAAAGATTCTCATTGTCCTTAAAGTCTACAATCTTTACAATGGCTTCCAAGGCCCCCCATGTTCTGGCCTCAGCCTATCTTTAATTTCTTACCTTATCCCATTCCCAATACCTTTGCTATACTAAGATTTTTTCAGTTCCCTTAATCCCTTCTCTTTAGTGTATACGTTTGCACAAATTCTTCTTACACTACTACTGTAGCATATAGTAGCACGTAGCAAAACTGCTTAGCACTACTACTAAATGCACAGCTTTTGCGAAACAATTCCCATTCACCCTTCAAATGTTGGCTTAAACACAACTTCTTCAGTAAAGGGTCTTGACCCCACAAACTAAGATAAATCCTTTTACCATATGCTTCCAAAACATATCTGACTTCCCTTTTATAACATGCATCACACTTCTAATGAAACATTCAATGACTGTCTTTCCTTACTCATTATCAATGAAGGCAGTGATCACTACTGTCTCATTCACTGCTATACCTCAATGCCTAGCACGGTTTACAAGTGTATATATATATAATTATTAGTGGCTGAATTAACCTGAAACTGAAAACCATCTTTCTGTGGGTATTGATAATCTCCCTTTAATACTGTTATTCTGAAATACTTCAGACTTATAAATGACATTTAGATCATGCTAGCTATAATCAAGCATAATAAATATACGAAATATCCAACAACTATTCTTTAAAAAGACATAAAATGATTACATGCCAATTTAGAAGAAACAAGTATCTTTTCTAGACACTCAATATTTTCAATAATTAAAAAATCTCTTCCCCAAGAAGAGAGAAAAAGCAGCACTAATGTTTTTTGTAAAAACTCTTACTTTTATGAAGAGGAAGGGGTTTAATAAGATCTGGCTGTGCTTGAGTCATAGGTACAGGTGGTCCTTTCCCTCCAATATGATTATTCACAACTGGATTCTGTTGTCTGCCTCTTAGTAGTGGAGACATACAGCGACGTCTTTTAGGGATCCCTTGCATATTTGGTTCTCCAGGTCGTTTATGTTTATTTTGAGGTCCAGCCACAAATTCATCTGCTTCATCTATCATCATACCCTATAACAAAAAAGAATATAATTTCCCTCGGTTTACATACAGTCTTTAAATGGTATAACTAATTCCAATCCCCATTAGAGCAACTATAATTATGTTGATATTTATTAGTCTACCAAGAAAAGTAGCTTACTTTAGTTAAATTAAGAACTGTTAAATCCACAAATGAATTATACAGTGGAACATTTCAAGTTTACCTTTTTATCTAGCTTAAAGGGGTTGCCAAATGTATGCAACCTTCGAGGCTGATCAGGATCAAGTTCTCTTAGTGGAGAAGGTACTTGCTTGAGGTATTCCTGGTAATTCCCCATTTGTGCTATAGGAACACTGTGCACTTGATCTTTTCAAATAGAAGAGAGCAACGAAAGTTAGCCTCACTAAATCAACACTGTTTAATTATCAAATAATATCCTCTTATATATGAATGCTACCTGGTGTTATTCTAGGAAGTATTCCCTTACCATATATGTTAAATTAATGTGTTGTCACTATAAATATTGTGAGAAAAATGAGGTCTTTTTAAAATTTTTAAAATAAAATTTAAAAGAATTGATTTTATCTTCTAAACAAAGCAAAAACATTGCAGTTAACTTGAGTGTGCAAAATAAGCAATATGTGTTAACATTGCCATGAAAAGGCATTCTTCTTCTCTATTCCAATTAAGCAGAATTTAAATATAGGAAAATTTCCAATAAAGATGGATCACACATAACCTTTTTATATAAAGCTATAGGTGGAATGCTTACATCAGAGATGGCCAAGAGTTAAATTCTCATCTGACTTGATTTGTAGTACATGCCATGGATACAGCTGAAGGAACAGGACGTGTACGGACCAACCGAGTCAAACCACCAGATACCAGTGTATCACAAGAAAATGATTTTGTGTGTGTGTTAATGCATGAACAAAAAGTCTTTAAAGAGAAACTAAGCTGCTAACAAAGGTTGTCACCTCCGGGAGAAAGAATCTAGGACAACAATAATGATAGAAAAAAATGTCGAGAATCAGGGATGACTTAGTTCTTATTTCATTTGTTTGAATTTACAAAGAAAATGTAATACTACTATAGTAATTCTTTAAAAGCTAGATTAATATACCATGTTTTTTCAACATAAAGAAAGAAATTCACAAAAGAAATACCATTATTTAAAACCATGATCTAACCTTCATCCTGTCCTTTAAGAAATCTGCGGGTGCTCTTCAAAAGATTAGATCTCATTCTTGTTAAGTGATCCAAAAGATTCCGCCTTGGTATGTCATATGCATTTCTAAATGTCTGCGGTTTCAAATCCTATTGAAAAAGATTCAAAGACAAATTTATTTTTATTTTTAAATATAAAATTAAAAGAGACTAAAGTCTCTAGCCTGCAGTATAGGTTTGGAAATAAGATATACAAGTCTCATTAGTTTTAAAAATATAATATATAATATATAATAAAGAATTACGATGCAATCTTAATGTATTATTTTGGGAACCAGAAGATCAGAAAACTGGTAGTTAAGTTCAATCAAATAAATTTACATCTTTCAAGATTTTGCTATATATTCTGGCTAAGGGAAGTAAATATAAAACGAATTTCCAAGAAACACAGCTTTGATGTATAATTCACATACAATAAATTAACCCATTTTAGGTATACAGTTTGACAAGTGTCAGTAAATTTACAATTGTGAAACCATCACCACAATCCAGTTTAAGAACACTTCCATCACCCCAGAAAAGTTGTTCATGTCCATTTATTGTCAATCAATTTTCCTATCTCTAGGCATCCACTGATCTGCTTCCTGTCACCCTACATTCCATTTTATAAATGGATTTGCTGTATCAAATCTTTTCTATCTGGCTTTTTTAACTAAGGATGATGCTTTGAGATTCATCTATGGTTATTAATGTATAAGTAGTCTCTTCTTTTTTACTGCAGAGTAGTAGTCCATTCTGTGGATATAGTCTATCTTTATCCATTTTCCTGTGGATGAACAGTTTTCTTCTCAGTTTTTGGTGATTATGAATAATGCTGTTATGAACATTTGCATACAAAGCCTTTATATGGACAAATATCTTTACTTCTTCCATGCAGATAGATACCTCTGAGTAGAACTGTTGGTTATATATCAAATATAGCCATTCTAGTGGGTGGGAAGTGGGATCTCATTATAGTTTTAATTTGCATTTCCCTAATGGCCATTAAGATACAGCAACTTTTTACGTGTGTTTGAATTCATGTATCTTATTTGGTGAAGTATCTGCTCAAAGATTTTGCCCACTTTTTATCAGATGCTTATTTTTTTATCACTAAGTTGTAGTTCTTTACATATTTTGCTACAAATACTTTGTTCTATATATACTCTTCTCCCAGGCTGTAGCTTGCCTGTTCATTTTACAAAGTTTCTTTTATAGACAAAAATTTAAATTTTAATGAACTTTATCAAGTTTTTTTGTGTGCTTTTTGTGCTGTATTTGAGAAATCTTCGATGACTCCTGACCCAATGTCATAAAGATTTTCTCCTTTTTTCTTCTAGAAGTTTATAGTTTTAGTTCTTACATTTAAGACCATAAGCACTTCAAGTAATATGAGATAATGGTCAAGTTTACTATTTTGAATATGGGTATCCAACTGTTCCAGCACTATGTCTGAAGAGATTATCTTCTTACCCACTGAATTGTTTTGGCACCTCTGTTAAAAATTAATTGACTACATGTGTGAGTATCTACTTCTAGACTCTCTTCTGTTCTACTGATCTATATGTTTACCCATATACCAACAATACAACATGCTGATGATTACTACAACTTTACAGTAAGTTTCAAAATTAGACTGTACAAGTATTCTAAATTCATTATTTTGCAAAACTGTTTTAAGCTATTCTAGGAGCTTTAAAATTTCCATATAAATTTTAGATCAGTTTATCTCTTTCTACCAAAAAGGCTACTGGGATGAAGATCTTTTTAATAATGAATATTCATGGAGCATTTTAGGACCATGCTATGTACCCAAGGTCATCAGTATAAGTACCAAACTTTAGCGAACTGTAAGACTAGCTAAGTAACTTCGGGCAATCTTTAAGCCTCTGTTTTCTTTCTTGCCTTTTTTTTTTTCCTTAAGTAATCTTTATACTCAAAATGGGGCAGGCTCTACCAACTGAGTGAGCCAGGCACCCCATTTGTTTTCTCATCTATAAAATGAATGGGTTGGTTTACTCATCAGTCCACCTATTCATCCATTCAGCATGCACAATGTTTTAATTCTAAAACTCTATGATTCAAAAATAGTATTAATGATCATTATTCTTCAGAGGTATAGAAGTACTTCTGAAGTTTGGACAAACTAAGTTATCAATTAATGGAAAATCTGATTTATTTAACAATACCACAGAATATAACTAGAGCAGTGCTAAAAATTCACATAACTATTACCTTGTTGAGCAAAGCAACTTGGAAGCCAGTGTATTCTTTCATATTAAGGTCTAGCAGTCTGTGAGGAACATCCTCTGAAATCCCCTGGAGCAACTGTTGAAAATCTTTCCTATAAGCCATTGATAAGCCATGTGATCGGCTTCGGACTTTAATTCCAGTTTCCTGTACTACTTTTTTGCCTACAGATCCGATGACTCGATCAGATTCTATTTTGGCCTAAAGTAAAAATAGTAATAAGATTTAGTTTTGACATAATCTAAATTAGTAAATTAAATACTAGTAGTTTTGGTCTTCTATAAATTAAGTATTTATGTTATAAAAAGTATGTATGTAATTGCAAACTCAAGTAGCATAGGTCATGTCAAGTTCTTGGTAAACTAAAGAGAGTTTAAATAAAAATGTCTTATACAGTTTTAAATCATAACAATTATAACCTTTCGGAGAAGGGCAAACAAAAACAACTTCAATTTATTTTTATGTACTAGTACCCACTACATTTAAACCATGAAATGTATGTGAACCCTAAATAAAAATATGGATTTCCAATTCAGAGGTCATATAAAATCAGAAAAAATAACTCATCAGTATTTATTTAAAGACACTATTATTAGCACATAACTAAATGTTCATAGGTATAACAAAAATGATGTAGCTTTTCACTGGAAAGCAAGTAGCAATATTTTGACTCTATCCAACCTACATCTCCATGAGCAGTTAAAGTACAGGTGGTAGAAGTACTAGAAAAATAATGTATTTTATACGGTTAATATCTTGGCAGTCTAACTGTATACTGCTTGACTGACTACCAGAGTATCTATTAATGTGATTTATATTCAAAATGACTATAAAATACAATGTTTTTTACAAATACTTCAAAAGAAACTTCCATTTTTGAAAGAAAAAGAACTATAGGTTTTAAAACATAAAGCAAAAGAAACTGATTTTTGTCTAAGAAAAACAACTTTCTAACACAAATTTCTCAAAAGAAAACATGAATTTTCAGTGGTAGAAAATCTAGGACCACAATAATAAAGCCATTTCCATAAACTAGAAATTATTATTTCAAATTAACCTTCCAAAACATAGCACACCATGTACTTGAGACTGAATTATGTTAATATATGATGTATGTGGCTTTAAAACATAATATATTAGTACAACCTAATTCCATTAGGGCCGCCTGTTAAGCATCTTAGCCAAAACCATTCAAAATACTTAATGGCTCTATTTCTTAACATTACCTGTTGACTCAATTTTTTGAGGTATGAAATGACACTGTAACTAAGTCCATATTCCATACTGTCTGCTATTAGGTTAGGTGCTCCCATCATTCTAACAGCTTTCTTCAAAGGCTATAGGAAAAGAGAAAACATCACTCAATCCTAAACTTGTCAAAAAGGTTAAGACTACATGTATTATCAGTTTTGAAGATTTCTTCAAAAAAAATTCTTTTTTTTCAATAAGAGAGTAACATAATCATATTTGTATTTTAGTAAAATGTTTGCCAGTGGTACAAAAGGTAGCTTGAAATACTTAAAAAGGATTAGAGGCTACATTTTAACAAAACCTGGGACAGGAAAAGTAAAGTCCTAGACTCCTTAGTATCACTGGAGATACTAAGTTTGGAAGAAATGGGCAGGAGACTCATCACAGAGGGAGATTTGATAGAAACTAAGACGTGAAAAGGCCACAAGAAAAATGGAAGATTTCTACCTTGGGTAACTGTGTGGGTTATGGCTCAACCATTCACTAGCTCTGTGACCCCGGACCAGGTTATATAGCCTCTCTGGGTCTAAAGTTTCTCATTTGAAAAGGACAATAGTATCTACTTCATAGGGTGGTCATGGGATTAAATGAATTAATACATGTAAAGCAACATACAGAAAAATCTGGTACACAGCAGGCATTCAGTAAGTGTTAATCATTATTAGCTGAAATGAAAAAATAGAAACAAGCCCTGAAGGAAAAAAAGTCTAATACTTACTGTGGATGTGGTATAGTAAAATAATTTTCAACTGTAAGGACAGCCTATCACTTTTGCTAAGAAAAATGTCACTAGCAGGACAGTCTAGTATGTGTGAGTGGGATGCAGTCAGAAAAGGATGATAGCCGGGTCGCTTGGGTGGTTCAGTCGTTAAACATCTGTTTTCGGCTCAGGTCATGATCCCAGGGTCCTAGGATGGAGCCCTGCATCAGGCTGCCTGCTTAGCGGGAAACCTGCTTCTGCCTCTCCCACTACCCCCTGCTTGTATTCCCTCTCTCACTATGTCTCTCTCTGTCAAATAAATAAATAAATAAATTTTTAATAAAAAAAGTAATTTTTTTTATTTTAAAATTTAAAAAAAATTTTTTTAATTAAAAAGAAGAAAAAGAAGAGGATGAGAGCCATTCACTGACATCAGAAAGTTTATAAGCACTGGTGTCAAACTGCAATCAAATCCCAGCTCTGATATTTAAAATCCATGTAGCTTTGCCTAAATCCTGCAGGTTGCTATGAAACGTAAATGAGTCAACATATGTAAGAGGAGTTCATATTCCGTGTTCCTTCCTTTTCACTCTTACATAGCAGGCACTATGTGCTAGACACACAACTTATCTCTTACAACTCTAAAATATGATTTTCAAAGCTCAAGAAATTAATGCTTTTAGTAGAGACCATTTAGAAAGATTAGTTACTGTCAAATGCTATAGTATTCCCGCACTAAAAGTAAAATTAATGGTTAAAAGTGCTTTTAACATTGGTCTCCTTAAGAAGTTACTTTTTATACAATAGATAATGCATTTAATAATACATACATTATTGGTCTTACCTACTATGATACATGAGGTGTTAAGTACAGGTGACCTCTGAACCACATGAGGGCTAGAAGTGCCGACCCCACACAATCAAACATCTGTGTACAACTTTTGACTCCCCCAAAACTTAACAATTAATAGCCTGCTATTGCCTGGAAGACTAGTAACATCATTAATTTTTGTATGTAATATGTATTATATATACAATATTCTCACAATAACCTAGGTTTTTCTTGGTAATTTTTTTTTTTTTAGTATTTATAGGCTATATGGTTCATCTGCGACTTTTCCAAATTGCCAAAAATCTCAAAAAAAATCTTCCTTTATATCTATCGGAAAAAAATTCACATATAAGTGAACCCGTGCACTTCAAACCTGTGTTGTTCAAGGGTCAACTGTAATCACAAAGTTATGGTTCTAAAAATGTATGATTCTCTGAAAATATATACTTATCTACCTAAAAACACGTTTCTGGAGACGCAGGGAATAAAGCAACAAAAATTATTCTGTATCCTTAAAGAAAAATAGTTATAAAACTGCAATTTAACAAGAGAATACAATTGGAGCTATTCTAAAAGCTAAACTGCCTGGGATTAAATTCTAGTCTCCCACACATTAGCTATGTAGCCTTGGACAAATTATTTAATCGGTTAGTACCTTTGTTTCCTCATCTGTGAAACAGAAATGAGGATTTCTACCTCATAGGGTTACTATATAAATTAAATGAGGTTAATAGAACATTGTATCAAAAACTAATGAGGTTAATAAATGTAAAATGCTTAGCATAATATCAGGCCTAATGTATGCATTATATATATGTTATCGTGATCATTATCATTGTCATTATTATGCAAATCACTGAAACCTTTCTTTTCCATTACATCTGCATTGGTCATTTGAACACTCAATGTTCACAACATTTGTATATTCTGTACATTCTATAATAGCAACAAGTAAGTTTTAATACCTACAGTAAACCATAACCATAATGTAAAATTTTATAACAAGTTCTATTTTTAACAATAACATTCTTACCCCAAGATAGTAGGGAGGCATTGTCTTCAAATAACTTTCAAACGACTGTCTCCATTTCAATGTTGGTTTTGCTTTATGTACTTTAAACAAGTCATCTATAAATGTATAATGTGAACAAACTATCACCATCAATTGTTTTCACACATGAAAATTAAGTCAAATACATTTCATTTTTAAAGTCCGCTTTCTTGGGGCGCCTGGGTGGCTCAGTTGGTTAAGCCGCTGCCTTCGGCTCAGGTCATGATCCCAGGTTCCTGGGATCGAGTCCCGCATCGGGCTCCTTGCTCGGCAGGGAGCCTGCTTCTCTCTCTGCCTCTGCCTACCTCTCTGCCTGCTTGTGTGTACTCTCTCTCTCTCTCTCTGGCAAACAAATAAAAATCTTAAAAAAAAAAAAATTTAAAGTCCGCTTTCTTATTTGTAAGACAGTAACATCAGACATCAAGTTTTTAACAAAATTAAAAGGGGCACAATTTTTAGTTCTGCCATTTTAAGTAGTAATACCATTTTAAACATAAAAAGATGCCCATCCGGCGCCTGGGTGGCTCAGTGGGTTAAAGCCTCTGCCTTCAGCTCAAGTCATGATCCCAGGGTCCCGGGATCAAGCCCCACATCGGGCTCTCTGCTCAGCAGCGAGCCTGCTTCCCCCCTCTCACTCTGCCTCTCTGCCTACTTGTGATCTCTCTGTGTCAAATAAATAAATAAAATCTTAAAAAAAAAAAGATGCCAATCATGTATTTCATGTAACAATATTTCACGTAACAATAAAGGCAGAATCAGAAAATACACAAGAAAATCTATACACTATCTACACTTAGACATAAAATAGATTTGAGGACCGAAGCAAAGTATGCACAATATTTTCTATAAAATATACCTAATATTTTGACTGTAACTTAAATCTGATGTGGTTCCATGGAGGGAAAGAAGTCTTCTCCAATAGTACTGCTCAAAAATTATAGCCAGAGGGTCCCCAGAAACTAACTTTAGGCTTTTATTACAATGTTTTAGAATAAATTCATTCATTTAGAAAAATATTTGCCAAATGAAAATTAAAGTACAGGTAAATTCTTGGAAAGAAAATACACTCAGATTTATAAATATATGCTTCTACAAAATGTCTTGTTCACCAAATACAAAGCCTGTATTACCAATTCTAACCATGTAAGAAATTAACTTGCAGAAAACTTAGACTATTTAAAATTTAAAACACAGTATCTTCAACAATTTATAGAACCAAAGGTGTTTTGACAATGACTTTTAATTTACCACAGACATACACAGGTTGCTTTAAAACCACCTTGGATAGTAGGGTCAATATTTCAGAGTTAAAAATTCCATTAATTTTCACAAGACATGAGAACTTACAAAGAGATGTTCCCAAACTCTGTTTTGAGGAAAATTTGTATGTATGCTGAGCCACAGAAAACAGAACAAGAATACTTACCTAAGAGAGGAAGAAGGACTGGGTAATTGTAAGGCATCACAAATAAGTTGACACAGTTCAGTGCTGTACTGGCTTTCAAGTAACCAAAGGGATGACCAAGTTCACTATATTTTGCACTATTGCTCACATATACCTGTTAAAAGGGAGTGGTAAAGACAACATATTTAACGACCTTTACAAAATGTTTTATAAATCACTGATTCAATTTAACTTTTTAAAAGAACATTCAACTTTTAAGTCACTATAGTTTTTTGGCTCACCTGCCAACATGTTTGAGGAGATTTCCTTTCCAAGATAAATTGAGTCAGTGGTGAAGGTTCCAACTCGTATTTGTCAAAAGGCAATTTGTCAATAACCATCGGTTCACAGTCCGTACAGGAAAACTTCACTACCGGGTGAGACGTGCGAGGTGGCTGGAGGGGAAAGTCTTATTACTATTCACACAAAATGCAAGAAACAAACTAATTTTCAGTATCCCTCACTATCAGAATTTACTCATTTCCTCGATTTTGCTAGTTAAAGAGTTTACTACTGAAAGCACTATTAAAGCTGAAAGAAAATACTTAAAAATGTAATGCTTAAATTTTACATTCACAAGAAAAAGCCAAAGCATTTTTAAAATGTACACAGAATAAAAATCTTTTTAGATCTTAAAATTTATCAGAAAAGTGCAAAATTTTGGAATTAAGTAAGTAATCATTAATTGTTACATCTAAGAAATAACTAATACAGAAATCTTCCTAAGTTCTCAGTTGTGGCAATTTAATTTCTTGTAATGGAGTAGTAGCTTCCAAATTGATTACATACCTTGTTTAGTAAAAGTTTTTGAATACACAATATATTAGGACATAAATACATTTATTTATAAATTATTTGTAAGTTAATTTATAGGTATATAATAAAATACATAACAAAATAATATTAAAAATAGGAGAAAAAGATAAACATAAATAGAAATTCTAATGTTTTCCTTCGGTTATTTCTGTGGTATATACATACTACTTTGGACAACCTGATCTAAAGATACAAAAAACACAGTAACGTAAGGCGGAGAAAAAAGGCATGTTAATTATTCCCAGCTCTCCCCTCCCAATAGCCTCCTTCCTAAAAATCTCACTGACTGAAGACTGATGAAGGAAATAAGAGCTATGAAGAAATAATTTGAAATTTTGCTGCTAAAAAAGGCTCTTATTACTTCATTACTACCTATACCCTAGTGGCTCTCAAATCCAGTGTTGAGACCAAATCTCCCTCACTTCTTTTATGTTTCAACTGTCTACTAGATAGAACCAGAATCTTCTATAAATCCCTCCAACACGTTATTATGCAATTCATTATTTCTCACCCAAACTACAAAACCTGTTTTAAAAACCTAGGTGTTGGGGCACCTGGGTGGCTCTGTTAAGCATCTGCCTTAGGCTCAGGTCATGATCTCAGAGTCCTGGAATGGAGCCCCGCATCAAGCCCTCTGCTCAGGGAGTCTGCTTCTCCCTCTGCCCTTCACCCTGCTCATTCACGCTCTCTCTCTCTCCCTCTCTCTCTCTCTCAAATAAATAAAATCTTTAAAAATAGAAACAACCTACATGTTATCCTTAATATCTCCTCCTTATCCTCATTATTGAACTGTCACAAAAAGCCAGATAAAATCCCACAGATTCTAAGCTAGTAGGCAGAACACGTAAACTTGGCAGGTGCTCAGTATTTAGTTACTGCCTTCTGTCAATAAATTCTCATCTCTCTAAAAATTTCTATCTTCTATTTCTTAGTACTCTAATTTGTGCCTTCATCATTTCTCAGACTAGACTAGTACAACTGCTTATTTTTAATTAACCTCTCTAATTAGCTCCCTCCAATCAATCCCATAGCCACAAAATATAAATATGATCATGTAATTTCCCTATCTAAAATTATTTGGTAAAAGTAGCAACCAATCACCTAAAAATAGGACCCAGACTCTTTTCTTTAAGTATATACAAAGATCCTTGACGATCTGGTCCCTATCTCTTTCAACCACCACACCATGTATACCCTGGGCTCCAGACATGCCAAACCACTTGCAGTTACCCAAGTAGAACAGCAGCTTTTCATGCCCCTGGTTTTGCGTTATCCCTGGCTGCTCTATTATTTTCTCCCTTCCATATTACAAACAAACAAAGTTTTAAAGTCTGAACTGGCAAGTAAGACATCTAAGAGATTTCCTCCCTGGCACCCTTTCTTGCCCTGTACTCCAAATACATACAGGCAGTAGTTAGAGATCCAAGGGGGAAAATGTGTACTAGCAGGAGAGAATGTCTTCTAGAACTTGGCAAAGAAAATTTTGCATTTATGACTTCATTTAATCCCCCAAACAATCTCATGAGATAGCGGTTATCTCCATTTAACTGATGGGAAATTGAGTGGAGAAGATAGCTGACCAAAACACAGCTAATAACTGGTGGAGCCATGATCTAATAAATTCAGAACCAGTCTCTTAACAAATCACATTTCATTTCAGTATCAATACATCTTATTTGAATACTACTATTTATAAAAACTTCATTTCCCCTCTAATATCCTTCAGTTAACTTTGCCAGTTCTTTCCAATATTGTCTCTTTCTTATGATTCTCTCTTCGATCATCTTAATTCATTCTCTTAAAATCTCTTACATGAATCCTAGCAATAGCTGTCTAGATCACCTGCTTACCATCCAACTCATCTCCTAATTCTGCTGCAGATGAAAACAACCGGATTAAATTTCCTAAAGCAGCACTCTTTTAAAAACGTCTTCACTTATTCTGTGAACCCCACTGCAGTGAGAAAAGTTCAAATCCCCTAACCTTGCATTTAAAGTCATGAGCCAATTGGTTTATGTAATACTTTCAATGTCCCATACACGTTATGATCCACCTATACTCAGCTATTTCTCATTCCTCTAAATACACTTTACTCTTTTTGACTTCCATACTTGTTTTTTTAGGATTTATTTATTTACTTGACAGAGAAACAGAGAGAGAGCACAAGCAGGGAGAGCAGCAGGGAGAGGAAGAAGCAGGTTTCTCACTAAGCAGGAAGCCGTGTGCGGGGCTCGATGCCAGGATCCTGGGACCACCACCCAAGCCAAAAGCTGACACCTAACTGACTGAGCCACCCTGAAGCCCTCATACTCTTTCCTCTCCCAACTGAAATCCCACACTTCAAAATCTAACAATCTGCAATAGACCACTAGACCAATATTAACAGATAATGCTTGTGACACTGGTTTTAGATTTCTTTCTATTAGGACTCAACAAGTACTACACATCCTCCTATAGGTGTTAAAATACAACAGAATGAACAACCAACAAGACAGTATTTCATATAAATAAGGTATCTGTTCTATAAAAGGTGAAAGGGCTCCAGAAAAGAAAGTAAAATGACAAGAAATTAAGAGCTTCTCTATAAAGGCCAGATTTTAAAACTATGATGATTCAATCATAAAAAAAGAAAAGGAATAAAAGAACACTTCTTGGGGCGCCTGGGTGGCTCAGTGGGTTAAGGCCTCCGCCTTCGGCTCAGGTCATGATCCCGGCGTCCTGGGATCGAGCCCCGCTTCGGGCTCTCTGCTCAACGGGGAGCCTGCTTCCTCCTCTCTCTCTGCCTGCCTCTCTGCCTACTTGTGATCTCTGTCAAATAAATAAAAAATCTTAAAAAAAAAAAAAAGAACATTTCTTATAAAGCCTTAATTTCACGTACCACTTCACTAAATCCCTAATAAATAGAGGAAATATGTATAGAATACAAATAAATAAATATTGCCCTGAAGAGTTAATATAGGTTTATAGGTTTCAACTCATGCACTACAGGTGGGAATGCAAACAGGTGCAGCCACTATGGAAAACGGTATGGAGGTTCCTCAAAAAGTTAAAGATAGAACTCCTCTACCATGCAGCAATCACATGGGTATTTATCCAAAGAACACAAAAACACTAATTCTAAGGGATACATGCACTCCTATGTTTACAGCGCATTATTTATAATAGCCAAGATACAGACGTAGCCCCAGTGCCCACCGATTAATGAATGGATAAAGAAGATTTGGTATATGTATATTATAATGGAATATTATTCAGTCATAAAGAAAATGAAATCTTGCCATGTGAATAACATGGATGTAGCTAGAGTGAATGCTGAGCAAAGTCACTCAGAGAAAGACAAATACCACATGATTTCACCCGTATGTGGAATTTAAGAAACAAAACAAATGAACAAAGGGGAAAATGAGAGAGAGAATACAAGAAACACTCTTTAACTACAGAGAACACACTGATGGCCAGAGGGGAGGTAGGTGAGGGGATGGGTGAAATAGGTGATGGGGATTAAGAGTGCAGTTTTGTGATCAGCACTGGGTGTTGTATGGATGTGTTAAATCACTATATCCTATACCTGAAATATAATACCATATGTTTACTGGAATTAAAATTAAAACTTAACAAAAATAATAATGAAAAAAAGTTTCAGAAAGGTTTCAGTTTAATTTAAAAATCGTATCTGCATGAAACTTTATTAAAACTGCTTCATGGGGGGGCGCCTGGGTGGCTCAGTGGGTTAAAAGCCTCTGCCTTCGGCTCGGGTCATGGTCCCAGGGTCCTGGGATTGAGCCCCGCATCGGCCTCTCTGCTCAGCAGGGAACCTGCTTCCCTTCCTCTCTCTGCCTGCCTCTCTGCCTACTTGTAATCTCTATCAAATAAATAAATAAAATCTTAAAAAAAAAAAAAAAACTGCTTCATGGATCTCTGAAGTGATTATTATCTTCTAAGGGTAATAGCAAAAGAACTACTAACATGTTCTCCCACAAAGTATCCCTAGATACTAGAAACTAGAAAAAAAGCTCAGATACTACGAAAAAAGCTATTCTGAAAAAAGTATATTAATATCATTGGCTAGATATTAATTTATATGAATTTACCCTTTACTGTAAGAACCATAGAATGAATACTGTTAATTCACAATGATCATTCAATAAGCCTCACAATTTCTAAAAATAATTCATATAAACAAGACCATTAAGTCATTTCTATTTAAAAACTTCCAGAATGAAAACACTAGATATAACCTAAAACCATGAAAGTCAACATAAATTTCTAAGACTACATCCTAAAATATTATAAACAATTGGAATTATTTTCTAAACTTTCATTTAAATTCTAAATTGTATCCTAGAGACAAATCCTTATGTTACATTAATATTTAGAGACCAAAGAGAAACTCTTCTTACATTATGATTCTGCACCCAAATGCCAATAATAAAAACATAAACCTAACAGATTCTAAAGGAGGGGGCACCTGGGTGGCTCAGTGGGTTAAGCCTCTGCCTTCAGCTCAGGTCATGATCCCAGCGTCCTGGGATCGAGCCCTGCATGGGGCTCTCTGCTCAGCAGGGAACCTGCTTATCCCTCTCTCTCTCTCTGCCTGCCTCTCTGCCTACTTGTGATCTCTCTCTCTGTCAGATAAAGAAATAAATTCTTAAAAAAAAAAAAACAGATTCTACAGGAAACCAACACCTTTTTTCTATTACTTCATAATGAATGATACAGTATACTAAATCATGTAATAGCTTACCAGAGCACTTTGAACATCTCTCTAATTCCTGTAAATTAGCCACATCCTTAGTAACAGTACTTAAAACTACTATGAAAAGCAGTTAAACGGTGACTAATACAAAGTCACGGTCATTTTGGTACTTACTAGTGTTGGAGAATTCTGATCTGGCCAAAAAGATTCTGGAACAGGCCAATGACCTATAGGAACCCCAGTTTTAGGATTTGGTCTGACATATATGAGTTTGTGACAGCTATGCCAAGGCTGCGATCCAAAAGGTCTTGATATATCTGGCTGCCCATCTGTAGCAAAGAAATTAAGACAAAGAAAGTATGTATCATTAAGGAAAAAAACCCATAAAAAGTTAAATTATATCCATTGTTACTTAACCTAGTAAAAATGTATGAATCTTGCTCAATTCTGAATTTTCCTGTTTCTTTTGAATGGTTCTACTATCATGACTACTTAACACCTAGATTAAAATTCACGAAACAGTAAAGGCTATAAATTCCAACAATGAATTCAACAGCTGAAAGGGGGTCCCACAGTATCCTTTACTTGCCAGTTCAGAATAAGTAAAACCTACTTTATGGTAGATACTTGTTTAATGAATGATATGTTTTCCCTATTATTAGATGATAGGGGCAAAAACCCAATCTCTTCATCATCCATTGGCTAAGTAAATACTACGTAAGTATTGCTAAATTAAGATTTCTTTAAAATCATTTTTAACTAGGGACGCCTGGGTGGCTCAGTTGGTTGGACAACTGCCTTCGGCTCGGGTCATGATCCCGGAGTCCCGGGATCGAGTCCCGCATTGGGCTCCCAGCTCCACGGGGAGTCTGCTTCTCTCTCTGACCTTCTCCTCGCTCATGCTCTCTCTCACTGTCTCTCTCAAATAAATAAATAAAATCTTTAAAAAAAAATCATTTTTAACTAAAGCCTAAATAACAAAAAAATTTAATATGCAAATCAAACTCGAGGTATTTACCTTCAATCTAAAATAATTCTAGCAAAACAGGAACTGTCTTTAACAGTTTATTAAACATTTACTTGGTGCCTAACTCTAAGCCAAATATTAAAATAATTTAAAAATAAATACATTCTGTGTCAAAGAGTCAATTAAAGAAACTTATTTTTTTTAAAGACACAGTGACCAATTTATATAACTTTGCCATTTTCTGTTCCTTCCCTATTATACCCCTCTGAGAGTAACCAGTTTTTTTTCCCTTATGACCTTCCTGTTCTCCCAATTTACCCACTCAATGGATCACCTCTGCCAAGTGTCATTAATGACTCTGTAATTTTGTTATAAGCTATGCCATACTACACAGAGGATCACAGATGTAAGCTGTCCATTGGTTCTAGCGTAACTCCTCTAGCTAATATAAATAGTTGATGATCACAGAATATTAAAATAAAGTCAGGTGGAACTTAACTAGAATAGAATCCAGCTTAATGGCAAAGGCTGGTTCCTTTTTTTTGTAACCACACAAATCATATGTTTTTGACCAGACTGATCCTTAGAAAAAATGTAGCTAAGGAATTAAACACCTAGGATTGAACATTCTTGTTCAATTAAGGGACACAGGATAAGCACATATACTGAAGAGAGGCAAAGTGGCCTTTTTAAAAAGGAAGTATGAGGCTGCTAATCCGTAAATGCCTAATAAGGTTTTTGACTCCTATATGATTATGAACAATCAGTATAAAAAAGTGATGCTAGTGAACCACTATCAGTTTATCTTCACTTTCCTGTTTAATCTTCCCTCTTTACCAATAGCCATTTTGTCATCTTAATAATTTGACCTTGTTAATCTTAAAGCCAAATCACAGTAATTTTTCAGTTCTAGTTCAACAATAAAGTTTAGAATGTCTATAAGAAAAGTATAATAATACCTTCTACAGGTGAAGGATCTGGTCCTGCTTTTTCAAAGTTTATCACCACCCCACTTTGCACTTTCTGCACCAAAGACTCCAGACACTGATTAAGCATTCTTGGAGAACATACAGAGTATGAGCGGCCTGAGACAAAAAGAATAAAGTTAGTTGCAGAAATTTCTACCTTTAGCAAGCCAGAACCCAAGCCAGTTGGGTTTCTGACACTATCAACAAAAGTTCAATGGCAAAGTTTGACTTTATTTCATTATCTTATGGAAAAATGAATAAAAATAGTCATTTTCAATCAACTAACAATTCCATTTTATGACAGTATATACAATTTTTCTTTTAAATGTAGATACACAGAAAAGAGAAATTTGGTCTGAAAAAACAATAATGAAAAAATCGCATTATATATATATTTATATATATATGTTATATAAAATATAACTTAAAATAAATACATAAAATTATCTTCAACTATTACCCAGTATAGTTTATCTTTAACACATATACCTAACATCTAATAACTAACCTTCAAGATCTTACTCCTAATAAATGAAAGTATTATCACTATGAGTAATGCTAAGCACATGGCAGATACTCAATTATTTAATTGGCCTGCTGTAAATTACTGCATATCTGACATATTTGCACTTTTAGATGGTAGCATGTGCTTTTCCGGAATTTCCTTTGGCTTACGTATTTGGGAATTAAACCTATCTTAAATGAATTTTCCTTTTGTATATTTTAACCTATAGAATTTTTAGTACAGAGCAATAAAACACTAGTGGTTAAAAAAACATACTAGTGAAAAGATCTCTTGAACAGGGATTTTCCATAAATATATCTAGACCTGTGCTGTCATATTACTGCAATCACTGACCACATATGGCTACTGAGATGGCTAGTCCATCTAATGGTTAGTCCAAACTGATATGTATAATAAATATAAAATATATAACTTATTTTGTAACATTAATACAAAAATATAAACTATTTCAATAATTTTTAAATGTCAGTTTCAGGTTGAAATACTTTGTACTTACTGACTTAAAAGATACTGAGGTTAATTTCACCTTTTTAATGTGACTACTATGATAATTATAATTATGTATGTAACTTGTATCATATTTCTATCACATGTGCTGATCCAAACCAATGCTGAGAACTTTCACAACTAAAACAGTCTAATCAAACATCTTAATGTTTTTTGCAATAAGCTCAGTATGGAAAAGTCCTACATTTTTTTTCTGATTTCACCAATTATTTCCAAACATAGCTATGTATCATTATATTTGACATATCAAATTACTCATATCAGTTTATACCTGACATGTGATTTGTTAAAGGCTACTCAGAATAGAAAACATTAGGCAGTAGTGTGATTCAAATCGACCATCAGCTATACTTAGAAAAACAAGTATCAGATAACAAACAACCTATCTGTATATAATAACAGTAGTCATAATCATAAAAATACCTACCAATTATCGAATGTCTACATGCCTGGCACTATTCCAACCACTTTATCATATTAATTTATTTAATCCTAGCAACAACTGTAGGGGTTACTTTCTCCAGGTTATAAACAAGAAAACTAAAGCATGGAGAGGTTAATTTATCCAAGTTAATAAGCCCAAGATTCAAACCTTTACAGGACATTAGAAACTTTAATCTGGGGGCGCCTGGGTGGCTCAGTGGGTTAAAGCCTCTGCCTTCGGCTCGGGTCATGATCCCAGGGTCCTGGGATCGAGCCCCACATTGGGCTCTCTGCTCAGCAGGGAGCCTGCTTCCTCCCTTCTCTCTCTCTGCCTGCCTCTCTGCCTACTTGTGATCTGTCTGTCAAATAAATAAATAAAATCTTTAAAAAAAAAAAAAAAAGAAACTTTAATCTGGGTATACTTTGTTCCCTGGAAATCATGATGCTGATTTGAAATCAGTATTTAAAACAGAATGCCTATATGGAATCATACTTATTTGAAAGAATTGATAAATTAAAATATTTTTTTCTGAGTCACAATACATATAAAGATTGATCATCTTGATACACAAAGTTATCTAGAAGATTATATAAAGATTGAATTTTCTTATTTCTTGAAATTTAAGCATATTTCCAAGAAGTCATTAAAAACCAAAAAATTTGAAAGTATAAAATTGTAGCAATTCTCTCTGCTCCTCTATCCTGTGTCATCATCAATGATTAGGAAATCAATCATCAATTGATTAGGAAAATAGGAGTATAGGAGTTATAATCTTAGTATAAAAAAGAATTACAAAGATGCTTTATAAAAACTAAAGAAAAAGTTAATAAACTTGAGTCACTTAAATAATAAATATCCATTCTTTTGAAGGTAACGAGGAAATAGCAAATTTTGCCATCTTTACAAAGTAAACCTATACCCTATGTAATATTTCTTTTATTCTCTCAATCAAAACTCATCCCTTGTATTGTACAACTCTCTGTATTGAAGCACAGTTTCTACAATCATGGCTTACAAGCACACACTTTCAAGTCAAGGAGCTGGCTTACTTACTATTATGTAGAGTCCACAAAAAAATCAAACTAAATTATAGTGAATCTAAAGGCAGAAGTGGGAAAAAAAAAAAAATTTCCCACAGAAGTTTACTACACCAGCATTTTAGTAAAATAGAGAAGCAAAAAGAATATTTGTAATAAATTGGGCAACAATCCTTATAGAGGCTAAGAAAGTTAAATTTATTTACTCTAGATGTCTTACAATTCTTATAAAGTGCTTTTTATCTTCAGCACTTCCACCATCATCTCAATTAGTCATTTTTTGCTTTGATATCCCTGCACCTCCTTCAAACCTGCTTCTCCCCAGTGTCCCCATCTCAGTTCATGTCACAGCCATTCATCTCCAGTATTCAGGCCAAGTGAGTCATCTAAGAATCATCCTTGATTCATTCTGCTCTCATTGCCCTCATCCTCAAGTTCCCCCCTGCATCAGACCACCTCTCACCATCCCCCCAAATTCAACACTTTAAACCAAAGTGCTATCATCGCTTACTAGCTTTTCTGCCTCTATTCTTGCTACTTTACAGTATAGTCTATCTAGCACTTGAAGTGATCATTCAGAAAAAGAAACAGATGTCACCCCCTAGAAAAAGCCCTCCAATGGTTCCTCATCGCACTTAGAAAATAAAAAATATTTATTACAGCCTAAAAGGCTATTCAATATTCAACCTTCGCCTACTGTTTTAAACCTATTACCTTCTACTCCTCCCTTATGTAAGCTCCAGCCGTATCAGCCTTCCTGTTGCTCACAAAAATATATAGTGTGTTCCTTCCCTTACTATTTTCTTTGCATAGATCTTCCTATAGTTTACTCCATTATTCAGATCTCTGCTTGTATGTTAAGAAGACTTACTGTGGTGATCATGTCACAATATGCACAAATACCAAATCATTATGATTACACCTGCAACTAATGTGTTTTAGGTCAGTTCCACCACAATAAAGACTCAGTAAACACAATGTAACAATGATTTTAGAGGGATTAATATTTTTAAGACACAACTAAAAATGATTAAGCCCTATTAAAACAAGAGGCCTTAACTTCAATATTAGAGGTATAGAATTTATAAAAGAATAAATGTTTTATTTCTTTAAACAAATATGATAATCTCCAAGGATAAGGAATGCATTGATTCAAACCAGTATAGTTCAAACTTTTAGGTTCATGGTTTTTAAAAAAAGTCACCTCCTCAAAGACCTTCCAAGAATATTCATTCTCTGCCTCAAGTTACTCTCTATATCCTTACCCTGCTTCTTCTTTGGAGTAAGTAACACTCTCTAAAATACTACTACTTATTCATTTTATGATTTTATCTGTCACATAGTCCAAAAAGTGATCTTTTGTTTATTGTTCCTGCTGTATTTCCAGCATTAAAAACAGTTACATAGAATGGATACTCACTAATTACCTAATAAAAGAAAAATGCTTACAATGACAATTTTACAATATTTTTAGAGTATACCTAGAAAATATAACAACTTATTAATGATTCTGACAACACAGGCACATCTCTTTCCAACTTTTCCTTAGTGACATAAATTATTCTATAATGGGAAAAATAAATGTACACACACTACTCTTATCATTAAGTTAAAAAATGCACATGAATTGTTAGTAGAGATTACTTATTTGGAAAGTGCAATGCCAGTGGATATTAGCTTTCCTGTTTTTTTCTATTTTTCTAGTGTTTTATCCTCAAAACTTTCTTTAGGAAACAGTCTTAAAATAATAAAAAAGAACATACTATTCAGATCTATGAAAAGGTGAGTGGCATTTGAACAGCTTCTCAATATTCTTACAGCAAGAGCAAGAAAGAGTCAAATAAACCACTACATCAAGGAGAGATTCAGGATGTGTATTCGGGGGAGCTTCCTAATTTCTTGACCAAAGTTTCTGGGTGATTGAAAGATATTACCAAGGGTCACTTCAGAATCTTCTCCTCTGGAGATGTTCCTTTCCAAGAATAAACAAAATAGCTTTAGTACATTCCTGCCCAGAGACAAGGATATTAACCACTACATGATGTCTCAGGTTCACTGCAGACCCTCTCTGATTATACCACTCACTTCATTTCCCACTCGGAATATTCTTGATCCTAGAAGCAAAAGCTATAGCACATATAGTCCCATAACTTTATCATAATTCAGAGTTCAAACTAAGCATGTATAATAAAAAAATTTCCAAGGCAAGAGTGTAAATAAATTACAACTTCAAGGCCATCCATCTGTTAATAAAAACCCTAGAGCTTTAAAAAAAAAAAAAAAAATCAGGATTTTAGCAATTGGGTCCGTCCAAGGCTAAAAACTAAAATTTTCTGAATACAAATGTGAATCTACCCACAGAAACAATGAGGACTGTCACTGAAAAATACCACCCATGCACAAGGAAACAAGGATTTGTTAACAGTGGATTTTCAAATTTAGATAGATAGCTTTTCCCTTTAAAAATATATGTATATACCTTTTTTAAGTAAACTGTGAAGGAATTAGAGGAGTTCACCAGAAAGTACTTCTATAAATACGAACATTTAATAATGTGAAAAATAACCTCTTAACTTATTTACTTCATATACCTGTGCAGGGTACCCTTTCTGTCTGAGAATTTTAGAAGAAAGGCACCTAAAATATCAATTGAACCTTAGATTCTCCTTTAACTTATGAGGCTGTCTATCATGGAGTGTCAATAGGGAGCAATGCCTGTGTCTAGAGACTAAGGCCACCGGCCCCTGACACAGGTGAAATAGTGGTATGTCAGATCTGGACACTGAGTGCGTACTAAATTAAATTCATTAGGTGAAAACTAAAATGCTCCGTGAAAGCAAGAATACCACTGCCTGTCATATCCACTACTGCAGTCTTAAAGCATAGAACAGTGCTTGGTACACACAGACACTCAATACATAACCGTATGAATTTAACCCATCTGCTGACCAATTCCACATTAAAGAAGTTCTGAGTCTACTCACATATTCTTTTTCCAGAGTATCCTTATTGTTCACTTAACATAGTGACTACCTGAACTAGCTGCATAAGACCTCACTACCTGTTCCTCTAACCTACTACCTAGCTTCCTCTTTGCCTCTAGGGAAAATTGTACTTAACCAAGGAATCAATCATTAAATGGTTAATGGGATGATTTTCAAAATTCTGTTCATTTTTCAGAGAAAATAATTTTACTGCATTCATGAACCATTGGTAATCTTTATAGGTAAGGCAGAAGTTTAACAACTTCAAATACCAGCATTTTCTATATGGGTAGAAAGAAATACCATTCATTTCAGATCCAATAGTATTAAATCCCATTCAAATCAGATCACAGAAGTTCATTGATGTAGTTGTAATTCCTAACATTAACTCGTTGAACAAAAACAAACATGGAGTTTTTGAAATGTACATTTAAAACATTCAGATAAACTCTGCCTTAAGTCACTGAATTACTGCCAGCAAAGAAACTTACCGCCTGTTACTTCACACATTGGTGTGATCGCAGAATCATCTAAAGGCACACCTGTCAACTGTTCTGTTTCTACTGACATGGTGCCAGGCAACCGCAACACTAGTGCAAAGAGTCTCTGATCCCAACGAAAAGGTTCCTTGGTCAATTCACTTCCAGGCAAAGGAGAATTAAGAGGTAAATGGAGCTGAAAATAAGGGGGGAAAAAATAAGATTCCACAGGCTGTTTTTCCCAAAAGGCCACATTAATTATACATATATTAAAACTAAATATCATCAGTCTCCTATCACTCAAAAAAACAAATGCTTGTAAAGAAAAGATACGGCTAAAATAAGCACCTGAGAGGCTGTTATGTCAATTTTCTTAAGCTTTTACTCCAAAGACCTCAATTGAAAAACATCTATTATTGTAATGCTTTTTAGGTTTCCATTCAACTAACCACCAGGTGCTGGACTGCTTCCAAATAAATCATTTCATTTAATCATTAAAACAAGCCTCTAATAAATATCTTATTATTCCTATTTTCTAGATTAAAAAAATGTCTCAGAAAGAGTAAGTGATTTGGCCTCCTGGGATCAAGTCAGTACTTTTTCTAGTATACCACGGCAGCCACAAACGTTTCCAGTTAATAATTTTAATTAGGCTTAATTTTTTGACAAAACATATATTCCCAAAGCATCTGCATAAAAGAAAATTTTGTCACTCTAATTACATATTAAGTGTATTAAAGATAATGATTCTTGCCACATGAATAAAGGTAGAGGGCTTTTATTTTTCCATGTGTTTTTTAACAGCTATCTTTCCCCAATCCCAACAGACCTGCTAAATTAGGATCTTGGATTCTTAAGAATCTTAGAAGAGATTGAAGTGATTCTAATGGGTAGCTCTGCACCAAGTAAGTAACAGAGGACCAAGAGAATCCACACACAAATCTTAGCGTAACTAAATGGGAATGACCAGAAAGATTGTGTATCAAGAAGTGATGCAACAGCAGATGCGGAGCACTGAAAGGAGAAAAGGGGAAAGGGAAGTAAAGGTTGAACTAAACCTCACCAAGCCTTTTATTCTAGCTGCCAGTTTACAGGGACTGCTAGGGACACGGGATCAAGTTAAATACCACCACAAGAAGCAACAAGTCAAATCCAGCAAGTGGGACATCCTATAGGACAGATGATCTGCTTTCTCCAATAAATCAATGGCATGAAAAAGCAAAGACTGGGGAGTGAGGAGGGTTGGTGGAACATTACAGAAGAAAAGACAAAGAAATCAAAAGCAGAGATTTTTTGAGAAAATATGGAATATACATTATTGTAATTATTAATATTTTATGTGTGGTAATGACATGGTGCCCAGGAAAACAAAAAACTTCATCACATATATAATTCTTAAAAATTAAAATAAAACCCAGGATTACCATACTTGGGGATTTATTTAGAGTTTTCTCTAAAATACAGAAAATACTTTAAAACATCACTTCCAGGGGCGCCTGGGTGGCTCAGTGAGTTAAAGCCACTGCCTTCAGCTCAGGTCATGATCCCAGCGTCCTGGGATCGAGCCCCGCGTCGGGCTTCTCTGCTCAGCAGGGAGCCTGCTTCCTCCCTTCTCTCTCTGCCTGCCTCTCTGCCTGCTTGTGATCTGTCAAATAAATAAATAAAATCTTTAAAAAAAAATAAAATAAAACATCACTTCCAAATTAATTGCCAAAGTTTAGACTGCTTTGGTCATACAGCGAACATAACTATTGCTTATGGCCTTTCTATTTCTCACCTCAAAGATTTCTGCACTTGATAAATTAGGGATTAAAGTCATTCTACACTGACTTAAGACTCAATTTTTTTTATGAGTTACCTTAAATCATTAAAAAAAAAAATCAAATTCTGTTCTCAGAAGAGAATTCCTAGTGAAGCTCTTGCTAAGCTGGCACCTCTCCGAAAGCTTCATGCCAAGAGAATACGCTGCAAGATCCAAATCAGCCAAGGTTTTGTGACCATGGCCAGGAGTCATGAGCCTTTCCTCTGGCACTGATCCTACTTAAGGCAGAAGTCAAAGGCAGTAGGACGGAATGTTGAAGAAATCTGGGCCAGGATGTTCTGTGAGGAAGGTTCTCTAACCTCTCTCTGTGACACTTGGAAAACAGCTGAGGAACTCCAAGCCCTTGCTAATATTACCACACCCTGCCAGAAGAGAAAGAGGAAAACACTGTTTCCATCATCTCCTTTACTCCAGACCAGTCACCTCTGTACCTGGGAAGCACAACCACCAAGTGTTCAGTCATTTTCTAAGATCACAAAAACATCAAAGCACAAGTAGCAATGGAGGAAGGAGGAGGAATAGTTACTCTGGGATATAATCAATACATGGAACTGTCTCAAGAATCCACAGGATAACAGCACTGCAAAGACCTCAGATATAAGCAGTGCATAGGACAATGACAGTTCCTAAACTGTATACACATACACACACAGCTAATCAGATAATTCTCTCTCTCTTCCTTCTCCACACTCACTCCATACATACACATGCACACACACAAATCAAATAATTTAATGATAAGCATCTACAAGGGAGACAATATAAAACAATATAACTGGCCTTTGTGGAATGCCAGATCTGGAAAATATTTCAAGCAAAATAAACGAAACAACCAAGAATGGTCACAAGCATATTTCATACATAGTTATATCACTTTTATAAAACTTGTCAAATTTTTATTTAGTTTTCTATTTATCATTTCCCCTTCCCCATATCCCCTCTCACCAACATCTCCCCTATAGTTGAAATGTGCCAGTAATATTGGAAGGAGCAATGGTAGGCAAACAGGGACAGGAAAAATACAAAGAGCCTGAAAGAAAAATATTTTTAAGAAGGTTCAATTATTCCAAATCTAAAGTCTACAACTGAAATTTCTAGCAGCATGTTAAAATCAGAAATGGAGGCCTTTCCGAATATATGGACTCTGAGAATCAAGGCAAATTGCACATAAATCAAGAAATAAATATAAAATTAACCATAAGAAAAATGTACAAAAATACAAATGGGTAATTCTCAATAGTGAAAAATGGGAGAAAAAAATACCTAAGGAAGTCTATATGGCCAGACAATACAAATTAAAAATATGAGGGAGGGCATCTGGGTGGCTCAGTCGTTAAGCATCTGCCTTTGGCTCAGGTCATGATCCCAGGGTCCTGGGATTAAGCCCCGCATTCAGCTCCCTGCTCAGCAGGAAGCCTGCTTCTCCCTCTCCCACTCCCCCTGCTTGTGTTCCCTCGCTCGCTGTGTCTCTACCAAATAATTAAATAAAATCTTAAAAAAATATATGAGGGATATATCATTTTGCACCCATCACATGAGCAAAATTTTAAGGGTTGACAAAAGTGATTATAAGTGTGTATGTGTATCTCAATGGAAACTTTCCATCACTCATATATAACCATTTTAGAAAACAATTTGATAATATCTGATAAGCTGAAGATTAGCATACACCAGGAACCAGCAATGCCATCTCTAGTTATACACCTTAAAGAAACTCATATATGTTTACAGGAAGCCAGGTAAAATACTGGCTACAGCATTATTTGAAACAGGAACACAGGAAACAACCTAGAAGTCCAATAAGGGAATCAATAAACCAACTGTGGTCTGTTTATAAATCAGAGTTGAAATGAATAAACTCAACCTCTAAGATCCAACATGGATACATCTCAAAACAGTATTTTTTGAATATAACATACATATAATTCATGCATCCATACATAAAAGAACATAAATCGGGGCGCCTGGATGGCTCGATGGGTTAAAGCCTCTGCCTTCGGCTCAGGTTATGATCCTAGGGTCCTGGGATTGAGCCCCGCATCTGGCTCTCTGCTCGGCAGGGAGCCTGCTTCCTCCTCCCTCTCTCTCTGCGTGCCTCTCTGCCTACTTGTGATCTCTGTCAAATAAATAAATAAAATGTTTAAAAAAAAAAAAAAAGAACATAAATCATGAATGTACAGCTTGATGAACTTTCACAAGTTGAATGTCCTTGTGTAATGAGTATTTTTTATCAAGAAACAGAAACTTACTAATTTATGCCCCTCCAGTCATTCTCTCTCTCCAACTGACGTTTTTCCTGATTTTGAACTTTATATAAATGGAATTACAGAATATGGTCTCTTTGGCTTATGCCTTCTTCAATTTAATATTATGGGGTTGAGATTCATACTGTTGCATATTTAAGTGTAGGTCATTCATTCCTATTGCCACATAGCATGTGAGTATAAAAGACAGAGGGAAAGAGAGAGAGAGACAACAAAGGAATAGAGAGAGAACATGTACTGGAGTTTATCTATTTTTTTTGTTGATAAGCATCTGGGTTGTTTCTAGTTTCTAGTATGAATAGTACAACTATGAAATTACAGCATGTCTTTTTATGAAAAACCCAGACACACGCGCTTCTGTTGGTATACACCAAGGAGCAAAAATGCTCGTGTCAAGCGCGTGCTAAAGGCTTCTGCCTGCTTTTTAAAAAATTGAGTTAACTTTTTTATTGATTTGAAAAATTACTAATATATTCTGGATGAGTCCCTTGTTAGATATACATACTGTAAATATCTTCTCCCATTTTGCGACCTCTTTTACTATTTTAGTGGTAACTTTTGATAAACTGAATTTCTTATCTTAATACATTTTTTCTTCCATGGTTAGTACTTTCTGTGCCCTCAAAGGTCATGACAATTTCTTCTATATTCTTCTAAAAGTTTTACTATTTTACCACTTACATTTAAATCTGAAATTGAGTTTGTTCTATGAGCTAGAAGTAGACATAGATTTTTTTCTCAAACACTCAACTGATATACTATTAAAAAAAATCCTTTCTCCACTGTTCTAGAATATCACCTTTTTTCTTATATTGGGGGACAACTATAAGTGTGAGTCTATTTGTGAATCAAAACAGTATCAGATGAAAAGAAAGCAAGATGAAAAATGACACTCACAGATAAGCATCTGTGTACACTGTTAAACTATTACTTAATCTAGTTTTATATATGTATAACATGTACATGTAGTAGAAGTGAGAAAGGTGAACTAAAAAGCTACATACCAAATTCATGATGGGGTGGGCTGGGGAAGAGGGAAGAAAGTTAACACTGAGTAGGGAACAAAGGAAACTACAGCTTAACAATCTGCAGTGTTCTGTTTCATTTACTAAATTTTTAAAAATCTACAACAAAAAAGAACAAAATTTGGCAAATATGTTGAAATGTTGTATCATTTATCCTTATCTATCCAGAACATCTGAATAGGTTACTATGAAGATAAGTGTCAAAAGCAGATAAAGTGTTCATTCAAGTAGTCAACTATTATGTTTTATACAAAATCAAAGACAAGAAAAACTTCATACATGCCTCAACTTAAAGTAGATTAGATTATAATCACAAACCCAAAGGTCCCACATTTTTAAGGACTTCAACAAAGAGTTCTCCTTGATCAGTTATTAAAGTATACTGCAAGAGGGCAAACACTCCCTGAAAATTATGCATGCTTCTTTCAATCATCATTTTTTATTCACCTACCAAATATTAAGCATCTTTTAGGTTTTGGGTATTTAAAGATGCATAATAAAATGTGGTCCCATCACTCAAAGAGTTCAGAGGAAAGGGATCATGTTCCTACAGGAATTTTTTTTAGAGGTGTGTTGGGGGGATAAGCTAACCAGAAAACTACAATACTGTTAGGAAGATATTCATTAGCTTATTTCTGAACACTTGGCAGGAAGAGAGTTTTATAAAACTTAATTGCAAGAAACTTTAGTGTAAGAGTATTTAAAGTTAAGTGTCTACACTGGTGATGCTAAAAAAAAATTGGTCATTAACAACACTTATACAGTAGTTATTACTATACGGCAAACATTGTTCTAAACCATACATATATATGGCTCATATATATATATAAAATATATATATACATATATTAATTCATTATATATTAACATCTATATACATTAATTCATTGAACCCACAAAAATAAACAAATAAGATAAGTGCCATACAATTCCTATTTACAAATGACAAAAACGCCTGTTTTTGCACAAAGAATTCCAATAACTTTCTGGAAAGTACACAGTAAATAGTAAGGAGACAGAGTTCAAACCCAGCTGGTCTGGCCCTTGATTCTGTGCTCTTAACCACTTCATTATACTGCCTAACCACTAGTGAAATCATTACCTACATTTTTTCAAAAATCAAGTGTTGAGATAACCACATACAAAAAAACAATTTATTAAATAGAAAAAAGGAAAGTTTCGGCTCAGGTCATGATCCCAGGGTCCTGGGATCGAGCCCCGCATCGGCACTCTGCTCCACAGGGAGCCTGCTTCCTCCTCTCTCTGCCTGCCTCTCTGCCTACTTGTGATCTTTGTCTGTCGAATAAATAAATAAATAAATCTTAAAAAAAAAAAAAAAGGAAAGTTTAATTATGGAAAATAACTACTTTTAGAAGCAAATTTTAAATCATCTCTTTAAAAATCTAGTGATTTTAAGCCACTAATTAGTAATATTTTATAAATAATTTAGATTGTTTTATGAAACGTCCTATGCTTTCCCGAGTTACTCCTTTATCCAATGTAAAGATGCAGTAATGTATTTTCTCCTTCCTGCTGTTCTCTCCCAATTCCTAAGTACATGACTAATAACAATAATAAAAGTAAGCAAGAATAATAGCTAGGATATTGAGCACTTACTATGGGCCAAGCAAAATTCTATGAGCTTTTCATATATTTAATAACAAACCAGTACAGGTACTATTATTATCCCCATTTTAGAGATAAGTTGTAATATAAGATTCCATGTCAGAAGATACGTATTTGGAGGATACATACTCAAATAATCCCTGCTATATAATCAAGTTTAGACCACATAAGGACTGCAAATTTTAAGAACTGGCTAAATCATATGCAATTCAAGAACAGAGTAATCTCCCCATAATCATGAAATTACTGGTCTTTATTAGGTTCTTCACAAGACTGTACTTGGCAAAACCTCAGTCTAACAGACTTATTAATAAACAAAGAAAATTACTGTTTATAATAACAAAGTTTTATTTTTACTTATATACAATTGAAGTTTTCTATATTATTTAATTTTTTTTTAAGATTTTATTTATTTTAGAGAGATGAGTGCAAACACGGGGAGGAACAAAGGGAGAGAATCTCCAGCAGACTCCACACTGAGCACAAAGTCTGACTCGGGGCTCGGCTCAATCCCACCACCCCAAGATTCATGACCTAAGCTGAAACCAAGAGTTGGACGCTCAACAACCTGAGCCACCCAGGCGCCCCTCTATATTATTTTAAATGATTCATTTCATTGATACCACCATTCCAGACAACTTATGTAATTATCCTGGTAGTTGACAGAAAAGGAAATGTAACTCCAGCTTAAATTTAGGAAAACTGTCTTATTTTTCCTTCTTTCCTTTGGAGATCTATCTTACTGACTTTTCACCTTTGAGTCTTTCCTGAACTTATTAGAAAGGAATAAAATTTATTTCTCCACAGGTATCAAAAGTAAAGGGCAGATTAGGTAGGTCTAATGATAGTGTATCATTAGGCTTGCTCAATCTTTGTTATAAAAGTGCAATCTCTCCTTCATTCAACCTTTTTGGTTTTGATTATGATTCAAATCCTAATTATTTGTGACTATGCTAAGAACAGACTAAGGCTCAACTTAAATTTTAATTATTCTGTTATTCATTGAGCACCTACTAAAGCATGGCATTATGTTAAGATTTAATAAGGACTATACCAAGCCAAATAATATGAGATGTTTTAGCTAGCTCACTTTAAGAAAAACTATTATAAAACCTTAGATAACCAGAATTCTTACACATTAACTACTTATTTTTTAGACCTGCAGAATGTAAAAAATAAAAGTCAGCAAATAGTAAAAAAAAGACAAAAGAAATTTATTTTTAAAACATCTTTAATTCAGGGGCACCTGGGTGGCTCAGTGGGTTAAAGCCGCTGCCTTCGGCTCAGGTCATGATCCCAGGGTCTTGGGATCGAGCCCCGCATCAGGCTCTCTGCTCAGCAGGGAGCCTGCTTCCCTTCTCTCTCTCTCTGCTGCCTCTCTGCCTACCTGTGATCTCTGTCAAATAAATAAATAAAATCTTTAAAAAAAAAAAAAAAAAAAAAAAAATAAAACATCTTTAATTCAGAAACCAAGCAGATTTCTCCTCGTATACAACCACCTAACTGGCTCCTGGATGATGTCCACATCAGAGCCAACCATGAGAGTCAAGACTGACTGATCTGTACCAACACTTAGGAGGTTTCCCTTGCACTTAGATGTTCTGCCAACTGGTTCTATTACAGAAGTAATTCAAATAGTAAGTCCTTTAATAATCATACTTCCTACCTTATGTTTTAATGACCCATTTACCTGGCACCTATTTACCTATCCCACCAGTTTGAGAGAGGGCAAGGAGAAGGATCTTACTCTTTTCTATGCCCCACCCCCCTTCACAGTATTTGTCAAATTGAAATAAATGAGGTCTTCCCCATTCCCACCGCAGAAGAAAAGTACAAGAGTAAGAGGGGTAGAGTGAGAGCTGCAGTCAGAACACAAGCACCTCTCAGTCCTGCCAATAAGACCTGTGCTCCCCCCACCCCAAAACACACACAGATGTGGATGCAAACACACAAAACGGAATCTGTGGTAATGTTTATGGTAGGTCACAAAACCAGGTAGTCTTATCTTCAAGAGCTGGGAGGATTACTCTCTTACTATGTATGTACTTGATCTCTATGCCCCTTGTATGTACCCACATAGAGGACACAAAAACATGAGCTGCAAAACCTGACACCTAGAGCAGGGGGTGGAGAAACAATCATTCCGAATGTTGAAGCCATAACAAGTACTTGGCCTTGTATATGAAAATTTCAATTTTACTTTGATCTATGTGATGTTTTTATTAATGTTTGTCTTCTCCACTAGACCAATGGTGGTAGAGCTCCTGTTTGTTTTTACTCACCATTTGAGACTCAGAGCCTAGCACAGTGTCTGATTCACAGAAGAAACTCAATAAATATGGCTGAATGAATAAATGATGTATGGATAAATAAGGTGACTGGCTAAGTTGTGAAGGCTGCTAAGGAACCTAGTGAACAATGGAAAGCAATCAAACATTTTTAACAGCAGAATAACACTCAAGTGGTGTGCTTTAGAATTATTATTGCCATGATATGACAGGCTGAAAGTACTTGATGATGTAACATGTGTGAGTACAGGAGTAAGTGATTATCTGGTGGATGAACCAGGAAAGGCTCACAGAAAAGCAGCATCTGAGTAAGTTAGGAAAATGAAAAGTTGACTAGGAATCTAGAACCTTTTGCAGATTGGGCGATGGCATGTGCAGGGTGAAGATCATCATCAAAAATATAGGAGGCAAGAAATAAAAAAAATACTAGGATGAAAAAACAAATTAAAATTCAAAGCTGCTGGACAGTAAAGTAGAAAGGAGAAACTGAAGATTTTAAGAAGGCCTTTAAGTATGGTAACATTTTAAGGGCGCCTGGGCGGCTCAGTCGGTTAAGCACTGGACTCTTCGTTTTGGCTCAGGTCATGATCTCAGGGTCATGAGAGAGACTGAGCCCCACTCTAGACTCTGCGCTCAGCGGGGAGTCTGATTCTCCTCTCCTTTTCCCTCTGCCCCCTGTTCATGTACTCTCTCACACAAATAAATAAATCTTTAAAAAAAAAAAAAAAGAATGGATAAGGTTTTAATATGGGGGAGATAGAGGAACAACATTCAGAGAAAGGGAATATATGAAGGAAAAAACCAGAAGTATTCAGGCAGTTAGTAGCCTATTGGGTCAAGTTTAGAGAAAATAAAAAAGAATGACAAGGAATTTTTTTCTTCATCTACTAGTCATTCCCTAGTCTTTTCAGTCCACTAAAACAATTCCCACACAAAGTCACCCATGATTTATTTTTTGGTCATTGTGATAAATGACAAGTATGGAAAGTGTTCCAGGCCTAAGTCTTAACAGGCCTCACAACTTCATTATCACCCCCTTGGGAGCCAGCTTCCTCATAAGGAAGACTGAACTTGACCAATGACTGATCAGACATCATATGGAGACAGAAGCCACAGGGACAAGCAGCAAAGTGCCCAGGCAACAACGAGTACCAAAGCCCCAGATTATAAAAAAGGCCATCTTCAATGTGCCAGCCCCAGGTTATAAAAAAGGCCATCTTCAATGTTTCAGCCCCAGTTAAGCAGCCAGCTGAATGAGCTCAACCCACAGAATCCTGAGAAATAATACACTGGTTTCAAGCCTCTAAGATTTATGATGATGTATTACACAGAAATAGATAATGGTGCCATTAAATCTAGTGGAGATTTTTCATAGTTAGCGTCCCAGCAGTATTCAAACTACCACTCTTTAGACTCTCCTCCTTTAGCTTTCATACTGGAATATTCTCATGGTTTTCCCTCCTCTTCTCTGGCTGTTCTGTCTTCTACCCTCAACACACAACCCAGACTCAACCTTCAATACCATTAACTGCTACAGATCCTCAAGGCTTAGTTTTAAGTCTTGGCCAATCTACATTTTAAACCCTCAACCCCTGCCCACAGATTCATTTACTATCTATATTTAGATAATATTAAACATTTTTATATATCCAGCCTAGATCTTTCTTGAGTATTCTTCTGCCTACTTGACATTTCCCTTGAATGGCTCAAAGGTATCTTAAACTCAACCTTTAAAACTGAAGTCATGATTTTCCTCCACCCAAAATGATACTCTTTCAACATTTCCTAGCTCAGTGAATGGTATCATAATCTCTCCAGCATTGCAAGAAGCCATCTCCCTCTTCCTTATTATACCCCAAATGTAATATAATGTATGTCTCCAAATTTGGTTGATTTAACCTTACAAATATCTCTTAAAATGACTACTTCTCTACCATCACGAAGCTCCTCAGCCAATCCATTAGCAGAACTAATGCAACAATGCCTAACTGGTCTTCCAACATCCATTTGTCTTCCCTCCTCCACCCAGTATCTCCAAATAAAACCCTTGGATGGCCTCCTATTGCTTTTATTTAATAACAACATGACATGGCATTGCTTCGAGTCCCTTAAGTGGTCAAGCCAACCTTCCTTTTCCATTTTATACAAGATTCCTTTTCTTTTATGCACTAAGTCACATGAGCTTGTTTCTAGTCTTGTTCTCAAAACATACTCCCTTTGGTAGGGGTAGGGGCACCTGGATGGCTTAGTCAATTAAGTGTCTGCTTTCTGCTCAGGTCATAATCTCAGGGTCCTGGGACTGAGCCCCACATGGGGCTCCCCGCTCAGCAGGAAGCCTGCTTCTCCCTCTCCCCCTGCTTGTGCACTTTCTCTGTGTCAAATAAATAAATAAATACATCTTTTAAAAAAATACTCCCATTGGGAATATTCTTTGCACAGTCTGATATGATCATATTTCCCACCTTCTGTGTAGTAAATCTTACTCATTTCTTCAGATCTTAGCTTTCTCTGAGCTCCCCGATTAGATCTAGTGTGCCCTTATAGTAAGCTCTTATAGCACATATTCCTCCTTCTGCAGGATATATGATAACTGCAATTTTACTTTGATCTAATGTGACGTTTTTATTTTTTTATTTTTTTAAAAGATTTTATTTGTTTATTTGACAGAGAGAGAGATCACAAATAGACAGAGAGGCAGACAGAGATGGGGGGGAAGCAGGCTCCCCGCGGAGCAGAGAGCCCAATGTGGGGCTCGATCCCAGGACCCTGAGATCATGACCCAAGCCAAAGGCAGAGGCTTAACCCACTGAGCCACCCAGGCGCCCTATGTGACGTTTTTATTAATGTTTGTCTTCTCAACTAGACCAATGGTGGTAGAGCTGCTGTTTATTTTTACTCACCATTTGAGACTCAGAGCCTAGCACAGTGTCTGATTCACAGAAGAAACTCAATAAATATGGCTGAATGAATAAATGATGTATGGATGATGTATGGATAAATAAGGTGACTGGCTAAGTTGCGAAGGCTGCTAAGGAATCTAGTGAACGATGGAAAGCAATCAAACATTTTTAACAGCAGAATAACACTCAAGTGGTGTGTTTTAGAATCATTATTGCCATGATATGACAGGCTGAAAAAAAAACAAGGCAAGTTAAGGAGTTAATGTAATAGTTAAGAAAAGCAGCAGGGTGACTGATGGCAAAAGGAATAGGAATGAGAGGAAGAAACAGGTTAATGAAAGCAAAAAGCAAAGGACTAATATCAAAAACAATTATAGACAAAAAAATATAGAATATGCTATGTCCAAGGCCCTGACACTTTCTCTACCTCTACTATTAAAGTGATGATATAACATGCTCAAAATGGTAACAGAGTACTTTATATATGAAGCATAATTTTTTGTAAAAGCTACAAAACTAAGTTTTAAATATGCACACACAACCAAAAAAGAGTATTTTTCTCAAAAGATGTACAATAACATATAACTACTCACAATTATTAATATTAAAAAATCTCAAAAAAATAAATAAATAAAATAAAAAATCTCAAAGTGTAAAGAATACAACATTAAAACTATAATAAATTAGAAAGTATTAGGTCAAAAGTTTAGTTTAAAGCATGTTGATTAAAAACTTTAGAAATGAATAGCAGGATGCCTGGGTGGCTCAGTTGGTTAACCGTCTGCGTTTGGCTCATGTCATGATCTCAGGGTCCTGGGATCAAGTTCCACATTAGGCTCCTCACTCAGTAGGGAGTCTGCTTCTCCCTCTGCCTGCAGCTTCCCCTGCTTATGCTCTCTTTCTGACAAATAAATAAATAAAAACAAAACAAAATAAAAACTAAAAAATAGTAAGAGCTTTCTGAGTCATTTTGAGAGCTACTATTTTCTAGGTAACTGACAACACGTAATACTTCAAGTATGAAAACTTACCAAAAAACTTCCCACAGTATGTTTTTTATGTCCCTATCCTCTAGAAACAGATTGTACCCCCTAAAAATAATAAGCTTTTCTTGGTAATTCCAAGAAGCAGAGAAAGACAAAGCTTAAAGACCTCTTCTTCATACCAAATATTGCCCCAAATTACAAAGCAAGTTAACAAGTTGACAATTCATTACTTGCTGAACTTTGTACTAGGGTTTCAATTAAACATCCTGCTTGAATCATCATTTAATCTTCCTACATACCTATTACTTCTAACTTATGGTTCTAAAGCATATTATCAATTTAACATATTTCTTTGGTTCCCCAAAATTTAACATTAAATGTATATAAAAAGTTCTCCAACAAGAGCACACAATTATCCATGCAGCTTCATATCCTTCTTTCTTTCCTACCACCAAGTTTGAATTTGAGTATCATAGACTTTTAAGTGTTCTCCACACTGGGTCTAGCTAGAGGTTCCTCTGAATCCCTTTTGGCCTTCAGAAGTTAAGAACATCAGAGTTATATTTTATAGCTTGTGCTTATGAACTTTACCTCACTAGCACCTTCAGTTTGAAAAGTGTAATTTCAAGGTATATTAAAGACTAGCAGTGTTGCATTTGCATTTCCAATTAATTAACCTTAGAATATTTTAGTATTATTTTTACTTCAATTACAAATTACTAGATGATACAATGCTTCACTTTCAAAGGTTGACTTTGGCCAGATGTTTGATTCCTCAGTAACAATTCTTCATAATCACAGAGAGTTTTACTTCTCAGAAATTTGGCAATTTCTCAACTGCCTTTATTTGTACTGCCTATCGTTCAGAAGGTAATCTACTGTATTATCATATTATTAAAATTTCATTATTAATTCACTATACAGTAATAAGTTCTTTAAAAATTTTCAAGCAAGAATTAGGAATCCAAATTTCTGTTAAACTTCTATGAAACTTCTAGTTAAAAATACATAGCAATTGGATGATCAGATGTAATGTATGAACCATGTTTAGATTCTGGTTCAAATAACTGTTGACATTTCTGAGACGATTAGGGAGACTGGAATAAAGATCAGATATTAGACCATTACTTATTAGAGCCCTTAAAAATTCTGTGAAGCTATAACAATAAATTAAAAATAAAATTAACTTATTTAAAAATTAAATGTAGCGGCAGCTGGCTGGCCCAGTAGATAAAGCATGTGACTATTGTTCTCAGGGTTGTTGAGTTCAAGCAAAGAATTTATTTTTAAAAAATTAAATTTAGGGGTGCCTGGGTGGCTCTGTCATTTAGCGTCTGCCTTTGGCTCAGATCATGATCCCAGAGTCCTGGAATTGAGCCCCACATTGGGCTCCCTGCTCAGCAGGAAGCCTGCTTCTCCCTCTACCGCTCCCTCTGCTTGTGTTCCCTCTCTCTTGCTATCTCTGTCAAATAAATAAATAATAATCTTTTTAAAATTTTTTAATTTAAATTTAACAAAATGTTAAAATATATTAAAGTTTCATTAGGCTATAGAACACTGCTGATGTAGACAGATAGATATAGATGTCCTTAAATGTCAAAGACACATACGGAAGTATTTATGAGTGAAATGATACAGTGTTTGTAATTTGCTTTTAAAATATTCCCAGGGCACCTGGGCGGCTCAGTCATTTAAGCGTCCGAATCTTGGTTTCAGCTCAGGTCATGATCTCAGGGTTGTGAGATTAAGCACCATGTGCATGCAACTCTGTACTCCATGAGGGGTCTACTTGAGATTCTTTTCTCCTCCTTCTCCCTCCTGTTATGCTCCTTCGTCTGCTCACACATGTGGGGTCTCTTTCTCTCTCTGTAGGATAAATAAAATCCTTCAAAATAAATAAATATAATAAAATGTTCCTGCTAAAAATGGCAGTAGGGGCAGAACAGATAAAAAACAAGACCAACAAAATGTGTGTAACAGTTGAAGCTGGATAAGGGTTCTTGAGGTTTATTAATTTACTTTCCCTACTTCTGTATGTATTTGAAAGCTCCACAATATATGTTTTTAAAAACTGGATATATGTGAGTAGACACCATTAAAAATGCAAGTAATTAAAAGCCTTTGTGAAAAGAAAATGAGAATGGGAAGGAAATCTTGCCTTTATTACTAGCTTTTCTGTAAATGCAGTTATTAGCCAAATGTTCACATTAAACTGAAACATTTTAGCTCTATAAAATAGAATATAAAAATTTCACCTGACATGAGGTGCTAGCAAAGCAAACAGTTCAGCCTGAGTGAGAGCTTAATGACTCAGGCCCCTGCCTAAAATCTGCACTGACATAGACACTACCAGATACAAGTCCATCACAGGTTACCTCCCTGCTGAGAGCTAATACATCTCTCCTGATTTCAGAAAAGCTGAGAAGGGTAGAGAATGGGCACACTTTCTTAGAATCAAATAAACAAAATCATTTGGGTGTAGGAGGAGGGTAAAGAAACCTTTACACAAAGAATTGATACATTTGTCCAAATTACTGCAGGTTTAGGAAAAAACAAGATTTAAACCCATCTCGTCCCATTTTGCTACATCCTGTTACTTATCTGGATTCCCGTCTCATGTTTACACTGTGCCATATAAAGTCACCTTACTAAAATCTGTTTTTCTGCTTGACTTTATAGCAAATAATTCAGACTACTGCTTTCTGGGTTCCTATTGTTTGCTTTCTTACATCACAACTTTTGTGTATCAGCTTCCTCATCTACAGAATATGTAACAAGGATACACACACAACGATATATATATGCGCGCGCGCGCGTGTGTGTGTTGGTCTACATCAAAATTAATCAATGTAATTCACTATATCAACAAGATTAAAAAAGAAAAGTCATGATGATCTGAACATATGCATTAAAAACACCTGACATTTCACTAGCCATTCATGATTTAAAAAAAAAAAAAAAAAGCCTCAGCAAACTGGGAACAAAAGAGAATTTCTACAATCCAATAAAAAGAGTATACAAAAAACCTACGGTTAACATCACACTTACATGGTTAAAGTTTTCACTCCCAATGCCATCCCCCAAGATTAGGAACAAGGCAAAGATGTCCATTCTCACCACTTTTCCAAGCACATTAAGGCAAGAAAAGGAGGGGCACCTGGGTGGCTCAGTCATTAAGGGTCTGCCTTTGGCTCAGATCAGGATCCCAGGGTCCTGGGATCAAGCCCCACATTGGGCTCCCTGCTCAGCAGGGAGCTTGCTTCTCCCTCTCCCACTCCCCCTGCTTGTGTTCCCTATCTTGCTGTCTCTGTCAAATAAATAAATAAAACCTTAAAAAAAAAAAAAAGGCAAGAAAAGGAAATAAAAAGCGGACAGATACTGAAAATGTGTAAGTGAAACTCTCTACATTTACAAACACGATCCTGTATGCAAAAAATTCCCAAAAATCTACAAAAAGCTACAGGATAAGTGAATTTAAGAAAATCAGAGATTATGAGGTCAAAATACAGAAATCAACTCTATTTCTATGTGCAAGCAAAAATCAGAAATTGAAAGTAAAAAGACCAATTTATGATAGCATCAAAATACATGGGCAAAACATACAGTAAAAACTACAAACACCACTGAAAAAAGTTAGACTTAAAAAATCTGAGATTACCATCTCCATGGGATTAGAATAAGTAATAATGTGAGGTGTTGACTTTTCCCAAATTAAGTTATAGATTCAATGTAATTCCAATTAAAATTGCAGTAGGTAGGGCGCCTTGGCTAGCTCAGTCAGGAGAACATGCCAATCTTGATCTTGGGGTCATATATTCAAGCCCCTTGTGGGCTTAGAGCTTACTTAAACAAAATTGCAGTGGGCTCTCTAGCAAAAAATTATCAAGCTAATTCTAAAATATTATGGCTAAACAAACTCAAAAGACCTAGGAGAGACAAAACAATTTTGGAGAAGAACAAGTTGGAAACTTAAACTAACTGACTTCAAGACATATTAGGACATATTAATAGGACATATTAATAGGACTAGATATTGCTGTCTTGGCAAAAGACAGCCATAGAAATCAACAAAACAGAATAAAAAGCCCAGAAATAGACACAAGTGGCCAACTGACTTTCAACAAAGATGCCACAGCAATGCAATGGGGGAAAGGATTATCTTTTTAACAATAGCACTGATAAGATTAGTTAATGATGTTTCAAAAAATGAATCTCAATACTTTCCTCCCATGAGACATAAAAATTCTAACGAATCATGATCCCAAGAGAGCTCACACTATATAAAACTCCTTGAAGAAAATATAGGAGAAAAATCTTAGTAACATTAGGCTAGGCAAAAAATTCTGAAATAGGATACAGAAAGCACAAACCATAAAAGAAAAAAAATTAATTTAAAGCATTTGCTCTTCAAAAGACACTGTAAAGAAGGAAAAGGCAAATCATAGACTGAGAGAAAATATTTGAAAAACATGTATCCGATAAAGGACTTGTATCCAGAATATGTAAAAGATTCTTAAAACCCAGTAATAAGACAATCCAATAAAAAATGGGCAACAGATAAGAACACTCACTTCACCAAAGGAGACATATAGATGGCATATAAATACATGAAAAGATGTTCAACACTATTAGTAATTAGGAATGTAAACTAAAACCAAAAGATACCACCACACCCACTATGTTGTCTAAAATTTAAGACTGAAAAAACTCAAGTGTTGGAAGGATATAGAGCAACTAGAACTCTCACATATACCTGGTGGGAATGCAAAACTAGTAGAACCACCCTAGTGAACAGTTTGGCAGTTTCTTATGAAGTTAGATACACACTTACCATATCACCCACCAACTGCGCTCCTATGCATATGCTGCCCAAGAGAAATGAAAACTTAGGTCCACAAAAGGACCTGTTTGCCAATGTACACAGTGACTTTATTCATAATGGTTGAAAAAAGAAAAAAAAAAAAAAAAGAGGAGGGGCACCTGGGTGGCTCAGTCGTTAAGCCTCTGCCTTCAGCTCAGGTCATGATCTCAGGGTCATGGGATCAAGCCCTGCATCGGGCTCTCTGCTCAGCGGGAAGCCTGCTTCCCCCTCTCTCTCTCTCTGCCTGCCTCTCTGGCTGCCTCTCTGCCTACTTGTGATCCCTGTCTGTCAAGTAAATAAAATCTTTTAAAATAAATAAAACTTATTGGTTTTAAAGAAATTAGGTCAGTTGGTAATTCCTAAGCTATAGCAGAACTAGGGATAAGGTAACACTTAGGAAGTAACTTCAGAAAAATAATATATGTATATAAACAAATGCTAAATTTTTTGTTATTTATAAATGCTGTAAAAATTCATTCATAGTATGAGTATCAACTGAGCGACTATTCTCTGCCAGGCACTGGGGTTACAGTGGTAAGCAAAAGAACACAGGATAGTCTTTGCCCTTGTGGGGCAGGAAAGCTGGTTGACATAAACCAGATAGGTACACAGATTACTATGCAATAGACATTATGCTAAATGCTATGAAGGAAAAGGGTTTTTTTTCTTTTCTTTCTTTTTTTAAAGGTCAAAACAAAATCCTATGCTCCAGTTTTAACCAATGGAGATCACACTCCCTGGCTAGTCTCTGGTTGTCCTGATACTTCCACAAAAAGTTATATATCTCACTAAAATCCTATCTTTCCTGAAAGCATCATTGTTGCCTTCATGAGCAAGTCTTCTCTGATCCCTACAAGAATTAGAATTTTCTCCTTTCTGTAATGTGATAGAGAATAATAAAAACAGCAAAATCTCTTAAGCCTTTATTATTTCACTTAGTCGTTACAACCACGAGATATAGCTATTGCTATCCCCATTTTAGAGTTGAGGAAACTAAGGCTTCAAACAAGAATTAGGTTACACCTCTAATTAGCTGCAAAGCCAGGAATCAAACTTGGATCTTTATAACATAATCATATTCTAACAAATACCTACCTTAAATTTTAATCGGAAATACTAGTGTGAATTCAGGACACACTTTCTCTTTCGGGAAAAAAAAATGTATTTCCTAACTGTCCACTGAAAAGGCCTCAAAACAATGACTAAACTCAACAGCCCACTTTGAAAACCCAGGTTATGATCTCCATATACATATACCATTTCTTAATACACAGAACTTGATATGTTCCAGGTCTGGGGCAGAAATGCACAAGATAAACTTAGAACAAGTAGTCAGTCATATCAGAAAGAGGTTTCCAAAGCTTTTAAAATAAAATTAATTTTTTTACATTTTATTTCAGAAACTGCTCACTGCTTCTTAAAATCTAATGTCTCTTCTCGCTAATCAAAAGCCCCAAATTTTAGCTAGACACATGGCCACCCAAGCAGACTTTACATTTCCCCCTCTGCCTCACAGTAAGTGTGGTCAAATTCTGGTTGATGGACTCCCACTGGAGCTGCCATATTAGGTCATGCTCACATCAGGTGGCTGCCTGCCCTCCACATTCTTTACTCTTTCCCACAAGCTGAAATTCAGTTATAGTGTTGAACTAGGTAGAGTGTATTGTAAAACCAGTATCAACCATTCAAATAAAGGCAGACAAAGCGACAAAGTAGAAGGAAGCTGGGGCGCAAGTAAGCAACAGTTCGGAGCAGAACCACCCTACCTCCAGACCACTAACCAATTCAGTCTCTGATGTAAGAGAAAAACCTTTCCATCTTTTTAAGCCACTATTACTTTTGTCCAATTACAGCAGCAGAACCAATACCCTAAAAAATAAACTTGCCAGAAGATTTTCAGAATCCTTGGAAGTTCAACTAGATGCTTGTCAATTTGTTTTGCTCTGTTGCATTAAATCTGCATTCAAAGAGGCACTATATGTGCACTAAAGGCAGGGAAGCACACATTCTAAATCAAACTAATTCTAAATGCCTTTGTAATTTAAGAAATAGAAAGCTGGCACCTCCAGGATCAAATCCCCACTCTAGTCCCAATTACTCAATTTGCTTAGATAATGTAGATGGGACAAAATCTTCAAATAAAATGTTAACATTTTTAGTGAAACTGAGTATTTCTTAAATCTCCTTTCTCAAATGTAACAGAAGCTCTTCCTCAGAACAAACAACAACAAACCCACATAACTAGGATCAAGCCCTTAGATTCATTTTTATTTCCTCCTTTCTGGTAAATATAAGAATAGTTCTAAGACTCAAGATTTAGGGGCGCCTGCGTGGCTCAGTGGGTTAAAGCCTCTGCCTTCCGCTCAGGTCATGATCCCAGGGTCCTGGGATCGAGCCCTACATCGGGCTCGCTGTTCCGTGGAGAGCCTGCTTTCTCCTCTCTCTCTGCCTGCCTCTCTGCCTACTTGTGATCTCTGTCTGTCAAAGAAATAAATACAATCTTAAAAAAAAAAAAAAAAAAAAAGGACTCAAGATTTAGTCCTTCAACTTCCTTTCTCTCCCTAAGGTTTTATCCTTCAACAATCATAATCCTCAGTTATTTTCCTGATTACTTCCCAGAACAGTTTAAAATCCCAAAATACCAAAACTGAAATTATCTGGTTGAAAGAAAGTGTATGAAAGAAAGCTACCTATCCTAGCATTTGCTAGGATAAAGAACCAATGCAGTCTGTTAGAACATCTTTAGATTTCTTTCTGAAATGAGTTTTGTTAAAAAGGAAAGGTTTACTAAATGCCACTAAATTGGTCATTTTAAAATGTTTAATTTTATGTTTATTAAAAAATTTAAAAATTAAAATAAAAAATGATTAATTTTTATGTTATGTGAATTTCACCTCAATAAAACAATATACAATAAAACCTTAGCAAAAGCCAGGCCCTTTACCAATCCAGTAAAGGAAAACTCCAAGAAAGAATAACAAAGACAAAGATGGAAGTAGGACAGAAAGATAAATGATTAAGAATGACAATAATGATGGTAATAGTAACGGATACATTCAGAAGTCAGAATAGAGACACAGATGGGGGAAAAAATTGCTGAAGAAGTAACTTAAAGGGTGGGAGTTTCCAAACTGAAGGGCCTGCCAGAGGCCACCACAATATCTAGAGGAAGTGAGAAAATTTAACAAATAAAAGAATGAATATAAACCAGGATAAGAGTGGTAAGAATTAAGCCCTAAAAATACAGAGAAGAAAATATAACTAAATGCCTAAAAGCAAATTTTAGAAATCTGTTTACAGATGGAAATCTGTATTTACTGATGGATGAAACTGGGAATAAATGAAATTGCCTAAAAGGAGCATAGCAAATATAAAGGCAAAATAAAATAAAATCTAAGATTAAGGCACGTTAAAGAAAGATCAAGGATTAAAAGAAACCAAACGCCAAATGAAAACCAGGAGAGTGTAAGCCCAGAAGCCACTTTTAAGAAAGTGTTCAATAATGTTGGCAAAGGCTCAAAGAAGAGAAAAATTAAAAACCAATGACTGAATCTGATGATTAAGTCATTAGTGACCTTATTAACAATGACACAATCAGAAGCTAGACTGTAATAGATTAAGGAACAAAAAAAAGAGTAGGGAAGTCAAGGAGAATCAGAAATAATTTCTAAATTTGCCAAGAAAGGGATAAGGAAATTTAAGAAAGTCAGTAGAGAGGGAAATAAGGTATGTGAGGGTAAAGATATGAGCTTCTCCATTTCATTTTTTTGGAATGGCTGAACCAGGGAGGCAGAGTTACACAACCACCACCGCTAATTTCAGAACATTTCCATCACCCAAAAGAGAAACCCCATTCGCATTAGCATCAACTCTTACCCTCAAGCCCTAGCAACCACTTTATTTTTCTGTTTCCATGGATTTGCCTATTCTGAGGATTTCCTATGAAGGGAATCATGCAGTGACTGGCCTTTTGTATCTGGCTTATTTCATTTAGCGTGTTTTTCAAGCTTCAGCCATGTTGTAGTGTCAGAATTTCATTCCCTTTTAAGCTGAGTAACATTCCACTGTGTGATATACCACATTTTCTTTATCCATTCACCAGTTTCTACTTTTAGTTATTATAAATAATGCTGATAAAGACATTTTATATGGATATATTATAATTTCTGTTGGGTACATACCAAGAAGTAGAATTTGGGTGTCATTGGATAACTCTTGTGTTCAACTTCTTGAGGAACTGCCAAACTATCTCCATAGTTGCTGCATCACTTTACATTACCACTGGTAATGTAGCAGGGTTCTAGTTTCCCTGCATTCTCACCAACATTTGTTATTAACCATCTTTTTTATTATAACCATTACAATAGGTATAAAGTGGTATCCCATTATGGTTTTGATTTGCATTTCCCTAATGACTCACGATGGTAAACATCTTTTCATGTGCTTACAGGTCATCTGCATGTCTTTAGAGAAATATTTCAAATCCACTGCATATATTTTAATTGGGCTGTCTTTTTATCTTTGTGTTTTAACAGTTCTTTTTATAATCTGGATAGTAGGCCCTTATGAGATATATGATTTACAAATATTTTCTCCTATTCTGTTACAATCTTTTCTTGATATCACAAATGATATCTTGAATAACAAATGTTTTTAATTTTGATGAAGTCAAATTTTTCTAGTTTTTTTTGGATGTGCTTCTGTCAAATCTAAGAAACCACTGCCTAATCCAAAGCCATGAGGATTTAGTCTGTATGTTTTCTTCCAAAAGTTTCAGCTCTCACGTTTACATTGCCCATCCATTTTTATTTCATTTTTGTATATGGTGTCAGGTAAGAGTCCAACTTCACTCTCCTGCATAAGGATATTTAGTTGTCCAGTACCACTTGTTGAAAACATTATTCTTTTCCCATTAAATTCTTGGTTCTCTTGTTGAAGAGCAAATGACCATAAATGTATAAATGACCATAAATTTCTGAACTCTCAATTTATCCATTGATCTAGATGTCTATCCTTATGCAGTACTGTATGGTTTTCTGTTGTTTTTAAATTCCACATTACAGCGTGAGAAGCAATAAACTTGAAGTAAAAAGAAAAAACCAACAGACTAGTCCTAGCCATGCCTCTCAATTGAGAATCAGCTATCTCAGGACTCATTTTCCTCCCTCTCACAGAACTGGGAATTAAGTGATATGTGAAATTAAGCAATAAAAAGTAAGAAAATTAAGTCTTATTTATTACTTATCTTTTAAATGCTTACTTTCAACCTCATAAATTATTTTGGCAGCCAAGAATAAAAGAAACACAGAAAAAATCTGCTTCTAAGAAACAGTGCCTAGCATATAGTAAGGCCTCAATAAATTACTGTAATTAATCATTTTCCAATTGCTTTGTATTCTTTTCATTCATTCTCAATGACTGTTAATATGGAAAAGCAACTGATTTTTAGAATCATCATACTTCAAGTTCTTTTTTTAGCAATTATTTCCTTGAAAAAAAAATCAAGTACATATCCCATAAGCTATTTCTAGTTTTTTAATATTATTATCCAGTACAAGCAGCATTTAAGATGGTTCTCTTCATGATACCGAATAAGGAATGGAAAATTAAAATATTATTAAACTCGAAGCGAATTCTCTAAAATTTGGTAATAATCTGCTTTATTTAGTTGGTAGTTCTTACAGTTCCGTAGTTACAGTGTATATCCTTTAAATTTAAAAAAAAAAAAAAAGTTTTTGGTTCTAGTAGTTTAACAGCAAAATCTGTTCAGAGAAAAGAGCAACTAAATTACTTAGCAGTCAATGATACGAAAATAATTTCTTTCACAAAGTTTTACTCCAATAAATTTCAATGGTGAGGTCTAATTTTTTAACAACTATATTGAAAAATACACCCATTTTAAAAGTGCCCAATTTAATTATTTTTAGTAAATTTACAGAGTTGCACAACAATCACCACCATTCAGTTTTAGAACATTTTCAAATCTCAGAAAGATCCCTTCTGCCCATCTGTAGTCAGTCCCCCGTCGACCCCAGGCAACTACTAATCTACTTTATGGACGATGCATAAAAATGGAACCAAACAATATGTGGTCTTTTGCACCTGGCATAATGTTTTGAAGACTCATTCATGTTATAGCATGTCGGTAGTCCATTTCCTTTTCTTGCTAAATAGTATTCCAAGTTTCTTTATTTTGTATCTGGTGTTAAACGACCCACAAACAATTTTATCCTCTTTTACGAGGTTAAAAAAAAAAAAGTTGCCAAAATTACCTAACTTCTCGTATATTCCACACTGTCACTACTATCTTTCTAAAATCCAAATTTGATCACTTTCTCCCATACTAAAATCTCTTCAATGGTTATTACCATCAACCTCTAAGACATCTACATCCCCTGGCAGGGCATACACAGGGGTCCAGGTCGTCCTCCCAGTCTTATTTCCTCCTCCTTTACTAAACATTGCCAACTATAAGTACTGAGGTATATATAGTTCCCCCACTCTCTCTTCTATGACTTTTATGCCTTTGCACTCATCTACTTCCCAAACTAAATTAATCTTTCAAAGCCCAACTTCTATCTGAACATCACTGGTTTTCAGTATTTGTTCAATTAAACTGAATACATGCTGACCACTAGCATTCTTCTGCTCACTTCATTAAGGAAGACCAACTGCATCTAAAATTCATGGCAAAAAGGACCTGAAAACAGTCTAATACAATTCAAGGTCTAGGGTACTGGTCTCAAAATAGGGTATACTTCAGAGGTCACAAACTATGGCCCAGCAGCCAAATCCAGCCTCTGGCTTGTTTTGATAAATAAAATTTTATTGACAACAGCCACACTCATTCATTTAACACATTGTCCATGGCTGCTTCTGCCCTACAGCAGTGGAACGGAACAGTTCTTATCTGACCAGGTGAGCTAAAAAGCCTACAATATTTACTACCTGGTCCTTTAAGTCTGCATACTCCTGGTATACATCATGATGCGAGGGAAGAAAGTTAACAGACTTTCCTTTAAGTTTTTCATCTCATCTTTTAAAATTTCTATTTTTGTAGATGTTTTCTAATATTAATATACAGGTATGTGCATGCACATAATTATATATACATAATATCTAAACATAAAAATGGACAAAAATTGGGGATAGTGCATGCCCATATTATATATTTTTTTCTAACACAGGAGACTCAACAACAGCAACAAAAAAAAATAAAACCTATATTGTTTTCAAGTAAATTTTAGGATTTACTTGAAAATTTGGCAACCAAAATTATATGAACAACAGTTCTGTAAATGCTTCAAAGCACAGAGAAAGAAGCCTAGAATTAAGCTTTTTCCGAAACAGAATTCTCAAAACATCTCTAAAAAGTCTTTTTATGGAGCTAAAAATGTTATTCAAATAATGAAACAGTCCTAATATTCTTTAAGTTGAATGTAATAAAATATGAGCTACATAAATAAACTGCTTCACAGGTGGTTATGTTTTTTAAAAAATTACTATAACTGACAAATCAAATGCAAATTTGTCCTTCAGAATCCTGAAGCCCAATTGCCTGATAATCAATACATGATAAATATATAAACTAAGAGAATACCTCACTAGTTAATTTTTTTTTAATCCATCTGTACTTATAATGCAATTCTATAACCAAAATGTTCCTTGGCTATGAAAGTAGGTTGTTTCCCTTTAAGACAACAGATCCTAGTCTAAGGTTTGAAGGGCCCAGGAAATACCAAATTCCTCCCCTTACACATCTTAAGGTTAAGAGGTTATTAGTTTCTAATAACTCAAAAGTTGGGGTCTGATCATCATCATCAACAAATTTATGAACTAATTTACCAAACTGAACCTGGAATTTGTCAGGTTAGGGTTATCATTCTATGTTGAATCATATTCTCCAACAAATAGTCACAGCCCCCAGAGAGAACTACACTCTACTCTGCTCACCTTTAAGGCTTTTTCTGAGGCCTTCCGAGATGACTAGCATCAGACTTTTGAGGAAGGCTAGCCATTAGACAAGGCTTTTCCCCACGATCTGACTGCTTGAAGTGACATCCAGGATCAGGTCGATCCTGTATCCAGGAATCATGACCCTCCCTGAGGCACCAGTCATCATGAGACAGTCAGTGCACTTTGGCACTTCTTGAAAACCACTGGGCTGCTCCTTTAGCTGAAAGGAAAAAAAACATCAAAACCACAACAAACAAAACAAAGGGGGAAAAATCAGTAATTCAACCTGAAAAGACAGAGCGTGGGGAAAAATAAACCAAAACAGCCTTGTCTAGAACAAAATGTAGCCTTGCCTTGATGTAAAGATCATAGTTCCAGTCACTGCACAAAGTTTATTCCTATTACACAAATCTAAAAATTTTTAAATCTATTTTATTACATCAAGAGAACAACTGAGAATGGAAGTTTATATTAAAAAACCTATTTATGGGATACAGCTAACTAAGTATAATGAAGGTATTTGTGAAAGACTAGCCACCTACAGCTTACGTGAGTGCACCTCACCAGGAGTGCAAGCACCCCACTTTCCATGCTCTCAAACTATAATCTGACCTAGAGAGACATAAAATACATCTGATGGGCTGACTTTCACTGAGTTTAACTGGCAGAAAACTGCTAGTGCAGTTAAAGCTGATCTACAACTGTTCTTAAATTACATACAGATGAACAGAAAAGAAACTGGGCTGGCATCCTCCTTAACTGACTTATCGCTAGCACAAAGTGTCCCCCCACACACAATGCTTTTGTCCCAGCATTCTGAATTTCAATGTTCATGCTTACTTGAGAGGAACAATTTTAAATGTTCACATCACTATGGCTTTAAATTTAAAAGCTTAAAGACCTGACAAATAAGTAATAAGATGATTTAAGGCTTATTTATTTAATCTGCTTCAAAATAAACACTTTAACTATCAATATCCAGAGATAAAATTCTGCTTATTTGCTTTTAAGTACAAAATACTTTTCCTATGACATAATGCTAAAAGGCAAGAAAAAGTCTTTGAGCTATTGTTTTAAAAATTTGGCTCATAATTCCTTTAAAACACTGGTACCCTAAAGATGATACTTTATCAAAGAATTATTTTATATTTCTTTCTACTATGTATCCAATATCCCCATTTCAGTTCAGACTACCAACATCTACACAGATCTCAGGTTGGAATCTTCAAAATATTACTAATCTGTCCTTCTCTTTTTTACTTGTTTGAAAATATGATTAAAGCGACAGACCTCCGTCCCCCAGAAGAATGTGCATAATTGCACAAATGGGCAATGTCTAGATTAAATTTTCAGGGAATTCACAAAACCCTCTGAAACTCAAGCCTGGACCCTGGTTCAGAACCCCAAACACTGCCTTTTTTTTTTCCCCCTCCCACCTTACCATCTCTAAAGACCTGATTAGTTAGCATACCTATCAAATCTCTCACATTTCTGCATCTCCGTCCAGCACTGGCTGTTTTAGACATCCCCTGTTTTTCCTGGATTATTCCATGTTGTTTGTGAATTCTTCCCAGTTAACCATCCTTCAACCTGTTTTCTTTCACCCTTGGTTGCAAAGTAAGCTTACTAACGCATATCTGATCATGTGACTTGCCTGATTACCAAGCACCTTCAATATCTCCTTTGCAAAGGTTAACAGAATGATGTCCATTCTGTTTAGGGTGATTATCTTCTGGCTTCTACCTACATTTCAAGCACTCACTCCCCCTGCCTATGCTTTCTATACTCCACTCATAAAATTTATAGTCTCCCCATACACTGCTTTTATGACTTCATACTTTTGTACGCTATTCCCTTCTCTCTGAAATGTCATGGCTCAATTTCTTATTCATCTCTCAAAACTTATCTCCCCTGGTTATGCTCTCTCAAGAGCTTCTATTTGTTTCTGGCATGAGATTTATCTCATGTATAGAAATGCTTATTAAAACTTGCCTTTCTTCGAGTACATTTTCTAGGGGCAAGAGCCTTACTTGATTTCACCATTGGTGTCCCTGGCACCTAGAACACAGTAGTACTAATATAAATGTATGGTGTGCCATTATTCTTGTACACAACCAAAATTACTATGCCTCACCAAAAAAAAAAAAAAAGACTGATGAATTAATCTAAAATATACATTAAGAATTCAAAATCAAAACAATTCATTATAGAGGAGTATTTCAGCAGGAACTCTCTAGAAAGCGAAAATTAAGTATAACCATCACCAATTCTTTATAAATTGCCATCATCTGAGTCAAGTATGTTGTGTATATGTACATGAGTGTGTGTATATATATAAATATATATAAAAAATTTTTCTTAAGTAAGACTAGTTATGGACATCCAAACCAGGAATTAAGCACAATAAGGGGGTGCCTGGGTGGCTCAGTCAGTTAAACGTTCGACTTTTTATTTCAGCTCAGGTCGTGATCTCAGGCTTGTGAGATCCAGCCCCACATCTCAGGCTCCATGCTGGGTATGGAGCCTGCTTAGATTCTCTCTCTCCCTCCCTCTACCCTCCCCTCCACCCACGCTCTCAATCCCTCTCTCTCTTTAAAAAAAAAAAAAGGCACAATAAGGATAACAGAATATTATGCCATCCTTTGGATAAAAACTCCTTAAGCCAAGGACAGCAAGCACATGACAAATAATATGAATTAATTACTCCCCTTTTCTTACCCTCTCCTCTACCTCATCTCATACTCAGGGCCAAAGAGTCCTCCTAATTCAGCATACCATAAAAGCAATAAATACAGACTAACTGCAGTAGGCACAGAAGTTAGTATTTCAGGGCTATCCAATAATCTCAATCCTAAACCAAATCAAACACAATATTCACAGAAAACTTACTCCATGTTCCTTGGAAACCCATTCCCAAGTTTAACAATTCCAAAGATTGTTTTATCTTATATAAAATATTTTGCTAGCATTGAAAGTCAAAATGGTTGTTTTGCTACAGTTGTTCATTTTCAAATGCATATTTTATTGTTTAAAAATACATATATTTACAGTTACATTGTATTCAAATCTGTGTATCAGAATCAACTGGGACATTTTCAAAAATACAGATTCCTAGGTCCCTGTCCAGATGAACTGAATTTCAGAATTAGAACTGAATTCCAGAATTAGAACCAGGCCATATATATTTTATAAAATACCCAAGATGATTTTGATGCAACCATCTGAATTTTTTTTTTTTAAGATTTTATTTATTTGCCAGAGAGAGAGAGAGAGAGAGTGTGTACACACAAGCAGGCAGAGAGGCAGGCAGAGGCAGCGAGAGAAGCAGGCTCCCTGCCAAGCAAGGAGCCCGATGCGGGACTCGATCCCAGGACCCTGGGATCATGACCTGAGCCGAAGGCAGCGGCTTAACCAACTGAGTCACCCAGGTGTCCCTGATGCAACCATTTGAAAACTAACGTTCTAAACATCATAGTAGTCTATATATGGAAGAGCTACAATCAGAAGATAAAAGAAACAACTCTAAATAAAATTTTCCTTACATGTATAGTGTCTCTGATTACTTATTGGTTTTGACAGGCTAATAAAGGCAGGGTGAAATTCCTTCAGCCTCTGAATAAAAACTGCTTCAATATCTCTTACCACAGAATTCTAGATAATAGATTAGTTATTGTAGCCATACAGCTTCACTAAAGAGTGGTCACCTAGCATTTTTAAAAAATTATTCTATTGCAGTGCTTGGCTAGAGGCAATCCTTAAAGAGTTTTTCTTTCCACATGACCTCGAAAAAAGATATATTCAATAAGAGTATTGCAAATGTGTTCCTGAAATTCACTATAGTTATTAAATTTGAAACATTTATCATCATCTTCTTTATTATAATTTACATATTTTCAATATACTAATAATTGTAGATGTATACATTTCTATAGCACACCAGGAATAAAAAATCCAGGTGTTGAGAGAACAGGGTCCATCAGAATGGGTATAAAATAGAAAATGCAACCAACAAATTCTTACTAAGTGTTCTGGAAAGCTGAACAGACAGAAACTGACATATACAGTAATGCTGTACATACATATAGAACATTTTAACCACAAATTAGTAAGACAGGAACTATTGTTACTGAGCCCCTAGTAATATCAATATGAAAAGGCACCAGTGCTAAGGGATAAACATGACAACTCAAAAATGCATTTACACACATATCTGTTTGATACATTCCACCATACTACGATGACATTCCTCAAGATCTCTCAGAGGTCTTTTTAAAAAAGAGAAAAAGATGCTCCAAAATTCTAAGTGTACTGGGAAAAAAAACTATTTTAAACATGTATTTAAAAGACTTGAGTGTCATACACATATTTTTTGTGACTTTACTAAAACAAAAACATTTTCTGGAGGGAGAGATGAGGTTCTGAATTATTTCAGGTACTGGAAACCCAACTCAAAAAAACCTGGATTGCATGATCATACAGATCACAAAGATTAAATATAAACTATAATTATAGGTCCTACAGATTATCCTTATAAAAGGTAAAACCATTTACATTGCAAAGAATGATCCAGAAAAATCACTAATACCAATCCACATCTCAAAGACTGATGGGACTTCTACATCAACTTTAAGAGCTCACAAAATGAAATAGAAGACCCTAATCTGTAGCCACTTGAACACATAGCTGAGATTACTCTGACATTTTGTTTCTACAAACACATGCTCTTTCTGAACATTTGCCAAGGTATAAACGCAGTTGTCCTAATTTGTCTTAAAAGGCTGGGAAAGTTCATAGGAAGGCAAAACTTTTAATGTCAAAAGCCAACATTTTATTTTTTATTGAAAATATCTTCTCTAAAATGTTAGCCTCCAGGGCAATCATAACATTGAGAGAGAGACACAGAAACATTCTTCAGCATATAGAAATCTCAATATTTGAAAGATAATACTACTATTAGCACTTTCAAGGAAGAGAAAAATAACTGCTACACTATCCTGGAATGTCATTCATAGCCAAGAAGGTACTGGCAGGATATCTTCTGGCTACTTTATTGAGTAATATAGTTAGCTATGTGTTCCTGGAATCACATTAAGATAGTTTTCCATTGCAAAACAGTGCTAGAAAGGAACTATGCAGAGAATTAAAACCAGAAAATTTTTTTTCAGTAACTCTAATTACAATTTTGTGATTCTACCAAAACATCTGATACGTCAGTACAATAACATGACGAATGGTACTGTCAATAATTGGCCATAGCGTGCTTATCAACATCAAGGACTACTACTATGAGGGTAAGCAATATAATTTTCTAGTGTATCAGAATTCAAAGTCCCATCTAACTCACTCCTCAAATATGAAAATATTTCAAGCAACCGGTGTTATCAAGTAGCTACATTAAAAAAAAAAAAAAGAGGCAAAAAATACACACATACTCTTCCAACACAGCAGTTACCAAAAGTCCTAGAGAGTTGTCCAAAAATACAACACTAGAAACAAACTCATGACATCTCAGACAGTTGCCTTGACTTTCATTAAATGAAGCCAAAAAAGATAATTAAAGTCATGAAATAAGGTAAAAAGATGATATACAGCTCAAGATTTTTGCCTGTAATACAAAGCTATTACTCTCCTACCTCCTAACACACTGCTAAGTGATGAGCTGTCAGGGAGGAAATGGTATCCCCATCTTATTTTGACAAGTAAGTTATAAGAAACTGGGTCATTCTGTCCTGAAGAGACTTAGCCAGGTCAAGAGACAATATGGCAAAGTTTTTCCATGAATTATTTTCTAGGCTCAAAACAATTTTACACCAGGCTTCTTTATAAATTTCACAGATACAGGCTAAGAGCCACATCCCAATACTAAATCATCCACAAGTCCTTGAATGTAATCAAAATTAAAATGACCATAAAAATTCACATTACACAGGATCTCACACATACAGAGAACAGGTAATAGCCCCTCCCTCTTCAGTGCTCCCATACACTTAGTATATATCTCTATTTTATCATTTATAAAACCATTTAATAGGCAATCTCCCCATAAAGACTGTGAACTTAAGAACAAGAAATCTACTCTATTCATCTTTGTTACCCTCATTGACTAGAGATGAATGCCCTGGTCTTAACAGTCATTCAATGAATACTGAGTGAACAAGAACGGAACACCTACATCATAATTGTATAGAAAGCTGAAGCAGATAAACAGGGAATCAGAGGATAAACTTAAGACAACAAAAAAACCAGAATCTAATATAGAGGCACGAGATACAACAGGAAAAAAAAAACCAGGTCTGGAGGTGCTGGATGTCTTTTGGATTTTACATCAATTCTAATCCAGATTTTGGCAATAAAAAATGCTATAACCTTGAGCAAATCACTTTCCTCCCGGAGGGTCTCAATATCCTCATTTGTAAAAATACAAAGTAAGACTACATGAGTTCTATGTTGCCTTATGCGCCATAAGGATGATTTTAAAGCAGCAGAAACACATATTCCTGAAAAACAGCACTAACAGATCAGATACAATACCCCATGTGAAACAGTGTAACTCTTAAGCAAAGGTTATCATTCAGGTAGGATGCACAATTCCATAAATATTAGTAATAGGTCACATCAATAGCAGCCAGGGCCAATGAAAAATTATATACATACAAACCTAATGTGGAAATTACTGATACATTCACTCATTCAATAAATCTAAAAAAGAATAAAGTTTTGCCAAAGGCAGGGTTAAGAGATCTGAAGAGAAAGAGACAAAATGCAAAATTCTGTTATTCCCTAGAAATTATGACAACATAGATCATATGTAGCATGCATGAGCACACACACACATACATACAAGAGCAAAACGAAAAGCATCTTTACATTTGTTATGATTTGAAAGACTCCTTAAAATGAATCACATAACTTAATTATTTGGGCTAGAACAGTCCAACATTTCCCAGTATTTTAGCAAAAAGTTAAGCTTCCAACTATATGTACATCTGGGGTGCATTCTCTACCCTACAAGAGAAGTCCGGTTGGGACATTAAGAACCAAATATTCAAAGGATCAAAGACATTCTTAACCTTGAAAAACAAAACAACTCACAGACCTTCCAACTACATTACCATATCAAAGCTTTACCTTAAATCAATCTTCTACCACAGATAAGTAACAGTAATCAATTTTCATCTTGATGACTACCAAACTCAATACAATAGTATCTATAATCAAGACATTTTATTATAAGCTCTGTTCTCAGTACTAGGCTAACTATCACAGAAGACAAAAGAGAACTAAAAGGTAAAGATGCTTTCCCCAAGAAAATCCCAATCTTACTTGCAAGGTAGTTATAGATTACTGTTAGCACACAGTCCCACTTCTCCAATATCCCTCCCAAAAACCTGGGAAGAAAGGTGAACAACTCCAATATCCATTTATATTTCAAAATATGTTTAAAAGTTAAAGGAGTTCCTACAAGCCAAATATTACAAACAAAACAGATCCAGATATATGGGAACAAAATACACTGTACCCCAAAGGGAATTTCTATAAAGGCAGTAAGACAAAGCACCCTGAATAATCTCACAAGCAGGAATACTTTACAACAAAAAATAGAATACTTTTTCAGTCATCATAACTACAAATCAGAATCATTAAGGATAAAAAAAATCAAAAAGACTTCATTTATATAAAAAAAGGTTAAAGTAATTAATGTGTTCTATTAATAATACTTTATCAATACCCCAATTTTCCAGTCAAATTTTTCAAAAAGGAAGGTAAAGTGGGAAAAATCAACTTCAAAGCTTCAAATTTAAACTGAAGCAACATTTCTACTGCTTGTTCATGTATATAATTAATGTCTATCTGTTCCTAATAGTGGCAGGACATAACTGGCTATACATGCCAACCTAGTTCAAGAAAGCCCAGAAATCCCTCAGGTTCAGCTATGTAGCATTCCAATGCTACTAATTACATATAGACCATAAATTAATTATGAATTTTAATCTACCTAAATTTTTCAGTTCTATCTCCATGAACCAAACTCTAAATTCCCTTTAATAACAATTGATCAAATAAAAACAATTCTGGTTCTCTTCCAACAAATCAAGATCAGGTAATGACAACTCTACTGGTTCCACTGCTTCGTGATAGAACAATACTATGCTCATTTCTTTACAGCCTAGCAAGCACTTTGACACACATTACTTCTTTTCAGTCTTCCAACAACCCTATGAGGAAAGGCCAGAATTACCATTTTATCTCAAGGATAAGGAAAGAAATTTGGAGAAGTTAGGTAACTGGTACAAAGTTCACTGCTGGAAAAGAGGTGAACAAAAACCAGAACCCATATGTCCTGACTCTACGTCCAAGTGACTTTCCACAACATCATACAAATGAAAATCTTTCTAAAAATCACTGAACTTAGAAACTATACTTCTCCTACTTAATCAAACCCTTTGTAAATATAAGAATTAAGATTCTAAAGCAAATGGGAACAGTAAAAAGGGTAGTCTAAACCACCTCCTATCTATATAAACACATTTTGAAAAACAAATTTAGTTGATCCTTCAACGCCCTGAGTTTGAACTGCACAGGTCCACTTACATGAAAATTATTTTCAATAAATAGAATATAGTACTATAAATCGTTATTTTTCCTTTCCTTATGATTTTCCCAACGGCTTTTCTCTAGCTTACTTTCCTGTTTATATAATGCATGTAACATACGAATATGTATTAATTGACTGTTTATGCTATTGGTAAAGCTTCCCATCAACAGCAGACTATTGAGTAGCTAAGTCTGGGGACAGTCAAAAGTTATACACAAAGTTTCAACTGCAACAGCACCCCTACCCCCATGGAGTTCAAGGGTCAACTGTATAAGGCTCAAGAGCAGTTCAACTATTACAGTACAAAGAGCTTAAAGTTAAAATAAATCTACTATATTTACCCTATCACACCACACACAACAAACTCTGCAACTGCATGCTAGCAGAGAATAGGTGAGGTTAGCTAGATATTATTTACTATAAAGACTTACATAAAAATGTCTAAAAACCTTCACTTTTCCTGTTAACCTTCTCTTGGCTTTGCTCTAGTCTAGTCCAGTCGTCTCCACAGCAGACTGACAATCCACTGAAATATGGGAATTATTAAGAGCACTGTGCCCATTTTTTCAACCTGAAAATAAATTTCCTTTTCACTAAATAATGTACTATATGAACTGACGCTATCACCCTCACATAAACTCAAAAATACACATACAACTGGAAACTGGAGGTAGGCTCAAGAGTTTTTCACAGAAGGGATTCCTAATCAAGAAAATCTGGTGATCAGTGCTACAAACAGAGAAGTAGGTAAGTCCTGGGAGACAGGTGACTCTCAACTGCATCAAATAATCAAATCTATTGAAGGTGTTCAATATCCTACAATATATACAAATAACAATTTTTCACCTGCAACTGCATAATCTATGCTGATAGGAATATAACTTACCTCATCCTGGACTCCACTCGTAGTAGTCAGCTTGCTTCCATCAGTAATTGTAATAATTATTGCTGGCTCCAAGAAAAAAGGGTTTCGTCCCTAAAGTCAAAAAACACATCAATTATATTAAGGTCTGGACATCAGCTCAATTTTTGAGTAAAAAACCAATTCTTAGAACACTGTATAAATTTACCTTTCTTGTCAAGTTTTATGCATAGTATATACTTTTGTACATTAAAAAATATTCCAAGAGAAACATACACATAACAGAAGTTAACCTTAAAGGAATGGGATTAGGTAGAGGAAAAGACGGTATTTTTATACTTGTTTATACACTTTTGTATTGTTTTAATTTTTACAGTGAGCATTTACATTTATGTAACTAAAAGTACTTAATTTGTTAATAGGGACCCTACATTCAATTCTAATAATTTGACAAACTGAGATATTAAAAATTAAAATAGTATTTTTACAAGAAATTTTTTAGAAAGGCCAAAATAGTAGGTGAACATTACAAGGAAATATAATTTATGCTTGTAATCAAAGTGTCTAACCAAGTGACTAGATATATGGATGAAGAGCTCTAAAATCAGTTTCATGGGAACAGTATTGAGAGGCCAACTTGAAAAATTTAAAAGGATGGTTACTTAAACTGCTCAGCAAGAGAAGGTACAAAAACAATAGCAGAGGCAATGGAAGGCAGTGGCACAAAACTCTAACCGCTCTATACGCAGGGTGAAATAGCTTCAGTAACTCCCATTCAAATCTCTGGCCACATTACTCTGAGTACTATGGTCAATTCTAGGGGATGCATTTTGTGAGAGAATCAAATAAACATAAGCTTATCTCTTACATACAAATGGCTCTCATTTATGATATGAAGCATTAAGCTACGGCACCCCTACCCCATGGAATTCAAGGGTCAACTGTATAAACAAGCACATTTAAGACAAACAAGGAGCAAAACAATACCCCATTTAAGCACATTTAAGACAAAATTATGACCAAAGGAAAGAAGTTCAAGAGGGTCGACTTTGTGTTTGAAATCCAAGGTATCAAAAACTCTTTTCTACTAACACTGTTCAAGAAAGGAAAGAATGAAGTTTTGCTGGATACGACGTAGAACAGCATATGACAAATTTTAATGTGCACACAGATCACTTGGAAATCTTGATAAAATGAAGGTTCTGATTCAGCAGATCTGGGATGAACACTAAGGTTCCACATTTCTAACACGATTGCAGCCTAGGAGATGCTAATGTCCACAGACCATTTTTGGAATAGCAAGGATATGGAAGGGTTATATGCATGTAATACTCTATGGTTCAATAAACTTCCCTTACATTTATACAACTCTCAATCACTAGCATATCACAGCACATACCTTTCTCATGGACCTAGAGATAGGCAATGTTCATTCTCACCTCTGAGCTTTGACTGGCTCCCTCAAATAGAATGTCTTTCCTTTTCTCTGCCCACAACCCATCCAATTCCTAAGCATTGAAGGCCCAATTTAAGTCCCTTTCCATGAAGCCTTCCCTGATTAGCCTGCCCTTAATTAGTTCTTCCTCATCAAATTCTAATAGTGACAATTTTCAGACTCAGTAAAAATACAGATACAATAGAATATTTCTTCAAATAAAGTTGGATTTGAAGTGGTTTCATGGAGTACATTTTTTTTGGTAAAGATTTTATTTATTTATTTGACAGAGAGAGATCACAAGTAGGCACAGAGGCAGGCAGAGAGAGAGGGGAAGCAGGCTCCCTGCTGAGCAGAGAGCCCGATGAGGGGCCCGGTCCCAGGACCCTGAGACCATGACTCGAGCTGAAGGCCAGAGGCTCAACCCACTGAGCCACCCAGGTGCCCCACATGGAGTACATTTTGAATATTACTCCCTATCGCATTTATCTTCTCTCCTTTCCAAATTACTTTTAATATATAACACCTTGCACAACAATGTGAATATACTCAACACTACTGAATACTCTCAAAAGTGGTTAAGATGGTTAAACTGCTATGTGTTTTTTACCACCATTCTTTAAAAATACACTATCTTGTATTATTTGCTATGGTTTCATGTGTTTGTATCAACTGAAGGCAAGGATCATGTTATACTTCTTCCTCAACACTGAGCATAAAATATTTGCACACTGAGCACTTAAATAATCACCGATTCACCAACCGTAGTTTAATACAAACCTACTCAAGTTCGCAGAACCATTTAGAATTACTCAAACTACAACAAGCTTCAAAAAAATATATAGATATGTTACTTTACCTCAATATAAATACCTTCTCTGACTTGTGAATTTGCTGGGAATTTGCTAGGATGCCTTCTATATGTCCTGTCATCCACTGTCCATTTATTCATGTTGGTCATTCAAATATTTACTGAGTGGCAGTCATATATCAGGCATTGTGTTAGGTGTATGATACATAACCTCAAGTCTCACAAATGGTAAGTGTACATTTAACAAAAACTCTCTTCTGATCTCTACAAATATGACTGTAGATCAAAAATAGACAAAGGGAGATAAAAAAGATCAAGACGTCCTCCTACCTTCAGTATTATTGTATCTTGCTTCCACCCTTAAGCTAAAACTAGTTTGTATGACTTGCTGCCTTTCAAAAACAAATCAGTAAATCTCTTAAAGCCACCACAACATGGACCAAATACTTGCAACAGTGATTCTGTATCACCTCTACATTTTAACCTAACTCAAAATTTTCTTCCACATTTTCTGAATAAAAGTATAACATCCATCAATTCTTATTCCTATGTAAGTACATTGAGAATTATTCTCCAGAGGCCAGAAAGTTAGTCATATCTATAACTAAAGAACAATGATCTATGATGTATTAAGAACTTTATGGATGCGGGCGTCTGGCTGGCTTAGTAGGTTAAGCGTCTGCCTTCGGCTCTGGTCATGATCCCAGGGCCCTGGGATGGAGCCCAGCTTTGGGCTCCCTGCTCAGTGGGGAGTCTACTTCTCCCTCTCTCTTCCTGCCACTTTCCCTGCCTGTGTGCAGATGCACTCTCTTCTGTCAAATAAATTAATTAAATTAAATTAGGAGGAAAAAAAAAAGAGAACTTTATGGATGATGATGTCCATCCAAAAACTAATACACACTTTCTTAAGGACCGTAATACCTAAAAATCAAGTTAAAATGAATTAAAATTTAGCCAAGTCTTTGAGGTATTAAAATTTAAGCTAAATTCAAACATCAAAATAAAAGTCATTTTCTTGACAGTAAGCTTTTAGCTGTTAACTTTACTGGAGTCATCCACATAATACTTTCCACAGAGGCTATGCCTGAAATTACTAGAATAATCAAGTACTTGATAACAACAATAAAACAGCTGTATTATCTCATTTAACCCTAAAAACTTGGTGAGGTAAAATACTCACTGAGATTAAATAACATAATCCAAAAGTCACCCAGCTGGTAATTGGCACGGCCAAAACCTTAATCCAACTCTAAATACGATCATCTGAAAGTCCTGTTGGTGACATAAATTCCCTTGAATACAATTCTATACCAAGCTGGATTGTGGCATATTTACCCAGCAACGAATGGTGTTACAATCAGTTTGCTTTTATTTAATATATTCTATCTGCAGCAAAATTAACTACAGAATTATTCCTTTCCTTAGTTTCCTGTTGTTCTGTGATTTCTTACCCAATTTTTCTATATATAAATCAATACACCGCCCCTCCAAAAAAAACACACTGAAACAGAACATAATATATATAAACAACTACTTTTGAAAACTTAATAATTTCAGCCTATTTTCAAAGAGCATACACAAAAGCAAGATAAAACAACATTCAGTTCTTTAATGGCTTTAAATTTTGAAAAATTCAGATAGAGATCAAAAGTAGAGAAAAGTAAAGAAAAATATGACCACCCTTATTTCACCCATTATTTAACCCTACCATGTTTAAGGTCTCTTCCTCTCTGAAATGAGTTTAGTCAAGAACCACACAAAGAAAAGCAACAGGATTAGTCACGATAAAAATTAGAATAATGACTTAATGAATATATATACAAGGGGACTTTTTTTATTTCTTCAGGAATAAATTATCCCTACCTCTATATATAAGTGTTAGAATTAATCAATTTAAGCATAAGTTTCTAAATCAACTGCAGAAAATGATCAGATGATGTTGCTGCAGCAAAGTTTTCTTAGATTCAGTTTTAGGCTAGTCCTCCCCTGCCTTTGGTAGTGCACTTACTCTTGGCAGAAGCACAAGAAGTAATTGGCATCTTTCTCTCACAACAGTTTTACCCAACAAGTTAAAACACATTTCTGGTTGTCTACCAGTATCACAAGATTGGGGTTTTTTTCATGTTTTATAAGAAATTATTTAACATTTCAGAGGTCTGAAAGTTGTGCTTTAATCATTGCAATATAATGTCATTAGTCATTTGGTACCAAATCAACACAGTTTAATGATTCCCAAATCTTTATATTTAAGAATAACTACTTTACATTTTATTCCCAGCAAGTATGTTTATGAAGTCACTCAATTTGGGGATGACTGTCCATATTAGAATATCCTCAAAATTCACCTTGATCATAAAGTTATAAACAGCCTCTTAGTTATAAAATCTCCCCCCAAAAATAATATTAAGCTCTGCTACGACAAAGGCAACCAGTAGAGGGACTAAAAGTTTACTTTTGCCATTAGCAGAATTAAAATTAGATAGTTCTCTCAGAGCTGTGGCTCTTCGGCATAAAGAAATCTAAACATGTCCCTTGAGAATATAGTGCAAGGTATAGTATTCTACCTCTAGAGCTATTTACTAATGGAAATCTTGTCATTTAGAAAAATGAATTAAAAAAAAGAAAACTGATCTTAATATGGGCCAAAAATCTCACATAAAATTTTTGCTAAAGATAACATAAAGCAAAATACGTTCTCTCAATAATTTAGTATTATCATGGTGTTAGAACAATTAAGGTAAAAAATATCAATAAGAAAATTTAAAGAATTAAAGTAAGTAGATCTTATCTACTGGAATCTATGATTGCATTCTTGCAAAAAAGAATAGTTTTTGAAAATTTTTACATTTTCCAAAAAGTTTTGAAAATATAAAAATAATGTTAATTTTCCCCCAAATACAAACCTGGTTCTCAGAATCAGTATTTTTACTTTTGCCCAATTAATTTAAAATGTAGTAGGGGATGGGGTATAGCAATTTTACTGTACCCTTAAACAGGTCTTAACTATTATCTTCTGAAGCAAAAGCAAGGCATCCCTGAGCATTCAGTAAAACCTTCCGTGTCTATCTCTGCTGTAGTACCAATGGGCTCATCTTCTTTTGGTGCCACCATGTTACCAGTCCTTTGAACAACCTCATAAAGATAGCCAAGGGCCAGTCAAAGCTACTTTTCCAATGAGCTAAAGGGTCTACTGAAGGGAAAATGTGTACCCACGGTCAGCCCTCCAGCTCTCCTCCTGTCTAGTTACTTTGCCATATTCCAGGAAAGGTACAGGCAAAGAAATCAACAAAAATGTTAAAATGTATAGTATAACATCTTATGCAACTAGGCTAAAAGCTATCACCTAGCAAGAAAATAAAAAACTTCCAGAAATAGCCTGTGCTTTTTTTTTACAACCTAAAACTTCCTTTCAAGTAAAGTAATAGCAACAACAAGCAAATATTTTAAAAGGAAAGAGTTCCCTTGAGAAATAATTACCACATTAGTAAAAGTTCTCATGCATACACTGGACAAATACTAACTAGGACTGCTGTTAAAAATTTTGTAATGATACTTAAAAAGTTGCTAAACTAGATCTTTAGGTCTCCTATTTACATCTTTGTAAAATCTATATAAATAAAAACATGTTGGGACGCCTGGGTGGCTCAGTTGGTTGAGCAGCTGCCTTCGGCTCGGGTCATGATCCCGGCGTCCTGGGATCGAATCCCGCATCGGGCTCCTTGCTTGGCAGGGAGCCTGCTTCTCCCTCTGCCTCTGCCTGTGCTCGCTCACTCTCTCTTCCTCTCTCTCTCTCTGACAAATAAATAAATAAAATATTTAAAAAAAAAAAAAAAAACCATGAGCTGGCACCATCTATCCTATTTTCCTCTGTTAACATATCTAATAAAGAGGCAACAATGCATGTACCTCTGAAATATATAACAAACCACTTCACTTTCATTTAGAAACTTTGAAACTCCCTATATAATGTCAAAATTCAGATTCTGTAGAGAAAATACAAAATACAGAAACAATTTAAGGATAATATTCACCTACTTTAAGCTTCTTTCTAAAAGAAAAGTAGCTTAGGATGCAATTCACATCCAAAGACTTCTTAGTCATAAGACTGATAAACTGATAATAAACACAATTACAACTATATACAACTGAGAAAAACTTTTAATACATACTTCATAACACACGTCAACTACTATAAATTACATTCTTTAGTTCAACTTCAGACAACTGCATAACACAATCAGAATTTTTTCAGTATCTGCTTATTACCTGTACTAATATTTATATATTTAATATTTTTCCTTAAGTCAATTCCATTTTTTTTACTTTTGCCTCAAACTATAGCAATAAGATCTATGAAATCAGTTTTGATATGCTAATGGTATCTTCTATTCAATAATTTATTGTCATTAATATGATTTAGCTTTTTTTAAAGGGTGGGGAGGTTCATTACAGGGATGAATACTCAACTGGTTATTTAAACATTCCAAACAAAATATAATAATTATTTGAGTCAATAAAGGCCTGACAGGCTTACATTTAAATCAATATTCCAAGGCCAGAATTATAAGTTTTATGTTTGTTTTAGAATTCATTAAGATTATTACTTTTATAGTTACTATCTCAAGTGGAATGGCATAAATGAATCTTTGATGAAAAAAGTCTAAAATATTCATCTTAGGAAATTAGTGCTTGTAAAATAGTACCTTTGAATATATAGGAAAGACCTCTGAAAGATTCAAAATAACTGATTAACCATGGTTGCCTCTGAAGAATGGAAGTGAGCAACTGTATAACCTCTAATACTTGAACTTTTTAACCATGTGCATTTATTACATATTCAAAACAAGTACTCTTCAAAATTAAAATGTGTATATCCAAAAATAAAACTTTAAAAATCTGCGAGTATATAAAAACCTAGCATTCAAGAATACATTAAGGTCTAGAACTATAGAAAAACATGTTAAAATTCCACATTAAAAGATATATATTTTTAGTTTCAAGTAATTCTATTATTCAATTGTGGACAGATATAGTTCTTTTATCTAACCATATAATTCCTTCTGTTAAAAATATTAGCAGCACTAAAAATAGATGGAATAAGACTTAAGCAAAAGCAGAGGGGAATTCCATATATTTATTTTAATAAAACAACTAAGGAGCAATATCCTATTATTTGATTTAATAAGCCAAACAGTAATCATGTAAGAAATACTGTAAGAACTGAAGAATAACATGACTTAATGAAAAAAATTAATGTTAAGGAAACTCAGTAACATATATGGCTGAGAATTATTGCATCAAAAGTAACAGAAATTCAATATATTCAAAATAGTAAATATTTAATAATTTCACAGATTTTGAGTTTTACATTTGAACAGGAGCCTAAGTTTGAATAGAGTATCCTAACAAATAAATAGTTTTGGCAATATTTAAAAAGTAATAGCAGTAGTGTTTATACTGGCATAAACAGAGTAATGACAGTATATCAGAAATACCATCTTACTTAAGAAATACTAACATTCAGGATAAAGACCCTAACATACCCATTATTGAAATGGACTGGATAATAATAATTTGGGAAAAATTATTCCAGCAAAGCATGTAATAGTAAACATGCTGCAAACATGGCAGAAAAAGTAAAAAATAAAGGCCAAGATGAAAACATATTTTCAAAGACAGATGAAGTTTTGATCTCATTAAATCACACAAATCTACCTATACCATTTAAACTAATCATCTCCTTAGGGTATTGATTACCACCAAATCCATAGATATTACCTTTGCAAAAGTCTGGTTAAATCGTATCTTTGACCATTAGGGCTAATTCCTTCTAAACAGCTACAAATATGGTCTCAAAGGAATCATTCACACATACAATAGCCCTCCTACAAACCAGATGTACTCCAACCATAGTGTTGCACGTATCTTCACAACTACAACTGAAAATGAAGAGGAATAGCCTAATAAATGTTTCATGTCAGTAAAGTTAGCAACACAGCATTAAAGTTAATAAGGGAAAAAAATATTGTGATAAGCACTAGGAAAAACTGACTATTTTCCCCATGTGCTATAGCTGAAGGGCAACTTGAAAATAATTTAGTTGGATAAATCATAATTCAAGATTAGTTTTAAGGGGTCCTGCTTTGTAAAAAATATGATTTTTCATTTTCTATGAAAGAATTGGTGGTACCCCAATTTCAGGTTTTTTAGAAGGAAATATTAAAATTTCTCCAAATCCATTACATAGGTATTTGTACTTGAGTAAAAACAGTTTCTAGAAATCTATTCTTCCTAGATTGTGACTCAAACACTTATTGATGCTTATGCTAAGTCCCTTCCCAAATGTTTACACGTTTTAAATTATCAAAATAAATGACATTTTTAGGAAACAAAAAACTAACCCCATAATATTTGGGCCTCCTGCCAAAGTTTTTTATAAGCCCCTCTAACTATACATACAAACCCACCAAGCTTTTCTTAGCAATGAACCTCATAAAAAAGCAGATGTCATATATGGATGACTGACAGTTGTTACATATTTTTGATAGTTGCTATAAGCTCACTAAAATGGAAGCTCTATGAATAACTCTTCTTTTATTATATTAAAGATTTACATTCAGGGCGCCTGGGTGGCTCAGTCATTAAGCGTCTGCTTAGGTCATGACCCCAGCGTCCTAGGATAGAGCCCCACATCAGGCTCCCTGCTCATCGGGAAGCATACTTCTCCCACTCCCTCTGCTTGTGTTTCCTCTCTCTCTGTGTCAAATAGATCAATAAAATCTTAAAAAAAAAAAAAAATTTACATTCAGTATAATGTTGTGTGGGATTAGACACTGTCCATTCTGGGTTAACAATAAAGTTTACATATAAAGACCTTCTACTCTTTCTATTACCTGATTTAGGCCCTCTTTTCTGGAGGCAGTCTGTTGGTTGTTCTTTCTAACTTACTGCTTTGAGAAACAGACTGACAACTAAAACTGTGCAACAAAAATTCAAAATTTTACATTAGTTGTTACCTGCTGAAGTACATAAATGACCAGGAACTATTACAACTCAGACACTATCAGAGGCCACAAAGACATTGTTTTGCTTATTCCTGGTAATCCAAAAGTACTGTATTGCCTATCATCATCTTATAGATGGAGCCTTTGTAACATCACTCACTGGGGTCTGCAGCCTAACCTTTCACAGAACACTGCATACTCAATCATCTTCAATTTCTATGACTAAAAATAATCTATTGTTTTTTATAATAATATAATCATCTATTTCAGAATTGTTGGGATGCTCCTAGTGTTCAAATTCCAAAATAACTGGAAGACTTTGTTGATCTTTCCTAATATCTAACTAGGTTCACTAGCTTTAAGACAAAGGAAAGGTTTTCCTTTGACATGCCAGCATCAACACTGCCATTTACTAGTTACAAAGTACATTACTAATAGCTAATGCTACAATTTCTTTTTCTCACATACTCAGAACTGTTTTCATTTCTGTAATGGGTTTTAGATGACATAAACCTTCCAAGGACCTTTACCATGAGTCCCTCAGCTTATCTAGGCAAAACTAAGGGTAGGAAAATGTTAAAATGCCATACCCGTTTTTTTTTTTTCAAGATTTTATTTATTTATTTGAGAGAGAAAGGGAATGAGAGCGAGCAAGCAAGACAGGGGGAAGGTCAGAGGGAGAAGCAGACCTCCTGCGATGCAGGGAGCCCGTTCCCAGGACTCCAGGATCATGACCTGAACCGAAGGCAGTCACTCAACCAACTGAGCCACCCAGGCGCCCATGCCATACCCTTTTAAGGCACAGATTAAAAAAACAAGAGTGTGTAGGGACTAAAATAAATCTTGATAAAAAATTATTAGGCTGATATAAATTTGTCCTTTGGTTACAACTAATCCTCTTAATTTTAAGATTAAGTTAAATTATTTTTTTATGTGCAACTATCTCTCACTATACCAATAACTGAATTTCAAATTGCATATGCGCTAAAAAAGAACTATTATCACATTAAAAAAAAAAACCCTTCCTAAGCTTTTCCTGTTTTTCCCCACATAAATCTACATTACAAATAATAAAAGGGATCATACATTTCACACTTGACCTTTCTTCTGCACAAGAACATCCTCCAACCTCTATCCCAACCATCACCAACTTGAACACTAACATATACAAAGCCCTAGAAATGGACTCAGATCTATATGTCCTTAAAGATTAAAAACTTGCTTTGAAAATCAAAACATGTCTGGTTTATTAAATTATTCATGTTACCATACTGCTTTTGAATAACAGACAGAGATTTTGGGGGGCCCCTGGGTGGCGCAGTTGGTAAAGCGTCCAACTCTTGGTTTCAGCTCAGGTCCTATCTCAGGGTCATGAGATCGAGCCCCACATCAGCTTGAAGTCTGCTGGAGAGTCTCTCCCTCTCCCTCTGGCCTTCCCCCTCATGCTCTCCCTCTAAATAAACAAATGTTAAGAAAGAAAGAAAGATAGACAGACAGACACATAGATAGATTTTGGAGAAAAGACTTTTTAACACCAGGTGGAAATATTTCTGGAGCCATCTATAGAGCTTCAATTCAAAGTCAAAAAACCATTATGTTCCTTGTGGCACAAAATTTTACTTTCACTAGAACAACTAGATAGCTAATTCTAGTTTCTTATATTGGATATATGTTGGCTTACAGAACTTTTCTCAAAGGTTTCAGATTAGAAAGCTTTTATCCTGTTATGTGTTTAACATAACATTGGGGATGACAATAATCATCATCACCTGAGTTTTTACCATGAGCCAAACAGGCATTTTGCTAGCTGATTAACAAATATTTCTAGTTCTTATAAAAATTCTCTAGATTGCTACTATATCATTTTGTGGATAAGAAATCTGAAGCTCAGTGAGATTAAGGGGACTTGTCAATACAACCTAAGCTAGTAAGCAGCAGAGGCAGGCACAGCCAGTTCTAATAAAGCGGTTCTTTCCATATCACGACACTGCTTGTTCTGAAAAAAGCTAGATAAAATACTCTTATGGGCCCACAATTCCCATTTTTAAAATTCAAAACAAGGAAATTCACAAAAATGGTAACAGGGGTTATAGTAAATTACGTTGTATGTCACTTAATCTGCACCATAATCCTGCAGCACAGATCCTTTCATCTCATTTTCTTAATGGGGAAACTGAGGCAGAGACATTCCATGGAACTCACAGGTAGAGTGGGAACCGATAGAACCAAAGAGTTTTCTGAATCTTGAAACACAAAGCTTAGAGGTTTTCAAAATTATCTTACATCAAAGGAAACATGATGGTTAACTAATTACAAATCTTACAAACCAGATAAAAAATTGTAATTGTAACACTCATACTGGCTGGCATACTACACTGGAAAAGCCAACTAATCAACTAACTAGGTTTTAACTCTATATGAGCAAACTATATCAGAAACTTAATAAACTAGGAAATACAAAATCAAGAAGCACCATTAAATATATACATCTATTAGTATCTAGGCCTTAAAATAATAGTGGTGTAAAATCCTGTCAACTAATCCCCCACATTCATATTCTTACTTTTTTCCAAACAAGGGAGTAGGAAGAAAATCCAACTGCATGTAACAGTATTTCCATACAGTGTGACAAGAAAGGCTAAACATCACACACTGATAAAATGAAATGCCTGGTTTTCACACAGGAATTGAAAGAAACTATATTCCATTAGAGAACTACAGACATACCCCCAAAAGTGATTCAGATATACTATTACAGATATACTTTTTCAGATATACTTTTACAGATATACTTTTAAATAAAAACTTGTTCTTAAACAACATACAAGTTACTAATAAAATACACATAATTGTTCCACAACCAATTTCAATCTTTTAAAATACTTTGTAAGTGTGAAGAAATTAAACATTTTAAACTTTTCTGGCCTTTATGTATAAAATGAGGAGGATGGAGTAACTTCTAACATGACTTTCAATTCTAAAGTCCCATAAAATAAGTCACAGTAAAAGATATATAAAGGCTCAATGAAAACTTCTGTCAGCAGATGCAAAAGTTCAATTTTGTTCTCAAGAATGTATATAAAACTTCACTAAGCTTCACATTTAGAATTTATGCATATAAGTTATACCTCAATAATAAGGCTGGAGGACAAAGAACCAGGTAATAAAGACAAATTTAAAAAGATACAAACAAAAGAAAAAAATGAAAAGATGGGATTGGGAGGGAGACAAACCATAAAAGACTCAATCTCAAGAAACAGACTGAGGGTTGCTGGGGGGCGGGGGGACGGGAGAGGGTGGTGGGGAAATAGACATTGGGGAGGGTATGTGCTAATGATGAGTGCTGTGAAATGTGTAAACCTGGCGAGTAATAGACCTGTACCCCTGGGGATAAAAATACATTATATGTTTATTAAAATAAAAAAATTTAAAAAAAATACAAACAAACAAAAAAACTTCAGTATTTTGTTTATGGTCTGGGGACCATGCTTAAATTAAGAAAATTAATAATACGGCTAAACAAAAATTAAGTTTATATAAGGACAATACTTTTTTTAAATGAAAGAAAACAGGATTGGTATATGTAGGCACTGATCAACCAACCAAACAAAAAAAGCCCACCAATATGATTTTATATAGATTAAAAACTTGAGCGAAGGGTTAATACTGGCTAAAAATAATTTTTAAATATCTAAGAAAATTTCAACTTATAAAACTATTGCACAGTATCTCCATAGAATCCATGAAATGAACATGGCTAAACAATCCTTTCACCAATTTAACCACAAACAACCTTAAATCAACTTAAAATACTTGAATAAGTGAAATTCTTTCATTCAAATATTACATTTGTTCCTGGCCTTTTAATTTTCAGTTGTACATAATTTAATATATAGTTGTTACCATTCTCTTGCATGAAGGCAAAATAAAATTCTCTTTGAAGAAGTAAAACCTATTATTTTTTGCCTTACATACTTATGACTTCTTTTCAATAATTTGTAATTAAGAATGCAATAATGGCCTTTGGATATTCTTTTTCATTTTCTTTTGAAAGATCATGGCAGAGTAGCTTTTTGATCCTTTAGAAAACAGAGACTTAGAGTATAAAATTATGAAGAAAAAATGACAGCAAGTGTTTTCAAAGAAAATAAAATGTGGGTCTTCAAATTTTTCATTTACACTACCACCTTTAAAACTAATGCTCAATAGGAAATAAATCATATCCATCTTTATATCGGTCAAATCTTATTAAAATATCCCTTGATATACCCAACAGATGCACTCCTCAAAGGTCCCTTGCAAACAAACTTGTGTAAATCTCATCTTAAACACACTAGGGGGAGCTCCCCATTTGAAAGAATCCTAAAACATGTGCTTTTTGTCCTCTGTGAAGGTTCCTTCTCTAACTTGTACTCCTGCAAAAAAAAATGACTTTCTGACTTATCTGAAACTTACATCTAGTTTTCATTTAATGCATTTTTAAAAAACACCATCCCTATGCTTTGTCATATTTACCGACTGCCATTAAGACAACTCTGGCCAAGTTACAGTATTTACTTTTCACACTGCATCCTCAGGAAGCAATATAAAGCCCAAGGGAAAAAAATATACACTGAATATGCTGTAAGATTTCAAAGCCTGTGATAAAAATCTGCTTTAAGAATCTCTAAATTCTTATAATTTCACATTTAAAGCTGAAAAATAATAAACTAGAGGTAAATAAAAACTAATCTATTGAGAGGGAAAAGTATGCTTTGTGCTTCCTGGGCACATCACAATTTTGAAAATAATTTTAATATATCATCCCGTTTAAAACTCCAATCAATTCTATAATAAGAGAACAATGGCTCCATTATTAGCAATCCAGAATATGAAGAAGCAGAGGCACAGGATGGTCAAGTGACTACACTACATTACATAGTAATTTAATATCAAAGTTAGGACTGGGATTCTAATTTTCACATTTCTGGCTATTGCACTGCTTTTACACAGTTAAAGATGGAAAAAAAAAAAAACTCTTCATCAAGTTTGACTATAGAGTCTTCTATCTACCAATAAGAATTATTGGCCAATAAAAATTACTGAAGATAATTTTAACAGGTTTTTAAGTTCAAGGACTGGCCAAGGCCTTGCAACGGGGAAAAGACAGTCTCTTCAACAAATGGTGTTAGGAATACTAAATGTTCACAGGCAAAAGAATGAAGGTGGATCCTTACTATACACCACATACAAAAATTAATTCAAAATGGATTAAAGACTTAAATGCAAGACTAAATAAACTAAAACTCTTAAAAAAATGTATAGGGGGAAGGCTTCAGAGACATTGGGTATGGCAATCTCTTGCATATGACACCAAAAGCACAGGCAACAAAAGAAAAAAAAATAAAACTGGACTACATCAGTAATTAAAACTTGTCATCAAAGGACATTAAGAGTGAAAAGGCAACCCAAGAACTGGGAGAAAATTGGCAAATCATGTATCTGGTAAGGAGTTAATACCCAAAATACTTAAACCAAGTAACTCAATTAAAAAATGAGCAAAGAACTTAAACAGACATTTTGCCAAAGCCAATATATAAAAGGGCAACCAGCATATAAAAGGATGCTCAATGCAAATAACTAGGCAAATGTAAATAAACCAGTGAGGTATCACCTCACACCTATTATGATGGCCAAAATCAGAAAAACAGAAAATAGCACTGACAAGGATGCAGAGAAATTGGAATTCTTGTTCACTGTTAGTGGGAGTATAAAACAGTACAACCACTATGGGAAACAGGAATTTTTCAAAAATTTAAAAATAAAATTACGTGATCCAGCAATCCCACTCTAGGGTATATAGTCAAAAGAAATGAGAGCAGGATCTCTAAGAGACACTGCACACCATGTACATAGCAGTGTTATGCATTCACAATAGCCAAGAGGTAGAGGCAACCCAAGTGTCCATTATGGATGAATGGATATGCAAAATGTGGTATATACACAGAAGGGAGTATTATTCAGTCTTAAAAAGGAATGAAATCCTGGCATAAGCTAACATAGGAATGAAAAGTGAGGACATTTACGTTACATGAAATAAACCAGTCACAAAAAGACAAACACTATATGATTTCATTTATGTGTATCTCTAGAGCATTCAAATTCACAGATAAAAAATACAATGGTGGTTGTCAAGGGCTGGGGAAAGGAAAAATGAGTTATGCTTAACAGGTTAAAGTTGCAGATATGAAAAAGTTCTGGTGATTGGTTGCAAAAAAAATGTGAATATACTTAATACTATCAAATCATACACTTAAAAATGGCTAAAATGGAGATCATGTGACTGGCTCAGTCAGAAGACCAGGCAACTCTTGATCACTCTGAGCTGTGAGTTCAAGCCCCACGCTCTGTGTAGAGATTACTTAAATAAATTTTTTTTTTAAAACAATTAGGTGGTAAATTTGGTATTATGTATTCTTTAGCACAATTTAAAAATCCGAAAAAAAAGTTCAGGGACTTCAAAAATTTACAAAATACCATTCACCACTGTTTCCAGTTAATACTCAGCACAGTAGTATGTTCAAGTATAAAAATCTACTTTCTTCTGAAAAGATGTCCGTAGGTCAATAAATATAAAACTACTGTTAATACATTTGTTGATAGCCTAAGGGATACAAAAAACCCAAACAGGAGTCAAGTTTTCATTACTTCAGCTACCAACATTAAAAGAAAGCCTGTATTCTGTACTACCTGAGTATTAAATAGATACTGCTTGGGTAAAAGGAACAAACTAGCTCTATTAAAACTCTACCTGAGTTTGCTAAATTCACAAATACTTCTTTATACTGAAGAATAAAGTTGGTTAAAAGTATTCTTCCTAAGATTCATTCAACTTGATCCCGTCTTAAAAGCCACTATTTTTAAATCAAGTAAAACTTGGCATTGAAAATTCTTAAAAAATTAAACACAAAATGTATCTCCATTTAGGTACTGCTCAAAGATTATCTTCATCAAGGGCTCGGGGTAGTAGGCTAGGTACAGTTCTAAGTCCTATACAATTTAATCAGTGGTATATTGGGTAGTAGGAGTACAGAAATCAGCCAGTGACAAAAAAACAAAGAATTGTAGGCCAGAGTAATACTTAGCAGCTACATCTAACCAGAACCTAACTTAAAAAGAAAAAAAAAAAAAAGATGATGTTGAAAACATCGACAGAAATAAAACAATTTGGAAAAATAAGAAAAAAATAAATCAAACTACATATATAACTTTAATCAGACCTCCAGAACTTTATATATGTCCTAACTTTAGATATTAAGGCTGGTTCAGATTTTCAGTGGTTCTCAAAAGATCAGCATTATTTGAAACCCTGTTGAACACATGTGAAAAATACATGTGTCACATTTTGATGCAATGATATGCAATTTAATGAGGTGTTGCTATGATTTCTAAGGAAAAAATTAACTAGAAGCTACATGTTGTTCCATGATTGTAGAAATACCAGCAAACGGTACTGATTATCAAAATTAAATATTTAGAAGGATTTCTATATGCAAGGGCAACGAAGTTTTTACTGGGATGTCCAAAGTGCTTGAAGAAAATGTTCACCAAGAGTCATCTTTTCTCAGCTACTTTCACCTTAAAGATGCCCTGCAAATTCTGATAGTAACCTAATTACTAATACCTCAAAGATGTTTTATTTGTAGGTATACTAACTAAATTAACACATGCAACATAGACATTAAAAATACTCGGTATTAGTTATGGAAAATCACACATGTATGTACATGCAAAGAGTAGGTATGGGGGTATCTAAACAAATATATATGTACCCACATTTAGAGATTTAAGAAAATTATTTGGAAACTTACATGTTTTTAGATGCTCTATAAAAATATGCTGTCCCTTTCATCTAGCTCACCTTATCTCATTTCCATCAGTAATAAGATTAAAATACAAGTATTTAGTACTCTGAGCTCTACAGGTCCTTGTATAGAGAATGAAAGGAGAAACATTTATGTAAAAACACTGATGTTACAGAATAAAGCTATTTCACAGAAAACAGGCAAACACAAAGTACTCTCAGAAAGAAAATACATGAACTACATTTAGTATTAAATATTTCAGGCATTCAAAATCCTTAATAATCTATCCTTTTTTGTGAACAGGAAACATATTTAAATAAGCAAGATAAAGTCCTATGATGAAAAATATCTGTGGGCAAATGTTTTGTTCTAATTAAACACTTTACTCAATTATTTTCATTTGAAAATAGTGGCTTCCTCAATTATTTTAATGCTAGTGTCATTTTTATGTGCCAATTCAGGACATAAACATGCATCCTTGCTTATTCATCAAAAAAACTGAGAAGTATTATCCCTCCCCCTTCTTGAATTAATAAATCCTAACATGCAAAACAGCCTAATCCCCAGGCTCTTCTCTTGGTCAAAGTGGTAACAGCACAGCAGGACCACCTTCAACTTCAACCATTTTATAAAAAAACTTAAGTATTCTCTGGTGGAAGATGGCAACTGGGAAAAGGGAAATACAGGTTTAAATTACAAATGTCCTTAGCCTCTCCATGAAAATCAGCTTTTCTAAGGAAGCATTCTAAGAAATATTTTTGTTAGGTGGTAAGACGTAAATGTGTGTAAATGCCTCACCCACTCATGAAATGTGATGCAGAGAAACAGGAAATTAGTTCTTCTATACACTGACAACCTGGCAACCAAATAATAACCAAATAATGCAAGTTTCAAATTTGTCTTGGAACTCAAAGATGATTAGATCAAAACCTTACCAATAAGCATGTATAGCACTACATATAACAAAGGAACATAAAAGGAAAAGAAATCCATTTTATAGGAACAAACTGAAAGTTCCCGGCAAACCTACCTAAATAACCAATGTTGCAAAATTAAACAGAGAAAACAAAAATTTATGTGGTAAGGAAATACATACTTACTGAATTAAGCAATGGAGGTACAATTCAGTAGAAACAGAACAAAGTGAATCTGAATTGCACGTATACTTTAAGAGCCACGGGATTATATTTAACAACTTTCAAAAATGTGTAGGTGCCAAATAGTTAGCACTAAGTAAAGCATAAACATTTCTAAAAGGGAACAATTCTTCTTCTTTCTATATAGTGCAACCGAAAGTTGTAGACACAGGAAGAATTTCCCTGAAATTTGTCAAAACTCATGAAAATTGTGACTCACGGAGCTTGGGAAAAGCACAAAATGTATTCCTAAATGTATCCTTATGGCAATAATGTTTCTGAACTACAACCTTAAAATTGAACTTGGGTTTAATATCCCTTTGTTATGTGTAACATTACACATTTATCAGTATCTTTTATTTCCCTGGCCAGCAATCTCAAAAGTTATAATGGACTACCTTGCATTATTTCATAGTGAACCATCATGGGGCGGGGGGCGGGGGGGGGGGGGACACAAAAGGATAAAGAGAATTCTTTTCCAAAAGTCTGGAGTTCAAAAATAACCTCTGGACCTTCAATTTAATTCAGAAATGAATTCAGAATTCTTTCTGCATAGTTGCTTTCTGTAGATGCTTCAACAGCTGAGAAGTCTTAATGTACTCAGTTATTTGCACTCCAGTGAAAATCTTACCTTTCAGAATAGCTATAAAATATGGTTAAAATAAACCCTGATAAAACAAATGGAAAAATTTCTTCTGACGTTTTTAGTAATATAGGAATGAAGATCCCTAATCAACTAGTGTCTGTAAGTCACTGCAGTAGTTGCACAATTGCCTGTGGGTAGAGTATCACAGAAACTGAGTGTGGTGAAGCAGGATGTTTTCCCCTTTTATAACATGAGTGAACTTCAAGGGATTAAAACCAAATTCATGTCAATCCTATAGCACAAAATTCAGACTCTTAATTCTGAGTACATATATATTTTAAGGAGGAAAAAAAAGGGCTTAAAACCATATACCGTATGGTCAGTTTCACTTTTGTATTACGTGCATATTGTACTTGAATCTGAAATGTTTCATACTTGTATTTCATGTTATATAGCTTTTGGCCTTGATTGTGTTTTTCCACAGAAAGAAAAATCAACTGTTTTTCCACCTTAATATTCAACCTACCTGCCCATAGTTGTCTATGCCAGTTACTAATCTATTTAAATTTAATAAATCAAAAGCTGTCCTTAAGGATTGGCCAAGAGTCGTAAGTCCTTCAGCCTGAAGGTTTTTCAGTTCATTCATAAACGTCGCATGGTTTTCTTTCCATCCGGCCTGAAAAGAAAAACGTGAGAGTTTTTCATCCTTTAAAGCCATGTACACACGGACAGCCGTTACAATCTGCTGTTCACCAAGGAGCTGCTTCACTTTACAGTATGGTTTGCTTAACGTGTTAATACCGTATCACTGCCAAGAAAAACTCTCTTCAAAGGTGGCCAAGAAAAAAACCTGCTTGCTTACAGCTTTTGGTGGCTAACAGCCTTAATACTTTATAACTTCCCCGGGAAATGTACTCCCTAACTTACTACCCAAAATTCGGGCATGCAAAGGTACTAGTGGAAAGCAGAAGTGAGCAGACTTCTGAAGTTAACCTACGGCTGTCCCACTGCCCCCGGCCCAGTGAGGAAGAATCCCGAGCGCCTAACGCACCCCGCAGCCGCCCACCCGGCTCACTCGCCACCCCGGGCGAGCGCGGCCAAGCCCCGGGCCGAGTCCCCTTTAATGCAAACCCGGGCTCGGCGCGGCCGGGCCCGGCTGTCACTCGGGCTAACTTGAATAAATATCCCCCACAGTTCATTGCTGCCGCTCACGCCGCGGAGGGGAAATGTCGGCCATGTTGATCGCAGCGCCGCCGCCGCCGCCGCCGCCGCCGCCGGGCCGGGCTGGGGAGGGGACGGCGGTGACCCAGCGACTCCGCGCCGCGCCAGGACGCTCCGGAGCGGGGGAGGGGGTGGGAGCCCGCAGGGGAAAAGACCTCAGCGCCTGGAGCACAGCGGGTGGGGGAGGGGAGCATAATGAAGGGTGAATGGGGGGGCGGGGAGGGCGAGCGAGGAAGGAACAGGGAAGGGAAGGGGGAGGGCGAGGGCTGTTACCTTGATAGCATAGGGTGGCTCTTCGAAAGTGACCAGCATATACCTGTCTCCTCTGCTGGCAGGGTCCCGGGCACGGAGCTGTGGGAGAGCGGGTGGGGGACGGGAGGAGGAACAGGGCGGGCGAAAGGGAAGCACAGAGGCGAGGTTACCAGGCGAAGGGGCGCCCAGCAGACCCGCCGCCCCCCCCCCACAGTACCGCACACGCAGCGGCCACCCCCCACACCGCCCCCCACACACAGATCGGCCCCCACACACCGCCCGGAGCCCGGGCCCGGGCCGAGCCCGGCTTGCAGCGCCTGCCCGCCCGCCCGCCCGCGCGGTGGGGGAGGGGGTCCCCGAGCCCGGCAGCTCCCGCAGTCAGGTCCCCGACACCTCCGCCTCGCCGCCCCCGGCCGCCCTCCCCCCCCCACCCCTGCCGCCCGCGGGCCGCCGGGCCCCGGTCTCCGCCCGGGCTCGGTCAGTCGGTACCTTCATGAAGGTCTCTACCGCGCCTTTGGCCGTGTCCAGGTAGGTGGTGCCCAGATGGCTGCGCTGGTTCATAGAGGCAGACGTGTCTATCAGGAACAGTAAGATGGGCATAGTGCTGGCCGGGGACACCGGGGCCCGAGGTGGTGGAGAAAGAGGAGATGGTAGAGGTGGAGGCGCCGGTGGCGGCGGCGGCTACCGCCGCTACGCGGGGCGGGGGAGCGCGGCCCCCGGGAGGAAAACACCGTCTGGGTCTTTCCTCCGGCTGCGGGGAGTTTCTCCCCCGATAGTTGAGAGGAAACTCCCCAGACCCAGTCCTCCCCGTCGTACCCCCGCCTCCGCCTCCTCCTGCCTGCCTGCCCGCTGGGGCGGGCGCCCGGCCGTCTGTCTGTCGGTCGGTCCGTCCCCCCCGCCTCGGGGGTCCCGTCCCCGCTCCCGGCCCCTGTGTGTGTCCCAGCGGGAGACGGGCCCGGCTCCCCACCCCACCCCCGGTGCAGGGAGTGGGGACCTGGGAGCTGGCGAAGAGGGGAGTGGGCTGAGGGGAGATTGGCCCTGGGGCTGTTGAGAGAAGTTTCAGGGACTCCCTCCGCACCCCGACGGTGTCACCACTTTCTCAGCCCCTCTCGCTACTGAAGCGCTTTTCTCTCTCACACTCCGGTTTTAACTCGGGCAGGGTCTGCAGAGGCTCCGCCCCCTGACACGTCCTCGAGCCACGTGACGCACCGCCCTGCTGTTCTATTGGCTAAACCCAAGCCTCTTATTAGCATATTCAAACAGCTCAGGGGAGGGGGAAGCTTGTAGGCCAGCTCCCGGAACAGTTATTGAGCACGCGCGGAGGCGGGGCGTCGGGTGCGCGCGCGAGCGAGCGCCAGGGACGAGCAGGCGGGCCAGCAGACGCGGAGGCGGGCTCCGGGAAGGGGCGGGGACCGACCGCGGAAAGACCGCGGGGGTGGGGGCGGGGGACGCGGCGGCGCGCGCAGGACGGCCGCGGCTGTGAGTCTGCGCGTCAGTGCCGCTGGCCTCTCCTTGGCTGTTGGAGGTGATAGGGGTCGGGGGAAGGGAAATGGAGGCTGGCCTCGGCACCCCTCGTGAGGTCGCTTTCTCGAACCGCCTCCCCGATGGACGAGTGAGGAGGGGATGAGTAATCAAATACCCGATCAGAAGGGGTCAGGCCCCGCGGTCTGGTTTCCGCGGAGAGCTCCGGGCCCGCGGTCGCCGGAGGAGGTTCCTTGGGCCTGGGAGGACCGGTCCCACCACGGGCGGGCCCGGGGCGGGGGGAGGGGAAGTGAGAGGTTGTTTATGACCAGGAACTAATCTCCGCCAGTCCCACCGCTCCCGGTGGGGAGTGAGGCCGGGCCAGAGCTTCGCCTGCAGTCTCGCTCGGCCTTGGGGAGCAACCTAGGGTGAAGGCTGGACCCAGAGCCGACCAAGAGTTCTCCGGGTGGAAGACCCAACAAAAACTAACCCTGTTTTCCTAACTCAGCCCTAAGAGCGCATGGGGGAAGACTCCCAATATGGATAACAGTTTGTTGTCCTTTTTATTCTCAGGGAAAAAGAACCGATCATATCCAAAGAAATACCTCTCTTAAGCCTTGTTTTTTCTTAGGGCCAAAGAATGTCAATTTCAGAGCTAAAAGGGATCTTAGAAAACGGTAGAACACTAACTTGTTTTTATATGGAAAAACTGATCTGCTTGCCCAGGTGAGACACACGGTGGGGTTCCCCATAAAACCTGCCAGTGCTTTTTCTTTCACTATATGCTGTCTCCAAATACTGTATGAGAGAAGACGTTCTTGGTAAAAGAAGTCCCTGTCACCATGCCCGAAGTAATGAATCCTCTCCTAAAGGTCCAAGGAAAACTGTCCACTCAACTATACTAGTTGAAACACTGAAGACAGTACCTGAACTACAAGTTGTGTTAAGAGACATAGAACCCTTATAAAGATTATGGAGATATCTGTAGGGCCTCTCCTGCTAGCCTTGCATTTCGATTTTATTTTTTTATCCTGAAATTCTTAATTATTTACTGCCTGATCATTTAATGAAATTGTTCTACTAACCTTAACACCAAAGCGACATGTTTTGTGGCACTTTTTTTAAAATCTTGAGTTTATATTTCATAACATGTACGTTTCCTAATACTTAGGACAACCTCTGAACTTCTTGTTAATTTATAGTGGGGCTATTTCAGTAATATGCTGTTCTGTTAGTATGAACCATAGAAGAAAGATAATTTTTAAGAGAGCTGGACTACAAAATAAGATGGAATACAGGTCTTATATCCAATATTTGCTGAGAACTGGTGGAATTAAATGATTAAAATGTGTACCCTGCCTTCAAAGAGCTTATGGTTTTTCTAGAAGAATATTACATACATATTATTAGCTACTACAAGGCAGAGAGTGATTAGATACTAAATAATTCAGAAAAGAGAAAAATGTATTACCCTTGGGTTATGGACATTCTCCAGGGACAGTATATTCATATGTTCCTTAAAGCTGAGTTTCTGAAACTGAGCTTCTAGATCTGGAGATAAGATCAGAGTTCTTTGATATTTGAAAATTTGTGTTTTCATTTTAATGACTATTCCAGTTATCATAGACAAAGACAAAATTTTTCTTTCAAAGTTATGATTTGCAACTGAAAGATTTTCATGGAATTGGTCTTCAGTTTTCTGTATCCGTGCTTTTCAGACCGGTTCACAGACCCCTGCCTATCCAAACATGTATTCTCTAGAATGACAAGAATTTCCTTTGCATTACTCAGGTTTGAGAAACACTGCTTCAAAGGACTAGTAGGATTTGAATATGTGGGTAAAGGAAGAGGAAGCTGCTGGTGAAAAAGTCCTTTAAATACATTGAAAATATAGTGAAGAAAGGAGGGTAGCACAGCATTGCCAATGGCTTCCTGGGGAACAGTGAAGTTCAGCTAGGCTGGAGCACTAGGAACATGAAGAATAGAGTAAGATCCTTCAGAAAGGTAAATCAGATCTAGACAGTAGAGGGCCTTTATTCTGGACTTAAGAATTTTTTCCTGTATAAATTACAGTTTTTAGCTAGGGTTTTAAGTACAAAGCAGTGTTTGAAGGAATCACACTTGACTACTGAAGTAGAGGACCATGCATTAATTATGACCTTCCTTGTTACAGTTATTTGAAATAATTTCCAGTGGAGATGACATGGCTCTTCCCTGACTCAGTGGAGTTCGCAGATTGTCATAAGTGGAGGTGTATGGTAGAGACAGGGCTAGATGCAAAAATCAGGGGAGCCAAGTCCAGTGAGCCAACCTGGAGTATATAACCAGAACCTGTGCTTATTACGGCACCTGAGATCAAAGGCCAGGTTTCCAGTTCAGAAGCCCGGAAATACTGGAAGGCATCGCCCTGAGGCAGAAGAGGAAAGAATCAGGGCATACAAAGGCAGCAAATCAAGAGGCAATCAGAAACCAGGAAGAATTGACGAGTGGTCCCTAGACAAAATTGTGAAATAGGCCAAGTTTATTCTTAGTGACTCTGGTTGACAATGAAGCTATTGGTTGATGATGGCTTAAAGCAGTAGTTCTGGACCAGGAGATGCACATCAGCATTGCCCACAGAGTTTGAAAAATAAAAGTAAATGTACCAAGTTCTCATACCCAGAGGAAAGGGATTCGGTAGAATTGGGATGGGCCCTGGTCATCTCATTCTTTAAAAAAGCTCTTCAGGTGAATCTTAGAAATTTATAAGAGTGATTAAGAACTATATGCGTAAAGTATAAAACTAATGTATACATCTGCATCTAGTAGTACTCAATAAATACCTTTAAAAATTCACATAGCCTAAGAGATACTACATTTCTTAAAAGAACTTCTAAAATAAATCTGCAAACTAAAGCGGAAGAAAACTATAAATGTGACACCAGTATAGATAACAGTGGATTTGTATCATATGCTTATTTAAATTGCTTGAATTCAACCATGTTTGACAAAAAGAAAACTAAAGAGGGTGAGAGATTTCCACTGTTCTTCAGTGAGTTTAGTCCTCAGAATAAGCATGAGATGGGAAATAAGAATCTCCATTCAATCTCTGTTGATTCTAGAAAGATTCTGGTGATAGGCAGGCTTATTTTTCTGAAACATGGCCCCTAAATGCGGGCCAACTATTTCATCAGACTCAACTGAAAAAACAGCGAGCACTTGCAGTGCTAGAGGGAAAATGAGTTGAAGTAGTGTGGGCTAAACCCTGAGCTGCTGCAGTCCAGGGGATTAGGGAAGATTTCACTGGGAGGACATTGGTCAGAAGAGGTATGTGGGAGAAAATTTGCTCTTTGTTGCTGGTTTTAAAGGAGCTCTGCCTTAATGCTATGACTCCAATCTAAAAGGGAATGAATAAATTCTATGAAAGCCTCTGAAGGAGTAGTAACTCTGGCTTAAACAATAGCCTAAATTGTGGAAATGGGGCTATTTTAACAATTAAGAACTGATGAATTAGATTCATTTGTAGGAACCAACCAGAGCCCTTTTAAATTATTTTAAGCCAATTAAGCAGGATAACACGGTTTAAAAATAATTATGTGCCGAGGACTTGGCTTATGGTATCTGGATGTGCCATCTGAACAGAGTAATCAGATGAACCCAATGTTCCTCATATGTAACCTAACAAAGTTTTTTTGGCTGTCGTACTATTTCCTCAGCTCTCTGCTTTACTCTGTCTGAGATCACAGTAGCCAATGATGCTGACAGGTTGCCAACATTAAAAAAAAAAAAAAAAAAAAAAAGACAAAAAAAAAAACAGCAGCATAAAAATTTAGATGTGAAATTATGTAGCAGAATGTATTTGGATATAACATATATAAAGAGATTGAATTTGGTCATCATATTGTATCTCATCAATCCTCAGAAAAAAATGCTACTAAGAGAGTACTATTAGAAGGATATTAGACCTCTCTCCAACAAGCATTATTTCACAGTAATAGTGGAAGTCTCAGATGATTCAAGATCAGTCCTGAAAATGGACGCATACAAATTGAGAATTAGAATCACAGTGGAACAGTTTCTCCAGCTAAAGAACATGAACATTAACATTGCAGTAATTCGATAAATGTTAATTGCATACCTACTACGTGACAGGCACTAATGTAGGTCATAGAGAGTTTGTAATCTAATGGAAAGACAGAAGACAGATAAACATGATGAGACTGCGTAATTACGATAAGTCAGCAAACACCAGGCATGATAAGACCAGTCTTAGAGGATCAGTTTGAAAATGCAAGGTTATATACGTTATTTCATCAATTCTGAGACACCAGGGGTTCTAAGAAATGCCATTATTTCCGGGCCACTGAAAGGAAAAAAGTGCTAATTAAACATGACAATGATTTTTTTATCAATTAGAATTTTTCCACAATGTATTAAATTCTACTAACCAGGGGATTTAATAATGGAACACGTTTTAAAAGAATATTCCACTATTAGAAAAGTAATGTCAAATGTAAATAAGTTATTGAAACAGTTAAAAAAAAAAAAGTACTCCACTACAGTATTTTCTTCCAAACTACCAGCTTTTAATCTACAAGTCATTTTTTTCAGGGGCGGAGGGGCTAAGAGAGAGGGAGTGAATCCCAAGCAAGCTCCAAGCCCAGCGATTGTTCAGTCTCACAACCCTTATATCAAGACCTGAGCCAAACATTTAACCAACTGAGCCACCCAGGCATCCTAATATACAAGTTTCCATGCTCGTGCTTTCTTGATCCAACTAGAAGATATCAGGGAAAAAGTTTTCAGACCACAACCAGGATTTACATCCTCTCTTTAAATGGTTGGTTGCCTGAAATGTCTAGGGTTTGCAATTTTCTAGGCATGCTACCAGGAATAACCATGAAGTTTGCACAAGTACAGCTACATCACAACTGCCTTCTGGTGACAGCATTGTAAGATCCCATTATTGCAAGTTGAATTCCAATTTTAGAGATGTTAAAGTGGAAAGAAATGTACATTTTAGAATCAGGAAGATGCCCATTTAGTGCTGGTAGCTCTTAAAATAAGTATCATTAGAATATACAAAGAGCTCTGTGAGCACGGAAGATAGACCAGCTAATCTCACAAAGTGATACTTGAGCAGACAGAACTCAAGGGGTTAGGATGTGTGTGTGGAAGAGTGGTGGAACTGAGGCTGGGCCACATCAGGGAGGGTTTCACATCTCCAACTAAGAAATTTTGAATTTTATCTTTGGGTGATAGGGAAACAGTTTTGGGATAAGGGAGCAATATACTCAAATTCTCATTTCAGGAAGACAATTCCAGTAACAATTGGAAAGAACGATTAGAATGGGAAGACAGTGGGGAAGGAGACCAATTAGGCAATTTCTGCATTAACTGAGGGAAGAAGTAGGAAGTACTATGGAAGTGGTGCCAGGAAAGTAAGGAGAGGGTCCAAAAGACACTGAGGTGCTATTACTAGGTATTTACCCCAAAGATACAAATGTAGTGATCTGAAGGGGAACCTGCACCCCAATGTTTATAGCAGCAATATCCACAATAGTCAAACTATGGAAAGAGCCCAGATGTCCATCAACAGATGAATAGATAAAGATGTGGTGTGTGTGTATATATATATATATATATATATATATATATATATATACACACACACACACACAAGGGAACTACTCGGCCATCAAAAAAATGAAATCTTGCCATTTGCAATGACATGGATGGAACTAGAGGGTATTACGCTAAGTGAAATAATCAGAGAAAGTCAATTAGTGTATGGTCTCACTCATACATGGAATTTAAGAAAACAGAGGATCGGGGCGCCTGGGTGGCTCAGTGGGCTAAGCCTCTGCCTTCGGCTCAGGTCATGATCTCAGGGTCCTGGGATCGAGCCCCGCATCGGGCTCTCTGCTCAGCGGGGAGCCTGCTTCCCCTTCTCTCTCTGCCTGCCTCTCTGTCTACTTGTGATCTTTGTCTGTCAAATAAATAAATAAATAAAATCTTTAAAAAAAAGAAAACAGAGGATCATCAGGGAAGGAGGGGGGAAATAAAACAAGACAAAATCAGGGAGACAAACCACAGGAGACTCTTAACCGTAGAAAACAAACTAAGGGTTGCTGGAGTGGAGAGGGTTGCTGGAGGGGAGAGGAATGGAGTGATGGGGTAACTGGGTGATGGACATTAAGAAGGGCTCGTGATGTAATGAGCACTGGGTGTTATATAAGACTGATGAATCACTGAACTCAACCTCTGAAACTAATAATATACTATATGTTAATTAATTGAATTTAAATTTTAAAAAAAAAGACATTGAGGTGCTAGAATTGACAGAACTTGGTGAACTGGAGTTGATAGAGGCAGGAACATCCTTTGTGAGATTAAATCCACCTTGTGTCATGGAAACTGAATATTCTCAAACTACTGGTAACTATAGATTCCAATAAGAACCAACAGAGCTTTTTCAGTCATTTGTCCAGCAAATATTTCTTGACTCTCTAAGATGTGCAGGAGCTGGGAATTTAGCAGTAAATAAGCAGGGGGAAATGCTTGTCCTTATGAAGTTCACATTCTAGTGGGAGAGGTAGATAATAAACAAGGTAAATAACTAATCATATGCTATGTTCACTGCAAGTGCTAAGGAGGAAGAATAAAGCAGAGAAAGGAACAAAGTGTTACAGAGGGAAGAGGGTTGCAGTTTTAGATATGGACTGCAGAAAAGACTTCATTGAGGGAATGACCTTTGAGTAGAAACCTGAAAGGAAAGGGAGACAGCGCTGATTGGATCTCTAGGGGATGACAGATTTTCCCATTTACTGAAGTCTAGGGAAACATTCGTGGTTTGAAATGCTGATACATACTAAAGTCTTACCTGTTCATAAGTATTCTTTGCTGATGCTTAGTACTGTTATTCATAACAAGTGTTAAAACAATTTGCTGACTTAATATATATTCTTATTAATAGCAGTATTCTAGTAAGTATTCTTTACCAATATAGGTTCAGTTATTCATGAAATATTATGAAGAGACCTATTTATCTTTTTTTTTTAAAGATTTTATTTATTTATTTGAGAGAGAGAGAGAGAGCATGAGAAGGGGGAGGGTCAGAGGGAGAAGCAGACTCCCTGCAGAGCAGGGAGCCCGATGTGGGACTTGATTCTGGGACTCCAGGATCATGACCTGAGCCGAAGGCAGTCACTTAACCAACTGAGCCACCCAGGCACCCAAGACTTATTTATCTTAAAGTCAATAGGTACTGTTTTAGATTCTTGGGATTCAGTGTTAAATGAGATAGACCTAATCCCTATCCTCATAGTTTTGCCAGATAATATATAGGACTCACAATTAGTTCAGAATCACAGATAATGCATAACTGTTTAATAATATCACAAATATTATTACAAATTAGATGGATCGTGTAATTACAAATATTACATGGAACATATATTGAAAAATTATGTGTTATCTACCTGAAGTTCAAATTGAACTGGTATCCTCTATTTTTATTTGCTGAATCTGGCAATTCTGTGACCTCACTGAACTTAAAACCTAAGTACCAGAGGCAGAGATTAGTAAATACAATTAGCATCCAGTGGACATGTGGAACCTAGGATGCCATAAAATGGAAGACACTGTGACTCTAAATGTGTGGAAAAACCTGCCTGTGAACCGATTGCCCACCCTTAAGAGCAAGAAATAAACTTGTATTTGAACCATGTGTTTGGATCCTTTTGTATCATTCTGTCTTTGTTATACCAACCTAGCCTAACTGAATTAATGTGGCAGTCTCTGATATCTATGATCATGCCCACATTTACTGCAGAATCAAAAGTTTTCATGTAAAGTACAACAACAACAAAGAATATGTAAATAAAGGCAGGGCGCTTGGATGGCTCAGTTGTTAAGCATCTGCCTTCAGCTCAGGTCATGATCCCAGGTCCTGGGATCAGGCCTCCTGCTTAGCAGGAAGCCTGCTTCTCCCTCTCCCACTCCCCTTGTTTGTGTTCCCTCTCTCTCTGTCAAATAAATAAAATCTTTTAAAAAATAGATCAATAAAAGCAACAGAGAGAAAGACCAAACCCTAAAATTGCTTATACTATATATAGTCCTCATTCTAACATAGATTTAAACCTGAGTGTTTCGGGGCACCTGGGTGGCTCAGTCGGTTAAGTGTCTGCCTTCAGCTCAGGTCATGATCTCAGGGTTCTGGGATCCAGCCCAGCATCGGGCTCCCTGCTTGGCAGGGAGCCTGCTTCTCCCTCTCTCTGCCTGCTGCTCCCCCTGCTTGTGCGCTCGCTCTCTCTCTCTCTCTCTGTCAGATAAGTAAATAAAATTTTTAAAAAGAAAAAAAAAGGTGAGTGTTTTGAAGGCAGACATGAAGGACATCAGAGCAATATTTTAAAATTATGTAATTTGATGGTTTCCCTAAGCAACTAACACTACATATTATTTCTGGCTATTAAAACATTTTAAATTATTTTCTTCTTTCAGTTATTGAATGTAGACAGGTGTTGTAGGCATTGAAAATTATAAGTAAGACATGTTTTTGACTTTAGAAAGTTTAGGGCCTAGTAGAGGACATAAAGATATATAATAGTAGGGAAAATATAATCAGTGCCAAAAGATAAGTGCAAGTTGTATCTCTAATTGAAATGAGAAGTTCAGACTAGAGAAGAATAGAATTTAACAACTGAATGAGGAAGCATTTTTTTCTTCAAAGCTTTCCTGCCTTCTATCTTCAAATTTTATTTAAAAGAATGTGTCAAAAATGTATGAAATACAAAAATAACAGAGAAAAATATCACTTTAATCTCACTGCCTAGACATAGTCACTGATAACACTTTAGTATCTATCTCCTCCTTTATATTATATTTTATTTTTTAAAGATTTTATTTATTTATTTGACAGAGCGAGAGAGCACCAGCAGGCAGAACAGCAGAGGGAGAGGGAGAAGCAGGCTTCCTACTGAGCAGGGAGCCCGATGCTGGGCTCGATCCCAGGACCTCGGGATCATGACCTGAGCTGAAGGCAACTGCTTAACCAACTGAGCCACCCAGGTGCCCCCTTCCTTTATTTTTTTTTTTAAATAAAATTGAGGTCTTTTTATACATGCTTTTCTGTCCTTTTTTTCTACTTAATATAATGTGAGCATTTTTCATTAAATTTTAAATATGACCTTTAACAAATGTACGATATTGATGCCATGGATGGACTTGTCTTGACTTATTTTCCTCTTATTAGTAGATACTTTATTTCCAGGATCTTTTACTTTTATCAGTAATGATGCATTGAACATTCTCATATCTGAATTTTTATAATAATTCAACAACAATTGTTCAAATACTCTCTACTTCTCTGGATGTTGGGAGATACATTAGTGAACAAATAGTCCCAAATCCCTGCCCTCATGGGGAAGGAGAGAGAAATGATAAATGTGTAAATATGTAAACTTTAGATTATATCAGATAGTGATAAATGCTCTGAAGAGAAATAAAGCAGGGAAGAGGAGTAAGTGGTAGGACTAGATGTTTCCCTTTTAAACCTGTGCTATAGAAAATAATTAAAACAGGGAGTGGAATTCGATAAATGCCCAAAATAGAAGTTCAGAGTGCTACGAGGGGCACTTGGGGTGGCTCAGTCCGTTGAGTCCCAAGATCAAGTCCTACATCGGGCTCCCAGCTCAGTGGGGAGTCGGTTTCTCCCTCTGGCCCTCCCTGCTCTCGTGCTTTCTCTCTCTCACATAAAATGTTTTTTTAAAAAAATGCTATGAGGAGCATTTACCTAAGAGGACAGGTCAAGAAAGAGAAACAAACACTTAGCAGGAAAGAAGGTAGACAACCAGGAACTCGACTTGGCCAAAGTAAAGAGAACAGAGAATTTCAGAAAGGAGAATACGTTTCTTCAAAAGTTACTGAAACATCAGATAAAGTGGAGACTGAACAGAAACCATTAGACTTGAGAAAGTCATTGTTGACTTTTATAGGTTCTTATTAAAGAAATATTAGAGACAGAGAAATAAGGTAAATTAGATCACCAGAGATTTTAGTCAATTGAAGGCAGAAAATATAAACTTCACTTTTTGCACTAAAAAAGGGGATGGGATGGTAGCTCAAAGGACCAAAAAGAACCTTTATTTTAAGGTAAAGGAAAAACCCAGAATGTTTTTAAGTAAAGAGCAGAAGAAAACTGAAGGCGTGAGAGATATAGGGTGGGTCTTAGGATCAGGACAGACGGGGTCAAGAGCATAGCTGGAACATTGGGATGTATAAGAAAGGGCACTGACTTCTTTAAGAAATAATGACAAGAATATGAACAATGCCTAGCACAGTGCCCAATGCAATTATTAATTTTATGTGTCAACTTGACTGGGTCCTGGGGTGCCCAGATACTTGGTCAAAGGTTATTCTGGGTATGTTTGTGAGGGTGTTTTTGGATGATACTAACATTCAAATGGGGAGACCAAGTAAAGAAGATGGCCCTCCCTAAAGTAGGTGGGCCTCATCCAGTGGAAGACATGACTAGAACAGAGACTTACCCTCCTATGACTAAAAGGGCACTCTTCCTGCCTGACTGTCCAACTGAGACTTTGGTCTTTTCCCGCCTTCTGTCAGATTTCACACTGAAACACTGGCTCTTCTTGGGTCTTGAGTTTGCCATCTTCTGGACTAGAACTATACCAGCAGCTCTCTCAGGTCTCCAGTTTGCTGGCTGAAGATCTCAGGACTTCTCAGCCTCCATAATTATGTGAGCCAATTCTTATTCTGTCTCTGTCTCTGTCTCTCTGTTTCCCTCTCTCTCTCTCTCTCTCTCTCTCTCTCTCTCTCTCTTCTGCTTTTGTTGGTCCTTTTTCTCTGGAGGACCCTAACATGCCAGGACATAGTACTAAATGTTTAGTGTGTATATGCTGGAAGACAGAATCAATTATAGAGAAATTTAGAGGTGAAGAGGATGGATGGTGAGGGAGTTATGGGAAGCGGATGGTCACCAAATCTGACCAGTGAGACCCAGAGCTTAGCTGAATGCCCCAGGGAAATCCCTTTAGTGCTAATAGGGAACAGTATGGACAAGCAAGCAGGTCATCTGGGAACAGTATGGACAAGCAAGCAGGTCATCTGGGCTCTTAATGGGCAAAGATCCTGGCTGGCAGGTGATAGACCTCTTACAGATTCAAGAAGCATTCCTGTACGTGGTCAGAGCTCACAGTCAGGAAGGTGATGCGAATAGAACAAAGAACAAATGTTCTTGGCATCAAGGAAATGGGAAAAAAACAAAAGTTTCATTGCCTACCTACACCAGGCACTCTGCTAGAGCTCCCCATGATCATTTAACCTCCAAACCAACCTGCCAAACAAACCTGCCAGCTAAGTGTTCTTACTTTTTCAGAGAAGGAATTGGGAGACGAAGAAATATTAATGAACCAAGTTCAAAGTCACAAAGCAGGAGAAAACGAGAACCTGGATCTGAATTTGGAGGCATAATTTTGGGCAAGTCTGGTAGGAGATATCGTTGACCCATCCGTGGGAAATGGTACTTAGGGACAGAGCTCCAATCCCTGTGAAGACCAGAGGAACTGGGTTAACCAGCAGGAAACCAGGATGGAGACTCAGGCACAGGGGAAAATGACAAGGAGACAATCAACCAAATCTCTTATGAGGGAGGAATTTGCTCATAAGAACAAGGTGGAGGGGTGCCTCGGGGGCTCAGTCAGTTAAGTGTCTGCCTTCGGCTTAGGTCATGATCCCAGAATTGGGCTCCCTGATCAGTGGGGAGTCTGCTTCTCCCTCTGCCTCTGCTCTTCCTACCACTTGTGCTCTCTCTTTATCTCTCTCAAATAAATAAAATCTTAAAAAAAAAAAGGGGGGGGGGCGCCTGGGTGGCTCAGTGGGTTAAAGCCTCTGCCTTCGGCTCGGGTCATGATCCCAGGGTCCTGGGATCGAGCCCCGCATCGGGCTCTCTGCTCAGCGGGGAGCCTGCTTCCTCCTCTCTCTCTGTCTGCCTCTCTGCCTACTTGTGATCTCTCTCTCTCTGTCAAATAAAATAAAATCTTTAAAAAAAAAAAAAAGAACAGGATGGAAAGGGTAAAGGGGTGAGAGCTTCTAGGATATTAGTGAGAATGTCATTTTAATATTCAGTTCACTGGTCTCCAAAGACCCATGTTCTAAAACAGTGAATAGAATATCTTAACATCTTATTATGCAATATCTATCATTGATGATGGGCACATAGGAGCTCTCATGACATCCACTTAATTTGCAGATTAAATGATGCTCCTTGTTCCGTCTTTAAAACATGCCCACAGCATGGTATATGCTCAGAAGTAGTAGAATTCCCTTTAATATAATTGTGAACTTCTGCTCTCCCTGCAAGTTCCACACTTGTGTAGTTGCCTTCTTCCCTCAAGCCCCTCTACAGCAGTTGAACTTGTCATCGTAGTCACGTTAATTAATTAAATATTATGTAAGCCAGGGGAATGTAAACAAGTCACCGACGAAATGGCCGTCAAATTAGATGTAAGCAAGAAAACTTGCAAAAGCACAGAAAAAGTAAAAATTTACAAGTATTTTCACTTCAAAAGATCAACAAAGGAAATGTAGTTCAGGTTAAAATAAAAAGGTTAAGGTATGTAGCATCGTTTCTTCTTTTCTGTGCTTTCATTGACTCTTGCAATGCACCAACACTACCCGTGTTGGATGAGAACACTTTTACTCTACTCTGTATTGTACTTGTATAGCACCTTTGTTCATTTTTTCTAAAAAAGCACAATCTGTCTAGAAAAGTAAAATAACTCTGTTCTTTCAGTGACCATTCAGCACTTTGACGTGAAACCTCAGTACAAAGTATAATACTACCTACGATGACGCTAGTCCTCTAAGTCTTGGTGATTATATGACTCCTACATGTTCTATTTTGCACTGTGAACCCTTATGCCTCACTACTATTCAGAAGATTACTGGGAATTATGCATTTGGGGGCCAGATCGTTGTTGTTGCTTTATTATAGGCCAACATGTACAGCATCTTAATAGTTCTGCCCATAAGGAATCTTAGAAATAATCTAGCACAATTCTGTTGTACTAAAGATGAGTAAACCAAGGACTAGGGTTAAAGACACTTGCCCAATGTAAAACAATTATTAAAATAAAATTACAGGACATGTTTAAATAGCCTCTTACTTTGTATCTTCCCCATGATATACAGCACTTTTAATCCGAAGCTCTCAAAGCACCTTCAGAAGAGATCATTAATGATTCTGATACCTATGTATCCAATTATTATCCTATTTTCCACCAGCTGGGTTACCTCCTCTCAGACACTGAAAGGTCAACATTTTCTTTGCAGATGAAATCAGTTGAGGGTTGCATTCATCCATAAATAAGAAACCTGAAACACAGAGGTTATTTTTACCACATATACCACTGGTAGACTGCTCAGGCCGGCCTCACTTGTCCACTCTAAGGTTTATAATGTCATTAAGAACATGAGGCTTTCTCTGTGTTCTTGTTCAGCCAATCTTAATGTGTGCTTGTCAACTGGTAATTAGCTATTTCACCTCAGGTATTGTAGGTTTGCATTGGCAGAAGTAATGGGAAGAAGAAAAGAAAGCACATCAGCTGAGCTGGACTTGCTTTAAAAAGAGATTTTCTGGCACTGCTCCTAATAATTTCCTCTTAGATCTGATTGGTCAGCTGTGTTACTTGGCCCCTCTTATCTGCATAGTGGCTGCCCTTTGTGTTGGGAGGGCAACCAGCAGTCCTATCACTGCAGGACCGTTGCCAAGATTAAGAAGAAGGTATGTGTGGTACTTAGCATGTGCCTGGCGTCTAGTACATGCTGGAAAACTGGTGGTTCTTATTTTGTTAGAAAAAAATGAAACTAGTGGGGACATCTCCAAATTTCCTCCATTGTAATTATGAAGAAGTGCTTTTAGACTTGTAAAGAATCTAGTGTGGTAATAAAATAATTTTTAGTAGAAAAACAAGTTTTTTACTAAGCTTCCATTGGACACTAAAATATTGGTAAAATAAATAAATAAATAAATAAATAAATAAATAAGAGAAATATTGGTACGGCAACTTTTAAAAACTCATTTGATTGGGGCTCCTGGGTGGCTCAGTGGGTTAAGCCTCTGCCTTGGGCTCAGGACATGATCTCAGGGTCATGGGCTCAAGCCCCACATCAGGCTCTCTGCTCAGCAGGGAGCCTGCTTCCCCCCACCCCCCTGCCTGCCTCTCTGCCTCTTGTGACACCTTTCTCTCATTCTCTCTCTCTCTCTCTGTTAAATAAATAAATAAAATCTTAAAAAAAAAAATCTCATTTGATTAACCAGATCATCATTTTAGACAGGGTCAACAGTTTTTAATGTTCAATGTGGTCTCAAAAATTTAAATATAAATGACACTATTTCTCTTTGCATTTTATGAGTTAGAAAATATTACTATGCTTAATTATCATTAAAAGTAGTTTTTATCACAACTGAAGCGTGCTCAAATTAGTGACATGTTGAGAAAATCTCTGTGAAACCATTAAAACTTGACGACGAATACCCATTTGTCTTTTTCATGTACTGGTTAGTAAAGACATTGACCTTCAAAAGATGCATCTGTGGGGATCACTGGGTTTCTGATTTCAGTTGCAAAATTTCTAGTTTGCAATGAATATTGCCATTAGAATGGTAACACCAGAAGTTTTAAGTGAGGTACTTGGTTGTGAAGCAACAATAAGAAAAAAAAAAAGACAAATACATAGTTTATAAGAAAATTAACCATTTTAACATAAAAAATAAAAAATATTAGCAGACTTTCATAGATATAAAAATACCTAGAGCTAACATCTGCCTCACACATGTGATATATCATGTAGGCACCAGTCAATCCCATGCATGATAAAACAAAAAGCTCAAACACAATCCATTATTGTGTTATACCGAACTATGACTATTACGATGTAAATTGTTTTGAAATGACTAGGCAAAAAAAAAATATATAGTTCATATAAACCTCTGCCTAAATATTTTTTTTTTAATGAACTAAATATACAAAGAGTGTGGGGGGGTGTATAATAAAAGGAAGGCAATCTACCCTTTTTAAAAGTCTATATAGGGATCATTATGCTTAGGGCTTTCCAAATACTTGTATTTCACAATCTTTACAACAACTTTGAGTAGTTAATACTCCAGGAAGGGGAATCCTGTGGAAAGGAGGCATCAGAGAGACCCTTAGTGTCCCAAACAGGGACTGAAGAGCTACAGTTCAAAGGTGGAGCCAACTCCACAGCTATATTGATTCCTCTACTCCGTGCCCTGACCACTCAGTTGTCCCCTGCATATGACTTAGCCTCTTTGTCATCCATGGAGCAATTTTGTGACTCTTGATGTCAATAGACATATGGTGGTTTTAATTTTCAAACCTGTGAAATGTAATTTTGGTTAAGGGTTCTTCCTCAAAATATAACCCAAGACAATACAAAAATGTAGTATAAAGAAATGAATAATGAAATGAATTCAGCCAATTTATGCAGTTTAAGCCCAAACTGCCCCTAGATTATAAGGTTTGTCTTTTTTCCTCTATTATTACCCAAATACTTGACTCGGTTATCCAGTTAACTTTATGTACACGTTCATGTACATATATCTGCAAATTGCAGTTTTTAACTACCATAATTCTCCCAGGGAGCATGTTACCTGCTTCAAAAGAAATTTTGACCTTTTTCTTGCATATTTTCCCCTTTGCTTGGATCTATCCATCATCTGTAGTTAAGCCTGTAGTATACAAGTTTTTCTCTTTCCTTATTTCATGTAACCTAACTCCCCCTCTCCCAACTCCATGCCAGAACCCTCATCCCCAGTCTAAGCTAACACATATCCTACTCTTACCTGTAGTGCTGACTACAGCATCCTCCTTTCATTAGCAATATTCTCACTGTTGGAAGTCAGTCTCAGCTGCGAAAGAGAATTTGCTTAGGCATAACGGCATCAATATTGAAAAGATATTTTCAATATCTTTTGAAAAGAACCAAAATCAAATGCAAGTCTCTCTTTAATCCATCGGATCTTTAAAGATTAAAAAATGAAGTTCAAGTGCACTTCGTTTTTCTCACTAATGCATCCAACAAGATCCTTTTATGCTTTAAGGAGTACCATTTTCCCTTTCATAAAGAATTCTCAAATCTGTTAGCTGCTCAGATCTGATAGTTTGCTCCTTTCTGCAGATCAGGCTAAGCAAACTCCCATGGCAGCAAGCCACCAGGAATTCCAGTTACACAAGATTGCCATATTGCTTCACAAAAAGGGCCTATTCCTTTTAACCATCCCTAACCCTCATTCGAGGAAAGGGCAAAAGTTAAGTAAAAACATCTAGCATGGTAGATTTTTTAAAAAACCATTTTTATTTATTTCTGTATTTGACAGAGATCACAAGTAGGCAGAGAGGCAGGCAGAGAGAGAGGAGGAAGCAGGCTCCCTGCTGAGCAGGGAGCCCCATGCGGGCTAGATCCCAGGACTCTGGGATCTTAACCTGAGCTGAAAGCAGAGGCTTTAACCCACTAAGCCAACCAGGCACCCCTGGCATGGTAGATTTTTTTAATGAAATAAAAAATGTATACTCATATTATGTATAAGCTACATTTTAAAGTATGTCCTTCTTTTCTTGGGTATAAAACTATTTCAAGGCAGTTTCAATAAACCAGATTTCAAGAAACTCCTAAAACATTTTTTGTGAGTTGCTTTCATTTTGTCTGAATTTTAATGTGTATTTCAACCACATTGCTATACCAGAGAATATAGGTTTGGCTGTCATTTCATTGCTGTCAAAGAGAAATTCTTATTTTAAACCTCTACATCATCATTAAATAGTTCTAATAATAAAAGGCCTAAATTTTAAGTCCTGGGGGACATCAAAGTATCCCATTTACTATGTTGTTGAAGCTCAGGCAGCATGTTGCAAAACTGATATGTAATAGACAAGGAGGGGAAAAACAAAACTGGACACAGTTACCTGGTTGTTGACAGTACAGGATTATAAAATATTTTGTTTAAAACTAGTGGACTATTTTAATAAGTGAATCAAGAAAGGGTGGGGGAGCTCCTGGATGTATCTATTTTAGGACACATCTTATCATTGACCCCTTTTCCTCCTTAAATAAATGCATTCCTCCTCATACATAGCTCAGAGCATTGTTACAACACCTTGGGAAAGCAGTCATCTTAAAATGGAGTTAAAAGTCCACATTGCAGCCTTGAAATGTGGTTCAGTTGTGTGATGACCTTGGAGACTTAGCACCAATTGTGCGAAGTGTCATAAAGTAGACCTAGGGTAGCTTAGAAAATACAAAACCCCAGAATTCTTTTTTATTCTGCTAAGTATTTTTACTTGTTATGGTCTCCTTGAGCAAGTGCTGGCATTGGTAAAAGGGCAATGGGCATTTGCCTAATGGTCTGAAGTTTGATAGCCAAAAATAAACATAAGGGGGAAAAAAAATCATGACTTTCAGATGCATGACCTTGAGACTTGGCCCAGGCTGAATTTAAGTTTACCTTTGCACTATAAAAAAAAAGTTTGCTAGGCAAATGAGTAAACGGTAGAGCTTATCTTACTTAATAATGAATGTCAAAGTAGCCAAGATCATTGGGGCTCAAACTTGTTTATTCACAAATAATGAGAACATTGCAAACACGTATAAAAATTACCTAATTTTCATAACCTGATGCTTTTCTTTTACCTATGAGTTGTGTCGGTGTATTTTCAAGGTTACAAAAGCTTTTAAAAGTTACAAACTTACAAAAAAGTTGTGAAACTTTCAGAAAAGTTGTGATTAGATAAATGAAAGAGAGAGAGGAGGTATGTGTCTATTTATTTTGATAATTAAAATTAGTTGACAATTCTCAACTGGGGATTGTTAACTGGGAAATATTAGGAAATGTATGAGGGCACTTTTGGTTTCTCAGTGACAGAAGGGCGATGCCCAGCAGAGAGTTACTGGCATTCAGTGCCAGGAGCTAATACGAAACATCCTGCTAAGTGTGGGACTGCCTGAACCACCAAGAAATGTCAGTAGCGCTGTCACCCTTGAGAAACACAAGAGAGCAAGCCATTACAAGTAAATGAAGTGTTTGTTGTGAGGAAGTTCAGAGACAGAGGAGTCTAGGGGGCTCTGTGTGTACTGTGGAACCTCATATCTAGGGCTCAAATCCAATTTCCAGCTGTATGACCATGGCCATGTTAATTAAGTGGTGAAGACTCAGTTGCCCCACCTGTAAAATGGGCATACTAGTAATAACTGCCTCACAGAATTTCTTTGTAAGGATTAAGCAAGTAAAAATATATAAAGTGCTTGGCATATGGTAAATTCTCAATATTGGCTACTGCTATTGCAAATTTTACATTAACTGGAGTGGATGAGAGGATGCATAAATATATTCTTTAAAACTTGAGGCTTCTAAATTTATAAATCCCAGTCCGGAATCCATTATGTGTCCGAAGATATTTCTTGATGATGATAGCCATCATGTAAGCAGGCTCTAAGTCATTAAATGTATTCAGCTGAAGCAGGAGAAGAAGGTTGAGTGGGAGCAGGAAACTTTCCTTGGTTAAAGAAAATTTGTGTGGGCTGCAAAAAAGGAAAATGTAACATGGACCCTTTATAGGGTGAAGGGATGCAGAGGAGATCGGAGCAAATTATAATAGCAAGTTTGCACAGTGGTGAGCACAGCCGACGGGATGCAACCGAGGAGAGATTATTGCTAACTTAAGACGGTGAGGAAAACCCAAGTCCAGATGACAATCAAGTTGGAGAACATTTGCGGAACACTCTGCACTTGCATGGGGTCTGTAAGCCTTGAGCCTATCAGTGCCTACTGGGAACATTCTGAATAGTTAAATGCTTCTTTCTCTAAGAGAGGAGGCTCCCCGCTCTGCAGTGAAATCGTGGATTTGTTGTTTGCACACAGAGGGCCTTGTTTGTGTAACACTTGTTTCTAACTATAATTCAGTCTTTGGAAACCCGTAAGGGAAAAGCCAATGAAAACCAGTTTTACTTCTATTAAGAATTTAAAAACCCAAAAGTGAATCTTGAATTAATCTTAGTGTTTTATATATTTAAAAAAACAACAACTGAATCCAAACAAGAATGAGGTTAGTGCCTGTGGGAAGAATTGGATTGCTCATCACAGGTGGCTGGGACGCATTTTTCATAAGTACAAAGTAAGCAGCCTGAAGCAAAGGAACGGAAAAGACAAAAGCCTACCAGTCACCCTTTCAATTTTTTAAAGTTCTATCAACTGTCAGATGTCTTACGTGATGATTCAAACGATCAAATGCTTTCATCACAAATAGATTTTAGTAATATCACCATTAGTAGACTTCCAAAGATAGCAGTGAGAGTACTATGTTGATTCACTCTCTTTCAAAGACTGAGTCACAAAGGACAAAATCTAGTGAATTGAACATGACAACAGCTATCCTATTCCGCCATCTGTCTCTCTTGGCCCCTCTCACCCACCAAACCTTTGCATCGCTCAAGATTCAGTAACTTCCATTATATTCTTTAGCTATACACTTGCATTGGGCACACACAATCTCTAGACACGTTCTTAAAGTCATCTTACTGGCTCTGTGGTGAATGTTTCTCAAACCTCTGTCTCCAGCATTGGCCTCTTTTTTACACACCAGTCATCCTGTTTCCAAGAACTCTTAGAAATACCACTTAAGTACAAAAACTCTATCCTAACACATACATGTTTCCTTCTTACACCCCACATCCAATCAACAAATCTGGTCTATTTTCAAAATATATCCAGAGATATATTTTCAAAATATATCTCTTTGCTTCTGACCTGGCCCACACTGCCATCAACTCTTCCCTGATTATTGTAGGTAGCCTCCTCTCCGGTATCCAGGCTTCCACCCGTCCCCCTGACACATCTTACTGTTCTGAACATAGCAGCCACAGTGGTGCTTTTATTTATTTATTTTTTCCTTAAGATTTTATTTATTTATTTGTCAGAGAGAGTGAGCACAGGCAGACATAGTGGCAGGCAGAGGCAAAGGGAGAAGCAGGCTCCCCGCCGAGCAAGGAGCCCGATGTGGGACTCGATCCCAGTACCTTGGGATCATGACCTGAGCTGAAGGCAGCCGCTCAACCAACTGAGCCACCCAGGCGTCCCCACAGTGGTGCTTTTAAAATGAAAGCCACATCCTAACTCAACTCTGCACAAAACCCTCCAGGGGCATCCCATTTCCTGCAGCATAAAGCCATAAATTTCTTAGAGGGGTGATGGAGGGAGGTGGGCAGGGGATGGGCTAGATGGGGGATGGGAATTAAGGAGGGTACTTGTCATGATGAGCCCTGGTGATGTACGTAAGTGATGAATCATTGACTTCTACTCATGAAACCAATATTACACTATATGTTAACTGACTAGAATCTAAATAAAAATTTGGCCGAAAGAAAGAAAGCAAGCATATATTTGTGCCTGACCCATAGTAAGGGATTAATCTATTCCCTCGTGCCTGATCCACGGCAATAGACTTCTAACTCATATCCCTTCTCCTTGTCTGATTCCTTTTTAATACTTCGTATCATTACTACCAAAAATATTTCCCATAAGTATTGCTTTGATCATGCTACTCAACAGGTTACTCGACAACTTTCAGAATCTTCTTGCGGATAAAGGAAATTATAATTTGAGTGCCTACTGTGCCTCAGATACTATTATACATGTTTCATAATTTGATAATTTAATAAAGCCAAAGCAATTCATCCACCGTTCAAAGCTTACCCACATCTGCCTCTCTTCTTAGCCATTGCTGTTAATTTTATGTGTCAGCTTAGCTAGCACAGTACCCAGATATTTGTAAGTACTGGTCTAGATGTCTCTCCCTGCCTCTTCCACCTCCTCCCTCCCTCCCTGCCTCCCTCCCTCCACACACACATCCTATTGGTTCTGTTCTCTGGGAAATCTCAATACACTAGCCATATGAAGACCTATCAAAACTTGTCCTATATGGTCCATTTCCTCCCTAATCGGTCACGACTCTAGCCAGAAGTAGCTAATTTTTTAACTATAGATTCCTTGAATTTTTCAAAAACCCTTCTTATTGCAGCAATCTTTTTTTGTAATAATTTCCTTACAAGGAAGCATGCTAGTTCACTTCTGCCACTGGGTTACCTAGTGAAAGTTACTTAACATCTCTGAGCCTCTATTACTTCATGGTAAAATGAGGATAGTAATGTTCTTACTGAATTGCTGTATAGGAAACATAGTGCTCATTGTGAAATACATAGCATAGAGTGAAAATTGTATTTAATTCCACTAATTTCCAGAAGCTTGTGTGGAAATGAGCCATATTATGTCCTGGCAGGCTCAGGAATGAAGACAGAACTGATCATCTCAGAGTATAACCAGTCTGTGGTTCTAAGATTGAGCACACAAGGTGGTAAGTGTGTAATGCAGACCTACAACCAAAAGATCAATCCAAGACAAAGATGACTGATGACACTGAGTACTCAAGTTCTGGGGCACCCACCCACTCTGGAAAGTGTAAGCAATCACCAATATTTCAAATAGAGAAATGCTCAGCTCAGGGAGTTCTATTTTCCTTTAGCAAGTAAACCCCAGAATTTTAGCAGGGCCTTATACAGGCACTTGGAATTGCTTCCATCACGTAGATTCCCTTGTGTGTAAGTGTTCTGGGGTCTTGGGGTGGGGACAGAGCAATGTATGCAACTTGAGGATTGTAACTTTAAAGGGAAAGAGCATGTTTTGCTCCCCTTTTTTTCTATGTTGCTGCTGAGTGTAGTTCAACATCTTGGGTCATAATGACAAGGACCACATCCTAGGATAGCAGAGTGATAAGAGTAAAAATCTGGGGGGTCTTGGGTGGCTCAGTTGGTTAAGCATCTGACTTCCACTCAGGTCATAATCCCAGGGTCCTGGGATCCAACCCCATGTCAGGCTCCCTGCTTAGCAGGGCATCTGCTTTCTCTCTCTGCCTACCACCCCCCCACACACAACCCGGCTCGTGCTCTTGCTCTCTCTCTCTCTAAAATAAATAAAATCTTTTAAAAAAAAAAAAGAGTAAAATCCTGGGTCTTCGTCATTGTAAAGCTACCACAGTGACCTTGAACTGCCTAAACTTATACTTTAATATTGTTTGGTGTTGGGACAGCCAAACTAATATATAGCAGATTATAGGAAATTCTGTTAATCAAACAGTAAGATTTTTCAGATATAGCTTAGGTACAAAGGACATACTAAACCTATACACCCTATCTGTGCTTTCCCTGGGAGCTGCCAGTCTTGGCTCCAAGTTGTGGCCTGAACACTACTCCCTTACCTGATGGCCATAATTGCTGAGCACTGCCGCAGTCCGAGCTGTCGGGACTGAACACCCTTCTGTGGTTTGCTACAGGGCTGTGAGAGCCACTTCTGGACTTCTTGACCCTCTCCTAGGTAAACTTGATTATGTGCTGGCCTGTAGTCACAGTCCTTAGCTTCGTTCCTAAAATTCCCTCATGGATTCCAATGGAAAATAAGAACTGGAGACTTAGATTTCAGACACCAGTGTAATGAACGAGGAACAACCTGTCTAGCCCTAGAAGCCATTAAGATCATCACTGAGCACTTTGCAGGTCTTTGTCCAGTGAGTATGACCTTTAGCCTGAGACCAGCACTAAAGAAATTCACTATACAAAAATGGAGAACTCCTTAATCCTTATATATCTTCAAACTCATTCTGGGTTCTATATACACTTTGCAGATTTTCTCCATACTGTAATAACTCCAAAACTGATAAATATATTCTATTTTTGAATCTCGTTTTTTGAATTTTTTCCTATGATAAAATATCCACACCATAAATATACTATTTTGACCATTTTAAAGTGTACAGTTCAGTGGCATTAACTACGTTGTCACCACTGTGCCACTATCACCACTCTCCTTCATCACAAACTCATCTGCTGTCAGTAGTAGACACTAATTTCCCATTACTCCCTCCTCCCAGCCCTTGGTAGCCACTCTTCCACTTTCTGTCTCTATGAATTTGCCTATTCCAGGTACTACATATAAATATGAAGCACAGAGGCATACAATACTTGTCCTTTAGTGACTGGCTTATTTCACTTAGTGTAATGTCTTCTAGGTTTATCCGTACTGTAGCATGTGCCAGAATTTCATTTCCTTGTAATGCTGAATAATAGTCCATTGCACGTATATACCACATTTTGTCCATTCATTCATCCATTGATGGATACTTGGATTCCTTCCATATTTTGGCTGCATAGAAACCTTGTAGCCATGAACATGGGTGTATGAACATCTATTCAAGTCTCTACTTTCAATTTTTCTAGGTATATACCCAAAAGTGGATTATATAATAATTCTATATTTGATTTTTTGGAAGAACACTGTACTATTTTTCACAGTGTCTACACCATTTACCTTCCCAACAACAATAAATAAAGATTTTAATATCTCTACAACCATGCCAATATTTATTATTTTCTGCTTTTTTTCCCTTTATGATAGCTCTCCTAACAGGTGTGAAGTGGCATCTGTCTCTCATTTTTAATGTCCTCAGTTAATTAGAATTTTAGAAGCTCCTACCAGTCAGTGCTAGTGTGAATCTTCTACCATTGACTGTATTCTTTGCTAAAGTGCTTAATGGAGGATTTAGATATGGAATGGACTTGTCTGCTAGTTGTCACACCTCATTCCTCAAAAGCTCCTTCCCCAATTTTCAACCCAAGTACTTCTGCCTCTCATTTCTTCAGTTTTACATAGTGCATGTCTGAGTAAGACTTTGCTTAATAAGGGTTCCTCGGCTTAAAAGGAAAGTTTGAAAACTTTTGGCCTGCTCCATATTTTCTAGGGTTCAAAGAGCTTAAGTGACTTTTCCAAGGTCTTTCAGCCAGGTATTGGCAGAGGGGAGATTTGAACAGAAATGTATCCAATGAGACAGAGTGTATGCCTGGTAACCATTGTGGCAGATAGGCATCCTTTTTTTTTTTTTTTTCAAATTAGCATATAATGTATTATTTGTTTCAGGGGTACAGATCTGTGAATCATAAGTCCTACACAATTCACAGCACTCACCATAGCACATAACCTCCCCGATGTCCATAACCCAGCCGCCCCACCCCCCAGCAACCCTCAGTTTTTTTCCTAAGAATAAGAGTCTCTTATGGTTTTTCTCCCTCCCCAGTCCCATCTTGTTTCATTTTTTCCTTCCCTTCCCCCCACAACCCCCCACTCTGCCTTTCAAATTCCCCATATCAGATAGATCATATGATAATTGTCTTTCTCTGATTGACTGACTTCACTCAGCATAATACCCTCTAGTTCCATCCACGTCGTTGAAAATGGCAGGATTTTGTGGGGGTTTTTATGGCTGCATAGTATCCCATTGTATATATACACACCACATCTTCTTTATCCATTCATCTGTTGATGGACATCTAGGTTCTTTCCATGGTTTGGCTATTGTGGACATCGCTGCTAAAAACATTCGGGTGCACATGCCTCTTCAAATCACTACATTTGTATCTTTAGGATAAATACCCAGTAGTGTGATTGCTGGATCATAGGGTAGCTCTAGGGTAGCTTTTCAACTTTTTGAGGAACCTCCATACTGTTTTCCAGAGTGGCTGCACCGGCTTGCATTCCCACCAACAGTGTAGAAGGGTTCCTCTTTCTCCGCATCCTTGCCAACATCTCTCGTTTGTAGGCATCCTTTCAATTATGCATTCACTTCTTCAACATACATTACACACACAATTTAACTGCAAAACAGAATTCACTTACAAAATAGACCAGCCTTTGTTTTTCTCTCCCATGCATCTGACAAGAAGAGTGGTAGGGGAGCAGGGGAATGAAACATGCTCTGCTGAATACCATCTTCTTAGTAGACAAGAGACCAGTGACAGCAGCAAAACTTCATCCCTTCTAAGAGGATGACATGTGAGACACAGTTATGTTGGAGAAGTAGGGGCATAGTCACCTGTTTCTAAAGAAGAAATGGATCACAGTTAAAATTTAAAAATAGTTACAGAATTAAAAATATTTCTGTGAAATATACTGCATTAACACCATAGAGATATAAAGTGAAAGAAGGGGGCGCCTGGGTGGCTCAGTGGGTTAAAGCCTCTGCCTTCGGCTCAGGTCATGATCCCAGGGTCCTGGGATCGAGCCCCGCATCGGGCTCTCTGCTCGGCAGGGAGCCTGCTTCTCCCTCTCTCTCTGCCTGCCTCTCTGCCTACTCGTGATCTCTGTCTGTCAAATAAATAAATAAAATCTTTTAAAAAAAAAAAAGTGAAAGAAGGTGGCATTGCCCATGCTTAGAAGAAGCTCATGATAAAATAAGGGGCTAAGATAAGTGTCCACATTCCACAAGCAGGGTAATACAAATACTTGAAAGACCTGGGTCAGATAACAGTGCTGAAAGTTTTTTTCAGAGATTTACAAAACAGAAAGATCACATTTGGCTAGGGACAATCCAGAACGGCTTTGTATAGAACTTTGTAAAGAAGTAAAGGATGCAAAGGAAGAAGACCGTGGCATGTGTTCTGAAAGGTGGGGAGGTATTCAGCAGGTAGAAGGGGGCTCGACGGAGGGAAGGTCAATTCAAGCAGGAGAAAGGATGTGCAAGGACACTAATGAGTACAATCGCAAATCATATTCCAGGACGTTGACTTTAGGTGGAGCATGGGCTACCTACAGGGTAGTTGCAGGTAGCGCCATCTAAAAAGATGTGTTGGGAACATGTTGAAGAAATCACCTGGTATAGCAGGCTGCGGAACTTATGGTCTACTAACCAGAAAGGTAAGAAGTCATCAAAGACTTATCAGAACACTGGGATTTAGCGACAAGTTATACAGACTAGCAGTTTCTCCGCTCAGGCTGTCACAAGCAAAATGAAGGGGATGTGCTACAGGCACCCCTTTTGGAAGATTTCCCTCCCTTCAAATGTCCTATTTCAGAAAGGATAAGGGCAAAAATTATGGCTGAATCAATGAGGCAACTTGGAGCAAGAAGCTTCAATATTTGTGCATTGGAATGGGTACAGAATGGGTTGGAGCTAGGGTTGCATTTAGGAATTTATTACAACAGCTTAGGTAAAAAGTAAAGGCCCAGGACTGGGACAATCATGAGACTGCACACACACTAGAAAAGCACACTGGCAGAAGGTATAGGACTTTGCAACCAATGGAAGGGAGGAAGAAGGAGGAGGGGGAGGAGCTGGAGGAGGAAAAGGAAGAGGCAAAGAAGAAGAGGAAGAAGGAGAAGGAGGAGGAGAAGAAGAAGAAGAAGAAGGAAGAGGAGAAGGAGAAGAGGAAGAAGAAAGAGGAGGAGGAGGAGGAAGAGGAAGAGGAGAAGAAGAGGAAGAAGTAGAAAGGGAAGAAGAAGGAGGAGGAGGAGGAGGAAGAGGAGGAGAAGAGGAAGAAGAAGGAGGAGGAGGAGGAGAAGGAGGAGGGGGAGGAGGAGGAGGAGAGGAAGAAGTAGAAAGGGAAGAAGAAGAAGAAGAGAAAGAAGCAGAGAAGGGGGAAGATGAGGAAGGCAGTGAGGAGGAGGAGACAGAGGAGGAGGACGAGGACGAGGAAGAGAGGGGCGAAGGGAGAGGGAAGAGGGAGAAAAGGACAGCACAGAAAAGCATGACTGAGGTTAAGATAAATAAGCACAACTGAGCTTGGAGTAGTTGGAAATTGGGAGAATGATGGTCCTATTAACAGAAATACTATAAGTTAGGAGGAGGAGCCAGTTTGGAGCTGTGTAGTGAGCCTATTGATTTTATAGCATCAGTGGCCATCTGGGTCAAGTTATCCTGCAGGCAGTTGAATTAGCTTGAAGCTGGGTCTACATTCCTAGGAACTATGTGCAGTGGTGAGAATTAAATTCATAGGTAAAAGACAGAGGCAGCAGGGACTCCAGCGGGAGTCCTTAGGGCAAAGCCTTGGGAGACAGTCATGCTTCAGAAAAACCTAGAGAAGAGGAGGCATGATTAGGTTGATTAGAAGGGTCAGCAGAAGAAGATCCTATAGTGCTTTGGAAATCCAGGGGTGCAGATAATATATATTGGCTCCTCCAGGTACACTCCCCACCCCTCTCCATTCTGCTTTCAGCCCCAGGCTGTCCCTGTATGGCTCCATGTCTTCGGCTTCAGGATGAGTTTCGTCAAAGGGGAGTCTGGGAGGAGAGCCAATGGAGGGGGAACAGGGAGAAGTTGCGTTGGGGTGGCTCTGACCCTTATCCAAAGGTCACTCATGGCTCCTTTCAAGCACCTGCTAGGCATGATTCTCTCTCCTTACAGGTTCCATAACTTTCCCTTGCCTTGCCCCTTTAGGACCAAGAATGGTAACAGCCCAGCTTCTGCCATATTTGAATTAATACTATCCATATGATTCTCTTAACTCTGCCTGCACGTTTATAATAGTTCCTTATAAATTTTCCTAAGTTATCTTAATTTGAGTGTTCTGTTTTTCCCTTGTTGGGACCCTGATTGATGTATCTGCTGAACCCTAATACGAACAGTAAGTATTGACTAGCAGTATGCCTGGGAACACCAAGGTTGTCCTAGCCCCAGTCAATAGCTCTTTTTATTTATACTGGAATCAACAGCAAAACTTAATTTCAGCCATAATTCTACATCGTTCTTGGACTCCTACCCACACCCTGCTTGCAATTGAGTAAAAGGAACCTTTGGTAATCAAACTAAGCTAAGCCTAAAACCAACACCACACTTTTTGACAAAGATGCTGACCTATTCATTGAAGAAATTGAGCACACCCATAGATAAGAGAGTAGCATGCCTGATTCTCGATCCTCTCCAGATGGGCACAACCAGCAGTCTTGGCCGAATGCTGTAAGTTACAGAAGAATCCCTTCTCCTTGGCCATGTGAAAGAAATCCTTAGTGCTGCTGCCCAGAGGTCAGTGGACATCCACGGTTGGTGGTCCAACTTCTTGGGTGCCTCTCAACTTTCAGAACCATACCTTACCCCGGTTTGCTAGCTTAAGGAAGACTTCCAGGACAAAAATATCCAACCCCAGATATCTAACCAAACCAAGCCTGGGAGCCCATGGAGCCAAAGACAAGATGAGTGGTCTTTTTCAGTGAAAATACTTTAATGATGGGAATTATGGAGAGAAACTCCTGTAATCCTGGGACAAGGAGGGGCATGGTGAGATTGCTTATGTTTCTGATCCTTGGCCCGCCCCTACAGAATCTCTAAGGACAGGGTTCTGTGGCCTTGGCAGGGATAAGCTTTAGGTTTCAGGAGAGAAAGAGGTAGTCTTTGATAGTCAAGGAAGCATGTCTAAGTGGTGAGTAAGTACAGGGGCTGAGGTTTCAAGAGCAGCTGGGCTGGGAATATGGAGCTGTTCCTCATCTTATTATCACATAGAGACAGACTTCTGAGTATTTCTTTGGTCACTGGTCAGACCTGTAGTACGGCTTTCCGGATGGCGAGAAAACACTGAGAATGAGCCATCTCAGAGACGGCCAAGCTCTTGAACATCGCAGGGCCTGGGGGGGAGGGGGAGCAGATTTCTGATGAGTGACAGGTCCTGCTGTCAGGATTCTGCAGCTAGAGTCATAAGGCTGGCAGATGCTGCTAAAAAAGCAAGTACCTTCCATTCAAGGCAGTGCTCCTAGCATTTCACAGCCAAAGGAGGGATATACTCTGGGGAGAGCCGTGGCTTAGTGCTGGAGATGAGAGCGGCTTGGCACGTAAACCTTGACCCCTCAGCTTAAAGAGGAAGCTACGGGGAAGGAATTCTGCACTGTGAAATAGATTTCTGGGGTTGCTTATATTATCTTTAGGCTTGGGGTTCCCATAATTATTGGTAATCCAAGTCTCACCTTGAGGCTTTAGGAGTGAGAATGTTATCCTAGCCATTGGCAGTTTGATGGTGATGTTTTAAGTTATTTCTTCTATGTATTTAGTACCTTCAACAGAAATTTATGCCAAGACTTGCTATAAATAATCCTGATCAGGATAATCAAAAGCTGTAGCCACGTGACTTCCTATTTCCCTTTCGCTTTGATGTATATCTACTATGTACTCTGAGATACAGCTACTCCTATTTTTTGCTCCTAATTCCTTGACACTGAATCCTCCTGAACCATATGCATCATTTTCCCTTTTTCCTGAACGTACACCCATGTTAAAAATCTTTCTTGTAAGTGGAGAAATTTAGAACAAACAACAAATGCTGCATCCGTTCAAGTTATCGGAGAAATCCTGAAGGAATCGAAGCAAGTGCATTTAGCTACATTGAGCAGCAACACAATGATAATCCCGGGGAAGAAGAGGGAAAAGCATGACTGGGAAAATATAGAGTGCAATAACAGGACAGTCTCGAAGTGATAGCTCTGTGATATGAATGCGATATAAAATTCATTCTTAATAATCAAAGGTCTCATTTGCATAAGTACTCATTAAGTATCAGACACTGTTCTGAGCACATCGCATACACCATCTGATTTAATTCTCCCATCAGCACTCCGAAGTAGGCACGGCCATTATTCAGATTTGCTGCACGGTGACACCGTGCCCAAGTCAAGCAGATCAAGTATTCAAGTTTAGGGGCCAACTTGGAGGCTGATTACTCTTACGCCCACATGAAAAAGATGGCACTTTCAAATTAGAGAAGGTGTGTGTGTGTGTGTGTGTGTGTGTAGTTGGCTTTCTTAGAAACGGACACTTTACAAAGATGTGTGTAGAGATTCAGGAAAATGCCCAGAGCTAGAAGCAGGGGAGTGATCACCCCTACACCCAAATGACAGGAGGAGAAGTTGGTGAAACTCTAAAGCAGAGAGAATCATGTTATTCTGTAGGGAGACATCGCCAGCCACGTGCTAGGACATGCAGGAGCTAACTGTTAGCATCTCTTCCCCACTCTTTATTAATGGTATCACATTGGCAGCCATCGAGGTTGTGGTGATAATCTTACACCACAGAAATCAGCAAATACTAGGAACAAGAACTTTCCCTCCTCCTCCTTCTCCTTCTTTTCAGAGAGCCGGTTGTTAAACATTTATAAGCACACTGTTGGATACAGAGAACCTGAGGCAATCTCTTAATGTGGGAGCTGAGAAAACTCACACATAGACCTTGCTTTCAAGGTGGAAAGAAGACCCAACTCAGTAGGAAGCCAAAGAACACTGGAGCCTCTTGATGCATCCTGTTCAAAGTAACCTCTGGGGGAGACAGCAGGTGGAGGAGGGGGGAGACTTCCTGTCCATCCTTATCACCCCTGATTTCCCACAGCAATGGAGGTAACACTGGCTGACGACTGAAAAGAGTGAGTTTTCCAGTACGGCTAGCGAATTCGCTCATTTTTCGGTTTGTTTTTATCTCTTATTCCTTTAAACAATAGAAACTGAATAAGTTGTTTTTTATGTATCTTTATTTTTATTTATGTATCACATACATTATATGATATATAATATATATAATGATAAATATGATCTTCATTATTATCTTATTTAATTTATTAGAAAGTTATAAGATTGCTCAGAAAACCAAGAAAGAACCTAAAGAACGAGGCTCACAAAGGGCAGAACCAGGCAGGTCTGGATTATCTAAGTGGTAGGAAGTAATCAATGATCCCTTCAAAGCATCTCTGTTTAAATAAATCCCATTCCATTTAACAGTCCTTAAGTGACCCTGCTCAAAATGAACTGTCTCAGAATAAAATTTGATTGGCCAACTTCAGTCCATGATTACTCTTGGCAAAAAGAAGACAGGGTTCCTTGACTGACGGTCTCACAGAGACTCTCAAAATAAGGAGCCAGTAATCTCCAACAAGGAATTCAGAGTGCTCTTGAGAACAGGAGGGTGAATGGGTGCTGGGAAGCCAAGAAACAGCAAATGTCCACTACCATCTGGGACATGACCTTGCTGCAGGGCCCCTCCTGAGTTGGGGGGGTGGGGCAGGGACCATTAATATGGAAGTAATTGAGAATCAATTGTTCTTTAAAAATCTCCAGGCATAATGTCAATAGTTCAGAAGGTAATGCTATTTGACATTAACAGAGCTCACACTGAAAAAATCACAGGTATGTAAATAAATGTTGGAATGAAAATAAATAGGAAACTGAAAGAAAAGCTGAGATGTGCTGATGCTTAAGGAAGATCACATGTTACTGTTTTGCCAAACCTGATGAACAGATAAGTATGTTCCAGCAGCATTCAGAGTAAGTGGAAATTTACATTACAGCTAAACATGGAGCCAGGCGGTGAGAAGAATGGGTCTGTAGGGGACTTTGTGGTCCACTTCAGCTATAAATGAGTGAAGAGAAAATGCTTGACCTTCCTGGCTGTGGCCCCTGACCTACATGGTCCTTTCACTCTTCTCTCTACTTCTCTAAACTCCGAGGCCCTTCAGGACCCAATATACATGTCCTTTCTCTCAGAGCCCTTCCTGGACCAGCTCAATCCAGCCCAATCCATAAAGAAATACTGCTTCTTGTCCCATGCACGTGGCACTTCCCAAATGTCCCCTTAGGTTGTCACACAGCTCCTGACATGTGCACCCTGACCTTCACCTGGGGTCCAGGATTAATGAAGGCAGGATCTGTGTGATGACAAGAAGTTGGCTGTTGGAGGTTTAATGTGACCTTTATAAAACTCAGTCTTTCTTCCCTTTTCTAGTTCCTCATCCACCTAAACCTTGAAAATAGGGACTGTAACCAGGATTTGTCCCTCCTCTCTTTTTTTTTTTTCTATACTACAATGTTCTGGAGAGAATTAATGAAAGGATACATGTAAAAGCCAACACAAGACTAACACCTGGATGTTTTCATTTTGTCTGATGTTCATTGCCCTATCAGTCAAGATGTCCCAAGCACATAGGAAGATTCTTTCAATGGTTACTAATGTTGGTAGTATTGTCTCATCCTGCCTGTTCTCCCTCAATGATCTCATCTATTTGGGCAGTTTCAGCTGTGGTCTTTAAAGGGATGACTCTCCATCTGCCTTGGGCCAGCTCACCTCCCAAACCCTAGGCCCATATTTCCAACTGGATATTCTATAGGCATGAGACTCAATAGTTCCTGAATTGAACCCTAACCTCCCATACAGACCTCTTGTTACTGAAGCCATTGACCACAGTCCGAACTGGGCGAGATGCCTCTTATGCCTGAAATCCCAGAAACTTTTCAGTTCCAGCATCTCCCTGTCACTGTCTCCCACCCAGGATTCTGTCTGAGTCTACCAGTGTGTTCGTAAGGTTCCATTTTTTTCTGAAGCCCCATGTCCGACCTTCATTAAGTCTCAACTCAAATCTTGCAAGGACATCCCGACTAGTCCCTCTATCTCTACCCACCACCTCATCCCATGCTCTATGCTGTCACTAGAGTTCTGTCCTTAAAGACGCTGGTAAGATTGTATCAAACCCCAGCACCCTCTACACACACCAAAGCTTCTAATCCCTTGCTCTTGCATATGAACAATTCAAACTGCCCACAATATATAGCCTCATCTCCTCTACAATCCCCAAACCTGAAGCCTCCCCCTCACGCATTTTCCATTCCCAGAATATGTCCTCCACTGCCACACAATGAACCTTGTTAAGCTGTTTCCTTTGTCTCAAATAGTCTTGCTACTCAGCCCAGGGTCTTCTTAATCTGGCATCTTCCAAGACACTAAACCAATTTTAATAGTTAAAATTAATCGTTTCTTCAAGTAATAGCTACTGTTATAGAGAGCTGAGTATGTGCTGGGGATTTACGTACATTATCACATTTAATCCTCACCACTCTCAAGCAAGTTAGGGATTATGGGCCCATGATTCCTTATCCAAAGCCTTGAGGCCCACTGTGCTTCCAAGTTCAGAATGTCTTGTTTTTTGGAAAGGTGGTGGTGGTTGGGTCTATTTACTTGTCTGTTATAAATAATATATAATAACTTATGAACAAGACCTTACTAGGAAAATAAATGGCTCAAACTAATTAAATCAGGAAAGTAATTTGGATGAGGATAAGAGCCCTCATTTTGCTGGATGTTGTGCTTTCTTTCTTTCTTTACTTTCACTTCCTTCTGCAACTTACCACAACCTTTACTCAGCATTTCCTATCAAAATCACAGGCCTCCTGCTACTGCAGTGAAAAGCCTTTCTTCATTTTTCCAGCCTATTTTACAATTAATTCATCATTTTCTCCAGCAAAACAAAAATTATCTGGCATATAGATGCTAGATAATTATTCCCTTCTTCTCTCACAAAAATAGTTTATGACAATTAATCCTAGTTTTTAGAAATTCAATGTAAACATCACAAATTCATTTGCTTTACTCTTTTAGGGGTCTGGATGCAGAAGAGACCAAGAACGTAGGGCCTGGCAGGGACCCCGAAGACCAGCCAGTATGTATGCCCTGGCTCTACCCAGTTATCTGTTGTCCTTGAAGAGACTAAGGAGAAGGGAGCTCCTGCTCAAGTTCACACAGCTAGTTAGTGACACAATACTAGCTAGATGCCAACTGTCCCTACTCTCACCTCTCCACCTCCATCCCCAAGCAACCACGGATCCACTTTCTGTCACTACAGATTATTTTCCTAGAATTTGATAAAAATGGAATCACATGGTATTTTTTGAATCTGGTTTCTTCCACTCAACATACTGTTTTTGAGATTCATGAATCTACATTGTTGCATGTACTGGAAGAGTGTTCTTTCTTATTGTTGAGTAGTATTTTATTTTAAAGATATATTGCAATATATTTATCCGTTCTTCTGCGGATGGATGTTTGGATTATTTCCAGGTTTTGACTATTATGAATAAAAGTGCTATGAACATCCTTGTGTATGGCTGTTTGGGAATATATATTTTCATTTCCCTTGGGCAGATACTTATGAGTAGGTTTGATGGGTCATAGGATAGGTATATATTTCATTTTGTGAGAAATTACATTTGCCTCACATCTCCACCTAAAATTGGGGTTGTCAGCTGTATTACCCAGGGTTCTTCAGAGAAACAGAACCAATAGGCTATAAAAAGAGATTTATTATAAGGAATTGGCTTATGTGATTATGGAAGCTGAGAAGTCCCATGATCTGCCATCTGCAAGCGGGAGACCCAGGAAAGCTGATGGTGTAATTCAATCTGAGTCTGAAGGCCTGAGAATCAAGAAAGCTGATGACGTAAATACTAGTACGGGGGCGGGGGCGGGAGAAGAAGAGATGAGATGGCCCAGCAGGGAAAAAGAGGCAGAAAAATGGGGGAGGGTATTCCTCCTTCCCCCACCTTTTGTTCTACTTAAGCCTTTAACAGATTAGATGATGCCCACCCACTCTGAGGAGAGCCTTGTACTTCACAGAATCCATCAGTTTCAAATATTAATCTCATCTGGAAACATCCTTACAATCATACTCGGAAATAATGGCTAGTCAAATACCTGGTGAATCCCCTGATCCAGTCAAGTTGCCATATAAAATTAATTCTCCCATTAGGCTTTTGAATTTTAGTCTTTCTAGTGAGTGTGAAGTTGTATTTATTGTGGTGTGAATTTGCATTTTCCTGATGACTAATCTGTATTTCCCTGATGAATTTTCATGTGATTATCGGCCATTCCTTATAGCTTCTTTTATGAGGGGTCTATTCAAATCTTTTGCCCATTTTTAATTGAATTATGTTTGTCCTTTTAATATTGAGTTATAAAAGCTTTTTTTTAAAGATTTTATTTATTTGTTCATGAGAGACAGATAGAGAAAGAAGCATAGCCAGAGGGAGAAGCAGGCTCCCAATGGAGCACGAATGCCAATGCAAGTCTGGATCCCAGGACCCTGGGATCATGACCTGAGCTGAAGGCACATGCTTAACTGACTGAGCCACCCAGGTGTTCTGAGTTATAGAAGTTCTTTATGTATTCTGAATACAAGTCCTTTGTCAGATATGCGTGTTACAAATAAATACTTCCAATAGGTGGCTTGCATTTTCATATTATTAAAGATGTCATTAGGGGAGCTCATTTCAAAAATTGAAATGAGCTCTAAATCTAGTAAGTTCTTTCATGGGTTGTATCCCATCAAAAACATCTTTTTTTTTTTTTTTTTTTTAATGTACTCCAGTGTCACAGAGGTTTTTCTCTTTTTTTCTCCTGGAATATTTATTGTTTTAAATTTTGTATTTATGTCTATGACCCATTTCGATTTATTTTTGTGTATGGTGTAAGGTGAATTGAGGTTTGTTTTTTTCCCGTATAGATTTCTAGTTGTTTTAGCACTGTTTGTTGAAAAGATTATACGTTCTCGCTGAATTATCTTTGTACAATTGTTGAAAATCAATGGACCACGAATGTCTATCTCTATTTCTGTACTCTGTTCTACTTTATTGAGCTATATATCTATTGTTAGGACAAGTCACACTGTCTTGATTACTGTAGCTTTATAGTAAGGCTTTAAATAGGGTAATTTCTCCATCCTTTTTTTTTTTTCCAAATTACTTTGGCCATTCTTGGTCATTTTGCCAATTTTTACAAAAAAGCCTGTTGGAATTTTTATTGGATTTGCATTGAATCTACAGATTAATTTTGGGAGAACTGACAGACATTCATACTGATAATATGAAGTCTTCTAATCTACGAATGTGGCATATTTCACCATTAATTTGAATCTTTAAATTCTCTTGGTAGTATTTTGTATTCTTCAGTGATTAGGCTTTGCATGTGCTTAATTTCCATAATATTACATTTTTACATTATAAGCAGAATTTTAATTTATTTTTTCTAATTTTATTTTTTAATTGTTCCACTATATAGAAATACAATTGATTTGTATATATTAACCTTATATCTTGAGCACTTACGAGTGCTAAGAGCTTTTTTTTTGGTTCTTCAAAACTTTCTATGAATAAAATATCTTCATTTGTGAATAAAGCCAACTTTATGTCTTCATTTTCAGTTTGTATGCCTTCTGCTTCTCCCTTTCTTTTCTTTTTTGTTTTGTTTGTTTGTTTTATTGTCCTGCCAGAATCTCTAGCACAATGTTGAACAGAAATGGTAAGAATGGACAAGCTTGCCATATTGTCAATTCTATGACAAAAACATCCAGTCTTTCAACACAAAGGATGACCTTAGTCTTAAGATTTTTTTGTTTTGTTTCATAGATGTTCTTTATTAGGTTGAGAAAGTTACTTCCTATTCCAAGTTTATTGAGAGACTTTATTAAAATTCCCTCTCAATGTGGTGAGTTACATTGATCGATGTTCAAGGGCTAACCAAGTTTGTATTCCTGGAATAAATGTGTTATTATTTTTCTATCTTGTTTGTGATGTATTATCCTTGTTTTATCTTGCTGAATTGGATCTGCCAAACTTTTGTTAAAGTTTTTGCATCCATGCTCATGAGGAATATTGGCCTATAGTTTTCTTCTCTGTAACATTTATGCTTAGTTTTGGTGTCAGGTTAATCTTGGCCTTATACAATAATTTGGAAACTATTCCTTCCTCCTGTGCTTTTTGAAATGGTTTTTGAAGGATTTGTATTATTTCTTCCTTAAACATCTGATAGAATTTACAGGGAAGCCATCTGGGCAAGGTTTTAAATTGCTAATTTAATTTCTTTAGTAGGTATGAGATTATTTGAATTTTCTATTTCTTCTTGTGTCATTTTCATAAATTCTGTCTTCCAAAGAAGTTGTCTATTTCATCTAAGTTGTCCAATTCATTTACATAACTTGTTCATGTCTCTTTATTAGCCTTTAATGCCAATAGGCTCTATATATTCTTTTATTCTTGATATTATTAGTTTGTACCTTCTCTGTTTTTTCATTGATCTTTTCAAAGATCTGGGTTTGGTTCCATTAATCTTCTCTGTTTTTATTTGCTTTTTGTTTAATTGACTCCTACTCTTTATTTCTAACTGGTTACTTTGAGTTTAATAGGCTTTTCTTTTTCTAATTTCTTAGGGTCAAAACTTATATCATTGACATTAGACCTTTTCTCCTTTCCTAATATAAACATTTAAAACTGTAAGTTTCTCTCTAAGCACTGCTTCAGCAAAACAAATGTTGAAATACTGTGTTTTCATTATCATTCATTTCAAAATATTTTATTTTCCTTGCAATTTCTTTGACTCATGGGTTATTCAGATGCATGCTATTTCATTTCCAAGTATTTGGCACTTTCATTTTTTATTGTTTTATTTCTCATTTAAATCTATTGCAAACAATATGCTATATAAGATCTCAGTCTTTTGAAAGAGACTTATTTTATGGCCCAGGATATGGTCTGTTTTGATGAACATTTCATATGTGTTTGAAAGAATGTGTAGTCTGAAATTGTTGGGGGTATTGTTCTATTAATGTCAATTATGTTACAGCAGTTGATAATGCTGCTCAGATCTTCTTATATTCTTACTGATTTGTTGGCTTTTTGTTCTATTAATTATTGAGAGAAACATATTAAAATCTCTAACTATGTTTATGCATTTGTCTATTTTTCTTTAGTGCTACCAGTTTTTGCTTCATGGATTTTGAAGCTCTACATTTATTTTGTGTTATGATAATAGATACAACTGTAATGTATTATAACCATAGAAAATATATCATCATAAAATGTCCCTCTCTGCTGCTTATTAAACTTTTCTTAAATTCTATTTATCTTTTATTAATATAGACACTCTAACTTTCTTATGTTTACAGTTTGCCATATATATCTTTTTTGATACTTTGACCCTATTTATGTCTCCAGAGTTAAAGTAAGGCTTTTATAGACAGCAAATGATTGGGTCTTGCTTTTTTATTTTTATTTTGTAAGATTTTTATTTATCTGACAGACAGAGATTACAAGTAGACAGAGAGGCAGGTAGAGAGAGGGTAGGGAAGCAGGCTCCTTGCTGAGCAGAGAGCCCGATGCAGGGCTTGATCCCAGGACCCTGAGATCATGACCTGAGCTGAAGGCAGAGGCTTAACCCACTGAGCCACCCAGGCGCCCCTGGGTCTTGCTTTTTTGTCCAGTCTTTTTTGTCCACAGTCTCACAATCTCTGCTTTTGGATTGGAGTGCTTTGTCAAGGACTGCCTGGGTGGCTCAGCTGGTTAAGTGCCTACCTTGGGCTCAGGTCATGATCTCAGGGTCCTGGGATCCACTCCCACATGGACCTCCTTACTCAACAGGGAGTCTTCTTCTCCCTCTCACTCTCCCTCTGTGCTCTCCCTCCCTCTCTGTCTCAAATAAATAAATAAATAAAATCTTTTTTAAAAAATGGAGTGCTTAGTCAACTTAACATAATTTTTTATCTAATTGGATTTTGGTCTACCATTTTGTTATTTACTTTCTATTTGTCTTATCCATTTTTGTTCCTCTGTTCCTCTTTTCTTACCTTCTTTTTTTGTGTTAATCAATTATTGGTAGATTGAATTTTAATTCCTGAATTTTATTTTATTTTTTTTTTTTAAAGATTTTATTTATTTATTTGACAGACAGAGATCACAAGTAGGCAGAGAGGCAGCAGAGAGGGAGAGAGGAGGAAGCAGGCTCCCCACCAAGCAGAGAGCCCGATGCGGGGCTCGATCCCAGGACCCTGAGATCATGACCTGAGCCGAAGGCAGAGGCTTTAACCCACTGAGCCACCCAGGCGCCCCTTAATTCCTGAATTTTAATTCCTCTTTTCTTACCTTCTTTTTTGTGTGTGTTAATCAGTTATTGGTAGATTGAATTTTAATTCCTATATTTACTTTGTAGCTGTATCTTGGTATTATTTATTTAGTGATTGTTCTAGGGATTACAGTCTTTATCACAATTTACTTAAAGTTAATGTTGAATTAATGGTAAATTTGAAATACAGGAACTCTGTGACAATATGGTTCCGCTTAACATTCACTCATTGTGCTAGTGTTATATATATGCTACATCTGTATGTATTATAAACCAACTAATACTAGATTCCAAGTTTCTGGTCTTTTATGCCTGATTCATGATGAGATTTTGAATTTCAAACAACACTCTCAACAGTTATAACCTGACCCAACAAGGTCAAAACCAATTTCTCATTGCACTAAAAAAATTCCGAAAAACATTTCATGTCTTTATGCCACTATAAAAGCTAGTGATGGGGAAACCCGAGCAGCTCATTGAGGTTTATTCCTTGCCTCTGAAACAAACGTTTGGAATATTTAAATTTCAAAGTTTAAAGAGAATTTAAAATCTCGTTAGCACTCTTGCTTTATACTCAGAGTGGCATCCAGACATGTAAAGGGCTGATCGGAGATCACATGCATTCATTTTTTTAGTAATTCACTGAAAAAGCCACCATTCATTGTGAAAGCATTTATTTCGTGCTTACCCTGTAGCTATTAATGAAGATACAAAAATGAGTAAGAACTACAAGGCATTGAATTGTACACTTAAAACTGGTGAGTGTTATGGTAGGTAAATTATTCTTCAGATAAATCTGTTAAAAAATGAGTAAGAGCCAATCCTTTCCATCAAGGAGATCAGAGTATAATGGAGGTCTAAGACACACATAGACAATTATAATAAGATGTGAACATGCTATAACAGACCTGTATGCTTCACTACTTAATGTTGGAGCACCCTGGGGCTCAGGCTTGGTCCTCTTATATTTTCTTTCCACAACCACTCCCTTTATGATCTCATTCAGTGTCATGGCTTTAAATATCAATTATATACTGGTGACTCCAAAATTTATATCTCTAGCAGATGTCTCTCCCAATTCCAGACTCATACATCCAACTGACAACTAGATATCTCTCCTTTTAAGGCTAATTAGTATCTCAAATTCAATGACCAAAACCAAATTCCTTATCTTCCCGCTCCAAATCTGCTCCTTCCACAACTTTCATCATCCCAATTCATCAACAGCTCTATCTTTCTAGTTGCTCGGGCCAAAAAACCTTGGAGTCATCTTTGACTTGTCTCTTTCTGTCATTTAATCCATCACAAAGTCCTAATGGCTCTACAGTCGACATATATCCAGAATCTGACCACTTCCCACCCCCTCCCCTGCTACAATTGTGGTCCAAACCACCATCTTCTCTTGTCTGGATTATTGTCTTGTCCTCCAACAGTCCATATGCTATAAATCAGAAAAACCTTTAAAAATGTAACTCAGGATAAGTCAGTTCTCTGATCAAGTCTTCCAATAGTTTCCCATCTCCCTACTACTGAAAGTCAAAGTCCTCAGAGGGGCTTCAAAGGCCCCATTAAAGTCTGGGCTCCCATCTCCATTCTATTATATTTCTTATCTAGCCTCCATTACTGTTTTTTCTGCTCATTCTGTTCCATGCACATGAGCTTCTTTGCTGTTCCTCAAATATTACTGGCAAGCTCTTCCTTCAGGGCCTCTGAACTTGCCATTCCCTCTCTCTGGAGCTCTCTTCATCAGATATCCCCCATTGCTCAATCCCTCACCTGCTTCAAGTCTTTGCTCAGAAGTCATCTTTTCGCAGAAGTCTCCCCTAATTATCCAATTTCAATCTGTAAGCATTTCACTGGTACCCTGACACTTTCTACTACTCTTCCAACTCTATTTTCTCCATAAGCACTTATCTCCTTAAATAAACCTCATAAACAGTTTATTTATTTGGCTCATTTTCTGTTTATCCTCAATAGGCCAAGACCCCTATGAAGGCTTATCTGTGTTCATCATTGTTTTGCAGCATCTAGAACAGTTGAGGTATTCAAGAAAATGCTTGCATGAGTGTATCCATGTGCCTAGTGATGTTAGAGAAGAAAATGGGTGGGTTCTCGTCTGTGTTCAGGCCAGGTTTGTTTGCATGTTTGTTTGTTTATTTGTTTGTGGGAGGGTTATGATGGAGGAAAGGTTGCTAGATGTCACGGGAATGTTAACTGTGCAAATGATAGTTGAACTTAGTCTTGAAGGATGATCAGGAATTTTCTAGACAGAGAAGATAGTGAAGGGCATTCCAGGTAGAAGGAGCATCATGTGTAAAAGCGATATTTTACAAAAGCGTGGCAGGAGCATAAAATGCCAATGAGTGTGACATAAGGGCAGAGTGGAGCAGGGAAAATGAATTGATGGGTCCAGAGAGAAGGCCTGGAGAGCTGATCAGAGCCAGCCATGAAAGATGGAGCCAGATTAGACCTGGGTCTTTCAACTCCCTCTCTGGTGCCTTGTCCACTGCTTTGGAAAGACGCTTTTCAGCCTACAACTTATTTTTCCTTTGGGTATTATAGGTTAACACCTTTACCGCTCGTGTTTCTGTTTATAAATAAATTGTATTCATAACCCCAGAGATTAAGATGGTGATTCTAAAAGTATGTACATTTTAAAAAACAAAAAGCTTGAAAGTGTTTGTATTCTTGAGATAGATTATAGGTTTTTAATTACTCCAATCCAAAAGACTGAAATAATCAAAGTTTCTAAAGAAGTGACAGCTGGTGCCTGGTGCAAGCCTATTTTCGCCATCAATTTAGAGTTCAAACTCTGTAGGAAAAAAATGCCGATGATCTCACACACAGAGGACTTTGGAAATGGATATAAATTTGAGGGGGGATTGAAAAAGGGCCTCCGCATATTTTTGGCAGTTGACAACTGACACTGGTATTATGTTAACTATTATATATTTGAATTATTAAATTAAGCAATGAGGAGTAGAAATTGTAGGTAGTGAATTGATTATGGACTATCATTTTTTGGCTTAGTTGGCTTATTGGTCTTATTCTCAAAAGTGATATTTCTTATACTTCAATTTTTCTTAATTCCACTTGTGAGGCTGATGATCTTGCACCTTTTTGTTAACTTTGTCAGGCTGAAATATTGAACATTAAAAAGAGGCAATAAGCAGAACAATTATATTAATTCAACAAATATCTGACAGCCTATTATGAAAAAGGAACATACCTTAGTTTTGGATTCCACACAACACAAAAGCAAGTAGTTATTTCTTTTTTCTTAAAATAACCGTGAGGAACACATCGATCTATAGTGTGGAGATTAGCCATTCAAATTAACTTGTAAATTTATAGTCTTATGTGATTAAGATGAAACAGTTGTGAGAATCCCACAGAAGTCCTATGGAAAGCATATCATTTCCACCGAACTTGTATGCACAACTGACTAAAATTTTGTTGGAAGTCGTATCAGCCTATGCTTAGTTTCAGACAACAAAGATATTTCTAAGATTCCTTACATCTGAGTGAACTCAGCTCACATCTAGCCCTTGAGTGCCTGATACCACGACAACAAGACCCATTTTCTCTGTATCAATGTATATCCTCATAGCATTTTTAAATTGCATTCCTTGCAATATGTAGCAAGATCTACACAGATGTTCTGTCACTCTGACCTAGCAATTCTACTCCTGGGAACGTATCCAAAGGAACTAATTCCACAGAAGCAAAAATCTAGATGCACAAAGATTTTTTATTACAGGGCCATCTATAACGGCCCAAATCGGGAAGCAATCCAAGTCTCCACAAGAGGAAAATGATGTAAGAAGGTGTAGTCCATCAACAAGATGTCCTATTACCTGATCATTTCAAGTCAGAACCATGAAGAGACTGCAGAAATGACAAAAACATTTTTGATAAACCTTGAATTCAAAGGTAGCATTTTAAAAACAACATTCACGTTGTGATGATAAATATGTAAAAAGAGATGGAAGTGTGGAGGACCAGGAGATAAAATACACAAAGGAAAATAAGTCTGTTAAGATAGAGGAATTAGGAGTTTGTTTTACTTCTTATAAACATTTTTCGTTTTACATCAACTTTTCTCTCTTTTTTAAGATTTTAGTTTTAAGTCATCTCTACAGCAAGGTGGGGCTTGAACTCACCACCCTGAGATCAACGGTTGCTTGCTGTACCGATGACTAAGCCAGCCAGGCGTCCCTGCATCAACTTTTCAACTAAGGATTATGTCATGAAGAATCAACTCATACCATAAGGATACGTGCACATAGATCATAAATAAAAGTGGGGTGTTTACAGCAGGACCCACTTGTGTTCTCTTTGAGCTTCCTACTATCATCACCTCTGGAACTATTGTTATCTCCAACCCCTTGTGACCGTATGGGAGATAAGGCCCTTGAGGAGGTGATTACGATGAAATGAGAACATGAGGGTGGATGGAGCCTGGATCCCATTGAACTGGCTTCTAAGAAGAAGAGACACCAGAGGTCTCTCTCTCTCTCTCTCCCAGACACGTGAAGACACGGGAAGAAGGCAGCCCTCTGCAGGCCAGGAAGAGGGCTCTCACTGGATCTCAGACCCACAGCCTCCAGAACTGTGAGAAATAAATGTCTGTGCTTGAAGCCACCTGGTCTATGGTATCTTGTTATGGTGGCCCAAGTAGACTAAGACACCCAGCCTCCAAGAATCATGTGGGTTCTCTGGGCACAGCATTCTGGGCAGACTGCATGGGCCCCAGGAACACAATGTGCCCCTGCTCTGACTGCCAAAAGTCCAGCTTTGGGGGCTGGTCCAGGATCAGTAATAGTAATGTACGTTCTGTCAGCTGTGGCAGCTCTTCACACTCAGTATGAATGTATGTTCAGAAATCAGGTGCTTTCATACGGAAACCTGACAGCCCACCGGACACCAATGGACGCAAGCACTCATCCAAGAAGTAGCTCTCGAACACCAGCTGTGTGTCTGTTGAGCACATCCGTGCGGGAGATACAGCAATAATCAGAACAGACAAAACTCCTTGTCCTCAGAGAGCTGATCTTCTATGGGGGAACACAGGCGATCAACAAAATGAGTAAGCAAAAGGTATGATATGCTAGATGGTGGTAAGTGCTAAGCAGGAAAATAAGGCACAAGGGGGCTACGGAATAAAGGGTGATTTTCAATAGAGAGGTTAGGAGAAGTCTCGTGAAGAAGGAATAAAGACCGGAAGGAGCAAAGGAGGGAGCCATGTATATCAGCAAAAGAGCATTGCAGAATGACAGAAAGGCAAAGGGCCTGAGATGTGCTGGAAAATCGCCAAGAAGGGCGGTATGGCAAAGAAGAGAAGAAATGAGGGGAGAGAGATGAGGGGTGGTACAGATCACCATCAGGCAGAGCTCCTGGAACATTCTATTGACTGCATCTTCTCCACTTAGCAGAGGCAGGGGCTTTTTACATTGTTACCAAGTCTCTCTGGCTGCTGTGCGGGCAGCGCTGCTGCGGAGTAAAGCGTTGGGATACATGCTCTATAGGCTTCCCGGGGCCTCCCTCACCGATTACCACAAACTGGTGGCTGAAAGCAAGAGAAATTGATTCTTCCATGTTTCTAGAGGCTGGAAGTCTGAAATCAAGGTATCTGCAGGGTTGGTTTCTTCTGGAGCCTCTGAGGGAGAATCTGCCCCATGCTTCTCTCAGCTTCTGGTGGCTACAGCAATCCTTGGCATTCCTTGACTCGGCGCTACATCACTCTACTCTCTGTTTCTGGCTTCACGCGGTCATTTTCTGTGTAGTGTGTGTGTGTGTGTGTGTGTGTGTGTGTCTATCTGTCTGTCTGAAACTCTCTTTTTCTTAGGAAGATGCCAAATGTTGGATTTAGGGCCTACCTTAAGCCAGTATGAACTCATCTTAACTAATTACATCTATCAAGAACCCTATTTCCAACAAACTCACATTGGCAAGTTCCAGATGAACATGAATTTGGGGGATAGTTATACCATTCACTGTGCATACCTAGCACTAAAATACTATGCTTACACATATGATCTGAAAAATGAGGATTTTTTTTTTTTAGGTCTGTTCCTACAGTTTATAGGAAGGAAAACCGTGTGTGAAGTGCGAGTTGATCCCTCAGCAAGATGGAATTGGCTATAAACAAAGTATACATAAGAAGGCCAAAGTTCACAGCATCTGGGTGGCTCAGTCTGCTAAAGGTCTGCCTTGGGCTCAGGTCATGATCCCAGGGTCCTGGGATCGAGGTCAGGTTTTTTGCTCAACAGTGAGCTCTCTCCCTCTGCCCCTCCACTGTTTTCTCTCTCTCTCTCTCCCTCTCAAATAAATAAAGTCTTAAAAAAGAAGAAAAAGAAGGAGTAGGAGGCCAAAGTCTAGGTCTGAGGGACTAATCTGCTGGGTTGTTTTTTTCTCGCCCAGAGTAGCAATAAACTTACCTGAACACATAGATTTGAAAAGAAAACAAAAAAGACCTTTCCACAAATCTGCCTTCAGTAATGATGGTTTTAGCCCTGGCTCTGAGAAGTGAGTGGCCAGTAGGTCTGGGCTTGGTACCTCCAGTAGAAAGGCAGGGTAAGGACCACAAAGATTTGCCCGTGACTTTTTTTTTTAAAGATTTTTATTTATTTATTTGTCAGAGACACAGAGAGAGAGAGAGAGCAAGCACAACCAGGAGGAGTGGCAGGCAGAGGGAGAAGCAGGCTTCTCATTTTTATATAGCTGTGTCTACCTCAGAATGAAGTCATGGAACCTTTCTGGGGAAGATTTTGAGCACGTGAGGCTATTTCATAATCACGAGCTAGCGATGTCTGGCAATCACAAGGATGCTCTCCACCCTTCTCTTTCAGCACTTCTCTCTTTCTCTGGTGTCTCTCTGTCCCTTACACACACAAGCACACACACACAAGCACACACACACACATACACACACACTCTTTAGTGCCTTGCCCCTTCAAAACACCACCCCTATACTTCTGTCCTAGCTGTTCCTCTTCTCCAGACCTTCTCCCCACATATGCATATTTTACTGCTCAGTGCCTGGCCTTCTGGAGGGCCTGCGGCTCTTTATCTTCTACCCAAATGTTGCCCACCTGATACCCAACCATCTCCCTGACCCTCTCCTCTTCACTGTGGCATATAGGGCATTAGCTCTGTCACACACGAAATCAAATTGCCCACCTCCAACACGGCTCTGTACTCAATCCAAGACACGTTGAGAGAGTCACCCCAGCAAGCCCCTATGAGCAGCATCAGCAGAGAACCATAGTGCAGAAACCTTTGCTTCTTCTTTCCATAGATGATCCCTGTTCCCATGCCCATATGTTGGGCATTCCAAGACTAAGGCTTGATTAAATGCAGAATAAGTGTGAAAGCCCAAATATAAAGACAGGGAGCCCCTTTCACTGAAAAAAGATTTTTGTGTGGCATTTCATTATGATTTGGCCTCTTTTGCCATTCTTTCTGGTTTCCTGCTTTTTCATTTAAATGGTAGCATTTAAAAACGCTGTTGTATCCAAAGAAAACAAAAACGCTAATTCAAAAAAAATACACGTACCCCTGTGTTTGTTGCTAATTTACAATAGCCAAGGTATGAAAGCAACCTAAGTGTCCATCCGTAGATAAAAGGATAAGGAAGATGTGGTATATGAGCACAATGGAATATTATACAGCCATAAGAAAGGATGAGATCTTGCCATTTGCAACAGCATAGTTGCTATATACTAAGTGAAATAAGTCAGACTGAGAAAGACAATATCGTATGATTTCACTTGTATGATTTCACTCATATGTGGAATCAAAAAAACAAAACAAATGAATAAGCAATCAAAATGTGGAATCAGACCGATAAATACAGAGAACAAACTGATGGTTGCCAGAGGACAGCTGGGGTGGGGATGGGCAAAATGGGTGAAGGGGACTGGGAGATACAGGCTTCCAGTTAGGGAATGAATAAGTCCGGGAATAAAAGGCACAACATAGTCAATAGTTTTATAACAGCATTGCATGGTGACAGATGGTAGCCACACTTGTGGAGAGCACAGCATGACAAATACAGAAGGGGAATCACTATGTTATGCACCTGAAACTAATGTAACATTGTGTGTCAGCTATACTCAAATAAAAAAAAAAAAAAGAAGAAAGGCCATAAAAAAGAAACACTGTTGCACACCTTGCTCTTTAATCTCTCTTTACTGATGTATATTTTACATATCATATAATTCATCCACTTCTAGTGTACAATTCAAGAATTTTTTTGGCAAGTTACCAAACTGAGCAGCCATAACCATGAATCAGTTTTTGAATGTTTCTATCACCCCAATAAGACCCTTCCTGCCCGTTTACAGTTAACTCTTTCCATCTCGGCACCCAACCCCTGGCAACCGCTCTTGCCTCCTGATTGGCAACTAATGATAAAAAAGTAAATCTTGGGTTGTTACCATAGGCTAAACAGACTTGGGCAGTTTCCTTCCCATGCGAGGTAGCTGGCATTTTCACAGTGGCTGCCTTTGAGGTCTAAGCCCAGGGGCAGGTGTAACGGCGAAACTGAAGGTTGGGGGAGGGGAGAAGGAAGCTATGGCTGGCACCTTGACCTTGCTGGAATAGTCAGCCCCTTGCCCCCAAACCACAGCACACTGATAGCCTCCTAAAACAGGTTGGCCAAGAACAACTTTTTTAAAAACCTAAAAACGAAATTCACAGGAAAAATGACTACGTACCTCAGTCTTAAATGTATTGTAACTTTTAAAAAGTAAATTATATTTGTAAATCCTGGGTTCTTCTGACCTGAAAAGTTTTTTGTAACTAAAAAACAAAAGCTGTGATAAAATAAGACATCACCATGCACAGGTATACAGGGAGATGCCGGTCACTAACAATCTGGAGGTTTTGTTTTAAAGAAAGAAATGTTAGAATAAACACAAGAAGCAAAAACCATGGGGGCGCCTGGCAGACTGAATAGGGAGAGAGCAGCTTCTATTTCTAAGCTGCTGAGACCTTATTCAGCACCATGCATGGGTCCTTTGGTTAGAAGGGATGTGGTCCATACACATACCAGTTTCTGTATGTCTAAAATCTGTATGTCTAAAATGTATATATACACACAGAGATTTTGTGTGTGTGTGTATGTGTGTGTGTATACACACACATACATACATACTTACATACATATATGTATATATACATACATATATGTATACATATACACATACATACATACATACATACTCTGTGTATACATATATATGTGTGTGTATACATATATATACACACATATATATATGTATATACACACACACACACACACACATACAGAGTACTTGACAACCATTTCTCGGTATTGGCCAGGACTCAATACCATACATAGCAACCGGGAACTGCCCAGACCAGAGCACCATGAGTATGGAAATCATTGTTTTCCGCTATCAAAAGTTATGCAAAATGCTGGACATTAACCCATAACAGAAGGAGATACCTTTCTTGCAAGTGGAGAAATCAGTATGACTTGGGTTAGGGTGCAGAGATTCAGAACTGGATGCGGGAGCATGACCCTTAGCAGTGGGGTACCAGAAAAGGGGGAACAAAAATCTCAGACTCTGGCAATAGTGAACTTGGGGAGAAAGGGACAGTCTGAGGTATCAAGTTCAAAGTGGTGCATGGAGAGCAAGAACCAGATTAGAATTGAAGTGGGGACCAGGAAGATTCCCTGAGACCATGGTATGCAGAGAAAGGAGCTTGTTATTCAGACCTGTGGGCTGATCCAAGCACAGCATTGAGAACCTGTTTAGAATGCCACTGACTGAAGTCCTCACCCAAATCCTCCAGCAACAAAAAAAGCTGGGAGGTTCTTACCACATGCTTGAGGCTTGGAAAGCAAACCTTTATATATATGTACAGAGATTTTATTTATTTTATTGAGAGAGAGTTTTTGTTTCATTTTGTTTTGTTTTTGGAGGGGATAGATCTAGGTATGCCCCCTCTCCATCTATGTAACACCAAAATAACATGCAGGCAAGATAATCCCTTGGCTCCTTGTATGTAGGGGAACTAATTGTGAATGATTCTGCTTTTGTGTGGACAGACACCCGAGGAAGGAAAGCCATCAAGGACCAGGGGGAAGGCAGCTCAGTGGATATATCAATGTCTCCCTGAAGAGAAGAGAAACAGGACTTCACTAGGAGGGGGAGGTGTAGTGGTTCCGAGAGATGGGGTGGGGATATTGGCCTTCTTTCAACATTGCTAGAGCACACACCAGCAAGGGTATTTCTTTTCTTTTTCTTTTTCTTTTTTTTTAAGATTTTATTTATTTATTTGACAGACAGCAATCACAAGTAGGCAGAGAGGCAGGCAGAGAGAGAGGAAGGGAAGCAGGTTCCCTGCTGAGCATAGAGCCCAATGCGGGGCTCAATCCCAGGACCCTGGGATCATGACCTGAGCCGAAGGCAGAGGCTTTAACCCACTGAGCCATCCAGGCGCCCCCAGCAATGGTATTTCATTTCTGAAGTTCTACCCGTTCTGAATTCCAGCAAAGTTTCCCTGCAGATCACTGTGCATTCCTGGGCTCCCCAGGGCTGACTGGAGAGGCATGCTGGACTGACATGCTAGACCTCAGCCTTTTGTTTGCCTCATAGATAATTTAGCAAACTACTTACAAATGTAAAAAATTATAAAATTCTATGAAAATTATTTTGAGTTCTGATTTAATGTATTCAAATGTATACTTTTTTTTTTTGGCCTTATGTACTAGTCTTAGAAATGAAAACTCAGCTGAAGCTTCAACTAGTTGATTCTTTGGCGTTTGGAGAAGTCATGATTCAGGGGCTCCTGGGTGGCTCGTTTGGTTGAGCATCTGACTTCTGCTTGGGTCATGGTCCCAGGGTCCCGGGATGGAGCCCCGAATTGGGCTCCCTGCTCAGTGGGGAGCCTGCTTCTCCCTCTCCCTCTGCCCTCTGCCCCTCACCCCTTTACCCCTGGCTCGGGTCTCTCTCTCTCAAGTAGAGAAATAAAATCTTAAAAAAAGAAAAAAAGAAGTCATCATTCAGGCAGAAGAGAAAGGCCCTTGCTCCGCACCACTCACCCCAATACAGCCAAGGCCGCTCCCAGGCTGAGGGCTCCTGCGGTCATTTTTCTAGGCTCTAACTGAAGACAAGATGTGCTGCCCCGCGGAAAAGGGGCAACACCATACTTTGGCACATCTGCCCTTTTAGAATGTTCCCCAAACGTTAACAGCTGCAGCTGGGCCTGCCAAGGGATGCTTTAGAGACACAAAAAGCCTTTCATTACAGTCCTCAATGCTATCTGTGATGTTCGGGTTCTTCTGTTGCTACTGTTATTCTTGAAGGTTGTTTTTTGTTTGGAGCGCCAGTGAAAACGTGGGGATATCTTTTCTTTAGATCAAAGTTATTTTGTGCACACGGACAGTGGTACATAAGTACACTAAGCCTAGCTTTGGCACACACCACCTTCCAGATGGGATGAGAACGCCTGGGCTATTCAATACAACCCCACATTTTTAATAAGTGACGTACACTGTCTTATATTTTAGCGTTATACCCTTCCGACTTCAAATCTTCCTCCTCCTTTAAATGTGAAGATTTTCTTTAATCCTATTTCTTAATGAAAAAAAAAAAACAGAAAACTATTAGGGAGATAAAAAGTTTAGCGTTTTTGAGTGTATGCTTCGGGGATATTGACTTATTCACTTTGGACCCCTTGGTGATAAAAATGAAAAAGGATATCAAGCCAACTTGGAAGTTAGCAGGGTTTTTTCCCTCTTAGGCTTCTGTGCAATTAATTAGGACAACAGGGAAGCCTTTCATGAAAGTGGTATCTTCAGGCTTACCTTCATGTTCTTTTATCTTAACATAACACGTTGGTTTGTAATTTCTTTTTTTTCCCCTTTCAATCGTGTAAGTTAGCAGCCAATCAAAAGGCAAAGAGAATTTCTAATATTAAGATTATAATGATTTTCACATGATAAATCACATTCCTAATTTCAAAGTATAGCTTTATTCAGGAAAAAAAAAGTCACTGTATAAGCTTCCCTCTTCAAACCACAGTTATTATTATAATTAATTTCTCTGATTTTAATCTATCATTAAACAGTATTGAGTCCCTGATGGGGTCTTAGCAGTGTGCTACATGTTATTCTTCTTTGGAGCCTGATAGAAATCAGGGATCTGTCAACAAGGGTCTTGTTAACTAGTGGGAGAAAGCAAGTGGACATGTGTGAAAGCATCTTTTATTTTTTTTAAGATTTTATTTATTTATTTGAGAGAGAGAGAGCATGAGAGGGGAGAAGGTCAGAGGGAGAAGCAGACTCTCCATGGAGCTTGAAGCCCGATGTGGGACTGGATCCTGGGATTCTGGGATCATGACCTAAACCGAAGGTAGTTGCCCAACCAGCTGAGCTACCCAGGTGTCCCAGTGTGACAGCATCCTTTACCAAGCTGGCATTCAGGACTGTAGTGGAGGCTGTGTATGTCCTTCTTCGGCCTTAGACTCTCATTTCCCCCCAAGGCTGGGAACACTAGTGACCCACAGCCTTCAGCAAGGTCTTTCTCACAAAACTGACCTCAGCCAAAAACCGCCAACACCTCCAAGGTCATTCTCCCTCCCTGAAAGCAGGCTTCATCCAGACTGATTAATTAGGGAGAGGGTTCTAGAGGCCCCAGTCCCTTGGCTTGAGTCGGGGTCACTCAGAAGGACCATCTCTACTCCACAGCATCCTGTAGGATCACCTGAACATTTTGCCATTACGTCACTCCTTCCTCTGGCCAACACTATGTCCTTCACTCACCCTGTAGATACTGACCCTCCTGCCCCAGCACTTGCCACGACATCTCCCAATATCTTTTCTGCATGCAATCTGTCTCAGTCTCATTTCTGGGGGGACCAGTCACAAGCAGCTTCAAATGTTGATATAATAAAATCAGGAGGCTCAGGTTTTGGTCTTGCACCCATCATGGTGAGGAGTCACCTCTCTGAGCTTCTTTTGAAAGGAAGGGTTGCATGTGTCTCCATATTACCATATCTCTAGAAGTCCAAGATTACTGTCACAGTAAGTGCTCAATCTTGACTGTTTTAAAAATTATATCAGTTGAAAATGCAGAACTAAAAATCAATAGCTAAGAATCACTTTCCTAATCCACTTACTAATTGGTTTGGCAATACAAAATAGATGTTCCCAAGTATTCATTTGTCAGCAGATGATACTCTAATAAATCATTTTTTTAAAAGATTTATTTATTTATTTGAGAGAGAGAGCACCAGCTGGAGGAGGGGCAGAAGGAGAGAGACAATCTCAAACAGCTCACGCTGAGTACAGAGCCTGCTAGGGGTCTCCATCTCAGGACCCTGTGATCATGACCCAAGCTGAAACCAAGAGTCGGACATCCCACTGCCTGAGCCACCCAGGTGGCCCTCTTGTCAACCATTTCTTTCTTTCTTTCTTTTAAGATTTTATTTATTTATTTGTTGGAGAGAGAGAGCAGAAGCACAGAGAGCTGCAGGCAGAGCAGGCAGAGGCAGAGAAAGAGAAACAGGCTCCCCACTGAGCAAGTAGCTGGACGTGGGACTTGGTCCCAGGACTCTGGGATCATGACCTGAGCCGAAGGCAGATGCTTAACCGACTGAGTCACCCAGGCATCCCTTGCCAACCATTTCTTTCTTTCTTTTTTTTTTATTCATTTATTTGACAGAGCGAGAGAGAGATCACAAGTAGGCAAAGAGGTAGGCAGAGAGAGAGGGGGAAGCAGGCTCCCTGCTGAGCAGAGAGCCCAACACAGGGCTTGATCCCAGGACCCTGAGATCATGACCTGAGCCGAAGGCAGAGGCCTAACCCACTGAGCCACCCAGGCACCCCGTTTGTCAACCATTTCTATGCCAAGTTTCATTCCACAGTTTTCATCTCCTTTCTTCTTTGTCCAGGTTTGCTGGAGCAGAGATACATCCATTCAAATATCTCCTCTCCTTCTGGAACCAGACCAGTGAGTGCAGAGAACCTTGGTAGAATCCGTCTACAGCCATCACGTATTTCAGAAGCAAGCAATGTTGTGTTAGTATTCTTAAATGGTGAATTTAAGGAATTTTAAGGAAAAGGGAGTCCTTTAAAACAACTTAATAAAGATAATAGGTAAGGAATTAGAACCAATTTATTAAATTAAATGTATCTACCTCATTAAGATATATGACTTCACTACTTAGAGTCCCATGTCCTTTGTGTGTTGTTTAATCCTCTCAGGTTGCTGGGTTTTTTTTATTTTATTTTATTTATTTATTTGACAGAGAGAGAGAGAGAGAAAGAGATCACAAGTAGGAAGAGAGGCAGGCAGAGAGAGAGGAGGAAGCAGGCTCCCCGCTGAGCAGAGAGCCCGATGCAGGGCTCGATCCCAGGACCCTGGGACCATGACCTGAGCTGAAGGCAGAGGCCAGATTGCTGTTTTGATGTAGATATTATTCAAGTCATTGCAGTCCATGTACTTACATTAACGGTCCTTCTTGGTAGGTGCCTTGGGAGAACTTACACTCTCTCTGAAGGAGGCACAGTGTCTGTTCCTGCCACTAGCTTCAGGACATTCTCTACCTTAGGATAAAGGGTTTTTAAAATGAGTTCACTTTGGCTCTCTGTTTTCCCCTTCCCTTCGTGGCCCTTCCCTCCTGTATACACTTTGCCCTGTATCTCCTGTGTAAAGACAGTCTCTGTGCCTGCATTTGACTGTGTTACTGTCATGGCCTCCAGCTCTCTTCCTGCCTGCTGGATTCATACCTTGCTTGCCCCGGTGCTGCCCAACTCACTCTCCCCAGTGCCCATCTTGGCATTCAGGCTGCCTCCTCCTGGCGGTGGGGTGGGGGCTGTATGTGGAGGTGTTCTGAGATGGGGCGTAGTCCGGTGAGTGTGGTGCAGTGGGGAGGTGAGGTAAGATGTGGGATGGGGAAGGGTGGGGAGGTGTGAGGAGATGTTTTAAGATGGGGTGTGGTGGGGAGGTGAGGTAAGACGAGAGACGGGGAGAGATGGGGAGGTGTGAGGAGGTATGCCGAAGTGTGGGGAGGTGTTATGAGTTGAGGTGTGGTATGGTGAGATATGGGGACGTAAGCTGAGGTGTGCCAGGGTGTGGTGAGCTGTGTTTCTATTTTTTCTAAACTGACTCCGTGCACAGCAAGAGGAACGATAACCTGCACAGAAAAATTTATCACTGGCCAAAAAAGGCCTAGCTTTCTGGCAATACTGTCTGGTTATTGGTTGACCCTGGAAAGCAAACACATTCTGTATGTAATCTATGTCCCTAACATAGGAAAGTGGCCTGGATCATTTGCCACCTGATGTGCAGACCGCCAGGAGCACTCTGCTCTTCACCTATTCCTACCCAGGAGGGGTGTGGAGACTTTTCTTAAAAGCTTTTAGAGGGAATCTTTGGAAAAGGTTTTCTAAAACGGCTACATGAAGAGAAAGTAAAGACACTTAAAAACTGACATCAAGGGGCGCCTGGGTGGCTCAGTGGGTTAAGCCTCTGCCTTCAGCTCAGGTCATGATCCTGGGGTCCTGGGATCGAGCCCTGCATGGGGCTCTCTGCTCAGTGGGGAGCCTGCTTCCCCATCTCTCTCTGCTTCCCTCTCTGCCTACTTGTGATCTCTCCCTCTCTGTCAAATAAATAAATAAAATCTTAAATAAAAACCAAAAACAAAACTGACATCAAGCTCTACCTAGCTCCTAAGCTTGTTTCCACCTTAGGTTTCCTCATTCATGGTCACTGTCTACCTTACTCACTTCCCACCGCCTGACTCCCAATCCTACACATCCATATGATTTGTATGTCAAAAGGTCAAAATGAGTTTTTTAATTTTTAAACATTTTAAAAAGACTTGAACTTTTAAGAGCAGTTTTAGGTTCACAGGAAAATGGGGGGTACAGAGATTTCCCATATAACCCCTATACCCCCCCAGCCCCGCACAGGCTCCCCCATCATCAACATCCCTCACTAGAGTGGTACATTTGTTACAACCGATGAACCTACATTAAGCCATCATTTTCACCCAAAATCCACAGTTTACCTAAGGGTTCACTCTTGGTGTATATTATGTATTGTATGGGTTTGGACAAATGTAGACAACATTACAGTATCATTCAGAGTCTTCACTGGCTTAAAAATCCTCTGTATTGGGGCGCCTGAGTAGCCAAGTGGTTTAAGCCTCTGCCTTCAGCTCAGGTCATGATCTCAGGGTCCTGGGATCGAGCCCCATGTCTGGCTCTCTGCTCCGCAGGGAGCCTGCTTCCCCCTCTCCCTGCCTGCTTCTCTGCCTACTTGTGATCTCTCTCTCTCTGTGAAATAAATAAATAAAATCTTAAAAAAAAAAAAATCCTCTGTATTCTGCCTGTTCATCCTTCCCCTCTCTCCTTCCCTCAGCCCCCAGCAACCACTGATCATTTTACTACTGTCTCCACAGTTTTGCCTTTTCCACAATGTCAGAGAGTTGGAATCACACAGAACGTAGCCTTCTCAGACTGGCTTCTTTCACTTGGTGATGTGCACTTAAGATCCCTCCACGTCTTTTCATGACTTCACAGCTCATTTCTTTTTAGTGCTGAAAAACAGTCCATTGTCCAGATGTAACACAGTTAATTTATTCGCCTACCTCCTGAAGGCCGTCCTGGTTACTTCCAAGTTTGGGCAATTATAAACAAAGCCATTGTCAGTAGCCATGTTCAGGTTTTTCCATGGAGTCTGCAACTCCTTTGAATAAGAGACCAATATGCCAAATTGCTGGATTGTATGGCAAGAGTATGTTTATTTTTGTAAGAAAGCGCCAAACTGTCTTCCAAAGTAATTGGACCATTTTGCGTTCCTGCCTGTGATGAATAAATGCCACTGTTGTTCCACATCTTTGCTCACATTTGGCGTTAGCAGTTTAGACTGACCATTCTAATAGCTGTGTGGTGGTGTCTCATTGTTTAAGTTTGCACTACATTTAATTTTTAAATCATTTCTCTTCCTAGTTTCTCCATAAATACGTTTTATTTTGCAAAACAAAAAGACTTTAAAAGAATCTTTAAGATGATTTGAATAAGGGGCACCTGGGTGGCTCAGTGGGTTAAAGCCTCTGCCTTCGGCTCGGGTCATGATCCCAGGGTCCTGGGATCGAGCCCCACGTCAGGCTCTCAGCTCAGCGGGGAGCCTGCTTCCTCCTCTCTCTCTGCCTGCCTCTCTGCCTACTTGTGATCTCTATCTGTCAAATAAATAAATTTAAAAAATCTTTAAAAAAAAAAAGATGATTGAATAAAGGTGATGTTTGATTGTTGAAAGCCTGACTCAACACTGGAACAGTACGTATTTATTAACTGTTGAACCATGAAACATCCATCAAGTACTTTGGCATCTGGACCTTAGGCTTTGTCTTCATTCCAAGGCCTGACATTGACCTAGGTATCCTCCCTCTCAATATAGTCGACCTACTAGCACCCTAGCCTCACAGTTCAGATAAGGTTATAAAGCTAGTCAACTTTATGCTCAAATCTAGCTCTGTTCCTGTTGGCTGTATGACCTTAGGCAATTATCTCCTCTAGAGCCTTCAAAGTCTTACTGCTTCACTAAAAGAAAAAAAAAAAAGGCATTGTGGGTCCATTGTCTGGACCAGTCTGGTCATAACTCCAGTCTGATCTTTGCTCCCAGGACCAGTTGATCAGCATATATGGTGCAAATTAGCACAGCTACAGATTTATGACCTCCAACCACAGACAGATCCTCCACAATGCTGTGCAGTCATCCTATGGGTCTTTCAATCACCCCCTCCACTCTAACTTTCTCAGTGATGCTTCCAAACCTTTACCACTCTCCTCATGACCCCTTCCCACAAACCATTAGTAGATGGGGACTCTCAATCTTTTACCCTCCCCTCCACCCAACTAGAGACTTATTTTCACTCACACTGATCATTTCCTCCTTCCATGAGACATATTTCGATACCTAATCAAAGCTACCAGCCTGGATGCCATCCTTTCTTATTTTCTTTGATGCTTTCGTCTTCTCACTTACGTGTTCTGTATTGTAACCTCAATCCTCCTCTTTCTACTCCTCTCTTCTCTTCATCTATGAATGTGCTCAAGCTTTTTGTCTTTAAAGAGAAAGAAAGGCCTCTGTCTTCTACACCAATACTTTCTCTTTTCATTCACAGACAACCTTCAAGGATCACTCTGTGAAGCCATCATGCCTTCTTTACTACCCTCCCCATTCACTACTTTACCCATTTGCATCTGGCTTCCATTCCCACTTGAATAGTGAAGCTACCTCAACAGAAGGCAAGGGTGACCTCCATAAATCACCCAATCCATTATGGAATTCTTAGACTTTGATACACATGCCGTCTGTGGGTCATTGACCACTGGCCACACCTCCTCCTCAAGGTCCCTCTTCTTTGGCACCTGTGATGTCACACTCTGCTGGTTCCCGACCTACCTCTGTTGATTTCTTCTCAGTCTTCGCTCTCTAACCATTATATGTTTATAGTCTCTTGGGCTCTGCCCTCACCTTTTCTCTTCATTTCATTCTCACTTTTGTATGGTGATGCCATCCTACTCATAACTCCAATTTCACTCATAATCCGACAATTTCCTAAAATATTTGCCTAGATATCCCAGACATCCCAGAGCTCTTCTGAGCCTTAGGACAACAGCTCCCTTTTCCACATTTCCACTTGGAAGCCACACAGATATATCAAATTCAGCATGTCCTACTTTAAAATCTTCATCCCCACACCAAACCCCACCCCATACCACCTCCTTCTGGGCTCTTGTCTTATTGGGCCATACCACAGAAGCCAGAAATTCAAGTATCGTTTTTAGCTCCTCATTCAAATCCTCTCTTTTCTTCTATTCTTAATTAGCAAAATCCTATTCCATTTGTTTCCTAAATCTCTTGACTTTGTCTCTTTCTCTTCAGTCCCTCAACTACTGCTCCATCATCTCTAATCTGGACCTGTGTACCTGACTCCTGCCTTATCCTTTCCAATCTATCCTTTATAAAGCTGCTAGCAGCTCCCTTCCTTGTGTTTTTTTTTTTTTTTTAAATTAACATAGTTCCCTCTCCTTGTTAAGGTAACTTTCTAAATAGCATATCAATCTTTGGTTTAGAGTCTTTAAGTGAGAGGAACATGGCAAGAGGATAAAAAAGTTACATAAATTAATTTAATAATTCTTTTTAATCTATAATCTCTATGTTAAAATTATAATCAAAAATTTTTAACATTTTATTAATCTTTTAAGATTTTATTTATTTATTTGACAGAGAGAGAGCACAAGTAGGGGGAATGGCAGAGGGAGAAGCAGGCTCCCCGCTGAGCAGGGAGCCCAATGCAGAACTCAATCCCGGGACCCTGGGATCATGAGTAGATCCAAAGGCAGACACTTAGCCAACTAAGCCACCCAGACATCCTTATTGAAGTATAGTTGCTACAATGCTACATTACTTTCAGGTGTATTACATTTATATATTAATTAATTAATTAAATGTATATAAATTTATATATTAAATTTATAATTTTAAAGCATCAGGACACTTATTAGAGGAATGTGCAGGATTTCCATTCTAGATCCTCTTTCTCAGAATCAGGCAAATGACAGTATTCAAGAACTTGGTTTTTATGGCTAAAATCAAAACCGCAAGGAAGAACATGTGTTGGCAGGGTTGTGGAGAAAACGGAACCCTTGTGCACTGTTGGTGGGAATGCAAACTGGTGTAGCCACCATGGAAAACAATATGGAGTTTCCTCAAAAAGTTAAAAATAGAACTATCCTATGATCCAGTAACTGTATGACTGGGTATTTACCCCAAAAGTACAAAAACACTAATTCATAAGGATATATGCACCCCTCTGTTTATTGGAGCATTACTTATAATAACCAAATTATGGAAGGAGCCCAAATAGCCATGGATAGATGAATGGATAAAGCGGATGCGATATATATACAATGGCCATAAAAAAGAATGAAATCTTGCCCTTTGTGACAACATGGATGGAGCTAGAGAGTGTAATGCTAAGCGAAATAAGTCAGAGACAGACAAATATCCTATGATTTCACTCAGATGTAGAATTTAAGAAACAAAACAAACAAAAAAAAAAAAAAAAAAAAAAAAAAAAGAAACAAAACAAACAAAGGACAAAAGAGAGAGAGAGAGAGGGAAACAAACCAAGAAACAGACTCTTAACTATAGAGAAAACACTGATGGTTACAGAGGGGAGGTGAGTGGGGGGTTGGGGGAAATAAAAAATGAAAAGGATTTAAGGAGTGTGCTTTCGATGAGCACCAGGTGACATATGGAATTTACTTTATTATACACCTGAAACTAATACAACACTATATGTTAGCTACACTGAAGTTAAAATTAAAAACTTTAAAAAAAGATGGTTTTTAAGGTTTCCAGTTGCCAGTTTGGTAAGATGCCCACTATCTATCTATGAAATTTAGTGCTCAAATCAAATAATAAAAATATGTTTATTTCATTTATGCAAAATTTCAAAGTTCTCCCCATATTGCAGGGGGAGAAAAGGGAATCAGTTTGTCAGTACTTTGATTAAGATGGTATCGAGGTCCCTCTTACTTCTCGATCTGATGTGAGAGAGCTGGGTTTATAACTGGAATGCCAGGAAATAGAGTGGAGGGCGGAGCAGCAAATTTTTTATTTACTGGTTTCTTTCTCACTGTTCCAATTCTTAGGTCTAGGGAGAGAAGAAACTGGCAGCAGAAATACCTGAATCCATGCTTATCCTACATATATATGTCTGTGACATTTCTTCCTAGGGCCAATAACAGTTTTCCTTCCTTAGGAACAAAGACACGTGGGAAAGAAACTACAAAAGGAAACATGATCAGGAGCAACAAAATGACATTAGGGGGGGCATGCTAGATGGATGGCATGCTCCACGGTGAAGCTGGTCAGGCCCTGGTTTCTCGGATCAGTGTTTGCCCATCCCCAAGTGCCCATTACACAGGTGGAGGGTGGAGGCAGTGAGGTAGAAAGCTTCCCTACTCTGTGCAAAGGAGATGAACGTACCTGTCTGTTCTCAGGGGCCTCTCAGGGCCCTCTCAGGGGCACCAAAATCTCCCCATCAAGAATGGAGGTAGACAGGGACACTTGGGTGGCTCAGTCAGTTAAGTGTCTGCCTTGGGCTCAGGTCATGATTTCAGGCTCATGGGATTGAGCCCCACATCAGACTCCCCCCTCAGTGGGGAACTGCTTCTCCCTCTCTCTGCCACTCCCCCTGCTTGTGCTCTCTGTCTGTCAAATAAATAAATAAAATCTTCAAAACAATGGAGGTAGAAAGATAAGAGTGAGAGGTGCCTGGGTGTCACAGACACACACACACACACACACACACACACACACACACGTATATTTAATATAGAACCCGTCACGAATTCGCTTGTCATCCTTGTGCCGGGAGCCCCGCTAATCTTCTCTGTATTGTTCCAATTTTAGTATATGTGCTGCCAAAGCGACCACTATATATATTTTCCTCCTTTTTATTGAGATATAACTGACATACAGCAATATAGTATTATTTTCAGATGTACAATATAATGACTCAATATTTGTATATATTAGGAAACGATCACCACAATAAGTCTAGTCAATATCCATCACCACACATAGTTACAAGTATTTTTTCTTGGAGAGAGCTTTTAAGCTCTACTCTCTCAGCCACTTTTGCATATATAATACAGTGCCATTAACTATAGTCACCATGGCCTCTCTTTTTAATTGGTATATTTGTAATGCATTTTGATATCTGATATGACCATTATCTCCTCCTTACTTTTTAAAAAGCCATATTATCTTTAATTTTAACCCTACTCTTCTTCTTTTTAAGATTTTATTTAGAGAGAGTGCACGAGCAGGGAGAGGGGCAGAGGGAGAGGGAGAAAGAAAAACCTCAAGCAGACTCCATGCTGAGCTCAGAGCCTTAAGCCTGGCTGCATTCCACAATCCTGAGATCGTGACCTGAGCCGAAATCAAAAGTCAGAATCAACTGACTGAGTCACCCAGACACCTGAAACCTACTCCTGCTTTTCAAAATGTCTATTATTCTCACGTATTTATGCCAAATAAAATGAAATCTTAGGTTATTAAAGAGAAGAAGGATCAAGGAAGAATGGACATTTAGAATTTCTTTTTATTTCGTTTTCCAAAAGTAGGACTGAAAGGCATCTTGAAATTTCTGAAAGGCTAACTGTAGAGGTTAGGACTGACTCTGGAAGCCACGATTTCCTGACTTTGAACCCCAGCTCTACCACTCACAAGCTGGGTAGGCTTGGATAAGTTTCTTAACCTCTCTGTGTCCTCACAGTAACACATTGGGATAATATTAGAATACCTACTACAGGCTTGTTGTGAAGATTGAACAAGTGAATACAGAAATCTCTTGGACAGTGCCTGGCAGGTAGGAAGTTCTTAGTAAATGCTGCCTCCTAGTAACGCCTCCCTAGAACATATACACCACAAGAACAAAAATTTCTCTCGTTGGGGTGCCTGGGTGGCTCAGTGGGTTAAAGCCTCTGCTTTCGGCTCAGGTCGTGATCCCAGGGTCCTGGAATCGAGCCCCGCATTGGGCTCTCTGTTCCGCAGGGAGCCTGCTTCCTCCTCTCTCTGCCTGTCTCTCTGCCTACTTGTGATCTTTGTCTGTCGAATAAATAAATAAAATCTTAAAAAAAAAAAATTTCTCTCGTAGCCACTACCCCATCCCCAGCATTTAGAAAACAGCAATAAATGTTTGCAATTCAATTCAGGAAAATTCAACAAATATTTATGAATACTTATGACAGGCCTGACAGGTACCAGAGATCCAGTGATGAGTAAGAATTGGTCCCTGGCCTAGAGAGGTGAAGACAGACAGGAGGATAGTGTTCTCTCTCCACCATTTCTTTGCATATGCTGTTCCTCTGCCTGGAACAGCCCCCCCCCCCCCAGCATACATCTTCTTCCCGGTAATTCCTACATTATTCACATCCTTAAAACTCTCAGCTCAGATACTCCACTTCCACAGAAAAGCTTTCCTGATGCCCCAGTATGGGTGGGGCCCGTTCTGCAACCCTGTGCAAACTTCGGTCCTGTTCTTAACAGGTGGTAATTTGTCTGTCTCCTCCCACTGACTAGACTGAGCAATCCGAGGTCGGGACAGTGGATCCCAGCGCCAGGGCCTTAGCGCCCAGCCGGTCTCTGCTATATAATCTGCGCAAAATATGTGGTAAAGAAATGAAAGATGATGAAAAAACCTGGTAATCTTTAGAGGACAAGAGGAGTTGTTAGGGTTTTTTTTTTTTTTTTTGAACAGCCGTGTCATAGCTTTAAGAAGAAAGACATGTACTATACAGCAAATTATTTTTAAGTGCCATAATAAGCCCGACTTCATAAAATCTCCTTTTCACCCTTCTTAGGTAGGAAACTGTTTTTGAAAGTTACATAAAAGGAAACATCTAAGTGAAGTAGTGAGAAGTGAAAATAAAATGTCACTGTTACCTCAGTGAGGTCACCATGCAACCAGTAACACCAGTGCAAGGACCTGACAGACCACCTCAGGACTCGAGTCACTTCCACACAGCCGCAGGGATTTCCCTCCTTTAGAAGCCTTGCGGGCAGGAGAAAGATTCACTCCCCACCCCACTCCCCAGTAACCAACCCCCCCCCCCGCCCCTCCCCATGTCAGAAGTCTTTTATAGAATACCTTTTAAAATGGTGAATTATATGGGGCGCCTGGGTGGCTCAGTGGGTTAAGCCTCTGCCTTCGGCTCAGGTCATGATCTCAGGGTCCTGGGATCTCAGGGTCCTGGGATTGAGCCCCACATCGGGCTCTCTGCTTCACAGGGAGCCTGCTTCCTCCTCTCTGCCTGCCTCTCTGCCTACTCGTGATCTCTGTCTGTCAAATAAATAAATAAAATCTTTTAAAAATGGTGAATTAGAATGCCTCTGGTCGTTATGGAAAAACAGAAGACACTGGTCAAACTAAGCAAGCAGTTTGGCTAACGATGAGGGATTAAATGCTAGGATAATCCCAGCTGCGGTTTAGGGTTGCCAGAGACTCGGGTGGGCGGGCTTTCTCCCGGCCGTGTTACCATATCAACCTTATATTCCCCCAGGATGCAGGGCAGGGAGGCTGTGGTAGGAATGGGCAAAAATGCTTTTACACACGGAAAAGCTTTCCTATTGTCTTCGTGGGCTCCTCCAAGGGTGTCTCCCCTGGCCCATCGCCCCCCCCCCCAAGGGCCAGGATCCACTCACTCTCTCCCTACCCAGCTGGGAAAACCTGGAGCCAGGGAGCCCCTTACCAGCTGAGTGAAAATGGCCCGGAGAATTTCACATGGGATCCTGAGAAGGGCTGTTAGTATTTTAATAGACGAAATCTTAATCCAAGAAAATGAATTCCTGAGTTTCCAAGTCTCAGGCATCAACAAGCAAGCGGTGGGAGGGGACTTCGGGTCTTGCCGACCGCAGCTGTCTTCTCCACCTACTTAGATGGCTGATGTGTCTTAAATCTCAGTTTCTGTAAAAAAAAAAAAAAAAAAAAAGGAAAGGGGAAAAAAAAGTTCTCTTTCTTCTTCCATAAAAATTTCCCTAGGGTTGTGGCCCCTAAAAAAATATTACAATCGCATGTAATGTCTTAAGGAAAACCACAAGTATGAAAACCTCGGGGGTAATCTTTCATCCAAATACTTACGATTATCTGAAACTATCAAAAAATCAATCCAGTTATAACCTTCCACTCCCCAAATCAGAGCAGAGGGAGATGGCTTTTGAATCTCGCTGTCTTCCCCCAGCTGAAATCATTCTGGGAGAAAACCAGCTTTCTATCGCGTTCAGACAAGACTTTTGGGTGGTTGCTTAAGATTTCTGCATTAGCGACTGGATAGGCTTTCTCGCCCCTTTCCAAATGGTTTACAATCACCCCTCCCTCCCCAGGGGTTTGGGAATGAATCATCAACTCTGTTTTTTTCAAGCACACTATTAAATTAGGCTGCAGCCTGGAACCAAACATTTGTTCTTACAAACATTTCTTTCGTGTCATCACTATAACGGATACCAGAAATCCAGTAGGCCGCCCTTATCTCCCACAAGGCAGTGGCAGGGAGAGCCGGGCCCACACTTCTGCTGTTGTGCACCATTTGGACAAATGTCTTAAGGAAAACCACAAGTATGAAAACCTCGGGGGTAATCTTTCATCCAAATACTTACGATTATCTGAAACTATCAAAAAATCAATCCAGTTATAACCTTCCACTCCCCAAATCAGAGCAGAGGGAGATGGCTTTTGAATCTCGCTGTCTTCCCCCAGCTGAAATCATTCTGGGAGAAAACCAGCGTTTTTCTGTAAAAAAAAATTTACATTTTTACAAATGTAAAAATCATTTTTTCAGGGTCGGGGCATTCATGCTAAAATTAGAACGGGTCAACTTAAATTTACAGGAAAATTTGTAATTTCTGATCATTCATACTGAGAAGTTAAAAACAACTTCTTCCTCTGAATCTCCATCTTATGTAAGATGCCTTTAAAGGACAGCCACACGTTAAAATAAACAATGTTTTTCAGATTCCAGCTTCAAGAACTTCAGGATGCTTTCAGTCCATTTTTAATTTCCAGAAGCAGCCATTGCTGAATAGAAAAATACATAGTTATAATAAATGGCTACTATTTAGTGAGGTCTTCTTGTGAAAATCAGATCTTGACCGAAGTCTGTAGGTGAGATGACATATACAAAAGCACCTAGCACTGTTCAAGAATTCATTCTTTAATCCCACGGTGAGCACCATCCCTTTGCTAGCGATTCAGATGCAGCAATAAACAAAACATACAGAAACCCCTGAGGTAGCTCTTCCATCGTGGGGAGGATGGGGTAAGACAGATTATTAACAAAATACATCAGTAAATATAGAGAGAATTGCTAGAGAGAAATGAGGGCAGGAAAGGAGACTAGACAGTGGTGGGAGTGGAGAAGACATTACAGTTCTAAGCAGGAGGGTCAGGAAAGGGGGCATTTGACCAAGGTCTTCTTTGAGACATGACTTAGAAGAAGAGGACTCCAACATGGAGGAAACCACAAGTGTAAAGGCCCTGAGGCAGGAGTACCTGGCATGGTTAAGGAACAGCAGAGTCCAGTGATGTCTCTGCTGAGTAAGTAAGGGAGAGGGGGGTTAAGTCATAGAGATAGGGTGGGGAAGGGAATGAGCAGATTATGCAAGGCCTTGTACAGCATTGCAAAGACTTTGGCTTTTACTTCAAATGAAGTGGGAAGCCATGTGAAGATGTTGAACAGAGAAATGACATGATCTAACTTAGTGTTTGAAAAATGATTTTAGGGGCGCCTGGGTGGCTCAGTCTGTTAAGTGTCTGCCTTCACCTCAGGTCGTGATCCCAGGGCTCCCTGCTCAGCGGGGAGCCTGCTTCTCCCTCCCACTCCCCCTGTTCGTGCTTCTCTCTTTTCCTCTTTCAAATAAATAAATAAAATCTTTTAAAACAATTAAGAATTTAAAAGGAAAAAAATGATTCTGGTTGCTGTGTTGCAAATGGATTTAAGAAAGGCAAGGATAGAAGCGGGCAGAGTACTGGATACATATTGGGTTCTCCAGAAATAATTGTTTATTACAAATTGCATTTTGACATGAAGTTCCCTCTTTTTTTTTACTCATTCTCCTTTGAAAAAAATGTACTTGCTTATTCCCTTCTTCTCCATGTTATTTGAGGGTTGTACCATATTCAAATTAGGAAGCAATACGAAGAAATTGCATTTCTTTGAAACACTGAACATGTTTCAGTCTTTTCACCAAATCGAATCGGTCTCATTTGACTTCTCCTTTTCTTTTCTTTAATTTGGGCAAAGAGTTTAAGATGGCTTATTGTCCATGAGCAAAAACAACTACAAATCAACAGAAGTAGAGGACAGCAGCCTTAAAACCAGTGGCTAACATTTTTTGAGTGCTCTGTCAATGCTAGGCACCATGTTTAATGTTCAACATGAATTAGCTCATTTAGTCTTCTCAATGACTTGTTGAACCAGGTACTGTTACTTCCATTTTCCCAGGAGGAGAAAAGTTAAACAACCTCCCTGAGGTTTTGCAGCTGGCAAACGGCCAGGCCTGGATTGGAACGGAAGCCATGCGGCTCAGAACCCATGCAGGTGACTGCCACCTTATGTTACCATTACCTCCCAACCACCCAGAGAAATGCCCACTCTAAGGACTGAGGAGGGAGGGGAGACCAGAGGAGACTTTGTCTAGTAATGCTGGGGGGTAACTCTGTCCACTTGGTTTTACTGTGGTTGACCCGACCAGGAATGAAAAGAATTTTTTTTTTTTTTTGGTCTTAGATATAATACCCCCTCCCCCCCTCCCAAAAAAAGTAGAGACCAAAGGATAATATATATCAGGGTTCACCCAACGCCACGTGGGGGATAGAGAACTGTACCTGCTGGCCAGAGTATCCTGATCCCTGGCAGTAAGTATACTCTATTGCGGAATGAACAGCATGTTAGGTTTCTCTGCAGAATGAATAAAACACTCCTCCAGTTCCTTTGTGCTGGTTAATGAACAAATGGCATTTCTGTGGATAAATCAGCTCTTTGTGAGTTTGGTTTGCTTGAATCAGCTCCTCCCCCTCCCCCATTGCCTCCCAGCTCCCCCCCCCAACCTCTTCCCCATTGCCTCCCAACCCCCACCTTCTCCCCTGTTACCTCCCATCCCCCCACTCCTGGGGTCCACTCTTCCTCCTGCAGCTTCCCCCTGCCCACAGCTTTATCAATCCCGGGGCTGCATTAGGGCCCCTCTACTCAAGGGGCCCACCTGCACCAAAGAGCCAGCTCCCCCTCTTTACACACCCCTGGTTCTGATGACTGTTCAGTTGTTTACAACACAATACAGATTTATTTGGGGAAAGGCTTTTAAGTTATTTTTGTACCATGATTTTGATTTATTTAAGCTTCTCTCATCTAATTGAAGAAGCTTGGTACATTTTGTGTTTGTCATTTGGTTTGTCATTCTGTACTCTGGATTGGTTGCATCCCAGGAATGCATGGTTCCTATCTTTTTTTTTTTTTTAAGATTTTATTTATTAATTTGTCAGAGAGAGAGAGAGAGCGTGCACATGCGAGCTCAAGCAGGGGGAGCAGCAGGCAGAGGGAGAAGCAGGCTCCTTGCTAAGCAAGGAGCCCAACATGGGACTCCATCCCAGGACCCTGGGATCATGATCTGAGCCAAAGGCAGATGCTTAAAGGACTGAGCCACCCAGGTGTCCCTATGGTTCCTGTCCTCTTTGCCCTCTGAGGTCTGGGAAGCTGAGGTGGTAGACATTCATATCTAATGCAGTTACTGTGACATGGATTACAGATTTATCTCTTTTTATAAGTTGGTGAGAAAATGAACTCAGAGTTTAAATAAACTAGTAACTGACAATATTGGAAAAACACCAAACAGTTTTCTCTGCTTCCTCTCTCTCTTCTGGTGACCAGACTCTTCATCAAGTCTCTGCCTCCTGTCTGACTCCTTAGGATAGCTTAGTACATTGTTTTTCTCATGTAAACATTTGATACATTCTGTATATATTACAGACATTTTGTGTGTGTATGTATTTCTTTTATTTAAAAAATCCTGCTTCCTCCTCTCTAACAGAATACAGTAATTGCAGGGAAAAGGACATGCTGACCAGAGGAGAGAGGTGAAAAAGAGATTTTATTCTATGGTATATAGCATATTCTACCTTTTGAGATCTGAACAGTGTTTATGAATTATCTATTCAAGTTCATGAATTGATATACTTTAAAAATAAAACTGCAGTATTTAAAAGAAATTCATTCTCTTCTTTATAGAGTCAAAAACACTTTCACTGATGAAGAAAACTTTAAATTTTTTCTTTAAATTCAATTTTGTTAGTCAACAGTATATTATTAGTTTCAAGGGTAGAGTTTCGTGATTGATCACTTGCATATATATAATACTGAGTGCTCGTTCTATCAGGTTTTCTCCTTAATGCCCATCAGCCAGTTACCCCATCCCACCTCCACTCCCCCTCCAGCAACCTTTAGTTGGTTCTTAGTCTCTTATGGTGTTCCAGGCCTTATATATATATACATTTTTAAAAATTTATTTATTTGACAGAGAGAGAGAGATCACAAGTAGGCAGAGAGGCAGGCAGAGAGAGAGGGGGAAGCAGGCTCCCTGCTGAGCAGAGAGCCCAATGCGGGGCTCGATCCCAGGACCCTGAGATCATGACCTGAGCCAAAGGCAGAGGCTTAACCCACTGAGCCACCCAGGTGCCACTATATATATATACATTTTTAATAGAAAAATAAGCTGCTCTGGATAAATAACGTTGTAGGAAAAGAATTGTTAAAAGTACTCCCTCCAATAATTATTAAGCCACAGGCAAGTAGAAATTATAACAATATACGCTTACACATAATTTTAAGGAACTCTTATAGCAATGCCATGTTTCCTCAGTTTATATCAGTGTAGCAAAACACAGGTACAATTGTAGATACCAAAAGGCATTTATTACTGAATAAGGATGAAGTACCATACTTAGTGGTGGCAAAATTCTAGAAACACTCCCATTAATGTGAAGACTAATACAAAGATTAATGATACAAAGATAATACAAATATAATATAATATATAAGATAATACAAATACAATAATAAAAGATAATACAAAGATAATGCCCGATGTGGCATTCGATCCCAGGATCCTAGGATCATGACCTGAGCTGAAGGCAGACGCTTAACCTACTGAACCACCTAGGTGCCCTGGTAGGTCTATTTTTAATTTTCCAAGGAACCTCCTTACTGTGCTCAATAGTGGCATTCCCACCAACAGTGCACGAGTGTTCCTTTTTCTCCACATCTTTGCCAACACTTGTTTCTTGTATTTTTTACTTTAGCCATTCTAAGAGGTGTGAGGTGATATCTCGTGGTTTTGATTTGCATTTCCCTGATGAGTGATGTTGAACATCTTTTCGTGTGTCTGCTGGCCATCTGTATGTCTTCTTTGGAGAAATGTGTGCTCATGTATAGATAGGCTCTTAAAATTCAGGAAGAGAAGTAATAGAACTCAATATTTTACATTCAGAGGCAGTTCGCAAAAGAAGTAATTATATGTTCAATAAATACTTTCAAAACTCAGGCTCACTAGAAATCAAAGAAATGCAACTAAAAACAAGATCCTACTTTTCATCTATTGGATTAAGAAAGATGAAAAAGAATGGTATACTCACGGTGACAAAAGTATAAAGAAAGGACATTTTCAACCACTCTTTGTGGGAATGGGAAACTGAAACAGTTTAGCAATAAGTGTTTACAAAAATCTTAAAAATGTACTCACTGCTTGATCCAGAAATCCCACCTCTAAGTATTTGTCCTGGGGAAACAACCTGTTATTTACAAAGATTTATTTACAAGAAAGTCCACTGATACACTGTTTACAAAAGCTAAAAAAAAAAAAAGGAAACAATATAAATGTTTAATAGCAAGGTATTGATTTAAAAACTTTTGATATCCCCAAGTTGTAAAATATTATGCATCTATTAAATAATATCTTAATGGTGTATCTATTGACATGGACAGTATTTATTTTGGTAAATAAAAGTATAAAATGGCATGAATGTATCTTGTAAAAATTGTAAATGCTACATACACTATTTTGGCAAAGGTCTGTATATAAATAAACCACCATGCTCATGGAAAATTTTTCTTTTTCATGTATCCCATTTTCATTTTTCTATAATTACATAATAAAAAGATTTTCAACAGAGAATAACAAAATTCAAACATTGAAGGGGGAATAAATGGAGAAATTGCTTTTAAAAAATAAAAAAAAAGAGTGGTGCCTGGGTGGCTCAGTCATTAAGCATCTGTCTTCTGCTCAGGTCATGATCTCAGGGTCCTGGGATCGAGTTCTGCATGAGCCCTGCATCTGGCTCCCTGCTCAGCAGGGAGTCTGGTTCTCCCTCTCTCTCTCCCTCTTCACCGCCCCCCACCCCGTGCTCTCTCTTTCAAATAAATAAATAAAATCTTAAAAAATGAACATTAAAAAAAGAGAATCCTGGAGTGCCTGAGTGGCTCAGTGGGTTAAGCATTCCATTCTTGATCTCAACTCAGGTCTTGATCTCAGGGTTGCGAGTTCAAGCCCCATGGTGGGCTCCACAGTGGGCAAGGGGCCTACTTAAGAAGAAAATTAATAGTAAATAAATAAGTAAATAAAAGAGAATACTGAAGACAAATTTTCTTTATGACTAAATCTCTGAGTGTAGATTAGGCTACTTTGGTGCCATGAAAAAGATCCTCTAAACTTCTCCTAACACTGAACTATGGCTAACTAAGTGACAAAAGGAGAAAGGAGGGCCTGAATATTCTTTGCAAAATCCTGCCTGCACAGTGCTATTTTAAAAATCTTACTAATGGTCACAAAGGATCTTGAAAACTGAAGTCTAAATAAATTACGGTGACGGAAATGAATGAGCAGAAAATCTATGGTCTGGGAATTTTAATATGTAAGATAAATCAACTCAGCATCTAAAGCCTGTTTTTTAGATCGTAACCCCTGCTGGGGAATTCTTAAGGAGTGTTGCTGGACAGGCTATTTTGTTTTATTATTTACTCTTCATTTTTTTCCCCAGGAATACTTGAACTGAAGTTTGGCTTCCTGTTGTTCTACTTCTTTAAGAAATAAAAATAAATAATGGGATCAAAACTCGGTTCTCTCTTATTGTAACGCATTCAGAGATCAGTTATAATGAGCCAAGAGATTACTCTCTGTGATGGACAAAACGTGTGGTGCCAAACAGACCTGAGGAAGGGTTTTCTCTTCCGCAAATGTGGGTATGAAATATGCAAAGTGCATAAAGCCAGCCCTGGGAGGGTCCAATAGCGTATTCCATACCCCACTACGTTTGCCTTTTAGGCTGTGCCTGAACCGACACACAACATAAGAAATGGGCATGATTTGGTTACTTATTATTTGAATATGCTATTAATGAAGCCTATCGGTGTTTTCGGTTGGGTCCCCCAGGAAACAGATGCTGAGACCGAGATTCGTGTGCAGGAGGTGTACTGGAGAATAATGCCTGTCAGAGAGTCTGGGAGCAAGACAGAGGTCGACTGGACCTCATGGGAAGCTCATAAAGTAGGCATATCGAGGCCAGAGGGCTGGATCTTTGTATTGTCCCATCCCTCACCTCCCAAGGCAGCTTCCTTTAGGCAAATCCTTGGGAGGACTCAGTGGTAAGCCGTCAGCAGCCAATAAATACTTCAGCCACCTGAAGGTCTGAGGGTTTCTAAACTGAAGGGGATTCTGGGCTGAGAGCTATAGATTGAATATTTGTATGCCGCCCCTGGCCCCCAAATTCATATGTTAAACCACTAATCCTCGACATGACAGCAGTTGGAGGTGGGACACTGGGACACTTGGGAGGTAATCAGGGTTTAATTAGGTTATGAGAGTGGAGCCCCCATGATGCGATTACGGCCCTTGCACAAGAAGAAAGTGATACTCAAGATCTCTCCCTCTCTCTCTCTCTCCGTGATGCATGTACCAAGGAGGGGGGCCCTGTGAGGATGTAGCCAGGAAAAGTGCTCTCACCAGACCCTGGCCATGCTGGCACCCTGATCTCAAGACTTTTAACCTCCAGAAGCATGAGAAAGAAATGCTTGTGTAAACCACATGGTAATTTATTTTGGCATCCTGAACTTTCTGAGACACTGGGCACTGTGGCAAACACAGCTAGTAACTCCTATTAACATGGGGACATTTCCAGAGTCTGTCGTACTCGTTGAAAATGCACAAAAGACAAACTAAGAGTTGAAGGTAGAACTCTTAAGAAAGCAGTTCTTTATTTTTGCCAAAAAAAAAAATTTTTTTTAATAACTTCTAGAGGGGTAAAGTAGAAAAAAATCATTACTCTCTACTTTCTGCCCCATTATCAGTCCAAGTTATATTGTAAATTATTCTGTTAATAAAGAGTAAATTTAGTGTCCAAGAGGAAAAGTTTAAATTTGTTTCCCAAATCATATTTGTTTGCACTTTGTTCAGGACACTGAAAGGGCCACTTAGTGTCGGCTGCCTATGTTTCATCCTAAATAGTGGAAAATCTTTGATTCAAACTTCATCTTGAAAAATGAAAAAAAACCATAAAACAGTATTTATTTTTACTTCATATTTAACAAAATGTAGGCTATCCTGATAACTACAGGCTGACTTTGAGAACTAAGAACAAACCCAGGGATTGATTCAGAATTTTAAACCCAGTTTTCTTCCAACAAAATTCTATACTAGCACAAATGCCATTCCTTCCTGTATATTTCACTTGTGCAGCATAAAAACAGAGATGGACATTTGGGAGTTTTATTATTTTATGAGGGTCCCTCAGTCCTTAAATTTGAACTCATGGGCATTGAACTCATCTTCGGAAAAATCTCTGCCTTCTTCCTCCTTCAAGATATTTCTCTTTAGTTGTGGACCTCTGCATTCAAACATGGTCTCAACAGGTCCAAAATAGAATTCTTGCTTCTTGATCTTCCTTGGTGCCCCTCCCACTCCACTTTCTCTCCTCTACTGGCTCAAGACAACTATCTAGGAATTAGCTTTGACTTCTCTTTTCTTCATCCACAAACTACACCCGATACGTTGGCAAATCCATTAGCTCTATATCCCCAAACCGACTACTTCTCACCACCTCCTCTCCTAATTTCCGGTGCCACCTGCCACCAGCCCTCGCCTGAACTGCTTCAGTAGCTATTTTTATTTATTTTTTATTTTTATTTATTTTTTTTAGACTTGTTCTTTTTTTTTAATTTTTAAATTTTTAAATAAACATAAAATGTATTTTTATCCCCAGGGGTACAGGTCTGTGAATCGCCAGGTTTACAAATTTCACAGCACTCATCATAACACATACCCTCCCCAATGTCCATATCCCCACCACCCTCTCCCATCCCCCCTCCCCCCAGCAACCCTCAGTTTGTTTTTTGAGATTGAGTCTTTTATGGTTTGTCTCCCTCCCGATCCCATCTTCCTTCATTTTTTCTTTTCCTACCCCCTAAACCCCCCATATTGCATCTCCACTTCCTCATATCAGGGAGATCATATGATAGTTGTCTTTCTCCGATTGACTTATTTCGCTAAGCATAATACCCTCTAGTTCCATCCACGTCGTTGCAAATGGCAAGATTTCATTTCTTTTGATGGCTGCATAGTATTCCATTGTATATATATACCACCTCTTCCTTATCCATTCATCTGCTGATGGACATCTAAGTTCTTTCCATAGTTTGGCTATTGTGGACATTGCTGCTATAAACATTTGGGTGCACGTGCCCCTTCAGAGCACCACTTTGTATCTTTAGGATATATACCCAGTAGTGCAATCGCTGGGTCATAGGGTAGCTCTCTTTTCAGTTTTTTGAGGAAACTCCACACTGTTTTCCAGAGTGGTTGCACCAGCTTGCATTCCCACCAACAGTGTAGGAGGGTTCCCCTCTCTCTGCATCCTCGCCAGCATCTGTCATTTCTTGACTTGTTAATTTTAGCCATTCTGACTGGTGTGAGGTGGTATCTCATTGTGGTTTTGATTTGTATTTCCCTGATGCCAAGTGATGTGGAGCATTTTTTCATGTGTCTGTTGGCCATCTGGATGTCTTCTTTGCAGAAATGTCTGTTCATGTCCTCTGCCCATTTCTCGATTGGATTATTTGTTCTTTGGGTGTTGAGTTTGCTAAGCTCATTATAGATTTTGGATGCTAGCCCTTTATCTGATATGTCGTTTGCAAATATCTTCTCCCATTCTGTCAGTTGTCTTTTGGTTTTGTGACTGTTTCCTTTGCTGTGCAAAAGCTTTTGATCTTGATGAAATCCCAATAGTTCATTTTTGCCCTTGCTTCTGTTGCCTTTGGTGATGTTCCTAGGAAGAAGCTGCTGCAGTTGAGGTCAAAGAGGTTGCTGCCTGTGTTCTCCTCAAGGATTTTGATGGATTCCTTTCTCACATTGAGGTCCTTCATCCATTTTGAGTCTATTTTTGTGTGTGGTGTAAGGAAATAGTCCAATTTCATTTTTCTGCATGTGGCTGTCCAATTTTCTCAGCACCATTTGTTGAAGAGGCTGTCTTTTTTCCATTGGACATTCCTTCCTGCTTTGTCGAAGATTAGTTGACCATAGAGTTGAGGGTCTATTTCTGGGCTCTCTATTCTGTTCCATTGATCTATGTGTCTGTTTTTGTGCCAGTACCATACTGTCTTGATGATGACAGCTTTGTAATAGAGCTTGAAGTCTGGGATTGTGATGCCACCAACTTTGGCTTTCTTTTTCAATATTCCTTTGGCTATTCGAGGTCTTTTCTGGTTCCATATAAATTTTAGGATTATTTGTTCTATTTCTTTAAAAAAATGGATGGGATTTTGATAGGGATTGCATTAAATGTGTAGATTGCTTTAGGTAGAATAGACATTTTCACAATATTTATTCTTCCAATCCAGGAGCATGGAACATTTTTCCATTTCTTTGTGTCTTCCTCAATTTCTTCATGAGTACTTTATAGTTTTCTGAGTATAGATTCTTTGCCTCTTTGGTTAGGTTTATTCCTAGGTATCTTATGGTTTTGGGTGCAATTGTAAATGGGATTGACTCCTTAATTTCTCTTTCTTTTGTCTTGTTGTTAGTGTAAAGAAATGCAACTGATTGCTGTGCATTGACTTTATATCGTGACACTTCACTGAATTCCTGTACAAGTTCTAGCAGTTTTGGAGTGGAGCCTTTTGGGTTTTCCACATATAGTATCATATCATCTGCAAAGAGTGATAGTTTGACTTCTTCTTTGCCGATTTGGATGCTTTTAATTTCTTTTTGTTGTCTGATTGCTGAGGCTAGGACTTCTAGTACTAGCAGTACTAGAATAGCAGTGGTGATAATGGGCATCCCTGCCGTGTTCCTGACCTTAGTGGAAAAGCTTTCAGTTTTTCTCCATTGAGAATGATATTTGGGGTGGGTTTTTCATAGATGGCTTTGATAATATTGAGGTATGTGCCCTCTATCCCTACACTTTGAAGAGTTTTAATCAGGAAGGGATGCTGCACTTTGTCAGATGCTTTTTCAGCATCTATTGAGAGTATCATATGGTTCTTACTCTTTCTTTTATTAATGTATTGTATCACATTGATGGATTTGCGGATGTTGAACCAACCTTGCAGCCCTGGAATAAATCCCACTTGGTCATGGTGAATAATCCTTTTAATGTACTGTTGGATCCTATTGGCCAGTATTTTGGTGAGAATTTTCGCATCTGTGTTCATCAAGGATATTGGTCTGTAATTCTCTTTTTTGATGGGATCCTTGTCTGGTTTGGGGATCAAGATGATGCTGGCCTCATAAAATGAGTTTGGAAGTTTTCCTTCCATTTCTATTTTTTGGAACAGTTTCAGGAGAATAGGAATTAATTCTTCTTTAAATGTTTGGTAGAATTCCCCTGGGAAGCCGTCTGGCCCTGGACTTTTGTTTGTTTGGAGATTTTTGATGACTGTTTCAATCTCCTTACTAGTTATGGGTCTGTTCAGATTTCTATTTCTTCCTGGTTCAGTTGTGGTAGTTTATATGTCTCTAGAAATGTATCCATTTCTTCCAGATTGTCGAATTTGTTGGCGTAGAGTTGCTCATAGTATGTTCTTATAATTGTTTGTATTTCTTTGGTGTTGGTTGTGATCTCTCCTCTTTCATTCATAATTTTATTTATTTGGGTCCTTTTTCTTTTCTTATTGATAAGTCTGGCCAGGGGTTTGTCAATCTTATTAATTCTTTCAAAGAACCAGCTCCTAGTTTCATTGATTTGTTCTACTGTTTTTTTGGTTTCTATTTCATTGATTTCTGCTCTGATCTTTATGATTTCTCTTCTCCTGCTGGGTTTAGGCTTTCTTTGTTGTTCTTTCTCCAGCTCCTTTAGGTGTAGGGTTAGGTTGTGTATTTGAGAACTTTCTTGTTTCTTGAGAAAGGCTTGTACTGCTATATATTTTCCTCTCAGGTCTGCCTTTGTTGTGTCCCACAGATTTTGAACTGTTCTGTTTTCATTATCATTTGTTTCCATGATTTTTTTCAATTCTTCTTTAATTTCCTGGTTGGCCCATTCATTTTTTAGAAGGATGCTGTTAGTCTCCATGTATTTGCGTTCTTTCCAAATTTCCTCTTGTGATTGAGTTCTAGCTTCAGAGCATCATGGTCTGAAAATATGCAGGGAATGATCTCAATCTTTTGATACCAGTTGAGACCTGATTTATGACCCAGGATGTGGTCTATTTTGGAGAATGTTCCATGTGCACTAGAGAAGAATGTGTATTCTGTTATTTTGGGATGGAATGTTCTGAATATATCTGTGATGTCCACCTGGTCCAGTGTGTCATTTAAGGGCTTTATTTCCTTGTTGACCTTTTGCTTAGATGATCTGTCCATTTCAGTGAGGGGAGTGTTAAAGTCTCCTACTATTATTGTATTATTGTCAATGTATTTCTTTGATTTTGTTATTAATTGGTTTATATAGTTGGCTGCTCCCATGTTAGGGGCATAGATATTTAAAATTGTTAGGTCTTCTTGTTGTACAGACCCTTTGAGTATGATATAGTGTCCTTCCTCATCTCTTATTATAGTCTTTGGCTTAAAATCTAATTGATCTGATATAAGGATTGCCACCCCAGCTTTCTTCTGATGTCCATTAGCATGGTACATTGTTTTCCACCCCCTCACCTTAAATCTGGAGGTGTCTTTGGGTCTAAAATGAGTTTCTTGTAGGCAGCATATTGATGGGTTTTGTTTTCTTTCCATTCTGATACCCTGTGTCTTTTGATTGGGGCATTGAGCCCATTAACATTCAGGGTAACTATCAAGAGATATGAATTTAGTGCCACTGTATTGCCTGTAAGGTGACTATTACTGTATAGTCTCTGTTTCTTTCTGATCTACTACTTTTAGGGTCTCTCTTTGCTTAGAGGACCCCTTCCAATATTTCCTGTAGAGCTGGTTTGGTGTTTGCAAATTCTTTCAGTTTTTGTTTGTCCTGGAAGCTTTTTATCTCTGCTTCTATTTTCAATGATAGCCTAGCTGGATATAGTATTCTTGGCTGCATGTTTTTCTCATTTAGTGCTCTGAATATATCATGCCAGTTCTTTCTGTCCTGCCAGGTCTCTGTGGATAAGTCCGCTGCCAATCTGTTTTTACCCTTGTATGTTACAGACTTCTTTTCCCGGGCTGCTTTCAGGATTTTCTCTTTGTTGCTAAGACTTGTAAATTTTACTATCAGGTGACGAGGTGTGGACTTATTTTTATTGATTTTGAGGGGCGTTCTTTGCATCTCCTGGATTTTGATGTTTGTTCCCTTTACCATATTAGGGAAATTCTCTACAATAATTCTCTCCAATATACCTTCTGCTCCCCGCTGTCTTTCTTCTTCTTCTGGAATCCCAATTATTCTAATGTTGTGTTGTCTTATGGTGTCACTTATCTCTTGAATTCTCTCCTCGTGGTCCAGTATTTGTTTGTCTCTCTTTTGTTCAGCTTCTTTATTCTCTGTCATTTGGTCTTCTATGTCACTAATTCTTTCTTCTGCCTCATTTATCCTAGCAGTAAGAGCTTCCATTTTTGATTGCACCTCATTAATAGCTTTCTTGATTTCAACTTGGTTAGACTTTAGTTCTTTTATTTCTCCAGAAAGGGCTTTTATCTCTCCAGAGAGGGTTTCTCTAATATCATCCATACCTTTTTCGAGTCCGGCTAGAACCTTGAGAATCATCATTCTGAACTCTAGATCTGTCATATTACCAATGTTCATATTGATTAGGTCCCCAGCCTTCGGTACTGCCTCTTGTTCTTTTTTTTTTGTGGTGTTTTTCCACTTGTCATTTTGTCCAGATAAGATTTGCTTTCTCCTCCTCTGGAATTCTGCTGTTCTCCTTGGTGAGTGAAGCTGGTCTTGGCTGGGCTTGTTATTGATCTTCTGGGGGAGGGGCCTGTTGTAGTGATTCTCGAGTGTCTTTGCCAGAGGCGGAATTGCCCCGCCCTTATCAGGAGCTAGGCTAAGTAATCCGCTCAGGTTTGCTTTTGGGAGCTTTTGTTCCCTGAATGCTTTCCATAGAGTTCCAGAGGACGGGAATGAAGATGGTGGCCTCCCAATCTCCAGCCTGGAGGAGCCGAGAGCTTGGGGTCCCGCTCCTCCATGCGCCCTCAGAGAAAAGCGCCCAATTGCTCCCGCCTTCCTGGCCTCTGGTCGCGCTTGGAGAAAAGCGCTCAATCGCTCGTGCTTGGAGAAAAGCTCTCAGTCGCTTCTGCTTCCCTGGCCTCCAGCCGCGCGCTTGGCGACAAGTGCTCAGTCACTGTCTCCCTGGCCTCCGGCTGTGCTCCAAGCTCACCCAGCCTGTGTCCGGTTCAAGGTAACCCCGAGCTGAGAGCTCACTCCTCGGCTTTGTCGCTGTAGCTGGCTTCCCCGCTCTAATACCTGCGAGCTCTGCGACACTCAGACACCCCCAGTCCTTCTGTGACCCCGCGGGACCTGGGGTTACACTGACCCCACGTGGGCTTCCCCCAGTTTAGCCTCTGGAGCGATGTCCCTCCGTGGAGCAAACTTTTATAAAAGTCCCGATTTTGTGCTCCGTTGCTCCGCCGCTTGCCGGGAGCCGGCCCCTCCCCCCACGGTCTATCTTCCCGTTGCTTTAGATTCACTTCTCCGCAGGTCCTACCTTTCAGAAAGCGATTGATTTTCTGTTTCTAGAATTGTTGCTCTTCTTCTCTTCGATTTCCCATTGGATCTGTAGGTGTTCGCAATGGTTAGATAAGCTATCTAGCTGATCTCCTGCTACCCGATGTCGTCTCAGCCTGCTACTTCTCCGCCATCTTGACTCCTCTCTCCAGTAGCTATTTTTAAATGGGCCCCAGCTTCTACTCTTGAGTCTCTACAACCACCCTCTACTAAGCAGCCAGATTGACTCTTAAATGTATATTTATTTTTATGAGGTACTACATTTATGTGGTTCAAAATTCAGCATGCTATGAAAGAAGATATACCCAGACAAGTTTTGCACCCATTCCTGCATTCCTCACCCCAACCCTCTAAATAAGAATCACTTCCACTGGTGTCTTTGTATTTTTTCTTTCTTTCTTTCTTGGGTTTTTAAAGCAAATACAAGCATTTATAAATATATCTCCTATCTTATTCTACAAATGGTAGCCCACCATTTACATTGCTCCATAGTGTTTTAAATCTTGCTTTCTTTTGTTGACCAACATGTCCTAAACTCTCCCCATATAGGTAGGTAGAGACCTTCCTTGTTTCTAGAGCTACAAGTCATGCCATCGTTGTCAAACCAAGCCCCTTTTGCTGCACATCACAACTGCATCCATTTGTTGCTCTTACAAATAAGGCAACAATAAATAACCTTAGGGGGCGCCTGGGTGGCTCAGTGGGTTAAAGCCTCTGCCTTCGGCTCAGGTCATGATCCCAGGGTCCTGGGATCGAGCCCCGCATCGGGCTCTCTGCTTAGCAGGGAGCCTGCTTCCTCCTCTCTCTCTGCCTACCTCTCTGCCTACTTGTAATCTCTGTCTGTCAAAATAAATAAAAAAATTTTAAAAATAAATAAATAAATAAATAAATAACCTTAGACATGTGCATGTGGCGATGCATCTAAGGGATAGAATCACAGAAATATAATAGCAAGATCCTATATTTTTAGAATATTTGCCAATGTCAAAATGAAAATTTTTGAGATAAATCTGATTGTCACTTCTCTTGCTTAAAGGCCTCCAAAAATTTCTCATCCTAACCAAAATGAAAACCACTCAGAACCCCAAGTCCCTTCCCAATCTGTCCTTTGCCTACCTCTTCAATATCACCCACATATTTCCCTCGCTTGCACACTGGCCTTCCTTCATTAATCCTGAAAAATTCCATAGCTTTGCAAGGTGAGCAGTTTTGCTTTGTAGTTGATTTGTGTTGCATTTGTACCGTATTGTCAAATAGGTATAAGAATGCAGTCATCAGCTGGAGATGTGATGGAGTTGATCCCTGGAAGGGGAGCATCAGTGCTCATGTTTAATGGAGATGGATATTTGAGTGGATGTTATAAGCAGTCATTTGATAAGTAAACATTTCTAGGTTATGATGACTCTTACTCTCCTGCCCACCTTCAAACTTCAGGAATCCAGTTCATGAGTGCTGAGATAATGAGGATGTTCTATTTTTCAGTAGCTGCATGACCATGGATCCCAGACATGTGAAGATGGAATCCTAACCTCATAGAGAAAGGCAACATGGCGTGGAAAGCTACAGATGCTGTGTTCTGCTGTGGATTCTGCCATGAAATCAGCTGTGAGGCCTTCAGCAAGCCATTCAACCTTTCCCTGGTACATTTTATTTGTATGGAAAGGAAGAAAATGGAATGCATCATTATTATTCTCCACTCGCCCAGGGATTCTTTTTATTAACTCCGCCCCCTCATTTTCATATCTATTGAGAAATTCTGTCCACTTAAAAATTATTGGTTAGTAATGTAATTATTTATTACTTTATTTATAAAGTCTTATTATTTAAATTATTTAAAGATAAAAATTTATTTATTTACATGTTACCACATTCACAGTTCAGTCTCACCAATCTCGTATCTGTGATTAATTTATCAAGGATATAGATAGCTTCCAATTTTGCTTTCCAGTAAGTAAGCAACTGCTAAGCAAATTGCTTGGTTGAGTTGATATAATACCACCCAAAGCAAAGAAACTTCATATTTTAATTTTCCTGAATGGCTTTACCTCGTTTAATCCCTAAGAATTAAGAGGCTGCAGGTGGGAATCTCTGGTCCCAGCTGACAATAAGTTTCTGTACAAGTCTGGGAGTCAGTCTTACGTATAGGATTATCTAGTGCAGTGATTTTTTTGAAGGTGCGTCCCAGAGCCCTGGGGCTCAGCAGAGGGACTCAGGAGAGAAACAAGGGTGGGGAAGGAGGAGGCGAAGCAGGAGTTCTTAGGGCCTCCGAACCTATTTTATCCAGAGTAGCCCCACTTTTTTGTTTCATATGGAGTTCTAAGCCTTTGTTTGAAGAAAATGTTTAAACTATTAAAAAATAATTTTGAAAAATCTGACAATCAAGCTTTATGGCATCGATGGGGATAACAAAGCCTGGAAAATGTAGATAAAAGTTGCCCAAGGTTACAGAGCTCATTAACGGCAAAATACTCATTTGGTCAATCCATAGGTATTTACTGAACACTGTGGAAATAAAAATTATAAATATGAAATTCTGATTCAGTCTTGGTCTAAAAACAACTGTGGATCACCATGGTGTTTGATCAGAAGCATCGGGATGAGAGAATATTATTTTCATAAACTGATGGAGATGTAACTTTATGTTATAATTACATGTATTATTGCATATTACTCCTGTTCAGTAAGATAAGAAGGGGCGGGAGGATATGTGTATTCTAGTGACCGAAGGAGAGCAGTGAAGAAAGATCCTTCTTGGGGCACCTGGGTGGCTCAATCAGTCAAGTTACTGCCTTTGGCTCAGGTCATGATCCCAGGGTTCTGGGATCGAGTCCCGCCCGCATTGGGCTCTCCGCTCAGTGGTGGCTTCCTTCCACCTCTCCCACTCCCCCCACTCCTCCCACCCATGCTCTCTATCAAATAAATAAATAAAATCTAAAAAAAAAAAAAAAAAAAAAAAAAAGAGCCCTCTTAGGAGACAGGCCAGGTGGGGTAAAGGTCTTACTTCAGTTTGTATTGAGAGGCGCTCTGTGCCTGATTGTCACGCTCTTGCTCCTATTGGTGTTTATACAGGAGGAGTCAAGAGCCCTGCCTCCTCAAGATCACCTGTAAGGTTTTTGTTTTATTTCCCAGATAAAGCATGTGATTACCACTAAGCTTGGAAGAAACCTGAGGCTATGGAAACGTGTTAATTTAATCCATAACCACATTTGTAAAAGTCAGCTGGTTGAATGTGTCCAATGTAAATGAATTCACTGGCCTTAGGATAACTTACGTGTGACTGGGTATCAGGCGTGTTCTCTCATTAGCCCAAAAGCCACAGACCGTTGGGTTCCAGCTTTCTCCCTACAACCTCTTTGAAATAAAGGGTGTCTTCAGTAGATTCAAATACAAACATAACACAAAGCCTCATTCTTAGCACCAATAAAGAGCTAGGCATTCTTCCTGGCATTGAGGATACAGCAATGAACATGTGGGAAAAATTTCCTGCTTCCTAGGACCAGAATGGTTTCTCTCGATGATTCCAGGTCCGACGCTATTTCTGGGACAGTGTGCAAAGTTGAAGATTCATTCTACTGTTTTGCAAATACTTGTCATAGTACACTATGCTTAGATCTCCTCCACATTATTTATTCACTCATTTAACAAATATTTACTGAGTGGCTTCTATTACCAGATTCTCTATGCTAAGTGCTGGGCATCCTGATATGAATTAGTTCTTTTTTTTTTTTTTTTAAAGATTCCATTCTTTTATCTGACAGAGAGCAAGAGAGAGAGAGTGCAAGCAGGGTGAGCAGGAGAGGGAGAAGCAGGCTATCTGCTGAGCAGGGACCTTGATGCGATGATGTAGGGCTCGATCCCAGGACATCGGGATCGCGACCGGAGCCAAAGACAGATGCTTAGCCCACTGAGCCACCCAGGCGCCCCTGATTTGGTTCGTTCTCAAGGTGCTTACAGACCTATGGGAACTTAGACTTGTAAACAAATTTCAAAGCAGCATAAGAAATACAACAGCAGGAGAGGAACGAGATAGAGATGCACTACAAAAAGCAACAGACTAACTCCCTCTGCATGATATCCAAGCTTGGATTTGAAAGGTTAACACAAGCTTCCCAGTCAGATGAAGGATGGTGAGAATGGGAATGTCATAGAGAAAGGTGCAGAGACAAGAGAACGCGTGTATCCGGAGAACTGTGTGCTGTTTGGATCCAAAGGAGTCTGAAGGACAAAGTAGGTAAGAGGCAGGAAATTGATAGAATCTTTATCTAATGGCCTCTGCTTTCTTTGTGAGTTAAGAGAGGCAGCATTTCTTGAGAATGAAGAAGGCAGAGGCTGGGGAGGAAGTTTGAAAGGAGGTAAAAGAGGTGCTCAATTGTTTGTAAAATAGAACTGGGGGGAAATTCCCCCAGGCCCATTAACAGGAGACTGTCTTGCTAGATCCCAGTTCACCCAAGCGACTGGAATACCAAGGGGCGGTGGGGGGAGGGGGGTTAGAGGTTGGGGACTGTGGGGTGGGGGGGTATGTACTGATAGTACATACAAGATAAATCATTTACTGAATAAAAAGCAAGAGGCAGAGCTGTGTGTACTAATTTAACTTTCATGTAAAAGGCAGTGGGAAACTTACTAATATGTCCTTATATGCATAAAATAGAATGCATAAGAAAGCAATAGCTTTGGTCACCCACAGGGGAGAGGCTGGAAGGCGAGGATGCAGGGTGGTGGGGGGCCAGGGGGACACTTTGCACTGTATGCTTTTTAAATCTGAATCTCAGTAATGGATTATTAATTCAAAAATAAACTAAAAGTGAGATCTCCAAAATCTTTTTAGAAAATAAAGAAGAATAATTTCTGAGGGCCATGGAAGATAAAACTAAATTTGGGCCTCATGGGTGTGTCCCTCTGGAAACTTAGGCTTAGGCCTAACTTGGGGGACTGCAAAGGGAAATGATCATTTTCATTCTGGTTTCTATTCGGGAAAGGTGAGCTGGTTAAGTGTTGGGAATCAGAGCTTGAAAATGATCTACAGAAAACCCTAACTAAGGTTGCTGGCCTGGGCTCCTGTACTCAGGGTCTCCAAGCACAGCTCCTTCAGCAGACCAGCAACACTACATTACTTAACATCAAAGCAGCACCTCAAAAGGATTCCAATTCCTTTATCGCACCCGTTAGTGAAAAACCCTATTAGTACAAAGTGAGTTAAAACAGAACTCTGACCTTCAGGAGCTGGGAAGTTAAAAGGACACAATTTACTCTTTAATACATAAACAAATAATGTACAAGACTGACTTTTGTGTGTGGATTGCCAAATCACGTTATCTTACAGACATATACTTTTTAAAAAGGATTTATAGAGAGAGCGAGCGAGCTAGCACATGAGTGGGGGGAAGGGCAGAGAGAGAGGGAGGATAGGCAGACTCCCTGCTGAGTACAGAGCCAAGTGGGGCTCCATCTCAAGCTCCCGAGATCATGACCTGAGCTGAAATCAAGAGTCAGACACTCTACTGATTGAGCCGCCCAGGCGCCCCTTACAGACATAGCCTTTTATCTCTAACCAAATTATGAAGAAATGCCCCGGTTATTCAGCCACGAGCCTGTGAAGTACTGTTTTTGTGCCAGAAGATGTCAGGCAATAGTGATACAAGGATGGCCAAACCATAGTCCTTGGACTCTGGAACCACACGAGGTGGTGAAGGAGAGACAGAACGACCCCTTTAGAATAAAATGTGGTATGTTCTACCAGAGAGGCCTGAACAGAGTTCTGTGGGAGCCCAGAAGGAGTGAGTGACACTGCCTGGAAGGAGTTAGGAACGGCTTCCTGGCGGATAAAAGAGGCAACCGAAGTCCTAAATGAACTGAGGCTGAGGGAGGATGCGAAGGACATTTCAGGTGAAGAGAAAACAGTGGGCAGAGGAGGCAAAGCTCAGAACAACACGGTGTGCTCTTAGGACACGAAGCAGAGTGATCTGAGTATGGCGTCAGGTGCTTCTCAGGGAGTGGCAGGTGTGAGGGCTGGAAAGGCAGGTTCGAACAGGGTTAGGAAGTGCCTTATGTGCCAGGCTAACGAGTTTAGACTTTGTCATGTCAGTAAAATACCTTGTTCTCAGTTGATATGCTGAGAGGTTGGTATTTTGCCATTAACGTCTAACCCTCTTTCATGCCAGTCATCCTTCTGTTGGCTTCCATATTCTTGTTAGAGGTAGAATAAGGATGTGGAAGATAGTTTTATACACTTAGTGTTCCCTTCCCCATTCTTCCTTTTTATTCTTCTTCCACATCTAACCAGTTATCAAAGTCTGTCACTTATTCTGTCATTTTCTTACGTCAACTATTTAGTAACTGTTTAGCCATGACAAGTACTGGGCTTAGGGCCTTCTATACGTTATCTTGTTCAATCCTCAAAATGGTCCTGTGAAGTCATGTTCTAGTTGGGGCTTTTGAAAGCAAATAGCAGTTAACAGAAAACAAAGTAACTGGAAAGGTGTCAGGCAATTGACAGAATCCATAGTAAGGTAGAAGACTGGGTTCAGTGTGGAACCAAGGGAAGAAGCAGAGCACAAAGTTAAAATCATAGCTCAGTAACAGTTTTCAAGAAGGTGCCCCACCATGCATCTAGATTCTTTCTTTCTTTCTTTCTTCCTCCCTCCCTCCCTCCTACCATCTTCCTTCCTTCCTTTCCCTCCCTTCCTTCTTTCCCCTCCCTCCCTCCCTCTCTCCCTTCCTTCCTTTCTCCTTCCTTCCTTTAACGTAAGCTCTATGCCCAACATGAAGCTTGAACTCAGAACCCTGAAATCAAGAATTGCACACTCTACTGACTCAGCCAGCCAGGCATCCCAGGCCTCTGGAGTCTAATTTGACCACAGATGGCTCAAAGATCCTGAGACTGGCCCCACTGTCTTTGTATCACTATTGCCCAGTACAGAGAGATGAGTGAGCATCAACCGGCCCTGCTCAGAGCACGTGCCTATGACCTGGATGCCAGGGGTTGGCAGAAGAACAGCTTCCCCTGTGTGTCTCCCCATTTACATGGAGATTCACTCAAATTAGTAAGGACACTGAAATACCGGATGGCAAAAACGACAAGTGTCTACAAGTACATTTTGTAGATGAGGGAATAGTCCTAGAGCAGGTAGGTTAGTTACCCAAGTAACACAGCTAGTCAGTGAAGCCAGGATCGCAACCCACATCAGTTTGTCTGCAAAGCCCACGCTGTTATGCAATCTACTGCATTGCCTTCCCTAAACCATTCCAGCTCTATTTCACAGCCCACACACCAGTCCAGGCGCCCATCACCTCGTGTGCATTACTGCCTCCTACCTGGTCCCCCTGATTTGTGTTTTCCCATCGTGGTTCATTCTCTCCATAGTTGCTAAGGTAATCATTTTTGAGTACCATCTAGATCATGTCAGCCTCTTGTTCAAAAGCCTGTGACTCACCCGTTGGAGAGCCTTTCCTGACTAATATCATTCCACCCTGATCACTCCCTCAGTAATCAGTCAAATAGTGTTGCTGCATTGCCACCACAGATGTATAATTTATACTACACTATCGTACACTTATTAATAGTCTCTGGCTGTTACATTTACATGTGACTTCACTGAGGTCATACAGCCTGTCTTCTGCTGCTTTTGTGACTCGGATGACAATGTCTCATTGTCTTTGAATCCCAGGGTCCTCTGGAATATTTGCATTACCATCATCAATGTTATTATTGGCAGAGCACTTATCATTTGTGAATTAATTATTAGCTTCCCTGACAATTTCCAACTGCTGCTTACGTCTCTCGGCCACACATTCTCTGCCCTACCAAGAGTATGTGTGTTAAAAACAATTGCTGATAATGATGATCATTTCACTTCCACTTTTGGAAATGTTGAATTCTTGGCTCCACCCTCAGATGCTGTAAGTTGAGGAAAGGTACAATGTGGTATTCTTTTTGTGGAGCTGTGAAGTGAAAGGAAACAGCATCTAAAGTATGCTTTTGCCCGTTTCAGTTAGGAATAATAAAACGATCATAAGCATGGAACATCACATGCACTTAGGGACTCTGGCTGGCCAAGTTGCCGGCTTGAAGTTCATACAGGAAAGCTTCTTGCCTGGTGCCTGCATTGCCTCCACAGTTAGAGGGCACCGTCATCAACTGATAGTGTTCCGGATCCTCCAAGACCTCGAGATCCCTGTAAATCAGGACCAAGAGGGCCAAGAACCAGAGTGACTCAGGCATTTCACTTTCTAATCCCTTTGCTCCTCGCTCCAGTTACTTTTTTTGAGGATCTGTCTCTGTCTTGAGGTTAAATATCAGAGGAGGTCACACCTACACACAGAGCACAAAACTTGGTGATCAACAGACAGTGATCAATCTCCGGTAGAACTAACAAAACTCAGAATTTATTTAAAGAATAGTCATATATGTTCTGGTCATTTTATAAATGTCAAGAGTAAAGATAAAAAAGATAGGGTTTCTGTAATCAAGGAGTTAACCATCTATTGGGGGAGACAAATGTAACAAACAAATAATTGATGAACACTAAGTAAGGCAATATATTAAGTTTATACTGGGTATAAGAATGACACACGGAAGGACCTAATCCACTGTTCGGGGTGAGGGATCCTGAAAGACCTTACAGAAGGTGAAATGCTTGGCCTGGAATTGAGAGCAGAGTAAGAGTTTGCCAGACAGATGAAGTAGGGAAAGAACATTCCCGAAAGAGGGTAGAGAGCTAAACCATCGGATGAAAGGCTTAGAGAATTATATGCAGTTTGGATTCTGAAGATACTTAGTCTGCATCCATTCTTTCCTTCCCTCCGTATTTCCCACCCATGGATTGAGTATAACTGACCTTATTTTCATCTCCAAAGATGGGTCTTGGTTGGCCTTAGCCAGTCAGCATAAACCATTCTTGTTAGAGTTGGCTCTCAGAGAAGCATGTCTTCCAAGCCTAAGCAAATCAGCCATGCCATTCCTTAGGGATGTTAGTTCAGGGCTGGATATGTCCAATCAGAGAGAAGTCCAGGATTTTGGCTTGATGGTTGGGGGAAGAGATGCATTCATATGGAAAAGAGCATTTAAACCTGAGAGTTGCTGGTTTCTATTTTGTTACCTTAAGGAGAGTCAAGCAGAGGATAAAGATGTCACATATAACTAAGGGAATGGCAGAGAAATGGAGCCAGTGACGTGACCAAACTCTGACCAGTTAAGTGGATGCTGGTATTCTCTTCATGGTTTAAAAGATCAAGTAGAATTTCATGTCACTTGCAAATAAAACCATTCTATCCCGATGTGGTGTTAATGGAGGTGAGTTTTGAGAGGGTAGACAATGGGAAATGGATTGCAGAGGTAGGCGTTGAGCCAGATGAATCAGTATAGTTTCAGTGCTAGAGACATGGAAAGCTCTCGAAGGTTTTAGGCTATGTTAGGGAGTAACATGAGTTTTAGAAAGATTACTCTGGTAGCAATGAGAAGGATGGCTTGGAGAGAGCAAGCCTGGGGGCAGTGAGGCCCGTGAGGAAGCTACACCATAGTTCCCCATTACTCAGCATTCTCCTCGGGGGTGCGGCTTCTAGCTCCTTTTTGCACCAACCGCAAAAAAGAGAATCAGCTTTTTGAAAATACTTAATCTGTGAACATATGATATAGGATATAAATTCTTTAGGATTTCATGCCCTGGAAGTAAAAATATGTTTCAGGAGCCCATGAAATTCTTCAGGGTTTTAATGTAGGAGAATAAAGTTTGGGTTATACCATTTGGGCTATCATTAATATCTTGGCCTCTTTCTTTTTAGGACTTTCAGTGTGCTCTCTATTGCCTCTGAACTCTTTTATTTATTTTGTCAATACAGTCTTTTTATTTTTTTTCCCTTTTGCTTGAGTTTTTTGTTTTTGCTCTCTCCCCCACTCCCTGAAATAGACAGTTGAAGAAAAAAACCAATGTTTATTTGCCGGCTCAAAAGCCCTTTTCCCATGGTATCTGTTGCTGTTAAGGAAAATTAACCTGATCCTAACTAATTTTACTCAAGGGGAGGTATCTTTGGTAACAAACACTCCTCCTGATCTCTTTGGCCTCCAGGAGTAACTGCCAAGTAAATTGTATTGATAGGAAAACTATGGGTATACACTCTTCCGTGATCCATTTCACCAGAACCTGTTCTGCAAAGACATTAAGATTCAATTAATCTTTCTACTCACTTGTCATTACTGAGTTCCCTCTTCATGCCTTGTACTGTTCTTGTACTGTGCTTGATGATACCAGGAGTGGTTCAACAGAAGAGGAAAGCTGTCTCTGCTTAAAGATGGCTTAAGGTTTAGATTCAGAGGATGGGAAATACTTTTCTTAAAACCATGTCAATGAGGTCTAAGCATATACTACAACAGTTGGTTTACATATAAGATGGCTGCATTGTGTTGATCCTCGAAGCATATAAAAAAACTTTTACAAAAGTGTCATCTCATAGCCCAAGAGTTTCAGATACAATTCTGCCAGGACGTCAGTGGCAACGTTAGAAGGTCATTAACCATGACCTTCAGCCAAGGTCTTTGAGATAAAGATGATCTCACTCTTTGTTTACAGAATCACTTATTGTCCTCATGTGTGTAATTTTAGGTGGAAAATGGAACCAAAACAGGCACATGTAGAAAAATGTGGTATCCCCCAAAAGTCACCACAAAATATAAAACATTCATTCCTTAGTAAAGTAATTGTAGTTATGTATGACCCTAGAGACTGATTCCTTCCAAGAGGATTGCTCATTTTGCCTAGATGGCAATATATTTCACCCCTGCTTCCATCTCCATATTTTGTAGGAGCAACATTCACTCCTCACAAGCCCCATTTAACTCCTTCATACATTCTATTTAACATTAGTTGATGCAGACAATTTAGAGCAGAACTGTGCACATCCGCAGAACCCGAGCATAGTCCTGACCTTCATTTTTTAAACCAAAATCTTCTCACAGCAACTCCTCTTCACTACTTTCTGGTTGTGTCCAGAGCCAGTGGCTCTCCAATGATGAAATCAAGATTCGAGCCAAACTGAGCTCTGTCCTTGACTTCGCAAGGGTTGTATCCAGCACCTAGCTTACTCCCAGGAACACAGCAGGCACTGATTTGCTGGAAGAAAGAATGAAGATAGTGTCCATGGAATCGTGAGTAGGTCTGAATTTCCTGAAGCTAAACCAAGGATTCTAACAGATTTAAAACCTGTGACTGGTAAACTGAGGAGTTTAGGTTTTCATTTATCCTGTCCTGTTAGTCAACAAACATTTTTTGAGAGCTACTATATTGTGGGAATAGTGGATTCGCTTCTTGACAAAACGTACTTGGGATTCCTCTGCTTTTCTCTTGGTTTTCTAAGGAGTGGACCTAATCGGTCACAGTCCCTGCCTCTCACTTGAGCTCTGTTCAGGGCTTAGGGTATGGGTGGGGTTGCGGTGGCCTGAATGTTATTAGTAAAGACAAAGCAAAGAAGAACAGAAACAAACTCTCTTCCTCCTTCTCTCTTTTCGTTCACTATTTAACCCCTGCAGCCATTTCCCTAAGGCTAGGTTCCCCTCCTAATTCATCCTACACTGCCTTCCCAATTCCTCTGCAGAAAATTCCAGGAGAATTAATTTTCCTCTGAAATACAGACAAACCTAACTGGTGAGAATGCAAAATGGTACAGCTACTTTTAGAAGCCATATTGGCAATTTCTTATAAAAATAAACAGACTCTTACCATACGATCCAGGACTCAGGCTCTTTGGTATTTACCCAAAGGAACTGGAAACTTACATCCACACAAAAACCAGACATGGATATTTATAGCAGTTTTATCTATTACTGCCAAAACTTGGAAGCATCCAAGATGGCCTTCAGTAGGTGAATGGATAAACAAACTATAATACACACAGACAATGGAATATTACTCAGCACTAAAAACAAATGAGCTATCAAGCCATGAAAAGACATGGCGGAAACTCAGAAGCATATTGCTACATGAAAGAAGCCAATCTGAAAAGCCTATACACCAACTCTTATGTCCTAGCAACCTTCATTCCTCATAGGCCCCGTTTAATTGCTTCATACATTCTATTTAACACTACTGGATGCAGAAGATTTAGAGCAGTGTGATTCCAACTGTATGACATTCAGGAAAAGGCAAAACTATGGGGACAATGAAAAGATCAGTGATTGCCAAGGGTTTGGGGAGGAAAGGATAAACAGGCAGAGCACAGAGGATTTTGAGGGCAGTGAAACTATTCTATATGGTATTATTATCATGGATACATATCATTATACATTTGTCCAAATGTGTAGAATGTACATCACCAAGAGTGAACCTTAAAGTAAACTATGGACTTTGGGTGGTAAAGATGTATCAATGTAGGTTCATTGATCGTAACAAATGTCCCACTCTGATGAGGGATGCAGATATGCAGGAGATTATGCCTATGTAGGGGCAGGGGTTATATGGGAACTGTCTATACTTTCCAATCAATTTTACTTTGAACCTAAAACTGCTCTAAAAATATATTTAAAAATACGTAGAAACAGATATATAGAGGAACCTTACTTCATATCTTTGTATACATGAAAACCTATTGTTAACCCAAGCCTGCCCAGGCTAGAGAGAATGGAGAGGAAGATTAAGGGAAAAGTTTTGCAAAGCCTTGCACTTGCTTCTGGCACAGGTGAGTAGGGCAAAAAGCCACAGGCTGTGTTCTATTACTCAATGCACCACATACAAAAAAGACACTGGTCTGATAGGAAGCACTAGATGTTGCCAGTGGCAGAGCAAGCAGCCTGGCTAGTTCCTCATGCTAGGGAAGCAAAAAGGGAAGAGGAGATGTGCTCCATGGTGGGAGGCCTAGCCCTCTGTACCACCCCTTACTTTTCCTGCACCCTTCCACTGGATTCCTAGGTCTGGGATTCCCAGAAAACACAAGAAACCAAGGGTCACCTGCTTTAGAATCACCAGAAACTATATAAATATTCATATTCTCAGACTAAGCTCCCAGAAAACAAAATTCGGTCATTCAGGGATTAGGTCCAGGGCTGTGCATTTTCGAAGACTTCCCAAGGCATTCCTATGTGCATCTAGGCTTCAGAGCCACAAAACCTTGTTGCTGAGAGGACTCTTGTTCCTGCTGCCAGAAAGAAAAGGGGTAATTGCATATGAGGCCTTTCTTTTGGATACCAATTATACCACCTGTTGGCTTTACCATATTGGTATTACCATCTGCCTGTTGGGTATATTCTCCCCAGGATCATCCCATCCCAGGAATTAGGGAAAGGTTCAGATTCCAGCCTTTCCATTATGCTCTAATGGAAAAGAGTTCAATTTAGACCTGCCTCTCTTCTATTCATTCATTTGACAAATACTTACAGCATGCCTCCTAATGTGCCAGCTACTTCTTCGAGGGGCTGGAAATACAATGATGAATAAGTAGATAAGGTCCTTTCTCTCCCAATGCTTCTTTTGGGAAGGAAAAATTCTTGGGAGGGAAAACTAAAAAATAAACAAGAAACAAAGATTATTTTGGGTAGAGGTGAGGACTGGAAAACAAAACAGGGTTATATGACAGCAAGTGTTACGAAGAGGTAGGGTACATGAGAGGCAGGAGGGTAACATTTTCTAAGGAGCTAACAGTGGGGTGAAGACTGAATGGTGAGAAGAAAGTATCTAATGGTAAACACTGCAAAGGCCACCAGCAGGAAGAAGGCTAGTGTTTCTGAGATTTTTAGGTCAGGGTGTAGAGAGTACCGAATGGGTCAGGGTGTAGAGAGTACCAAATAGGAGAGGAGAGGTGAGGTTGGAGAAGCATTTTATCTCAAGTGCAATGGTAAGCCACTGTCAAATTTCAAGCAGAGGAGTAACATGATCTGGCTTATATTTTAAAACAAAATCCTCTGACAATTGTGATAAAAATGGATTGAATAGGGGCACCTGGGTGGCTCAGTGGGTTAAGCCTCTGCCTTCAGCTCAGATCATGATGGAGGTCCTGGGATCGAGCCCCGCATCGGGCTCTCTGCTCAGCAGGGAGCTTGCTTCCCCTCTCTCACTCTGCCTGCCTCTCTGCCTACTTGTGATCTGTCTGTCAAATAAATAAATAAATAAAACATTAAAAAACAAATGGATTGAATAGGCCGGTGTTGGGCTGAATGGGGGAAGGGCTCAAGAGAAGAAGCAGGGAAAGCAGTTAGGTTACTGTGGTAGTAGAGACCAGAGCATATAGTAACCTGGACTGGTGTAGAGGTGATATGAGTGGGAAAATTCAAGATCTACTTTGGAGTTAGAGCTGATAGGACTTTTTAATGGTTTGGATAGGAGTTGTGAGGAAAAGAGAAGCAAGGATGACTCTGAGGAACTTAGTTTGGAACCATTGAATGAATGATGCAGTAGATTTAAAGATACTGTTTGGGAATGTTTGGAACACCTATTAAACAGTCAAGTGACAAAGTGAAGTAGCACTACATATAGGAGTTTGAGGTTCAGCAGTGAGGTTGGGGTAGAGATAAACAGAGTCAGGAGCATAAGAATAGTATTTGACACTATTGTGGTAGGCTGAATAATGACCCCCCAGATACGTCCATGTCCTAATCCCTGGAGCCCTAAAGCACCTATTGTGCGTGAAGGCACTTAAAATATGTCTTTTGTGGGTCTCACACAACACTCAAGGTAGGTATTATTATTTTCCACTTAATAGATGGGGAACCTGAGGCTCAGAGAAGTGGAATGCCTTGTTCCAGGTCCCAGAACTGGAAAATAACCTATCTCACTTTCAAGTGCTTTACAGAATTTCTGCAGAGATAGGAGGTGGTAAAGAGTTGCACTGTGTGCTTCAAGACAGATCTTTAGCACCACACTGCCTTGGCTGCCAAAAGCTGCCCTAGAAATGCATTTCTGTGAGGCCTGTCATGTCTTTGCCCAGCTCCGGTATATTATTTTTCTGATCTCCAGAGCCCTTGCCAGCCCAATCACACCGCAGGGCCACTCTTCAGCTAGTTTGTTAGCTCTGGGAGGGCTTAGTTGGGTCATCACATAATGAACGACCCACTTGCCAGGCCCTGTGCCAGGCACCTAACATTTATTCAGTAATCACAGCAACTCTCTCCATTGTCTCCGGAGCAAGCCAGAAAGGCTGGATTACTGGGGAATGGAAAGAAGACAGGACCAGGATCAAGGGGAGCCTGTGTTCAAGTCGTGCGGTGGTGGGTGGGGGTGGCGCATAGCCCTAACTGGGAGTTAAAGTAACCTTGGGCTAGTAACTGAGTCATTTAAGAAAACCAAAAGATTACACTACAGATGATTTGGAAACTCCCTCGAAGACACTCGAATGAGAGATTCTCTTCTTTCTCCATCTCTAGTGCTCCACTATTATAGGCAGCAGTCTGAACCAAGGGTGCAGTGACAGCCTACCTGTTCAGCCCTGGGCTGCCCCTCAATTCCCTCCTTAGAGGTGAGTCCGTGCCGCGACTCAGCCAATTTCCAGGGAAGCTGCCAGGCTCCGAAGTGGGCGATAGGTCATTCCAGGATAAGGGAGAGGTGGCTCCGAAAAACTACAACTCCCAGGAGCCCCTGGCGTGCCACTCGACAGCCTGGGCCTGGTGCATGCTGGGAGCAGCACACTGCCTCCCGCCGCAGCAGGCTCATTGTTAAGGCAGCTCAGTACAGGTAACCCGTGCGCATGCCCAGTCACGGCCCAACTACTTCAGCTTCTTTCCTTCCTGCAGGATTCTTCTCTTTCCGGCCTCGCCCAGGCGCCCTTTTCCCCGCCCCACCCCGCCCCTTTTTAGGGATTTTTGGAGGGGGCGGGCCTCTGGCAAGCGCGTTCCCATGGGTGTTCACATGCGCGTTCATGGGAGATTAAAAACACTGGATGTGGAAGGTGTTGAGTCCAGGAGACCGCAGATAATGGAAGGCGCATGCGTCCCAGGGACGGTCCTGCTTGGCGTCGGGAATCACAAAGGGGCGGAGCGGAAACGCAGCAGTGAGTTTACGCACGCGCATTGGGCCGCCAGCGCCCCGCCTCCTTCTTCAGGTTTCCTCTCCATCTCCACCACTCTTCCGGAAGTGCAGCCGCCCTCGCGCCCACCAGCGGCCACCCCCTGGGGCAGGCCCCGCCCCCTATCGGCTCCGCCCCCCAGCTCTCCGCCCCCTCCTCCGGTGCGGGCGCCGGCTTGCAGCCCAGGTCCTGGCGGTTTCTGTGCCCCAAGCCGGGAGCGCGGAGTCGTTCCCGGAGCGGCGGCCAGGCTATGATCGCGGGTCCCCGGCGTCCCGCTCCGGTCGCCCAGAGTCCCTGTCTCCGCTTGTGCCCGTACCCGAGCGGTCTCCTCAGCCCGGCCCCGCGGCGCGGTTGTCGGCGGCGCCCCCGGCGCGCCCCCTCCTCCCGATGGCGGCGGAGATCCAGCCCAAGCCGCTGACCCGCAAGCCCATCCTGCTGCAGCGGGTCGAGGGGTCCCAGGAGGTGGTGAATATGGCCGTGATCGTGCCCAAGGAGGAGGGCGTCATCAGCGTCTCGGAGGACAGGTACGGACCGCCGCCCCTCGGCCGCGAGGAGGGGCGGGACGGGCCGGCGGTCCCGGAACCCGGATTCCGGGCTGTGCCTCCACGTCGGCGCGAGTGTAGACGTACTCCCCCAAGTTTTTATTATAATGCGCATCCTGGTGGTGCTGGTGTCCAGCTGCGCTCTGCCGCCACTGCGTGGCTCTGGGAAGCGGAGACCAGACGGCGGCGTGCGCTCTGGCCCTGCCAGGGGCCGGTGGCGCTGGCCGTGCCAGGGTGGCCCTTAGACTAACGGTGCGCGGGCCACTGGACCTTGGTCCAGCCCTAAGGACCGTAGGGGAAGAGGGTGGGGCCGCGCAGTCCTGCAGGTGTGTGCGTGGGAAGGATGCTCCGAGAGCTAGATAACTAAGGGGTTTTGAGTGCTCTGGTACAGTTCTTAGGGCTCCAGACAGAAAGTAAATGCCACTCCCTTCTCCCAGTCAGTCCCACGGAATCCAGATCTCCTGTACATCTTACACTGAATTCAACGAATATTGCAAGTTGTGAAAAGAGTGTAACTTTGGGCTCCTGCCTGAAAGGAGAGGTGCCTTCTCTTCTTTGCACTCCTTTTCTTATTTCTTCGAGCTGGAGGGGAAGCGCCCCGAACTTGCAAGGGACCACTGCTGCAAATAGCTCTCGAGTTCCTTCCCTTTGCTTGCTTCCTTTCTTTTTGCTTAATTTTGCTTAATTTGCAGAAGTGGAGCTCGTTGTTCTGCCTTTAATAATTTCCCTTGTTTTTCAGACAATAGTGTTTGCGCTTTAACTTAATTCATTTAATATGCAAAAATTAAGCCGATGAAGCTGATTTCCATAGGAGTGATGCCTGAATATAATAATTATGGTATTTATCTGGAATTGTTTCAATAATACCAACTAGCGTTCTAAAAATTGTAACTCTTTGGAGGTATATGAGAAGGGGCTTTTTACCTTAAAACAGTAGTTAGGTTTTCTTAATGTAAATACAAATTATGCTGAGGTAGAGAATTTTTTTTCTGTGACCAGGACAGTTGCAGGCAGGGGTAAAGTAGCAACGTGTTCATTACTGTCTTTATAGTCATTTCAGCACTTTGCATACAGTGTGGCCTAACAAAAATTTGCCTGATATGTCTCTTTATATGATACGTTCTTCAATAGAACTAGGATGAGTATATTAATCACCCATGCTTTTCTACATTATCCTCCATACAAATGGCCAAAATGTGCTCGATTCATTTCCTAGATCCAGTGGGGGAAATTGTAAACATAGGTCAGTGGCAAGCACTCTACAGCAAACAGAAGAAATATGTTGCCGAAATGGAGTACGTGGATTGAAAACCTTTTGAAATTCAAAGTAGTTTATGAGTGTTTAATTTTTTTTAAAGATTTTACTTATTTATTTGACAGGCAGAGATCACAAGTAGGCAGAGAGGCAGGCAGAGAGAGAGAGGCTGAGCAGAGAGCCCGATATGGGGCTCCATCCCAGGACCCCAGATCATGACCTAAGTGGAAGGGAGAGGCTTAACCCACTGAGCCACCCAGGTGCCCCTACAGAATTGTTTCTAAAAGGATATACTGACTTTACTTTCTCAGTCTATAACTGCTGTTATAGGTTGAGCAGATGAAACTGCTCAACCTAACTGCTGTGGGAAATTGATAAATAAGTTTTATAAGTCAAGTAAAAGAAGGAAAAAGTTAAACTTAAGCTCCTTTAATATTAGTTTTGAAACTTTTTGCTTTGGTTCATGGTTTAGGAGTAGAGGTTAGTTTTCAGAGTTTTTTTGTTTTGTTTTGTTTTTTTAAGCGTTCAGAGGGATTTTAGAGGTTATTTGCTCTAACTGCTTCATTTCATGGATGAGAAAATTAAGGCAAGAGAATTTACCTGCCCAAATTCATGTAGCAGGTGGTGAAGTCAGGCCTAGCTCCTGAGTCTCCTGATTTCCATTTTAGTGTGTTTATCTTGAAGGAAACAGCTTTAGTAGGATGCATTTCAAGGTGTTTGGAGAAGCTGAAGTAGCATATATGAAAGAAACTGGAAGATAAATCTCATTTGATTACAGGACAAAAGAAATGTGACGTTTACCTATATGGTAGCTTAATTTTCACTTTTCTAGTTTACAATGTAAATAATAGGAATTATTTTATTATAGAGTTACTGTTAAATAAATAAGGTCCACCCATAAGTGCAGAATTATTCTTTACATATATTTTACTAATACTCAAATTGGCAAATCTGTGTTTCCCATACTCACAAGTGACAACAACTTTGTTATTTAGAGCTCAGTTTTATTATGATTTTCATTAAAAGAGAATTGATCTCTTTCAAAATCCGTCATTATGCCATTTGACATAATGCTAAAGATATGAAGATAGAATATTGATTTTCATCAAAACCTACAAAGCCATTTTCATTAACTGCTTCAACTAGAAACTAACAGTTTTCATTCCTGAACTCCAAGGTTAAATCACAAATAACATCCTATCCTGTATGGCAGTGTCCCAGAAGTTCTTTGGAAACCTGGTTTCCCTTTTTGATTTCTGAATCCAGATAGCTTTATCTAGCCTTAGAAAACACTTAACATTTTCTATTTTAAACGGTATTATTGATACTTAGGGTCCATTCATCTTCTCCATAATTTCCCACGGTGCTATGTGTGTTTTATTCATTGTAATATCTTAAGGGCCTAGCAAAGTGCCTGATGCATGGTGGGCCCCCCAAGCATTTGCTGTGCATCAGTGACTGATATATTTTTGTTATTGTTCCTGAAAGCATCTTAGCTATTGTAGGTATTTAGTTGATATTTATTGAATGACTTTTATGACAACCTATTAAAGCCCTGTGTGGACAGATGTGCACTTGTGGGAGAAGGACTGGATTGGGTCGTCTTCAGGGTGCCCTACAACTTTGAAAGTCCGTGCATTGCTTCGTTCATTCCATCAACAAACATTTAAGTTTTTGCTGTGTTCTGAGCACTTGAGTAGACTACATTGGTGAAATGACAAGATCCTTTCAAGATACAATTTAGTGCTGGGAAGTTTTAGAAGATAATAAAACAAAACCACAACCTCTAAGATTTAGTATTGAAAAGATAATTTTTGGAGAGGGAAGAGTGGCCAGATTCTGCAACCCTTATTGCCCCCTACATTTTATTGTCTTTTGGGGGATTCTTTCACCTGGATTACCGTTTTCATCCTACTGCTGCTGTCAGTAGTGGGTTGATAACATTCTAATCTTCAGGCCAAAGAGTCCATAAAAACCCTCATCCTCAGTTTACCTTAGCGCAGTTAGGACAGCCTGGAACTTTACTAGAGACCAAGGAAGGAAATATAAGGGAACATAAAAGAAATATTAAAAACAATCTGATTTCAAAGATTAGATTTCTGGTGATATCAGTTCCCGGTTCTGGGAACTGCCTGGCCATTTCTGTGTCTTTGATTTGCATATAGTTGGATTCTGGATTCTGTCTCTGGGAGACACACCCACCTTCGGTCCTTTGGGTTCCTCATGTCCCAGCTGCCTTGTGGACTGTCTTTTCTGAGTGGATGCCATCTTATCATTCCTTGCTTAGCTCAATTATAGTTGACACTGACATCTAGTCTGTAGCTTCCCGGGAGCTTCCTTGTCCTGTGATGGCTTCTTCTCCAGTGATGAAGGCCAGGAGAGACCTCTCTCTAGGTGGGACCCAGCCCCATCTAGATGTCTACATTTATATATTCTTTATATTCATATTTTAACACAAATCAACAGTGTTGGCATTCATGCAGAGAGTTTTAGTAACTCTGGGTAGTTACTAGTGGGCAGTTAAAGAAAGTTCTTCCTTTGCCAGGAGTCTGTACCTTTGCAGTAGGTAAAGGCGGGGGGAGGGGTCCGTTTTTATCTCAGTATAAAGAGATGTGCTGAAGACAGGTACGAACATCATCCTCTGGGGTTACGGAAGAATCTCTGCTTGTGGTGGTTAGAGAAAAGGAGTGCTCCTACAGATGGATCTGGCAGGATGTCTAGAAGTTCATGTGAAAAAGTGAGGGTAAAGGAAAGAGCATTGTAGGTAGAGGAGGAAAAGAAAACTCCCATTCACTGAGAAGCACTAAAATGGACTGGTTAAGAGTATAGATTCAGCAGCGAGTCAGCTTGAATTCAGAACTCAGTTCTGAGTGATTTGAGGACTCTGGAAAATTAGTGTCTCCAGAGAAGTGACTATGAGTGAAAGTTTCTAAAACCTCTGGGCACAAGAATTTGAAATTCTTTTCTGGATAAAAAGATCCAAGGCTGTGGTGGTGGGGTATTGGGGAGGAGACTCTGATCTCTGATGGGTGGGTGGGGGAGGCACTGTTGGGGATGAGTGTAATGGAGAAGGAGTGTGGGGGGATGACCATCTTATATTCTAATTTTGTTCAGGACCAATTTATGCAACATAGTGTTCCCTCTGATCCCTAAGGGCAGACAGAACCCCTCGCCTCTCCCATGGTAAAAGAGTCAGATTTTTATCTACCAATGAGGAGATCTGATCCCTAGTGCCTAGCACAAGGCGGTATATATTCATTGAATGAGTTATGCAGTGGCTGATCAATCACCAGTTTGGAATGAATTGGGCTTGAGGAGGTGGTGAGTTTCCTGGAGCAAAGATAGAGCAAAGATATTTGAGTTGAGCCTGAGAAAAACTTAGTAATTTGCTTTCAGCCAGGATAACAGTACAGCGCAGGGGATGGGGTTGGGAAGGGACTGGGACAAGAAAAGGGTTGGATTTTTTTTTTTCTTTTAATTGCTAAGGTGTTTTTTTGTTTGTTTGTTTGTTTGTTTTTGTTTTTTCATTCTGAACTACTCGATTCTAAGTGGTTACCACTACTTGACTATTTCTTGAAAAGATATGTTAAAATTTCACTTCGTTTTATAAATCCTCATGCTCTTGGTTGATTTACCATTGGTTCTTATCATTGTGAAATTGCACTATCTCAGTTCTCTGGCTGAAACCATTGTTTCACTAATACTTAGACCTTGGCTCAGTTCAGCTGAGTTCCTGGTAGTTTGATGCCATGTATTTTATAATACTTGCATCAAAGAAATATTTGGAAAATGCAAATCAGAGTTTTCCCAGAGTGCAAGTTCTGAAAGTTGAATTCTTAAGAGTGATGATAGGAGGTCATTAAAGGGGACAAAATTAGAACCCATCTAAATAAATTTTTGAGTGTGTCATTTGTCTATTTAATGGCATAAAATTAATAAACTTTCAACTATGCACTTGAGACTCTTCACTATGTGGTAATAATTGCTGGTTTCAAGGGCCCCAAATGGGAATTTACTCCATGTGATTGTTGAAAATTAGACCTTGATACTGAATTCAGAGCATGAGGCAGTCTTAATGCCAGCAAATCTGTCTGGAAACAGGCTGCCTCTATGTCTCTAAAGGTCAGAATACAGATTGACTTTTTAAGAAAAGATCACTATGGGAAAGCTTGTTTAAGGAGGCTTATTGGAGGAGGCTTAGCTCCCAGTGACCCCAGAGCTCCTGATGGTTCTGAATTTCCTACTTAATGTATGCACTTATACCAGATTCTGTCCAGGACCTCAGAGATCTTAATCAGGGTACATTCATCTGCAGGACAATGGAAAATTCGGACCCTCTGAAAATGAGTGATTCTTGGATTGTGAAATCCTGACCAATAATCTTATACCTCATGTGTTAACTAAACTTACTTTGAAAAAGAAAAATAAGTAAAAATCATAGGATGTCAGTAGCTGGATGAGGAGGCTTTAGAGGGCTGATCTGTTCCAAGCAAACCAAATCAAAACTGTTAAAAAGGAAATATTACTTTCCCTCATATAGCGTCTTTCCCTGTCTCAGTTTTCACGTTGAATTTGCCTTTGAGAGGGAAACATTTTCTATTTGTCATTGAGAATCATCTTGATGCCATTAAAAAGTTAACAGTTTGGGGGAAATTAAAACACAGTGGCATCTAGAAATCAATAAGTAAATTGTGACTAAAGATTATTTCAAGTAGTGAGCTGTTGGTATCTGTAGCGTAATCTAGATTATATACAATATATATACTTATCTGAAAAGGAAGTGGCCTCAAGCCAAGCTTTTCTTCTCAATTGCAGTATCAGAATAGAAGGAATTTTTATTTCAATAGATCTTCCAAGGAGATGCCACAGTTAACCTAAAAATTTCCTAGCACAAAAAATAACTTCGCTTGTGCACCTTCAGGCAGTTTCATTACTTTCATTACTTTTTTTTTTTTTTTTTTTTTTTAAGGGCAGGGGGCCTCCTCTTCCAAACATTGCATTTAGTCATCAGTAAAAATTAATGCAGGGGCACCTGGGTGGCTCAGTGGGTTAAGCATCTCACTCTTGATCTCAGCTCAGATCTTAATCTTGGGGTTGTGAGTTCAAGCTCCACTTTAGGCATGGAGCCTACTTAAAAGAAAAAAGAATTAAAAAAAATTAATTCAGAGGTGTAAGAAACTAGTAAATGAGACCAAAAAAAGAAAACAAAGTCATCTGCTGGTCTCTTGGCAGGGTAGGCTGCTTTATGCTCTCATGTGCCTTTAATTTAAAGATTCTTGGAGGAGAACTGGGCCTGGGAATCTGATCTCACCTGTTCCCAGCATTGACCTTAGGCACTGCCTAGGGCACTTCATCACTCGAAGCCTCAGTTTCTCCCATCTGGCCAAGGACTGTTTAGGGTTTCTGAGCTGTGACTCTGGCAGTGTGGGGTGCCCATATGGTGACTAGACAGGCGTAAACTGTCTGCAGCCACATCACCCTCAATCAGACCTTGAGCCGAGGGAGATGTGGAGAGGGGAAAAAGTGGCCTGTACTATGTGAGGCAGTTCTAAAATGATGCTTTCTGGAGCCTTTGGAGGGCAGTGCCTATTTCTTCCTGGATGAAGTATTAAAGAGGCGTTTGTTTTGTATTGGTGCCGAATACTCAGTTGAACTGGATTCACTGCATTCCTACTTCTGGATGAATCCTTTAGTTTCAAATAACTGAATAGCTTAGCTCTGGGTGGTTTGCCGGTCCCCTTGTCAGGGACTGAGTGGTCTAGAGTAATGCCTTTGACACCTTTTGACCACATATCATAGTAAGAAATATATTTAGCTGTGCTACCCCAAACTGTGGACTCTCACACATATGCACGTATATAACCAAAACCAAAGTTCTGTAAAATGGTGTCCTTTAAATGTGACATGCATGCATCTGTTCCGTTGTCGTCTGCATGGTTGTGACTCATTCAGCTGATTTCATGAACCAGAGTTGAGAACAGCAGGTTGAAAAGCAGAGCTTTAGAGAAAGTTTTGGTTTTTCTGGAAGGTGGGAATACAGTTCCCCTTAGGGACCTTCACTGCCTGCTCTTGCCCCCCAGCCTTTTCCAAAAGCCCCTGGCCTGCCCTGCCTTTCTGAATTTCCAGAGACCAGAGCACTGACCTCGTCTCAGAGTCCTGAACCCGTCGAGCCCAGAGCCAGAAGCTCAGAGAACACCAACAGCACAGCAGATTGAGCAGCTGTAAGTGGCTGTATTTTGGCTTCCTGTGATGTGTTCATTTATTCCTGAGTTTTAGGACTCAGAGATGGTGCTTCTCATCCAAATTATGAATGTCAGCTGCTCACCTCCCTGTGCTTTTCTCTTTAGCTGGTCTTTTAGCTTTTTACCTATAATGTGGAGCTGTTTGGGGATTCTGTGCTTTTTTCCATTTGTTGTTACTTAAAAAAAATTTTTTTTTGAGATTTATTTTATTTATTTGAGGCGGGGGGCAAAGGGAGAGGAGAGAGAAAAATCTCAAGCAGACTCCCTGCTGAGCAAAGAGCCTGACACAGGGCTCAATCTCACAACCCTGAGACCATCACCTGAGCAGAAACCAAGAGTCAGACGCTTAACTGACTGAGCCACGCAGGTGCCCCCTCCATGAACAGTATTGGTAACATCACCTCCCCTTCTCTCCCCTCCCCCCGACATACAACCACCACCATCACCACCACCAACTGTTAATGACTGATCGAATGGACATGTGAAGGACAAGTCGTGGGGTGCTGTTGGTGTGACAGTAATGGGAACATAAAGCAGAGTCTGAGAAGCAAACATGGGTGGTGTGTCTCTAGACCTGGAAGTGGAGGATAACTGGAGTGTCTGGTCTGTACAGGGGGTCGTCGCCATCAGGCCATTTTGGCGTCATCATGTGGGAGTCATCCCACTGACACCCCCCTTCCTTCTAGGTATAATTTGACTTTCTGTGCAGCTTTGTTATCAGGGAGAGATACCCCTGTCATTTGCCTAAGGCAGAATGGGCATCACCTTCAGGCTGGTGGATCCAGACTGTTCGTAAGTGCCTATCCTGGCCTTGTCCATCTCAGGAATTAGATCTAAGGCTGCACGACCAGTGGTGGAGGCTGGGAAGTCCCAGGTCAAGCCATTAGAGCAGTAAGATGAAATCCCTCCTTCTGCTTCATAGTTGGTACCTTCTTGCGGTGTCCTCATATGGTGAAAGGTCTAAAATTTATTTTTTAAAGCAGTCTCTAAACTCAATCACAACCCCCGAGATCAAGAGCTGCTATGCTCTACCGACCAAGCCAGCCAGGAGCCCTGTTACTGCATTTTTAAAAAATCTTTTCCTCAATTTCTGAGGATCAATTTGTGTTTTAAATAACCATAACAATCCCTCTGGAGAATGTTTACATTTTAAATAAAGATAATATAATCATAATAAAAAATGATCACCATAAACCTCATAATACAAGGACTGTTAGTGTTTTATATGTATTTCCTTCCAGAAGTTTTGCTAATGCAGCTTTCAAAAATAGGACTGTAATTACATACTTTTATTATTCTTGCCCCTGCTTAAAATTGTGCCACCTGCTATGTTGTCTTTAGCCATCATCTTCGGTAGCTGTATATTTTTCTTTTCCTTCATTTGCACTTGTATTTATGTAAGGCTTATACTGTATGTACTTGGCCCTTGGTGAGCAAGACACCCGGCTCTCAAGGTAATGATAATCTAAATGTTAGGATGAAAACTCTTAGGCATATAGCTATTTCCCACCCATATTTTTAGATTATTTTTTAAGGAAAAATTAGAAAAATTTTGCTGTATTGCTTTCCAAAATGTTTGTGCCACTTTATGATATTAGTGTATAATATTGGAATATTAGTTTGGCCACATCTGACCAGCCACAGATATTATAATTTTAAAAATCTTCTTTATAGTTTACGTGATAGTTTCTTCTGTAAGGGTGGCATTACTCTGGCCTTCTACTCTGTCAGTGTGCCACATCCCAGAATTCCCCTGTGACAGCCAGTGGCCAGGAGATGTGTGTGGCTTCTGGCCACAGTGTTCTCCTTTGCAGGCTTCTATCTCTTTCCGTTTACCATGTTGTCCCGAAACAGTGTGTCTGTTGTCCCCACTGGTCTCTTGGCCCTTGCTTTGTTGATGTTTAATTTGTATGTTTTGGATGGCTCATGAATTTTTTTTTTTAAAGATTTTATGTATTTATTTGTTTTAGAGAGAGAGTGTAGGAGATGGGCAGAGGGGGAGGGAGAGGGAGAGAGAGAATCTCAAGCAGACTTGGTGCTGAGTGTAGAGCCTGACAAGGGGCTTGATCTCATGACCCTGAGATCACTACCCGAGCTGAAACCAAGAGTCAGATGCCTGGTTGACTGAGCCACCCAGGCGTCCCTGGATATTTTTTAATTTATTTCTTTACTTGTTATATTTCCTTTTTGTGAATTGTCTGTTCCTGTCCTTTGTTTCCCCATTGATGGCTCCTGGTTCTTCTGCACAATTTCTTGTGCGTGTATTCCGTAGATATAGTAAGGATATTAACCTTTTGTCTGTTGTATATCCAGATATATGCGTTATCCTCTGTTTATTTTTCACACAGAAAACATTTACTTTTTAATTGAACCATCTGTGCTTTCTTGCTAGTGAAGTTTCTTCTATCTTTCCTAATTTTGGGAAGTAATTTTCTTTCCCCAGGGAGTCGTTGCATATGCATATTTTGTTTATCATGGTTATATAATTAGGTGGAAAAGCAACCTCTTGATTCATTTGGAATGTATTTCATTGGATGGTATAAACTGGAGAGTGTAAAGGGTATTTCTGAAATTTGCTGTTGATTATTTTGACTTCATTTACTGAATAGTCCTTATGCTTTCTTTTGTATGTATTTGTGAAACTGCCTTTATTCTTTTAATATTGGTTCTATACTGGGGTGCCTGGGTGGCTCAGTGGGTTGGGCCTCTGCCTTTGGTTCGGGTCATGATCTCACGGTCCTGGGATCGAGCCCCGCATCGGGCTCTCTGCTTGGCAGGGAGCCTGCTTCCCCCTCTTTCTCTGCCTGCCTCTCTGCCTACTTGTGATCTCTGTCAGATAAATAAATAATAAGCAAAATCTTAAAAAAAAATTGGTTCTATACTTTCAGTTACTGTAACTAATGAGTTGTTCTTCATGGCATCCCATTATCTGTCTCTGATAATAGCCTGAGTCTCTCTGGCTAGGTTGGTGAGTTTTTAATAGGATAGGCATCATTTGGCTCCAGATGATTGGCTCTTTCCCAAACTTTGGGACTTCAGAGTTTCAGTTTCCACATCTGTAAATTGGGCATAATGGGTCCTCCTGTAGTTGTTGGGAGATTGAGATGAGCTGACATTCCTGCAGCACTTGGCTTTGTACTGGGAGCATAGATGGTGCTGAGTAGAGGGGAGTTTATTTCTTATGATACCACCATGCCTCTAAGTAGGTAAGCTTTTCCTGTTGCTATGGTTCCATTAAGGCTTGACTATTTTAAGAGTTACCTTGGATACACAAAGGCAGGGCTATTGAATTTTTGTTTGTGTGTGTTCATATAGTTGGGAGCCCTTGTTTCTCTTCTCTAGATACAGAAGGGTAATGTTACTCGGATTTTTATACTGCCGCTTCCCAGACTTGCCCCCTGAAAGCCAGTGGTTAGGAGATAGATGTGGCTGCTGGCTGCTGTGCTCTCCTTCACAGACCTCTTCCCCTTTCCATTTGTCATTGTCCTGAAATGATGTGTCCATTGTCCCCACTTGTCTCTTGGAGGTCAAGGGCTGTATCTTCCGTGTATTCCATGGGGAATATTTTAAGATAGGGGTGTATGTCTGAGCTACTCTCCACTGGAAGCCTGGGCATCACAAGTCCCCAGCTGGTGGGTGGAGTTCACCCTGAGGCGCATGTTGACCCTATGCAGTGTTTCTGGACGTTTGAATTAGTAGCCAAGTTCTAAAAATCTGGATTTCACATAAAAGTCCAAATTGCTGGCCTCTCTTGACAGATGGGGAGATATGGCTGTGCCATCCCTTCCTATGGACAACTTCTGGCTAAGGTCATTTGGGCAAGGCCACGAGAGGGACACCCTGCTGCCTACGCGTGGGGAAACTGCATAGGAGATGCGGCTTTCCTGTCTTCCTCTGAGTCTGAAAGGCAGCACTTTCCCTTGTGTGTCGCCAGTAGTTTGAGTTTCTTGGGTATTTAGGAGAAGTAGAAGAAATGGAAAGATATCCAGAAAGTCCATCTTTCTAAAAAATTAGGTAGGGATGGAAGGAGGAAGCACATATGTTAAGCATTAAGACAGCTTTTATAAGCCAACCTCATGTTATACACAGTAAATATATAAAATAAAGGCAAGTATTGGTAAATTAGGCTGGGCATTTATCCCTTCTTATCCCCTCTCCGGAGGCTTTGTAGCAATGTTGGAGCCTGGGGCTCAAGTCAGGGAGAGTTGGGTTTGATGCTTACTGTTGCCATCTGCCAGTGGTATGATGCCCTTTGCAGCTGTCAAATTGGAATTAAAAGAATACCTACCTCGTGGGATTATTCTGGGGGTTCAGTGAGGCTGTGCTCTGAAGTGCTGCATCTAGCCATTCCTACGGGGATATTAGGGTTTGCCTTCCTTCCTGCGGGCTGTTTTTCTAATACGTTTTATTTATTTAATTTTTTAGAAGATTTTATTTATGAGAGAGAGAGAGCAGGAGAACAAGCCAGGATGGGTGGGGGGAGGGGCAGAGGGAGAAGCAGTCTCCCCACTGAGCAGGGAGCCAGATGCAGTGCTCCATCCCAGGACCCAGGGATCATGACCTGAGCCCAAGGCAGACGCTTAACTGACTGAGACACCCAGGGGTCCCTGAATTGATTTTTTCATATTTTTGCATAATGTATGTGAAAATACTTCACATATTGTCAGGTCCTATACAGACGTTAAGGACTGTGGCTCTAAATACAAAACATGAATATATCCTTTTTTTTTTTTGAGAGAGAGAGAGAGAGAGTGTGTGTGTCTGTGTGTGTGTGTGTGTGTGTGAGAGAGAGAGAGAGAGAGAGCGAGCAGGGGAAGGGACAGAGGGAGAGGGTGCGAGAATCCCAACTGGGAGCCTAACTTAGGTCGCTCTCAGACCCCGAGATCATAATCTGAGCTGAAACCAAGAGTTGGGCACTTAACTGATGGAGCCACCTGGGCGCCCCAAATGTATGTAATTATTTGAATTTGGAGAGTTTTGTGTTTTCTTTATTTTCTTTGTTTTTCAAAGCAGATGTAATATTTTAAATTCATTTAAATTCTAATGTAAAAAAACCTATAAAATTACAACATTGCCTATTATTTTGTTGATCTGGATTAATATTTTTCTGGAGTCAGTTCCCTTCAGTAGAAGAGAATCTTCACATGCTATTAGAATTATAGTAATCTGTTTTAGTGCTCATTAGCATTTCTGGCCTTTAGAGAATCCTAGCTGTCTGATATGTTAGAGGTTGATTTTGTTTGCGGGAGAAGGGGTGTTGGGAATGGCTGTTTATTATATTCTGATTTTTGAATTTATGTTTGAATGGCTTAATAAGTTCTCTTTATATTTCAAAACTCAGATGGTAAACAGTTTTGAAGAATGTGTAATTTTTCTCCAGAAGGTAAGACTGAATTAGGCTAGTTATGCTTAAACATAGTAGTCAGCTGAATTAACAGGCCGTTTGGATGGATTAAATTGGTTTGGAATTTGGTTGCACTGTGGGAAGTTTCTGTGTATCAGATGTACACAGTGTAGATCTTTGAGCTTTATCTGAACAGAGTAGGAAAAAAGCTGAGAAAAAAAAAGTTCACTTAATCTGAAAAGGTTCACAGTAGTATGGGGAGAGGAAGAGGCCCAGGCAAGGAGTCTTAAGGCTCCAGAGAGATGTGTGGGTTCCCTGTAGGTACATATGTGTAGGTTGTCCTTTTTCTCTGGTATGATCTTTACCCCACCTCTCTGGTTTTACTCTGTTTTCTTTTCAAAAATGCCCCCCCCCCCACCTGTATAGGCTCCCCCCATTATCAACATCACTTACTAGACTGGTACGTTTTTACCAAGGATGAACTGTGCTGACACATCATTGTCATCCAAAGTCCATTGGTTACCTAAAACTCACCCTTGATGTTGTATATTTTATGGACAAATGTATAATGACATACCATCATTATAGTACCAAACAGTACTTTCACTGCTCTAAATATCCTCTGTGCTCTGCCTCCTCATCCTGTTTCCCCTACTACCCCCGAGCACTGATCTTTTATTTTATTGTCCACAGTTTTGCTTTTTCTAGATTGCCTTCTTTCATTTAGTAATATACATTTATGTTTCCTCCATGTCTTTTCATGTCTTAATGGCTCATCCCTTTTTAGCAGCGAATAATAGTCCATTGTCTGGTTGTAGCACAATTTATCCATTTACCTACTGAAGAACATCTTGGTTGCTTCCAAGCTTTGGCATTTATCAGTACAACTGCTGTAAACATTCCTGTGCAGGTTTTTGTGTGGACATGTTTCCAGCTCCTTTGGGTAAATATCAAGGAGTACAATTGGTGGCGAATCGTATGGCACAAGTATGTTTAGTTTTACAAAAAACTGCCAAACTGTCTTCCAGAGTGGCTGTCCCATCTTGCATTCCCTCCAGCACTGAAGGAGAGTACCTGTTGCTTCACAAATCCTTACCAGCATTTGATGGTATTAGTGTTCTGGATTTTGGCCATTCTGATAGACATGTACTGATACCTCATTGTTATTTTCATTTGCATTTCAGTGACTAGTGACTATGGGAGGTGGAATATCTTTTCATATGCTTATTTGCCAACTGTAGATCTTCTTTGGTGAGGTGTCTGTTAAGGTCTTTGACCCATGTTTTGTTGTTGTTGTTGTTGTTTGTCTTTAACTTGAATGGTTTGTTTTCTTATTGTTGAGTTTTAAAAGTTCTTTGTATATTTTGGATAACAGTCCTGTTTTGATTTTTTTTTTTTTTTTGATGAATGTTTTCTCCCAGTCTGTGGCTTATCTTCTCATTGTCTTGATATTGTCGTTCACTGAGCAGAAATTTTAGATTTAAAGAAATATAGTTTATCAATTCTTTTTTTTTTTTTAAGATTTTATTTATTTCAGAGAGAGAGAGAGAGAGAGAGAGCAAACATGAGCAGGGGAGGGGGCAGAGGGAGAAGCAAACTCTCCACTAAGCAGGGAGCCTGATGTGAGGCTCAATTCCAGGGCTCTGGGATCATGACCTGAACCAAAGGCAGACTCTTAACCTACTGAACCACGCTGGTGCCCTTATCAATTATTTCTATCATGTATTGTGTCTTTGATGTTGTACCTAAAAAGATGATCACCGTGTCCAGGGTCATCTAGAATTTCTTTTACTTCCTCTTCTAGGAGTTTGTAGTATAAGTTCCTGACATTTTGGTTGTGGAGGCATTCACTTCAAAAGGCATCCATCTTGAATAAACGTGTTGCTGGTTGTATGACACAGCTTCTGATAAGACAACCAGATAAGGAACTAGGCCATTCCCACACATGAAGGTCCTTGTTTCAGAAAGCTCTGGGTAACGTAGGCAAGTGACTCCTTGAGAGACCCCACTTCTCCCTCTCAGTGCCCTAATTCTTGTTCTCATGTTTTAATTTAGCCAGTAAAGAGTGAACCTGTGAAACCCTCAACACCACCCTTGGACCCTAGTAAAGGCAGAGCCCTGGGTCCATTCTCTCTCTCTTTCTCTACCTGTGACCTTGCTCTGTGACCCTCTGGAGTGCTGTATACTATCCAGAACTTATGAGTGATAAATCTGGTTCCTCAAATTTCTGTAGTGGTTTCTTGGTGAACTGCATTTTATGATTGAGCTTAGAACCCAAGAAATGGCCAGCCAAAAGTAGGGGCTGTAGTAGGGGAAGTGTCTGTGGAGCTCACTCTGAGTGATAACGTGTGCTTCAGATATTCCTAACCGAGGGTGCTACTGTCAGTAGGCTTGCGACTGTCAGAACAGAGTTTTATATTAATTTTGCATTTTATATTTAGGTCTATGATCCACTTAGAGTTAATTTTTGTAAAGGGTGTAAAGGTCTCTCTAGATTCATTCTTTTGCAAGTAGATGCCAGTCTTTCAAGCCCATTTGTTGAAGGGACTGTCTTTGCTCCATTGTATTGTCTTTGCTCCTTTGTGAAGATCACTTGTGTTATTTATGGGGAGAGGTCTGTGTCAGATTCTCTGTTCAGTTACATTGATCCATTTGTCTGTTCTTTCACCCATACCACATTGTCTTCATTACTATAGCTTGTTAGTAAGTCCTGAAGTCTGGTGGCATTAATCCTCTAACTTTGTTCTTTCTTTCAGTAGGGTGTTGGCTATTCTGTGTCCTTTGCTTCTCCTCACAAATTTTAGAATCAGTTTATTAATATCCATAAAATGATTTGCTTAGATTTTGATTGGGTTTGCATTGAAAATACACATCAAGTTGGGAAGAACTGATGATATCTTGACAATATTGGGTCTTCCTGTCCATGAAGATGGAAGATCTCCTCATTTATTTAGTTATTCTTTGATTTCATTCATCAGAATTTTGCAGTTTTCCTCATACAGATCTTGTACATATTTTGCTAGATTTATACCCAAGTATTTCATTTTTGGGAATACTAATATCAGTGGTACTGTGTTTTTAATTTCAAATTCCACTTGTTCATTGCTGGTATATAATAAAGCGATTGACTTTTGTGTATTAACCTTGTATCCTACTACTTTGCTATACTACTCTACTCTTAAATAATTTAAAATTACTAAATGAATCTTTATGGGTTGCATACATCTGGAGGTGTATATATCAGTATCATTGAACCCAGAAGATCCATATACTCTCTTAAGTTGTTGATTTGTTGATAAGTGAACAAAAAGTTAACTTATTTTTTAAATTTATTTTTAAATTTTATTCTTTTTAGAGAGAAAGAATGAGTGGAGGGTGGGTAAGGGGAGAGGGAGAGGGAGAGAGAATCTCAAGGAGGCTCCATACCTCTAGCACAGAGCCCAATGCGGGGCTCTATCTCATGACCCTGAGATCATGACCTAAGTGCCCCCAAAAGGTTAATTTTTTGAGATTACTCGGAGTAGCTTCCAGTGGTTCATTAGAACCAGGATGTCCTTTTGTATGTTTGACAATAACTGACATATTTATATTTTGGCATAGGCCCTTGTTGATGTTTTACCACTAAATAGTTACTGGAAAGTTCTATTCTTGAGCCTGAAGGACTGAACTTGAGCTTGAAAGCTTAAAGCATTGGACAGTTTTTATATAGTTCAATATTAAGTTTGTCCTTTTGAGTATGTTGTCATAGTATTTTCAGGGCCTAGTGTTGCTTATTTCTACTTTTACAAAATTTTTACCTAGAAAATTGGTCTCTTTGTTGCTTTTGTTGCCTTGTAGTCCATGCCCATATTATGTGGAAAAGTGAGGTTAAAGCTGGTGACAAATCCTGGATGGATTTGCAGAGAGATTGGGATCAAAATGGTGAAACATTTAGTTATTTGAAATGTAATTTAGCTGGGAGATTGCTGCAATTTGAGATAATTAAATAATCATAGTACATAAGAAACAAGTTTTTTTTTTAAGTTAAAAAAAAGAAAGGTTGCTTATTTGGTAGTTCATTTCCCATGGGTACTAATTAATCCTACCAGAACTGAAGTTCTGAATATTTGAATGAAAAATAGCAGGTAAAAACAGCTAGATACTAGCAGTTACATTTAAAAAAATAATTAAACTTGTTTTTAAAGTGATAGTACATGCATGTGTGAAACTCAGAAGTCTCTACTGAGAAACGTTAAGCTCTTTCCTACTTGTGGGTTTTATGATTTTGCTAGCGGCAAGCCGATAGGATTTGCGCATGCTCTGTCTGATAAGTGGCCTGATAGGGATCTCTCTGGGCATTTCAGCTTTTGCCCTGTAAACTTCACTTACAGAACTACTCTGGGGATTAACAGTGCTTGCACGTGACCTCAGCCTCCTCCTCCTGATCTCCTGATAGCTAGCTGCATTCCCTCAGCACTGTCTTCATGTGTTTAGTAAAACACCTCCTTTCATGCATTAAAATTATTTATCTATTTACTTATCTCCTGCTCTGAGATCCTGAGCACCGTGTTTTTTCAAGGCCTCTAGCTCAGAACTTAGAACAGAGTAGGCAAAATTGGAGCAACAGAGGTTCGTGTTGTGTGGGAGTTCACAATGAGGGAGGGAATCTGGAAACCAGTTGTCTTCTAGTGATAGATAATGGCACAGTCTCTCAGTACAGTGAGCAGAAACCAGCTCTGGAGTTTACTGGCAGAAGGCTCAAGTATCCTGCAGAACCTTAGGGCAGGGATGCATTTGGGCTCTAGGAATAGAGCTAAAGAGTGGAACTTAGGGAGAACCCGGAAGTCCTCCCTCCGTGTTGCTCACGGGTTTCTCTGTGTCTGCTCCATTCTCTCTTGCTCACACTGGCTTTCTCTTTCTTACTTAGTGCACATGGCAGAACATGGCTGCCATCTGCTCCCGAACTGTACATGTTCTACTGTAAGGAAGCAGGGAGACTGATGTCAGGCTTCCAGTCTTAGTTCCACAGTTCCTTGGGGACGGGCTTACTGGTCCAGCCATGGTCAGCTGTTCACTGGGGTATTATGACCACAAGAGGGTTCATGTTGCAGCTTATGGCAATAGCTGCTGCAGCCTGGGGAGGGGGAGGGAAGGACAAAGTGTCAGACAAGATGTAAGGTACACAATGGAACAAGTGCCCACTGCTGGAACAGTGTGGGCGTGAAATGAGGCTGTGCCCTTGTAGCTTGGTGTATTGTTGGTTGTTGCTCTAGTAGCAGCAGAATGAGGAACACTGACTTCCTTTTCTCATGATCATCATTGCTTTTTTTTTTTTTCTTTAATCTGTTCATATAGATTTTTAAAAATCTGCTTGGCACGATTTTCTCATCGCTTCATTTGCTGATTTGACATGTTGTCTGTTATTTTCTCGTAGTGGATATAAGGTGGAGAAATGGGTAGGTATTTCACTATGAATGTTTCCTGAGCAAAAGCCGTTATTACATGACAAATTTTAGCACTAGTGAGTAGACCCCATATGGTAACCATGTTTTCTAAACTCTAAAACACATGGCTAAAGAAAAGTTTTTTTCTTCCCCCCTGATGGATGAACTTGTGTATAATATATATATTTCATTATATTTTTAACAAACTCAAATTTGAAAAGTGACATTAAGCACATATGGGCACGGTATGTATTCCGTTTCAGGGAGAAGGCTGGAAAGCCTCACGATATTAATAGTAGTTCGTAATAGCTAGTATTTATTGAGTACTCACCATGTGCCAGGCACTGTGTTAATCCCTTCATGTGCCTTTTCTTATGAAATCTTCAAGATGATTTTATGAAGCTAGTATTTTACTCTCATTTGAAAGGTGAAGGAACAAATGCAGCCAGGAAGAGGCAGAGTATGAATGTGCACCCTGGGTCGTTGGACCCCCACCCACCCTTCCATCCAGCCTCACTGTGCTACCATCTCTCAGAGACCTTGTGGAGGGGTAGAAGGACCAGCCTCTGTGGGTATCACAAAAGGCCAAATTTGGTTTTTCAGAGGCAAAGTTAGCAGATCAATTAACTGGTCAACAAATTCTAATACAAATTAAGTAGAAAGAGAGTAGGCATCCTTTTACATCCTTATGATACCCTTCTTTACCTGCTCCATGTGTTGGTATTACAAAATTGTAGATGTGAAATCAATCACCCAACTTAAAAATGGGCAAAGTATCGAAAAGAATGAAATCTTGCCATTTGCAACAATGTGGTTGGAGCTAGAGTGTGTGCTAAGTGAAGTAAGTCAGTCAGAGAAAGACAGATACCATATGATTTCACTCAGATATGGAATTTTGCAGGGAAAAGAAGAAAAAAAAAGAGGAAGACAAACCATAAGAGACTCTTAACTATAGAGAATAAACTGAAGGCCCCTGGAGGGGAGGTCAGTGGGGGGGGGTTGGGGTAACTGGATGAAGGGCATTAAAGAGGGCACTTGTGATGAGTACTGGGTGTTGTATGTAAGTGATGAATCACTAAATACTACACCTGAAACCAGTATTACACTATATGTTAACTAACTAGAATTTAAATAAAAACTTGGGAAAAAAATGGGCAAAGAACCTGAACAGACCTTTTCCCAAAGAAGATACATGAGTGGCTCACGGATATAGGAAAAGTTGCTCAACATCATTAATCATCAGGGAAATACAAATCAAAACTGTATTGAGATACTACCTCACACTGTGAAAATGCCCATCATCAAAAAGACAAGAGATAACAAATGCTAGCAAAGATGTGAAGAGGAAACGCTTATGCATTGTTGGTGGGAATGCAGACTGGTGCAGCCACTATAGAAAACAGTACAGAAGTTCCTCAAAAAATTAAAAATAGAGCTACCGTATAATTCAGCAGTCCCACTCCTAGGAACATATCCAGAGGAAACAAAAACACTGTGTTGTAGAGATAATCTGTGCCCCAGTGTTCATTGCAACATTATTTACAATAGCCAAGATATGGAAACAACCAAAGTGTTCAGTGGATGAATAGATAAAGAAGTTGTTTGTATGTAATGGAATATTACTCAGCCATAAAAAAGAAGGAAATATGCCATATGGGACAACATAGATAGACTTTGAAGGCTTCGTGGTAAGTGAGATAAGTCAGACAGAGAAAGATAAGTCAGACAGAGAAAGGTCATACTGTATGACCTCACTTACATGTGGAATCCAGAAAAAAAAAATCGAACTCATAGAAAAAGGGATCAGGTTTATGGTTATCAGAGGCAGGGGTTAGGGAGAGGAAGATTTGGAGGAAGGTGATCAAAAGGTCCAAACTTGGAGTTATAAGACAAATAAGTCCTAGGGATGTGGTGTTCAACAGGATGACTAACATTGCCATATGTTATATATGGCATATTTGATGGTATATATGGTATATTTGAAAGTAGTTAAGTAGTTAATAGAGGAAATTCTTTTTTTTTTTTTAAGATTTTATTTATTTGACAGACAGAAATCACAAGTAGGCAGAGAGGCAGGTGGAAAGAGAGGGGGAAGCAGGCTTCCTGCTGAGCAGGGAGCCCGATGTGGGGCATGATCCGAGCCAAACACAGAGGCCTAACCCACTGAGCCACCCAGGCTCCCAAGAGAGGAAATTCTAAGAGTTCTTATAACAAGGAAAAAAAATTTTCTTGGTATCTATCTAAGATGGTGGATGTTAACTAAACTTATTGTGGTAATCATTTTGCAATTAAAAAAAAAAAGATTTTTTGACCTAAAACAAACACAATTATAGGTATGACTTTGATCTGTATCAGAAAGGGCTATGCATTTTTTGGTAAACAAGATGGTCTTTGAATGAGGAAGGCCTTTTAGGCTGCATGGGGCCTTTATTATAGTTGGGCCTAACCAAGTACAGGCTTATGTTTCTTATACAACAAAGCATCTTAGGATGAGTGGTCTTTATCTCTTCTTGAGCTGCCATCTCTAGCAGGCTTTCCTCCCTGTGGTTCAAGATGGCTCTTGGCTTTCCTCCCTCATGGTTCAAGATGGCTCTTTGGCTTTCAGCTCTTCATTGGGTCATAACATTCTCACCCAACTGCAAAGGAGGATGGGGCATTTGTCTGTTTGCAGCACTTTAACAAAATTGGGTATTGGGGAGATAACTAGTAGGACTGCTCATATGAGGCCTTAAGGTAGGGGAGCTACCCTATACTGTTTTGACCAGTGTTGACTTTGCACTTGGGAATCACTTTGTCTCCATATGGGTTCCGTTTTAATTTCCTAGCCTGTAAGACTGATGTTAACACTTCCCCTTCCCCCAACTCTGTCCTTTCTGCCTTTGCCTCTTGGAACGGAATCCCAGATTGGCCTGAGTGCTGTAGTCGAAGTCCTTTTATGTGGGGGCCTATGTTCCTTAGGCTAATGAATGTAGGCCTGGGACTTTGATGATTAATGCATATGAGTGCTTTGGCCGCGGACCAATCCGAAGTTCATCAATTAATCTGGCAAATAGGAATATTAGAAAGCTGGCCAATTCTTGACAGCCTGTAGAACCACCTGAAATCATTCATTTGCTATTCTCATTTAGATGAGAATTTGTAAGTGTTCCACCACTGTATGTTTCCTAAACCTGCAGTGTGTTTTCTGTTAATACTTATATTCAGACTTTATGGAGTTTAAATGAGAGGCATGTGGTAGGTAGTGGTGCCTTCCATGCTGCCAGGAGGGCCTGGAGCAGCTGGAATCCCCCCTTCCCACCCTGCCCCAGGGCTGTGTGCCTCTGGCTGTGAAGAGCTTTGTGTAGGTACTCGGTGCTGGGAACGGTTCTCTAGGGACGCTCATGGCTTTTATTTGTATTTAGAACAACCAGGTCATCAAATCTGGCCACGTTTTCTCACTAACATTTTGAGCAAGAATGTTTCCTTCCTTTCTTCCTTCCTCCCTCCCTCCCTCCTTCCCTCTCTCACTTTCTTTCTTTCTGAAGATTTTATTTATTTGAGAGAGAGAGCGAGAGAGAGCAGAGCCTGGGAGGAGAGGAAGAAGCAGGCTCCCTTACGAGCAGGGAACCAGATGTGTGGGGTTTGGTCCCAGGACCCTGGGATCATGACCTGAGCCGAAGGTAGACGCTTAATGACTGAGCCACCCACACGCCCCAAGAATGTTTTCTTTATATTGTAATAAAAATAATTTGACTAAAATTTCAAGCTCTCAAACACAAGCTCTCAATTACCTGGACCTGTTTTCTTTTGTGCTAAATGGGCATGGTGAGAGATTTAGAATTTATTTCCAAAGGTTGTATTAAGGGATATATTTCATATAAAGATTTAGTGAAGGGGTGCCTGGGTGGCTCAGTGGGTTGGGCCTTTGCCTTTGGCTCATGTCATGATCTCAGGGTCCTGGGATCGAGCCCCGCATAGGGCTCTCTGCTCAGCAGGGAGCCTGCTTCCCCCTCTCTCTGCCTGCCTCTCTGCCTACTTGTGATCCCTGTCTGTCAAATAAATAAATAAAAATCTTAAAAAAAAAAAGATTTAGTGTAAGAGTCTGAAATACAGTAAATATTCAATAGATGTTAGTTTTGTTATTTAAGAACCTATCCTTGAAAAGTGAAAGTTCAGTATTGAATAGTAGAGAATCACAGTGGATGTGGATTGTACAAACATGGAGAATTTTCACCAAATATGTATTATTAAAACTAAAGGGCACCCTGTCAGAAATTTAGAATGTGAAGAAAATAATTTTGGTATAAGTGAAAAAGTGTTACTTTTGTGTACCTGGTCATTGGCGTGGGACTCATCACTGAGCACTTTATTGAGAAGTACATTTAATAAAGTTTAGACTAGTTGACTGCATGGATGGTAAATCCACACTGGACAGTGGAAAGGATGCTATGGGTCTGAGAGCATACATAAGGTGCTCATTGGGGACTAATAATTACATGCCTTATAGGGACCTGGGAAGAGGACTGTCTCAGCATTTTATCATTGTGAGTTGCTTCTAACATGATTCTCTTCCCACCCCTTGTTACTCTATGGGATTGTTCTCTTTCATTCTAGCATAAACCTGTACTATTCTCTTCTTACTTTAAATCGAAAAGCACAAAGCAGAGACAGCAAAAGGTGGTTTGGGTGGTAAAGAAAGCCAGATAGACCTATCTGGATTCAATCCCAGCTCCTCCATTTATTAGCTGGGTGACTTCTCTCAGAGAGGCTAAAGTCATTTTTAAAATGTGTCATGTTTGTGAGGATTGAAGGACAGATGGAGTTGTATGTAAAGCTCTTGGCACATGATGGCAGTTTCAGATGTGAGCAAATGCATTCATTCAGTTGATACCTCCAATTCAAAGTTTAGATTTCTGAATTTTAGCTTTTATCTTTGGAGGGGGGTAGTTTGTGTCCCTACTCCTAAGTACAGTGTCAGGCACATTATAAGCACTCAACAGCTGTGCATTTAATTAATAATCCAAAAATATATGCAACTGTATATATGGAGAAGAAATTGCTGGGGTAAAGCTGTTCTTTCAGCTGCTTATTTATCATTAGTGATGCACCCACATCAGGTAATATTATAACTCGTGATTTGGGAAACAAGTACTCTATAAATGGTAGCTCTTATAATAATCCAGAAACTGGATTTTAAAGCGGAAAATTCACCTTTCATTATGAAGCTATTGTTTGACCTTCTTTTTTTTTTTTTTCAAACAAAACATATCTTGTCTTTATCAGTGATCCCACTGAACAAGAAGGCCACAGTTAACGAAAGCAGTGTCATAGTGAGAAGTGACTCGAACCTCTTGTATTTGGAATCATTTTGATTAAAAAAGGATGAGCCTAATATATGCTAGAACTCATGCTGGGCCACCGTATTTTTGGTTTTTTAATAACATTATCTACTTTATAGGATAAAATTAAGAGATATTTGCTGGTGTTGTCACTCTTAATTTATGATTCACAGTACCTACCTGCATGGCAAAGTATTTCCAGCATTTAATTCTAGAGTTTGTTGCTTTCTTTCCCATTGAACAGACAAGATAATTTATCTTGCTCTAATACTCTGCTGCAGAGAACAATATCCCTGCAGTGCCAGGGATCACTTATCCAGTGACTTCAACTATATGAAATGTAAATGAAAACCAGAAAACAAGCAAGAGTGACCTGTAGCAGCATATGTGGCATAAAATGTGGCATAAAAACTCAGCTCACTAATGTGTACACTTTCCTCCTAGAACCACCCTTCAGACACCTATTTCTGTACTGATATTACACTGAAATATACTTAGTGAAACGTCATATTTCATTGGCTTGAAGTTCCAGTTTTTTCACCTTTAAATACTTCCAACGTCAGGGTTAGAGGCTTTCAGCAACAAGTGTTCCTTGCCCAGGATTTGATGAGTTGGCTGGGGTGGCTGGTAGCCTTGCCTGGACTTGTTCATGTGGCAGAAAGGCAGCATCAAGAGAGAGCGGCTTGCAAGAGAGAGCATCAAGAGAGAGCCCGAGCACTTTCCCAGCTTCTGTTTGAGTCACATTTGCTAATGTCCCATTAGCCGAAGCAAGTTACAGAGCCTCGCCCAGAGTCAGGACTGGAGAAATACTCCTGTCTCTTGGTGAGAGGAGCAGTCAGGTCACATTGTAAAAGGTTAGACATGCTGGGAAGGGAGGGATTTCTGAGGACATTTTGGCAAACAGTCTTGCATGTTATTAAAAGGAATATCGTAATTAGTGTTTTCCTTTTTAGTCATACATGAAATGGTGTATTTTATGACCAATGACATCTTAGAGCTGATAAAATATGGTATATGTATTGGGTTTTGGGTTTTTTTAATTAAAACGATACGTATTCAAGTAAGAATTTAAAATAATACCGAAGAGTAAGAGCTAAAGTTCTTTCCCACACTCTTTCCCCCACATCTCAGACCCTGGAAGAATCCTCCACAGGAACAATTTGGCATATACCTGTGGTAGGCTGAACAGAGGGGCCCCCCCACCCCCACCCCAAGCACAGGGACTTCATGGTAAGAGGGACTTTGCAGGTGTGATTAAGTTAAGGGTCTTGAGATGGGGAGATTATCCTGGATTGTTGGGGGGTGGGCCCAGTGTAACCATAAGGGTCTTTGAAAGAGGGAGGCAGGAGGATGAGAGTCAGAGGGGAGGCAGAGATGTGTGAAGATGAAGGCAGAGATTGGTGAGACGTGGCCACAAGTCAAGGAATTGCCAGTGTCCCCAGAAGGAACCAGCTCTGCTGATACCATGCTTTGAGCTCCTTAATTAAGACTCATTTTGGACTTCCAGCCTCCAGAACTGTAAGAGAATAGGATTTTATTGTTTTAAGCCACAAGGTTTGTAGTTATTTGTTATAGCTATAAATTGAAATAATATACTTATTTATTTAATTTTTCACTTTTAAAGAAGTACGTGGTTATTGACTAGGAATTTAGATAGAATCAGAGTATTGAGTAAAATCCCGTATTTTAGATCATTTCTTCCCATGTCCTCTGGGGTACCACTAACAGTTTCTTATGCATTTCTTTGAAATAGTCACATTCGGGGTGCCTGGGTAGCTCAGTTGGTTAAGCATCTGCTTTCAGCTCAGGTCATGATCCCGGGGTTCTGGGATCGAGCCCTGTTTTGGGCTTCTTGCTCAGTGGGGAGTCTGCTTCTCCCTGTACCCTGTCCCCCTGCTCATGATCTCTCTCACTCTATCTCAATAAATAAATAAAATCTTAAAAAAAAAGTAGTAGTCACATTTATTTTTTCATTTTGTACAAATATGATCATACCCGGCCTTTGTATGTTGCTTGCTTATTTAATTAAACGCATTCTTGGATAGTTGCAAGCTTGCTTATTTAATTAAATGTATTCTTGGATATTTTCTTATCAGAATAGAGTGATTTATTTCATTCAGTACCATAATTTATTTTACATACCCTTTTAGGGAACATTTAGGTTGTTTTCATGTGTTCTCTTTTCTTTTCCTCTGCCACAAATAATGCTGAATGAAGCAGCTTCTGCAAATACTATTGGCTATCATCTACAAATATAATTTCAAAAATTGAATTACTACCTTAATGAATGTTGGTGTGCATGCATGCTGGAGTGAGAGGGGAAAGCTATATTTTCCCATTCAATTCTTTGCCTATAGAATTTTAACTCTCTTTTATGAAATATACAGAAAAGCACATAAAGCATAAATCTATAGTTAACTGCAGTATTGAAAAGAAATCCATGTCAAGACATTTAATACTGTTGGCTCCTCCAAAGGACCTCGGTGCTGATTACAGCCGGCAAGAGGTAAAAGTATTCTGACTTTTCATTTGCCACTGTTAAGTTTGGACAGAATGCTAACAAACTTGATCATCTGGCCCTCCAAATATTAGGACTGTGAAAAGAGCTAATTAGGTTATTCCTAATAATAAATTGAACATTGACAGTTGACCTTATAAGAATTATAGGAGGTAGATATAAGAACTAAAAACAAAGAGTTTGGGACATTTAGTGTTAGAAAAAGCAATCTGTGTGTAAGACTGTAGCTCCTGGGTTATCCATAATTAAGGCATAAAAAAAGTGTTTAAGAACATAGGAAAATATTTTAAGAAGAATGTCATAAAGGTGATGAAAAGAAAAAGTGGTATTTGAAAAGACATCTGTCTGTTACCTTGAAAATTCTCTCAGAGATTGCCTCAGTGTGCTGACATGTCAAGTACAGGCATCCATTCATTATATGGTGTATTAGGCAACCCCACCTTCATCTTTAAAAGCTAAGTTATTTCTAAGGAAAGTTGTTAGAGCAAGCCCCGAAGGTCTAGTTGTTTGTCTGTTCTCTTGTCAATGCCCCAAAGTAGTCCTTTCTGATCACTGCTGATTAATCAAAGATGGAACTGAATTCTAGGCACATATAATTCTTGTCTTTTTTGACTTCTACCCAAGCCCAGAGGGCAGCACTAAAATTGGCAAATACGAGTTCCTATTATAAGAAAGATTTGGCCAGGTTCTGCGGTGGGGGGGGTGAATGCATGAGGATGGATATGCGTGGGTAGAAAGGGTATCTTTCACCTCAAGCAGGTGATTGCTGTGAATGTCTTCTGAGTTGGATTCAGAGTTGTATCACCTTTGGTGTTTTGCCCCACAAGGCATATTTGGCTTTCTTTGGCCAAAGAGCCAACTCTCTTAATTCTTTCCATTGGTAATTTGTATATGGATATAGAGTCTCAGGGATTTGGGAAGTAAGGAAAAAAAGCAAAGTTTAGGGAAGAGTAATGAGTATATCATTTGGTTGCCACTTTGTGTGTTGCACACAATAATGGGAATGGTGAGGGGGCGGGATTGGTATCTTGGTTAATACAAAGTAAGGCATTCACGGTGCCCTCTGTTTGAAAATGGATACAGGAAATCATTTATATTTCTCAGTAAAAAGAGCAAATTTGATACAGCTTTGAGTGAATCTCTGAAGGAGCTAAGTGAATCATTAAAAAGCTCTGCTAGGAGTGCCTGGGTGGCTTAGTGGGTTAAAGCCTCTGCCTTCCACTCAGGTCATGATCCCAGGACCCTGGGATCGAGCCCTGCATGGGGCTCTCTGGTCAGCAGGGAGCCTGCTTCCCTTTCTCTCTGCCTGCCTCTCTGCCTACTTGTGATCTCTGCCAAATAAATAAATAAAATCTTTAAAAAAAAAAAAAAAAGCTCTGCTAAATACTCATTTGTTTAGGAAATACAGAGTTTTCCCCCCTCAAATAAATGTGCATTAGTATTATGTATTTATTGTATGAAATTACTCGAGGAAATTATTTTAATTAGAACCCAGGTGATGAATATTTGCTTAAGTACATCAGTTTCATTCCCATTTCTAATTTGTATGATTCCTTGGTATCATTGAACTCTATTTTTGCAGATACAAAAAATAAGGCAACTAGCATTTTTTGTATCCAGTAACATCATTTATCTTGCTTGGTAAGGATTGGTGTGAATTTACTTGTAAGGTTCCTCTATAATGTCAAAAAAATATGAAGTATAATGTGTAATGTATAAAGTGTAGAGTATAATGTCAGATTTGCTGTTAGTGGACAGCAATCATGGAAAACATGTAGGTTTTCTCAGGATTCTCAGATTATATTTTGTGTGTGTTTGATTGTTTTTAGACTATAGATATTGATGCTATTTTAGCTCTGCCCTTTGCAAGTATCATTTTCATTTTCGGAACTGATAGCTGAAACATGGCTTTGCTTTTGGGCATTCATCCAGAATTGAGGGGAAAAAAAAGCAACAAAGAAGAATCTGGTTAACACATCCTTTCTTCTGTTGGTGAGCACCTGTCCATTTTTTTTTTTTTTCTAGATTCATGGTTTTATTTGTGGGTGGTGTGGAGAAGTAAACAAAAACTGAAGTTATTATAGTTAATTAAAAATTATGCATATTCTGGGGGTGCCTGGGTGGCTCAGTGGGTTAAGCCTCTGCCTTCAGCTCAGGTCATGATCTCAGGGTCCTGGGATCGAGCCCCGCATCTGGCTCTCTGCTCGGCAGGGAGCCTGCTTCCTCCTCTCTCTCTCTGCCTGCCTCTCCGCCTGCTTGTGATCTCTGTCTGTCAAATAAATAAATAAAATCTTTAAAAAAATTCTTAAAAAATTATGCATATTCTGATAACTTGAATTTAACATATGTTGGTGATTAAGAATGCTTGTCTTCGGGCACCTGGGTGGCTCAGTGGGTTAAAGCTTCTGCCTTTGGCTCAGGTCATGATCCCAGGGTCCTGGGATCGAGTCCCACATCCAGATCTCTGCTCTGTGAGGAGCCTGCTTCCCCTCCTCTCTCTACCTGTCTCTCTGCCTACTTGTGATCTCTGTCTGTCAAATAAATAAATAAAATCTTAAAAAAAAAAAGAATGCTTGTCTTCGAAAGTAGTTATGCAGTTAAGTGTGGTTCTATAAGCACCAACACGGCAGGGATTTTGCATTGTTCGCTATGGTATCCTCAGTGCTTAGAATAGGACCTCATAGTAGATGCTCAGAAAATATTTGTTAATTATAGGCTGGAAGAATATATTGACTGTAAAACCTATTGCTGATGCTTCATATTACCAATCTGCATATATTTGAAAAATGCATATATTCATAGTAGTTCAAAATCTCACATTTATCCTTACAATTTGAATGATGGTCATTATAGTTTGCTCTTTTGTGATTTTTTTTCAAAAGAATATCCTTTTCAGTGAATCTATTTCATCACAAAGATTATGGGGAACTATTGTTTCCTTAATATATAACATTCTTCTTGAGTGAATAATAATCTCTTACATCTGTACAGCATTTTATACTTCACAGATTTTTTCATGCTTTATCATTTGGTCCTTACTCAGTACTATGAAGGGCTTCCTGACACTGCTGATTATTCGCCCAGTTGTCTACTTTATTCTTTCTGGCTCATTGAACCCCGATTTTTTTGTTCAGGTGTCTACCCCTACCTCATGTAACTTAGGACTAAATCCTGAATAGTCTAAGCCTATCACAGTAAGCTCATTCCTTCTGCCAGGGACTAGTTTAGGAATGGGCATGCGACCCTGTTCCAGCTAGTGATCTAGGAAGGGAAGTCTGCTGGGGGTAAGGGTACATGTGGGGGAAGTTCGTTCCCTGTTTGAAAGGGACACACAGGAAAGAAACATCCCCAGTTTTTCTGCCGCTTTTGGTCATGATTGGATTTGACCACTGGGAGCTGCTATGGCAGTCTTGTGACTCTAGGGAAAGGTGGCCTAACAGTAAGTTGAATGCGGACTAGAGTGGGAGAAAAAGACGGAAAGAACCAGCTACCAAATTAGCTAGCCCTGGAGCTGCCACACTGCTGACTTCTTGTCACCAGAGAATAAGTTTTTCTTATTCCAGTTGAAAGCATGCTAACTGATAATTGGTACAGTTATTGCCATTGTACAGGCAAGGAGGTGCAGACTCAGAGCTCTACATGGAATGACCATCACTAGAGAGTGAACTCACTATGGAAGCCAGGAGAATTAAAACACATACTCTGATTCCTTCCCTGGTGGTCTTCCTGTTGCCCAGTGTAGCCTCTCTATGAATAGTCCTGCCTCCGTACTTGGGAGGGAACTGGATTACCAATTTAGGTATTTGGTTTTGGAATACATTTTAGACAGTTCCTAATTATTTGGTGATTAATTACCTATAACAAATACTGCTTCAGAATTCTTACTGATATGGTTACCTACTTTTCTTAACTTGGCTGACCTAAATGAGAACTTTATTTACAAATTAACAACTTGAAGAGATGTTCTTTTATAACTAAAGTAATTTTTAAAATTGTTTTGTGAATATACATTTCAAAAAGTTTGTTGAACTCTGCCTAAGTGTGTGGACATATATTTGAAAAATTATGTTAAGTGTTGAGAAGTGGGATGGTTCATTTATAAACAGATTAAAATGGCAACCGACCAACTTAATGGATTGAATGGGAGAAGGGGCTCTTTGTCTTACTTTAGAAGCTGTACCATTGGCTGATAGGAAAACTTATGGTTGACCATATACATGGTGTTCTTGTGGACTTCCCTTGTGGACTTTCTCTCTGCATTCCATCTGCTTTTCTTTTCATCTGCCTTCCCCCTTCCCCCGCATATGGGTAGAGGGTAAAGAGACTGTGACCAGTAGTATGTGGTACATTGCTTCTTATTACAGAGGACTATCAGGACAGTGTTCAGTTTGAATAAGGGAGTTTATTTACAGTGGAAGAATTCATTAAAAGTATTCAGTGCCATGTAGAAGATACTTGCTGGGTGAAAGTGAGGTTTTTTTGTTGTTTTTTTTTTTTTTATGAGACCAGTATTCTTGGTGGAGCCAGTGGTGGCTGATAGGAGGGTGCAGGAAAGAGGACTCCAGTTTCCTGGAGATGGTTACAGTCTGGCCCCCACCTCTTCTTTGCCCAGTTGAAGAGACTGCTGTGCTGGAGGAGAGGACTGCTGTGGGGGGTACAGTCTGTCTTCTGTCTTCCCTCAGCCCTTTGCTGCTTCTTCAGGCTCAGAGGGCTGGCTAGCTAAAGTGAGAGGACTAAAAGAGGACTGGTGTTTTGAGACTGTTCTTCTGGTAGCAGAGTGGTTAAATAGTTCCTTCAGCTTGTTCTTTTCTTCCCTAATCTAGGGAAATACCATGGTGGGGTTTTCACTGGGTACCTACTGGGATATCTTCTTAATTCTTAATTTATTTAAAACTAAAAGTGAGCCCAGATTTTGGGGGATTAATGGCAAAATAAAAATTCAGTCTTGTATAATTATTAAGAATTCCTCCAATGCCGTGATTTTTTTTTTTTCCTTCAAGATCTCTTTTGTTCCTAAGATTTTACTTCACAACTAAAATGAGCTGTGTGGTGTCCTGATAAGGGTGATTTAACACCAGGATTAGCACAGGTGACACCATATGTTGCTGATTACTGATTTCTCCTTAGGGTGCACTTGGATTTCTACTTGAAATGCTTAATGATTTGATTTCTTCTCTTTAAATTAATGTATCTGTGAATGGAGAACTTGCCCTTCAAACCAGCATAACTTATGTTCAGAGGACCAACTCAAGCCACAAAAATGGAAAGAATGCTTAAAAATCTGTATGAAGATGTTGGGTGAACCATGACATGGCATTTAGATATTATATTCTGCTGCAGTTGGCAGAAAACAGAAAATTACTACCTCAGACTAGTTAAAGGGGTTATTTTCCTCTTGTAATGAGAAATACAGAGGTGGGCATTCCAGGATTGGTCAAAACCATCAAAGACCCCTTCAGCCACTCTAGTGATCTTGTCAGTTTGAAATCTCAAGATGGCTACTCTCCAGCCAGCATTGCATCTGCCTTCCAGGCAGGAAGAAGAGGGAGGGCAGATGGTGAAAGGCAGATACCAGCTGCTCCCATTCTCTTTCAAGGAGCTTCCTGGAAGCTCAGTTTGGTGACTTCCGCTTACATCTCATTAACCAGAACTGTGTCCTACTGCCACCCCTCGTTCTCCACGAGGCTGGGAAACGGGCTTGTTTTGGCAGAACGTGTCGTCGCCCAGAACACAATTGGAATTCTGATGTAAAGTATTTTGGAAAGAATTATGTGTCTGTTTCTCAACTAATGGGACTCAGGGAGGAATTTTAATAAAGGCATATTTACTGAAAACCTAGCTGCATACTGGGTGTAGTGCTGGTTGCTTTGGAGGCATTATCTTACTTAATCCTTAGCATTCAGAGAGACATATCATATACACATTTATATTAAAGAATGAAGTAAGTTCAGCATGGATTTAAGGAGCCAAAAAAGCAGGATTAATTATATTCTTTGTGGAAGTGTTCTCACAGTCAACCTATTAAGCTTGGAATGAATTTAAAGGACTTTATCTTGAAACCCAGATATTATAATCAGAAATTTTGACAAATTTAAACATATTAATTTAAAAAAATCTGTGTGTTGGAACCCAGCATTCATAAATGAAGACTTGTAGAAAGTACTTATGACATAGATTTAAGAGTCTTATATTCATAATAGATAAAAAGCATCTATAAATAAGGAATAAAAATATAACTTAATTTAAAAATATGGACAGGCACACATTTCCCTGAAGAAAATATACAGGTAGTCAAAAAAAGCTGGAAAAAAAAATAAAAGCAATATAAATTAAGTGCTAAAACACCATTTTTTGTAATTCCCACTTGACAGATATTTTTAAAAATTAATAATAACCAGTTTTGTAAGATCAAGAGAGAAGGCACTTTCATATACTATTGGTAGTCCTGTTGGATTGATACCATCATTTTTTTTTTCTTAAGTAGGCTCCATGCCCAATGTGGGGCTTGAACATGACCCCAAAATCAAGAGTCGCATGCTCTGTTAACTGAGCCAGCCAGCATCCTGATACAGTCATTTTGGAGAGCAGTTTGGCAGTACCTGTCAAAATGCAACATGTTCATACCCTTTGAGCAGGTCCATTTCTTGGATAAATTTTATAGAAATAGTAGTATGATTTTACAAGGGTGTTTATTGTAGCATTGCAATGAAGTAGAAATGTGGGATGAGCCAAAACGTCCATCAGTAGGGACATGGTAAAATAAATTATGTTATAGCCACACAATGTAATTACTAACTGGCAAGCTGTCTGTGGACTATTAAGTAGGCAAATAATATACATATTATTTTGTAGATTATTTTTGTGACATCTCTGTTTCTTAAAAAAGTAAATCTATTTATGCACATAAAAGAATTGGGGTAAGAGAAGTGATGATTTTTCACTTTTTATACATAGATATTATTTGAAACTTATGTAGGGGCAAATTGTGTGTGTATGTGTTTTGTAAGAATGAACTGCCATTTTTAAAAGTTGCTACCAACACTTTTAAAAGCAGAATTTTTAAAAAATAAAAGGAGATATAAATTTTTGGTTCTATAAAAATGCTAGAATGCAGATAGTGATTTTTATGAGTTGCTTCCTGGGAGTGGTAGAGGAGGAAATGATGTGTAAGAAGAAAACAATCTAGATTAACAGTCTAAAGGACAGAATTGGGAGAAAATGTTGTTTTTTCAGCTACCTCCTATGAGCCAGGATAGGCTAGATTATAATAACAGACAGCCTCCAAACTTTGGGGGTTTACGTCAAAAAGAATTATTTGTCAGTCCTCGTCCATGACAATTGAGGGTTGTCTGTGAGCTTCTATGACAGAGCTGGTGGTCTGAGAGGCTCCACCGGCTTGAGCATCGCCACTCGCCAGGACGAGGAACCGGTTTGGCAGAACCTGTGCTGGCTTTTCAAGACTTCTTCCCAGAAGTGACACACATCACTTCCACTTCCACTTCATGAATTAAAGCAAGCCCTATGGTCATGCCTGAATTTAAGGAGGTCGGGAAGTGTCATTCTAATGTGCCTGGAAGGGGGAGAATCCGAGTACTGTGAGCACCTTAATGGCTATCACAGCCCTTCAGAGGGGTGCTGTGAGGTGAGGTTCTAGAACAGTGCCTAGCACATAGTTATAGTGTTACCAGGGCTTTCATTTTTACAGGTAATTTATACTCAGCTCGTGAATTTCTTAAGAAATATGTATGAAATGTCTTGCATATTAATTGAATCAGCAGGCATTTGTTGAGTTTGTATCATTTTATCAAACCTGTAGAAGTTAAAGGGATTTGTCTGTATGTAGATATTTTTAAAGTAAGGCTTTATGAAAATGTTTCTTAAATATTTTGAAAACCACCTCCCCCCAAATTGTTGATTCTAACTATATCTATAAAGAAAGTGTTCATTATAAAGGAAATTTCTGTGGGGCTTTTGGTGTATTTTTATAAAATTCTAACTTAGTGAGGCCTTAATCTATTTAATAAAATTCCTATTTAGGGTAGCTATCAAAGATGTATTCTATTTTATTTTATTTTTATTTTTATTTAAAAATTATTTTTAAGATTTGTTTATTTGAGAGAGAGAGAGTGCAGAGTGAGAGAGAGCATGAGCCAGGGAAAGTGTCAGAGGGAGAGGGAGAAGTAGGCTCCCTCCTTAGCAGGGAGCCTAATGTGGGGCTCAGTCCCAGGACCCTGGCAGGATCATGACCTAAGCCGAAGGCAAACATTTAACTCACTGAGCCACCCAGGCACCTCTTATTTTATTTTTTAAAGATTTTATTTATTTGCGAGAGAGAGGGTGCAAGAGTGGGAGAGCAAGAGCAGGGGGGAGGGACAGAAGAAGAGGGAGAAGCAGTCTCCCTGCTGAGCTCGAACCCAGGACCCTGAAATCATGACCTGAGCCAAAAGCAGATGCTTAACTGACTGAGCCACCCAGGTGCCCTTCAGGGATGTATATTATAGCAGTAACTCTTTATTTTTTTAAAATTTTAAAAAGATTTTATTCATTTATTTGACAGAGTGAGAAAACACAAGCAGGGGGAGCAGCAGAGGGAGAGGGAGAAGCAGGGAGCCCAATGAGGGGCTCAGTCCCAGGATCCTGGGATCATGACCTGAGCTGAAGGCAGATGCTTAATGACTGAGTCACCCAGGCATCCCTATAGCAGTAACTCTTTAGCTATGTTTGGGTTTGTCTGACAGGGAAGATACATTCCATCAACAGAAAGGAAATCTTTTTAGACAGTTTTCTGTACACATGATGTCCAAGTACAGAGTTCTTTACTATTCTGATATCCTGTCATTTAGTATAGTGTGAGTAGTGTGAAGTTGTCCTCTTCTGAGCATGGTGGAGTTTCTCCTCCCTCTGATCTTTCTTCCTTTTGCCCCTACTTCCCTCAGTCATTTTCTTTTTCTTCTCTGAAGGACTCAGCTCTTTTCCACCCTGTCTTCTCATGCATGAGCTAATGTTTCACATTCTTAGATTTCTTGGGATGGAGGAAGACAGACCTTTCTCCTAGGATCGGGGCTGGGGGGTGGGTGGGGTGGGGTAGAAAAATCTCCCCTGCCACCTTAACAAAAATGGTGGGTTGAATCTCCAGAAATTTCAAGAAATGTGTCCATAGCCTGATTTATTTGAGAAGTAGACTAACTTTCTAGGCCTTAAATTTCCAGGCTAGTATGTTTGGCTTACTGGTTTTCTTTTTCTTATCTAGTTGTTAAATAGAAAAAGCTCTTAAGTCTTTGTAATACTTAAAAGAAGCTTGATTCAAAAACGATGAAACTACCCGTGTTTCTATTTACTGTTAATTTCACCTGCCATTTATTCACTCAGCAGCCTTGGACTCACTGTGGAAATCAAACTCTTTATGAAGAGAGCAATCACACTTCAGCTGATGTAGAAATACACTTTAATGCCAAAATTTGGGATGCCTCTGAAGCACAAGTGAGAAGCACTCTACAAGTTCGGCAGTATTTTGCCTTGTGACCCTGGGGCCCCTGGGTTTGGTGCCACATTTTGGCAGCACTGCCTTAAGAGTATCCGTAAAGAGAGCATAGGAAAGGTAATACATTTTTGGGCACTGACTGTGTGTTAGCACCGTGTTATTTCGCATCACCTCATTAGTAGAAGTTTGCTGTAGCCTGATGGACGGCTTGTCTCTCACTCCGTGGTATTTATAATAAACTAAGAGTTGACGGTATGGTGCTCCGCTACCAGCTTCTGAGCTTCCTGAGGGCAAGGACTGTATCTTGTCCTGCTGTGTATCACAGTGGGATTCCGCAGCGTGTGTCACTGAAGTTAGTTCTGTGAATGCCCGTGTAGGCGGATGGATGGATGAATAGGTAGAGTCAGTCCAGATGTAGAATCTGGTCTCTGCCCTGGAGAGGTCCATGATTTACAGAGAATGAATGGATCTTGAAGTCATCAGTACATGTCTGAAGGGTTTCCTGTGGGAGAGTGTCTGCGGCCTGTTTACCTCGAATAAAGTAAACATACCTGTTGCTGTCGCTCATGACCTACCCCAAACCTTCACTGTTAGTGTACAGCGTCAGCCCGTGACTAATCCCTGTTCTCATACAATGTTGCTGGAATTTCCCTGAGCACAGAACTTCACAGTTGCAGAAGATGGGAGGCTTGCCAGAGCCGAACAATAAAGGCTTGGGGTGCCTCCTCCCTGCCTGTCGCCATTGTGAGTGCTGGGAGAGGGTGTGTTGAAGAGGAGTAAGCGCAGGCTGCCGTCGCAAGATGGCGGGAGCTTATCCACCTTTGGTAAGGCTAGAGAAGTGAACAAAATATGGGATGCCTTTTGCCTCTTTAAAAATGTACCATAATGGGGCACCTGGGTGGCTCAGTGGGTTAAAGCCTCTGCCTTCAGCTCAGGTCATGATCCCAGGGTCCTGGAATCGAACCCCGCATCGGGCTCTCTGCTCAGCAGGGAGCCTGCTTCCTCCTCTCTCTCTCTGTCTGCCTCTCTGTTTACTTGTAATCTCTGTCCATCAAATAAATAAATAAATACAATCTTAAAAAAAAAAACGTACCATAAGGGTGAGCTGCGGAGCACAATGTAGGAAAAATGAATTGGTGCCCCACTTTCTTTCTTTGCCTTTCCTTTATCTCTCAGCTCTGTCCGTTGGGTCGTTCCTCACAAGACGTTCTTCTTCCACCTTCCCAGCAGGCAAATAAAGAGGAACTCTGGAAGGTGTTGAGTGGAGTTTCTCTCCCTGGCCCTTCCACAATTAAATAATGGGACTGTGAGGGCCCTCACATAGGACGGGGATATTTTCCTCACTCCTTCTCATGCTGTGGGCAGTCAGAAATAAGGGTGAGAAGAAACTGGTTACTTATGGGACTTAAATGCAGAGAGAAGAACGCCTTATTTTTGAATCATTTGGGCTGATCCTCCTTACAAGCCCCTTCCAACTGGGGAAGTGAGTAGGGGGAACAGCTTAAATGTACTGTAATCCAGTAAAATTAGTCTGATGCAACAATTCAAATGGTTTTTAGGTAAATGGTCCATTTTCAACACGTAAAGTGCTCTGATTTTTATACTTCCTTTCCATCATAGTCCTCATTCACGTGGCGCCGGGGTGGGGGGGGGTGGTGATGGGTTGGGGGATGGACGGGGTCTGGAAACCCACCTGGTAACCTCCGATCCCTTTTGGCTAGGCCAGGAAGCAGCTGCTCTGGCCTGTTGCCTGGCCTGGAGATGGCTGAGGGATGACGCCCCTCCCTGGAGTCTGCTGCTGAAAACTCTTGCTGGTCGAGCTCCTGTTTTGCTTGTCATGCTCCGTCATGCCTGGTAGTGCTCCTGGCAGACTCCCCTTCACTCTGGCTCTCGTGGCTATGCTTCCCCTCTGGGCCTCTGCCATATCCTTCAGCCAGCTCTTGGCCTGGTGATCTGGTCCCCTGCCGGCTTTGTAGTGGCGTCACCTCACCCCTTACCAGGCACTCCCATGACCCTCCACCCACTGCACCCCATCTGCATCAGTTCACTTCTGTCTCCCCCTATTCAGGCAGGATTTTTGGGGTCTCATGGAAGAAAAACAAAAGCCAGGGCCACGGAGGTAAAAGATCAATCCCAGCCATTGTTCTCTCTGACATTGCTGTAGCACATGGTTGACTCTGATGGGACTGACCGGACCCAATTGATGTGGTGGGTCCGGCAAGGCAGTCTTTTCCCAGAATCCTAAATGGGAAGCATGGTGGAGGCCTTCTTTCTTCTTTCACCCTGTGAGCGTACCTCTCAAGAGGGGAGGTTGGGACACACTTAGCTCACCCACTTCCTCTCCTGACTCTGGCTCTCCTCTTTTCTCACTTTCCTGTGGGCCAGGCCCTGCACCCTTTGCCTTGTCCTGTTAGGTTAGAATGTCCCTTCTGTCTAAAACGTGGTGATATAGTCCTGTTGGCTTCAGTGTGTTTACTAAAGTTAAAGTGATTTAGAGAAATATATTTTCTCTGGATAAGGCATGGGATTCCTGCTGCAAAATCATGTCTGTCTCCTCTCATCCCCTCCTCCCTTCTTGCATTTGGCAGACACACACCTTGGACTGAGAGCCGCGCATGTTCAGTGCAAGAACACTAATAGCTCCGCGATACTCTTCACTAAATCCGGAAGAATTAACGGACTTTGTTTACCTGGGAAACAGCCGCCTTTAAAACAATTAAGACTATTTTGCATAGAAGATATCTTTTGAACTTTGTATCTTAAACAGAATTACAAATAATCAAGTGGCAGCTGCCTTAGCTCTGAGGGAGTTTTAAAGTACAAAGTGTGATGGCTGGCCAGATTGGTCCTTTTGGGTTTCCTCAGGCCCAGATGACAGTTGCCATCTGGAAAAATACAGAGAGGATTAGATTGGTTCTGGAGTGGCCACGTAGTGACTCAAAAATCTGGGAGGCTGGAAAACCAAACCAAAACAGAACTTCAGGGGTAGGACATTGATCCGCCCCAGTGAGTGATGTGGCGGGATATTCTGTTTTTAAATCAGTAAAAACCACACTTCCTTCCATCCTTTCTTCTTAATTTTGTTTATATATTTTTGCTCCGTTGTACTTAGTGTAGAACATTGGAGGTGTGTGTGAGAGAGAGACAGACAGAGAAAGGGAGGGAGGGAAGGATGAGATGTTTAGCTTCATATTAAATATGGCATCTTAGGTTTGTAAAATTGCACTGAAATTGGAGGTCATTATTTTCCTCCTCACAAAGGTGCAGGATTAACTCAGAGCACATTTGTGTTCTGATTCACTCCAGGAGGCCATATGCTGACAGCACTGAGCTTTGCAATATTTGCATCCCTAAAGATAATATTTGAATTTTTTTTTTAAGATTTTTATTTATTTGACAGAGACATAACGAGAGAGGGAACGCAAGCAGGGGAAGTGGAAGAGGGAGAAACAGGCCTCCCGCTGAGCAGGGAGCCCTCTGCGGGGCTGGATCCCAGGACTCTGGGATCATGACCTGAGCCTAAGGCAGACTCTTAATGACTGAGCCACCCAGGTGCCCCAATTTTAAAAGAATGTTTAACTGGAGCCCTTGACTTTCTTCTCTATGTTTTGAGACCCTTCTTTAGGTAGTTTCTTTGTTTTTATTATTAATCTTTATTCCAGTCTTGTGAATCTGTCCAAATATTTATAAGCCCACGCACGTTTCCTTGCAGCCAGTGTCTCCTGTGGCAGCCCACTGGTGGGTAAATGACTGTTCTTTGTGCTGCAACACATATTTACTGAGTGCTGTAGACCACGGCTCTTTCTCTAGTTACATTCTCTGTCTCTAGTTACATTCTCTGTCTCAGATGCATCAGCAACAGTTTACAAGTTTCAAATTCTGAACCTGGTAGAGGGCAGGACTCCCTCTGTGAAATGAAAGTTAACCAAGAGAGATTTTAGAATAACACTCATTCATTTGCTCACTTATTAAACATTTACTTACTGTCTGCCTGGCACCCTGCTGGGTTGTGAGCCTAACATCACAGGACACCCAGTTTTGTTCTCCAAAAGCTCACAGCCTGCTCAGGGAGGCAGGGAAGTAAACAGTTACAGTAGAGAAGTCTGATCAGATAATTTATAATCTAAACTGGGACTCTTTTAAAAGTAAAGATAAGGGGCACCTGGATGGCTCAGTCATTAAGCGTCTGCCTTCTGCTCGGGTCGTGATGCCAGGGTCCTGGGCTCCTTGCTTGGTTGGGGGGGGGAGGTCTGCTTCTCCCTTGGCCTGCTGTACCCCTTGCTTTTGCTTGCTCACTCTTTCTCAAAATACATAAATGAAACTTAAAAAAATTAAAAATAAAAGTAAACTTAAAAACAAAGATGGTTAAGATGGGGGGAGCGCCTGGCTGGTTCAGTCTGGAGAGCATGTGATTCTTGATCTCAGGATCATGAGTTCAAGCCCTACATCAGGCATGGAGTCTACCAAACTCCCAAAACAACAACAAAAAACCTGGTTAAGGTGGTAAATTTCATGTTATGTGTTTTTTCCTACAATTAAAAAAAAAAAAGTGAAAGTAGGTGCTTTTACTGTGTAGGCCAGAGCAACCGACCTAAGCCAGGGCAGACTGGCCAAAACAGATTAACCGACAACCTACTGCAACTAGTGCTCTAGTAGGAGGATAAAAGGGAGAAGGGGAAGGAGTGGGGAGAGTGATGGGACTGTGAAAGAACACCAGGCCTTGCTTTCTTCATCTCTAAAATGGGCATGGTCATAGCACGTAATTCATGGACATTTTAGCAGGATTGAGTGAATTAATTCAAGCTCCTGGGACTGCCTGAGAGAGCAGGGGTTTTAAAAATCTCTGTAAGATAGGGAAACCGAAGGCACCCCATGAAAGAAAAAGCTTTTGTTTGTTTGTTTGTTTGTTTTCCCTTTGCTGCTTTCCTGCTGGGACCTGCACCCCCTCCCCCCCTTAACACATGCCTTCATGTATGTCCACCTTGTAGGGGGTCTTTGGAGTCTTCCAGCCCAATAGAGAACATCTAAGGAGTATCTGGGAGAGATTGTCATGAATGTTTTTCAAGACTGCTGACTCGAGACACCTTGATACCAAGACCCCTGGCTCCAGAGTGTAAGTGACTTGTGGAGGTCACCTGACCACACCTCCCCGTTCGACCATTCCTGGATGCCTGAGTGGACACGTGCCGCAGACCACCATCTTCAGTAAAAATTCCAGACCCTAAGTAAACATGAGGCATGTGCTCCTTTTCCTTTTTGAGGCTCCCAGATGCTCTGTCTTTATTTGTTCTCTCTAGGGCTTCAATAAACTGCTCTCACTTCTTTTTAGCTCGCATTTGATTTCCATCCTGGGCGAAGCCAAGGACCCTCTTGGCTAGACCTGTGGAAACTGCTCTGGTTCCTCAGACCTGGCCTCTCTTCATCAGCTTCAGCCAGTTTTATTAGTCCCCTGTGATTTTCCTGTGTTGTAGATGTCCGTTTATTTTCGTGTGTGTTTTACACAGTACCAAACCTCTTGCCAGATGTCAACATGAAGGAATGTGTATCATGTGAACATTTGGAAACTACCTTATTTCCAGCTTTTTCCCATCCCCTCTAGAAATCCTGGATGTTCTGTGGTTCCTGTCCTCCCAATCTTGTGGTCTTTTCTGTCTTTCCACAACAGGCAGTTATGACAGACCGCTATTTTTTAAGGACTGGATCCTGTCTTTATCCACTGAAGTAAGTTCTGCACCATCTCATCCCCTCCCCCAAACTTCTAAACTAGAGGGCCACACTAAAGAGACATAATTAAATGGCTGTGCTGCCCCTGTCCCCTAATAGTCCTTTCAAGAGCTGTCTTTGAAGTGATCGAACCCTGTTTTGAGATAATGTGATAAAGGATGAAAGATCAGAGAAAGGACTGGGTTGGGGGAAACCACTGTATGGTACAATTTGATTCATTGAATCAGAGGCTTTTCCAAGCACACGCTTTCTGGGGCTAGTTGTGGACAGATGACTGCTGGATTCCAATAGAATGATTTTGCTAAAAGCAGGAGTTCAGATTTCATAGGTGACACTCTAACCCTGTGTCTCTGGTCTTGTGTGATTATTTATAGTTTGGTTCCCCAGAACTAGGCTGTGAGCCATCCCTCTTATACTTTTGTGACTCCTGGTTTGCTTTTCCTGGTTCCATTCATCACTCAGAGTGGCAGGCATCTTGTGTGTTGGGTCTCAATGTGCCTGCACGAGGCCACTTTCGCTCTCCTCGTTTCACTTTAATTCATCGTGGGTTTGGCAAATGTGAGAGGAGTTCCTGACTATGTCTCAGGCACTATTCTAGGCAGGAGATAATATTGTAAACAACACGAAGATCCTTGTCACTGTGGAGCATACATTCTGTGGGGAGAAATAAACAGTAATCATAATAGCTAAGTAAAGAGTGTGTTAGAAGGTGAATAAGCAGCCTGGCAAAAACACAGAGCAGGGTAAAAGGACTGAGAATGCAGGTATGGGTTGGGGGGAGGTGAAGTTTCCATGTTTTACAAAGGAATGGCCAGCCCTCACTGACTCACTGACAGTGCTAAGTCCTCCCTGAGCAGGCGATATTTGAACTGAGAACGGAAGGGTGAGGGGCTAGACTTGGGGTTTCCTGGCATGGGTAGCAGCGGTGGTAGAGGCCCTATGGCAGAAACATCCCCAATGGTCAGCAGGGAGACCATTGTGGCTGGGAGGAGAGTGCTTGCAGTTAAGGTCAAGGGGATGGTCACAGAAGGAAGTACTGGAGGCCAGCATGAAGATGTTGGCATTTCCTCCGGCAAAATGGAGGGGCTGCTGCAGAGTTTTGATTAGAGGAGTGCTAAGATTTCATTTATTTTAATGCGGTCCACTGACTTATTTGAGAGTCAACCAGGGGTGGGATTGGGGGGGAGTGGGGTTAGCAGCTGGAGGACCAATTAGGAGGCCACCTTATTGCAGCGGGAGTTGTGGCTTTGACCAGGAAGGACTATGGTGGTAGAGGTGGTGAGAGGTGATAAGGTTCTGGATATATATATATATATATATATATAGACTTCCATCATTCAAACTTGACTTAGCGGTTTCTGGTCAAGTATATTCCAGTGGTACAGCACTGTATCCACAAACATTCCTCGTATTGGTGTGATGGTTTCCTCCTCCGTTAAGGGCACATGTGTCTAGCACTCGTTTGTGTAAATGTTTGAGGTGCAAAATTCAGGTTTCTTGGGTTTCATCTTGTTTCAAAGCTGGAACAAACATAGCTGTTTTTTAGCCTCAGTTATGTAATGAAGAGAAAAAGACGTATTTGTTTATGTCAAAAGTAATAATCTTTTAAAAAAACAAATAGATATTTTAATATACAAAGCAAAAGTGTTCCATCCAAGCCTGTGGCGAACCACCGTTATAGTTTGGTCCCTATTCTTAATAAGAGTCAATTAAAATATTCCTCCATCTGTAGGGTTTCAGAAGTTCAGTATAAAAATGGAAATCATTTATAGAATAAGTATATCCGGACTTGAGAGCTAAGCAAAAATATTACTGAGGCCAACTAAAATCCTGTGGAATTCAGCCAAGATTAGCCAGCTCAGAGTGCAGCCAGCCCTGGCAGAGGGCGGAATGCTGACAGGGCAGGGATGAGCCAGGACTTTGAAAAGGAAACTGATATCAGCGGAGGGAATTTTCACCTGATGTAGCATTTCATACTTCACACCCCAGCGAGTTACTTCTGTTGGATTGTTTTAATATTGTCATACATTGTTCGTGTAGTTATGAGTAAGTCTGGCGAAGAATTTGTGGTGAAATAGAATAGAAATCATGGTTGGGGAGGCGGAGAGCCCCGGGCCACCGCCAGGCCTGCTGCCACACCAGTGACCTTGCAGTGAGGATCTGAGGGAGGACGGATGCGGAAGGGGAGCTAATACTTGAGAATTTCCCTTGAAATCTCCAACTCTTAGGTGGGTGAGGGTGTGAGGCCCAAGTCTGACTTCAGGGTGGAAATTCTTTGGCGGTAGCACCTACATCTTTTCTTCTTGTTAGTACTGGTGGAAGCATTTGTGCAGTAGAGGGAAGACTGCGTTTGGAGTGAGACTGGTTTGGTTCAGACGTCAGCTTTCTGTCCTGTTGTGTGTGAGGCTCAAATCAGTCCACACGCCTCAGTTTACTTCTCTGTAGGGTAGTTTTTCATGTCTATTCACTAGAGGTCTTGGAAGGATCATCCCAACACACACACAAGTACAGGAAGCATCATCTCCCGTGCAAGACTCATTAAATAGCTCCTTCCTGTTTCTCCACCAGTGGCTCAAACGATTAATTTTGACAGTTACCATCGTAGATGGTTATAGCTTAATTTTGTATATTAAAGCATATATTGTATTTCACAATTCATGTGAATGATGGGCAGGGCCTCAAACAAAATGAAACAAGCCTAACGGAAATTTTTATTTCAGTGAATTTTTTGTTTGCGAATTAGTGAATTTGGTGTTTACAGATTCTTCAGTGCCTCTTGTCACGTTAGCAAAGACAACAGCAATAGCCATAAAGGCGGAGCTTCCTTTCTGTTCCTTGTGGGCGGAGAAGGGGAGGGAGGAGGAGCGAATGGGGCACGTGATGCGCCACAGATGCGCCACAGACGTCGCCCACCCGGCGTTTGACTGAGGAATTCTCTTCGTTGAGGATTTGTAGTATCTAAAAAGGGCTCCAGAACCCGACTGGCCAGGTTGTAACAAATAGGATTACAGGTAAAGATTGAGCAGCAGAGCAAATTCTTTCGGGGTTTAGACGTCTTCCGAAGACGTCTTGGGGTGCTCAGCGGAACATTTCTGTTTATAGCTGGCATCCGGTTGATCCCAGCTGTAGAATGTACGCTTCCAGTTTCCTTGTGTGTGAAACGAGGAGTTGGCCTAGGTTATTTCTCAGGTGTCCTTCAGTTTTGCAACTGAAATCGTGAGATCCAGATTTTCAGTTTTAAGCTGTGGAGAAGGGGTCTTGAAGGATGCCTGTGAGATTAATGGATCGAACTCCACCCGTGGGAAGTCCCTCACACTGTTCCATCCACCTCATAGCGTGGGGCAGGTTAACGGGAGGAAGTCTCTGAAGCACGCCAAATAGTGTAGATTTCTCCTGGTCTGCTTTGGTCTCTAAACATTCATTTTGTCTCCAGTAGATTTAGGGCACAGATGGTTACTGGTGTTAATTAAATATCTAAAAGAATTTGAGTTCCTTGGAAATTGATGCATTATAACCATGAATTTGTCTTAATATTATCTTTATGGAACATGGCACATGAAAAGAGAATTTTGCTATTGGCGAAAAATGGATTTCGATTTCCTGATTTAATGTGATTTTAGGAAAGGCTCTTGAGTGATTAAAGTTCAAGTTCTTTCCTGCAACATGCTCTGTTTATCTATTTTAATTTTCTTATAGTTAATCTATGAAGGCTGTAATCAGTAATCATGAAATGAAGGCACATGAAAGGGAACTGTTCTAGAAAGTGTTACACCCTACCTAGGGGATAATCATGAACAGCATCATGAACTTAATTTTTGTATAAAACTATTATGCGTGTGGTGGAGAATTAGAAAACTCCTACATGTGACAAATCAATTTGAAAGATGTCTAATTGGAAAACAAGAAGAAAAGTCCCTGTGTCATTATGGCTGAGAGGTCATCAAGCCTCTTTCTTCAGTGACACTTCTCTTTTAGTTTTTTTGAAATATGTACTTTTTTCTTTTTTCAGTTTATACAGTATTTACATTCTTATAAAAAAATACAGAAAGTCCAAAAAAGTATAGGAAGTAGGAGGTAAGAAACTACCCCTGATCTACCATTGGAGAAACCAGTAACAGATTTCTTTAAGCTTTTTTTCCTCCAATTTTAGCATAGTTTTATGTATATGTATACAATCATATAAACCTTGTATTTGCCTAACATGATGTCCCCAGCACACCGACGAAAGTGATTGGAAAAATGGAGCCTCAGCCGTGAAAGATACATGGCACCCATTGAGTCAGCCTGGAACTGCCTGCCTTCTGGCCTTTTTGTTTAAATCACTGTGGTTGGAATTCTGTTATATGCAACTCACATCATCCTAAACTAAGAAAACTGCCTTGAATTTATTCATTCTTCCCGCTTATGATTCCCTACTTTTTCACACAATCAATATAGAGCCCGTCATCCATAGTGGACTGTACACAGCCTTTCTCTTCTCATGTCACATACAATTGCTACTTTCTTTTTTTTTTTTTTTTAAGTAATCTCTATACGCAAGGTGGGGCTTGAACACACAACCCTGAGATTGAGAGTAGTATGCTCTATCAGCTGAGCTTTGTTTTTTTGTTTTGTTTTGTTTTTTGTTCTTTAAGGATTTTATTTATTTATTTGACAGACAGAGATTACAAGTAGGCAGAGAGAGAGGGGGAAGCAGGCTCCCCACTGAGCAAAGAGCCCGATTCGGGGCTCGATCCCAGGACCCTGGGATCATGACCTGAGCTGAAGGCAGAGGCGGCTTAACCCACTGAACCACCCAGGTGCCCCTCAACTGAGCTTTGAAGGGGAAAGGTGCCCCTTGATTTCTTACTTTTGTAACATGTGAATGTAGAATAGATTTCTACAAGTGGAATTTCTGGGTCAAAGATTATATGCTTTTAAGGTTTTTTGACCTCTGAGGATTTCCTTATTTTCTTGTCAGCTCGTCATAAGACTTTAAGAACATTTTTTTTTTAATTTTAATGAGTTTTTGGTGTTTTAAACTGATAGCGTTTCCTCTTCTTTGTTCTTCTTTTTTTAAGTGTTTGGTTCACCACAGTGCCTGCAATGTTCTTTCTTTCTTTATATACACTTTTTGGAGCAACTACTATATGCCTTGTACTTTTTGCAAACATTACCTCATTTAACAACCACCGGGGCGAGTAGTATTTTGCTCTTTTACCCAGTTTGTGAATATTCCTGTTTGATCTTACCCTGGCATCTTGTGTTAGGTTTTCAAAATTATTATCCTTTCTGATTATTTACCTTTTTCTAAGTTTTTTTTTGCTTTATTTTGTCATTTTCCTCTCTTTTAAGGTAGAAGAACTGTATTTGTGACTTGGGAGTTACATGTCCAATTTTGTTCTGATTGTGAGTACATTTAAAATATGAACTTCTTTAACATTGGAACAGAATCTGTGGAGTTCCCATAAATGTGTTTCAGCACGTTGTTTCCTTCCTTCCTTCCTCTTACTGCCTAAATTTTGTTGAAATGCTTAGAAATGTTTGTTCATACATTTTAACATTTTGCTCCTTTAAGCATCATTACTGAATATTTCTCTCATTTCAACACCATTAGCATTGTTAGTTTTATTATTCAATGCGATTTCTTTCATACTCCTATATGTCTACACTTTTTTTTTTTTTTAAAGATTTATTTGAGAGAGAGAGAGAGAGTGCACAAGTGGTGAGAGGGGCAAAGAGAGAAGGAGAGAAATCCTGAACCAAATTCCCCACCAGGGACAGAGCCCTACGTGGGTCTTGATCCTAGGATCCTGAAATCCTGACCTGATCTGAAATCAAGAATTGGCCACTTACCTGACTGAGCCATCCAGGTGCCCCTCTGTATGTCTCTATTTCTGTAGATCTTCTACTTTCTTGAGTTCTTTATTCTAATTTATTTTTTCATTTGCTTTCATGTTCTCCCTTCCTGAAGAATTTTTTTTCCAAGAGTGCCTGGGTGGCTCAGTCAGTTGAGTGTCTGACTCTTTGATTTTGGTTCAGGTCATGATCTCAGGGTTGTGAGGTCGAGTCCCAAGTTGGATTCTGTACTCAGCTGGAAGCCTGCTTGGGATTCTCTCTCTCTTCCTCTGTCTGCCCCTCTCTCCCCCCACTCCCCAAAATAAAAAACAAAAAACTTTTTTTTTTCCAGAAAGGGTATATGGAAAGTATATTTTTCTTATGTATTGTGTATTTTATTTCTTATATTTTTTATGTACGCTTTGTAATATCAATATAGTACTGATAATTTAGCTAAATTTAGATTTCTTAGGCCACAGTCTTTTTCCTTCAGAGTCCTGTAAATCTTACTCCACTGCTTTTTAGTAGTTGGTATGGCAGATGAGAAGCCCGGTGACCTTTTCATTCATGTTCCTTTTTATCGCTGTTGTTAATCTTGGTGGAGGTTCAGATGTCTATTTTTCTCCCAACATTCAGAAATTTTGGGATGTGTGGATCCTTTATGATGAATTCTGCCAAGCTCTGAATGAATAATTTCAGTCTGAAAAAGTCATTTTTAAGTTCTGTTTTTCTTCTCCATTATTTACTTGATTATTATTTCTCCTTTGCACAATCATTATTTCTTTCCTGTTTCATATTCTCTTTCAGAATTCTGATGATGCACATATTTAAGCTTCTGGAATTGTTATTCAAGAACTATTTTTTCTTTTTCTTTCTTTTTTTTTTTAAGATTTTATTTATTTATTTAGAGAGAGAGCGTGCGCATGTGTGAGCAGGGGTGGGGCAAACTGAGAGGGAGAGAGAATTTCAAACTGACTCCCTACTGAGTGCAGAGCCCATCCCAGGGCTCAGTCCAATGGCCCTGAGACATGACCTGAGTTGGCCGCTTAACTCACTGAGTGCCCCCAGGGGCTATCTTTTCACTGGTAATATCTGGCTTTTCCTTACTTTCTTGTGAGTTTTGGGAGATCTCATTGAACAGCTAGATCTCTGCAGGTCCCCCTTGTTTTTCTGCATAGCCAGTCTGCATTTCACTGCCTGTTTCTCAGACCTTCAGTTTCACTGTTTACCTTCAAGTACTATCGATTCCCTGTTGCTCCTTTTCACCTTTCATCCTACTAACATTCACATCAGTGATTCACTGTTCTCTGGAATCTTCCTGAGAATGTAAATTTTTAAGATTTGTAAACTTGTCTTGTTTTTTGCAGTTACCCTAATTATTCCCCTATGATTCCCCTTCTCTTAAAATATCTGAGTCTTTTCTCCTATCTCCATTGCTAGCTTCTCTGTTGGCTCATCTGCCAAGTGAGGTCTAGTCTGTTCAATATTGGTAACTGAAATATGCTTTGTCAGGGGTTGTGTAGGTCATTGTTCCGTTCTTTTCATTATAGGCAAAAAGAAGGGAAAAGTTAGATTTATTGTCCTTTCTCATCAGCAGCTCAGAGTTCTAGTAGTCTGTGTGGGGTAGGGGTGGAGCTGTGGGCAGTGGGAGACAGCTGCAGGGCAGAGTACCCCTTTTGTGGAGGAACAGTCTCCCTTTTGTGTTGCTTTGGCAGCTCTAAGCCAACTGGAGTAGTTTCCCTTTCCCCTGAATAGCTGCCTGGCCTGGCATCCAGGCAGAAGCTCCAGCACAGCTCTTTGTCCCACGCTGGTCTTGCTTCCAGCCTCCGCTCCAATTCACGAGCTGTCCTCGGGATCTGAAGAGGGGACCCTGGTGGACTTGGGCCCTCTGTGTAATGGAGTGCTTAAGAGGTGAAGCTTGAGTCGGATAGCCATTGGGTTCTAGTCCTGGCTTTGATGTTTTTTAGCTGTTCAACATTGGGCGTCTTGTTTAACCCTCTGAACACCAGCTTCCTGGTATATCTAACAATATTGAAATTTGTTAACAGCTTAAGGCCCTTCATGGGACTTCCAGGTCTTAGTAACTGGTGGATGGTAGGCTTTGGTTGATGACGACGTCCCAGGGCCTGGTTGCAGATTGGTCTCTTCTCTCATTATGCTCCTTTCCTAAGCTATCCTCTGCTGACTCTCCTCAAGGGTTCATGTTTGTGGATGGGGCTCTTAAGTGGCCAGTAGGTGGTGAAGAATTTTCCTTCATGAAGTTAGCTGGGGCATTTTCACAAAAAGTGATGAGAAAAGGGAGTCATGCATCATATTGGTTCCAGGTACTCACGTATAATTCTTTATTATTTTTTTAAAGACTTATTTATTTGAGAGAGAGAGAGAGGGAGGGAGTGCATATATGCGAGCAGGGGAAGGGGTAGAGGGAGAGAGAGAGAGTTCTTAAGCAGACTCCCTGCTGAGTGTGGAGTCTGATGTGGGGCTGGATCCTAGGACCCTGGGATCATGACTGGAGCTGAAGTCAAGAGTCAGATGCCTAACTGACTGAACCAACCAGGCACCCCTCACATGTAATTCTTTAAACCAGTACAGCTTATTTTAATAAATGGTGTGAGGTAAGAGTCCACTTTTTTTTAAAACAAATAATTAGGGCAGCTCCTCTTATTATATAATTTATCTTTTCCCCCATTCTTCTTTTTTTTTGATTTTTAAAGATTTTATTTATTTATTTATTTATCTGATAGAGACAGCGAGAAAGCGAATACAAGCAGGGGGAAGTGGGAGAGGGAGAAGCAGTCTTCCCCCTGAGCAGGGAGCCCGATGCTGGGACCCTGGGATCATGACCTGAGCAGAAGGCAGACACTTAATGACTGAGCCACTCAGGCACCCCTCCCCCATTATTCTTAATAACTTGTTAGTATGCTAATTAGTATGTATGCTTGAGTCTGTTTCTGGATTTTATTTTTTTCCACTGCAGTCTGTTTATTTTGCTGTAGTGCCATGATATTTGAATCTTTTTTCTTCAGTGGCAGGACTATTTGTGAAGAGCATGGGGTTTGGAGACAGGCTACCAGAGTTTGAATTCTGGCTCCTGTAATTCCTAAGAGGTTTACCCAACCTCTCTGTACCTCAGTTTCATCATCTTAAAAATGGACATAGTGATAGTGCCAATCTGTAGAACCCGCGTAAAGATGAAATCAAACAATTCCCATAAAGTAACTAAAACTGAACCTTTCTTAGCATAAGTGCTCACTAAATGTTACTTATAATTATTACATCTCAAAATCTCTTACCATGCATAACACAGATGTTGTTTGTTTTGAGTCCAGATTTCAAAACTGGAGATCAAAAAAGTATAAAGATTTTTTTCTTCATCATCTTCTTTCTCCTTATTTCCAAGCAGACATGTGGCTTTAATTCTATGAATAAAAACACCAAGAACTAACAGTGTAGTCTTGCAAAGCCCAGGAGGTGTGTTTTTGGGAAAGAGTGAATAAAAATCTGACTCTGGGCTCATGAGGCCTGGGACCCCATTTATACCCTCTTGGTATTTCTAGTACTAGTCCTGGTTTATAGTACATACTCAGCGCACACTTTCCAAAATGAAGAAGTAATACTTTAGCCTTTTAAAAAAACAGTTTTAAAAAATACTGTGAGGGGCACCTGGGTGACTCGGTTGGTTAAGCATCCGACTTGGGGTGCCTGGGTGGCTCAGTCATTAAGCGTCTACCTTTGGCTCAGGTCATGGTCCCAGGGTCCTGGGATCGAGTCCCACATTGGGCTCCCTGCTCAGTGGGAAACCTGCTTCTCCCTTTCCCTCAGCCTGCAGCTTCTCCCTGCTTGTGTTCTCTCTGTCTCTGTCAAATAAATAAATTAAATCTTCAAAAAAAAAAAAAGAAAAACATCTGACTTGGGCTCAGGTCATGATGTTAGGGTTCTGGGAGTCAAACTCAGTGGGAAGACTGCTTGTCCCTCACCCTTTTGCCCCTCCTCTGATCCTGCTCGCTCTCTCTTACTCTCTCCCCAAATAAAATTTTTAAGAAGGAATATAATGAGACCGGGTTAGAGTTGATTAAACTTTGCAAATCTACAATACCTGTTACCACCTTAAGAATGGAAGAGGCTGGTTTTTCCTCAAGATATTCAGTGCCAAGAAGTAAATTTAGTAGAGCAAGGAGAACTAGTTGCCTAAAACATTTTATGTAAACTGATCAAAGATTGGATGTGTTGTGGATTAAGTGGATTTCGTCCACACTGACAAGGCTCAGATTTGGAGGAGAAGCCCCATAAGGAAGTCCCCATTCTTTTCAATGGCATAAGAGGAGTTGGGAGAGAAATTAAACAGTAACTCTGGTTTTCTGTGCCAGTCTGTAAGAGTGGCAGCTTGGGGTAGCTGAGAGGATTTGACAAGATAGCATGCTGTTTGTCTTGTGTACCTCTAGGCCTGTGAGAAGTGAGTAAATCCAGATCTGCCTGAAGCCCTGTGCAAGGGGCTGTAAGTGCCCATAGGCCATTTTCTTTTCCTCCTGTCTTCTGTTATCTAAATAGTGAAAATTTCACGAAGCTTCCTCCATTTCTCCTTCTGTGCTCACAGCCTACCACACTCCAGGAGGTCAGACAGCTTCAGAAACAAGATGGAGGCAGGAGAGAGACTGAGGCTTTAGAGTCGGGCTGCTTGGGATACCTCCCAGTTCTTCCCTTCACTGGCTTGGGGGCCACAGGTGGGTCGGCGTTTGTGCTGTGCAGCTCCTCACTTCTCAAATGGAAATGAAAACAGGATCCCCCTCCTCAAACTTTTCTGAGGATTAGATGAAGGAAAGCAAGTAAAGAACAATGTGTCTTATATAAGGAAATTCTCAGTAGGGTGCCGTCTTAGTCAGTTTGGGCTGCAGTAACAAATTACTGAGGATTGGGTAGTTTTCTCACAATCCTGGTGGCTGAAAGTCTGTGATCAGGGTGTCGGCATGGTCAGGTTCTTGATGAGAGCCTTCTTCCGGGGTTGTGGATGACCGTCTGTCTTCTCGTTGTAGCCTCACATGGCGGAGAGATGGTGTCTATTCTTAAAAGGGCACATTCACAAGGGCTCCACCTTCAAGACCTAATTACCTCCCAAAGGCCCCACCTCCTAACAGTCACATTGGAGCTTAGGATTCCAACAGATGAATTTTGGGAGGGACGTAAACATTGAGTATGTAACAGATATTCCTTGGACTACTACCGCCGCTCTTTTACTTCCTCAGCTAGTAGGAGAAATGGAAACTTTACTCTAACCATACCACCACTCTCCATTGCTCTTCTGGTGTCCCCATATCTGGGCAGACTTCTCAGACTCTGGGAGTGCCTGCATACACATTAATCTGGCTTGATGCTTATCAGAAGGGATGTCCACCAGGAGTTTTTGGAACTTTTTTACAATGTGCTGGATACCCACCATTGTCTTCCTTTATGTATCATTGTCATACACACATACACACACACACACACACACACACACACGTGTATATAACATGTATCTTTTGGACATTTGGTGATATTTGAAAATTTCAGCTTTTGCTCATTTGCAGGTTGCTGTGCTAGCTTCAGCTGCCTTCTGTAGCTTACATTCATGCATACAAATTACACTCATGGACCTTCATGCTTTAGACTCAAAAATTCCCCATTTTGTAATTATCTTAGTTATCTTGGCCGTGGTCAACTGGTTGTATCAAAGTCTGTAGGCCATGATCAGTATAACTTGGGAAGTGCCATTCCTAGCAGAGAGGGCAAAGAGGGAATTGACCTTGACCCACTTTGGCAAGATGGAAAACAGCCAGTTCTCTGGCTTTGTGTTCTGTCTTTTTAATCACAGAAAGCAAAATCATTGCAGCAGTCACTCAGGCTCAGTTAACTGAAAGGACTCAAAAAAAAGATTTCCCAAAGCATACTTACCTAGGGCTTTAGTAAAAACAATGGATACAACACAGCAGGAGAAAGAAAGTACAAGGCAAACTTCAAGGAGGTCTGGTACATCCCAGGTCCTTTCTCATTTGCACATGCTTTTTGTCTTTGTATCTGGAGCCTTCAGGATACCTGTGAGATAGTTTGGCCTAGACAAATAGATCAGTGAACAAAATAGAGTCCACAAAGAGACCTACACACCTACACGGTGAATTGATTTTTGACAAATGTGGTGGAGCAAGGATTATCTTTTCAACAAATGATGCTGGAACAGTTGGATATGCACATATTAAAAAAATGAACTTTGACCCATGCCTCATACATTTATAAAATGAACATAGAATAGATCATAGACTTAAATGTAAAACCTCAGACCGCAAAGCTTCTAGAAGAAACATAGGACAAGATTTTTGTGATCAGAAGCTACATTTTACAAAATCCCCAGGTTATTCTTACACACAGGAAAATTGGAAAAGGACCACCCTGTGTAAGGTGTGTGTTGAAAGATGAGCACTAGTTATGCAGGTGAAAAAGGAGGATGGGGGAGAGAAATGCTTCAGAGGGGCAGTGCATGCAGGGGGCCCAAGGGTATGAGGAGTGAGGGCATGGCTTTCACTGAATAAATTCATGCAAGAATTTTCACCACTGTGTGGTGAAATAAAAAGAAAAAAAGACAATTTAATGAGTTTTTTTAATATCTAAAATGAAGTTTATTCAGATTTTAGAACTCTTAGATCATGTTCTTCTTAACTTTTTGTAAAGTGAAAGTGCTAGCAAATTGTATGTTTTTCTTTTTGCTTAAAATGTTTTTTCCTTGGCAAAATCAAAAGCTGACAACCCTGTTTAACTCACCACCCTTTTAGTTTTAGGTTTCGTTTTTCTCCTGGCCTATGAAATCCAACCAGGTTTGGCCATTACCGAGTTGGAGAACTAAGAGTAGTTGGGTAGAGCGTTGGGCAGCTGGGGCCAGAGGAGTGTACTGGGTTCAGATTCTGGAGGACCTGGTAGACCAAGCGGGTGGCCTTGATTCAACAGCATCCCCCCCCCCAATCTTTGAAGGTTGAGCCATAGTTGGATTTGCATTTTAGAAAGTTGACTTAAGTGGCGGGTTGAAGGGATCAGAGAAGAGTGAAATAGGAGGCCGAAGATGAGGTAGGAGGCTCTTGCCAAGGCAGTATGATACAGCAGAGCGAGGACAGACTTCATTTACATCACGGAGGTGGAATCGACAGGAATTAACAATCTATTGGACAGAAGGAGGAACTTTACATTAGTTAAATTACTGTCTGACTTTAAATTTTGGTGAATTTTGTGTGCACAAATAAGTACGCCAGTGCCGTTCTCAAACCTCTTAAATGGATTGATTTAAATGACTATGGAGTGGAGTGATTGAGCATCTGTGCAGTGTAGTCCCTCAAAGACAAAGAGAAACTCATTAAAATGAGATCAGAGAGTTAATCCATCTTCACACTTAAGTACCCATTCATGAAAAGCTATGCTGTGTGACTCAGAAAATGCTGATTTCATTCATTTTCTTACGTATGTAACTACTTGGGAGAATGCTAGCTAGTAAAAATATGGGGTACTGCTAAGCTTTTTGGACGTTTATTTTTACAGGGATTAACTCAATACTGCTGCATACTGTGTAGAGCAATACTTTGCATATCATGCCTGATTTACAGAACGGCTTCTGGTGGAGGGGCTCTGTGGTTTGTGAGCCTTATTAGCTCAAGAGTCTGAGGAAATTCTTAGGAATTTAGGATCTTAGGAAATTCTTAGGAATTTAGGATCTTAGGAATTTCAGGATCTTCTTGGAAGTTAATGTATTCTTGAAAAGAATTTTAGAAAATGATTTCGTTTTTAGTAGTACTTTTACCTGACTTCTCTGACAAAAATACAAATGAGAGTTGACTAATAAACAGAAGGTTCTGTTTCTCTGGCATCTCTGCATTTCGTGAGTTAGCGTGTAAGCTTTTCTGTTGGTATGGCTTAAGTTTCAGCATGTTTTCCAAGGGAGGTCAAGATATAATGAATTATTTCTAGACTTTTATAGACTTTTCTTCAACCAACACATAAAGAAATTTTAGTGTTGTAGGTTCATTTACACTGTTTTACACCATGTATTTTGATACATCAAGGACATTCTATGGGAGCTTACAGGGGAGGTTCGATATGGAGGGAAAGTTAATGTGATTTTGATTTATGGGATTTATTAACATTCATGAGTATATATTATGTATCTCAAAAACCCACAGGAAGGGAAGTTGATTATAGGAGGAGAGGATATCCATATACTATGTTTTTTTCAACAAAACATGAGATTTTTCGACCCTTCATGCTAAAACATCACTTTATATCAAGCAGAATTCTAGAGGGCTGTTCTCCTGTGTTTATTTGACCTGGCAGAGGAAAGATGTAGTATCATTGTCTTTTGATTTTCCCCATTTCATACTTCCTATGTATTACTACAGAGCATGTCCAATACATTTAAAATTTGTGAGAAATATGATTAGTCTTAGTCACTTTATAAAATAGATTGTAAAGGCTTTTATGATTCCATCTAGAAATTCAGTTCTCGTCGCTTGTCATAAGGGAGAGCAGATGGATGTTCAAAATAATGTAGATTATTTAATATGGAATCTGAATACGTTTATGCCATTTAGTGTTTTCCAGTAGTGAGAAAAATTTAATTTCCTAATGAAATACATTTAAGCACTGCAGAAAATAGACATTTGCATCCACTCTGTTAACTTCAAAGCAGCCCATGTACTATTGTCTCCCTTATCATTTACATGTGCTACTATAAGTTGTGTATTGAGAACATGAGAACTTTAAAAATGTGCTAGCAGGTTTATTCTGATACTTTGTTCTGATTTCTTTTGGGCATATATGCCAGGTAATTTGGCTCAGCTGTTAAAACCTTAAAAGCATGACTTTTTCTAGGTTGTTCATTAATTTTAGAGACCCAGAAATTATTATCCATTCTCTAGAAATAAAAAGTATTTCATTTGTGAACTAATTATTAATACCAACAAAGGATTCTGGAGGACCTGGTAAACCAATTCAGATAGCCAGCTGGATGACGATACTGTTTAGTACTACTTGAAATTAACATCCACTACTATTTCTCTATTCATAATTCCTCTGTACTCAAAGGAGGCTGTGCCTTTTTGTTACATACAGTTATAGATACAGTTATGAGTTAAGACCTCAAGATTTTTTTTTAAAGGACATACTCTGTTTTATTTTTATTTTTTAAAGATTTGTTTATTTTAAAGTGCGGGAGAGCAAGCATGTGAGCAGGGGGAGGGGTGAGGGAGAGAAGCAGAACTCCGCTGCGTGCAGAGGCGGACCAGGGGCTCAAGAATCTGAGATCATGACCTGCCCGGAACCAAGAGTCAAATGCTTAACTGACTGAACCACCCAGACACCCCGACAGTAGGCTTTTCGTGTTACTTTTCCCACCATCTTCCTCTGTCATTTTGATCAAATTGTTTAATTCCTCTAGACTCCGAACGCCTTCGGACATTGACTATGAATGATATCTTTGCTTTACTCTCCTTAGGGTGTTTTGTAAAGGATAAAGAGAAAGAGAGGAAGGTAGGCAAAATGGGTGGATTTTATATTTTCTGCTCTACTTTCTTTAATTTCATTAGTGGAAGTTATTTCCCAAAATCATTTCTTGCCTATCTTGGGTCCATATTATTCATGGAGCATTTCCAGTCATCACTGAAATATAAAAGGTAGTGTTGAAAAACATGTGTGACATGTTTCTTATGAGAACATGGACAGCAAAGAAAAAGTAGTTATGATCTAATGATATGTGACTGAATTTCTATTTTCTTTAACAAGGCCTACCTTCATTCTTAGAGAATATTTTCTTTGCCTGAAGTTCTAGGACATCAGGGTAATGGGAGCATAGCTGTAGTCTGATCAGTTATCTAGGAAAGGAAATGGTAACTTTCAGGGGCTGGGTGGCTTAGTCAGTTAAGCGTCTGCCTTTGGTTCAGGTGATGATCTTTAGGTCCTGGGATTGAGCTCCACATCAGGCTCCCTGCTCAGTGGGGAGTCTGCTTCTCTACTCCTCCCCCATGCTCGTTCTCTCTCTCTCTCTCTCAAATAGATAAAAAATCTTCTTAAAAAAAGGAAAGGAGGGGGCGCCTGGGTGGCTCAGTGGGTTAAGCCTCTGCCTTTGGCTCAGGTCATGGTCTCAGGGTCCTGGGATAGAGCCACATATCAGGCTCTCTGCTCAGCAGGGAGCCTGCTTCCCCTTCTCCCTCTGCCTTCCTCTCTGCCTACTTGTGATCTCTCTCTCTCTCTCTGTCAAATAAATAAAATAAAAAAATTTTTTTTCTAAAAAAGGAAAGGAAGTGATAATTTTTTATCTGATCTGGGCTCATTTCCCACCATTGATTGTCTTCATCTTTGAATTGACATTTTTCACAATTTCTGTAAGAGGCTGAGCCATTATCTCTCAACTCTTACCTCTTACTCCTTCTCTATATTATTCCTTCCAATTATACATATCTTAGAGCTTCTCATTCTAGTCTTTTTCACTCTTTCATGTCTTTTAAATTTTAATATTTTCCATATCTTTGTCTTCATGAGGATCGTCTTATGAAGTGTTTTTCATTTATCTTTAGTTTATAAATCCTCTCTTCTATTGTATCTAATCTGTCCCATTTGTCCATTGGAATTTTTATTTCAGTAATATTATATTTTTCATTTTCAGAAGTTCTGTTTTTTTAATCCACTGTCTATATATTTTCAGCCTCTTTTATTCTTGAAGCACATTGAATGTAGTTATTTTATATTGTATTTCTGATGATTTTAGTATTTGAAGTCTTTATTGGTCCCTTTTTGTTCTTTGATTTTTGCTGGTTCTCACTCTGATACCTAGTTTCCAGGTGAGTTTTGTCATTTTAAAAACTGGATCTACTCATTTCCCCTAGAACTTCATCTGGGGAAACTTTTTAAGGTCTCCTTGAAGTTGAGTTACTCCATAAGACTGGGTTTGCTTTTGCTTCTTTGGTTACCTGAGTACATCATAAATCTAGGACCACTTAAAATTAAATTCTTGGGGTTCCCTGAGTGGCTCAGTGAGTTAAAACCTCTGCCTTTGGCTCAGGTCATGATCCCAGGGTCTTGGGATCGAGCCCGCATTGGGCTCTCTGCTCAGCAGGGAGCCTGCTTCCCTTACTCTCTTTCTGCCTGCCTCTCTGCCTACTTGTGATCTTTCTCTGTCAAATGAATGAATAAAATCTTTTAAAAAAATTAAATTCTCCATTAAAGGCTTCTCAGATCACAAAAGAAGAGTAAATTTGTACCAAATCTTTCAGGAAGGTCAGCTTGTAGAAAACAGCTTTATTTATTGATTGATCGATTTTTATGTAGATGAGTTTCCTTGCTGTCCCATTTCTGCATGGGGAGGGGTATGTCTCTTATATACTCTTGCACCAAGGGTGTAGCCGTTGGAATCTTGGCTTAAATAAGGTTTCTTATTAGATTTTCCATGTTGGTTAGGCTCTAGACCTTTCTCCTATAGCCCATGCCCAGTGTGACATTAAAATGGATACCTAAGATCTACAGGGTCCAACAGAAAACTCTTAAGGTTAAAAACGTAATAGTTTAAAATTGTTAAGAACTCCCTTATAAGAGTTTTGGGGAGCTGCAGATCCCTCACTTTCAAACAAGTTTTCAAATAACAACACCAAAAAGAAAACCAGATTCTACTAAATTGAAGCCAGCATTTGATTGCTTTTAATCTGGAAGGTCTTTCAGTGTCTATTCTGTCACGCTGCCGAAAATCGGTGAGATTTTCCAGCTTCTCTTTCTGGAAAAGTGAGTTGACTTTGGGAGGATTTTCCTTGTTTTTCAAATATGGGTGGTAACTCCATCACGATCTGTCTTCATCATCTGTGTGGCTCTCCAGACTGGAAATGTTGTAGCCACCTTTGGCTCTTTATCCATCCTGTGATTTCTTCTTAGAGATGGTTCTAGGACTTAGTTCTTCCTCCTTAATCCTCTGCCACGACTCTCTTTTAACCTGTTGATCACTACAGGAGGCTCTCAGGTGGTCTTCTAGTTTTTAATTTTTCTCTTGTCTAATCCAGGTTGCTTGCTACTGCCAACATAATCTTTTGAAAACATCCCCTTTTGTTATGTAAACTTACCCCCTTAAACATGGTTCAGAAACTCTGATTTGTTCCTTTTTTCATAGGATACCAAGTCTGATTCCTCCAAAACCTATGTCCCAGTTGGATTTGGATTCTGGAGGGGAACATGCTGCCCTACCCTGTTGGAGTGGGCAAGTGAATTCCTTTTACACATTCTCAGCCAAGGAATGAGACTGTTTTTTTACTGGCCCTCTGATGGCTGCATCTTTGGCACCTCTGCAAAGGTTACACTTGCAGAGAAATAGAGAGCCTGTTTCTTTTTTAAAAGCTTTAAAAAAGTTTACCATTTGAACCACCTTTAGGTGTTCAGTTCAGTGACATGAAGTACCTTCACACTGCTGTGCATTCATCCCTATTACCCATTTCTCAGATGAGAACTCCATACCCATTGAACAGTAACTCTCCATTTGCCCCTCCTCCCAGCTCTGCTTTGTTTTTTAAGGTGTAACAAGTTTCCTAGCCATTTTGCTACATGTGGCTACCCTGGAAGGGATCATCAGTTCATCTGGCCAGAGGCATTCTCCGAATCACTGCTTTTTCTTTCAGTTTACTGTTTCATTAAGTCCCTCTTGTGCATTTATCACTGCTTTTTCTTTCAGCTTACTGTTTCATTAAGTCCCTGTTGTGCATTTATCACGTGCTTGGCACTGTAGCGGGCCGTAGAAATATAGGGGTGAGGAGGATGATGACAGACCGGGCCCCCCTGCTGTGGATAGAGGCAAGAACAATATTTAAATCACATTGTTCCTCCGGCAATTCCATCCGTATTCCTCCTAGTGGGTGATCTTGATGAACACTCCACTCTCATATTGTTGAATTTCTCAGTTCAAGGCTTGTACTCCTGTTTCTTTTGCCTGTGAGGGACTCTGGCCGAGGAACAGATGGCATTGCTGATGCTAATATCCAGGAACCCATCCAGCCTCTCTGATCTGGTACATTCCTGGTGCTGGCCTATGGGTTACTCCTTACTGTTGCACTGGGAATGTGTTCATGTTTTTTCTCTTCTATATCCACTTCTTTTTCCTTTCTTTTATGTATTTATATGACCTTTTCCAAGCGCCTTCTCTGGGCTAAGTACTGTATATATTTAAAGTAAAAGTATTATAGGTATTAAAAAAAATCTAAGGTAAAAATATTAAAAAATAAAAATTTCTTTGAAGTTCTCAAGGAGTTCATGGACTTGCTAACTAGGATCGACAGGCAATGCGACTGTTCTGACGTTGTCAGGATGCAATGTGATTCCAGACCTTCGTTCCGCCCAGGAGTCTGGTAGGCTTACCTGGGGAATTGTGCTAAAATGAGAGAGCAGATCTGCAGGTAACAGCAGTGAGAGGTGAGAGGGAGGGAGTCTGGGAATTCTAAAACCCATAACTATGCAAAGACTGGAAGCTGTGCTTAAAACTTAGCCACAAAGAGTTTAACCAAGAAAACAAAATAAACAAGCACGGCTGGAAGGCTAGGAAACTAATTGCAGCCCCAGAGTAGTGCTTAATAGTAATGAAACCACTCAGAATTAAGACCTTATGGGGGGAGGTTTCTTTCTCTTGAGGCCCTTACTATTGCTTGACAGAGACAGTCATCTCATGTATTTTGTGTGTGTTTGTAATTTCTTACCTGGTCCATTTAACCTCATTTTGAGACTTCATTTTATAGATTTGAAAAGACAATGAAGATACTGCCACTTGATGGTGAGGTTTCAATTTTTACCTTGTGAAGGCTTATTAAGTGACCTTTGTGTTAGGTCCGTTAATAAACGAAACGAGACTGAGACAAAGTAAGGCACCCAGTTGGTTAAGATACTGTCTGGTGACGGCTGTAAGAATCGCATCTCTCTGAAGTCCGTGACTGCAAATGACCAGAATGGCTGTTACTGTTTTTCAAGGAGGAATGCCAGGAAAAGCTCCAGGTTTTGAAATCTAAACCAGCCATGGCTATTCTTCAGCCACAGATTGCTAGCTTGCTAGGTGAGAAAGAAAATCCAGGTGTCTGTGATTCGGCATGTTTTTTAGGTCTGATGTGGTGGGTGGTGATGCTTGGCATGGAGCCGCCTGGGGGTGTCAAGAGGCTGGACCGTGCCCAGCTTGAGCCCCTCTGTCTCAAACCCCTAAGTTGCCTTAATTCACTCCACACAGCAGTCTGTCTAGCTGTGGAGAAACCCTCCATAAAGAGATACACAGAGTTTTGTAAACGATTGGGTTTCGTTTATTCACCACATGTGATTTGAATGCATATAATGAGAATCCGGTGGTCTGTTTTCATTACTAATAATCAGGAAAATGGCTTTTAAAAAATCTTTTAGGTATGTTTTACAAGAATTTCTGCAACATTATTTGCATTAGAGGCATTTTTCCCCCGTTCACAAGTCACTGTAAAAACTACAAAAAGTTACTGACTGCCATCCTGTTGCTTCAAGTTTTTCTGTTCGTTCGCCGATCGCTAGGGGCTGCCTTCTGTTTGTATTGAGGTTGCAGTGTGTGATCTATTAGACGAGTATTCCCTGAAAATTCAGGGTCTTGAAAACACAGTCGGCATCACTCCCCCCCATCCCCCCGCATCCCCCCCTCGCCCCCCAAGTTACTTCAGTGGTGGCAAAAATAACAATTGTCCCCTGGGAAGTGAAGCTCATTGCTATGGTAACTAATGAACGTTGCATCATTCTAGGGCACATTTTTAAAAGCCTGAATTTCAACATGGGTAGACGCCTCGTCTTATTTTATTCAGTAGCTTAGCAACCTGTGGTATACTGTTTGTCACCACCCCCAATCTTCCCTCTTCTCTCAGAAAAGTGACCTATATAGATAGTTTTTTTATTACGGGCACGTTTTCACTGTGAATTTGGTTCAGTTCTTAGGTATGTTTATAACGACCTTATTTTCTGGACCAAAAATGAGGACATGTGCTCTGTCTGAGAAGTGAAGGCTGTTGGTTATGTCCTTGGTGGCCCATACCAACGTTGTTGTGGATCTTCTGTGTGCTGCACCCTTCACTGTTGGTGTTATTCCGGGGTTCATCTTTGGTTCTTTTCTTACTTACCGGTGGCTTAGCTACTGCTTCTGTGTTGGTGGCTTTGCAGATCTTGATCTTCAGCTCAGGTCTCAAGAAGCCCCTGGACTCTGAGTAGGAAGGCAGTTCAATCCTCGACAGTCCTAACTGGGGCATCCCCGCACTCAGCAAGTTCAAGATGGAGTCAGCATTGCCGTCTACAAAAGTCACTTCCTGGTGAATGGGACCACCATTCCTGCAGCTCCCCCATACCCGGTCAGCCCCCGAGTCTGGACGCTTCCACCTCCTAAGTGCTCTGAAGTCTGCCGCCTTCTCTTGTCCCGAGCTGCATCCTTTTTCCCTGGTTTACTCTCTAACCACGCTGGTTGCTTCAGGGTAAGCATTCTTCTTCCAGGCTTCCCTAGACAAACAAAAAAAATGATGATTTTGTGACTGGCTGCTTGGTTTTCAGTCACTCCCCATTATCCTTGGAGTAAAACCCAGACTCATCAGCATGGCCTGCAGAGCCCTGTGTGGCCTCCTGCCTGCTCCTTTGTCCAGCTGGGGTCTCCTTATCCCTCTGGGCCACTCCCTGCCGGCTGACCTCCACGTGTGCGTGCCTTGCTTCCCTTACCAGGAGTGTGCCCCCATCCTCGGCCCCCTTCCTCTGCTAGATGCTGCCTCATCCTGCATTTCAGACACTGTCATCTCTGGGACGGTCTCCCTAACATCTAAACCAGGCTCCATTTCAGAGCTTGATGCCCCCACATGTTTCTGGAACAGCAGGGACTGCTCCAGCCCAAGTTCTCACCTGGCTGAGTTGTGGTGCTTTGCTGCCTGTCGCATGCGGTGGGTAGCGAGTTTCTGAGAACAGAGGTGGCACTGTTTGTCTTTGTGCCTCTAGTGTGATTCCCATCCTGTGCCTAGTAGGTGTTTTAAGTGATCAACAGGTCAGTGAATGAATGTATATAGATGCACCTGTGAGGCAATGGGACTGAATCCCTCACTTCCAGATTTGAATAGTCTTGGAATCCCAAGTTGTTCCAGTCCCTGCCTTTCATTGTCTCCATCTGTATAAGTGGGCTCTTAAAGACTGCTAGAATTTAGAACAAAGGGTTTATTTTTCCTGGATAGGATGGGGGTGGGAGTGGGCCTGGTATGGTGCTTGGCCGTGTGTGTGTGTGTGTGTGTGTGTGTGTACATACATAGTTCAGCAACTCTGTGTCACTAAACTCTCTTGCCAGCTTGTGTGTATCTAGCACAGTCTGAAACAAGAAAGTCAAGTACAAAACTAAAATTTGGGAATCTCATAAAGGGAACATTTGACTCCCTTGCTGGATTGAAAGTTTGATCTCTCTGTGTGATCTCATTGGCTGCTGGGGGAGGGCTGCCTGTGAGGAGGTCACACCCAACCTAGTTAAGGTTGCAGGGGAGGCAGGCACTGGGTTCCGTTTTTTGGACGGAGCTGGAGTGGGATGGGAGGCACGGTCAGAATGCCCTTGCATTTCTCATTTCTTTAGGGACTGGTAGACACTGGAGCTGTAGAATGGGGGATTTACAGCTCTTTCCTCATCATTCCCCGTTCCCCACCAGCACAGGGTACAGATCTCTTGGTTTCAGATCAGCTTCTTTGCTGCCATTCTGCACGAGGTCTCTGCGGATGTGATCAGAGAATTTCCTGGTGGTGGACAGGTTGGGGGTGGGTGGCTGTGGGGAGGAACTTTTGACTGATCCTCTTGATCTTTTGGAAATGATGACTACCGCTTCTTGGACCTGGCATGGAGCTTGGCCCTGGGCAGATGCCAAGTATGATAAAATCGGGTTCCTTCTCTGGTGGTGTTTAGAACTCAGTCAAGGAGCAAACGTGCACTGATCATGGTGGAGTGTTGATCAAGACTACAGTTCAGGGGCGCCTGGGTGGCTCAGTGTTAGGCCTCTGCCTTTGGCTCAGGTCATGATCTCAGGGTCCTGGGATCGAGCCCCGCATCTGGCTTTCTGCTAAGCAGGGAGCCTGCTTCTCTCTCTCTCTCTCTCTCTCTCTCTGCCTGCGTCTCTGCCTACTTGTGATCTCTGTCAAATAAATAAAATCTTAAAAAAAAAAAAAGACTACAATTCATCCAACATCTGTTTTCACCTTGAAAATGAAAAGAAAAAGAAAAACTCTTGTAGGTTTAAGGAATAATATTTAAGGCTAATAGTTAACAGTAATGTTTACCTGCTGAAATGTGGTCAGCTGTGTCCAATATAGAATAAGATGATAGCTGTATTTTTTCCTTTTTTTAAGATTTTATTTATTTATTGGACAGATAGAGATCACAAGTAGGCAGAGAGGCAAGCTCCCCGCTGAGCAGAGAGCCTGATTCGGGGCTCGATCCCAGGACCCTGGGAACACGACCTGAGCTAAAGGTAGAGGCTTTAACCCACTGAGCCATCCAGGTGCCCCGATGCTGTTTTCAAAACAGCCCAGCTGCAAAACTGACTGAGGCCCACTGGGGATATCTTGTCAGGTTATTTTGGAGATGAGAATTGCTTCTCCCAACTGTCTCAGTGTCTGTTTCTGCCTTTGGTGAGAGCTTGGGGGAGAAGAGTAGGCAGGGGGAGAAGAAGACAGGACCTTGTAAGGTAGACAGTGCAAGGTGCATGGCTCTGTCAGGTTCACGTGAATCCAGGCTTTTGTGTGTGGGGTGAATGCACTTTCTCTGCTTTTCAGGAGGGACATGGATTTTTCTCCAATACACTGACCTCTGCTGGCTTAACAATGACTCTTAATCACAGCTGGTTTTTTTCTTGAATTTTTTTCCGAGGAAAAAAGTTTTTCACTTACTATTAAAAACTGTTTGTGTTGCTTTAAAAATATAATTTGCAGAAAAATTAATATTTACAGCTTTGTATAGTGGAATTTACATTCATCTAGGAAATTCCTCGCTGTCCAGATTTTACTTTTGACCTCTAGGATGTAGTGCTTTTTTTTTTTTTTTTCTTTTTTAAGCTGTTAATATACCTCTAAAGATAAGGGAGCAAATACTTTTATATATAAATTTTATTTTTAATTATAAAATTTATCAGTTGCTCTTAATACATGTTGGTATAAGGAAGGCAATATGTTTAGTGAAGAGAGTACAGAATTTAAAATAACTGCAGGTTAGGGGTTCAAGCAAATTGTTTAAATTCTCTAGGCCTTCTCACCTCTTATTTTTGTTTTTTTTTTGTTTGTTTTTTTTAAAGATTTTATTTATTTATTTGACAGACAGAGATCACAAGTAGGCAGAGAGGCAGACAGAGAGAGAGGAGGAAGCAGGCTCCCTGCGGAGCAGAGAGCCTGATGCGGGGCTTGATCCCAGGACCCTGGGATCATGACCTGAGCCGAAGGCAGAGGCTTTAACCCACTGAACCACCCAGGCGCCCCTGTTTTGTTTTAAAGATTTTATTTATTTATTCGTCAGAGAGAGAGAGAAAGAGCGAGCGAGCACAGGCAGACAGAGCAGCAGGCAGAGGGAGAAGCAGGCTCCCTGCCGATCAAGGAGCCTGGTGTGGGACTCAATCCCAGGATGCTGGGATGATGACCTGAGCCGAAGGCAGCCGCTTAACCAACTGAGCCACCCAGGCGTCCCGCTTTCTCATCTCTAAAGGATGATTTGTGGGACCTCTACGTGGCTCAGATGGTTAGGCGTCTGCCTTCGGCTCAGGTCATGATCCCAGGGTCCTGGGATGGAGCCCCGTATCAGGCTCCGTGCTTGACAGGGAGTCTGGTTCTCCCTCTGTCTCCCCACTGTTCCCCCTGCTTGTGCTCTCTCACTTTCTCTATCAAATAAATAAATAAAATCCTTAAAAAGTAATAAAATAAAGGATTATTTGTTTCATAGAACTATGGTAAGGAATAAATATATATGCAGCGTGTTTTGGGGGCTGTTGTTTCTGTAAAAATGTTTGTCACTATTATTAAAGTTAAAACTAATATTAGCCTGCCACCCTTTTGACCTATACATCTATTTTTAAAAATCTTAAAACAGGGGCTCCTGGGTGGCTCAGTTTGTTAAGCGTCTGCCTTTGGCTCAGGTCCTGATCCCAGCATCCTGGGATCGAGCCCCACCTCAGGCTCCCTGCTCAGTGGGGAGCTTGCTTGTCCCTCTCCTTCTGCTGCTGTCTGTGCTCATTCTCTTTCTCTGTCACTGTCTGAAATAAATGAACAAAAAAATCTTAAAACAGACCTTTATTAGCTGTATTGTTATGTACCTTTTTTACTGGAATTTTTAGACTCTGTTATTTAAATGTTTATATGTGCATACGTACATACATACACATCTATGTAACCTTACAATTTATGCATCTGTAAGGCCAGGAACATTGATTGTGCTAACATCACAGTAGTGTCACAGCCTGGCCACACCTGGCTTAGTTGCCGCCTTCAGCTCTCATCCCCACAGAGGAAGCTGGTCCACCTCTATAGCTATTTTAAACTCAGTACGTTGAAAATGCAGCTCACTCTGTTCTCCTGCCTTCCTGCCCTGGCCCCCCTCCCCCCATGGTGGGAAGAGTTTTGCATAGCGTGGTGGTTGAGAGGAGCAGTCTTGGAGGCTAGATGCTGCCTGGGTTCACACTGTGGTTTTGCATGACCTGGGGGCTCTCTATGCCTCAGAGCCCTCGTTGGTGACATGAGATCGATAATTGTTGGGATTGTTGGGAGGCCACGTTTGGAATTCTGTGGGCAAAACAGTCCCCTGTGAAGCCCAGTAGACTTCTTTTTGTTCCCTTGTAGTAGTATCCATAGCAAATCACCTCTGCCAAGCATCCTGTCTAGCTTGTGGTCTGTTGTCTTCTGTTTATTGGCCTTTGGGCTCTGCTCTTCCCTCTCGGGTCACGATAACAGCTGCTAAGGAAGAAGAGGAGAATGAGTCTAGTGTAGACGAGCAGCAGTCTCTGCCACCTTGGACTAGCCTATCTGCATTCACCCACCATGTATTTAGCATGTGTTTGCCATGTGCGATACCCTGTGGCAGCCCCTGGGTACATAGCAGTGAGCTATAAAAGAATGTTCTTTATTATCATGCTATTTTCTTATTTTTGTTTTTCAGATAATAAGCACATTTGTCAGTGGGTAAAGCAAGTAAGAGGCTGTGGCCAGTGCAGTGAAGGAAGTAAATGGGATAATAGGTAACACTGTCCCTCAAGGGTCAGCCTGCCACCCTTCTCCACGTGGATTACATACCTTTCCTACATTGCCTTATGTGGATTCAAAATCCCTCCTGGCCCTTATCATTCGGGGTTATAATGATGTTTCCATGTCTGTCTACACGGAGCTCCTGCACAGTGCCTGGCACATAGCAGATACTCAGTACATGTGAAAGAAATGGATAAAGGGACGGGTGAATAATGTACAGGACATCTTTGTAAACTGAGCGAAAAATCCCTTACATCAAGGATTCAAATGTTCCATATGTTGGCAAAGCCAGAAAGGCTTTGGATCTTGAACTCTCCCAAGCAATAGTGGATTCATGTGTTTTTTAAAAAAAATAGTGATAATAGTGACAATAATAATAATTGTTGACAATTACTGAGTACTTGCTGTACATCAGGTACCTTCCATTTAAGGGTACCCAGGTGGCTCAGTCGGGGTTGAGCGACTGACTCTTGATTTCAGCTCAGATCATGATCTCAGGGTCATGCAATTGAGTCCCACATCGGGCTCAATGCTCACTGGGGAGTCTGCTTGAGATTCTCTCCCCCTCTGCCTGCTCCCCCACTCATGCACACAATCAATCTCTCTCTCTCTCTCTCTCAAATAATCAATAAATCTTTGAAAACAAAAAGAAGCTTACATTTAATCTTCACAACAACTTTCTGCCATAGGTTCTGATTATAATTCTCCTTTTCCATGAACTAGAAACTCTTGGCTAACTCAAAGACACCTCTGATTTAAATGTTCAAAATTGAGCTCATGATTCTCACCCTGAGTCCTGCCCTTTTCCATTGTTCCCCATCTCTGAATGACAGCACTATCATGTACTTGGACAGACCCCAAATCTAAAGAAGGACATTCCTTTCCTTCATCTTCTCTGTCTGTTAACATGTATTCCAATCCCGGTAACAAAATCCTTCGACAGTGGCTTCAGGTAAAAATAGAGGAAATCATCTCACAAGCAAGTCTGTAGTTACTCTAAGGGTTGCTGGCTCACGGGTACTGTTGAGGCCAGGCCCTTTCTGTCTTCAACCCTGTGGACCTTAGCATGTCTCCTTCTGTCCTCAAGCTTGTTGTCTCATGATTGAAGGTGGTTGCCTCAACTCCAGGCGAAGTCTATATTGCTTGTTCTTCTTAAATGTCTATTGGGGTGAAATTCACATGACCTACAGCGAACCACTTTAAAATGTGCAATTCAGTGGCATTTAGTGTGTGCACAGTGTGGTGTACCCACCAGCTATCTTTAATTTCAAAACTTTGTCATCACCCCAGAAGAACACACCATTACCCACTGAGTAATTACTCCCCTTGCCCCCCACCCTCATCCCCTGACAACCTCTCATCTTTCCCTATGGATTTGTCTGTTCTGGACATTTCATTTAAAAGAATCAAACAGTATGTGACTTTTTTTGTCTGGCTGCTTTTACTTAGTGTAATGTTTTTGAGGTTCAAGCAAGTTTAGGATGTGTCAGTACTCCATTCCTTTTCATGGCTGATATTGTATTATTTTATATATATACAACTTGTTTAACCATTCATCTGCAGATGACATTAGGGTTGTTTATACCTATTGGCTATTGTGAATTGTGCTGTCATTTTTTTTCTTTTTAAAAAAATTTATTAATTTTTAAGATTCCAGTGTAGTTAACATACAGTGTTATATTAGTTTCAGGGGCACAATGTAGTGATTCAGCAGTTCTGCACATTACTCCGTGCTCGCTGTGATGAGTGTACTCTTAATCACCCTTTACCTATTTCACCTATTCCCCACCTACCTCCGCTCTGGCGACTACCAGTTTGTACTCTGTCTTTAAAAGTCTGTTATTTCTTGGGGCGCCTGGGTGGCTCAGTGGATTCAGCCTCTGCCTTCGGCTCAGGTCATGGTCTCAGGGTCCTGGGATCGAGCCTTGCGTCGGCCTCTCTGCTCAGCGGGAAGCCTGCTTCTCCCTCTCTCTCTGCCTGCCTCTCTGCCTACTTGTGATCTCTCTGTGAAATAAATAAAAACTTTAAAAAAAAATAAAATAAAAGTCTGTTATTTCTTGAAATCCACATGAGTGAAATCATATGGTATTTGTCTCTCTGACTGACTTATTTCACCTAGCATTATCCTCTTGATCCATCCATGTTGTAGCAAATGGCAAGAATTGTGCTGTTATGAACATACATGAACACATATCTGTTTGCATACCTAGGAGTGGAATTAGTGGGTCATATGGTTTGCTGTTTTTTTGAGAAACTATCAAACTAGTTTCAACAGTGGCTGCATCATTTTACATTCCTTTGAGGAATGTATGAGTGTTCCTATTTCACTATAGCCTCTAGAACACTTAACTTCCATAAAATAATTATTATAGGCCTTCCTAGTGAGTGGGAAATGGTATCTTACTGTGACTTTGATTTGCATTCCCTGTTGACCAGTGATGTCGAATATCTTTTCATGTGTTTTTTGGCCACTTGTTAATCTTTGGGAAAATGTCCACTAAAGCCCTTTGTCCACGCTTTAATTGGGTTGCTTGTCATTTTGTTTTTGTTGAGTTATAAGAGTTTCTTACATAGTATGGGCACTAAATCTCCATCATCTATATGATTTGCAAACATTTTCTCCCATTCTGTAGCTTGTCCTCCCACTCTTGATGATGTCCCTGTTACACAAAAGTTTTGAATTTTTATGAGGTCTAATTTATTTATTTATTTTTTGTGCTCAGGCTGTCGTGTCCAATTCAAGAGTCCATTGTTGAAGTCAGGGTCATGAAGATGTGCCTCTGTGTTCTCCTTTAATAGTTTTAGTTTCAGCTGTGATATTCAGGTCATTAATGCATCCTGAGTTTTTGTATGTGAAGTTGGGGTCCAACTTCATTTCTCTGAATGTAGTTATCTAGTTGTTCTAGTACCATCTATTGAAGAGATTATTCTTTTCCTGTTGAAGTATCTTGACACCCTCGTCAAAAATTTATGGTCCGTAGGTGTTTGTTTGCCCCTATACCTGGACTCTCAGCTCTGCTCTGTTGATTCACATCTATGCTTCTGCTAATAATACTGTGCTGTTTTGATTACTGAAACTTTGTAGTAAGTTCTGAAATAAGGAATTGGGAGGCCTCCAACTTTTGTTTTTCTTTCCAATATTGTTGTGGCTATTTGGGGCATTTTGCCATTCCACATAGATTTGAAGATTGATGTTTCCATGTCTGCAGTAAAAGCTGTTGGAATTTTGAGGGGATTGCTTTCAGTCTGTAGATTGCTTTGGGGAGTGTTGTCATATTAATATCCACTCTTCCAGTTGATGAACATGGGATACCTTCCCATTCCCATTGTGTCTTCTTTAATTTCTTTCAGCAGTGTTTGTAGTTGTCACTGTGCAAGGCCTTCACTTCCTTCGTTAAATATATTTCTAGGGGTTTTATTCTTTTGGATGCTATTGTAAATGGAATTGTTCTCTTAATTTTCTTTTCACAATTCTTGTTGCTGGTGTATAGAAACACAACTGATTTTTGTGTATTGATTTTTGTACCACACAATTTTGCTTAATTTGTTTATGTGCTTTAGTGGTGCTTTTGTGGATTCGTGGGGATTTTTTGTATGTAGAATCATGTCCTTTGCAAATGCAGACACTTTTACTTCTTCCTTTCCAATTTGGATGCCTTACATTTCTTCTGTTTGCCTGATTACTCGGACCAGGACTTCTAGTAATGTTGTAAAGCAGTGGTGGAAGTGGGCACCTTTGTTTTGTACTTGATTTTAGGGAGAAAGCTTTCAGTCTTTACCATTGAGTATGATGTTAGCTGTGAGTTTTTAAAGAATATCTTTTATCAGGTTGAGAAAACTTCCTTTCATTCCTTGTTTGCTGAGTGTTATTTATCATGAAAGGTTGTTGGATTTTGTCACATGCTTTTGTGTTTGCTGAAATAATCATCTGTGTTTTCTTTTCCCCCGTCATCCTGTTAATGTGCTACATTACACTGATTGACAGTCTTATGTTGAACCGCCCTTGTATTCCTCTGACAGATTGCACTTGGTCATAGCATGTAATACTTACAATGTGCTGTTTGATTTGGTTTGCTAGAATTTTGTTGAGGATTTTTTTTATCTGTATTGATAAGGGATATGGGACTGTTATTTTCTTTTTTTTCGAAGATTTTATTTATTTATTTGACAGAGATCACAAGTAGGGAGAGAGGCAGGCAGAGAGAGAGGAAGGGAAGCAGGTTCCCTGCCGAGCAGAGAGCCCCATGCGGGGCTCGATCCCAGGACCCTGGAATCATGACCTGAGCCGAAGGCAGAGGCTTTAACCCGCTGAGCCACCCAGGCACCCCAGGACTGTTATTTTCTTGTGATATCTTTGACTTTGGTATAAGATAATGCTGGCCTCATAAAATGTTAGAAAGTAAGTAGTCCTTCCTCTTTATTTTTTGGAAGGTTGTATAGGATTGTTGTTCATTCTTTAAGAGTTTGATTGAATTCAGTGAAGCCATCTGGTCCTGCACTATTAGTGATTACTGGTTCTATCTCTTGAATTGTTCTAGGCCTGTTGAGATTATTTCTTTTTGAGTTAGTTTTGGTAGATTGTGTGTTTCTGGGGATTTTTTCCATTTAATCTAGATTATTAAATTTACTGACATACAGTTGTTCATAGTATTATAATTCATTTCTTTTAAGTAGTAATGCTCCCACTTTCATTACTTTTTTTTTTTTTAAGATTTTATTTATTTATTTGACAGGCAGAGATCACAAGTAGGCAGAGAGGCACGCAGAAAGCAAGGAGGAAGCAGGCTTGCCACTGAGCAGAGAGCCTGATGCGGGACGTGATCCCAGGACCCTGGGATCATGACCTGAGCCAAAGGCAGAGGCTTTAACCCACTGAGCCACCCAGATGCTCCGCTCCCGCTTTCATTTCTGATTTCAATTATTTACATTCTCTTTGTTTTTTGTAATTAGTTTAGCTGACGCTTAATTTTGGTGACCTTTGCAAAGAACCACATTTTAGTTTCACTGATACTGTCTTTGGTTTTTAATCTCTCTTTTGTTTTTTTCTGTTCTAATCTTTATTATATACTTTTATCTGCTGGCTTTGGGTTTGTGTGCTTTTGTGCTTTTAGTACCATAAAGTGTAAAGTAAGTTTGTTGATTTGAGGTCTCTCTTCTATTTTAATATAGGCATTTACTATCAGTTACCCTCTGAGTACTGCTTTCACTTCCCCTCACTGATTTTATTATGTTATGTCTTTATTTTCATTCATTTCAAAGTACATTCTGATTTTCCTAGCGATTCTTCTTTGATCTTTGGTTGGTTAAGGTTATGTTGTTTGATTTCCACATATTTGTGATTTTTAGATGCTGCAAGTGCCTAACTAGACTTCAGAGTTCTAAAATAGTGATTCTGACAGTTCTTGCTGACTCAGTAGCTGATTTGGTGTAGGGACTGATTCCTGGAGCTTCCCACTGTGCCTTTCTCTGTGATGTCACCTGTATTTATTTTTGTTGAGATAACAATGTCCATATTAAAATGTCATACCAGCATGTTCTAAAAAAATTAAGTGTAGCGCTATGTATATAAATAGTATATGTATGGAATTACTTTTTATAAATTATTTGTGATTATATCTGTCCATCCTGTAAACTAGGATAGTTGAACAAGAAGATGGAATTTTTGTATGTATATGTAATCGTGTCACTGTATATCACTATATTGTATCTTGTGGCTGTGGGGAGAAAATGGTATTTCTTTATTGTGTCTGTATTTAGTCTAGTTTTTCTCCTAGTACTTCATATAGGAGACCCGTTGATAAGGGGGAAAATCCAATACAATTTATTTTTTATTTTTTTGAAAAATCCAATACAATTTAAAACTTAGTCTAGTACATTGACTTAAATAGTGTGAGATAAATATGCTCAGTCTTTGTTTGCTCTTTAGCCTGGGATGATTTAAGTGTGGGGGGTGAGTGGTGTGGTCTGTGGGATCTCCCACCAGTAGGGAACTGCTTATTTCTCTTGGTTTGATTTCTCTTACTGCCTCTGGTCTCTAGAAGAATGTTCCATTACCTTCTAGATGTGTTTGCCTCGTTGGCCTGTGCAGATGCTGTCATGGCTGGTGTAACTAACTCATGGTGGGCCTTTCTGGTTAGTGAGAACCTAGTGGTACTCTCTGACTGCTTCATTTTCTCTCTGGTGCCTTCTTTCTGAGCTCCTCTGGGTCTCTGCCATGTCTGTATTTGACCGCTGGCCCATAACTTCATTCACAGCCTTTGCTGCAGGATTTCCATGTTCCATCCAGGCCTACTGGCCAGCTTCTAGCTCAGGAATCTGAGTCTCAAAGTTTATGTTACCTGACCATGTCTGGGAAAACCTTCTGTCAAGACAGTGGCCTGGCCTGTGAGACTATGGATGTACTGTGTAACTGTTCCGTGTATGTCAGATGCTTCATTTCATCTCTTCACACTTCTTTTACTAGTAAAACCTAATAACTCCCCAGACAGATGAATGCTTCCAGCAGACTAAGGCAAAGGTCACAAACTTGGACATGCAGAACAACAATAAAAATAGTAATTTTCAAACACTTTCACTATTGCATGTGTGTATACAGACATGTGAGGATGTAATTCTAAGTGTGCACAAACCTTAAATTTAAGGAACATAGGATCTATGGAGAGGCATAAGTGGTGTGCACGTATATAGTTATATATAAGTAAATATAATATATTTAGTTACTTACAAATATATATTTATTTTGTTATACCTACAAATATTTATATTTGTAAATATTTATATATTTATGTGATGTTTGTATTATTTATCTATTAAATATTTATAAGTATTTATAATTAAGATCTATCTATATAAATGTATGTAATATATTTAATTAAGACATAACATAGTTAAAGGTAAGAGGCTTGGTTTCTGTCACCATTTTCCCATGACTAAAAACACTGTGATTTAACACACGTATTGTTTTTCTTTTGCAGGACCGTTCGTGTATGGCTAAAGAGAGACAGTGGACAGTATTGGCCAAGCATATACCAAGTGATGCCTGGTAAGTATCTGGATCTCTGTCTTTAAAAATCAGACATGGGCCTCACCTCCCCTTCCTTTCCAGAGTGCCTTCTTTGTATTTTCTTCTTGAGTAGGGATGTCTTGAGGGTTGGGATTATCATTATAATGGAAAGTACCATATTCAATCATTTTAGCGCTCAGTATGTAAAAGAAGAAAATTGTTTTGACATTGACTATATATATTCATAGTTTCTGAATAAGATTAATGGAAGAAGGGCTGCAGCACACAGGCTCTCTGATTACAGTTGTCTCCCTCTTTTCCAACTTTTTGTTTAACTTTTTCATGGAGTACTTCCTTCAACATTTAAAATTTTACCCGGTGATTACATTTGTGAAGTAAGTTTGTTCTTGCGTTATTGTTATGTTATTTATTCAAATACAAGACAGTCAACATTGACGATTTAGTTCTCACAAGGATTTGCTTAAGATTGAAACATTCTAATTGGAGGTCAATCTCATTTCCTCAAGCTCTTACATGAGAAATATGTCCTTGTACTGATAAATAACTAATCTTTTAAATATATTAAAAAAACACACATACTACTGATTCTTAGATTGGTGTGCTGGCAGAGGTTCTCCTATAGGGAGAGAAGAGCTGGCTTCCCAAAATAGGAAATTTCTTTTTAGTCTGATGTTTTATTATTAAAAATTAATGAAGTTTCGGTATCCTATTCCATGTTTGAGTATAAGATAATTATGTACATTCATTATTAGTTATATTAGTAAACATTTCCCCAACTCCCCTTCCTTCACATCTTAATTGAAATTGAAACTGTAGCAAAGTCCCTCTTCGGGTTTGTTGTCTGGGCCCACTTACCCTCTGGCTTGCTGCAGTGTGTACCTCTTCCCCTTCATAGGAGTATCCTGGTTTGGGAAATACATGCGACAGTGTACAGCCAAAATAAATGCAGGCTAAATTGTAGATACGATTAAGTTTATGCCCCTGGCAAGAGAATTCTGTGATAACATAAACAGCAATTTTGCTTGTTGATTAACAAATGAATTATTAAGGATATGATCGCTTTCTGTGATTTTCAAATTATCTTTGAGGTTTTGCATGCCTTCAGAATTTTATAGTAAGTAAATGATAACCAAAAAGCTCACCCAAGTGGTCAATCCTGCATTAGGGAAGAAGAAACTTTTTGTGATTCTTCTTCTTCTTTTTTTTTTTTAAAGATTTTTTTTTATTTATTTGACAGAGAGATAAGAGAGCACAAGTAAGCAGAGCAGCAGGCAGAGAGAGAAACAGGCTCTCCGCTGAGCAGGAAGCCAGATGTGGGGCTCGATCCCAGGACTCTGGAACCATGGCCTGAGCCAAAGGCAGCTGCTTAACTAACTGAGCCACGCAGGCGCCCTTTCTTGTGATTCTTATATTGGCCCTTAACCTGTTGTGCCACCAGCCAACGGGCATTCTTTAGCAAAAGGCCTGGGTGAACTTTCTCTTTTGGCTGTGGCAGTGATGAGGGCTCAGGTAAAAGGAAAGGGAAGGGGATTCTCTGATGGACTGCTTTTCCTGATTTTTGAGTGATGTAACCAGTCTTATCCATGGTCTCATTTTTTCATCAAACTTGACATGGTATCCGACTAGAGGACGTGTGGAAGGTCTGTAGTCAGCTCCGGAGAGCTGTCACTCCCATGCCCATGAAGACAGAGGAGAGTCAGACCTTGGCAGAATGATGAGAGCTTGGGGATGGTGAGCAAGGAATTTTCTTGAGATGAACATGAATAGGACTCTCATGGGGACACAGCATCCTGAGCCATTGCTTCTCTGCCCCCTTCCCCATGTGTACATCCAGACATATTTTGCTGTCATTCTCTGACGTTCTTTTTATTTGAATGTCACTGAGAATACAGAGAAGCCTCTAGTTGCGTTTTTATCATTTATGAAGCTGTGTGAATAACTACAGGCTGCTGTAGCTCCTCCCCCAGGCAGAAGTGCTCAGTACATAAATACTTACTGCAGACCTGAATCTGATATTAAAGAAGAGTGCCTGAGAACATTATCGGACATTTTGCTAGGGCTTAAACACAGTCGTGAGAAAGAGGACCCTTGAATTATTTGCATATTTTGCCGATGGCCTTCTACTGAAGGGAGTGAAAAAGGCATCACTTTGCTATTAAAATGTGTTTCGACCAGCCGCATTAGGGTCACCTGAGAACTTACTGGCAATGCAGATATTGGGTTTCATGCGAGAGCTAATGAATCAAAATCTGCATTTTTAATAAGATCCTTTGGTGATCTGAATGTAATGTTTGAGAAGACCGTCTTCTAGCATTATAGTCAACATGCTTATGTATTTACACGTGTTTATATGAACACATAGAAAGCCTCATGCATATAAGGTATTAATTTGTAAATAAATGGATATAAGTATACATTATAAGTACACATTCTAGTGGATCAAACATTTATTGCATACCTGCTGTGTGCAGGCCACTGAGGTAGTTGCCAAGGTTTGCAAATGAATAAGGTGCATATGGTCAAGGTGTTTTCCATAATCTTTTATTGTTGGATGGCTACCACTACCACAGAGAGGTAAAAAAACAAAAGGCTATATTCTTCACAATTGATCAGAAATTGACTTCTATGTTCCTAGGAGTTGAATGTATTTAGAAAACACAGTAGCTGATCTTTGAGCAAGAGTCAGTTTTGTTTAACTTGAGAGAGGTAGTATCTTGTTGCATAAGGAATTATGCTATATTTTTGGACCGTTAGAAAACCTGAAATAGCTTTGAATTTCCAAAGGCTTGTTTTGCATTTCTTTCTGTTGAAAGGTGTTATGGGGCGCTGGGGTGGCTCCGTCGGTTAAGCATCTGCCTTCAGCTCACGTCATGATCCCAGGGTCCTGGGATCCAGCCCCACTTTGGGCTCCCTGCTCGGCAGGGATCCTGCTTCTCCTTCTCCCTCTGCAGACGGTTCTGCCCTGCTTGTATTCCCTCTTTTTCTCTCTGTCAAATAAATAAATAAAATCTTAAAAAAAAAAAAAGAAAAGAAACCTGTTTTGTTAAGAGATTACTTAGTCTTATCCTTAAGTAATGATTATGTGGTATTAGTTACAAAATAAGTAGAAAGATAGAGTATATCTAGAGGCTATGTCATGGACATCACAAGGCAGAGAGGACCATATGGTGTGTTTATGGTGGTATAAAATAAGTAGTATTCCAAATCCAGAAGAGACCATAAAGAAAATATCTTGTACGTGTAGTATATGGCTTATTTATTTATCTGTTTATTAAAATACCTTTTAAGGTAGTATTTGTCGTGTTCTGCATAGGATAGTAGTGTTTTGTAGCGTTAAGAAGAATGTGGAGTTTCCCGGAGAGGGAAGAAGCACAAGGCATTCGATGAAAAGGGATGAATGGTGAAGGCTGAGTGTGATGTTGGGAGTGAGTCTGAAAGGATAGGTGTGAGAAGGCTGGATGAATTTAGGGTGTGGTAGACAAAAAAATAAGAAACAGACACACCATGATCAAAAACACACCTGATTTGGAGGTGTGTCCTCCTACCCTGTGTTTTCTGAGAAGCTCCTGCTTCCCCTTTAAGAGGGAATCAGGAGAGACCAGACTTGCCTGGTGAAGGCTGTTTGCTCCTGAGCCAACCTGATTTTCCCAGAATTTAGAATTTGGAGCAGGAAATTCTCGTGTCAGCCTCAGCTGGTCCCTTGAGCTGGGAACATGTAAACCTTATAGCTGTGAGGTATTTGAGTGCATAAAGAACCAGTGAAAACCGATCCCCTTAAAAGGAAGTATGAATCAGAGAGGAAGGACCACTTGGCTCCAGAGGGAGAGAAAGCAAAATAGGTGATTCCTGAAGGTTTTTGTCCTCCTCCTCCTCCTCCTCCTGATCTCCAGAAGCTGGCTCTGCTTCTGCCTTTGAATTCAAGAGATATGTCCAGGAGTGCTAACATTCCCTCCAGTGGGTTTCTCTGCCTCCCAACTGCAAGTTTCTGACATGGCCTAGCCATGATTGTATACCTCCCAATTCCTGGCTGTTCAGTTTCTCTGGGATCTCTATGAGCTTTAAAGAGAAAAGACGGAGCCATGTCCCAATTGATGCCACTGTGCTGTTGAGCTGAAAATAGAATGGGAAGAGTGAGGGCAAGTAAAGAAGAAAAGCAGAAAGAGATATTGATCCTGTTTAATTTCTTTGGACAGTTCATTCAGCAGATTTTAAAAGTTTCTTCCATACTCAACACTGTGCAGTGTCCCAAGGATATAGTGGTTAAGTAGGGCATATGATTCCTGTCTTCATGGTGTGTACAGTCTTGGTGGGGAAGGCGAACTTAAAATAAACACCGCTCACGCTGTGTGCTGAGTGATATAATGGGAAACAGGCGTCATGGGAACATGGTCACAAAGGTTCCCTGAAGAAAGCCCCATTTAAAACCCTGCTGCCTATAGAGAATTTGGGGTGACTGATGACTTGTTTTGTAATTTCCTATATGCCAGTTTTTACGGGTGACTGAGAAATGAGAGCATTTCCTTACCTAATGTTCTTTCGAAAAATCATATCTTCTTGATGTACGTCGTGTGCTAGCTGCTTATTGCCTGTGAGAAGGTCAAGTTACGACGTACCCAACTGGGACCTCTTGGAGCTTGGAAACCAGAGAGGGGCCTTTCTGAGGGTATAGAGTTGAGGTTTCAGTTGTAGCCATAAATGATTATTTGTTCCAGGCTTCTAATAGGTACCATTTCAACCACCGCGTCTCTGCAGAGGGAAGAAACAAAACAAAACAAAATATGAAAAGCATAGGCATTTCCTTTTTCATGGTTGAATTATTTTAGATTTGCTTTTTAAACTCGATTTGCCATTCATGGGGTCAAACAAAGGGATGGAGGAGAGAAATCTCCAGCAGGAGCCAGGGAGGCAGGTGTTCGAGATTTTGCTTATTGTATTAAAGTATTGGGTATCATGTCTGGGCCTTTACTGCCAGCTTTCCCCGGTGGGCATGGAATAGGTGAAGCAGCTTGGCTGCCAAGGATGTGGTGACTGGGGAGGTTAAGAGGCCCGGAGCCCTAGGACTGAGGGTGTGCCGGGCAGTTGGAAAACCTCTGTGGGTTCTGTAGTTGGTGGGGCAAGCAGGTGGTATTTACTTTGGCTCCCCGGTGTTTATGAATTTGTCCCTAAAGCAGAACAGAAGACGGTTTTTCAAAGATAAGTGCAGATCAGAGGCGCACCTAACACAGCAATAAGATGACCTGTGTTTTTCCAGCTCTCTGCCTTGGCGTGATGGAGTTGGCATTTTCCCCGTCTGCAGCTTTGTACTTGGGACCCCCTCAGTTTTTCACACAAGTCCGGCCGCTTGACCATTTGCTTGGCTAACTTTTAATGTATAGGAACTCGAGTCCTCACTGAAAAGTGGAATTTTGAACCACTGCTTCCTGGTTTTTATCAAAAAGCCTGTTTGAAAGAAAGACTGCTTATGGAGGGCCGTATGGCAGCCATGCGGTATGATGGCTCATCGGCACAGTCTTCCCACTTTGGGTTAGCCCTCTGTGGGAATGCCTGTCTTCACTGCGTCCTCTGCTTGGACCGATGTGTTGCATATATGAGATGCTTTATGGCTGTTTTTGAGGTAATTGTCTACCATAGTGCTCAGCGCGCTTCTGAGGAAGCACTGAGTGGGCCAGAAGCCCTTTGCTTTCTCTAAGGCAGAACTTCGCAGTCCGTGTGGCGCATCAGGTGCTGGGATGATCCAAGCCGATTACAGACCCTGAGAGCTGATCTTCGGAGCTGGGCAGGAAATCCGGTCATCCGGGCCCTGCAGATCTCTTTCGTTGACTCCAGCGGCTGTTCAAATCTAGTTTTCTGTATGTATCATGAGGTGAAAAAGGTTGGGGGGACAGCTCTAGGGACCTGGTTCACAGTCCTTATGGATCATTGTAAAACATGGAACCTATTACGTTTGCCAACAGATCTTTATTCTCATTTTCTTTCTGTTCTTTTTTTTTTTCTTTCTGTTCTTACACGTATTGTCTTTAGTCGTGACATTTTGCTTATTTCTGTTGTTTGGTTTCATTGTGATGCTTTTTTTTCTTTTAAAGATTTTATTCATTTAACAGAGAACTCACAAGCAGGCAGAGTGGCAGGCAGAGGGAGAGGGAGAAGCAGTTTCCTTGCCAAGCAAGGATCCCGATGTGGGCTCAATCCAGTACCCTGGATCATGACCTGAGCCGAAGGCAGACACCCAACCGACTGAGCCACCCAGGCGCCCCTCATTGTGTCTGCTTTTTAAGTCATTTCAAATTCTTTGTGAAATGAGGTAGGGAATGCATTAAATTATCTTAGTTAAGACAGAGAGATGAGGTTTGGACATAGGCTTACTGTTTACATGAAATTCACCCTAAAATATGTATTTTTTAAGATTGGAGTTTTCAAAATAGCTTGTAGGTTGGAACCTATGCCTGGGTGGAAAACTAGAATTGGATTTTCATTTTTGCTGCCAATTTGCTGAGTCATTTCAGGCAAATCCTTTACATTTTCCCTGCTCTGGAGCCTGATGAATAAACTGTCCCATTTCCTTTGATCTCAAATGTGCAAAAATATTTTGGTTGTGAGTTATGTTAAATAAGTAATTTATAAAGTATTTTCAGGTTCTTGGTGCTTTAACAATATAGACTATAGCTAATCTGTACCCAAGGGGGATTAGGAAAAGACTGACTAATATGTGAGGTTGTGGCTAGTTTGATTTCCTTTTCCTTCAGTTCTACAGCAACAGATTATGTGAAAATTGAGGATTTAGAAAATTAAAATGAGTAATATGTTCACATACTGTATACCTGGGTTGGAAATGGGTCATTTTGTATGTAAATTGCAAGTGTTGAATTTTCCATTGGCCAAAGGAGAACTTTGTGTAATTTAAGACAATTAGTGAAACTGGTTTGTGTGTTTTCCTATCTCTTCTACTGGGTTTATTGAAGTTTTGGGGGAAATTTATGTGGATAGATTAGTAGTAAAAGCTATTTAAAATAATGAATTTGGCATTTCTATTTTAATAAGGTAGTGATTGTTTTTGTGACTTATAGACAACATCTTTAACTCAACTGAGAGACTTTCTTGGCAGACTAGGGGATATGGGTATAATTGGAAAATGCTCATCTTATTATTTTATACCTTATTTCAAATAACTCCTTGGTTCCTAGTTGTGAAGTATATTGTTCTTTTGTTGGTTTCTTTTGGTATAGGTTTTGTTAGGGATCCATATGTAAAAGCAATTCACTGTTTTTACTATCAACATTTTCAAAAATACTTATGTAATATGATCTTTTAATTCTGTATTTACTAAGAAGAAAATATGCCCAAGGAACTTCTGATTTTTAATTAAATGAAAACATGAATTATCCAAGGTAAAAATAATGGATTATTAACTAATCTGAATAATTATAGCATTTATTTAGCATATTCTTATTTGATTTTCATATGACAGAGTTTTTTCTTTTTTTTTCTTTTTTTATTTTATTTTATTTTTTTTTTTTTTTATTCGACAGATAGAGATCACAAGTAGGCAGAGAGAGACAGGCAGAGAGAGAGAGAGGAGGAAGCAGGCTCCCCGCTGAGCAGAGAGCCCGACGCGGGGGCTCGATCCCAGGACCTGGGATCATGACCCGAGCCGAAGGCAGAGGCTTTAACCCACTGAACCACCCAGGCGCCCCCATATGGCAGAGTTTTTAAAAATTTTTTTGAACTTAGATCTTAAACTTGTAGGGGTAACTTAAAACCTGTCTGGGAGAAAAAATGACCACTGCTAATTCACTATAATTTTGCTGATATTACTCAGACTAAATTAAAAGGAAACAAGTGGTTAGTTTTAGTAGAGTGCATAAAATATTTGCTTGAAATGGAAAATGATTTTTAATGCTGGGCAACTGAAGTCCTAAATATAAGTGTTCTTAATAAAACATGGGTTAAATATTGTAAACCTAATAAATATTGTCTTGTGATAAAGAGGACTGAATGACATAGTGTCCGTGAATTAAATATTTATTGTGTGGTGGTGGGGTGCTCCTTGAAGTTTTTTAAAGATTTTATTTGTTTATTTGAGAGGGAGAGAATGTGAGTGGAGGGGAGGGGCAGAGGGAGAGGGAGAAACAGATTCCTCACTGAGCAGGGAACCTGATGTGGGGCTCAGTCCCAGGACCCCGAGATCATGACCTGTGCCAAAGGCCAATGCCGACAGAGCCACCCAGGCACCCCTCCCTGAAGTCCTCTTATTGTAGGATCCTCATAGTCAACTTGATCAGGATTCCTTTAATACCTGAAGTTTTATTCATGGAAGTACCATTGTTGGCTTAGTTTTAAAGAGACCACAAGAACATCCCGTGAGGATTAGTAATGCCTTTACCATTGTAAAGCAGTCAGTGTGATTGAAATCCACAGCTTTAGTGAAACTTGTGTTTGAGTAAAGTTCAACCAACAAGGAAAGGACAGAAAATAAATCAGTCATAAAATGAAAAGAATTATAGGTATAAATAACAGAAATTAGGTAGCTCCCCCCCATAAGAGTATTTTGAGAATGCCTTCTCAACTTTTTTTTTTTTTTAAAACAAGAGCCATATATATATATATGCATATATATCTATCTTTCTTTCTTTCTTTCTTTTTTTTTTGAGACCACTTGACGGATAAGAGTATTGGAAATACAAGTAGCCAGTTTCTCTGTAATCCATTTAATCACTAACTCTGTTGAGGCTGATGTCAGTCTCTTTGAGTTCCATTTCTTTGGGGCTTACATCTCTTGGACTTTTCTCCCTTCAAATTAAATGGTCATTAATATAACCACCCAGACTGGGGCTGCTCTTTATTTCAGTTTTCCCTAAACCTTACGCTGAATACCTTCCTGAAACTATAGATTTCATTTTAAAAAATTATGAAAGCGTTTAATTTTTAAAGTAAGATTTTGACAGGCCATCAAGGTCTAAAGTCCTGATACTTACATAAGAGACTATTATTTTTCATTACTCATAGACCTCCATAAATTTCTTTTCCATCTTATTTGTGCCTTTTAGTATCTTTCAGAAATTTTGCCAGATAACTTCTTTTGGCTATCCTCAGTCTGAAACAGAAAAGAGAAAGGGCCAGTCTTAATCAGATAGCATAGAAATGAGCTCTTGGGGTGCCCGGGTGGCTCAGTGGGTTAAAGCCTCTTCCTTAGGCTCAGGTCATGATCTCAGGGTCCTGGGATCGAGCCTCACATTGGGCTCTCTGCTCAGCAGGGAGCCTGCTTCCTCTCCTTTCTCTCTGCCTGCCTCTCTGCCTACTTGTGATCTCTGTCAAATAAATAAATAAAATCTTAAAAAAAAAAAGAAATGAGTTCTTGTACTATTTTATTGAGGAATAAACCATGGGCATTGTTTTTCTTAGGTTTTAATAGGCATATTGGGGAAAAAATGGGAACCTAATGGTATAACATCAGCAAGACCAGTGGCAAGGCCTTGAATTTCAGTTACTGGGTTTGTGTAGGAACAGTCCCAGGCAAACTCCATACGGATGGTATATGTGGGAGGCCTTGACAAATGGGGGTTGCCCCACAAAGCTTACCAGGTGTGGTTATCCTTTCTTGTGGGGAAAACAGTTAAAGGTGGGGGAAATAAATATATCTTCAGGTTTTGTATCATGCTGTATTTATTTCATCTCGAGTTCAAGGATGCAGCTTTGAAGGAGAAAGTCAGTGGAGGAGCTGTATTGTCATTTTATGGGTCTGGTCAGCCATTTCACTGAGTCTTTGGAGAAAGCCCTGCAAGGTGGGAGAGTAGAAAGCTCTCAGCCATTTCATCTCTGACCTCAACTTTCAGCCATCAGATGGAGCAATTCTTTATTGACCTAGGAACTATTAGTATTATATCATTTAAAGCTGAATTCTTACTTGTGAAACATCACATTTTTGCAATGTAGCTACAAATATTGTGGCTTAAATCATATTTTATTTGTTTTTTTCCCTACCCTTCCTGCTGAGGGACCCCTTTTACCATTTGGCCAGAATTACCATTAATTTACTGTGACTTCTTATCCTACCCAGTTTTCCCCCTTTGATATTTTCTTGCGTGGATAGGAGCCCATGTTGTATGGGCCATGAGACTAGTCTTTCAGAGCCTGCTTTTTTTGTTAATTTCTGGTGAGCTGAAGTTAGAAGGATCTCTCTTGTCAATCTGCCTATTCCCCCATTTCCCAAAAGGAAAGGCATTTACTATAACAACAGATACGGGCATCAGTATTCTCTTCCATCCACTCCCTGCCTCCTTGGCCCTGCCAGGGCCTGTGGGTAACCAGCCCAGGGCCTATTCCTGTGAGAGTGTCACAGTTGGGAAATGGTTTGAAGAGCATCAGAAGGCTCACCTACGAAAAGTCTTTTGCTACACACACACACACACACACACACACACACAAGTGTGTGCGTGCACACATACACGCACATGGGTTTGCTTGGTGTTTTACCAATAATGCTCCATTGGAGGGGTGGCTTTGTTTTGGGGGGCAACTGGAAGCTAATGCTCTTTAGCTCTGGCAATCCCCTGTCTAGAACCATCTTGGGTTCAAGTATATGTGTTCTAGAACAACAGGATTTCTAAAGTAAATTTCATTTGTTTATGGGATTCTCTGGGAAAGGTCTCTTCCTTTTGAATTCTGGTGATGTTTTCTTCCTGTAAACATAAAGTGATTTGGACTATAATAGTGATGTTGGGATGAGTCTTCCAGTTCCTGTACACGGTTGGGGCCACAATCTATAAATTCCTTGATGACAGCTGTAATTCCTTATCTATCATTATATCACATGCCTGGGAAGCAGTAAGCATTCTGCATTTTTGTTAAAAGAATAATAGGAAATCTAGTAAAAGGGCGAAGAAATCCAGAAGGAAAGAAATAGCAATGTAGATGTCAGGGTTGCCTACGCAGTGTTGTAAAAAAGTCATTTAAGTCACATTCAGAGAGCAGTTTGTTTTCTAACTATTACATAAGCAGATATGAACTTTGGAGGAAATCACACAGAAGAGACTTTTTTATATGGTCAGGCAGGCAGCTAAATGATAAAGTTATTCTTGACCAGTTTGTAGCCCTTTGGGGTTTTGCTTCATAGGCTCATGCTTATATCTTAATACACCATAAGATGTTTAACACTTTTAATAGGAATAGCAGAAGAATAAGACTAATACAGTAATAATCTTGTCACATGAACACAAAAACAGTTCCATTTTCTCCATGTATGTTTTTAGGTGTCTATGTACTTTATGTAGTTGTAATCACAATGTATTTTTTCTTTTGTTCTTTTCAGCTAACATGATAATTTTCCACGAAATCATTAGATTTTAATTCTGAATGCATGTTACAGGCTTATGAGACCTTGCATCTTAACACCTGCCTAGAAATTGTGCCGACATAATTGATGGGCTACAGGCAAGAAAGACTGACTTCCTTCGGGCAGCGCGTTAAATATCATTTGACTACTTTTTGCAGCAGTGTCCTTTTGGGAATCCAATTTAATTTTGTGGCTGATCAGGGTGAAGATACTCTGCTGTTCTGGTAGAAGTGTGAGGGAGGGAGGAGTTATTCTTTGTGTTTTCCATTTTCTGAATATATCACGATTGAAAATTAGAAAAAAGCAAATACTTCATGCAGTTTGAAAGGTCTTTTTTGTTGTTCAGGGTCCTTTTATAGAGAATAAAAAAATGTTACTAAGTGATCTGCTATGCAGTGGCTCTCTTAGTAGAACTTGAAATTCTTTTATAGTTTAGAGGTAATCTAAGTAGGGTATTTCAAAATAGGACTGTGTGTTTGAATGAAGTCTTTGAACCTTCTCCAACTTCTTTATTCCTGTGTGACCTTGAGTAAGACATCTAATCATAACTGTAGAAAGTAGGAGTAAGGCTGGCTGAGGCTGATTCTGATTACGATGATGAGCACTTTGTCATGTATGGGGCTACTGTGAGGAGAAATTTAAAAATTGTGTTGGACTTGTTTTTAGAACAACTATTTCAGTGTAGCGTAAATTGTCAACAGGCCCCATTCTTAGGAGCCGGTGGCAGTAGAGAAGGCAGGGATGGGGAAGCTATCTGCTCAGTAAGCACTTCTTGCTCACACTGGCTTCAAGGCATGCTTAGTTTACTTCTCAGGTATACTCAGGTAGTAGCCAATTTTGCAGAACAGGGAGGCCCTACCCAGACTTGATTTCTTTCCTATGGAGCCTGGCCCTGTGTCTAGCTGGTTCCCCTAAACAAGACAGATCCTCAGTCTTTTTCACTCAGCAGCCTTTAATGCTGAGAGTAAAAGACTTGTTCTGTTAGTCCACATGCCCCGAAAACAATTCGGAATCAAAAACCAGATTTTTATATGTGTACATATATTTTTATATGTGTACATGAGGGGAGGAGGGAATTATAAGATCTTTCTTTATATTTTTTCCCTAGTTGAGAAAAGATAGGTTGTTTCTATTAAAGATGGGGTTTGAGTGGAAGAGATAGATCGAGGGCAGAGGGATTACACAGCACAAAATACTGTTAATCTAGTCAGGCAAATTTTGATTCCATACTGACGAAACAGCTGAGACCAAGCGCCTTGGAACTAATCCAGTTTGAGAATATCTTACTCGTTATATTCATTAAAAGGATAACTGAAAAAACTAGGGGTTGGTTGTAAGATTACTGTTTTTATTTTTTGGTGAGTGGGCGTTAAATGAACTGTTTTTCAGGAAATAGTGGGGAAAAAATAGCCACACACTCTTAGCTAGTTAGTCACTCCTGAATCGATGAGAATCATCATTTTGTTAATTTCATCAACATGTTCATTTCTTTCAGCTCCATGTTCATGCATGTCTTTTAACCCGGAAACAAGAAGACTGTCCATAGGTCTAGACAATGGTACAATCTCAGTAAGTACCCATAAATAAGATTTCCAGTTGAAATACTTCCCTTCCTGTGGAGTATGTGTATATGTATTGTGATGAGAATTATTTATTAGTTTTTTTCAAATGAACAAATTAGTTTTCTTGCTAAGTGAAGTGGAATTTGCAGTGCAGCAGATTATGATGAAGTGTAGGGAGAGCTGATATCAGTCTCCGTTTAAATGTTGACAAGATTCAGCTTGCCTTCCCATGGACCCAGTGGCTAGAACGGGAGCTTTGGGAGGCCCAAAGTGAGTGAACCCTGTGAATCTGTGTGTTAGTGAGAGCACGCAGGGATACTCGAGGCTGTGATCAGATGGTTAATCATGGTGTCATGTGCTTCCTCAGACAAGTGACAGAACACAAGGGAAATGTCTTCTCAGACCTGCATGTCTGATCTCTGATACTTGATGTTTTTTTCCTTTCCCTCTTCTGCTCCTTCTTGTCTTAACTCCCTCTAGCTGTGAAGAGAGTCCTGTAAATTGTGTGAATTTGTTAAAAGAAAAAAAAAAGTCACAGAATCTACATTGGGCTATAAGGTAGAGTCAGATAAATACTAGGTTTTTTTTGTTTTTTTCTTACTGTAGATCTTGAGGGAATTGAAGTGATTAGGGATTGGGAGTTTCAGGTTTTACTTCTTAACTTAATCATTTTTTAAAAAATATGTTTAGTTTCAGCTACTGTTTTAACTAAGTGCAATAAGACTGATCTGGCAAATTCCCCATTTTGGTAAATTGTGCATTATTGCCTGCAGTCCTGACAAGAGAGGCCCTGCTTTGGGACCCGTGAATTAAAGGACCCTGTTCTGCCTGGCCACATTTCCCTAGAGGATGAAGGACCCTAAGAGAGGTCCAGGGCTTGTGCCCAGCCTAGACTCTCATGCCACCTACTCCCATGTTCTGAGTACCCGACTTGAATTTTCCTGACCCCAAATAGCTTAGAGTCTGCATGTACTGTATTGTGGAACTTCAAGGAGTCTAGAAATTCTAAATTCCTTCCTGTACCTCCAGGTGGTTGAAGGTATATTTGTTAAGATTTGAGGAAGCGACCATATTTTATTTAATAGTTTAACTTGATATATAACTTTTAAATATTTAGACATATGGAACGTGGATTTCCGTCTGTAATCATAACCTGATTCTTACAAGGGGTCTGAAGAGGTGGGCTTGGAATTTTTCATTTGGTCTTTAGTCAAAACATTTGTTTGGTAACTCTTATGGAAATTGTAACAGTATTATTAAATATGTACCTGCCTGTTGACAAATATTTATGGAATTTCTGTAATGTCCAGTGCACTTGGGAGGTGTGTAAACTGTTCTGTAGGAGGACAGCAGAGAAGTAAATGATACGGATCTTCATCTGGTTTAAGGAGAGTTATTTTTAAAAAGTGGGGTGTGTGGGGGATAAATTTATTTTTGAAAAATGAAGAGGGGTAACTGGATTGTTCAGTGAACTGAAGTTCACTGCAAAGGAAATCTGAAAAGATGAGCTAAGATCTATATATTGTCCCAACAGTTCGTGGAATAGTATATGTAACACTCACTGTCCATGAAAAGACTTAAGTGTATATAACATATGGGTGAGTCTTTGCATTTTTTGAAATCAGTGTAGGTGGTTCATGGGTGCTGATAAATTTGGCTTTAAAGGCGAGAAAGGTGACCAAAGTAAGTTATGGAGCATTCTGGCTATTTAATGTGTATAAGAGGAGAGACCATCTTAGCCATTATTCGTTTAGTGAATGAAACTGCCGGAGAAGTGGAACATAAATCAGGGGGGCTAAGCTTGCGATGCATCTGGTGTAGCCGTACTGTGTGGATATCCCAAGCCTTACCTTACCCTGATCTCCTAGAAAAGATTAAGAACCCAACTTCTTAAAAAAAAAAAAAAAAAAAGAACCCAACTTCTATGACATAATTTCCTTAAAAGAACCTGTTTTATGTTGTCAAAGCGGATGAGTTGTAGACACTCTCTATTCTCATTTGAAGAACTGTGAAGGGCTGAGTTAGGAAAGGCACACGGAGAGAAGGGCTTGTTTAAGGTTCCACGTTCTCACTGGGGTTAGAAATACTTACACAAAGTCTCAGCTTTCCGGACCTGAGAAATGCTATGCAGAGACTGCTCATTCTCTGTTCCCTGAGTATAGGAAATAAACTTTAAAAAGAAGTAACAAATAAACTTTAAAAAGAAGTAACTTCTTTAAAAAGAAGTAACTAGTTAACTTTTTGGGGGGGTGGTGGTGAACTTATTAAAAAAAAAAAAGAAAGGAGGACATCAGAATGTAAGTCCTTGTGTCTCTTTATTCTGCTGAATGAAAAAGATTGAAGAGACAGTTAACCTTACATAACTGAAATGAATTAGAGATGAAGTGGAGACAGCCAGTACAGACTATGGTTTCAAAAACTTGTCTGCAAAAGGAAGGAGAGGGAGGGTGAGTGCTGCAATAAGATGAGACATTAGACAAGCAGCAGGGGGTTCCTGAGCCACTCAGAGAATTTAGCTTTGGAGAAGAGTGGAGAAACTGTTGAGATAGAAAGGCTGAGGCAGTTGTGAGATGCAGGAGAGAGGAATGACCTTTTCAGTTTCTCCTGAAGTAGCAAGTTAGATCACCTATTCAGAGAAGCTAGAGGGGGTGAGGGTGTGTTTCATGTCTGTACATTTCACTCTTGCTAATCTTAGAACCCTGATGGCCCTTCTGCCATCTTGGTGTACAGAGTCCCAATTCTCTCTCATCGCCTTGTTCCAGTGTCATCTCCCTTTTTGTGCTTTGGTTTTTGTTTTGTTGGATGGTTCCTCAGCCCTTCCAATTGAAATGAATCACACACATTACTCCATAGGTTAGCTGTATTATATTGCTCATTTAACTTGTCTTGTAAAAAGCTTTTAAGTCTGTCTCCTCCATTAAAGTGTTGAGTGTTGAGGAGTTGGCCCGTCCCTTACTCATCATAGTAGGGTTCCTTATACAAATTAGGGACTCACTGAATAATTTGTTAGATGAGTTGCTGACTGAAGTACAAACGCTATTATTATTTAGTATAGCTGGCTGTACTAAGTACCTGCTTGAATTCTGAGATAGTTTATTTGCATAATTCTGTTGCCATTCAAAATATTTGTCACAATGGGATTACCTTCTGCAGGGGAAAACATTATGCCCAATAGTTTAATTCTTTTTGAGTTTTCGGAAGTGTCACCTGTTTTAATGTCAGAGAAGTCACTCATTGTGCAGACTGCTATTCATGCTGAAGTAGGACTTTGAAATTTTCTTTTTTAAAATTTTATTTATTTATTAAGAATTTATTTATTATTTATTTGAGACAAAGCATGAGCAGAGGGAAGAGGCAGAGGGACAGGGAAGCCCGATACGGGGCTAGATCCCAAGACCCTGGGACGATGACCAGAGCCGAAAGCAGATGCTTAACTGACTGAGCCACCCAGGCGCCCTTTCCTTTCCTTTCCTTTCCTTTTCCTCTTGCTTTTCCTTTCCTTTCCATTTTTTAAAAAAAAAATTTTAAAGTTTCTTTTTAAAATTTATTTGTTTGACATAGAGAGACACAGCGAGAGAGGTAACAAGCAGGGTGGGTGGGAGAGGGAGAAGCAGACTTCCTGCCAAGCAGGGAGCCCGACTTGGGGCTCGACCCCAGGACCCCAGGATCACGACCTGAGCTGGGCGGATACTTAACGACTAAGCCACCCAGGCGCCCCTTTTCTTTTTTAAAGATTTTTGTTTTGGGGGCACCTGGGTGGCTCAGTGGGTTAAAGCCTCTGCCTTCCGCTCAGGTCGTGATCCCAGGGTCCTGGGATCGAGCCCCGCATCGGGCTCTCTGCTCTTCTGGGAGCCTGCTTCTTCCTCTCTCTCTGCCTGCCTCTCTGCCTACTTGTGATCTCCGCCTGTCAAATAAATAAATAAATAAATAAAATCTTAAAAAAAAAATTTTTGTTTTTAATTTATTCATTTGCGGGAGAGAGCAAGCCAGTGACAGCATAAGCAAGGGGGGAGGGGCAGACTCCCTCCTGAGCTGGAAGCTGGACACTGGTCAATCCCAGGACCCTGGGATCAAGACCTGAGCTGAAGGTAGATGCTAAGTGACTGACCCACCCAGGACTCTGAAACTTTCTATCCCAGTATCTCATGTATTCTAGCCAACCAACAAATAAATCTAAACATCAACAATGTACAAAATAGTAAGTTCGATTCTAACATGTGGCTCCTGGTCTCAGAAAGCTTATTCAGTTGGGGGGAAAAGGGAGCATGAAATTGTGAAATAAGTAACACAGAGTAAAAAAAAATAAATAAATAACAGCCCCAGCAGCAGCACACCAGTGAGCATGATGCTGATGGGACAGTGAGGGCAGGGGATCGTGGGAAGTAATGGTCCGGGTCAGCCCCGTGGAGACAGGCTGTGAGCTGGGTTTAGAAGATGGGCTAGGATTTCGCTGGCTGAAGATGGGAAGGTAAGGTATTTCAGGCAAAGTGAATGGCATAGGGGAAGAGAGCATGGTGGTGAGAGAGGGCAAGAAGTGTTTGGAGAGAAATGAACTAGTCTGAGAAGTGGAATATTAAATACACAAGGTGTCTGGGGTCCTGGCCCAGGATGAGTAGTTGGCATTTGAAGGAGCTGGATCCCCAACAAGGCAGCTCTCCCTCCAGCACCACAGAGAGGATACACCGCAGGTATTCAGAGAGGATAATTGGTAAGGAAATGTCCACACAGAAATGAAAGAACTTCCTTAAACTAATTTTCGCTGTCTCTACTGAGTAATGGCTTAGTCATAGAGATGTATAGATGCTAATCTTCATAATTATATAGATTTTCTGCTTCATCAGAACCGTTAGTGAGCCAAAGTTTTTATTGAAATCTTGCTGGACAAATGCGTATTCATTGAAGCCCCCCCCCCCACCCCCCGAGCAAATGATAAATCTCTGTTTTCTGAAGATGGTTTTCATATATTTGTTTATGGTAAATTTGGAATGAGAAGAAAAGATTGATCTGTGTAATGGTTAGCATTCAGGATAATGATTATTATATAACAAGAAGTGATATATGTTTTTAAGAATAAATGATATTGACCATGTATGGATTTATTGCTACTGTTTTGGTAGTTCTTGTGGTTATTATCTTCCTGTAGTATATATTGGTGTTAGTTCACATAGTTGTGCAAGGGAATGAAAGGGGAAGGAGAACTGAACACTGAGCATGCACCATGTCCCAGACATTATTTCGTGTACATCACCTCATTCCAGCATCACAGGAATCCTGTGATGTAGGTGGCATCACTCAGCATCTCTCAGAAAAGGACACTCATGTGCCTTCTCCAGCGTACGTAGCCAGGAAGCAGCTCTTAGCTGAGCTGGGAACTCTGGGTTCCCCGTGAAGCCTGGGGTTTCTCCTCACCCGTGCTGCCATCCACTTCTTTGTCCAGAAAGATTTCCTGCTAAAGGCTTTCCGTTTCCTGCCCATTTGTTCTTGCCCAATAGGCAATTATATGTCTACTTACGGAGTATTCTTGAGCGTGGTGCCTCATTTGTTTGTGGGGCTGTCTCCTTCACTAGACTCTGAACTGCCTGAAGGCAGAGACCATGTCTGTTTCAGCTTCTGTCCTAACAGAGTTCCCGGGCCTCTGTAGATGCTTTGTAAAATGTCGAGTGAGGAGGGAAAGGCATTTCAGTTTATGTCATCGGGTTGCTAACACCAGTGTCAGCCACTCAGCCGGCAAAGGTAAATTGCTCTCCACAGTTGACACATGTGAGCGATTCTTGTTTACATGACTAGTTTGGGCATATGGAAGAATTTGATGTCCATACTCTGCTTCTTGAAATTCATAAACAGAGATTCACTAAACAAACAACTAAGAAACCAAAGCAGAGACAAAACATGTTCTGACAGTTTGTGGGACCCAAAACGATGCTGTTAGTAAGTCTTTCATTGCCTCTTTTTTCACTTAGACTAGAAATCTGTTGAACTTTTGGGATTGCTGAAGGAATAGGCCTTCTCACATCATTTCCTATTATTTAGAGATTCCCGTTTTACAGATTAAATTAACAGCTTTACAAGAGCATCGCTCTTTGGTCCCCTGTAGTTAATCCTTATGGGGTGTGTTCTGAAAGTGCTTCGTGTAATGGAATTCGCAGGGGTATATTGACTTGGCAGGATCTCATAAGTAGGGAATCTGTGTCACAGGTCACAGGAATCACTCAGGCAAAGAGTCTGGTCGCAACAGGGAGGCAAAAGGTGTCTCCTTCCAGAAGGCTGATAGCTTCAAGGGAGAGGTATGTAGTTTCTGTGAGAGAGGATATTACTTTTCCAAGTAAAAGGAGAAATTACCTTTTTGAAAATACAATCCTTAGCATCCACTAAAAGGAGACCGAAGAATCATTAGAGCTGTTTTTATCATCTGAAACCAAGATCTTGAACTCCGCTAGTATTTTACCCTCTTCAGAAGGTCTGAGATATTATGACATCTTAGCAGTCCTCTTGTGTTGCCATGGGAGCAAGATGAGTAATAATTAGTTGCAGCATATTGATACTTGGTATATTACTTTCCCTCCTAACAAACTACTACACACCAAGTGGCTTAAAACAACAGAATTTATTTTCTCACAGTTCTAGAGACTAATGTCCAAAATCAGGATGTCAATAGGGGTCCTTCTGGAGGCTCGAGGAGAGAATCCTTCTTCTTTTTTCCAAGCTTCTGGTGATTGCTGAAAATCCTTGGCATTCCTTGGCTCATAGATGTGTTACCCCAATCCCTGCCTCCGTCTTCATGTCCCCTTCTTCTCTGTGTCTCCATGTTTACACATGGCTTTCTTATAAGGACACCAGTCACTGGATTAAGAGCTCACCCTAATCCAGTATGATCTCATCTTAACTAATTATAACTGTAAGGACCTTCACTCCAAATGAGGTCACATTCTGAAGTTCTAGGTGGCCATGTGTTTTGGGAAGACACTATTCAACTCGGGATACCTAATAATATTGTATGTACATTATTTCCCTAACAGTGTTCTAACAGTTGATTAGGAAACAATTTGGTGAATATGCAGTATGATATCTTCAGGAAGAGGTATCCAAAGATATTATCCTGTAGGCAGAGATAAGAAAATATTACAATTGGAAAACACCTTCATTCTTCTACAGCTAATGACACCCTCCCCTAGATTAAGTGACATGTTGGTAGGTCACATGTTAAGATAGTCGGACAGAGCTAGGATTTCCCTGACCTTTCTGTCAGGTTTTCATTTTATGATACCAGTTTAACTTTTTTCATACAACTCAGACAGCCCAACCACAAGGAATTGCCCTAGGATGGTCACTAACGAATTGGAAGCTTGCGTCATTCCATGCATCTAGCCATTGCTAAAAAGATGAGTTTTTTGATTTTTTTTTTTAAAGAGAATTTGAGCTTTTAATGTAACGAGATGTTTTGGATGAGTTGTTTATTACTGTGGGTTGTAATGAGCCTACAGGGACTGAACCCAAATGGTGAGGTCATGCTCTACAGTGATGACAGGTAGCCTACGAATAACGCATTTCGGCTGCTACCCAAGTTGAGCCTCCAGCTGGGCCACCCTTGCTGGAGAGGTCCCGGTGCATTCCAGGTTTTGTGCTTAGAGAATAATTTTTTTTTTCCTGCGTAGCAGTAAGGGTCCTGGGGTGCTGACATGCTGCTTGCTTTCTGTGTATTCATACAGTGTAATTCACTGAACGTGGTTTCGTCAAAGGAGTTACTTATTGTTGTTGTGGGAGTTACTATGTCATCAGTATTTGTGTGGATCACAGACCTTCTTAGAATGTCTCAAGGACCAGCTTCTCTGACATAACTGTCTTTTCAATGACAATTATGTCATTGTACATGTCATCCTGTCATCTTTTGTTCAGTACCTGCATGTTCCCTAAAAACTCAGTCAAGTGGTGGTAAATGCAGATACCAAGGGCATTCTTCAGCCTGGGATTATTTTATGGCATCTCCATTGCAATTATGAATTTTTGATGGCCTTCTTGGTCCCCCTTTTACACTGATTCTGTAGCATGCATATCTGTAGGAATGCCCTGTTTTAAATTGGTAGTGAGATGATCCGGTAGAGTACATGATAGGTTGAAGTCATTTATACACTATCTCCAGAAGTTATCGGGCACAAAGGAGGCCTTATGAGCACATTGTATTACTATTTCAGAAGGTGGTCATCTTCTTATCTTGGCCACATCAAGTAGTTTATCTGTGTTCAAGAAAGGCAATGGCTAGGAATTGATGAACATATTAGGTTCCGAATAACTTTCTCTTAGTCTTATACCTCAATAATCTCTCTCTCCTCCCTGGATCCTGCCCATTGGTTTTATTTTTGTTTTTTAAAGATTTTATTTATTTATTTATTTATTTAAGATTGAGAGAGAGAGAATGAGCAGAGGGAGAGGATGAGGGAGAAACAGACTCCTGATCCACGTGGGGATCGATTCCAGGACCCTGGGACCATGACCTGAGTTGAAGGCAGACGCTTAACCAGTTGAACCACCCAGGCACTCTGTGCATTGGTTTTTAAACATACTTGAGGTTTATGGTTTTTACAAAAATATTTATTTATTTGAGAGAGAGCGAGAGTGCAGAGCAAAGAGGCAAAGGGAGTGAGGAGAGGGAGAACCCCAAGCAGACCCCGCTGAGCTGCAGAGCCTGATGTGGGGCTTGATCTCACGACCCTGAGATTATGACCTTGCGCCTGATCAAGACTGAGGCACTTAGCTGACTGTGCCACCCAGGTGCCGCTGTTTTTTTGTTTTGTTTTGTTTTTGTTTTTAATGAGAACAAAGACCTCATAGCTCTTCCCTATCCACCTAGTGTTCTGTCTCTCTTCTCTCCATATAATCACACTTCTCACAAGAATTGTCATAGTAGTGACTTTCTGCATTTCCCTACTCCCCTCTCCACCCCCCGCCACCAGTGACTCGGACCGGACCTCTACAGTTCGGCTGCCAGTGCCATCAGTCTATCCAAACAGCTCCGGTGCTGGTTACAGAAAATCTCCTTGTGAGTCTGTCCAGCTGACATTCTTAAGTTGTCATCATGTTTGACCTCCCTGCAGCATTTAGCTCTGCTCTTTCTTCCTGAAATAGTTTCTTTACGTACATCCACAACCCTGTACTCTCCTGGTTTTCTTCCTGTTTTCTGCCTGTTTTGTCTCCGTTTTCATCATAGGATGTGCATTAGCCAGCTTTGGTTTGGTATTGGAGTTTCTCCACATTCCTTCTAGGCCTTCATCTCTCTCCTCTCTGGGCTGTCTTTACCTGAGTCATGACTTCATTTGTTATTCATATGACAGTAACTCTTAACTTTTTGATCTCTCTTCAGACCTTTTCTCTGACATTCCCATTCCTTCAAATTTCCTGTTGAGTATCTCAAAGGAACCTCTAGTTCACTAGGTCCAGAATCAGACTCATGTGCCTTCCACATACCTAGTCTTTCCCAGAGTTCCCTATTTCTGTGAGTGTAACCACTGTCCACTCGGTTGCATGAGCTGGGGCTCTGTGGAGTCATTCTCCTTCCTCTTTGCTTGACTCTGCCCAGTCAATCACTGACTGGTTTTTACCTCCCAAATACCTCTCAGCTTCCACTCCATCATCGTTCTCATTATCATCAACTCCTATCACCACCACCATCTCCCTGCTCTTTGTCTCATCCTTGGACCCTCCGTTGACCTCACTGGTCATCCCGTATCCATTCTGTCTCTTCCAGTCTGGTTTCCATATTGGAGCTAGAAGGATCTTTCCAAAATACACATTTCATTTTGTCCTATGGGACAAAGCCTTCCCAAAGCCTTCCCATGGCCCGTGTGACCCTGCCGGATCTGGTCCTTTCCTCCACAGCCTCCTTTTGCGCAGTGCCCTCCCTTCTGGAGTTTCAGCCTCAGTTACTTTCAGATGCTTATGCTCACCAGCTTCCATCCTCTCAGGGACCTTTTGCCTTGAGTGAGCTTCCTTTCTCCTTTCCTGCTTAACTCTCATCCTTCAGATTTCAGTTTCATTTTCTTTGCCTTGGGGAGGTCTCCCTCGGTCTTCCAGCAGTTCCATCCTTGGATTATAAATGTTCATAGCACCGTGTGCCTGTCCTCTTTAGCGGCTGTCTGAGTTGTCATTTTATACTCGTTTGTGTGATTACTTGATGAATGTGAATATTCATCATAAGCTCCACAGGGCAGCGACCGTGTCTGCTTGACTCTTCGTTACATCCCTGACACCCAGCGCAGTGCCCATGAATTGCAAGGGCTCTGTAAATATTCACAGACAAATTCACAAACGAGTACATTAATTAATATCATCTGTTGCTTGGACAGTACATAGGGCTAAGACCACAGGCACTGGAATCAGACTCCCCGAGTTCAATCACAGCTCTGTCCTCCCAAGTGGTGTCAACCTGGGCAAGTTGCTTTACTCTCTGTGCTTCAGTTTTCTCAACTGTAAAATGAGGATAATAATTATAATGATTTTATCAGGTTGTTGTGAGGATTTTCTGACATGGTACACATACAAAGCTCTTAGAACAGTACCCATGCATGTCAAGTGCTCCATGGTATTAGCTCCTTTCCACATCGTTGTCTTAGCAACAGCAGCGTCTTCCATTGGTGGTAACCAGAAGACAGTGACAATCCATGTCATGTGGAGTTAACGGACCAGTTCTGAGGGGAGGAAGTATCTTAATGGCAGCCTTCTCCTTAGGATGGTTCCACTTAATTCTGGTCCCATCTTTCAATCTTTGCTATGTCACCACAGTAATTCACCAGTGATGTGCAAAAACATGGACTGTCAAAGACTAATTTTTCTGCCCAAAATGTTCTCATCTAGGTTGTTGCCATTTTAACCTTCATCACTCACAGGAAAAGGTTGAACTCAGAGAGATGTACAGATTACTAAAGATGCTCTGAAAGGTATTCAGAGAAGATGTAGCAAATTTCCTATCAGGGAGACACCCTTACTCCAGTGGATTGAGAAGTGTGGGAGGAGTGAATGCTATCAGCCATGGGGGCTCTGCCACTCTCTATTTATTTAAGAGTCTGAGTTTTATAGACCCAACGTCCAGACAGCTATCTGTGCCCCTACAAAGTTTTACAACACTAGGAATCAGTCTTGTTTCATAAATCTTTTCTTAACCATTTCCGTCCAGGCATATACAACATTCTCTGTGTGCACAAGTATTTTGCTGATGTTTGCTTGGAGCTAATCTTTTATATAAACTGTAGAGCTGAACCACCGTTCTCATGTCACTGATATTTATATGGCAAAGTTCAGAGCCCAGAGGGACTAGGGTGGCATTTCCATGTCAATCACCTTTGAAGACATTCCTCCCAAAGTACTTTGACAACAGCAGTCATGAAACCGACCCCCCAAAGAGCCATCTGACATTTATTCTTGCGCTGTAAAGCCTGAGAACACATGAGAGCCAAAACGTGTGAAGGAAGCAGTTATTCTTTTATAGCCCTTCCTGTCGCCGGATTGCCATCACCTGTGTTAGTTACTCACCTACGCAGTGATCTGGGACAGCCTTGAACACAGGCTGCCTGCTTGCTGACTCCCTCCTCCCAGCAACCCCTGACCTGTCCCGCTGACCTCAGAACACTCTCCAGACTCTCCCTCCAGGTCTGTTCCCACTGGTACTTTTAAAAATACCTGTCTCTCACCTGTTCTGCTTGGGCTGCTGCAAGAAGCCCCAGATCTGTCGTACTATGTGTTGTCTCTAGTTCCCGCCATCTCCTCTGCCATCAGATATTCACAATTCTGGTGTATTCATGCCACTCCTCTTGTGTAGACTCTAAACAGCTTCCAAAAGGATAAAACTCAGATTCCTTCAATTCCTGCCCATTTTATCAGCTTCAGTGTCAAAACCCTCCTACCCAAATATCAGACTTGTTCTGCTCACACATCAGTGTCCATGGACATGGAGTCCCCTTGCTCACTGCCTGCTTCCCTCCCCTCAAGAAGCTCCTCGGCTATCTCTAAGAATTGGCTTAAAGCCCCAAATCCATTCTTCTGAGAAGCCCGCCATACTCCAGGGCAGAGTGAAGAGGTCTTCTTAAGGTTCTCATAGCACTTAGTTCAAATTTATACTTTAGTATTAATGTGATACTTACTAGTTTACATGTATGTTTTATTTATATGATCATGTATGAAATAAGATAGCATATATAGTTCCTGAAAGGGTCTGGCAAATAGGAGACATTTCATAAGTGCAGATTTCCTTGTTTTCTTGACCTCCGTTAGCCTGAGCCACTTGAAGGCAGGAAACATAAGATATGCACAGCCCTTACACAAATTGGAACCTCAGTAGTAGTTTCAGGGGAATTAAAGCCAACCAGTTTCATTTGCATTTCTGCCCAGAAGTTTTTCTCCTTTCCCTTTCATTCTTACAGTCTAGTCAGCCTTCTAGAAGTTCTTGTTTCCTGTTAGCTCTTTGCTTTGGAGAAGGTGATTATACTTTCCTCCCTGCCTCTGTCAGGTAGGGCCACTCAGAGTTCCTGGTAGAGACTGCTGTTGACACGCTTGGCCTTCATACATCAGGGGCACATATCAGGGGAAGGCATCCTGGTGGTTGAGGTATGAACTTTGCTTCCAGAGAAACCTGCATCTCAATTCCAGCTCTCCCATCTTTTAGCTGGTTAATCATGAGGAGGTGGTTAACCTTACATAAGCCTTAATTTACTCGCTGTACATTGGGAATATGTGCCTCTTGGGGATTTATGAGGATTACATGAAATAATTTAAACAGGGGCGCCTGGGTGGCTCAGTCATTAAGCATCTGCCTTCAGCTCAGGTCATGGTCCCAGGGTCCCAGAATCAGTCCCCACATCGGGCTCCCTGCTCAACGGGAAGCCTGCTTCTCCCTCTTCCTCTGTCACTCCCCCTGCTTGTGTTCCCCTCTCTTGCTGTCTCTCTCTCTCAAATAAATAAATAAAATCTTGAAAAAAAAACATATAAAGGCCTTAATGAATGATTATTATTTTTATAGCAGAAATTCTGTTCATTTCAAGAAGAGATGAAATTTAATTTACTTAAAAAAATACTTATTTATTTATTTGACGGAGAGAGAGACACAGTGAGAGAGAAGGAACATAAGCGGGGGAGTGGGAGAGGGAGAAGCAGAGAGCCCAGCAGGGACCCCGACATGGGGCTTGATCCCAGAACCCTGGGATCATGACCTGAGCCAAAGGCAGATGCTTAACGACAGAGCCACTCGGGTGCCCCTAATTTCCTTTTTGATAAAGGTTAGTTTTATTTGAAATTGAAGACTTGATTTGTTGCATAATTAGTTGCCATCTAAGTTCAAAGATAATTTTTTTAAAGTGGAACTTACTTTTAAAAGATTTATTTATTTATTTATTTATTTGAGAGCAAGAAGGAGAGCGCCTAGGGAAAGGACAGAGGGGGGAGAGAAGCAGACTCCCTGCTGAGTGTGGGGGCCAATGGAAAGATTCTCTCCATCTCACAACCCTGAGTTCATGACCTGATTTGAAATCAAGAGTCACAGGCTTAACTGGCTGAGCCACCCTGGTACCCCTAAAGATAATCTTTTTAAATCATAATTTTAAACCAGTTTGTTTCTTGTAAGCGCCTTTTTGGTGGCTAGTAATACTGGGTCTTTCTTCTGTTCATTTGTTTGTTTTAAAAGATTTTATTTATTTATTTGACACAGAGAAAGAGTTCATAAGTAGGCAGAGAGGAAGACAGAGAGGGGGAAACAGGCTCCCCACTCAGCAGAGAGCCCGATGTGGGGCTCAATCCCAGGACCCTGAGACCATGACCTGAGCCGAAGGCAGAGGCTTAACCCTCTGGGCATCCAGGTGCCCCATTACTGGGTTTTATATGTAATTTTCTCTTACTACTTGCTATGATGCATTTTTACGCGTTTGAATAGTGTTCAGGCTGAAGTTTTGCGAATTTAAATCCAGAAAAAGAAATTTAATACTATGGCACAGAGACCATGATGAGAAATAGTTAACCATATAAAGCAGCACACCACGGTGTGTACAAATATTAACTCTTAGGCTGTACACCTGAACCTAATATAATGGTATATGTCAGTTTTATCTCGAGTTTTTAAAAGAGCAGCACGTTGTTGTATTTTCCTATTGACCTAGGAAGTGAAACATTGATTAGTCCTTAGATTTGAGTCAGAGTGTATTTGGCATTGAGGGGACTGGGGGGCTCAGTTGGTTAAGCATTTGACTCTTCATTTTAGTTCAGGTCATGATCTGAGGGATCTTTCCGTGCTGGTGAGGAGCCTCACACTCATCAGGGAGTCTGCTTACGATTCTCTCTCTCCCTCTTCCTCTGCCCCTGCCTGCCCTTTGCATGCATACCCAAGCCCGCCCCCTATCCAATAAAGAAAGAAGGAAGGAAGGAAAGAAAGAAAGAAAGATAGATTTTTTTTAAGTACATTTGCCGTTGATTACAAAAAGTAATAGCTTGGCAGTTAGGCTCTCTTTCCTTTTTAAACATCATTTGAATGTCTAGTAATTGTATATATTTTCATTCACACCTTCTCTAGGTAGACATGCCTTCTACTTCAACCATTACTAAAAAATATTATACTTTGTAATATGTATAGCATATGACGTTATTATTTTCACATATTTCAAAAGTATATTGATAGTGAGCTTAAAATAACATTTTACTTAAAGTAACTTAAAATTTCCTTAAAATGACATTTCAACTCTTTTATTCAGTTCTTTAAACAATCATCTGTTGAGTAGTTTCTATGTCCCAGTCCAGGGTTTTGAATGTTTGAGATACATCAGTGACCACTCCCAGCCCCAATCCCTCTCATTGTGTATGTTGCATTTAATAAACAAAAAATATGGTAACTTCTGTATAATACAAGGTGATAGATGCTCTGGGAAAAACAGAGCAGAGTAAGAGGGGTTGGGAATGTGAGGGTAGGTAGAGATGAGTTGTGGTTTTCAAAAGGGTGGACATGTTAGGCTTCATTGAGAAGGTGTAATTTGAGCAGAGGACTTAAAGGTTGGGCTCATGCTGACTTCTGGGAAGAGAGTGTTTAAGACCAAGGCGCCAACAGTGCAAAGGCCCTGAGGCATGGTGTTTATAGTAGTACAATTAAATCTTGACTTGATATTTTTAAAAAATGAATGTTTCTTTATAAATATTTATTGATTTGTTCTTATATGTTTTTGGCAAAAATGCTGACATGGGAGGCACACTATGAAGAAAACAAAAACTATGTGCTTTCAACCTAAAATCCACAAGAAAAGGTAAAATAATGTGATCATATATAGCTTTAATGCAGATTATAAAATAGCATGATAACTTTCATTTAATGTAGTTTGTACAACAGCATGAAAGATCTGCAGTCTCTTGATTTTCAGCAAAGGAAAGACCCATTCTGCTTTATGAGTGATCATGTGAATGCAGACCATTCAGCCTTGCCTAGGAGGATAAGCTTGAGAAGTGATGGAGATCAGAGAATGGGAACAGTTGGTTAGGAAAGGAGAAACATGTGCAAAGTCTAGGTAAGAAGTTGTGATGCAGACCCCTGACCAGGACAAAGGTGGTTTACTTGGAAATACATTGGAAAGGACATGGGTTCAAGAGGGATGGTAAGGATCTGATGACTAAATGTGTAGGAGAAATTGAGTGGAGAGAAGCAGTAGTTGGCAGGGATAATTTCTAGGCATGCTCATTTGCAGCCAGGGTTAAGTCAGTTGCTGTCTCCCACAGCCAGCATCTACACCGTCCGTGTCCATGCCATCCCAGTGAGTCCTGCTTCCAGGTGTCAGACTTGGGTAACAGAGTAATGACGGAGGCCTTCGTGGTGCTTTGTGCTTAACTTTCTTTCATGTTTCTTGTAATGTATTGTTATCTGGATTCTCTGAAGAATCAGGTGATTTCAGAATTTGCAGTGTAATGTTTTCCTTTGTACATAGCAGTTCAGTGAGACATTAGCCTGGGTTTCAGTATCTTTTTGAAGAGGTTCTTTGAGGTTTGTTTGAATCAAAAGATCAGTAGATTAAAAAAAAAAAATTAAAGAGACAGACTCATATTTTAAGCCTGGGCTGTGCAACCCAGTAAGCCTGTGACCTCGGACAAGTCCCTTACTATCTGGGGACATCAGTTTATCGGAAGAGTGAGTCACTATGCTAGGCAATCTCTAAGACCCTTTACAGACTCTAGAATTCCAGGAAATCCACAACTTAGCAACCAACGATCTAGACCTCCAGCTGCTTTCATAAGTAGGAACGGTAGTCACCAACCCTGATTATCCCGCTAACTTTGATGAGATGAGCTAGCGGTTTCTGATTTCGGCATGCAGCTTTTTTGTTCAGAATAATTTTCTCAAAAGTTTTGAGCCAGAAAAATAACTACAGGCAACTAGATATTTATATAAACTGATCTCTCATGTAATTTACTGTTTAATGTTACAGTAGAACTTTTATTGTATTTAGCTGTTAGTGAAAATATGTGCTCTCTTTCGCTCTCTGTGAAGGGTAATGGGGGCATAGGGGACTTCAGCAGCTTTCTTTGTGTAATACATCAGTGTTCTGGCTTCAGGTTTTGGCCTTGAGCAGGATATTCCCCGTTCATTGAATAACTTCCAAGAGCCTTTGTCCTTAAGATTCTGAAATTTGCCAGAGGCAGGCTTGAAAGTTGTTGCATTCAAACTTGTGTATCTTTTTTCTTTTACCTTCTCCCTGCCATCCTCTTGGGAGAGATATTATTAAAAAAGCTACTTGCATTTGGTGTTGGAAGACTCGGGGTAGGAAAGCAAAAAAATGTGTTACCATCCTCTAAAGAAAGATGATGACAGGTAAACCATTAAACACCCAGGCAAACCTAGAGAGGAAGCAGCCAGCCCTGTGGTTTATGTGTGGAAAGACCATGAAATTGCCTTGCATGTGTTTTGTGTATGAACCTGAATTTGGAAGAGTTTATGGAAAGAATTTGTAGACCTCAGTTTGGTTTTTTTTTGAAGGTATTTTGAATCTAGAGAGGCTAAATCTAGAGAGGCTGCTGTTACACAAACCTCATCTTTTCTCTTGCTTCCATGTATTGTGACACATGTCAGTCTTCTTAGAAATATGACTAAGGGTTTCTAACAGAGTTTGGAGTTGAGGCTGAGAGTTTGCAGCTGAAGTATCCCTTCTCAGCCATTTCGTAAAAATTCATGTGGTCAGAGAAGGTTAGGGTCATTAGGCATTTGAGAGGAGGGGAAAAAGGCACCTACCCTTCCAATTCCTGGGTGGGGAGAATGGTCCATATTTTGGTAGCCAGAGAAGCCTCTTTCCATAATTTATAGACAGACAAGAATAATTATTTGAACTCTGCAGGGCACATTGGCAGAATTTGCAGTGAAGGTTAATCAAAACCAAAGGCAGGTCAGTCACCGAACCAGTAGTTCTCAAACTGTGGTCCACGAGGTTAGAGCTATTTTCATAATAATAGTAAAAAGTGATTTGCCTTTTTTACTCTCATTTTCTAATAAGTGTACAGATTGAATGCAGAAGCAGGTATGAAGATCCAACGGTCTTCTGTTAATGAGATTTGCAAAAAATGGGGAAACAGTGCCACACTTTCCACTTTATTTTTTGTTTTGTAAAATATAGATATTTTAATAGTGTGCTTTATATGACTGTCATATATTTTATTGTTATTTTAATGAATTCATATTTTAAAATTTTCTCAGTTTCAATTTCTACTATGTTAAAAATCAATAGATAGAACCCATGGAGTCCTTAATAACTCGTAAGAGTAAAGGGAACTAGAGAATTTGAGAACTGCTAATTTAAGCAAAAGACAGCAAAGAGATCCACATATTTCAGGTCACTGATTGCTGAGGTGTAGAGACAGTCGTAAGTAAGAACATAAGAATCTTCAAGGGTCTTTCCTAGCGTCATCCATACAGGATTTCAGATTTTTAGAATTTGTGTGGGAAGGAAAAATAACACACATTGAAAGCAAGTCCAGAGAGAGCACGAGACATGTTGGTAGAAAGAGGCCAAATGAGAACCTCATGGGTAAGGTGGAGACTCCTTTGTCCTCACCCCATGGACTAGTGACCTTCTTTTCATAGACGGGAAAGAACAGCTAGAAACCATGAAGAGAGTGGCCCTCTTGACCTTTTGCCTTCTATGAAAGGATTAGGAAATGAAGTTGTTCCCCACCCCCCACCTTTAATAATTGGAGCAGAATTCACTACTTTCCTGGAATTTCTTTTCAACATTCTAAATTTCTCAATAATGCTGAAAACACTGCAATTTTATAGCATAAAAATGGCCTTCAAAATAAGGTCAGCTTCTGTAAAATTAGTTTATTTTGTTTATCATTATGGATTTTCTGTTTATTATATGTTTCATCTGATTTCAGAAAGTTTTTGTGAAGAATTGCAAGAATATACATAATAAACTAAATGTGATGGAATTTAAGAAACAAAGCAGATGAACTACGGGAAGGGAAGGAAAAACAAAATAGGACAAAAACAGAGAGGAGACAAACCATAAGAGACTCTTAACTCTAGGAAACAAACTGAGGGTTTCCAGAGGGAGGTGGATGGGGGGGGTGGGGTAACTGAATGATGGGCATTGAGGAGGGCCCTTGGTGGAATGAGCACTGGGTGTTATATGCATCTGAGGAATCACTGAACTCTACCTCTGAAACTAATAATATGCTATATGTTAGTTAAATTTAATTTAAATAATTTTTAAAAAACTGAAAGTGAAAACATAAAAATTGGAATCAAGACCAGGGACCCTATTTGTGTGTATGTGCCCCAAAATATGGAGATAGCCATAATTAAGGGACATAGAATGTTAGAGCATGTGTGTTTTACAGGTGTGGTCATGGGAAGATGGACCAGGTATGTATGTCATACACAGTGTCTGTCCCTGCTCAGCCTCTTCCGTGGTGAAAGAATGGGCCCATATGGGCCCTCAAGAAAAGATGGAGGTAGCCATGTTTTGTAGCTCATGATCCCATTTTCTCTTGAGTATTAACTGATTGAACTGAGAGAGGATGCTGGGCTGAAGAGTGGCCGGGGGACTTGTATGGACTGGCTCGCATCTGAGTTAGAAAAGATATGTAGGCTGTTCAGATTCCTGCCTTAAATTTGCACCTGGAGGTACCAAGAGAGCAAGCCAGTGGGTGGAAGGTGAAGCTGAAAGGTCATGTTGTAGACAAGGGATTGGGGAGGCTGTGATGGCTACATGCAGGCTCCAGTTATGAGGGAGCAGAAGCTGAGTTGTCAGAAGAGATTGTGTGGTTGAGAAGGGTAAGAGATTGCACTTGGAGAAAAAAGACACAGAGATACCAGGAGAGAAGCCTGGAGCCTGCAAGAGAGAGGGTGGGCAAGTGCAGCGTTAGTGGCTGGCAGGCTTCTCTGTATGGCCTCTGTCTCTTTGCCGTAAATCCTCTTTTTACTGGCTTGAGTTCCTGGCAACCAAAAGACCCTGAGTGGAACCTAGAGTAACACACCTATGAAGATGATAATGACTAGCATGTTTTGTAGGCTTAAGACTTGACTTGGATTCTGAACTACCTGATAGCCAAGGCAAAAGGAGACATTGTTCATTCTGAAATCATACAATAAAAAAGAAGGTAGTTTTATTTTATTTCTTTTTTAAAGATTTTATTTATTTATTTGTCAGAGAGAGCGAGCACAGGCAGACAGAGTGGCAGGCAGAGGCAGAGGGAGAAGCAGGCTCCCTGCTGAGCAAGGAGCCCGATGTGGGACTCGATCCCAGGATGCTGGGATCATGACCTGAGCTGAAGACAGCCGCTTAACCAGCTGAGCCACCCAGGCCACCCAAGAAGGTAGTTTTAAAAGTACTAGTAGTTTTCGAACACTGAATTTAAACTCAATCACCCTCTTATGTATAGAGGTCCCTTAAAAATTAAAAATAGGATTATTATATGATCCAGCAATCCCACTTACAAATATATACCCAAAAGAATTCAAAGCAGGACCTGCAAGAGAGATTTGCACACTCATGTTCATTGCAGCATTATTTACAATAGCCAAGAGACGAGAGCAGCCCAGATGTCCATTGAAAGGTGGATGGATAAAGAAAAGGTGGTACATACATGCAGTGAAATATCATGCAGCCCTAAAAAAGGAAATTCTGTCACATGCTGCATTGATGAACCTTGAGGACACTAGGCTAAGTGAAATAATCCAATCACAAAAGGACAAATGCTGTCTGATTCCCTTTGTATGAAATATCTGAAGTATGAAAGAAACAAAATATAAAATCAGTGAAACAAAAAGTTAGAAAGGTGGTTATCAAGGAAACGGGTGGGGGTGGGGTGAAGTTAGTTTTTATTGGGTATCAAATTTTAGTTTTGCAAGATGAGAAAGATGCTAGAGATGTGTTTCATAACAATATAAATATACTTAACACTGTTGAACTGTACACTTTAAAATGATTAAGATGGTAACTTTAATGTTATGTACTTTTTACCACAATAAAAAAAGATCAGTCACCTACATGTAAATTAACAATTGAGACCCTAAGTAATGTATTTGAAAATTTTCTGAACAGTTCGAAAGTAGATGCAGAAGTGGATTTCAAATGAAAATATAAAATAAGAATTTTACCAATATTGGACCTTCCAACAAGATTTCAGCTTTCAATCAATTTCTCTCTCTTTTCTAACCCATGTTTAGTATTTAATCTTCAAAAGTCACTAAAGTTCATAAACAACTTGCCTTTGGGGTTTCATGAACTTTATTGCCAGGAAAATGGAAGACTAGAGATCTTTTTTTATTTTATTTTTAATTCCAGTGTAGTTAACATACAGTGTTATATTAGTTTCAAGTGTACCATATAGTGATTCGGCGTTTCAGTATATTACTCAGTGATTATTAAATAAGTGTGTTCTTCAATCCCCATCATCTATTTCACCCATCTCCTCACCCCCTCCCCTCTGGTAACTGTCAGTTTGTTCTCTGTAGTCACAAGTCTGTTTTTTGATTTCTCTCTCTCTTTTTTTTTTTCCCTCTGTTCGTTTGTTTTGTTTCTTATATTCCACATATGACTGAGATCATATGGTATTTGTCTATCTCTGACGGGCTTATTTTGCTTAGCCCTTATTTTGCTTAGACCCTGTAGATCTGTCCTTTTGTTGAAGATAGCAAGGTTTCATTCTTTTTTGTGGGTGAATAATATCCCATTGTGTGTATACATATACATACAAACTCACACACACACACACCCCACTTCTTCTTCATCCATTCAACTATATAGACATTTGGGCTGCTTCCATAACTTGGCTATTATAAATAATGTTGCAACAAACATAGGGGTGCATGTATCCTTTCGAATTAGTATTTTCATATTCTTTGGGCAAATACCTAGTAATGTGAACATTGGATCATTTTGTAGTTCTGTTTTTAATTTTTTGAGGAATCATCCACACTGTCATCCACAGTGGCTGTACCAGTTTGCAATACGAAGTCAGTTTCTCTTTTATGGAGGCAGATACAGAAAGAAGACACCTTTGTTCCCAACCAGGAATGTAGTACCTCTGTGTTCATGACGCTTTTTACATGCATGTCTCCTCTCTCCAGTAATGGCTTTGCATGGGCGCATATGTGAGTACCTCAGAGCTGTTTTTGTGATACTTTTGCTGGATAGTTAAGAAGATGACATCATTTCTTCTTTCATTCTTACCACATTTGGGCTAAGTTAAGAGTTCCCGTTTATTTTTTGTATGATCTTGCTGCTCAGTTTGAGATTTATTTTTTCTGAAAGGAGAGGAAAACTTATACAGAGACTCTAATTCTGTTTTCTTCATAAAAATTAGATTTATCAAGCATTAAATCAGTTTATATGCTCTGATACACAACAAACACAACGAAGAATCAGTAGCTAATTATCTAATTTTAGGGTATATTTCTGTTCCCTAAAGTAGTGCTGTATTTTAAGAAATAAGAGATCATTGGCAAATGTTCAGTTAAAGCAAGCAACTAAAAATGGATGCGTATATTTTCTTCTCATAAGGTACTGTGGTTCTGTTACTATAATTCTTTGGGATCTGTTTCCTTGCACCTTAATGCTTAATGGGTGAGCAGGTGGGCCATGCTTAGAAGCCGCCTAGCATTCCTCGCTGTAAACTCATACTGAAGAGTTAGGGTCCCCATGGGACTAGCAGAAGACCCAAGCTCATTGCCTTCTAAACTCATTATTATTGATTGCTAACACATTCTTGTATTTTGCAGTGGTTGAACATTACTTTGGGAAAAAAAGAGAAGCAGGAAGGGAAGGAGGAAACTGGTCAGGAAATGAGCTTGGCCCAGGATGGCAGCTGCTGCCTTGGCATGAGTGTGGAGTTCAGGTATCTTTGCAGGGTGTGTAGATGCTTTCATTTCTTCCAGCACCTGGGCCTCACCCTGCCCCTGCCATGCCTGGCTCTCTGGGTAGAATCAGAAGCGACATCACAGCACTGTGGATTATTAATTTTTTTTTTAATTTATTTATTTGTTAGAGAGAGAGCGAGCGAGCGAGCACAGGCAGACAGAGTGGCAGGCAGAGGCAGAGGGAGAAGCAGGCTCCCCGCCGAGCAAGGAGCCCGATATGGGACTCGATCCCAGGACGCTGGGATCATGACCCGAGCCGAAGGCAGCCGCTCAACCAACTGAGCCACCCAGGCGTCCCAGCACTGTGGATTATAGCCTGCTATATTATAGTCTGCTGTTGCATTACTTCCTGCATTTCACAGAAGAATCCAGGAAAGCCTGGGAACTTAGGATGTCTAGGAGTCTAAGGATGACTAGTAAACAAAACCGTACCTTTCATCTCGGTGAAAACACAAAGTACTATCTGTTGACCTCTAATTTAGACTGATAAAAAGCTGAGTAACAACTTGACTCAGGTAAGGTGACCTCTGTTACCAAACAGGAGCCGTGGTACCTACTTGACAGGTACATTTTTATAAAGCAGTAGAAAGTAACTCCTGTTCTCATGAAACACGCCCCCCGGAGGTTGAGAATGGCACATGTATACAAAGGCATGGACCTTCTTGTACATTCTTTAATGACAGAGCATGCTGGCACCTTCTCTTTGCAACACGATGTTGCCCAAATAAAGTAACATTACCTTCTGATTGATTCATTATGGAGAACCTGGTTTTTGTAGGAATTCAAAGAGACAAAGAGGAGTAGTTGACAAACAACAACACGTTGACAAATGTGTTGACAAATGCACAAAGAAGCATAACAGTATTACTCCACTTACAGTCTTTACTGCACCCTCAGCCCAAAGCACACTCTGGTAGTAATGGCCCATAACACTGGACCTTAGCCAGTCTTGCAATTTTTTTTCCTCTCTGTTCTTAATTTGACCTGAAACATGCCTTTTCCTTTCCTTCTAAATATTAGGCCTAGAATGGTTGTCCATGCTGCCTTTGGAGTTACAGCTGTGGCAAATGTCCCATTTAACCAAGTTACCCTATCTGGTATTGATCGCCTCGCTATAATTGTCACGCTATAATTGCCACAAGTAAGATTTTTAGTGGATCCATAGTATGTCTCTAGGAACTGCAATATCACTGTTTTTCATTTTAATCCAAAAGTAGCACCTGTGAATCTGTCTTTTTTCACACTGAGTCTACCGAGTAATGGAAAACAATCCCATTCATGGAAGCTTACAACAGGACTCTTGAAAATGTTCCCAAAAAGAAATAGGTGAAATTTAGGTGAAAAAGATATAAAAACTTACTAATGTACATAAAAGAAGACTTATAAAGGTCAAACCCTCAGTTTCTTTCCTGTGGTTAAGAGTCACTTTTGGTTTGTCTCCCTCTCTGACTTCGTCTTGTTTTATTTTTTCTCTCCCTTCCTCTATGCTCCTCTGTTTTGTTTTTTAAGTTCCACATATGGGTGACATCATTCAATAATTGTCTTTCTCTGATTGACTTATTTCACTTAGCATAATGCCCTCTAGTTTATCCATGTCATTGCAAATGGCAAGATTTCATTTCTTTTGATGGCTGAGTAATATTCCCTTGTATGTATACACATCTTTATCCATTCATTTGTTGATGAACATCTAGGTTCTTTCCATAGTTTGGCTATTGTGGACATTGCTGCTATAAACATTGGGGTGCAGGTGCCCCTTCAGATCACTACATTTGTATCTTTGGGGTAAATACCCAGTAGTGCAATTGTTGGGTCTTAGGGAGCTACATTTTTTTAAGAAGAAAAATTAAGAGACACATAGCCTGTGGTTAACACACATTTGATATCTGCAGTAATTAAATCATTTTCATTTTGACACAAGAATAGAATGTCAATAGAGCAGAGTTAGATAACTCCCAAATAGATCCAATTATATGTAAGAACATAGAATATGGGAAAGATGACATCACATGTCAGTCCTGGATGGGAAAAGTTTTTAAATAAATAGTTCAAAAGCAGTTGGCTTGCCTTAAAAAAAAAATCAATTTTAACCCGTACCTTATATCTTATAAGTAACTTTGATGTACAAAGTAAAGCCTTAAAAAATGAAAAGCAAAAAACTAGACATGACTAGAGTGGACATTTATAAACAGTCCATCCGGAAGAATGTATAAGCTTTAAAACAATGCAAATTACAAAGGAAAATATAATATTTGCATAAAATTCAAAACTCAGTATAAAAAAAGGTACTTAAATGCATTTTAAAAGAAAATAATACATTGTTGCTTAAAATATGACAGAGGAAGGATAATATCTTTAGTTGACAAGCATACAAATAGAAAAGCACTAAAATTCTATAGACAACAGAAAAGTCATAAAAGGAAATACTTAGAGCTAATAAACATTTCAATGTGTGAAATTTTTTAAATCTTAATTTTGCCTGAGTATTACCAACTTTATTATATACCTGTTGGCTGGCATTGAATAAAATGGTCTGTCTTATACACTGAAAGAGGAGACATGAATTGGCATTAACTATATAGAAAAAGTATTGGTCATATGTAATGAGTGCTTGAGAAGTATTTGTACCTTTATATCAATAACTCTGCATTTCTAGAAAATAATCATGAAAAGAAAGATTATTCATAATAATAAATACTATTTTAACAATTATTTTTATAGTAATAAAAACACTGGTGTCTTAGAAATGTAACAGTCAGGGACTAATTAGATAAAATCTTATGTAGCCTTCCAGTGGAATATTATGTAGCCATTAAATGTGTATTTTCAAAGAATATTTAATGACATTGGAAATGGTCATGTAATAAAGTTAAAAAGGAGAGCTGCAAAACAGTATCAGTGGTACTATTATTCCAATTTAATGTGTTTTTATGTATACAAAAGAAAAGATGAAAAAGTAAATATTAAAAATATTAATAGTAATTAGCACTATTTGGCAAAGTTATCGACTATTTAAATTTTCCTTCCTGATAGTGTTCCATTTTAAAATTTACCATATTACACATACTACTTTTATAGTCAGAATAATAAACATTTAAAATGAAGCATGTTTCTAAAAAAACAAAAACCAGATTTCTTTAGTACATCTGTTTTTGAATATGAAATTCAAGTAGGCAAGAAATACAAAATACAAATACAGATTATTTGAAAACTATCATCGTTTCACTGAATAGATACACAAGTAAATATAAAACTTTGGATAAAATACATTTTTTCTTATATCTACAGAATATTTACAAAATCATGAATATCTTGACTAAGGAAAATCTTAGTAAATTTTAAAAAGTAAAGATACTATGTTTTCTGAATATAAACCAATAAAACTAGAAAGCAGCAACAAAAAGGTAGCTATAAATGTAAGTGCTTGCGAATTAAGCATTTTTTCCTAAGTAATTTCCTAATTGAAAGAGTAAATAAGTATATATATTATTCCTGAAATACATAAAATAATACAGAAATCGCTTTAAAGGAGAACCACTTTGTCTAAAAACCTGTGGAATACAGTCAAATCTATATTAGAGAATTTTACCTTAAAATAAAAAGCTGGGGGTGCCTGGGTGGCTCAGCCATTGAGCGTCTGCCTTTGGCTCAGGTCATGATCCCAGGGTCCTGGGATTGAGCCCATCTGGCTCCCTGCTCGCTGGCTCCCTGCTCACCGGCTCCCTGCTTCTCCGTCTCCTACTCCCCCTGCTTGTGTTCTGTCTTACGCTGTTTCTGTCTCTGTCAAATAAATAAAATGTTAAAAAAGAAAAAGACAAGAAAAAAAATGAAAAGGTGTTACACATGTGAATCTAGCATTCAACTTTAGTTATACAGAAGTGATAAAATAAACCAAAAGAAGATTGGAAGAGAGAATTACAGAAATCAGTACTGAAATTAAGATTGAGAAAACAAAAGGACAGTAAAGAAAACTAAAAGCTGAGTTTTAGAAAGTACTGATAAAATAGATCAGTTCCTTGGCACATCTCATTAAGGAAAACAAGAAATAAGAAGTATATAATGTTAAGCATAAGGAAAGAGGTGTTAACCACATTATATATATAACCACTCATTTCTGCTATAATGCAACATGTTTTTAAATATCACTGCACTATGTAGAATTGCACAACAAAAGCCATAAAAGGCTTAGAGGAAAATGAAGGTAGGAATACAGTAGTTAAAAACTATGGTAAACACATACACACACAACGTAGTCCATGATATATGAAAAATAAAGATGGGACACTCATAAAAATGTAGCACAGTTTTAGACATGCTAAATTAGGGAGTATATAAACATTACAGTAACGATGGCCCTTTACCTTGAAAAAGGCCTGAGGTTTGCTTGTGGAAGTGTGCCTCAAAAGGATTGCAGCTTGTGAGTTATTTGGAAATGGTGGGAGGAGGTAATCTGAAATCAGATTGGTAATTGGAAATCAGGTGGTACATTGAGGTAGTCGGCAGATGTTTGAGATCTGGGTGTCTCTGCTTTATGTATTCATACGTAGCTTGGTTCAGTTTTCTGTTCTCATCTAGTGTTTCTGGACAAAATCATGTAAAAGTGACATGAAATTTGAGCTATGCCCAAATTGTTCCTTAATTTACCAATTGTGTTGAAACAAATTTCACATTTTCAGAATAACTCATAGCAGAATTGCCTTTATATGAAAGACAGTTAAAAAGAATCAGCAAAGTTATGTTAGTTACATATGGTAATATGTTTGAAAACTTAAGTGGATGATTTTATAATAAAATATAAATTGATAAATTTGACTCAAAGAGAAGCAGGAGAGCTTATGAGACTGATAACTGTATGAGAAATTAGAAAAGTTGTTAAAGAGCTGCTATTTAAAAAAGAACCCAACATTCAGTATTTTATAGCCAAATTCTCTCTAATACTCTGATTAAAATTGTTCAGTTTATTCCAGAATTTTTTTTTTCTAAAGGAAGACTCCTTGATTCATTTTACAAAAGTAGCATTTATTTATTTTACTTAACTCTCATAGAATACTTACTGTGTGCCAGGCACTGCTTTAAAAGCTAATATTAACCAAATCCTCACCACAGGCTAATGAGGCTATTACTGTTAAGGAAACAGAAACTGAAGTGCAGAGATCTTGAGCAGCTTGTCCAAGATCATATTACTAGTATGTGTTTTAGCCAGGATTTAAAACAGACAGTTTGACCAGTATCCAAGCTCTTAACTCTTAACCGCTGTGCTTTGCTCTCTTTAAATGAAAACTTAAGGAAAATAGCTCTCTGGTTCCTAGCAACTTTCAGAGTTGTAAGAAGCACAGCACTTGCAAAGCCTAAGATTTGACCTCCCAGTGGCTTGTTAATAAGGCTAGATAGTATAATCTTCCAGAAGGAGGGGGAAGCTAAGTTCCCATGGAATTACTATCAAAATTTAAAGCAAGGGAGGAGAGCTAGCAGATAAATTCCCTCTCCATCCTTTTCTTGAACGGATTCTTCCAAAGCTTGGTGTTTAAATTCTGTCTGTTAGAGATTTCCTGTATGCTAGAAAACTAACTGGGCTTCTCCATGAAACACAGGCCAGCTTAGTGATGTACAGCCTAACTTTCTCTGCTTCTTTTTGCTTTTCCTTCATTCACACTGCTGATATTGCACCGTCAAATAAAGCAGCAGTACTTAAGTTTTGCCTCATGCTCTCCTTTTTAAGAAATCAAGCTGTGGTAGGATTTAAGGAGGAAATCCTTAGAACAAGATATGAATATGGCAAATAACCATATAAAAAGTACTCTAGCTCATAAGCAGTTAGGGTAATGCATATCAAACCATTCTGAGTTACAGTTTTTTGCACATCAGTTTGGCAGAAAATTGAAAAAATAAGTGATATCCAGTGTTGATTAGTTATGGGGAAATAGGCTATTGCCTGAGGATCAGGTGGTAGGGAATTGAAATGCCGCATACTTCTGGAAAGTGAGATCTGGGAGAGTTTATTAAAATATTAAGTACTTATAATCTTTGAGCTAGCAATCTTTTCAACCTGTAGTTTAATTAATATGTTTAAACATGCAAAGACATTTCATGCTGTATTTTTATAGTACAAAATAGAAGACAAATAGAATGTCCATCTAACAGAGAGTATGTGAGTTAAAATATGGCATATTCATGTTTTGGAGTACAAGACAGCCACCAGAGGAATAAATTAGAATCACATGTCTTGCCCTGGAAAGATAGCTCTAATATAAATGAAGGCAGCAAGTTGTAATGTCTATAGTGTGACCATATTTTTGTGCAACAAAACAAATAAAAACCCCTTTATGTGTTTACATATGTTGATATAAAGATAAAGGAGAAAGAAGGATTTTGAAACAAGACACCAGACTATTAACACTGGTTTCCTCAAAAGGGATGAAGGTGGAGATAATTATTGACTTTTTATTTATATATACCAAACCATTTGATCTGGTAGAGTGAACATTAAAAACAATTAGGTGTGGTGAGAAACCGGAAGCTTTCCCACTAAAGTCAGGTTTCAGGCAGGCATTCCTTTTCAACATTGTACTGGAAGTTCTAGCTAATGCAATAAGACAAGAAAAGGAAAATAAAAGGTATCCTGACTAGGAAGAAAGAAATAAAACTCTTTGTAGATGGCATGATTGTCTATGTAGAAAAATCTGAAAGGATTGACCAAAAACACCTCCTGGAACTAATAATTATATGAAGGCTGCAGGATGCACAATTAATATATAAAAGTCAGTTGTTTCTTGTATGCCAGTAATGAACAAGCAGAATATGAAATTAAAAACACAGTACCATTTACACTAGCACCCCCCAAAATGAAATACTTAGGTATATATGTAAAAAAATATTTAAAAGATTTGTATGAAGTAAACTACAAACCTCTGCAACTTCTTTCAAGATAGTCTCCAAAGGCAAAGGAAACAAACACGAAAATGAACTTTTGGGACTTCTTCAGGATCAAAAGCTTCTGCACAGCAAAGGAAACAGTCGCCAAAAAAAAGAGGCAACCCATGGAATAGAAGAAGATATTTGCAAATGACATTGCAAAGGGCTGATACCCAAGATCTATAAAGAACTCCTCAAACTCAACACTCAGAAAACAGATAATCATGTCAAAAACTGGGCAGAAAACATGAACACTTTTCTAAAGAGGACATACAAATGGCTAAAAGACACATGAAAAAATGTTCATCATCACTAGCCATCAGGGAGATTCAAATCAAAACCACATTGAGATACCACCTTACACCAGTTAGAATGGCCAAAATTAACGAGACAGTAAACAGCAAGTGTTGGAGAGGATGTGGCAAAAGGGGAACCCTCTTACACTGTTGGTGGGAATGCAAGTTGGTGCAGCCACTTTGGAAAACAGAGTGGAGATTCCTTAAGAAATTAAAAATAGAGCTTCCCTATGACCTGCAATTGCATTACTGAGTATTTACCCCAAAGATACTGATGTAGTGAAAAGAAGGGCCATCTGTACCCCAGTGTTCATAGCAGCAATGGCCATAGTCACCCAACTGTGGAAAGAACCAAGATGCCCTTCAGCAGACGAATGGATAAAGAAGATATGGTCCGTATATACTGTGGAGTATTATGCCTCCATCAGAAAGGATGAATTACCCACCTTTTGTATCAACATGGATGGGATGGAAGAGATTATGCTAAGTGAAATAAGTCAAACAGAGAGAGTCAAGTATCATATGGTTTCACTTACTCGTGGAGCATAAGGAATAACATGGAGAACATGGGGAGATGGAGAGGAGAAGTGAGATGGGGGAAATCGGAGGGGAAGACAAACCATGAGAGACTGTGGACTCTGAGAAACAAACTGAGGGTTTTGGAGGGGAGAGGGGTGGGAGGTTGGGTGAGTCTGGTGGTGGATATTAAGGAGGGCACGTATTGCATGGAGCACTGGGTGTGGTGCATAAACAATGGATGCTGGAACACTGAAAAGAAATAAAATAAAATAAAATGGAAAAAAAGAACTTTAATAAGTGGAGAGAGATCCATGTTCATAGATAGGAAGACTCAGTATTGTCAAGATGTCAGTTTTTCCCAACTTGATCTATAAAGTCAGTGCAATCCAAATCCCAACAAGTTATTTTATAGATCTTGACAAACTGACTTAAGTTTATATGGAGAGGCAGAAGACCCAGAAGAGCCAGCACAATATTGGAGAAGAACAAAGTTGGGGGATTGACAACACTGCCCAACCTCAAGACTTACTCTAAACCTATAGTAACCAAGGTAGTGTAGTGTGGATGCAAGAATACATAGGTAGATCAGTGCAGCAGAACAGAGGTCCCAGAAACAGACCCTCATGAATAAAGTTAACAGAGGAGTGAAAGCAATACAATGGAGAAAAAATAGTCTTCTCAACAAATTGTGCTGGAACAACTGGATATCTACATGTAAAAAATGTGTAAAAAATTAAAAAAAAAATCTAGACAAGACCTTAACACCCTTCACAAAAATTAACTTGGAATAACTCACAGACCCTAAGTGTAAAATGCAAAACTGTAAAGCTCCTGGAAGGTAACACAGGAGAAAATTTAGATGAGTTTCAGTTTGTTGATGACATCTTAGATACTATAACATAGGTATGGTGAAAGCAAGAGTTCATAAACTGTGCTTCATTAAAATGAAATATTTCTTCTCTGCAAAACACTGTAAAGGGAATAAAAAGACAAGCCACAGAATGGGAGAAAATATTTGCAGAAGATATATCTGATAAAAGGAGTTATCCAAAATATTTGAAGAACTCCTAAATCTCAACAGTAAGAGAATAAAAGTGAGCCAAGGACCTTAGCAGATAACCTCACCAAAGAAGATCTACAGGTGGCAAATAAGCATATGAAAAGATGCTCCATATTCTATGTCATCAGAGAAATGCAAATTAAAATGACATACCACTATACACTTATTAGAGTGGCCAAAATCCCGAACACTGGCAACACCAAGTGCTGCCTAAGATGAGGAGCAACAGGAACTCTCATACACTGCTAGTGGAAATTCACAATGGTACAGCCACTTTGGTCATTTTATTAAATCTTTTTTTAAAATTCAGTTAATCAACATATAATGATTGTTTCAGGGGTAGGGGTCTGTGATTCATCGGTCTTACATAATACCCAGTACTCATTCTATTACATGCCCTTCCCAGTGCCCGTCACCCAGCTACCCCATCCCCCCGGTCGTTCTCTTAAAACTAAACATAGTCTTACCGTAAGTCCAGCAGTCCTTGCTCTTTTATCCAAAGGAGTTGAAAACTTGTGTCCCTGCAAAAACCTGCATACAGATGTTTATAGCAGCTTTATTGATAATTGACAAAAATTTGGAGGTAACCAAGATGTCCTTCTGTACGTGAAAGGATTAACTGTGGTACATCCAGTCAATGGAATAGTATTCAGTGCTAGAAAGAAATGAGCTATCCATATGGAGGAAACTTAAATGCATAGTACTAAGTAAAAGGAACCAATTTGAAATGGCTGCAAACTGTATGATTCCAACTATATGATCATCTGGAAAGGGCAAATCTTTGAAGACGGTGAAAAAATCGGTGCTAGGGATTTGGTGGGAAGAGAAAGATGAATAGGCAGAGCACAGAGGATTTTTAGCGCAGTGGAAATAACTCTGCAGTCACCAGAATAGTGAATACATGTCAGTATGCATTTATTGTAGACCACAGAATTTGCAATCTCAAGAGGGAACCCAAGGTAAACTGTGGCCTTTGGACTGGGGATAATGATATGTCAGTGTCGGCTCATCAGTTGTAATAAATGTACCACTGTGGTGAGAGATGTTAGTGGGGGAGGCTCTTTGGAGGGGAGCAGGGGGTATGTGAGCAATCTCTGTGCCTTCCTCTCAATTTTGCTGTGAATTTAAAAGTGCTTTAAAAAAGTATTAAAAAAAAAAACTTAGGATGATAGATATGTGGACAGTTGAATGTAAAGAAGGAAAGACAGAAAGATGGATTAAAAAACTGTGTAATGTGTACATCTCTGATCTACTGAGCTTTGATTGATTAAACCCAACAAAATATTCTAAGCTGCAGCGACACTTTCACATTACATTGTTTGTGAGTGTTAAAAGATAAAATCTTTTAAGAAGTCAGTTTGGCAATAGCTGTCAAATTTTAAATGGTCGTACCCTCTCATCCAGCAATTCTAGAACTTCATTTCATTGAAATATTGTTGGAGATATAAAAAGATGAAATATATTGAATGTAATATTTTTAAATAAGGAAAACTGGAAATGCAGGCATTTCTCAGTAGGAGACCATTATGCACATTCTTTGCAGTCATTAAAAAGAGTGAAGTTGATAAACATGTACTCATGTGGAATTATATACATGATTTGTTAACAGAAAGAAAGCTCTGTTAAAAAGTATTAACATTTTAAGTCAGAGAAAGACAAATACCATATGATTTTGTTCATATGTGGAATTGAAACAAAGCAAGTGAACAAAGGGGAAAAAAAAGACAAAATAAAAAGCAGATTCTTCACTATAGAGAACATACTTTGGTGGTTACCAGAGGGGAAGGGGGGGAATGGGGAAGATAGGTGATGGGGGTTAAAGAGGACATTTGTGATGAGCACTGGGTGATGTATGGGAGAGTTGAATCACTGTATTTTACACCTGAAACTAATATGACACTGTATGTTACCTATACTAGAATTAATACTAGAAACTGAATTTTAAAAGTATTACTATTTTGTTTTATTATGTATATTATTCCAATAATTCTTTGTATTATAGTTATCTCTGAGAAGCAATATCACAAAGGACTTTTAAATGCCTCTCTTAACATTTCTTTAAAATAGCATATTATTTCTTTGATCAAAAAAATAAGAATAAAAGTGGCTGACAGAACTCTCCCAAATTTTCTCCATGATTACGTGTTTCTATTTTCATAGGAAAAGCAAATGAACAAAAAAATTAAGTGCACCAGTGCAGTGAACTGGTAATTTTATTGTGTTTGTTAAATCTACTATGTTGATTCTAAATACAGGTCTGCACCTAGTTGTTTCATTTTACACCCTGCCTTGTCCTGAAAGGAATTGAGTGACCTTTTGCCCACGCTAGAGAACCATTTCGGTGTATTCAAAGTAACATGAACTCTTTGAACTCAGCAAACTCTTGCCTAAATAACAAAGGTCTTTAATAAATTTATTCAGCGTGTATGTGAGGAAATTTGGGACGATCTAAAGTGGGGGACTCAGGATCAAGCTACCCCTGCTTGGGACTGAGGGGGCAGTGAGTCAAGGCCTAGATGAATGCACAGCTTTCTTACCCACACCATCAGCTGCTCATGGGAGAACGACTTCACTACTTTTAAAAATCAGTCTGTTCTCTTCAACTGTGAGTCTCTTCAGAAATGAGAAATGAGCATGGTGCTACTTCTTGAAGGAATACTGATAGGAATTTAAAAAGTGACAAGTTAAATAATGTTTTTACTGAGAGAATCACGGGGAAGAAAATCCATAGCCAGGGTAGGGAAGTGAACACCCAGAAGAACTTTGTTACCTCCTATATTCTGTCACATTGCCTCATACTTCCCTTGGTGGCATCCATCACAAAAATAATAAAATAAGTATTTTCTTCTAAAAAGTTAAACTATATCAACTCAGTAAATACCCAGAGATCAGTTAAGAAGTTTATACTTCTGTCCTCCTACATACCTTTCTTTAAGTCCTCAAGGAAAAATTCTGGAAGCTTCCAAATGTTTTGAAAAGCTCATTGTTCTGTTTCTAAGCTCAGATGAAGGCATCAATTTATTATCCTTCGCAGCTTTCCTTATGTTTGACAACTCACTATTTAAGAGTATATGGATATTTTGCATTTGAAAGAAGCTGAAGGACTTAAAACTGGCTGGGGCTTATAAACACTTGATTGGCTTCTACATATGGGTCATTGTATATGTAGATGCGTGGGTGAAGAATGCACACATGCTCATGCACAAAGTCACACGCTCACGTTTTGTGTGGCCTCACAAAGAGTATATACAATGTGTCATATAGAAACTATCTTTGAGTAAGTTTGACATCCACATTAATCTCATGAGATTGGGAGATGCCTTTTCACATTTCTGTTTGGTCAGTACTGATTTCTTACTATACCAAGACACTGCCATGTACCATAGGGATGAGTAAGGTACAGGCTTGAGAAGCTTACTGTAAGGAGAAATAAGTCACATGATATTAGAAACAGACTCTTTAAGATACCTGATTTGAGGGGTGCCTGGGTGGCTCAGTGGGTTAAAGCCTCTGCCTTCGGCTCAGGTCATGATTCCAGGGTCCTGGGATTGAGCCCCGCATCGGGCTCTCTGCTCGGTGGGGAGCCTGCTTCACCCTCTCTCTCTACCTGCCTCTCTGCCTACTTGTGATCTCTCTCTGTCAAATAAATAAATAAAATCTTTTAAAAAATAAAATAAAATACCTGATTTGCTTCTATAATAGAGAATTGCCATCTCTTTGCTCACCAGCCAAATTTGCAGCTGTAGCAAGTTGAATGAGGGTTATCTTCAAAAATGACCACTGTCAAGACACTGAACTTGATCTTTTTCTTTTTCACACATATACTCAAGAAAACAAAAACAGAAAACCAACCTCAGTGTTGCAAAATAAAAATTGTAATTGCATTGAATCGTAATCATAATTGTTACTTTTAAAGATGTACAAAAATGCTGAGTTGATTGGCCATAGTAATGTTAGATCTAATTCTGTGATGGTGTTTTATCTAAACCTAATTATTCACTTAAATAATTTCTTTTTTGCTTGATATTTTTCTTTTCTTTTGCAGGAGTTTATTTTATCAGAAGATTATAACAAGATGACTCCTGTGAAAAACTATCAAGGTAGGAATGAGACAGCAGTGTTTTTACTTAGACTTTGAATTGTCTCTTGACAGCTTAACTTTACAATAGTCAGGGGAAACAAAACAGAGCAGTCCTTTCAGGTGAATTTTATCCATGTCTTTGAGTTAAGAAACTGAGGCCTAACGAGATTGGGTGACTTGCCTGAGGTCCTATAGCTGGTAACATGTAGAACCGGACTAGGTCGTTGTGACCCCAGAACCTCTGACCTTTGTCCTTTGTCTCTCTGCTACACTACACGGCCTCAAAGCAGTGTAGCAGATGCAGAGAGTGGGGTCAGTGTTAGAAGTGAGCTACTTTACATGGGGCTCGTTTCATTTTTGGTTAAATATCTTTAAAGGCCTTAGAATGTCCATATTGTCTAAGGGAAAGGAATTTAGTGTGTCTTCAACACTGGCAGTGTGCCATACATGGATTAGGAGCCATTTTCTGTAATGATTTATTTATCTAGACCAATGATGTTATGGGATCAGAACATTAGAAGTGGATCTTTTAAGACTTAGAGGTTATTTCATCCACAATTTCTTGACTTCATCCATCCTGTATGATCATCCGGACTCTTTTCTGATACCTCCAAAGACATACCTAGCAAACCATCCCGATTTTTATAAAACTCAAGTATTAAGTTCTTTATTTCCAGATTTTGAGCCAAAATTCATTTCCCTGTGGATTTATTCTTTGTTTTCACATACTGCTTACCAAGTATTCCTTGAGTACCTACTGAGTTTCAGTAACTGAGGGTCATAATAGTAAACAAGACATGTGTAGTACCTGCCTGTAAGCAGTTTGTAATTATGTAGAGGTTACAAACAGGTAACCAGGTCATTAAAATGTTATGTTATAAATATTAGAAAGTTCCTCTGTTGGTTTTTGTTCAGCCTGTTGGAGCCACAGAAACGAAGTTGAATCTCTCTGTTATACATGACAGCTTTTCAGTGATTTTAAAACAGCCATGAAAATTCCCACCCTGGTCTCTTCTTTCCTCCTTGTATCCCAAACATTTTACATTCTCCTTTACATGACCTGAATTTTTTTTCTTTAAAAAAAATTTTGTTTTTTAGTTGTCTTGGTCACAGATCTTGGGTTATCATGTTGTACTTCTGGAGCCATTTAAAAATGGGACACATTGTGGTAGGCAGCCTCTGAGATGGCTCCTGATGATCCTTGTCTCCTGTTATTCATGCCCTTGAGTGTAGACTCCCCTTGAGTGTAGACTGTACCCAACATATGGCAAATGGTGGATGTCACTTCTAAGATTAGGTTACAAAGAGATTAGTCCTTCTTGCTTGCCCTCTCCTGCTCTTTCTGGTTCTTATGGAAGCCAGCTGCCATCTTGTGAGCTACTTTATGGAGAGGCCTATGTGGTGAGGAACTGAGGGAAGCCACTTCAGTGGCTGTTAAGGAACTGAAGCCCTCAGGTAGCTCAGTAACCTCTGAGGAGCTGAGTCTAGTCGACATGAGAGAGCATGGAGTTCCGCAGGTCCTTCCTCTGTCAGTCTTACAGATGAGACTGTAGTCCCACCACATACCTCGATTTCATCCTGTGAGACACCTTTCAATAGAGGCACCAAGCTAAGCTATACCAAGATTTCTGATCCACAGAAATTCTGAGATAATAAATGTTTACCATGTTATGCTATTAAGTTTTGGCATAATTTGTTAGACAGTAGATAACCAATATACATATGTAATGTGATAACTACAAAATTGTATTTCCTTCCTCTTCTGGTCACTGTTCCATAAAGGGTGAACTTCTGACAGGCCACTTTATACCGTGGGCTCATGTGGAGCAATGAGCTCAAACCCCTTAATGATTCTCACTTGAGTTGTTATTAAACTATGTCTCCTGCAATTTTGAAGCTGTTGGTTTCCTTGGTGTGGGGGTGGAGAGGGGGGTTTATTTTGTTTTTAGCCTAAATGCTGGACTACAGGTTATTCATCATCTCATTTTATTAAGTCTATCATCTCAGCTTATCAAGACATTTTGAAATCACAGTAGTCATTATATATATATTTTTTAAATGCAATGCTAAGCCCATGAGAGAAACAGGAGGGTGAGTCCCATGTACCAGAAGCAAAGACAGAATTAAAACTCAAAGTGATATGCATACTACCTGACATTGTAGCTATCTTGGGGAGAAAAATAGAACTTCTAATAGGTCAAAGCTTTTGTATGAACATTCACTTAGGCACAAAAGATGAGACCTAGGGCTTGAATGTGGTAGGAAGTTGCAACTCATATTTACATATAAAGATGAAATGCATAAAGGACTATAGCCCCATGAAAAAGAGAGGATCCAGACTCTCCACTTATTGGCCCAGAAGACCATAACATAATTTTTTTTTAAATTTATTTGACAGAGGTTACAAGTAGGCAGAGAGGCAGGCAGAGAGAGAGAGGAGGAAGCATGCTCCCTGCTGAGCAGAAAGCCCGATGTGGGGCTCGATCCCAGGACCCTGGGATCATGACCTGAGCCGAAGGCAGAGGCTTTAACCCACTGAACCACCCAGGCGCCCCGACCATAACATAATTTATTCCTGATCTCAAATCTGGATCGAGGGGAAGAGTCTTCCAGGTAAATGAAAATTACAACTTAAAGTTTTGGATTTGGAATACAAATTTAAATCATTCATGTGGTGCTAGAAGCTCCAGCTTAAGAATTTAATATATGAATTGGTCCTGGGCCAGTGGTATCCTTCCAGTACCTGCTAGAAATAAATTCTGAAGCTCTCTTCAACAAGACAAGTCACACAAAGATCTCACAGCAAAAACAAGCCCTGCTTAAGATGAATTCATAATAATAAAAATAAGATTACAAAAGTTAAAAGGAATTAATACACTATGAGTGGATTGATATTAACAGTTATCAAAAATGGGGGTGAAATAAAAATTTTTTCAGACATAAAAAACAGAGAATTCATAGACCTGCACTTAAGGAGATGTTAAAGGAAGTCCTTCAGGAAGGAAGTAAATGATGCCAAAGGAAAATAGGGATCTACACAAAAGGATGAAGAACAGCAGGCGTGGTTACTATAAGATTTTTCCTTATTATTTAAATCTTATAAAAGGACAATATGCTTTTTAACTAAAAGTAATAAAGTAGCATGAGGGTCATAACATGTAAAATTAAAATGTTTGACATCAGTAACACAAAAGCCAAGAAGCGGGAGAAATGGAAATTCATACTATTGTAAGATTCTTATGCTACACATGAAGTGGAGTAGAATCACTTGAAGGAAGACTATGGTAAGTTAAAGATGTATACTTCTGGCCCTAGAGCAACCATAAAATAACAAATCCAAAAGTTACAACTAATTTGCCAGCCAAGGAGATAAAATGGAATCATTAAAATCATTCTCACTGAACTCCTCTTCCCCTGCCAAAAAAAAAGAGTAAGAGGATAAAGAAAAAAGAACATATGGAAAAATAGAAAACAAATAGCAAAGGGATAGATTTAAACCTACCAGTTATCAATAATCATATTAAATGTATGTGGTCTGAGGCCAATTAAAAGGCAGAGGCCATCAGGTTGAATGAAAAAAAGGAGACCCAAATATAAACCACCTACAAGAAATGCACTTTAAATATAAAGTCATAAAGCAGTTACAAATAAAAGGTTAACAAAAGATACATAGTGCAAACGGTAGTCAAAAGAAGGCTGGAGTGGCTATGTTAATAGTAATGAGAGTAGACTTCAGAGAAAAGAATATTACCAGGGATAAAGGATTATATTACCAGAGATTATTTCTTTTTTTTTTTTAAAGATTTTATTTATTTATGTGACAGACAGAGATCACAAGTAGGCAGAGAGGCAGGCAGAGAGAGGGGAAGGGAAGCAGGATCCCCACTGAGCAGAGAGCCCGATGTGGGGCTCGATCCCAGGACCCCGGGATCACAACCCGAGCCGAAAGCAGAGGCTTCAACCCACTGAGCCACCCAGGTGCCCCTACCAGAGATTATTTCATAATGATTAAGGATCAGTCCATCAGGAGGGCATAATGATCCCAAATGTTTATACTCTTAATAAACATAGCTTTGAAATATGTGAAGCAAAACCTGATGAAACTTCAGGAGAAATAGACACATCCTCAATTTTAGTCAGAAATTTTAGAACTCCTCTCAATAATTGATTGGATATATCAATAATTGACAGAATAAGTAGGCAGAAAATCAGTAAGGTATAAAAGGCTTGAACACAGTACACAGCCAACTTGCTGTAATTGGCATCTGTAGAACATTCCATTAAACTAAAGCAGAAGACACATTCTTTTCAACTTCACACAGAACATTTATCAAGGTAGATCGTATTTCTGGGCCATAAAACTAGTCTCAGTAAATTTGGAAGAATTCAAGTCATGCAAGGTGTGTTCTCTGATCAAAATGATATTGAACTAGGAGTCAATTAACAGAAATATCTCCAGAAAAGCCCCAAATATTAGGAAGCTAAATAACCATGGACCATCTAAGTAATCCATGGGTCAAAGAAGAAATCAAAGTGGAAACAGCATATCAAAATTAGTGGTATGCTACTAAAGCAGCACTTAACTAAACACCTATGTTAGAAGAAAGAAAGGTCTCAAATCAGTGACCTTAGTTTCTACATCAAGAAGCCAGAAATGGGGGCATCCAGGTAGCTCAGTCAGTTGGGCTTCTGCCTTCAGCTCAGGTCGTGATCCTGGGGTCCTGGGATCGAGCCTCATGTTGGGCTCCCCACTCAGTGGGGAGTCTGCTTCTCCCTCTGCCTCTCCCCCTGCTTGTGCTCTCTCTGTCCCTCTCAAATAAATAAATAAAATCTTAAACAGAAGAGAAGAAAGATCATAGCAGAAGTTCATGAAATAGAAAAAGAAAATAAAGAAGTATCAATGACACCAAAAACTGTTGTTTGTTTTGAGAGGATGAATAAAAGCAATAAACCTCTGGCCAGACTTAAACCAGAAAAAAAAAGAGAGAAGATGCAGGCCACCAGTATCAGGAATAAGGGAAGTGACACTATTAGAGATAGTAGTGATATTTAAGGATAATAAGGAATATTATGAACAACTTTATGCCAATAAATCTGACAACCTAAATGAAATGAACAAATCTTTGAAAGGTAAAAATTGTGAAAGGTCAGGAAGAAATAGATAACCCTAATAACCCTGTATCTACTAAAGAAATTGACTTTATAAATAAACCTTCCCACAAAGAAACCCCAGGCCCAGATGGCTTTACTAGTGAATTTTATCAAACATTTAAGGAAGAAACAATACAAACTCTGCACAAACTCCTTCAGAAAAAGACTTTCTAGCTGATTTTTGAAGTGGTGTTATCTGACACTATAACTAGACAAAGACAGTACAAGAAAAGAAATATATAGGCCAGCCTTCCCCATGAAAACAGATGCAAAAAATCCAAACAGAATTTTAGCAATTCAAATTCAGCAGCATATACAAAGGATAGTACATCATGACCAAGCAAGGATTATTTCAAGTTTATACCCAAAAGAAATGGAAGAAGGGATTTCATGCCATTGTGCCTATATTCACAATAGGCAAGAAGTGGAAACAACCTAAACATCCATGAATGGATGAATGGTTAAATAAAATGTGGTTTACCAATAAAATGAATTATGTTTTGGACACAAAAAAGGAATGAAATATTGATACATGCTACAACATGGATGAACCTTGAAAACACACTAAGTCAGGGAAAGAAACTAGACACAAAGGACCACACTTTATATGAAAACATTTATATGAAATGTCAGGAATAGGGGAGGAGCATCTGGGTGGCTCAGTTGGTTTAGCATCTGACTTTGGGTCAGGTCATGATCTCTGGGTCCTGGAATCAAGCCCCACAGTGGGCTCCCCATTTAGTGGGGAGTCTGTTTGTTCCTCTCCTTCTGCACCTCCCCCCCACTTGAGTGCTATTTCCACCCCCCCAAATAAATAGTCTTAAAAAAAAAAAAAAAAGAATAGAAGAATCCATTGAGATAGAAAGTAATTAGTGGTTGCCCAGGGACAGGGGAGGAGGAATTGGGGATGTTGGTTTGTTTTGGGGTCATGTAAATGTTCTATAAGTAGAACATTTTTCCATGATGATTGTACAACATTGTGAATATACTAAAAGCCACTAAATGATACACTCTACAATTATTTAAATGATGAATTTTACCTCAATAAACATTTTTTTAAAAAACAGTCAGTGATACCAAAACCAGACACTATTAAGAAAACTACAGACCAGTAACTCTCATGAACTTAGATGTTATAATCCTTTTAAAAAATTCTAGCAAATCCAAGAATATACAGAAGAAATTATACACCCATGCCCAAGGGGATTTATTCCAGATATGCAAAGCTGGTTTAACATTTGAAAATCAGTGTAATTCATCACATCAAGAGGCTAAAGAAGTAAAATGATATGATCATATCAATTTGTGCAGAAAAAGCATGTGATAAACTCTGCCACCTATTCATGATAAAAACACAGAGCCAACTACAAATCAAGGCAAACTTCCTCACCTCTATTAAGAAATATCTACAAAAATCTGCAGCTGACATTGTACTTAATTGTGAAAAATGATATGCTTTCCCACTATGATCACAAACAAGACAAGGATGTCCTCTCTCAGCCTTCCTATTCAAGAAGTATGGCCAGACTTCATGGCCACGTTTCTGCAGCTTAGTGATAATATATGTACCTTTAAAGGGTTTCTTCTTGAATTAAAGAATTCTGTCACCTTAGAAAGAGTGTGTGCTCTGAGTTTTGGGGCATGTTTTGTTGTTTGTTTTTTCAGTAGTCCTACCCAGCCTGACAGAAAGAGAACCTAGGGTTTTAGTTCTAGTTTCATCATTCATTGTGCCGATTTGAGCAAGTCACTCAACCTTTGCGAGCCTCTGTCTACTCCCCTCACGTCAGGGCAGCTCACAGTGCTTAACCCCTCCCTTGTGTTTTGGGCTGCCGTCCTCCCCTTGGACTTAGAAAGTGATGGCAGATAGGGACAAAATGCTGGGGGCTACCATCTCACTGAAATAGACTTGAGAAACTTGAAGCAGTAGAGAAGTTCATTTGATTCCATCATTGGTGGAGCTCGAATTGGACATTTGATGACAAGATCTTGAGGAGTTTCTGAGAAGTCATATCTTTTATGTTAAAGACAACAAACATTTTGATCTCGAATGGTGACTGATACTCTGACAGGCAGGTGTTTACTGTAGAGAAGTCATGGTATTATTGCTTCTATACCCCTTCTTTGTTGTGTCTCTTTAGAGTCTCGATGCTTCAAATATCAGATTTTATTATATTTTTTTAAGATTTTATTTATTTATTTATTTGACAGAGAGAGAGATCACAAGTAGGCAGAGAGGCAGGCAGAGAGAGAGGAAGGGAAGCAGGCTCCCTGCTGAGCAGAGAGCCCAATGTGGGGCTCAAACCCAGGACGCTGGGATCATGACCTGAGCCGAAGGCAGAGGCTTTAACCCACTGAGCCACCCAGGTGCCCCCAAATATCAGATTTTAAAATATCAGGCATTTGATGGAATGGCTGTCCTGTAGGTACTCTTTGGTTTGGTAGCCAGTGTAAAAGGGCCCTCCTGCCAAGGCCAGGTTGTGTTTGTAAGATGAAGAAACCACCCACTTTTGCAGGGTCATTATAGTGACTATGTGAAAGAATATATTTAAGTTCTTGGTACTTGTTAGACACTCAGAAATTGGCAGGTGATACTGTTACTGTCAATAGAGCTGCATTGGTCCATCCCTACTAACTCTATTTTCATGATCAAAATGGGAAGCTGATGTTTTCGCTATCATGTCATCACGCTCATGACGGGTCTGCTCTTGCCCACCAGACTGCCAGCTCCTGGGCACAGGGCCAGTGAGGTCTGGGTTCCAGGTTACTGATCTTTGTCTATCCCAGTCAGCTCTGTTCAGCAGCCATGGACACCCTCTGCCTCACCCTCTGGAACTGTGTAAGAAAAAAGCAAATTTTTATGGATTTTTATTCGATAATTGAGAAGCCATGAGACCTTGGGCAAACTACTCAACTTCATTGTGCCCGAGTTTACCCATATGTAAAATAGGGAGATGGAGTAGATGACATGAGCAGTTTCTTTTAACTGTGAAATTGTGTGATGCGGTAATTCTGTGATGGTGTTGCCTATGTGTGAGCAACCCTGGAAGATTTGCCCTCCTTATCACATGTGTGTATACTTTGACATAAGGGTGATTTCCTTCTCTTTGACATGGCACTTGGGAGTAATTCTGCCCTCCTTCCCAGCATTTGATTTCTTACAGAAAATTCATCTAGAACTTTGTTGTGGGTTTAGTAAGCCACACTTCACCAAAAGGAGAACAGTAACACTCTGTACTTTTTTTAAGCTTGCATAAACTCACCCAGATGATTTTCTTGTAAGATCATCATGTGTTCTATTGTTCTGTGATCACACTGAGTCTGACACTCTCCGGTCCAGCAGCTCTATCATGTCTGAGAGAGGCGGCCCAGGCCCTTTGGTAATGGGGACTTCTGGATGGTGGTGAACTTGGGGTTGGCGCAGGCAGGAAAGAAAGAGAGGGATGGAAGGAAATGGATAGTTGTTTTTTTTTTAACAACTCAGGCATGCCCGTCTACAGTGGTATACCTCTCCCCCTAGTGAGAACCACTGTTCTGGGCTGTGTTTCTAATGGCTGTCCATACTCTCCAGCTTCCTCTGGGATGGGGAGAAGACAGTGTCATGTCTCTGCAGACCATGCTTTATCAATCTCCTTTGTGATGCCTTATGGGTTATTTTCTTGTCTCTTGGCTTTTAGCGCATCAGAGCAGAGTGACGATGATCCTGTTTGTCCTGGAGCTGGAGTGGGTGCTGAGCACGGGGCAGGACAAGCAGTTTGCCTGGCACTGCTCGGAGAGTGGGCAACGCCTGGGAGGTTACCGTACCAGTGCCGTGGCCTCGGGCCTGCAGTATCCTTTGCTGAACAAAAACCCCTTGGTGGGAACTTAGCTGTTGTCTCCTTTCTTTCATGAAAAGTTTGGGTATGTGCAACTTAAAAGTTTGTTATTTGCTGAGTTGCCCTGCTGATTAAGATTCTCATTGACTTGATTGGTAACACAAATCATGGAGGGTCCTCACGGAGGTGGGTGAAAGTGAGGTGATTTCCCCCCAGATAACAGATCCTTCTGAGCAGCTTGTGGGGTGACTGTGACACAAGTCTGACATCCAGACAGGACACAGTCCAGATTTCTGAGCCTCAGCTGTCAGAAGGAATTCTGGAACAGGGAGATAACCATCAATGAAAGACACCCTTTACCTACAGAAGTAATTTGCATACAGATATTAAGGTTGTGAAGAACCACCAGAATCCTGTTTATTTTAAAATATTTATGGAGAAGCTATAGGGCCACGACCACTAATAGGTTAGCTGGTAGTTACACGGTAACAGTACAGACTTTGTTCCAGGTAAAGGCCCTTCCAGGATACGTAGAATGATACTAATCCTTTTTTTTTTTTTAAGATTTTATTTATTTATTTGACAGAGATAACACAAGTAGGCAGAGAGAGAGGGGGAAGCAGGCTCCCCGCCGAGCAGAGAGAGCCCGATGCGGGACTTGATCCCAGGACCCGGAGATCATGACCCGAGCCGAAGGCAGTGGCCCAACCCACTGAGCCAACCAGGCGCCTGAATGATACTAATTCTTTTTTTTTTTTTTTCCCCGAATGATACTAATTCTTATCCCCCAAGTCTTATCCCCCAAGTCTCGAGACCTATACACCCGGTGTGAATATTGCTCATGCTGGGTAATCCTCATGTCCAGCCCACTGGGCTGCAGCAAACGCGGGCTTGACGGGTGTGAAGCCAGGGGTGGTGATGCTACTGTGTAAGGAACAGCAGGCCCTGGGCTTCTTGGTTTAAAAAGCAGAGAATCACTCTCTACCTTGTGATGAATGAGGGAATACATGGAAACAGATCATTTGTCAGCAAAAGCAGGAAGAAATAGTAAGACTTGCTTTCAAATGTTCATCTCATATTTATAAAATGCCTATTCAGTGATTCTCAACAAATCTGACAAAGTACTTTGCTGTCTCCTTGCAGACGGGCGACAGTAGCTGTGTGTGTGTGTGTGTGTGTGTGTGTGTGTGTGTGTGTGAGCTAATGGCACTCCTCTTTTTCTTTCTTATTTTCCTCACTTGGAAGAGCAAGATGATGAAACTAAGGATGGCCATCGTGGAAGGTTCTAAAAACGGCAAGTTGCCAAGCAGGCCAGAAATGAGAGTGATAAGGAGCGGCAAGCAGGATCAACTTATCTTTGAGAGGGTGATACCCCCCTGTTAAGAAACCTGAGTTTTACTTTCTAAAAGCCAGTTGTCAATAAGCCTAATGCCTGAAATATATGAACTCTCTTGTCATAGTTGACTGATTTCTTACAGTATTAGAATTGGAAAGGCCCTTAGTGGTCCTCTGGGTCAACTCCTCATTTTACACATGAGTCAGCTGAAGCCCAGAAAGGGTCTCCTGCCTTATCTGCAGCCATCCAGCTAGTATGTCAGAAAGTCACCAGAACCCAGGTCGTCTGCCTTGCACTGCTGTTTTCTCCCATCATACCGTGTTACCCTTTTGAGACCAGAATGGCGTCAGTAGAATTTGTTCGTATTATGCTGGCTTCTACATCACTAGCCACACCTTAAAGATACATCTTCTTTATTACTTAGCCAAGCCAAGGAATATAGAAAAAAGGCAGATCTTACCCTTAAGAAGTTTACTTTTTAAGCTATCTGAAAATGAGAAACAGCACGAATGCCCAGAATCGAAAGTCTCCTGACTGTGGTGGTCCCTGACCCTTCTCTTTAGGCATCTTCTAAAGTCACCTTCGTTTTTCAGCTGTTTCCTTTGGCCACACCATGTGGTTTACCAAGCTGAAAAAATCATGTGATCCGATATCAGAAGCGTGTGTGTGTGTGTGTGTGTGTGTGTGTGTGTGTGTGTGTGTGTGTGAAAGCCTCTGGGTTCATTTCCCAGTGTAACCATCTAGTTCAGCCTTGCTGTTAATGGGAAGGGGAGCTGCAGGCTCTTCCAGAAGATTCCCTCACCTTCCACAGCTCTGCTTCTCCAGCTCCGAGTTTGGAGCCACAGTGCCTGCCCTTGCTCCTGATTTAAGAATGGCCTTACAGCCTTCTATCTCTGATAAGTTTCCGATGCTTTGTGCACACTGGTCACATAACTTCATGTTACTTTTGTCAGAGGGTGTCGTACGGGAAACATGCGACTTTCCCAGGGCTGGAGGGTTTTTTCTGGAAGGTGCACAGTGCACAGATTGTTAACAGTGTAAACATACTCATACAATGTTGGGGTTCACACTAAAATCCAACTTTTAAACACATTTCTTCATGGGAATCCTGCACCCCACCTATTTTCTCTTCTTTTTGCCACCTCTCATACTTACAGGTTTCTTAAGGAAGAAGTTCTGCTGAAACAACATAAAATATTCAGAATAATATCAGTACCCTAATGTCTCTTCCTAGTGGACAGTGGTGGTGTTACATAAGAAACTTCCACAGATGAACCACCTTTTTCCCATCTCCACCTCAAAGAGTCATTCATCCACGTCAGCAAGAGAGAAAAATCAGGTTGAAGTTAGCCTTTTTTTTTTCTTTGTTCCGGCCTCACAGGGGAGAGGGAGAAGTACGTGTGCAGTGGAAATATCCAAAATTCAAGTAGAGAAATAAAGGAAGACAAAGAGACTGACCTTTCAAAAATTGAATTACCAGATTCTGAATAACCTCAAAATCTTCAGTTGCTTTGACTAAAGGTCTGAAGCTTCAAGCATTAAGAGAGCTAGAACACTAACAACCGTAATCAAAAGGAAGAGAGGGGAGCGAGGAGCAGAGGAAAAAGAAGAAAATGTCTTAATTTGCAGTTTCCGAAAGTCTTATTTAGTGCTTCTATATAATATTACTTTGCTCACTCTCAGAACAATAATTAGAAGTAAAAACCAAAAGACCAAATTCCCAATTTTCACAGTGTAGAAACCAAGGCTCAGAAAGGTTAAGGGACGTTCTCGAGGTCACGTGACTCATACCTGGCAGAAACAGGAATAGAACTCGGGTATTACAATCTTTCCACTAGCCCTTTGAACACCTAAATACAGCAGAGTGGAGGTTTTTCCCAAAGGTCACATGGCAGGTTGATGTTAGGCAATAGAACTGTTTTCCTTTGTCACTTTACTTCCTAGTATTTAAATTTGTGAATACTTAAGCTTCAGCTTTTAGTCTTGTCATTTAACTATGTTTCAGTCCCATTTTTCATGCTTCTGCAGAAATAATTAAGGTACTCTCCATTTCAAGATTTTATTCATGTTGTAGGTATTTCCAAGATCTCACCCTATATAGGACAAGGTCTTTTCACCAAGAAGTCTCTTAGATCTATTCGTATTCAGGACAAGAGTACTGGAAAGCTATAAGATTATCTTGATTTTTATATTAATGACGGTCATGCTGGCTTTGAGGTTGTACTATAATTTTATTATTTCAGTTCTCTTTCAAATAGCTTTTGCTGCATTTATAGTTTTTTATGAGACTGCTACTGTTTACCTGCCATCATAGAGACTGTCGGGTATCAGAGTGCGTTTGTTTCTTCATCTGTGTCCTTATAATTAATCTAGGTAAATGTAAGGTGATCTTAGTCCACATCAATCTTAATATTGTTTTACATATATCTCCCTTGTTCTTGAGACTGGGAGAATTTGTGGTGCCTTGTTCTCCTACACTTTTAAAAAAATGTTGTATGATGAAAATTTTCAAAACATGTACCATCTGGGAGAAGAGGCTGTAATGGACACTCACATACTCATCAGATCCAGGATTGATTCTTCAATCTTTTTGGCTTTCTCTCTCTCCTTGCTGGAGTATTCAGAAACAAATTTCAGACCTAATGTTGTTTCATCCTTACCAACTTCATTGTGTGCCACTGAAAAATACAGAATTTTTCAGTAATCACGATGCTATTATGACTCCTAAAAATTTATAACCACTCCTTGATACTGTAGAATAATTGATCCATTTTCACATCTCACTTACTGGCTTTTTCCAGTGAGTTGACTTAAAATCGGGTCCAGACACAGTTCACAAATTGACTATGGTTGTCCTATCCTAAATCTCTCAATCTAGAGCAGTGATCTCCTCCTCCCCCCCACTTTTTTTTTTTTAAGATTTTTATTTATTTATTTGACAGAGATCACAAGTAGACAGAGAGGCAGACAGAGAGAGAGGAGGAATCAGGCTCGCATCAGGCTCCCTGCTGAGCAGAGAGCCCGATGCGGGGTTCCATCCCAGGACCCTGGGATCATGACCTGAGCCAAAGGCAGACGCTTTAACCCACTGAGCCACCAAGGCATCCCTCCCTTTTTTTTTTTAATCCTCCTATAACTTGTTGGAGATAGAGTCCATGTTCCCGGAGGCAGCCCCGCGTTCTGAAGTGATCTGTGCTTCCTCATGATGTCATTTCATCACTTCTACCTATACTTCTCCCATGTTTTTTTGTAAGCTGAGGGTTACCTCTACAGTCTTGGTTCAGTTCAGATCCAGCTTCTGGTTGTGCTGTCTGGTTCCTAGTGCTCACAGCAGGAGGCACCTAGTGGTGGGTTGTCACCCCCTCCCATCAAGGCCCAGATTGGTCAGTTTTTCAGGTGGTGACCCCTGGGTCGCTGTGGCACTGACCTGCTCATCAGCCTTGCCTTTATTGGTCTCCCCTGAACCAGTTCTTTTGTTAGGGTCACAAAAATGGCGATTGTGTAATCAGATCATTTACTCCACATGTGTTATTTGGAATTCTTTATAAAGTAAAAATTTCCCTCATTTAACTAGGGCTATTTGAGATACATTTAGTATGGGAAAAGCAACATAAATTCTTAATTATCTTTAATTGCTCATTTTCAGAGTAGAGATTCAGTGCCCTGGTTACCTCCAGTAGGTGTCTTTTTTTTTTCTTTTTGAGCATTATTATAAACTCCTTTAAGGTTTTTTTTTTTTTTTAAATAATACATCCAGTAGGTTTCAGTAATTTGCCTTTTTTGATGTAGTATTGTCCCATTGTTGGCCAGTAAGTGTCCCGTCATATTGACTCCAGTGTCTTTTGCTATAATCCCACTTGCTTTTTTTTTTTTTAAGATTTTATTTATTTATTTGACAGAGGTCACAAGTAGGCAGAGAGGGAAGCGGTGGGGGGGAGTGGGGGGGGAGGCAGGCCCCCCGCTGAGCAGAGAGCCTGATTCAGGGCTCCATCCCAGGACCCTGGAATCATGACCTGAGCGGGAGGCAGAGGCTTTAACCCACTGAGCCATGCAGGTGCCCCCGCACTTGCTTTTTTTTTTTTTTTTTTTTTTAAGATTTTATTTATTTGACAGAGAGAAATCAGAGCTAGGCAGAGAGGCAGACAGAGAGAGGGGGAAGCAGGCTCCTGCTGAGCAGAGAGCCCGATGCGGGGGTGATCCCAGGACCCTGAGATCATGACCTGAGCTGAAGGCAGAGGCTTAAACTACTGAGCCACCCAGGCGCCCATCCCACACTTGCTTTTGATAGAGAGCCTTTGACACAACGTGTCTTAACCTCATCTTGTACTTTCCTGTCCCTGTCCTGAATTAGCCATTTCTTTTAGTGAGGAGTAGTATTCAGAGATAGCTAGGGAATATATGTGTGTCTATTTCTGAAAAGAAAATAAATAATTCATATAATAAATTCAGATTTAACATTATAGGGTTTTTACTTCATTTTTGTACTTGATTCTTTTACCTTGAGCTGAAAATTGTGTCTTCTAAAACATTAGCATATCTGCTTTATCCTGTGGTACATTTAAGCTGTTTCAAAATAATAATAGCAGTATTATAGCAACAAGACTACGGAATGAGATTTTAGATTTCCTTGCAGTTCTCCTTGTCCTTAGAATACATTCTCCCAAGGATGTACAGTTGAAGCACCGTTTTAGAGTCACTTGAATAATTCTGTTAACTGTGGTTATATCACCAACTTGATAGTTAGGTTCATTGATTTTACTTTGTTTTCAATTTGGGGGATTTTTTTTTCTTTTAAATTCATACATATTTTTAATGTGTAAAATAATGACATGATTCCAGAGTGGAAACTGTGACAAGAGAAGTTTCTTTATCATCCCTGTCCCTTCAGCTCGTTTCTCCCTTCTCCAGAGGCAGCCACTTGTGTGAGATCTTGATTTATCATTCCAGGGCTTCCTTTTGTAAAATAAATCTGCCCCCCACCCCCCTCCCTGCAAGACACACCCGCACTTCTCTTGCCCTCTCTTTATTAGGCAAAGATAGTGTAGCTTAAATACCTTGGCTTGTTTTCCCCACTTTATAATATACCCTGGAAATTTCTCCATGTCCGTTTGCTTATGATACGGAGCTCCTTTTCCCCCCAATATTGCATGGGCATATCCTAGTTAATTCAGTAAGTGCCCTTTTGTTGGATTTTGTTTTGTTGCCTTCAAACTTTAGCTATTTAAAATAGTGTGGCTCGAATAGCCTCCGGCCTGCATTTTGTACTTTGGCCAGTGTATCTCTAGGATAGATCTCTAGATGTAGCGTTACTAGGTGTTAATCAACCCCACAAGCTCACTAGAGACTCAGTGCCTTAGGTTTGCACTGGAGAACGGTCACATAGGCAGCCTCTCTCTGACGGGTACCGAAATTCCGGACTAAGTAGGAAAGCAGGTATTTGGCATAAACCATATTCTGTGTACAGTTAAGGCACAGGGAGCCACTCTTGTCTGCTAAAGTGGGACCCTCCAGAAATCCAGGTTGTGAGACACCAACCCAGCCTTGTAAGCAGTCTTTCGAAGACTAGCATTCAGGTCTGGTTTGACTCACACATTTTCATTTTCACACACCATTTTCATTTTCATCTTCATTTCTTCTTGAACTTTGTGTTCATACATTTTACCCATTTCTGTCTGGTTTGTGGTTGCTTTCTTCTTGATTTTTCTTTTTGTTGTTAGGGATTTGGCCTTTTGTAACATAAGTTACAAATATTTTTTCCAGTTTGTCTTTTGGCTTTGTTGCTGCTTTCTGTTTGTTGTTGATGTTTCTAGACTTGGCCATTTTGTTCCAGGGGTCTGTTTGTCTGTTTATGCACTGATACCACATTTCTAATTACAGAGATTTTGTAACATGTTCTATTATCTGGTAGGGCTAACATCCCCTATCACATACCACATTGCTCTTATTTTCAGAATATTCCTGGATCTTGTTTATTTATTTATTTTTTTTTTAAAAAAAGGTTTATTTATTTATTTGACAGAGAGAGAGAGAGAGATCACAAGTAGGCAGAGAGGCAGGCAGAGAGAGAAGCAGGCTCCCCACTGAACAGAGAGCCCGACGCGGGGCTCGATCCCAGAACGCCGGGATCATGACCTGAGCCGAAGGCAGAGGCTTTAACCCACTGAGCCACCCAGGCGCCCCTTTGTTTATTTATTTTTTTTATGAACTTAAACTTCCCCAGCTCGGAGAGGAAAAAAAAAAAAAAAAGCTCTGTTATTTTTATAGGGATTATGTTAAATTTGTAAATTAATGTAAGGAATGACATTACCATGTGATGTCTTACTGTCCCTTAATACTGCATCTTTTACTTCGTTGTGTCTACTTTTTTATCTTTCAGTGTTAACATTCAAGCTTTCTTCATATGGGATTTGCACATTTCTTGGGTGTATGTATGTATCTATGTATATATGTGTGTATGTATGTACTTAAATCCCTCCACTCAATTTTGAGAAACGATCCTTAATGTTTCCATGATAGATTTGATGTTGAAACCCGGCATGTGTTTATTGGTGACCAATCAGGCCAAGTAACCATCCTCAAACTGGAGCAAGACAACTGCACCCTGGTTACAACATTCAGAGGACACACAGGTGGGACTGCAAGCTGTATCTCCACGTGCTGCGCTCACGGTGACATATCACCGGCCGCGTGTTCTGGCGTTTGGCTGCCGTGTTGTGAAAGTGACAGTGACAGAGTACGGTGTGCTCAGATAGGCATGATACATTTAACTGATTTCAGAATGGTTCAGTAAGATACAGTGTCAGAAATTTTCCACAATTTTCAGTGCACACACAAAAAGGAACCAGTCTGTTTCAGAACTGTTGGTGATTTGGTTCTGTGTCCTGTCACACTGGAGAAAGCTAGTGTTGTTTGAGACATTGTTTGAGGCCATGTGGCAATTGCACAAACCCCGGAAGGCTGAAAAGATAGCTGCCTCAGTTTGTCCTTTCTGTCCTTGGAGCGAGTAGATGGTGTGCAAGACAGACTCCCCCACTTCTAAGACAAGTGAAATAAAAAAATATGTTCATTGTGTAGCTAGGCTACATAAAAAGGTACAGGTTCCTTTTTGATTTCTTCTGGGCTCTTCTATTATTTAGGATTTGTTTGTTGGGGAGAGAATCAGGATCTCAGGATCATGTAAGCAAGGTAATATAAAATAATCCATGCTTAGCCCCTGAAACACTTGAATAGTTGATAATGATTCGTTTTTACTAGTATTTTTAATATGTGATGTTGACCCTGGGAAATGAGTCACTGCCTGTTTTCATGGTTCTTAATGGGCTTTTTATGTCTCATACAGATTACCAACCTATGATTTAGTACAGAATAAGGTTCATATTGAGTTTAGATGGCATATAAGAACACAAGTAGGTGAATAGAGATGTAAAATGATACAGTACCTAGATCATAAGGGATTTCCTCAGGGGGAAAAAAGGAATGCATAAAGAGGAAATTGAATCCAGGGGAAAGGAGTCCTAAAAGATAATCTTAACTATCTGTGTTTTCTGGGAAGGAGAACACATAGACGCATCCCCTGTGGATAGGACCCAGGTCTTTCCTGATTGGGTTTCTCTTTTTAGCCACCTACACCTTGGGTAAGCCTGGCCTGATAGGACTCAGAACTGTTCCCACCTCAGGAACCTTAAACTTCTTCGTTTCACTGCTGACTCAGTCTTCTAATCTTTAGCTTTTCTAAACCCTGCCTCCGGCCCCATTTGCTCTTGTCAGTGTTGACCAGTCAGTCTTAAGTCCCTCATTCCCCCATGTCTGCGCCCCATCGTCTCTTGCTTTCTAGAGGGGTGTCACTTCAGCCGCAGGCCGCCCGGCGCTCTTGCTTCAGGCGCCCTGGTGCTTCCTGGAAGGACAGGTGCCCCATTCACACTGTCCCCGTGGGGCTGCGGCAAGTTGCACGTAAGCCTCAGTCCACCATTACCACTGCCCATTCAGCATTCCAGTCCACCTGCCAGTGTCGCCTCAGTCCCTCCACACAGTCCCTCCACAGACCCTCCATACTCCCCGGGACTTCTCCAGACCTTCACTGCTCTCCCTGAGCCCCTGCCCCCTCCCCCAGCTCCTCCTCCAAGGAAGAATATAGAAGTGATCAGATAGAAGCTTCAGAAATGTTCTTCTTCGGAGCGCCTGGGTGGCTCAGTCGGCTAAACATCCGACTCTAGATTTGGTCGTGATTTGGGATCGAGCCCCAGCTCCTCGCTCAGTGCTTGAGATTCTCTCTCTCTGTGTCCCGTTCTGCCCCACCCCCCACGCACCTGTGCGCTCTCGCACGCGCGCGCGCTCTCAAATAAATCTTTTTAAAAACCATTTTTTTTCCTTGCCTGCCCTATATTCCTCCCCAATAAACACATTTCCTCTACCCCTTCCTCATCTCTGGCCCTCCTGCCTCACTGAGGAGTCTCCCGTCCTCTGGCCCGGGGCTGATTCTCCTGGGGTCTCCACATCAAAAACTGTTCCCTTTGTCTCCCCTTGACTCACTCACTCTTCTCAGTGTATTAACATGCTTCAGTGTTTTGGCTTTCTCTTCCACCAACAAAACCCTCTCAATCCTGTATCCTGTTGAGGCAGTTTTTGCCTTATTCTCTTAACAGCTGTGCTGCTTTTTTCTTTTTTTTTTTTAATTATGGTAAAATGTACATAATCGAAAACTCACCGTTTTCATCACTTTTAAGCTTGCAGCTCAGCAGCATTAAGGACATTCATACAACATCTATACAACATTTTCTGTCTTATAAAACTGCAGCTCTGATCCCATTAAACACTAACTCCCATGCCCCCACCCCCAGCCCCTGGCAGCCACCATTCTACCTTCTGTCTCTACAGATTTGCCTGCTCTGGGTGCCTCACAGGCATCCTGCAGGATGCGTTGTTTTGTGACTGGCTTCTTTCACTTGGCATGATGTCTTCATGTTGTGGCAAACAACAAGGCTTCTTCAAAGAATATCATTTTCCGGCTGCTTCAAATTCTTCACCTCTCATTTGCCTTCCACCCACCTGCAGTTTGGCTTGTCTCTCGCTCCTCTGACACTGCTGTCCCCAAGGTGGCTGGTGACCTGCTGGTTGCTATATCCAGTGGACATGTTTTAAGCCATATCATACTTAACCTTTCGCAGCGTTATACATCATGGCCCTTCCTTCTTGCTTGTAACAGCCCTCCTTTTGGCTTCCATGACACAGTCTCTCCCAGTTTTCTTCTCCTTCTCTGACTGCTCTTTCTCATCTCCTTAGTGATCTTTTTTTGTGAGTTCTGCCCTGGACCCTGGTCTCTTTACACGCATTGCTCTCCCTAGTTGATCACAGCCACTACTCCCTGTCGTAGAAATAAAAGGTACAGTTATTTCCTCAAATTCTTCACAGCCCAGTGAGAGACAGGAACCAAAGAGTGACAGGGCGGCAGAGGCAGGAGGATGCCGGTACAGGGCACTTCCAGGAACACAGAATGAGTGCTTAGCTAAGACAGGTTTGGGAGTCTGTCAGGAAGGCCTTCTCAGCAGAGGTGTTGCTTAACCTCAGATATTTGGGAAGGAGTGAGTGTTGAGTTCATGAAAAAGAAGTGAGGCGAGCACTCCAGGCAGAGAAAACCAGTGTCGTCCAAGGCGTGGAGATCTGCAAGAGTGTGCTCTCCTGGGAACTTCAGTAACTCCTTTTGGCTGGCACACTGAGTCTGAGGTGGCGGGCAGCCAGAAAGGAAGCGAGAGTCCATTTGGATCACTGAGGCATTAGCCTGACGTCAATGCAAAACTGTAAAAGTTTTAAGCAAAGACGTTAACCTGGTCAGAATTTAAAAGATTGTTCTGGCAGCAGAATAGAGAACATAATTGGAAAGCTAGTAGGAAACTGCCCCTCCGAATGTGGCAGGAGGAATGGGAAAGCCAGGAGTGGATGGGCCCCAGGTGAAATTTTGGTGCTGAGTTTGGCATGCCGGTGACCAGACTGGGTAGTTCCCAGACTTGGTTTAGGCAGAGGTGGCTTCCAGCCTGGCTCCTTGGTAGGCAGCCATTCACTGTATGGCTGAGAGTGGTGCTCTGAGCTCCCTATTGCTGCCTCTAGGCCAGAAAAGGGGTGTAGCTGTTTCTTACTGCTGCATGGGGAGCCAGAAGTGGTCCGAGGGTTTCCTGTCTTCTGGGTTAGTCCGAATAATAAAATGTCAGCTTGGCATTATGCCTTACCTTTCTCAGAGTTTAAAGCATTCTTTTATGACTTTATCATGAAGTATCTTTGAGGAAGACCAGATGTGGCCCAGGAACATTGCTAATTAACAGGAAGGCAAATGTAGCAGGTCACATAGTCAGCTCACTACTGTTATCCATAGACAGTGGTATGCACCCACCACCAGTCTGGCTACAGCACAGCTCGTTCATCTGTAGTCAGAGCAGGGATGTCTAAGAGATTCCTTGATGATGCAGACATATTGTTGAGCTCCTCCTCTCCATTCAGCCCATCCTAGGCCCTGAGAGGTCCAAAACTCTGGGAAAAGGGGTTTTGTAAGAATTAATCTCATTCCCTTACCCCCAAAACAAAGACCTCAAGATGAACCCAGATCCATTAAAGAATGATATTGGGGGTCTGTCAGTCCAGATCCAAACTCAGAAGCACACAGTCTGGGTGTATACAGAGTCCTAACCATTCACCCATCACTCTCTGTTACAGTACAGAAGGTCATATAAAAATGTGGGTTAAAGATGGCATTGGCCTAATACTATAGGCCAACATAGCATTTACTAATCCATGGGGACCTAGGAAACTAGTTTTATGTTCCTTTGCTCCCTCTGCTGGTTTTATTTCTGGAACTAAATGCTAGGTATCATAGTTCTTTGCTATTTCTGCAGAAATCAGAAAATACTTCTACCAAAAAGTCCTACTGACTTGAACAAAGCGGGGGCGGGGGCAGAATCAGATTTTAACCATTGGAAATCCATAGTATCAGTAAAGTAACTTTTTTATTTTATGTCTAAGGGTTATTTTGATTAGTATGAACGTGCTAGAAACAGAAGGGGTTGAACATAACTTGCCAAAGCACACCACTTAACAAAAAATTAAACACAGACTTGTTCATTAACTATTGGGAAATTATTGAAAGTTACAGTATAACTATAACAAAAATAACTAAAACAAGGAGAGGCATAGTTCAGTGCCAATACACAAGTTCAAATCATTAAGCTGAAAACTTGATTTTGACGCAGATTTTCATCGTTAGCCCTCCGCGTGATGAGTGCTGGGATAGAGGGGTGGATCAGACAAGCATAATGCTCGCCTACTCAGCTTGCAGTCGTGGAATGCGATCATTAAACCAATAAACACAGGTAGTTCCTCAAAAGGCTGTGAGTGCAGCAAGTACTACGATGCCCCAGTGCCCTCAGAGGCTGCTTGGGAAGCAAAGAAGAGGGCTTCCCTCTCCAGGACGCTAACAGGAGACTTCCAGGGAAGTGGTGTTTGAATGAAACCTTAAGGAGAGAGGAGTTACCCAGGGGGTGAGATCATTCTAGGCCCCAGGTGTGTGAAACAGGTATTTGGAAGGGAGTGGGCAAGTGTGAGCAGCCATATGGCCGCCTGTGGGCGGTGTGGAGAGCCAGAGGCAAGGAGTAGAAGTTGAACTCCCAGGCAATGTGAGTGAAGAACGATGGCCGTTGTTCTCAGGCACTGTGAGATCAGTGATGATCACACGACATCACATATCACACATCAGTGATGAAGTATGAGCAGGGCGGCGGCCTGCTTTCCATTCTAACAAGTCAGCGTGGCAGCGGTGGTGCTGGATTGAGGGGGGATGAGAATGGATGTACAGAGACTATTTCGAAGGATGGCTGCTGCAAGAGCCCCACTTGTTTGGACGGAGGATGGCCGTGGGCATGGCGGGAAGAGGAGGGACTAAAGATCTTTTTAGGAGATCAAGCGGCACTTGGCTTTTGGGTGGGGGCATCCCGGGTTTCTGTTGGGAGCATTTGGGTGGATGGTGATGCTGTTTGCTGACACCAGGAGCACTGGAGGTTCGAGCAGTCTGGGGAGAGAGATCCTGGTGCTTGGAGATGCCCCTGGGGAGGCGGCAAGGAGACAGCAGCATGTCTGTTGGTGGATCTCTGGAAGAAGGGGTCACCTGCAGGTAGAGCACGTTCAGCTTTACAGCAACCTCCTCACGTCAGCAAAATGCAGCAGCTGAAAGGTCAGAGATTTTATTCAAGAGACCTTGTGTTCTGGGGACTTGCTTCATTGCTCTCCTGTCGTCACAGGGAACCCACAGACCTTCTTCACCTTATAGGTGGGATGGCACGCTCTGGGCGAGGTGCCCGTCACACCAGTAAGGACAGACCCAGCCGTTTCCAGCCCCAACTTTGCAACACTTCACACAGTCTCTCTCTCTAGCTTTTGCAAGATACATTGTAAAAGCCTCTAAAAAATGAGTTCACTGTGCGTTTTTGTGACACATATTAAATTTCTAAAAGTTTTCCTACTCTTTGATCTGGTGCGTGTTTGGGAATCTCTTCTAACTAAATAGGAACATGATCAAAGATTTACGAATAAAAATGTTCATCTTAGCAAAATTTATAATAATTAAAAGTTGGGAAAAAATGTAACAGTAAGTGAAATAAGGTACACCCATGTGTTGGGATATTATGTAATTTTTCATTTATGAGAAAATAGAAAATTTTATTATGACAAAAACATTTATTTTTAAGAGTAAATTCATTTCTGTTGGAAACTGCTCTATCAGTCCTATATTGTGCAGGTCAAAGGTAGGGAAAACATATGAAATGAGGGGGAGCAGAAAGATGGAGGAATCTGAAGGGAAGTAAAATGAAACAGAAGAAATGATGTTTGTGATTTGAAATATCATAAATCCAGAAACCCACACCCACCGTAGCCCCTCACTGTTGTTCTCCGACCCATATATGGAGAGCAAGGAGGAGCTGTGGGTGTGGACTGCACCAAGGTGCAGGTCTGCACTGCTCTGGAATGCAGGCTCGCTGGCGGGGGTTGCTTTTCTGTGCTGCCCAAAGCATCTGTAAGAAGGATTGTTCAGGAAGGTGTCTGCTGAGGGCTGCTGGAACACTCTCCTTGGAAGGAAGAGGCCATTCTGTCAGCAGCTCTCCTCTCCACTCCTCTGTGCCCTCCAGCCCCCCACATACCCCCGTGACTCAGTGTGCTGCCTTCCCATCGGCCCCCATCCCAGGGCTCTGCCAGACGCCTCTGCAGTGATGGCTTATTAATCTTTATTGTCTCCCATTACTCTCTGCCATCCAACTCACAGGCAGGTGCGTAAACATGTATTAAGTACCTACTGTGTACCAGGCACTGGGCACTGCTTGAATACTGAGATACAGAACATAAAGTCTCCTGTGGGAGATTTATAATCTGATAAAGTTCCAATGCAGTGGGTGAGTTTGAGGACAGAAACACACACAGAGAAGTGGGGACCTCACTTGAATTGAGAGTGTTGGGGAAGGCTTCCTGTAGCAGACAGCGCCTGAGCTCCACCTTGAAGAAAGAAAAGGTTACTTGGGTGATCAGAGGTAAGACGGGCACTCCAGGCATAGGGAGTAGCCACATGTTCCGTGAGAGAATCCCCCACCAAACACAGCATGCATGCCCTTCTTGTTCTCCAGACTAATCCCACGATCTTAGGCTCTGTTTGTGTTGAAGTAGGATCTGAGTCTTAACTTGATTTGATTATATCCACAGAGCTTAACCTGGTGTCTGCCTTGTGGAAGATGCGGAGTACGAGTGCATGCGGGTTGCACTGATTTGCAATGAGCAAATGGTTTGTGATTTATACCCCAGCCTCCTAGAGACACCATTGTTAGGACGTGTACCTATAGCTGGGACGGACCTCAAAAGTTATTTGTTGTTCTCCCCAGTCCCCTCCTCCTTCCCATCTTGAAGCTTTTTCTTCCACTTTTTCAACTCTTAACTGAAGCACAGTGGAAGACCCTGAGCCCTCAGGGTGTTCACAAGCTGATCTGGGACCACTTGGGTTCGGTGGTAACATGGCCTTGGTTTCCTTCAACGTGGGACAGCTCTTTGGTCTTCCTTTGTCTTTCATGACCTTGGCGTTTTTAAGTACTAGCCAGAATGTCCTTCCATTTGAGTTTGTCTGTTGTTTCCTCATGGTTAAATTCAGGTGTTGCATTTTTTTATAAGAATACCATGGAAGTGATGGTACGTCCTTCTTGGTGGATTGTGTCAAGAGGCACATGATACTGATTTATCCTGTTTCTGGTGATGTTAATGTTGATCATTTGGTTAAGGTAGTGTCTGCCAGGTTTCTCCACTTTAGTCAGCCTTTGTAATTCAGAAGTATTTTATGAGGAAGTATTTTGAAACTGTATAAATACTGTTTCTCATCGTATTTCTGTCCAGTAATTTTACTATCCACTGAGACTCCATTGATGACTCTTATTAGAAACAATTATTACTGTGGTATGTTTGCCAGATTGTGCTTTTTCTAGTCTTATCTCTTCTACAATTTTGGTTGGAATTTTTTTATAAGGAAAAACTTAACTTCTCCCCCATATCTATTTCTTTTTTCCATTGTTTATACCAGTATGGGCTCACGAGTTCTTAATTATTTCTATGTGTGAGAATTTGTTACTACCACTTACTTATTTTCTTGCTCAGATTGTCCTGGATTTGACCAATGGGACACTGGCTTCTTCAAGCTGGCTTTTGTGACTTTTTGACTGTCCCTTCACTTTTTTTTTTGAAGATTTTATTTATTTGAGAGAGCATGAGAGAGAGAGAGAGAGATCACAAGTAGGGGAGAGGGGCAGAGGGAGAAGCAAGGAGCCTGATGCAGGGACTCGAACCCAGGAACCTGAGCCAAAGGTAGACGCTTTAACCGACTGAGCCACCCATGCGCCCCCTCTTCACTTTCTGATACCACATGATGTTCCTGGCTCATCTTGCATACTCTGTGCCTCAGCCCTAGAATTAACTATCCATACAGCCATTGTTTCTTTCATTGAAGAATAGATAATATATAGAAGCCAGAATCTGGGTGCTATGCATGCACCTGTTGCGGGGGAGATCGTAGCTTCTAGGCCCTCTCAGTAGACAGAGCTAGGAAATGTATGTGTGTCCCCACACATCTGCAACTATTCCTGTGTCTTCTGTGTTAGTGTGTGTCCACACAACGTGAGTTCATACTGATGCTTCCAATTCCATTCTAACACCAAAGAGTTTATTCTAATCTCCCCCTGCCCAACAGCTGTAACTATGATGATAGTGAGAAACTCAGCTCTCGTTATCCTCCATGTATTTACTTGCTCAGTCCTAAAATACACACAGAATAACTGCAGAATTGCTAACCTACATAACCCATATACAGACCCACTAACTAAAGTACTATATTTGTGTACAAATCTTATATTTTGCCTTAGGCTGTGTAGTCAAATTACTGTTTTCCAAAGTGGCTTTTGTCAGTTCTCCCCCTGCCCCCCTTCATTGTGGTCGGATCATTCATTTGTAATACAGTTAGGTTCACTAGTTTCTGTTCATATTCTGTTTTGGGTCCATACCCTACCCCCCACCAAACATACCCCTTGTTGATTTTATTTACTTATTTTTGAGTATGTGAAACATTAATATGGTCCCAAAACACAGAACCAAACCAAAAAAATATACTCAGAAAAGTGCCACTCTGCTTCATCCCCTCTCCATCGCTGTTCCCGTGCACCTGCTGAAGGTAGCTGAGCTCATTCATTTCTTACTTGCAGTTTTTTCTTAGATGTAGGGTAGCACAATGTAGCTGTTTTTTGGTGCTTTGCCTTTTTCACTTTGCAGTGTATCCTGGAAATCCCTTGCTGTCCTCCTAAGTGATCTTGTTCGTTGTTTCTCCTAGCTGCAGAACACTGAGCGAGTGCACCGTAGTCCGCTCACCTGCTGTCTTCTGTGAGCATTCTCCTTATGCATGTGTATCTTCTTATTACTCGGTGGGGATGGGGACAGTATCTTCAAGATAAATTCCTGGGAGTGAGATTGCTGGATTAAAAGCCAAGTGCAGGTGTTGTTTGTTGTATGTGGCCTTCCCTGATGCGCTAGTTTGCAGTCTCATTAGCAACGTATGAGAGTGCCTTTTGCCCCCATAGGCGTTCCATGAAAATACGTGTCATGCTTTTCCATTTTCTAGGCCAAGAATTTTGGTAGTGGTTCATGCAAGGATGGTAGTAGTTGAGGTGGTGAGAAGTGCTTAGACTTCAGATACACCTTTGGAAAAAAACAATTCAGAGTGTACAGTGGATTGCTTTGGTTGGTGCACTGGTTTTCCAACCCGGGTCCTCTCCAATTCTGTCTAAGTACTAGGCATCAGTGTTAACAGTCTATACCAGTAACTTTTTTTTATTTCCTGATTTATGAAGCCTGTGGTGACTCTCACCTTCCTCTTGGGCCAGCCTTAATTTTTTTTTAAAGATTTATCTATTCATTTTAGAGGGAGGGGACACACAGCAGGGGGAGGGGCAGAGGGAAAGGGAGACACTCTCAGGCAGACTGCTTGTTGAGTGAGGAGCCCTGTGTGGGGCTCGATCTCACAGCCCTGAGATCGTGACTTGAGCTGAAATTGAGAGTTGGCCGCTTAACCGACTGAGCCACCTGGGTGCCCCTTGGGCCAGTCTCATTATATATCCCAGTAAATATATGGCATTTAATAGCTAATGCTAACTACTCTAACAAACAGTTTCTAACATTTCAATGGCTTAATGCAGCACCTTATTTCTTGCTTGCGTTACAACCCAGTACAGGCGTTTTTGAATTATGTCTCTCTTCCATATGGTAATTCAGGGACTCTGGCTCCTTCTAGAATGTGGTTTCTCCATGCCCTGAGTCTTAGAGTCCTTGAGGAGTAGGTACGAAGAGAAAGTGAAAAAGGGACATCTTAACCTCCTTGGCCTGGAAGGAATGCAGATTACTTTTTGGGTTCAGTTCCTCAGATCTGGTGACATGCCCCCTAGATACAAGAGGGCCCATAAATATGGTCCCTGCAGGAGAGCACCTTTCCAGGGAGCACTCCATTCATGGCTGGGGAGTGGGGCTCGAGCTGGACAGCTGGCTAACTCTGCCACGGATATTTAACCAAGTAAGTTACTTGGGTAGTGTGTGGGAGTAAATAACGTGTGTTGCGAGATAGAACATCTTGAAGTGTATTACATTGTCAAATACTGAAGAATGTTAAAAAGAAAAAGAAAAGGTATAGCATAGTTCCCCCTCCCCTCCCCAGTCTGCAAGGGACAAGTTCAGGAACCCCCAGTGGATACCTGAAATTACAGACAGTACGGAGCCCTGGACATACTGTGTTGAAATCTCCTGTAATACAAGTTATGTGAATGGGGTCTCCTTACTGTACTGCACTCACCCTTCTTGGGATGATGTGAGCTGATCCGGGGCCTGCATGATGAGAGGGTGTGAGGTGCATGATGTAGGCTCCGTGACACAGTGTTAGGCCACTTCTGGCCTTCTGAGATTCCTGTGGAAGAAGGATCAGCTGCTTCAGGACCGCAGTTGTCCACGGGTACTTAAAACCCCGGGACATAATCGTTGAGTTGAACAGCAGGGAACGAAGAAGCATTGGTGCACAAAAGGAGGAACAGTATTTAACTTGGAAGGGTTAGTAAGTCTAGTAGAGGAGTTCCAAATAACGAGAATTGTGGATTAAAAAAAAATGTTTGTATTTTCATTAGTCTGTTCCTTCATTCATTCAAGAAACCACACTAGAACCTGTGTGCCACTGGCCATGCACTCAGTGCCAGTAGGTGGCGGCCAGGAGCGGCAGGGGGCAGACTGCTTAGATTCCAGTTGGGGGTGGGTGTCTGTTTACTTCTACATGGACAGGAGGATGTTGTGCAGGTATGGCGAGAAGCGATGAACCACAAGCCAGAATAGTGGGACTTCCCTCCCTGCCTTTGATCTAAAAAAAAAAAACAAACCCTTCTGAGAATATTATGTAAAAGAAACTTTCCTAAAAGCTTTTAAAGTGCAGCACTTTGTTAGAACAAATTGATCATCTAAATAAGAAAAATGTCAGGTTCTCATAAACAAGATGCTGTTTTATGTTCTTTTCAGAATATAATATTTTTCAATCATGTAAAAAATGAGTATTTCTCCCATTCTTAAGCGTTTGTAGGCTTTGGGCTCATCCTAAATGGAAAAAGTTAATATTGTTCTCATCGTGTAGGGGTTTGATTCATAAGGGGACTACCAGAGAGAAAGATCTGTCATAATATTTTATAGCCACACCAGTAGAGTAATACTAATAACCAACGTGTATACTGCATGCTGTGGTTTACAGAGGGGTCCTATAGAACTGATCCAACCTGATTATCACCACAGCCTTGTGAGGCAGGCAGGGGCTAGGTCCATAGCATCATTAATAATAGTAGTAGTTGTATGTAGATGTTGAGATGTATCGCCGTGATCCCCATTTTACAGTTGAGGAAATGGACACTTCAGGATGTAAACGATGAACCTAGAATCTGTAAACTTCAATTCCCACAGAGAGAACAATAAATTTTAAATTCTGGTGTTGTGGTCTAATTGTATCTGTGTTCAAGAATAAGAAAATTCAGTTGAGCTTTTTAAAACTCCATTCACTTCTTGCCTGTTACTGTCGGTGGGGAGGTAGATAGAAGTTAAGAAAATACAGTTAAAATTTCCAAGTAGTATGATATTTTCCATTCTTTGAATAACATCTCTTTCTGACAATTAGCTGCCTTTTTCCTTTTCTTTTGGTTTTTTATAGTAATTGATTTTATGGTATGTTAAATGTGGGGGGGAAATGCTGAAAGGGCGGGACTTTTATTCCAGGACCCAGTTTTTTGGGGTTTTTTGGGTGTCGGGTTTTTTTTTTTTTTCCCACTTCAGGGACTTATTTGTTCTATAAGCAGAAGAACTACACTAGATCCTCACTCCTTTGCGTTCACATTTATTGGTGCATAATACTGTTGCTTTGTGACTAATGTCCAGCTGTGTCTGTCCTCACAGGTGGGGTGACTGCTCTCTGTTGGGACCCTGTCCAGCGAGTATTGTTCTCTGGCAGCTCAGATCACTCTGTCATCATGTGGGACATCGGTGGGAGAAAAGGAACAGCCATCGAGCTCCAAGGACACAAGTAAGGCTGCTGGTGCCTTTTTTTTTTTTTTTTTTTTTTTTAAGATCAGAGAGATATCACAAGTAGGCAGAGAGGCAAGCAGAGAGAGAGAGAGGAGGAAGCAGGCTCCCTGCCAACCAGAGAGCCCGATGTGGGACTCAATCCCAGGACCCTGAGATCATGACCTGAGCTGAAGGCAGAGGCTTAACCCACTGAGCCACCCAGGCGCCCTACTGCTGGTGCTTTTATTAACAAACTCAGGGGTGCTTGGATGGCTCAGTTGTTAAGCGTCTGCCTGTGGCTCAAGTCATGATCGCAGGGTCATGGGATCAAGCCCCACATCGGGCTCCCTGCTCGACATGAAGCCTGCTTCTCCTTCTCCCACTTCCCCCTGCTTGTGTTCCCCCTCTTGGTATGTCTCTCTGTCAAATAAATAAATAAAATCTTAAAAAACAAAAAAACTCAGAGAAAAGATTCCCAGCGGAAAGCTAAGACAGAGGCGTGTGGTCCAGTGTCTGTGGCAGGATCTTAGCGTGGGAAGAAACATTGCAGGAACACAAGAAATGGCCCCTTGGAATTATATCTGCACCTAGGTATGTTTATTTATTTATCCCTCGTTTAATTCCACAGAGGATTTGTGAGTGCTTGCAAAAACCGTAAAATAAAATAATGGCAGCAAAGAAATAAAAAAGAAAAATGAGAACCAGGGAGACTTATGGATAAAAATTTGAGAATGTGAGGAAAAAGAACTTAAAAAATATAAGCCAGGAAGGCCTGTGGAATTTCAATAATTGAGTTCAAATGTGGCAAAATTCCTGGCAGCATAAGGAAAAGGGGAGAAGTAATATCCTTACACTATATGTTTGGTGCTTCACCAAATACTGATGGAGGTTTCACCTTTATTCAAATCAGGCTCTTCTTCCTTGAGGGGCGGATTTCACAGGGCTGAGAGGAAGAGCAAAGAAGGCTTTGCATTTCCTTGGAGCCATTCTCAACTTTGCAGTGTGCAAAGGGGCACCAAGGAATTTGTTAAAATGTAGACTCTTGGACTGTGTCTTTGGAGATTCCAGCCACCGGTCTGGAACTGCAGGTGTCTGTGCTGTCCCAGTCCTCCTGGGCAGCTCTCCTCATGGCCCTCAGACCACGCTCTGACCTGCCCTACCCTGTGCTGCCCTCTGGTCCTGGGGGCAAAGCCGGGTCATGTGCAGAAAAAAACAGGAGATCTGCTTTCGAGCTCTAAAGCTAATCGGAATTGTTTTTAACTTGTAAAGTTTTCACGGTGATGTTAAGAGCAACTCTAGACAGCCATAAACAAAGGCTCCCGCAAACGGACTGGTTTTAAGCAGCATTAGCTCTTTCAGTAAATCTACCCAGAAATGCTGATTTTAAAAAATATTCTCCTAAGTAGTTACATCTACAGTTGGGATTATTAGATATGAACAGATTCGATTTTGGAGGGCCTCTGCACAAATAATTATCTTAGTGTTAGAATTTAGTCTTCGAGAAGTAGCTTCTTTCCCACATTAGAGAATAGACCCGTTGTCTGGGGCCTTGTCTGGCTTGTGGGGCCACTCGGACCTCGTCATCAGCTCATTAGAGGAATCGTTCCCTTGTATTTATCTCCATGACAAGGGGCCATGCATCAGTATTGTGTGAAAGGGTTGACATCATCCATGTAAATGAAGAAAAAGAGAAGGCAAACACAGTCCTATTTAATAATAGTTATTCTCCAATCTACCAATAATTCCTGTCACCTCAAGCTCTTGGAGAAATAAAAGGCCAGTTTTGAATGAAGATCAGTAATATTTGTTGGGCTCATTCAGATTCGCTCATAACTAGTTTTATTTTTGCACAGTGGTTAATAAAGCCGGCAGGCAACCTTGCATGACCCATCCACAGGGTAGTAAAGTCTAACAGTGTTCGACACCAGCACCACTGTGTGCTGAGTGCCCTCCTGCAAACTCTTGATCTGGAAAAGTTGTACCTGTCATTTGGTAAAAAAGGAGAAGCTATAAAATTGAGACAGAGTCTCTCAGTCCCAGAAAAATGGAACCTGAACTGATAGGCCTTCCAGTTTCTAAGGAAAACAGACCTGGCCTTTTCAAAACTGGAACAGACCATACTTGGGAGTCCATCCTGATAATCTACCCCCTTAGGACCTCGGGGGATGGCAGGCTGGTGAGATCAGGAGCCGCCGGTCAGCACTGGCTTTAAACAGGAATAATGGCAGGAAAGCCTTTGCCTGGTGCTTTATTTAGCTCAAGCTGAGGAATAAAGGGAGCTCTGTGAGGGGCTCCTCACCACCAGACCTTAGCTTGGAAGGGGCTGCCGAGTGTCGCATGGCTGGGAGAAAAGAACTTCCTGAGCATCCGTTGCGTCACCCTGTTAAGAGTGGGTTTGAGTGTCCGAGAGGGAGACGAGGAAGACCCCAGAGCTAATGATAGGAGAATGGGACTCACAGAAGGTGCCAGAAGGAAGGGGCCAGGGCAGCAGGCAGGAAGGAGAGCCGCAGGGTCACATTCACAACCACCATTCCTTTGCCCTGGAAATTGGCCATGGGATTGGTGTTTTGTCAGCAAACACACAGATACCTCTTGCAAGTGTCACTTGCATGACACTCTTGCAAGTGTCATCTTGCAAGAACCCTGTATATGTAAAAGGGAAGCCAGATGTCATCTTTTGGAGGAGAATATTGAGTCCCCAAAGCCCCCAGCTGGTAGCTTAGATCTTCCAAACCTTAGTTCAGTCCAACAGAGAAAGGTCTTTACAGCCTTCTCTCTGTCCTGCCCTGTGCTCGGTACTGGGGTCCTGAAGCAAATACTAACAGATGTTCCCCTCCGTCCGTGCTCCGTGATCTCTTTTGTCTCTCTACTTTAGAGGCCAAAGAGTGTTTTCTTGGGGCCCGTGGCTATCCCTTGCTGTCCTACAATTCCTCAATTTCCCATCCCTCCCCCCCAGGGTGACAAGAGCTGGTTAGAATTCCAAATCAGGCACCAAATAGGTGAGCTTGGGAACTGGGCAAAGCCAACTGGACCAGAGACACCACCCCACCCCAGAGCATGGGGGGAGATGCCTTCACCTCTGGTGGGAATATCCGAGTATGATGTGGGGGGACAGCTTCCCAGGTCTGTCCTGGGTTCTGTGGCTTCATTCCATCATTCTTCAGCAGCAGAAGTATGACAAGTTCTATAAGTAATTTGATTTGGTGCATAAAAATCCCATCAAAGCAGAGAGAACTTTAGCACGAGAGTAACTAAAATGTCTCTAAGTCCAAGGGAAAAAAGCTAAGAAAGTATAGTTCTATGCAGTATTATCTGCATTTGAAACATTTTGGTGTTTTTATGCCCTGCAGCAAGTAGAGCATGGTTATGTGCTAGCTCTGTGAAAGGGAAGGCAAAGAAAAGGTTCCAGTTTTAGGGACCATTATGTTTCTGAAGTATCCATTACCAATTGGATGGGTATTATGGAAGCATAAACCTGGACATTTATTGTCCCATGCCCTTGTCAAGTCTAATAATGATACTTGGGCTTTTTTAGATCCTTTTTTATTTTTAGATAATACCTATCATTTCATGACCAACTTTATGACCATAATTTTCCTTTCTAACAGTATTTTTCTTAGGTTTCTAAGACTTTGTGGCAATTTAATTTAATGGTAACTTGATTTAAAGCACAGGTAAAGATCTGAGTAGTTTCTTGGGATGGAACCCTTCACCAACACTGGGATTCCACAGGTGACATGGGACGTGGTCACTGCCCCGGCTGTTGGCACACAGGGCCTCTGTATTTTCCACAGTCCCAACTCTTGGTTTTTCTCTTCCGACTCTTTGCATGTGTAAGACTTTTGTTACAAGCATCTTCAGAGCCTTTTGGTGAGGAAAGGGACTATTCATCAATAAATATCCATCGGGAGAATTTGGATCTTTATTTATTAGGTAAATTGTGTGTAAAGTTAGGAAAGGAAGTAGAATTCTCATATTCATCCTCTTCTGGTTCAGGGAAGGAGAGCAAGCTTTCTCTCTGCAAATCTCTGATTTAGGAGCATTTCTCATTGTTAACACTAGAGAATTATTAGGATCCAGGGGAAGAAATGTCTTTTCCATTTCTAAGTGAGCTAAATGCATAATTAATCAAAGAATTAGCAGTGAGGGTTTTCATTGAGGGGAGAACCTTATCAAGGGGGAGATGTTGTACTGTGTGATCACTAATCGCTGGCCTCTGAGCCGGGCCAGGCTGTGTTTGAGCCCGCCCTTCTGCTAATGGCCATGTAGGCCTTGGCAGGACTCTTCATCTCTCTGATCCTTGGTTTCCTCATCTCTAAAGTAGGGATAATATTGGAAAGAGAAACCCACAATTGTCAAAAAACATAAATGATAGAATGCATGTAAAATAATCAGAAGGGCTCCTGAATGGCTGTCAGTTAAGCCTCTGCCTTCAGCTCAGGTCATGATCTCCTGGTCCTGGGATCGAGCCCCACATCAGGCTCCCTGCTCAGTAGGGAGTCTGCATCTCCCTCTCCCTCTGACCCTCCTCCCCACAGTGTTCTCACTCTCTGTGTCTCAAATGAATAAAATCTTTAAAAAAAAAATCACAAGAATAAGGGCTAATACGTGCCAGTTAAAATTAGTCTTGTTCACAGAAATTACGGTAATGTGAAAATCACGCTTTTGAATAGGAGTCGTGTTTCTCTCCAAATATATAGCATTTTCAATGGAAATACCGCCACGTGTACTTACTCCCCCTGTAATACATTCAACAGCTGTTTACCGAGCTCCATCTATATACCAGACTTTGTAGTAGGCACTTCGGATACAGGGGGGACTGTGGAAACAGTCATGGACACAAGGAGCAGGCTAGATGCATGAGAATGGGGTGAAGGTGGAACAGTGTGCTAGTAACGTGGGAGGCCTCTTTGGGGGGAGTCACTCTTGATCTGGGTCTTAGGAGATGAATGGGTTCTCCTAGTTCTCAGCATCCGGAGGTTACCCCAAACAGAGCTGCATGAATTCAGTACAGTGTTTTCAGGAAATGACAAGTGGACAGAAGGACTGTGTCTAATCTGAACTCCCACCATAGCCAGGAAAACAGCCAAATGTTGCTGGCCTCGAACGGGTGCTGTTAGGCAGGATCCCTGAGGAAGTAAATCCTTCTGGGGGCCCTTTGGTGTGAGATGACCGCAGGTATCAGTTACCTGGGAGACCTCGTGTGTGGATTCCTCATGAGCCTTTACTGGTCCGTGGAGGTTTGGGAGGCTTACGAATATGGGAGTTCTGAATCTAAGAGAGCAAGTTCTCTGGGAGCAGATGCATAACTGATTGGATTTTTCCCTAAGTTACCCAGAACTCTCCATCAAAGAAATGAAAGCTGCTATACAGTTAAGCACCCCTTGCTCTTAGGGGGTGGAAGAGGGCCCAAGTTGACATTTGGGCAGATGTTAGCTTATGTCTGAAAATCGGTTTCTATAAAAAGAAGAAAGGTTTCTCTACCCTTTTTCCGGAGCAAGCATCAGACACAGGACTAGTCCCCTGGGTGTGCTACCTGCGAGGTCCCACAGGGCCCCACGCTTGGGCTGATGTGCTGTCACCATCTTGTTTTATAAGTAATACATTTTTAGCAAGGGGCTTTGTATTTGCATTCTTCATCAGCTCCCCCCCAGATCATGTAGCTAGGTCTGATAAGACGTATGTTCCCTCTAGGGCTTAGTGAGTAAGGAAAGGAGGCCGTCCCTATTAAGTGTAGTCGTTGGAGACGGCAGATCCTGGTCGTTGTGAAAAGTGAGGGTTTTGTGCTCCAGCAGCAATACATGGAGCTCTCAGCCGTAAAATAATAACCAGTTTTGAAATGCTTTCTCGTTTAAGTGCTGCACTCATGTCAGATGAAACATGAATGTAAGAGGAACGTATCTTTTATTCTTTATAACCCTTAATCTGTGAACTTGGAGATGTTGTTTCCTTACCTCGTTTTTAGCTGCAAGGTGGTTACTTCGTGAACCCTTAAATCAAGAAGGCCCTGAGCAGCTTTATTACAAAGCTTGGAATCCAGCATTCGTCACTGTGTTCCACTCTTTTGTGTTGGAATATTAATAGTATTGGAGTCCCATAAATTATGTATTTGTTGCTGAATGTTGCTGCCAGCTCTGACTGGCAAAGCATTTCCTCCTGTAGCTTATTTTGGTTTTACAAGATCACTGATGTGTATCAAGATGCCTTAACAAATGAAATGTAGTTCAAATCACAGGGTTATGAGTCTGCTCAACTAGGTAGATTTTCCTTCTTGCCCATGAATGTCAGAATGGTGGCTCTCCCTACTTTTTAAGACAGGTGAAATAACAACCAAGAGAGATGGAAAACAACAGACTCCTATTTTAACGAGCACCTGTCAAGGATTTTATATTAAGTCGTTAATTAATAAAGGAACTAGTAAGATGTTACAACCAGTTCAAAGGAAAATCCAAAGAGCAGACATACACATAGGCAGAGGAGAACAGAAATGAATTTGTAGGTAGATTTACAAATGGCTTCCTCCATGGGAGGGGCGGGGCATGGGGATTCGTTCCCTCTTTACTGGAAAGATTAATTTGCAATAATACCAAATTAACATTTACAGCGTTGTGAAGTAGCACAGTTAAAGGTACTGCAAGATGCAGGCCCCTAGAGAATCAGATAACCCAGACAGGTGTGCCTGATGCCCCCTAATCCTTTGCTGAAGATACCAGTATTTTCTTCTTGCCCATTTCAGTCTTTCATGGTCTGCCTGATTGTTCTTCCCCTGTCCTCTCATCCTGATAATCTCAGAGATTATTCTGAGAAGAAGGTTGGTCTCCTAAGGTTTGGCCTAATTATTGACATTATGCGGTGAGAGTGTTAATTAACCAGGTAGGTCATCTTGGTTTGCTTTGCGAGTATAGAGCCGGAGAGAATTATTAAACAACTCTCGAGCCCACAAAATTAACTTCTGCCTGGAAATGTTTATAAGGAACCCTGGATTGTGCTTTTCAAAGGGTCTTTTATTTGCTATTCCAAGATTAGGAAACCAAGCCCAAAATATGCTCTGCCCTAGGTCAACCATAGTATTTACAACTTGGTTGAACTCCTTGAGGTTTCCAACGTTTGCCAGGTTCCTGGTAGTTTCCTTACCACCTGTAAGGCCAGGCCTCTGCAAACCAGGTACTAGGCCAGTTTTCTTAGTAGAGCTTTGTAGCCATTGGCTTCTTAAGTTCAAAAGACTAATCATATCTGATTAAATGAGCAACATTCTCTAATAGGACAGTCTAGATAAGGGCTTGGTTGCCCAACCATATCCTGTGGATAGATGCTAATTGAACCTATGAAATAATTTTATCTTGCCATTAAAATTAAGGGGATTCAGTAATACTTTTCAAATTCTGGGGGAATGATTGAAAACTGGACATCATTTTTAAATGCTTCTGTTTAGCTTATAAAAGCAGAGTTTACAAGATTGTAGGTTAGAGATAGGATAAAGAGTAGGAGAAAAAGAACCCTCCCATATCCAGAAAATAGAACATTAAAACAGCATCAACAGTATTCCAGACAAACAACCACAGTAAAATTTCCCTCTTTAGTTCATCCAGTCCTGTATAATTAATTCTTGTTCTGCTGGTTCTTGGTTTAGCAGTTCTCATTCATGAAGCCATCTGCATCCAGACTAAAGAGTCCAGAAATCTAAGGAAATCCTGATTCAGTCCACTAGCACAGCTTAAAAATTACCTAAGCAATGTCAGCTCTATAGCCTTTGCCCAAGAGTCTATTCTTTTGAAATATCAATATTTTAAAATATCTGGCACATACAGCCCTTTTCCATGAAACTCTAAGATTGTCCTTTCTGGCCCGTAGCTTATAGCCGAGCCGTCAGGCAAGCATCAGAGTAAAACAGAAATTGTCTATATAGATTATGAAGGCTTTAATGGTTGGGTTTGTTTTTTTTTTTTACTGTGACAAACAGTAATCATAATGGAGAAGAATAAAATTCTCTATTGAGATAACCTACATAACTATATCCTGAGAGTTTTGATCAGTATCTGCCTGGAGGGGAAAGCATATTAGAGACAATGAGAGCTCTGATGAACCTCCAGGGTCCTCCCATAAAATATGCAACTTCAGAAATACTTACATTAATAAAATGTTATCTAAACTGACTTGACCTAGGGAAGGCTGAGCATCTCTTCTGATCTGTTAACTCTTCCCACGAAACTCTTAAAATAGCAACAGGGCAAACAAATAGAGTTATTTATAGTATCTCTCTTTTTATAAGGCAGAGGAATAGATCTTTACAATTCTCAAGGATCCCCCTAGGGAATCTCAAAGGTAGTTGTAGGTGTAGAAAGTATCCTAAATTTTTTATTTTATTTTTTCAAAATGTATGGTACGGCCTCGGAAGGCAAAATCGTTAAGAGTTGTCCAAGGTGTTTTGGGGACTTTAACCAAGTCAACATAGAGCTCTGAAAATAATATGGTGACACACAGAATCTTTGCTAGCGAGGCAGATTTTATAGAAGGTAAAGAATATCCTTTTGCATTGTAGTCAGAGGCATTCATCAGTGAGGCAAGGAAGCAAGCCATCAAAACTGAGGGAACTGTGCCAAGATTTTAATGCATTTTATGGCTCTTTTTTCAGACTTGAGTATTATAAACCAAAGCAAATAAAATTCACTTTCCAGGTTTTGTCCTTCATTTTTCTCTCTCATATTCTGGAACAAATTTGTACTTTACTTTAGAAGTGCCTTTCTCATGCATAGTTTTTCACAAATGTACAATGGTGTTTTCCAGAGGCTGCATGATGAGTGGTATCAGAACAAATACAGAAAGAGATGAGTATCTGTCTCTCTTCTCTTAAGCCAGACATTAGAAAGACTTGCAGAAATGTTAAACAATGCCATTTTTTTCATCCAAATTTGTCACCTGGGGAAATATAGTTAATTTTCACCAAATATGTGTTATTTATATTAAAATAGAATGGCTCCCTCGTTGCTATTTTCAACTGAATCAGTATTTTTTTTTAAGATTTTATTTATTTATTTAACAGACAGAGATCACAAGTAGGCAGAGAGGCACGCAGAGTGAGAGGGGAAGGTAAGCAGGCTCCCCGCTGAGCAGAGAGCCCGATGCGGGGCTCCATCCCAGCACCCTGGGATCATGACCTGAGCCGAAGGCAGAGGCTTTAACCCACTGAGCCACCTAGGCGCCCCTGAATCACTATTTTTTAAGAATTCTGTTTTGATTTCAAATACAATAAATATTGGTCATTTCTTATTTAAACCAAAGCTCTTTGGTGTCCTCAAATTAGTTTTAAGACTGTAAAGGAATCCTAAGATGAAAAAGTTTGGGAACCATTGCTTTAAGAAAAAACTACTCCATTTTCTCTTTTAAAAACAAAAGCCCATACATAGTTGTATCTTGTTTCCATCATTGCCCCGATATAGTCTCAACCACCCATTTTAATTGATTAACCAGAGATAACTAACATATTTCATAGAGAAAATTGGGGAAAGGGAGGATGTGAGTAATTGAGAACTGTCACATACAAGTATTTTAGCAGACTAACAAAACTCATGAACACGCATGACAGAAATTTCTACTGCAAGATACACCACTTTTATGTCTCCTTAAGGTGGCAAAAATGAACATGTTCACGAAAGTGACTCACCTAAGTTATACCCTCTCTATAATTTAAAAAATGAGAAGCAGACATATATAAACAATATTATGGCTTGTAATCAAAGTTTCCATATTCTAACTTACTTAGAAATTATCTAAGGTTGTTATCCAATGATTATCAATTAGCTCTACTTATAGTAATCCACTTTAAGTTGCTTAAAGATCTTAGGGATTATCTTACATTGATGTGATACAAAACATAACTTCTATTTATATGAAGAGTTTATCAAAACCATTATTTAGTTGAGTTGAACATGAATTTACATTTTTCATATATAGGGTTATATAGGCATAATAGTAGCTTATTTGACCAGTTACTGTATGTATGTATGTATATATATGTATGCATATATATATATATTTAGAAGAAATCAACCCAAGTAAAATAAGATGTACATTTGCTCATACTTAACACTGATGAATCAGAGAAAGACAGCTCTGTTTTAAAATGTATCACTCTCATCTTACTTGCCAAAGAGTTCACCTCAATTCTGTGAACTTAGATTCTTAAAATGTTACCGAGTTAGTGTTTTCTGTAAAAGAATTTTTACGTCTGGTAAATTTAAAGTTTTAGGGGCATAGTTTTCTTTTTTTTCTAGTAAGTTTATGAAAATTCATTTTATGTAAGCACTTGTTTGTCTTTATAAGCCAAGCAGAACAAGTTCTTATAATCTAAAAAGTACCATAATCTTAAAAAAAAAAGAAAACATTAGAAAAAAAGAATACTGTAATCTAAGTTATTGATGCCCTCTGGCAATAGGCTAGCCCTCCAGATGTGGGAGGGAAGAGCCTTTCTGAGCAGTAGTCACAAACACTCAGAGACTGAACAGCTTCAGTCCCACAGCTTCAGCCCCAGATCAGAGGGAAACACGAAAGCACACAGATCACCAGTCCGGATTGCAAGGAGCTGTTCTCCTTCCCAGTGGGCACAGAATTCTTAATTGATTTCAGTTCAAAATAGAAAAATATTCCAATAGAAACAACCAAGGAGCCCTATTCCCTGCTCCCTCACCCAGTGGAAAATAATGTCTGTAACCTTTTGTTAGTGATCACCACGTTGTCAGACCATAGAACTGGACTCTCCATGGTAGCTAGCCCCAAGAGGGAATAATTCGTCAGCCACGTATGAGCTAGAGAGAAAAATCGAGCACAAAATGAGTAGAGAGGGAATGAAAACTAGAGAAAATAGAGAGTCAGCAAAACTCAAGTCTGTTGCTGCTTTGGCTTCACCCTGGAAGCCAAGAAATGGCGCCTGGGCTTAAGCCACCATGACACACTCCACACCTTAGCCAACACGATTTACCTGGCTCTGGCAGGTCAGTGCAGCGGGCGCTTCAATGAATGACCTCCAATACTCTTAAAGGATCCTTTAAAAAAAAAAAAAAAAGGTAAAATCATGGCTTTTGAACAAATACAGCATAACCATGTACCACAGATTTTATCTAATTAATTAAGGAAGGAGCTAGTCCCATCTCACAAGTTCAACAATCAGGTTTTCTCAGCTTTTCTCAAGTGTCGGTAACTGACAAAGACTCTCTCTTCCTGAGGCCTCAGCATCTTAAACATTTTGATTCCATCTGATTTCTAAGGTCTGTGCTCTGGGCTAAAGGGAAGCATGCACACTAATTGACTTTGCCGGGCTTCCTGCCTTTAAGGCTTTCGCCTTGCTCTCCAGACCTGTCACTAACGCTGGCTTTCTTTCGCAGTGATAAAGTCCAGGCCCTTTCCTATGCGCAGCACACACGGCAGCTCATCTCCTGCGGTGGTGATGGTGGGATCGTGGTCTGGAACATGGATGTGGAGCGGCAGGAGGTAGGTGTCAATGGCAGGTCACAGACCACTCCCATGGCTGCCAGGCTGGACACTGTAATTCTGGCTGGGCTGAAAAATGCCTCAGCCTCCCCTCCTGCTCATTTCTTAGTTCTCTTATGATGAAACCGTTAAATAAGACCTGCTAATGTCAGAGAATAAAAGATTCTAGTTGAAAAGGAAGTTCCTTTTTTTTTTTTTTACACCCCTCCCAAATTGGCGTATAACATTCATGTAATGGTGATTTTATGAGAATTTCGACCAAGACGAAGCTGCTTAGACTTTGAATCTGTTGCTCCGTTCATAACCAAAGTTCAGGTGAGAAAGAGGGAGTCATCTGTTATCAGGCAATTATCCCTTCAAGTGCCCTAGGAACACAGAAGACTCGCGTGTTTTGTGTTAGCCAGGAATGGTGGCCAATGTGTGAGAAATGGTATTCGATGAAGTAAGAGTCCTTAGGTTGATATTAATAGAAATATCAGAAATAACTGTTTTTGTGCTTCTTTATGAATCATTCTCCAAACAGTTCTCCAGATGCAAATATATACACTGTCATTTTTTAAGAATACATTTGAGTTTTCTCCTGGCCTTCTGTTTTTATGAGTTTTCTTCTTTCATCTTTGAACATCTTACCAATGGACATGTTTACTAAATAGACCCTTGACAAGGACTTTGAAGTTAGTCATATTCTCATTTCCCTAGAATTATGCTGGATGAACTTTCCCTTTGACGGTGTATATTCATCTAATGTATTTCCTCGCAGGATACAAGACTGAGAAGAGCAGCACTTTAAAAAGACAAAAGCAATTTCCCAACTTCTTTCCACGTCTTCACCCCAATCTCATTTCAAGAGAGTAGTTGCTATTATCCACCATGTAATGCTTCTCAAATGCCAGTAATTAAATGCTTAAGAAGATTAAAACCTGACTTGCTCAAACCATAAATCCATGGGAGTTCTATTAGTAACTAATTAAAATGATCATTACTGTTAGGAAGTGGGGACTTGTAGAATATTGCTTTTGAAAGTACCACTAGGCCCCTTCAGTATAAAGGCTGGGAAATTGGTACGGTGTGTGCTTGGCCATGCCAGCCGGGGTGCCGGTGAGCCTACAGATCCTTCACGATAACCTGCTCGGGGTGAGGGACAGTCAAAGCTCGTCTGTTTCTTGCCTGCTTCTTCCCAGGCCTAACTGACTAGACCAGGAGAGGGGGAACCACCGGGCTCTCTTCCCCCAGTGCACGCAGACTCTGGCCTTGATGGATCAAGGCCCAAAGAGGATAATGATGCTTTTCAGAGAGGACCCTAGTCAGTTGATGGGCAGTCCTTTGAGCCATCTTCCCTAAATTATGCACTTTGACATGCAGATACAGGTGATGACCATCGTGAATCTTCTTCCAGTGATTCAGAGCTCAAATGAGTAGAGAGGGTCCCAGCCATTTTTTTTTTTCTTTTCCAAATGTCATATTCTGTAAATGTAAGTTCCCTGAGATGTATCTGGGGGGCTTCCGGGTCCCAGCCAGAACTGTGTGGTGCTTACCTCAAGAGGCCGGAGACATGTAAGGAAGCAGCCCCTGCACTGATAAGACTTTCTGGTAGGAAAAAATAAATGGGAGAAGACTTCAGAAAACTGTTAAATGGTATAAATGAAGTGATTACAGTTGCTGTGAGATAGAACATTAGTGCTGGACATTTAGGAAGGGGTGCTAGTGTTGGCTAATATTCTCAGCGGAGAGTTTGTGGAAGGAGATAGCGCTAAAAGACCCCTGGGGCCTGGCCGTGCTCTGAGGGGGACTGGAAACACCACAAGGAAAGACAAGGTGAACGAGAGAAGTCATGCCCTGCGTGCTGGTGCTCGTGCACAAGTAGAAGCAGTCAGGGATGGTGGTGTGGCCATGGGGACAGCATTGGGGGGGGCAAATGGAAGATGGTGTAGCTGAGTGCGTTATCTTGTAAGCTTAACATGTGTTTCTATTGTTAATGGAATCCATTTTTTCAAAAATTTTATCCTTTTTTAGAAGTATGGTTAAACATGTTCTACATAGAAAAGTTACAGAGTGCTCCTTAACAAATAGAAAACATGTCAGTTACTCCTAATAATACCACCAGCCCAGGAATATCAGTAACATGGTTACAGTTTCCTCTGCAAAAACACATGTGCAGGGTTTATTTTTTGGAACAAAAAAATGGAATCAGACTACACAGACTGATTTTTTTCCCCTTTTGTCCTGTGCCTTACTTCCATTTCCCTCTTCAGTGCATTTGATGTATGTCCTAAATCTTCATATTTCCTTATAAAAGATATAGGAGTGTATGTGTGACAATTTTTTGTAAATCCTCCTGATTTTCCTGAATCATAAGTGTTTTTGAAAAATCACAACATAGATAAGTCTTTTAGGGATAAATTGTTTTTTTCCTGAAAACTCTATTATTTTGTTAAATCAGTCTTTAAACTGATTAGAGCTTAAAAATTACAAAGCAAATCAAGGCTTACTTCTTAAGAACTCTGGTTTTAAGAAAATAAATAGACCAAGAACTGGAGCTTTTCAGATGTCACCTTTTTACTTATCTTTTTTGAGACAATGTGTAGCTAGCTGTAGGTTCATTTCTGCTTGTAGATGGGAGAACAGGCTAACTCCCAAGTCTGTTCTGTAACAGGGCTTCTTCAGAAAAGGATTACATCAACAGAAGAAAGCTACAAGAAAAATAATCTTGTAGAGAGAGGGCACAGGCCATTGTTTGCCACATTTCTCAGACTGGTTTGATTTCAGGCTTCCTTTATAGTAAGTGTCCTGTGAGTCAAATTGGAGTTCTCTGGAACTCAGTTTTGAGAAACCCTGGGGTTGCATCTGTTTTCCAGGTTCCCATTCAGTGATTTGTGGAAAGAGATCTGTCCCTCTGCCAAATGACGAATTGTACAGAGTTGAATGGGAAACTCTAGAAGCAGATGCAGAGTCACTATATGCATAATCTGTAAAGATTTGCTGAAGAATAGCTTTACGCTTAACACGTTTTTAAAACCCATTCGATATTGTTTCGAGTACTCACGATGGAGCTGGGAAATAGTGAATGGAGGCAGAAGAGTGTGTGGTCCATGAGACAAGGAGTGGCATCTCCAGGACTGCTGGGCCCTGCCGTGAGCAGATAGATGGTGGACAGGCAGCCTCCCTGAGTACCCGCTGCGGTCAGGGTGCATCTTCCGGTGCAGGGAGCTGTGTGCCTGTGGAATGTGCAGTTACATATACGGCTGTATGTAGCCAGAGCAAGTCTAACGGCGTGTGATGTGAGAATATGAGATAGAGTCAACATGGCGGTCAGAACCGTGTGTGAGTGACCTGGCCCAGTCGCCCCTGAATGTTCCTGAAACCCTCCTCCCCACCACCTGTGGCATCCCACCCTCCTGGCACTCTGCTTCCCCTCCTTAGGCCTTTGCACTTCCACTTACTTAAAGAATTGATACTAATATTGTTGTCTTGGTTAGTCTTCCCTCATAAATTGTGCACCCTGTGACAGGAGAGATTCTGTTTATCACTGCTGCATCCCCACACTCGAGACAGAGTTGGCATTCAGTAAATGTTTTTTTTTCAAGTGACTGAGAAATCACACCTCTGTTTCTCATGAACACATCTTGATTCTGTAACTCTCCTCACTGTTAATGGCTCCGTTGTCCTCCCTCCTTCACAACGTGACCTGCTGTGTGCTTTATTTCACAAGACCCCTGAATGGTTGGACAGCGATTCCTGCCAAAAGTGTGATCAGCCTTTCTTCTGGAACTTCAAGCAGATGTGGGACAGTAAGAAGATTGGCCTAAGACAGGTGGGTGATCTGGATTCCCTCATCAAAATGGAATAGAGTGGAAACAGCTTCACCCGTGAGCTTAGAACTAGCATCCCCAGGCAGGGGTCGGAGGGGCTGGGGATGGTCAGGCATACCCTGGAGCCACTCCGAGACTGCTCATTAATGGATTCCCTTATCTACTGCAGCTCATTCCTACTGGACTCCGTTTCTGTAGTGACTTGTTCCAAGTAGTTAAGGGGTACATTTTTAGAATTCTGGTGGCAACTGGGCGCCTGGGTGGCTCAGTTGGTTAAACGGCTGCCTTCAGCTCAGGTCATGATCTCAGGGTCCCAGGATCAAGCCCCACATCAGGCTCCTTGCTCAGCAGAGAGCCGCTTCTCTCTCTCCTGCTGCTGCTGCTCTGCTTACTTGTGCTCTCTGTCTCTCTGTCCAATAAATAAAATCTTAAAAAAAAAGAAAAGAAAGAATTCTAGTCACTACTATAGAAATACACCTTAAAATTAGAGGGATCATGCTTAGCTCATAGTGGGACCAAATCGTGACATTATGTAAGAGGTATTTATTTCTTCTTAATAATTTCACTTTCTCTCCTGCCATCTCTTAGTTTTAGTCGTTTAGAGCTACTCATTCATAATACAGCATTTTCAGTCCGATTCATGGTTTGGTCCTCCCCAAGGAAAGCTGTGTAAGTCACCTAGCTTGAGCACGGCCAAAGTATAGTTGTGAGTTGGGGTGCATTCACGCTGTTCTTCACCCAGCAGCATGGACTCTGGAGGTGGCACCCCCTCCATACCCAGGTCTGAGATAACCTGGCCATTGGGTGGTCCTCTGGAGTTCATACTGACCGGAGCTGGGAGGGACCTAGGATGGGCAGAGCAGGACCAGGGTTGGGAGGTGGGGGTAGGAGTTGGGTGTGGTGATGCAAACAGATGTGTTTCCAGCAGTTCTCCATTTGAATAAAGAGACCAAAAAGAGAACAGAGCTGGTGTGTTCCTTCTGTTTCCTCGGTGCTCTTGTTCAGCATCCTCACTGGAATGCAGGCGGCCGTACCTGGACCGATGAGGTGGGGCCGGGTGGCTGGAGCCCTGGCGAGCCTGTGCTCTCTCTCCCTCCAGCACCACTGCCGCAAGTGTGGGAAGGCCGTCTGCGGCAAGTGCAGCTCCAAGCGCTCCTCCATCCCTCTGATGGGCTTCGAGTTTGAAGTGAGAGTCTGTGACAGCTGCCATGAGGCCATCACCGACGAAGAGTGAGTTCCAGCGGTCCGCAGACTTAGCGGGGTGAGGGAGAGAAGGTGATCCGGCCCTGCAGCCATGACCATGAGCGCCCTAGTTCCTGCTGGTTTCACGCACAGGCCGTGGCCGATGGGCAGAACCCTTCTTTTTGCCAAGAGACCCGTGTTCTCTCTTTAGATAGGGAAAGAGAGTCCACATCAAGAATTCCTGTCTTCTGTGCTCTTCCCTGCCCCAGGGGCAGGTGCCCTGCCAGCAGGTGTTCTTCCAGCCAACCCTGCTGTCCCTTTATTTCCTTGAGGGTTGCTCCAGATTGCAGGCACCCAGGCTTTACTTTCTAGCCCAAGATGGTGTTTTTACAGGAGCTGAATCAGCCCACAGGCTCCAGAGTCCACATTTTCTCAGGAAGAGCTAAGCCACTTTATGTAACCACAGGGTAAATGCTTGATGGTCTTGCCCAATAACCTAGGACCTTAGGTTACTGCATGTCAGTGTGCTTTTGGGGGTGTGTGGGGGGGGCACATTTGTGTTATCTCTTCAATGCCACTCATTCCACACTGCCCAGAGGTAAGCAGAATCCTCTGTGACAGGTCCCCCTTTTAATGAATGACAGCAGGATCTCCTAGGAAACTCGTCTGCCCGATTCTCCCCCACCTATTCCCCTACCTTGTATATAGTAGAATCATTTTAAGTACTAGATGGGTGTCTTGAAACAGCATATAAATAGAAACGTATTTCAAGTGCACCAGAGGAAGTCATCATTTAAGGGAAGTCGTGGCAGTTAATACACCAAAGCACTCTCTTATGGATAACCCTGGTGTGTGTGTTTTTTTCATTCTTCTTTATCCATATCAAATGTAAATTAAGATGCCCTTGCATCAGTAAGCATTTACATTCATTGATTATTTTCCACTCATCATACGTGATGAAATTAATAAGAACGATCTTTTCATTAAATTAGGGAGCTGCAAGAGATTTTAGAGACACAGACCCAGAGAGCCTAAGCAGCTACACATTAAACCTAAGTCGTAAATTCTAAATATTTTAAAGTGATCATTTAAATATTTTAAAGTGATGCTGGAGGTCTGTTCTGCAGACGTAGCTACAGGTAAAACTGTCTTCAGAGAGCCCACTGCTGAGGAGTGGGCATCCATTAAGCCTGATGACAGACCAGCCGTCTCCTTCCCCATGTCCCTATCCCCCTTCCCATGTCACTCTTTCTTCTGCCTCTTCTGCATTGCTTCTAGACCACCCAGGCAGTCGACAGGCCTTCTTACTAAAGCAATGCATAGGTTAAAAGATACAAAACAAATAACAATGTTTGTTTATAGATTGTTTTACTTGTTCAAGTGTTAGAAGACCATAGAGGAACTAAACCTGGAAAACACCAGGAAACGGAGGAGAAAGAATGGCTAGCCCTTTGATTAAAATAGTAATAGTATCCTCGGCTTTTTAACAGGTGTGCTTCTTCTTCTTTTTTTTTTTTTTAAATAGGTACAGGTAGACTTTATACCAGCAGGTACTTCTGAGATCAGACATAGCAAAAGCACTGAGGTGTTTGTTTTAAGATTGTCAAAGGCATAGGTAGAGATTTTTCATAGGCTCTATCAGAGCGACAAGTAATCTGTAAGACTTTGGGAAATGTCATCATCTCATTCCCATTTTGGAGAAGATAAGAATCCTTTCCTCTTTTAAAAAGGTGCCTGGATTGCTGGGTCCATTAAGCTTCTGCCCTCAGCTCAGGTCGTAATCCCAGGGTTCAGATATCAAGCCCCGCATCAGGCTCCCTACTCCGCGGGGACCCTGCTTCTCCCTCTGCCTCTCTCTGTCTTGCTGTGTCAAATAAACAAATAAATAGATTAAAAAAAATAAATTTTAAAAATATAAAAATATTTAAGAAAAAGAAAAAGGTGCCCGGGTAACTCAGTTGGTTATTGGCTCAGGCCGTGATCTGATGGTTGGGGTTTGAGCCCTGAGCCTGCTTGAAAGTCTCTCTCCCTCACCCTCTGCCCCTCCTGTTTGTACTCTCTCTTTCTCTCTCTCTCTCTCTGTCTCAAATAAATAAATCTTTTGGGGAAAAAAAAAAAAACCATTAACAGGTTCCCAGGGACCAAAGGTAGATGTGAGGACCAGTTTTGAAGTGAGGCACCTGTCTTAGTCATTGGGCTGCAGCTTTATGACACCTTAGATCTCTTTCTTTCATTCATGTGTCACCACTCCTCACTCTTGCAAACTCGCTTTGCTCCTTCCAGACGCGCACCCACGGCGACCTTCCACGACAGCAAACATAACATTGTGCATGTGCATTTTGATGCCACCAGAGGATGGTTACTGACTTCTGGAACTGACAAGGTTATTAAGGTAGGGTGCCATCTTTCAGAAGCTTTCCTTCTTTGGCCCTATGTCAATGTCCAGGAGCCCAGGACTGGGTGAGGTCTACTCACAAGGTCACTGTGAGCAGTGAGCATTTTTGAGGCCCCACTACGTGCAAGGCCCCGTGCCAGGGCCCTGGCCTCACACACCAAGATCAGACACGGCTCTTGGCTGCAGGGAGCACCTTGTCTATTGGGGACGTACTCTGTCCTTTTGATGGTTACTAATAGGTCACATGTTCAGCATCCAAAAGAGTGATACAGGTAAGAATTACCTTAAGAGCTCGGTAGAGGGAGATGGGGCTGCTAGAGATGGCTTCAGGAAGAAAGTGGGCTTTGAGCTGAGCCTTGAGTGAAAGGAAGGACTCGAATAAGCCAGCAAATAATAAACAAGATCTTTTCCCCATGAGATCAATTAATCCAGAAGCAGTCCTCCAGGGTCTGTCTGAGGACTGTGCTGGATGGATGTGGTACCCCAGCAGAGGCCCCGGACAGGAGGGGCCACAGCTGTGCCACAGGCTTGGCCCACTCTGGTCCCTTCTTGGAGGCACCAGCAGGATGTGGTGGTTAAAATAACCTCTTTCAAAGCCACTGGGGCCCTTGACTTTGAGCAAGGTTTAAAAATAAACTCTGGGAGCCTTGGGTCCTTGATTTTTGAAAATGGGACATCTTGGAAGACTGTTTGGAAGACTGGACAAGAGAAGGTCTGGAAGGGACACAGCATGTCCCTGGGGCCCACAGGGGGCCTGAGAGATGCTCATTCTCTTGTCCCAAAAGGGAATCTGATCTGTCAGATTCTGCACTCACCGGATGAAAATTCCCCACGGCCATGGTTTTAAAGTCTACGTTAAACATTTTCATGGCAAGATACCATTTTATAGATTTAGAAATCACGTTAGTGTAGTACTTAGTTGCTTGGCTAATTAAAAGCTCACTTGTATTCAATCATAAGGGCTGTTAATCCTCAACACAAGGGAATTTCAGTTCCTCCTATGTTTTCTGTTCCTTTCCACAGTTATGGGATATGACCCCAGTCGTGTCTTGATGACACTCCAGGTATCAGAAAGATAGTATTTACTCAAGAATCAGTCGTTGGAATCCGCATCATTACTGGAGCTGTCAGCAGACACGTGAGAGTCTGAGAGAAACTCGCGAGCCGGGCTGAGTTGGCATGGGACCTAGTGAGTGGACACTGGCGAGGGGACTCTTTCAACCAGTTCATACAATAGAAAAGAAGATATTTTTTTAACAAATGGTTTATACACTCTGGCCGTGCTGCATTGTTCTGAGCATACTGAAAACTCTGTGTGGGGTCTTTACTTGGTATGTGTTTCTCACTTCCTTTTCATTGTTGCTTCGTGTGTTGGAGAGATGAGGGAGGCATCTGTTAGGGGTATTTTTGGTCGTTATAAAGTCGTTTCCATGTTTCCTTCACTTGGGCACATATTCTGTGTTCGGCGTCCTTTTCCTCTCTCTGTGTCACCTCCCCTCCTTTTCATGTCCGCCTGTGTACGTGTTTCTCTTTACACTCTGGATCCTCAGTGTTTGTGCTTTCACAGACCTCCTCTTCGGCTGCGAGATTCAGGAAACCATTCATGTGGGTTTTCCGACTGACTTCTTGAATCACCCAAAGAGTAGTCCGTTTGGAAGGTCTAACTCGTTCCTGTTCAGGCTGAGTAGACACAACCTTGTGCTTCTGCCTCAGTTTTCTGTCTTTGCTGTGAGAAAGCTGCTCCCGACCCCTGTCCTCACAGAAGCAGACGATTGTAGCTCAGAGCTCCAACTTGCAGTGCCTGGATCATTTCTCCTTCCGTTGGAGCCTTCTGAGCCTTTTATGTTTTCATGTGATTCGCGTAGCTCTTCCTCACAGTGTTTAAAACAAACCCAACAAAACAAAACAAACGAACAAACAAAAAATGCAAACCCCATGTCCTTCAGAAAAAAGCGTCTTTAACATGTGTCTGTCCACGTGACATCACCTCTGAATTTGAATGTGCTCCTTCCTGCGAGAGTATATCCTGCTCTACTCCTCACCATCTGTATTTTCTTCCCCTCGAAAAACTAGATATTTAAAGATTTTTATCTTTGTGTATTTTAGCAGAACACTTTGCACACTTCCATACTAAAACTCTGTGATCTGAGACATAAAAGGTACCGAGTCCTACAGCTCGTACTGGGTTCCGGGAGGGGGATGTTAAAAAGAAAGAAAAAGGAGGGCTTTAGAAAATGAACCCGAAGAATTCTGATTTTAAGGGAATCCAGTCGAACTTGATAAAGTGAAATATTTTTGTGTGTGGTGACTCAACTCAGAATGTTGAAGTCCTTTTTAGAAATCTTACTTTCACCTGTTTGCAGCAGGCGTGTGCCATGAGCCTGCCCCATTGTGTGCATTTTACACATCCCACCTCATTCACCCTCTCCTGTCAGGGGCGTCAGGGGACCCCTGAGTCTCTTGAGGATCACCAGGTTCAATTAAGCCTTGCAGAGAAACAGGCCAGTTACTTGCCCTTCGCTATCCAAGCTGTCCCCATTATCTTGTTCACTTCTGATTTGCTAGGTTTTTGGCAGTGGTATTGAAATGCTTCCAATTTCTCTCTCTCTCTCTCTTTTGTTTTTGGAAACCCGTTTTTCCCCCCTCACGATTATTAATTACTTTTCTTTCCAACCAGGAAAAGTACTACCCACCATACTTCTGTCCTCTGACCCGTGTGCTCCTAGGGCTGGGGCTTCCTAGAGATGGCTCTGTTGCTACACCCTGGGGAGGACAGTGGGTGTGCCCCGTGTAGCCCTGGTACATGGCAGCCTGTGTGTCACCTGAGCCATCAGACCAGCTCAGGTGACCACAGTCTAAGGCTGGAAACGCACGTGTACTTACTCACACATGGAAGCCATTACCACTTGTCACTTCGCTGTCACCTTCCACACTCCCCCTGCTTGCCATCAGTCAAAGCTGTTAAAACTAAGCTGAGTCTTGTCTGCATGATTGTGAGAGAGCTTTAAAAAGGGAATGAAATTTAAAATATTGAAATACCTATTTCATAGCTTACTAGTGGAACTTGGAGCCATGTGCCAAGTTGTACATAATGGAGAACCATGTGCAGGAAACGAGTAATGGAAATGAATTGCTCCGCTTTCCCTTTCCGAAGTTCAGAGTGTGGCCTGTATAAGGAGAGGGAGACCGCGTCAGGGAAACAGTGGAGCAGTGCCCAGCGAGCCTGATGTGGATCTGACATAGGTCTGGAGGAGCTCACACACCCCACTGGGGCAGCTGATTGTCCCTGCTGGGTCACGCATGTCCACATGGCTGCTCTGGGCTGGACCCCGCCCTTCACTACAGCCCTCTCCCCCTCCCCAGGCCCACCCCCACAGAGCTGCTCCGAGGCTGAAACCACTTGACACCTCATTAGTGATGAGAGTCACAATGAGAAACCACAGAGACATCATAGTATCCCCTGCTCTGCCCTTTTCCTTCTCCTTTTCTGTGTGGGTGCTTGACTTTGTTAAGAAGTACTTAGCAAAGCAGTGGTGTGTGTGTTTATGATACTGTGCATTCTTGAGTTTTATGAGGAATGTCGCCACCATTTTTTGTAACTCACAGAGAGAGAAGTGCTGGTGTCGCATGTCTTCCCCGCATCGTATGGAGTGGAGGCTTCACTTGTTGGGAGTGAAAGCTGGCACCAGCACTTGGCTTTTCTCCTGGCTGGGTTTACGGTCATAGTTCTTCTTTTGCCCTCTTGCAGTTGCACTTTACATATATTTTTGCTATGTTACTTCAGAGGCTCTGGCAAGCAATGCCTAACATGGCCATGTCGGGAAAATGGCCAGGTTGCCCATCTCATGCGCAGACTTGCTCTGCATTCAGTAGGATAAAACCAATCACAGGCTTTTGGTTTCTCCAAACAAATGATGTTACTGGAAACTTTCACAGCCTGGGTTTGTGTCCGCAGTAGCTAAGGTGGTTTTAAATTAAGTACTTGGAATTGCATGTCTTTTTATATGAGATCAGTCAATGACGTTTTTCTCATTTGATGGTTTCAATTTTTCAAGGAATCATAGAATCACAAAACTGGAAGGGATCTTCGGAGATCTAGAATGTTCCAAGCAGAAAACATTTGGTTATGCCAGGCGGTCACATATAGCTGAGGTATCAACAGGAGAATCTAAAAGATTTAAAGAATTTTCCAGGAACACATGGTTTTGGACAGTAACTACTAATGGCATGACTAGGACAAGTGTCCTCTAGGCGGTTCTCAGGAATCAGGCCTGATGCTCTTACAGGGGAATCTGACACTTCTTTTGGCCCCAGCCCTGTTTCTGAGGGGGTGGGTACTATGCAATGACCAATTCTTGCAGGTCCTGATCAGCGTAAACTCCTTCCTAGACTCTTCCTCATGGAACCCCCCCCCCACCCAACAATGCAGGTGGAAATCTAAGGGCATTGACATTTCACCTTCCCGTTTGTCTGAAGGCCGGCCTTGAGCCAGTCTCTGAGTTTACAGCCTTTGCTTTTCTTAGGGAACATCACCTTTTCATGGTTTGAGATTCATTTTTTAAAAAGCATAATTTATTTTTGCTTAACAATCAATTTTTAAAGCCTGGACATTGACTTTTAAGTAAAGGGATTGCTCTAAACTCTGTACCAAAGTTACTGGACATAAATAGTCATGAAACGAGATTCCTTTAATTTTGCTTTTTAATAGTTTAATTGTATATAAGTGATATCTCATTCACTAAGATATGTATTTTAAAGTAAAAGAAAGCGCTTCGCCAATACAGTCTTTTTCTGTCCTTTAAAATGATGGTAAATTTTAACTGACAGTGGACATCTATGAAGTTGATTGGGAAACACAGAAATTAAGTCCATTTTAAACACAGAATCCTTTAGACGATCTTCTGGAGTGTAGCCCACTTCAGCCATTTGTGGACCGTCTGCCACTAGCCAGGCTCTGAACTAGGCCGTGGGGGGCTGGGGCCCATTCCCTGTCCTGGGCAGAGGCCACTCGGAGTAGTGGATGGGTTACGTCAGTCCCGTGGGGTCCATTCAGTGATAGAAGTGTGCGTGGGGCCCACCCCAGGAGTTGTGCACACAGTGCCCGTCCCCCAGCAGAAAGGACTTCTGAACCAAGGGGTAAAGGTGTGGTTAGAGTGAGTCCAGTAGGGAAATGACTTGCAGGCTGCCGAAACAGAAACAAAGGCCTACGGTCTGGCATCAGCCTGGTATGCGGAGGCCACAAGTAGTTGGAGTTGCCAGAAGGTATCAAGTGCTCGGCTGAAGTCCTGGGGCCTGAGCTCTTGTCACTGTGGCGGGGGGCTGCTGTGCGGGGTTCCCCACAACCTAGGAGGGAGGCAGCACACGGAGCACCATGAGGGATTCCCTCGGAGTTTGAGAGTCGGGTTTTCCTGCAGCTGACTGAGGCTGGTATCAAAGTTTTTTGTTGTGGTTTGCCTTTAGAAAGACCTGGGGTGGTGGGTGGTTATCTTAATATGACCCATGGCAACTAAGTTTTGAACTTTCTGGAGGCACGGCCCCACCCCGGAGGCCGTGAGGTGGATCTGGAGGCCCCCACACGTGTGGACTTGGCCTGGTAGAGTTTACGTGCTAATTTCCTCGTGACACAGGTGGGCCAGGCTCAGCTGCTCCCCTTTGAAAAAGGTAAGACCCTGACAGGTGGTAGGAGACTGTTCTAGACAACTTCAGCATCACAGGAATACACAGAGCCAAGCCCATTGGTGCCTAAGCAAGTGGCCGCCCTCCATTTCCCCGTGGGCCTGAAGTCGTTTTTGCGACTCATGGGTCTTCTCAGTACAATGTGGGAAACGTGCTACATCCCCATCGTAGTGCCTCTCGCCACATGCAAGGGAACGTTTTTCTCAGGCCAGAGGCCGTGGAAGAGGCTCAGGCAGCGCCCCCTCTGAGACCTGGCTCTGCCCAGCAGGGGCGGCCCAGCATCCCTCCATGAGGCTTGGCACTTTCTGGTTCTTGCCATTCCTTCCATTTGCCTTTTTCTTTCACTGCCCAACTCTCCTATGTGCATAACTTGATAATTCAGGAATATCCGTGTTCATTTTTCACCTTCAACTCAATTTCATAACCAAGAATTATATACATACCAACCCTCAAGGGTTTTAGTCTGTAATTTTGCCTTTAAACATGATCCTTTCCACTGAGAAGCCTGTTTAGACCTAACACACAAAAGCAGTCTCCAAGAATATGATCTGTCCAAGATCGGAGTGGGATCCCTCCTTTGTGTTTCACATGCCGGGGAGCATTGTTCCTGTTGGAGCAGACAGTCGGTAGTTGTCGTCAGAGACTCGGGAGGGTGGCTAAAGCCTGGAGGAGGGACTGAACTGGGCAGTGGTTCTTGGGACCCCTCCAGTCCTGCGATCCTGTCATTCCATGAATGTTTAGTGTTGGACTAGTGGCTGACTTAACTCGCGACAGGCAGGCGAATAGGATCGGGAGGTCTTTGTGTGCTCATCAAGGAAATTGCTTTCTGCATTTTTCCATCTAGAGGACTGGAAAAGATGGTGAAGGTGGAAGTTGGTCTTAGTACCACCTCACTAAAAATCAGATACCTCAACATGTTCACCTTGGCAACTTAGTAACAGTGGCTGACTTTCTTGGGAGAGAAAGTGGCAGGGAACCGCAGGTTGGTTTCAAGGTTAGATTGAGAATCTGACCTTGATATTTTTTTCTCCTGGTTCTCTGGGAATCCGAAGAGGGTGAACTCGAATACAAAAAGGGACAATGGTCTGCAAAACCTATTTCATTTACTTGCATGTTTTTTTCCCTCCCATTTGAATAGATGGCAGCCTTAGGTCAGTAGCAGTCACCCAGATGGAGTACAGACCAGACACTTGTGTCACTGATAACCGTGGTACTCTTCACATATTTGTGTTGGGCACCATTTGCCTTGCTTTTTAAATGATTTTTTTTCATGTACTGTCTTTTCGCAAAAGAAAATCTTTTATCTGAAAAGTACAAAAACTGTTATTAACTGGACAACGGGGAAGGTGCTAGCCCTCCGTTCGTGCCTGCCTACCTGCTGCTGTTCCTAACCAGGGCAACGGACTCTTCCATGCTGCACGCTGTCCGTCTGGGGCCCCCGTAGAACCTGGCTACAGCAGGCATGTTACTTCATGGATATCTTTTTCTTTCTTTTTGAAATGAGATTCCCCAAGGGGTCAGGTTGAGAATGTCATGAGCCCGAAGCTGGAACAGATTTCTCAAATGCGATTCCAGCAGAACCCTTCCGGCCTCGCTGTGCTCTCTGCCATTGGAGACATTGACATTGACTTCCTGACTGAGCAGGTGGACTGAGCAAGAACTGCTACAATGTTAAGATGCCTGTATCCAGTTCTACGTTCCAATGCTGCTGATGTTGTGAATGTTTTTAAACTCTGCTCACTTTCTCACTGTGTTCCCTCTTACTGAAATATGCCTGTGGCCATTACCAATGTAGAAGACTCTCAATGCAAAGTTGCCTCCACGGTTTAAAATAAATCTCTGTGGAAACCTTCGTGCGGCTCTAGTGCCATCATTGTTGTCATCAAGCTGAGACACATACACCCCAACAGTCCTACCTTGGTGTTCCCCGGGCAAGGGAAGGCAAGTCTCCGGGCCACTCCTGCACCTGACGGTCTAGAGCCTAGGGAGAACCATGGTCTAGCGAGACTTTGTGCCCAGCAAATCGGCTGTGGCCGTGTGGTCCTCTTCATTCTCTTGATCTTGCACATAAGTCTGCTCTAACTGTAGTTAATAAACTTTCCAACTGAGGGGGTGCCTTGGTGGCTCAGTGGGTTGAAGCCTCTGCCTTCGGCTCAGGTCAGGATCTCAGCGTCCTGGGATCGAGCCCCACATCGGGCTGTCTGCTCAGCGGGGAGCCTGCTTCCTTCCTCTCTCTCTCTGCCTGCCTCTCTGCCTACTTGTGATCTCTGTCAAATAAATAAAATCTTAAAAAAAAAAACAACAAAAAACTTTCCAACTGAGGAGAAAGGACTTCAGGGCACATGCAGCTAGGAGAAACCTCTGTAAAAACTCAGGAAGCCTATTTTATGGATAGGAAAAAGGTGAGAAGAAAACAGTGGCTTGCATGGCACTGAACAGACAGTGAGTGGGGGAGCTGAGGTGACCTTCATAACACAGCCCATGGAACTGGGGGCCCCTCTCCCTCCCAGCCCCTTTGTGCCAACACAGCCTACCCACACCCCACACTCGAGGCCCCACTTTCTTTCAAAAAGGGGGGATGCAGTCAAATGTAGCCAAAAGTCACTGCCTTTCCGGGCAGACGCACCCAGAAAAACCCCTTCCCTGGGGCTCCTTGGCTGACAGCCTGTACCTGAGCAACTCTGAGGAACTGCCCGCTTGGTTCTTCTCCGCTGTGGATGACGAGTGAGGGTGGTTTCGCTCTGAGCCCCAGGCATGGAGGTAGATATGCCTACGTCTGTTTGCTGATTTTGCTACAACTTTGCAGTCATTAGGAGGTAAAACGGTATAATTTAGAGGTTTTTTTCAAACTAGCACTCGCATGCCAGGTGCATTATTAAAGCCACTCCTAATCTTAAGCCGATGAATTTATGTAAATACGCGCTGTCCCTAGGGCCACACGGGACACAGGACAGAGGCAGCATGGGGCCCTGTCTTGGAGTGCAGAGGTGTACAGCTCATTTGCACATGTCCCTCCTCCCACCCTGCTTCCCTCAAACCGACAATGTAAGCTGATCTTGAACCCAGAATTTTTAAGAAAACCACATTCTCAAATGAGGGAGAGATTCATACAGGAAGAAAAACAGAAAGCAAAACAAAACAAAAAAACCTGCCACAGAAGCTGAAGGTTGGCTTGTTCCTGGCCCCGGGCACATTTATTTTAAAATAGAAGTTCCCAGTCCACCGAAGTTCTCGTAGCTACAGTTGGCATGTGCAGGAGGAAGGAGAAGAGGCGTCTGCTCAGTGGCCCTTGGTCCATACCTTCTCTGCCCCCGAGCTGGATCTGGCCTGTCTTACTTAGACCTCTGAGCCAGCTCTCCTGGTATTTCTATTAGCTTCTCCTCTTCAGCTAGTGAGGACGGTATTCTAGCCAGAGGCAAGTATGTGGAACCAGTTTCTGACCTAACAGTGAGGGGCACGTGCAGCTGTGAGAAGGGCAGCTCCCCTACTGGCCTTGGCCTGCGGCTGTGAGGGCCTCAGGTCAGTCAGGTCACCCATGTCACTCACACCTTCCAGGGGCCCCCATGGGCATCAGGTGCCGTCCCTGCCCTCAAAGCCCACACGGATGAGGGTCCTGACGTGCTGCAGGTGGGACACCGAGCAGGGGAGAACAAGGAGTCAAGCGGAGTTTGACTGACTCAGACAGGATGCAGGGACTGAGGGAGAGTCTCCAGACAGGAGTGTGGCTGGGGTGGGGGTGGGGGGATGCTGTGGATGGTGGGAGTGCGACGTGTTCAGGAACTGGCAGGTGGTAGCCAGGGGAGAGAGGCAACCATCCTCAGGGCCGCCGGGTCACCAGAGCCTCAAGCGAGAGTGGGTCTCCATAATGGCCGAAGATCCAGAGAGAAGACCCTGGCTTCCACCCGAGGTCAAGTGTTCTCTGGTGCCCTCTCCTCCCAGCGCGGCTCCTCTCCCAGAGCTTGTCCCTCGGGACTCTGCCCAGCTAGAGAAGAAAACCTGAACAGATAACAGCCGCCAGAAATAGAAAAGCAGAGTCATGGCTCACTCGCTCCACGGGGCTGCTTTGGACAGATCCCGTTCCCTGGGGTTCGGTCAGCTTCCCAGATGACCTTTCACCTCCCAGGGTGGATCACCTTTAGCCAGGGCCTGTGGGTCCTGGCCTTGCCCAGGACTCTGAGGACAGGGATCACGACCGGAGGACCTCTGTTCTCCGGGGACCCACTGAGTTCAGAAAGAGAAGAAACGGGGGGTATAAAATTCAGGGAGGCACTTTACAAAACCCACCCCAACAGGCAAAGGACTGTCTCACCAGCAAAGCCTGGGCACAGTCCCACCCTGCCCTGAGTTTCATGGAGGGGAGGGTCCACCTCGAGAGGCCCCCAGCCCGAGTTAGAGAAAGAGGGTTCATAGACAGGAAGTCCCCTTGAAAGAATCTGCTGAGGTGTGCGGGGTGGCGGGGGTGAGGCCAGCCACAGCATGCTGTCCACCCCTCGTGCCCCAGAGCACACCCGCCCTTGAACCTGGCGTGGAGCCCTCCTACTGACAGCCTCACAGCTGTGGGAAGACACAGCATTCTCAAGGGAAGAGATTGGGTGTGCTTCGCTTCTTTTCTACTACCAGTACCTCTAATAAATAATACAAAGGAATGTGACCTTACGCACCTCCCTTTCTCCTGCAAAACAGCATCTAGCCAAGCTGCTTGGTTCCAGAGATTCTTCCTACAAAGCCCTGGAGGTGTCGCCCCTCGGCCTGGTTGGAAAGTGCTGCTCAGCCAAGCTGGGAGTGTGTTGGGTCCTGTGTCCTCCGGCCCTGGGACGTGGGCACCATGCCAGCCCACCCCGAGAGCAAGATCCCCTCGGAGTCCCTTGCCCCTCTGCGTGCTAGGACACCAGGTCTCCCTCCAGTGCTGGGAGGGCCCCACTGGAGGCCTAGGGGGATTAACACTCAGACTCCTGCCTCCTGGGTTAGCTATCTCGCTCAAATGAGTCTGGCCTCTCTCAGGATCCCGGCGGATGGTTTCTTGGATTGCCTAAGTGTTTTCTTCTTTTCAGGGAGGACTATAAGAAGGGAAAGAGCTTTACTTCCTCTGCCAAGCCGCTCTGCCTCATCCTCCCACCCCATCCCGGCCCCAGGCTATACAGAGTTTCCTCACCTAGTGTCACCCCCCAGCCCCCCACCCCCGTCCCAGGCCCCAGGGCTGACTGCAGGATACACCCCCCTTTGCCCCCAGACCTCGGGGAAACACAGCGTCTCTGCAGTGAGCACACTGGGAAACAAAACCGTGTTCTCTTCGGAAGCCAATGAAAGAAACGAAACCAGAGTAAACATTTGAGAGCTGTAATGAGATCAGAGGATTATAGAGATAGAAAGGATCATATAATCTAGGGGCCTTATTTTTTAAATGAAAAACAAACTTCCTTCTTTTCATAGAAGCAATACTTACTTGTTTATTATGGAAGAATGAGGAGATACTGATGAGCAAAGAGAAGGCATTTGAAGCCTTCTGTTGTCCCACTCATGGAGGACAAGCATCCGTGTGCTCAGGCCCCTGCCCAGCCCCCCTGCTCCCCCCAGGCCTCCAAGTCCACAGACGGGCTGCCTGCACCCAGAAGCTCCGCTGGTGCTCTGTGACCTGTGGGCGACAGATGGCAAACTGCAGGTCCAGGTGGTGGGCTTCCTAGCACAGATTTTATAAGCACACAGGTTGATGTTGGCGTTGTCAGGATGATGTCCCTTGGGAGGGAAAAAGAGCCTGTGGGCTCTCCCATGGCCTGGTGGCGCTCACGGGCAGGCAGAGCCAAGCAAGTCTCCCTTAGGCAGGGAGAAGAACCGAGAAGCCAGTCTCCCAGCACGCCTGGCCTGAGCCTCTCCCGGTGTGTGTGCTTCCCTGAGAACATCCCCCTTGCATTTAGAACAGGATATGCAAAGCTTCTCAGATCCGTGCAGCAGAGGGCGAATCTGTGCCAAGTCTCCCAAGCCAGGTCTCCGAGGGACGCTCCACAGCACCAACACGCCTTTTTCTATGGGGTTGTGGGTGTAGCAAACATCAGATCATAAGGCGTGTACAGTTTTGGAGCCGGATCTCTTCATTTAATGATATAGAGCAGACAGCTTTCCTCTCCCACAGACATTTATCTACGGCAGAGTTTTCAGGTTTGAACAGATTTCTTGTACAGGTGTTCCATAATTTATTACCTCCCTCTCCTCTCACTAGTGCTGCGACGAGAGCCTCGTTTTCCAACTCTTTAATTATTTCTTAGGATGAACTCCAAGGATATCTATCCAAATGTTGGGCTTCTAACAAACTGGCTTCAGAAAAGGGGCAGCGATGTTGGAGAGATTGCTGTGGGGGGCCCATGGGGAGAGGGCAGCTTCTGGGCTTGGTTCCCTGCCTGTAGATGGGGCAACACCAGTGCCCCCCTCACGGGGGCCGTGAGGACACAGGCACTGTATCCAGCTGGCACGTCCGGGGGTGGGGGCATGGGGTGTCTGCTGTGACCCCAGCTGGGTTTAGTTGCCTTGTTTGAGGAGGAGGCCTGTCCTCTTTGAAAGTTCGTCATAGAGTTGGGAAGGGCAGATCCCTAACAGAGTTCTGCTACCCTTCTCTGCTGTTTCCAGGCTTCCAGATAATCCTTATCTCCTTAGGCTTTATTACTTCCCTGTCCCCAGGTCCCCATCGCTCTCCTGTTGACTTCCCTGGGCCCCTGTTCATGCCTCTCGGACATGGAATGCCAGCATTTACCATCCCCCTTGGCAACCAGGCCACTGTGGTCAGGAGGGCTGGTGGAGGAAGGGGCACCCCAGCTGTCCCCCCCCTGCCCTCCTGCCCCCCACCATGCACAATGCAAACCAGAGACAAAAGCTCTGCCTCTGAAGCTGAGGTTTCTCCCTTTCTAGTCCCAACGTGCCCCTCTTAAATGGAAATGAAGCAATTCCCCAGTCCTCATTACTCTGGTTTTAGGTCATTCCTGGGGAGATTCAATCCTGTGGCTGCTCAGATATTTTTAGATGAGCCGTAAGCTGTGTGGAAATTAAAGGCTGCGACCTCCCTGCCGTGATGAGCCCTGGATGGCCAGTGCCCTTGGGCCCACCACTCCAGCAGCAGCCCCCGCAGCCTCTGCACAAGGGCGTAGGATGGGCAGCCGGAGAGGGGAAGGCACCCTTCGGTGCCAGGCAAGGGAGCTGGCTGGGAACACATACAAGCAGCTCCATCCAGCCCCAGGTGGGACGGCAGTGTGCACTGATTGTGCCCTTGACCTCCTGGTCCTCCTGATCGGGCCTTTACGGGCATCTCAGTGGAACCCAGTGCTGCACCACGGCCCCTTCAGAACACTGGTGACGATTCGGGAGAGCATGCTGCATGCTGCCTGGGGCCTCCTGAGCCCCTGCCCGTACCATTAGCGCCCAGACCTGCCCCTTTCCCAAGTGTATCGTGCCCCTCCGTTCTTTGCTCTACGCACCCTCAGCGAGGGCAGGGGCTGCCCCGCTGGCTGTCAGAGCTCAGGCCCCAGCACAGGCTGGCACAGAGCACGTGTCCATTAATATGTTAATTAATTCCTGCCTTAGAGTGTGGGACCCATACTGGAGATGCTTGGAATCACGTCACCCCCACCCACATGAGCCTCAGTGGCATCACAGCTATTGCCCAATCCTGGAGCAGCTTGCTCATGCTTTCGGAAGAGCTCCATCTGGGCCTCTTTTATGAGTGAGTGGTTTTCCCCACGCCCCCTGGGAAAACCGTAAAGAAGTGTGGCTCTTCCAAACGTCAGGATTTTCAGTCCTGGGAAATAATCCACCAGGACTGGTCTGCAGGTCAGTGAGCAAAAATGGGGCCATACTCGGGGCGCACAGAGGGCAGAAGTCAAGGTGGGGGGAGCACCCGGAAAGGCAGCCTTCAGAGACTGTCAACACCAACAGCAGGGGAGCTGATGGGCGCTGACAGCTTCACACATGACGATGGAGCCCCATCGGGTGAGCTTAAGGGCAAGAATGTCAATGCGGAAGTTCTAGATCAGGTGTTTAGAAATCATGGTCACACCTGACATATGGCGGCATGACCATACTTAGGATCAGGTAAGAGATCAGGACCTTTGCCTTTCATTCTTCCAGAATGGACTGTGCACGCCTTCACAGTGAGCCCAGGGACCCTAGCGTTGCTCCTGTGACCTCTGTCGCCGGTGAGCCTATGGCTGCCCACAGGAGAGGGGAGTGACCTGCCATCCTTAATTCCCCCTGAGCTGTGCAGGGCAAGGGTACCTCCACTGGGCTCCCTCCCGTTTGGGGGTCACCAGCCCTTACCAATCATCACCCTCTTTGTGGGTGGGCCTGAGAAACACCAAGAAGAGAGGTGTCAGCTTTGGGGGCTTCTCCCAGAGGTATAACGAATCCCCCCACCCCAGTCCCCCAGTCTGAGCACAGCCATGACTGGCCCCTCCAGAGGAGAACTCCCTCTTGGCCAGGGAACTTTCCAGGTGCTGCTGTCAACTGCTAAGATCCAGATTAATGTGCATCCCAGCATAAGCAACGCAGATGCATCCTCTAAGCTGTGGAAGTCAAAGGTCTGAAATCAGGGTGTCAGCGGAGCTGTGTTCCTTCTGGAAGTTTGAGGGGAGAATCTGCGCCTTGCCTTCTCTAGCTTCCGGAGGCCACTTGCTTTCCTTGGTTTGTGGCTGCAGCACCCTGATGACCTTCTTCCAGCCCCACGTCTCCTCGTCTGCCTCTGGCTCTCCTGCCTTCCTCTTATAAGGACCCTTGTGATGCTACTGGGCCCACCCGGATAGTTGAGGTTACTCTCCTGTCTCAGTTTCACTTCTGCAGAGTCTCTTCCTGCCATGGAAAGGTGACATAGTCATTGGCTCCAGGCATGAGGACATGGACATGAGGGGTGGGGGTCAGCGGTCGTTCTTCTACCCACTAAGGCAGAGAAAAGGCAGTGTCGGTAAATTGCCTTCTTCCTAGTTTCTCTGATTTGGGTCATTTTAACCCATTAGGAGGGAACCGGCCCCATTATCCTGTCCCCACACCCTCCCCATCTGAGCAGCATGTCCTCTGGGAGCGCCCCCGCCCACCCCTGACCTCAATGCCTTCCCCAGCGGCCCCTGCTCTCCTTTCCCCAAGCTCTGCCCACCCTCAGATGACACTGCGGCAAAGCCTTCGGTGAGGCCTGAGGTCTCTAATGCGGTGCGTGTATGGTCCCGCCGCCCTTTCCAGAGGGAATCCGTAGGCAACGTGTGGGCGGCAGCCACCCGGCCGTGACCAGAGGCTGGAGTAGAGGAGGCGAAGGTGCTCTTTGGAGCGGGCTTCTGGGAAGTCTCTGCCACCCAAATGAGCATTGGGGAGCCCCAGTGCACGTGTCAGGAGCTCCTGAAGCACGTGTGTCCCAGGGAAGAAGCTCCAGGCTGACCCTCAGCTTGCCCTCCCAGCTATTACCAGCTCCTCTCTAGACCGGAAAGCCTCCAGTCTGGCGCGCCACGGCCTGCTTTCAGGTGACCAGAGAGAAGGCCCGTGGGCCCACCGGACAGAGTTTGGCTTTCCCCGCGGATATGGACCACATGCTCCCCCCCGCTTTGGACAGTTGGGGCAGCAAATGTAGGACCACCGGCTTCCCAGCAGGAACTAAAATCAAACCTACAAAACCTCCTAAGAGGTCACCTCACTGCTCTGGGGTCTTGTTCTTCCCGCAACGCAGGGATCGGGGCAGTCGTGAGAATATCCACACCCGAGGAGGCGCAGCGCTCGGCGATGGCGGCACGAAGCTGACTGTGCCGTGGGGCCCTGCCTCCCAGGGACCCCGAGGAGGGGTGGGCAGGTGGTCCTGGAGGAGTGGTAAGCGGCCACCTGTGCTGTGGGCTCCGCCCACCCCCCACCCCAGAGGGTTTCCCAATCCAAATGCTGTATAGCTTGGTGATGCTAACTCCTCCGTTCTCTGGCCCCATGAGACTGTCCTCTCCCAGAACCGGAGCCTCCTGTCCGGAGAGGAAAAGGTGTCCACGCTATAGGAAGGGGACACGCCAGCTGCTGCACAGTCTACGAGCCCATGGCACGGAAAAGAAGTTGATACAGGCATGTACGTTTGTTACGTCTGGTCTGCACACAGAGAAGTACGAGGAAATAAGAAATTTAGGTCCCAAGGGTGGAATGAAGTGAAACATCGTCTTCCTTCGCTATGCATTTCTGCACTGTGTGACTTAGAATATTTTACAATGGAGCATATAATTCTATGATTATTTCTGTTATCATAAAACATATATATGTAACATTTTCTAACAAAATGAGAAAAATACTGTTGAAGTGTACCTGACCTGGAGAGAGATTCACAATATACAGAATAAGAAATTACAACACAGCAGGAACAACAGAATCCCATTTTTTTGTGAGGGAAGGTGTCGAAACAGGAAATATCTCCAAGGATGCTATTTTGGTGCACTAAAATGTTTAAAATGCTCATCTTTGAATGATGGAACTATTATTTGTATGTCCTCATGCCTTTCTGTATTTTTAAATTTTTTTTAAGTTTTTATTATTTTTTAAAGATGTATTTGTTTGAGAGAGTACACAGGTGCACGCACATGCGCATGTACGGGGGAGGGGCAGAGGGAGGGAATCTTTCAAGCAGACTCCCGGCTGAGCGAGGAGACTGAAATGGGGCTCAGTCCCATGACCCATGAGATCATGACCTGAGCCAAAAGCAACAGTCTAATATTTAGCCCACTGAGCCACCCAGGCACCCCCTCTATCTGTATTTTATTTTATTTTATTATTTTATAATTTTATTATTTTTTGACGTGAGGTGGGAAACAAGCAAGGGTTCCAAGTGGCAGGGCCCTGGGCTCTTTTGCGGGCTGCGGCTGGGAGTTTCTGCTTGTCCAGTTCTACCAGTGCCTGGCTCAGTGCCCGAGCCCATAGGAGAGACCCGGCACCACAGCCAGGGCCCTGGAGGACACTCGGAGCCTGGATCGGGCCCCTACCGTCGGTGTGACCATGGGCAAGTCACTGTAGCAATTTCAGCCTTGGTTTCTTTACTTGTAGAAGGGAGATCAGAGCTGGCCAGCCCGCTCTCCAGGTCAGAGGAGTTTGCGGCCGGAGAACAACATGTGTGTGGACTGGGAAGCTCTCAGGGCATGTGCGTTGTAGTTATTTCATTTCTATATCATTATTTGTAATTCTGAGCTTTGACTTTCATCCCAGACAGCATTCTCAGTCATCCGTGTCCCAATTTATTTTTGGAGGAGTCTGCCTTCTTAGTGCATATGGATTGTGAAGTGTCATGAACACTTGGTCTCCAACAGCTGTTCCCCTCTGTCCAGTGGCCTTGAACACTTCCTTTGTATTCATTGCCCGCGGCTCTCTCTGTGATTTAATTTGAGAGAAGCAGAAAGGACTTCCGCCAAAAGCTACCGGTCCCACCAGCCTGCCATGACGGATTGTCATAAGTGACTGCCGAGTACAGGAAATCAACGCTACCATAGGGAGGGTCCACACAGCAGGTCTGCGGCTCCTTCCTCTGCAAGGCCCAGCGACCCATGGCCAGCGAAGCGGGGGGCTGGGCTCGCTCACCGGACCTATCTGGGCATAGCTCCTCTCTCCTGGCCTTGGATGGATGAGAGCCGGGGTGAGCCCCTCTGCACCTCCCCACCCTACCCCGGAGCTGGTTGTGTGTTCTGCTTCCTGCTCCATCCCCTGTGAGAACACACCTGTACTGATTTCAGTGTTTACAGAGTCTCCCGCAGGAGGATTGGCGGCACCATTCATCCCACCAAATACTCTGCTCTAGGGCACAGCCAAGGGGTAGGTTCTTCTTAAAAACTCCTGGAGAGGGCGCCTGGGTGGCTCAGTGGGTTAAGCTGCTTCCTTTGGCTTGGGTCACAATCTTAGGGTCCTGGGATTGAGTTCCGCATTGGGCTGTCTGCTCAGTGGGGAGCCTGCTTCCCCCGCCCCCCCGCCTGCCTCTCTGCCTACTTGTGATCTCTCTCTCTCTCTGTCAAATAAATAAAAAAATATATAAAAAAAATAAAATAAAAACTCCTGGAGAAACAGCGTAGTTTTTAGCAACAGGCCCTAGCAACAGGCCCTCCAGGGGCTTTTCTATCTTTTCAAAATCTCCTTCATCCAAATCTACAAAACAGGCCTTCTCCCATGCCCACCCACTCCCAAAGGAGCAGGTCTGAGATGTCCTTTGCTTCCGTGTGCTTTGGGCCTCCTAGGGCGCCAGTTTTGTCACTATGAAGAACCTGTGTAGCTCTTCGCACACAGCACACGTTTCTCCTCCCTGAGATGGAGGTGAAGCATCTTTTTTTCTGGCCACTGGTGATTTATAATCCTGGAGGCCCTGCCCATATGCCTTCCTGCAAAGAGAAACACAATACTAATCTGCTAAAAGCATAACATAAAAATATGTAAGTAACGTATGTATGTGTGTGTGTGTGTGTGTGTGTGTGTGTGTGTGTGTGTAAAATCTTTTATTGAAAGAACTGGAATCAAGAGAATCCCAAAGAGGTTTGGTGACTTGTCCAAGTTCCCAGCAAGTGCATACGAAGAAGAAAACAAATGGCGAATCTCCCTTTTCTTGACTCATTAAACCACATTGAGTCCCAGGGGACACTGGTGCCAAGAGAGTGGGAACGTATCCCATTGTTTGCGAGTCATTATTCCCTGAGGATGAACTTGACACCAGGAGCTCTCTGCCCCACTCGTACGGATCCCATCCCAGGCCTGTTGTTAACACAAGTCAGTGTCATTCTCCTCCCCCAGAGCCCTTCCACATCTTGGGTTCCTAACTGAATTAAGCAGAAAGCTCCTTGGCCTGATGTAGTAGGCTTCTTTTGGAGAGGTAACCCATCCCCTTCCCTCAGGCGCGGACCCCACATCCTGTCTAAACCAATAAACACATAATGAAGTTGTCACCCTGAGCCAGGCACTGTGTTTGTCCCATTTGCCCTCGAGCCCCCCCCCCCGCCCCGAGTATAGAAACAGAACCCTTGCACAGAGGGCAGGTTGACTCAGTGGCACTATATTTGGCCCACGTGCATGGAAACGCAGAGAAAGTCTGTCTGCAGAGGGGAAGAGAGGGAAGCAGTTGTGATGACTCTGTGGTCAACAGTCCCAGAGTTTACCCCGGTTCTTCACAGCAGTCCTGTCCTATCCCTGACCAGCCCAAAGCCCAGCTGTGCCTTGGCCCCCAAGTTCTGTGAGGGCTGTGCCCTTGTAGCCACCAATAAATTCTTTTTGTCTGTTTGGCTTGAGTGGGTTCCTGTTACTTGTAAACTAACAGTCCGGAAGATACTCAGCTTCGTTAGAAAGTCTGCGATTTCTGTGCTAGTCAGCCACCGCTCAAAATAACAACATCCAAGGTTGCTGGGTGGCCCAGCGAGTTAAGCGTTCCAACTCTAGATTTCAGCTCAGGTCATGATCTCAGAGTCGTGAGTTCCAGCCCCACGATGGGCTCTATGCTCAGGGTGGAGTCTGCTCTGGATTCTTTCCTCTCCCTCTGCCCACCCCCCTGAACCTCCAGCTCACATGCTCTCTCTCTCTCTCTTAAATAAATAAATCTTTAAGAAAAAAAAACAAAAACAAACAAACAAACAAAAACATCCAGGCGGTAACTGGCAGGGTACTGTCAGAAATGGCTAGCGGGTGTTTTTTGTCACTCATATCTGAGTGTGAACCAGTTTGGTAACTATATTTCCTCCAGGACTGACCAGATAGGATCAGGGATGTCTGGAGGACTCAGAGTTTTGATGAAAAAAAAAAAAAAAAGAAGAGGTGGAGGATATTTTAGAGAACCAGCTTCCAGGGGAGGGCAATCCTCAGTATAGGGAAGGCACCTTCACCTATTGGAAAATGTGCCCAAGGTTAGTCCTGCTTCCAGTAATAGGGAAAATAATTCATTATCATTATGACTCATTAGTATTTTTAATTTACACAATGCCTTCCTTCCAAGGAACTCATTATGTTGATGGAGGTTCATTATAAGAAAGAGATTTGGGAGTGGAATTTATGTTGGACACAGTCTTCTAAATATGGCAACAAGGACCTTTATTACATGGGAACATGACTTGAAGCAAATCTCTCTCTATAAGCTAATTAGGAAGGGAGATAAAACCGTGTCATGTCCGGGCGATGCTAAAGGAGAGATGCGCAGCCGTCTTAAAGCATTACTAAAACCACATTCCCATCCAAATATTAAATTCGTTAAACTTGAAACTAACATAATGTTCTATGTCAATCATATCTCAATAAAAAAAATCTGTGGGGCTCCTAAAATCATAAAATATCTTGAGTTCAATGTATTTGGATAGCATTAAAATTATTGTTTGATGAGAAAAATATATAGTTAAGTTTTACATTTTAGCCTAGGACAACTGATGGGCATTTCTATTCAGAAACCTTCAAAGCTAGCTTGAAGGAACTGTCACCTCTGGCTCTGGAAAGTTACCAGTGTGGCTTCTAAAGGAGCAGACACTCCTGCCCTGGGGAAGCCCATTTGGTACTTCTCCGTGTGTGCGGTAACAGAACATCCCATAGGGATCGTGGGAGACTCACACACTGACCTTGCAAGTTATATAAAGACCGTTTCCAAGATCCTGTCACCTGGGGAAGCCAGCAGCACAGGTTCCCATGGAAAAGGAGGCATTAGGAAGCATCTGAGTCATCAGCTTCTTATGGGGTATTCTTGGTTTGGGGTCAGACAGCTATGAGCGGGAGGCAGATTGTTCCCTTTGCCCCTGACCCCAACTCATCCTCCCTCTCCAGTCCCACTCATTCAGCAAGTGTTCATCAAGGGTCCGCTAAGTGCCAGCCCCAGTGCTGAGGATGAGGGGTCCTGTGAGTCCCCCGCCCTCATGCGTTCTCCAGGCATGGATGGGTGTTAAGCAGGTTGTCACGTATAATCGACCCCCACTCGCTGTTCAGGTAAGTGCCGAGATGGAAGAGTGCGTGCACACCATTGTGAGCACGTGGGGGTGGAACGGAGCCCCACATTAGCAATGAGGTGGCATCTCAGCTTCAGCGGCGAGGCAGGAAGAAGCAGAAAGGGCCAGAGGGGGTTGGGACAGGGAGGAGGGTGTTCCAAGTGTGGAGCACAACCTGGGCAAAAACCCTGAGTTTGGAGGGCTCAACTGAGAGTGGCTGAAGCTGTGTGAGCAAGGAGGAGAGCGGGGCTGGGTGAAGCTGGAAGGCCAATGCCAATGCCACTGAGCTTTAATGACACCAACGGCTGACGTTAAGCTGAAGGAAACAGATTTGCATTTTTAAGAATCACTCTGTCCGCATTACAGAGGAGGCCACTGGGGTTGGGAGAGCATGAGAGGGCACCGAGAGCCCTTGGGTACACATTCTGCAGCACTGACTGGAGTCCTTGGGCGGTGGTAGTGTGGAGATGAAGAGAAGCAGACAGGCTGGAGGCATGTGATGAAGCCTGCTTCAAATCGACTCCATACAGGAGGTGACGAAGGGGAGGCATCCAGGAGGAGCAAGCGGGTGGACAGTCATGCTGTCGGCTGAGGTGGGCTCAACTAGAGGACGAACAGATCGGTGGGGAAGACCAAGAGCCGAATTTTGGACAAGCAGAGTAGGAGGCATTTGAGATATGAACTTGGAGCTCCAAGAGAGACCTGGGCTACATGGAGAACTTTGGGAGCCAGAGCTAGTGATGGTCAGCATGTGGGGCTGCAGACAGGGGTGAGATCCCTACAGAGTGCAGGGGAAGAAGAGGGGAGGCCAGGACTAGGTTGGGTGGGACTGCAGTCGTTCAAGGTCATGTAGAGAAACAGCAGCCAGCTCAAGAGGACAGAGCTGGGGCAGGGTGAGCCATGACTCAGGAGTGGAATCAAAGGGCCTGTGCAGACAGCACTCCCCAGGAGCCCAGACAGCCATGTCAAGCGCAGAGGAGGGTCAGGCAGGCTGAGAAAGGAGGCACATCCTCTGGGTTTGGCAACACAAGCCACAGGTGATCTTAGCAAGAGTCGCCGATGGTCTGGGAGAAAATCAGATGGAGTGGTTGCAGAGAGTGAGCAAGAAGCAAGGAAGGGAAGAGGGGAGGCGGCTGGGAAGGAGAGGAGGAAGACAGAGCAGGGTGTGGAGCAGGGACTCATCCCAGATCTCCCAGGATCCCCTAGTGCTGGCACGAAAAGTCCTCCATGCTGGGAATCCACTGAGTCCTGGGGAAATCCAGACTGCTAGTCACTGTAAGGTGGCATCTAGCGAAGTTATCGCTCCTGTCATTTTTAGACAGGGAAATGGACATTTATGAATGCTAATGAGAAGGATCCACCTGACAGGGGAGGGGAGAACCCTGGTCAGTTACCCTAAGATTCCATGTCACTCATACAAAAATGAAAATGCTGTCCCTTCCTCGTCTTCCCCAGACCATCCAAGGTCCAACCCTCATGGTGTACCAGCAAAACCAATGTTTCTGGGGCAAGATGACTGAATTTGCTCCCTGCTGTCACATCCGAGGGAGGCTCTTCTTACCACTCTTGGGACACAATGAGAGCACCTCTTTACAGCAGGGAGAACTTAAGTGTGGGCACTGGGGCCTCTGCTCATTAAAAGCATGAAGGTGCCTAATTGGCATTTTGTTTTTAAAATTCCCCCAAATGAGGGCCAGAACTGCTGTGAGTAACACTCCTTTAAAAACACCTGCTGAGGGGCACCTGGGTGGCTCAGTGGGTTAAAGCCGCTGTCTTCGGCTCAGGTCCTGATCCCAGCATCCTGGGGTCGAGCCCCACATCGGGCTCTCTGCTCAGCAGGGAGCCTGCTTTCTCCCTTCTCTCTATGCCTGCCTCTCTGCCTACTGATCTGTCTGTCAAATAAATAAATAAAATCTTAAAAAAAAACAACAACAACAAAACACCTGCTGAATCCCAGCCAGGTAATCAGATGAGGCCCACAGGCCAGGAGGAGTTCCAGGCACAACACTGACTTTCCAGACTAGGGCAGGGAGATCAGAGGAGCAGTCCCAGCAAAGCCCAGAGAGAGATCAGCAGTCCAGACCCCACCGCTGGAGTAGGTAGGGAGGCCCAGGAATGTGGCCAGGAGCTCAACTCGGCGTGAGGGGGGTGGGGGTTGTGCCTCTTCCAAAGCAGCCTCACTGGCTGGCAGGACATCAAAAGCCAATGACCAAATGATCTCAGACTTTTGGGTTCATTCATTCTTTCTCCTTAGAAGGGCCAGACGAATTCCCCAGAGCCTCACCCAGGGCTCCAGAATCCTTCTGAATGTGGGTGGTGGAGATGGGAGTGATCCCATTTGTGGTTTTAGGAGCTTCAGACCCCACCTGTCTCCCCTGTTGTCTAAAATCTGCCTCCTCACCCCAACCTACCAACCCTATGGGTTAAAATGTCTTAAGGATGAGACAAGTAATGAGCTGGGGATTTCCCTAGAAAATGTGCTGTGAATAATTAGAATAGTGTGGTCTTGACAGAATAATAGTCAGATTGGTGGAACAGACTAGAACAGACTAGAGCTCAGAAAGAGAAGCAACTTAATGAGAATTTGGTATACAATAAAGATGGCATCACAACTCAAAAGGAAGGAAAGCACATGCAATAAATAAGCAGGGCTGTGTGACACTGTTCATTAGGGATACAAGGAAGAGGGGCACCTGGGTGGCTCAGTCAGTTAAGCATCTACTTGATTTTGGCTCAGGTCATGATCTCAGAGTTGTGGGATCAAGACCTGTGTCAGGCTCCCTGCTCAGTGGGGAGTCTTCTTGAGATTATCTTTCTCCCTCTCCCTCTGCCCCTCCCTCCATGCTCACATACACACACACACACACTCTCTCTCTCTCTCTCAAAAAAAATAAATCTTAAAGAAAAAAAAAATGATATAAGGGAGAGAGGATGAAAGAGAAAGAAATAAAAAGGCTCCTTACCTACTCTAGTCCAAAATGACTTCCAGATGCATTAAAAAGCTAAGAAATTGTTATAAGAAAATGGGGGGGATGTAATTATTTAGAACAACAAGAGATTTTTTAATCATAAAAGTGAACAAATCAGTCTTAATGATAAATATACACCCTGACTACATAAAAAAATTTCTGTGTGACAAACCAAAACATTAAAGTGAAAATGAAAGAGGAATTTGCTAAACTGGGGTGGGGGGAGGACTTGCAGTAAATGTGCCAAAGAAGGTTTATAAAGCAAGTTTAAGAGGTAATGGCTCAACAGAAAAATGGGCAAGGGACATGAACAGGCAATTGGCAAAAAAAAATACAAATGGCCAATAAACTACCACCACCACCACCAACTTCAATATCACTAGTAACCAAAGAAATGCAAAGGAAAATAAGATGTCATATCTCACCCATCAGTTTTGTAAAGATCACTCACTTGAGAATGATAGGAAGTAAAAACAACAAGTACTTCCAGTACCGGTGGGAATGTAAATTGTTACAATTTTTCTGGAGAGTACTTGGTTAATATATATCAAAGCCTTAAAAATGCTCCCACACTAGGTCTCTGTAATTTCACAACCAGGGACCCATCCTAAGGCAATAACCAAAGATGTAAACGAAAATGTATGTATAAAAGCTTTTATCACGGAGTCATTTTCAATAGTGAGAAATTAGAAACAAACTAAATATCCCACAAGAGGGGGTTAATGAAATAAATTACAGAACATTCATCCAATAGAATCCTTCTAAATAGAAGTGACATTTTAAAGGGTATTAAATGACGTGAGACAACATTTAAAATATAATGTTAAGTGGGAAAACACAGGACTCAGAATGATACATACAGTGTGGTTCTAAGTGGGAGTAGGGGATATGCATAGAAACAGGCTTAGAGAAAATAGACCAAAGTGTTAACCATAGTTATTTCTTAATGATGAAATTACAGGAGAGTTCTTTTTTTTAAATTACTCTCAGATATTTTTATTTCCCTATTTTCTAAATGAATACTCATCTGTTTTAGGATTAGGGGGGAAAAAAGGTGATCTTGAAAAAATGCCTCCTCCCTTACCCCACCCCCACATACAAGTCCTAAGATGGCATCTGCTAAGATGAGCACAGATCCCTTGGTTTGCTTACCTGTGAGCTGGGACCCAGAAAGTAGTGTGTTCTAAGGGAATGAGAGAAAAGGGACAGATGTTTACAGGGAGGGGAGAGAGGCGGAATAAGGGAGGGAACTGGGAATGTGGAATGTGCAATGATGTGGAGACCATGCTGGCCTTGCTGGGGCCTGGATAATGCTCTAGCATCCATTCATTTGGGTTTTTGAAGAGATCAGAAGAGTCTGGGCACCTTGCAGTCCAGACTCCAGACTGGTAAAAGGAAACCTCAGGGAGACCTCTGATGTAGCTGGATGGAGGCCCTCCTCTTCTCCATCCCCCTCTCCCCTTCCTTTTCAGTGGCTTCTTAGGGGAAAGGCAGTGCAAAGAAAATTCTAGGGTAATGATGAGGTTGGAGAAACTGTAAGAACTCCAGTGAGGCACTGGGGGTACCTAGTCATCTTTGGTGACTACTGTCTCCTTCCCAACTTTGCTCAGAACCATATGGGTTCTCGAGAAACATAAAATTTGGGGTTAAGAGGCTCTCCTGAAGTGAAAGTTTGCTGTTTTCTCCTTCGCCAGCTGTTGTGCACTCCTCTGTCCTCAGAGCAGGTGGGCCGAGAAGTGAGCCTCCACTGCTGCACAGCACAGCGTGCAAGGTACCTCCTGCGTTTATTCCTCACCAAAGTGATACTTCTGAACACCTGCTACTATCAGCCATGTGTGGGGTGATCTGAGCTCAAACCTGAAGGAAATACAGCCCTCCCCGCCAGGAGCTCACTGATTCCTAAGAAAAGGCACCAAAAATACAACCGTAGTAAATAATCTCCTTAAATACCAGATACTGTGCTAAAAGTTACAATGCTTTTCTTTCTTTTTTTCTTTCATATATACAAATACACACACACACAGGGCTGACCTTTGAACAATGAAGGATGAGGGGCACCGATCCCCCATGCAGTCAAAAATCTGTGTATGGGGCACCTGTGTGGCTCAGTCGGTTAAGTGTCTGACTCTTGATTTTTGCTCAGGTTATGATCTCAGGGACGTGAGATCAAGCCCTGCATCGAGCTCTGTGCTCAGTGCAGAATCTGCTTGGGATTCTCTCTTTCCCTCTCCTCCCACCTCTCCCTGAAATAAATACAGAAGTAAAAATCTTAAAAAAAAATTTGTAATTTTGACTCCCCAAAAACTTACCTACTAATAGCCACTATTATCCAGAAGACTTAACTGATAACATAAACAATTGAGTAACACGTATTTAAATATATATTATATACTATATTCTAATAATAAAGTAAACTAGAAAAAAGAACACATTTTTAAGGAGATCATAAGGAAGAGAAAGTACATTTATAGTACTGTAGTTATTGAAAAACATCCAGGTGTAAGCGGATCAGGGCAATCTGAACCCATGTTGTTCTAGGGTTAACGGTATATTTATATATTTTTTACACACAGTAAAACTCTGTGTTCTGTGTGCACTTGTACCGTTGTGAGTTGTCATAAATGCACAGGGCTGGGTAACTGCATTAGACTATGGCATGATTCAGAACAGTTTCTTCATCCCAAATATTTCCTCATCATCACCCATTCCCTTCGTAGTCATCCTTCCTTCCACCCTGACCACCCCGCAATCACTGATGTGTTTGTTCTCAGTCCCTATAGGTTCGCCTTTTCCCGAATGTCGTGTAAATAGAATCATACAGTATGTGTCTTTTTGGGTCTGGCTTGACTTTTGCCAGTTCCCTCAAGATTGATCTGCACTGTTGCCTACACCAATATTTTGTTCCTTTTTACCGCCGAATAGCATTCCTTTGTGTGGAAGGACCACAGTTCATCTATTCACCAGCTGAAGGACATCTGGGCTGTTTCTAGTTTGGGGTGACTATGAATAAAAATAAAGCAACTTAAACATTCACGTGCCTGTTTTTATGTGAGCGTGAGTGATTTCCTTTGGGTAACTTACAATCCTTTCTTTAATCCTCACCCCTAGTCTATAGAAGTATCATTATCTGCATTTTACAGAACGGGAACGTGAGGTGTGGAGAGGTTTAAGCATTGTGCTAGTCCAATGGCTGGAGGACCAGGACTACTGTGCAGCCGACACAGATCGAGCGCCTCCTAGTGGCCAGGCAAGGTCGGCCCTCGAGGATCCCTGCTCTGTGCAAGAAACCCACCCAGGTCAGCAGGTAATTCCTAAGGCGCAGCAATAGGCTGGAGGAGGGCACTATGGGAGATGAGAGGAGGAGCACCTGACTGAGCTCCGCGCGGGGCTGTGCCCAGTTGAGTCACCGAGAGGAGAAGCGAAAGTTAACCAGGTGGAAGACCTTACAGGCAGAGGAGCAGCCGGGACAAAAGCAGGGAGACCTCTTAGTGGCATGTTCCAAAAATAATGGGCTGACTGGTAAAGGATCCACTTGGGGGAAAAAATACAAAATTTGTTTGGACAGGTAGGCGAGGTTCGACAACAAAGGACTTCAATTCCAAGTTAAGAGATTTGGATGTTAAAACAATACTAGCTGACATTCCTATAGGACTTAATTTCTTCCCGGATTCTGTGCTTCTCTGGAAAGCTTGAAGTTTTGTGAGCTAGGAGGAGGTCTTTGAGCGCACGGTCAAGCTCAGGGCAAAGAATATTTGACAAGAACGCCCGGTGTCAAAACACACACAGTGTCTGAAGGAACATTCTGCCCCAGAAGTACCGTTCTTTCCTTTCCTCTGAGGCTTTGCACCCTAGATCCCTTCGTGGATGAAAAGAGAACTTACCGTATGGTTCCTCAAATCATTTATTTGTCTAATTCTCCCACTAGACCAGGAGCCCCTTCCATTTCTGAGTCCTCATCGCTGACCCCAGTGTCTGGCATATAGTAGGTGATATAAAGTATTTTATTCCTTAAATATTTTGGTTAATAAATAGTTACCACATCAAGCTCAGATCACCTATTTCCAAAGAATTAGAATGTGATTAAACAGAGCTTGTGGAAGATTATTGTCGACACTATTCACTGTCTCTTCCAGACCTCCATGGGAAGAGCATGCTCCCCGACTTCTGGTTTGGGGCTCTAGGAAGTGACTTGCATTGGCCAAATGTGATGCTAGCAGGGGCTTGAAATGTACTTGCATTCTTGGACCTCTGCCATTGCCATAGGAACCTACCCTGGTCAGCCTAACAGTCCAAGGAAGATGCAAGACATTTGGAACATACCTGGCTCCGACCTGCTGCTTGGGACACCCTGCTAACCCGGTAGACGCGCAGAAGAGTCAGCAAAAAATACATGCTTGTTATCGTCCGCCTCTGAGATTTTAGAGTTGTTTGTTACGTAGCAATAACTGACAGATATAACCCCGTACCAAAAAATGCACCAACTATAATTTAGTTGTTCCTCGTTTAGTAAGGTGAGTCACAGACTCTGGCTTCTGAGCACTTTTGACTCTCCGTTTCCTTGTCTGGAAAATCTGTAAAGTGGGCGTGAGAATTGAATGAGGTGACACCCCCGCCAAAATACTTTGTGGAATGCCTGGTACATTGAAAGTGTTCAGTGTGTGTTGTTGTTGTTGTTGTGTTTCTGGACCTTGAGTGCCCACCTTAAACAGCAATTTTCCCTGGGTGTGGGGAGATGCCAATGAGCAGAGAGCTCCAAATCACAGTATGTTGAGCAACAGAACACTTACTGTACACCTGTGTTCGTCCTTCCAGAATGACACACACTGAACTCCCCCACTTTCTGCCAAAGAACTAAGGTGCCCCTGCCTGTTTATTACAGTCAATTAGTTGATGACACAGCTCTCCTGGAGGAGGTAGAGTCCGTGTCCTCGTCGTGTGTCCTGGGGTGCGAGCGAGGCTGAGATGTGGTGAGTGTAATCGGCTAACGTTTGGGCTGTGGCCGGCCGCCAGCAGAGCACTTAGCACGGCCTCCCCTCCCCTCCCATCTGTCTCCCCTCCGCATGGGTGCTTAATGCCACTGCATGCTAATAGGCAAAGTGTCTATGATTTGAGAACACCCAAAACACAGTGGTGAGAACAGCAACCAAACAGAATCTGTCTCACGAGATCACTTTGACTCCATAGGGCATCTACCTCCAAACCTCCCCAGAGCAGCTCATTTTGTTCCACTGAAGGGTACACTAGGAAGATCTCTCCATACCCCACCCAGCCCCACAAAAGGTTAAGGGGAATTATTTCCAAACTTTATCTAATTCATGTACTATGATGTCCCACGAGTGGCCAGGCTCAGACGTGGGCTCTGCTGGTATCTTGCATTTAACCAATCCTCCAGCTTCCAAATCCTCAGGATCTGGTTATGGATTATGCAAACACTGGTGTTGTCCTGTCCTCAGAGAGTCGGGAACCCATGGGTGTTTCGCCGGGGATTGGAAATGTTTCTAGAGGCCCAACTGAATCTTAGAAAACAGAAAACAACCCGTCCCACATTACATAACCGGGCCGGGAAAACATGTTTCATATTAGAAGGGCAGCCAGCAATTTCCTAGGACTCAGACAGAGGTCTGGGTTGTTCCTTTGGCTCTGAACCTCCTTCAGAATGACAATATTTTAACCTCTCCACGTCCAGCTGCCCCCTCTGTCACGATCCTGCTGCTTTGTATATTGTACTCTGTCTTCCACTCTGGAGAGAAGGAATAAATATCAGAGCAAGAGAATTATCATGCTTTTCAGGGAGGTTGGGAAGATCAATACAATGTTTCTAACACAAATAGGAAATGAAAATGAAGAGATATCAAGGTCCTTAGAAGCAGACCGGATCCATATAGAAGTACAACAGCACCAGCTGTATAATCAAAAAGACAGTCCCCTTGGAGTGTGACACCTGACCCAGGCTCCATAAATGCAGATTCCCAGTCGGCGCTCCAACTGGTGCCCCAGCTCTGCCAGTCCTCTGCCTGGCAGGGCTGCTAACCCCCTCCCAGGACTCCTAAGCACCCTGATTTTCCCTATAACACAGGGCGAGGGAAGGCTGCTGGTGGTAGAACTGTATCCTAGTAACTTGGGCTCAAATCCTGGCTCCTCCACTGGACCTTGGGCCAGTGATTCAATGTCTCTCAGCCCCAGGATCTTCATCTGTGATGTACAGGTAAGAATACCTCCATCCCAGGATGGTCACCGGGGCTAAGTAACACATGATGTGTGTACAACACTCCTGACGCCCAGCACGTGCTCAGTGCCTGGATGGAGGGTGAGTGGGGGATAGGGGAGCAGCAGGTTAACCCTCTATTGTCACTGTATTGCAATACTTAATAATTTTTGAGTATGGGGCCCCATAGTTTTGCTTAGCCTAGGCCCCACAAACCATGAAGCCAGTCCTGCTGAGAACCCGCGTGGAGGCCAGCTGTGGCTACAGGAGTCCTTGCCAACGTATAAAGTGATAAGACAAATCCCACAGGACCCCGTATTTCGGCTTAGTACTTGGGGCAAAGATCCTATGTTTGGAACAAAATCAAAGGTGAAAATATTTTGCACGAGACCTGCACCATTTCATAGCAAGTTGCTAGGTATTTGTTAAAAGGGAAAAAAGAAAAGAAAAGTAACTTCACCACTGGGGAGAGAGGTCCTTCCCCTCGCCCACTGTTTCCTTCCTCATGGAGAGAGTGTGGTGAGTATGATTCTGGCCTCCCTCAGCCCCTTTCTCCCTCTGTCCAGGAGAGGTGGGGCTGTTACCGATACTTAACTTAGTGTATTTGGGAACAATAAACTGCGCATGCTCAGCTCTGCGCCCGCTCTCTCCTCTTTCTGGGGCAGAGGAGGGGGTGTCTGTCCTGAGCAAGGTAAGTGAGTCTATCCAGCTCTTGGGTGCAATACTAGGAAATCCATTTGGCGCTTACCCGCTGCACCATGCCCTTCAACGAGCCTCATCAGTAACAACAGTGATAAGCTGCCTTTCAGCTCTGGCTCCGCTGTCTCCTCCCCAGTATGTTCAGTTCTTGGGTGGGAGGAGGGTTGCTGTATGACGGACGCCCTCGGTGACCCCAACAACCACACGAACCCCTGCCAGCGATCCTGTGACTTAGGACAAGATTTCATTACAATGCCTCATTAAAAACTTAACTTACACTGAGGAAGTGGTATAGACACTGGAGAGAGGCTATATTCGTGGCATCTCCAAGCCGAAAGGCACTAAGAGAATTTACTCCAGATTCCTCGGTTCAAGGAGGAGAAAAACCCAAAGAGGTTAAAAGGCTGGTACACTGGTTCTCCAAATGTGAATGGATGTCAGAATCCACCTGGAGGGTTTGTTAAAATGGATTTCTCAGGCCCATCCCAGAGCGTTGGTTTCAGTAAATCTGGGGGTGGGGCTCAAGACTACGCATTTCTACCAAGTTCCCCAGTAATGCTGAGCTGCTGGTCCAGGAACCCTACTTTGAGAACCACTGGGCTGGCATAAAGTGAGTGCACCTGTTATTAGACGACAGGAACAGAATCCAGGTGTCTGGTGTTCTAACCGAATGCCCTTTTCTATCCATCATCTTGTCCCCTGGTTACACCTTCCTCAGCCCTGGCTGGATGTTCCCTTCGCTGCTGGTTTTATATCTATATCCTCTACCTGGATGAACCAGCGCTCCTCACCAAAATAACATCCATAATGAGCCTTGAGCTTCCTGGAAAAAATTGCTTTAACAATGCTAAGTATTTCTGGCACTAACACATATTATTTAAAAAAAAAAAACACGAAAAAAGTGGGTTCTTTTTTAAAGAGCATCTTATGAAGAAAATTTAATGCAGCAAAGGGTGGAAATACAGTCATGTTAAGGACCAAGAACCCAGAAAGTTGACCGATGTTTTCCTGTTGCTTCTACGGTATCATCTAGGTCTCTGTTTACTTTGCTAAACACAAACAAGAAAACTGCTCACACTCTCCCAGAGTACAGGTGGCAAAGTGTTTCTCAAGTCTGGCTTCAGGGAGCTCCGTCTTATTGACCACACACCCAGTCTTATGGATCTAGAGACTACAGTTCCCATTTCAAAAGAAAGCCCACCAGGGCCAAAAGACCCGTTTCCAAACTCCACACCTTCACAGCCACTGCCAGCCCCACATCCAAGTGACGACAACAATTCTGCTCAACTGTCCCTTCGCGTCAGACCCCTTCCAGGAAATGCCAGTTGTGCAGAAAGCTCAGCCACAGAACTGTGCAGAGGTCTCCAGTGACAAGGGGTTGTCTGGGCAACCAAATCATCAGCTCTGGGATTGCACCTAGACCAGAGCTGTCCAACAGAAATATGTAATTTTTCTCCAAAGCAACCACATTAAAAAGATAAAAAAAGAAACAGGTGTTAATAATATATTTTATTGAACTCAACATATTCAAAATAATATCATTTCAACATGCAATCAATATAAAAATCTTAATGAGATGGTTTGCTTTTTTTTTTTCCAATCAAGTCTTTGAAATTGACTCATTTTTACACTTACAGCACACCTCAATTTGAACTAGCTATATTTCCAATGCTTCATAACCATACTGGACAGTGCAAGAGCAGACTCTTGCCCAAATGGGCCTTTCAGAGCACACCAGAAACTGTTCAGATAGAAGAGCTTGGCTCAGGTTAGAACATCTGGGAGGGGCAGACATGTGCCATCCCACCTGATCCTCCCGGCTCTCTGTGGAGTTCCACATTGTGTTATTAAAAGGTTTGATTGTCTGCAGCAGGCACTCTTTTTGGACCAAACTTCTGATTTTTATTTTTCCCAGAACCCCTACACATATGCCCAGATCTACAGAGCTCAGGAATATACATATATACATCATCATTTTGTGAAAAATGGAATATTCTCATCCTTCCATGGTATCTATCCAGTGGGTGGTCCCTTCCTGTTTGCCACAACAGGCTGGGTCTCCCCTTGAGGCCAGTGCATAAACCTGATTGCATGAGCAGGCCTTGCCATAAAGAGTTCTCAATAAGATGTTGTCATGAAGACCCACAGACATACATGTCAGTCCGTATCCCCACGGATGCGAAGTGTACACACATGAGACTTATCCTCTACTTGGGTTTATTAAACTTAACAGAACATTGACTTGATTTTCCTGCTTGAAATTTTCAATAATTTTCCAGATTTTCTTGGGACCAGACAAACCCACAGGTGCAGAAAGATGTTCTAAACCAGAAAAAAAAAAAAAAACTTTTTTGTAAAGCTTTTTAAAAAAGATATAAGGTAGCATTTTTTAAATTTAAAAAATGCATGTACATGTTTTTAAAATAAAATGGTTTGGAGGATAATACAGAATGGAAAGTAACAGTCTCACTCCTCAGCAGTAAACCACTGCTCACAGTTTCTTGTTCATCGTCTGGAAATGTTTTAAGCACATACAGTAGTCATATACATATATTTCCAGATGTACAGTCCATATATATTCCATATATATTCCATATGTATATTAAGCATGATATACGTATTATAAATATGTGCCCCTTTCTATACAAATAGGATCAGACTATACATTTCTCTGCATCTTTTTTCTTAATATATTTTTTTAAAACTATCTATAACCCTGCTTTATTTCTTTTAATGGTTACCTAACATACCGTGGCATGACTGTGCTGTAGTTTCCTCCTGCTGATCATTTAGCTTGCTGAAGACAAGCTCTAAGGTACATGGTAATTACAAGATGACAACTTCCTTTGTGACTCAGTCCTTGCTTATGATGTTTACCAATTTCCACCTTGCGTTATGGTTACTGCTGGACATAGCTCCCTCCTCCAGTAGACTGAGGACTTCTTGAAGGAGGAGACATGGTGAATGCCTCCCTCTTCCCTCTGGGTGGTACACACAGCCATACAGGGAGATGATTAATGTATGTAGGCTACTCAGCCCCTTCTCTGTTCCCAGCGCAGGAATCAGACTTAGACTCTAAGTATCCTGTGAGGCACGGACATGGCCTCTGGGCCGCAGCGGGCATCTGTGACTTATCCCCCACCCAAGGCAGAGACTCCTGCTGCTGCAGGGACCCGAGAGCTGAACCTACAGGTGAGGTTCTGAGCAAAAGCTCCAATCCCTTTGATAAAGCAGAGTTCTGGGCCTTGCCTCAGTCTCCCCATTAACTGAGTTATAGAACCCAAGACTAGTCAGAATTTCTTTCTACCAATCTTAAAACATATTGTTTTCTCACTCTGAGACAAAGACTCAGAAAATGAGAAAACTGAAACAGTCCTACATTTTCCAGTCTCAGAAGGCCTATAGTCATCTTAAATACCATATTCAGCTCCAGTTGGGCACAGTGGACTAGTCCACTATCTTCAAAGGATGGGAAGGGTGGGAAAAGCATGATGCGTGTAGCGCTACACTCCTTAAAAAAGGCTGTGAAGGCCTTGGCTCAGCCAGACTGGACACAGGCTGACTGCTGACTCCTTCCCAGGGCGGGGGGCAGGGGGTGAGCACCCCACTCTGATGACTGTACACTGAACCTTTGGACACCCAGTCCTTTCTTCTGAGCTCTTCTCCCCATAATGAACCTAAAACTCCTACCCAACAGTGCCGAGTAACACTCATAAAAAATTCAGGTTCAAAAAACAACAAAATTCAAGTGAACGAAAAGCAATTCCACTTTGAACATTCCACAACCTCCTTGAGCCTCCTGGAGGCACCTGGGGTGTCTCAGCATTGGATGGAGATAACAACATGGAAGAGAGAATCACTGTCCTAGATAAATCAACCATGGAGGCCACTGAAATGAAGCATCGTGAAAAGATGAAGGAGATCATCTGTCTCCCTCTGGGAGAAAACAGGAGGCCAGGAAGCACCCAGGAGGAAAGGCAAGGAGTCTGCTGTGACCAGGGGAGGGAGCTAGGAACAGACACCTGTTCGTCAGAACCCCCAGTCCGCTGACCTACATGTTTCAGGGCTGGCCCACCATACTAACTCTTTGAAATTGATCAAAACTCAGCAGGCGGCACCTGGGTGGCTCAGTGGGTTAAAGCCTCTGCCTTCAGCCCCGGTCATGGTCCTGGGGTCCTGGGATCGAGCCCCACATTGGGCTCTCTGCTCAGCAGGGAAACTGCTTCCTCTTCCCTCTCTCTCTCTCTCTCTCTCTCTCTGCCTGCCTCTCTGCCTACTTGTGATCTCTGTCTGTCAAATAAATAAATAAAATCTTTAAAAAAAAAACAACAACTCAGCTGGAGCCTTTCTGCAGATGCAAGCCACCATCTAGCTGCTCTGTGGCCCAGGAGTCATGAGGGGACATCGCAGGAAGCCCCTACCGATGTCAGAGCATAAGTCTGATGAGCAAATGGGAAACAGGGCACTTAGTAGTAATCGCTACACAGGAACGAGGTGCTAATTAAGATTAATTTTGAGTAGTCAGGAAGCTAAACCAAGCCAGTGATTCACACAGGACCTTGCACTTTCTCTGGTGCCCACACTCACCTGACTTGGCCAGCCTGGTGCACACCCTCCCTGGGCCTCCTGCCCAAGGGACCGCTGCACCCAACTATGCAGTGAGGACCAGTCCCTCCAGTGCTCTCGGCACTGATTCAAGAACTGGGGAACTTGAGCAGAGAGTGCAAGGTCGGGACGGTAATAGTATAAAAAATATTAATTACCCTAATAATCACTTCTCCTACTGACTAAGAGCTATACGTATACCCTGAACTTCCCCATGTCACAGCACATATCATGTTATGTCAGCTGGGTTTCTAACCGAAACCTCTTTCAATAGAGGGAGCTGAATGCAGGGATGGGTCCCCAGAGACTGAAGAAGGTAAGAAGCCAACTGGGACTGGCCCCTAACCAGATCCGGAGGAGCAGGAAGCCACTGCCCTGGGCTAAAGGAAGGAGTGGAAGAGGTGGTATGACCTGAGCCAAGGAGAGGGGCTTGCCACCTCAAGGAGAACCTCAGAGCAGGTCTAGCCGTTGCCGGGGAAGTCAAATAATCCTGTTTCTATCTTCTTCCCACCTACCACTCTTCTTCAATGGCCAAACTCAACTGGAAGCTGACTTGTATGAGGGCCAGAGAAACACACACCTCGGGGTCCACACAGCTATTCCCCACTATGCCACAGGGCTGAGCAGGCAGGCCCAGGTGGGCACACAGGCTTCACTGAAAGTGCCTGTTAACAGTTGGTCCCTCCTAAGACCGTGAAGGGCTGTATCTGACTCTATCATCTCTGTTTCCAACTCCAAGCACACCGCCTGACATATGGTTCACATTCAAACACGTGTTCAAATACAGAGTAATAGCACCCCTACTTTTCAGACGAAGAAAGGGTTTCAGGGAAGCTGAGAACAGTGCCCAAGCTCACAAGGTTCGCGGGCACAGAACCAGGATTCCTAGCTGAGCCCAGCTCCTTCCTACACGGTTTGTGTGCCTGTGCTAGACCAGATGAAGCTGTGATTGGCGGCTCTTCATAAACCGGGAGGAGCAGCCAATCCCCCTGGCAGGGCCGGGAGGGTACACTGAGTCAGGGAAACCACACCGCCAGGATGAGCGGACAGCCTGTCAGCCCTGGGCCCTCGGAGCTCTTGGCGACGGAGGCCACCTACAAACACACAAGAAAAGGGAATCTCTGGAGCGTGCGCTTCAGCCCCACCTGTGTAAGGCAGGAGGTGAAGGGCTGCCTCTCTCTCCCCTTCCCCGGAAACATGTGGGGTCTCTCTTTTCAGCTCTCCCCTCCCAACGGTGGTGGAGTTGGATAGAAGGATGGCTGAATATTATAAACAAAACCATACTGTCATCTTTTCCCCTATAAATCCACTTTGCAAAAAATGTAGCCCAAACCACAGCAGGCTGGAATCCAGGCAAACCCTCATCTGCCTGTGGCCTGAGATTAGTATTCTCGCTGCGTCCTGCAGCAGGCACCACACTGAAAGTTATCAGCAGGCAGACAGCCAGCTTTCAATCTCAAGAACTGCGGCGACAGATCGCGGCGGCACTCACACATTAGAGGAAGATTTAGAGACCCTCACGCTCGCGGCGAGCGCGGAGCCTCTGCGCGGCATCTGATGGCGAGAGACCACAGACGTGCAGTGAGAACAGAAAGGACACTTGCTTTGTAACCGTTATGAAAAATAAGAAGAAGAGCCACCTTCGGGAGCAGATGCAAAATACTCCATTCTAGACCGGAGCATTTCCCCACCTTGGCCGCGGTCCAAGGCTGAGGGGGCGGGGCGGTATGGGCCCCGCCCCCGGGCCCGCCCCCGGGCTGCTTGGGAATCGGGTTCGCGGGAGAGGAGATGATGCGGGCGGGACTGGAAGGCAGGCTCCAGGACGTTCTGCAGCCAAAGTTGAGGCAGCCATGGTAACTGGGGGCCATTCCCAGGGGCCTCTTCCGTCTTATCATCTCTGCAGCTCCTAGCACGCAGCCTGACATATGGTTCACTCTCAAACATATGTTCAAAAATAGAATAATATCACCCCCATTTTTCAGATGAGGGAACGGGAGGTTCAAGGAAGCTGAGAACACTGCCCAAGCTCACCTTCCAGTGGGTTTTCCGGGGATTTCCTTCCGAGGGCCAGGTTCAAGGGGGCCAACCTGTGCGGGTACACAGGCCCCACATTCAGAAGGGCCCCACACTCGTTTCAGTGCTCTGCCTTTCCCGTCTCGAAACGTTTAATATTTTTTCCACAAGGGCCCCACATTCTCATTTTGCGCCGTACCCCGCGAATTACGCCGCAGTGCTGGCTCCGACTCTCAGAAAAGCCGGAGCACAAAAATGCGGGCCGGCTCTGAAAGCTCTTGTCATCAAGATCTAAACGTCTCTTGTTGTCCCTGTTTACTGGAAAGCGCCTTATTGGTCATTTACAGCTTGGCGGTGTGGTGCCGGAATCCCCTTCGATGTGTCTCACCAGTTTGAGCTCCTTCTCCGGTGGAAACCCCGTTGGAGTCATGGTCCAGTATTAGGTCTCTGCGCGTGGAGTCCAACCCAGCCACTGGAAAGCACAGCTCCAGCTCTCCGTGGCTGGGGTTGCCTCCAAAGCAGAAGCACCCCCAAACCCGCCACTGCCAAGTCCCGGGGTGGAGGGTGGGGTGCGGGCAACAGCTCAGCCCTCTAGCAGCACCCCCCCACCTCAGCTTGAAAGAAACCCCCATACGGAGGGTCTGCTCACCTGGTTAGCGCTCCCCCTGATGATCTCACCTTTGGAACTTGAACTGGGTCTTGATCTCGACAAACCAGGTGAACTGTGCCACCTGGTGGAATTCAAGGAAGCCATCTGTGAGTTCTGGAGATCCCTGTGGCTCTGGAGACCAGCTTTTCCAAATGAGTTAAGACATAAGGGCTCACAGAAAGGATACCTGAAACTGAGACTCCTCTGGAAAATCTAAATGGATGGTCGCCACAATTAGAGCAGCAGGTTCAATAGCGAGGGTGATTCTGGAACGTGCTCTCCTGTCTATATGGGCTGACTGATGGGGCATCCCAGATAAGGTCCTGATTTTTGTAGGGGTCTGAATGCATCAAGGATAAGAAGTGTCGGTCTTGGTCACACCTGCATCCCCAACATCTCACATAGCACCTGTCACAGAGGTCTCAACCAGGCTGCACTTTAGACTTGCCTGGGGTGTTTTTAAAAGCTCCAGATGATGGGTCCAGGCCTGAATATGTTTTAAAAGTTCCCCAGGTGAGTCTAATGCTCAGCCCAAGTTCAGAAACACCGGCCTAACATGCAGCCAGGACTCATTAATATTTGCTGAATGGTTGAATCCATAATTGACACTTGGACTGTTCCAGCAAAGACCATACCATCATCAATCAAAGTTTACTTAAAGGGGAATGCCTTGGCTGTGACAATTAAAAAGTAATCATTACAGAGACCGATTTCTTCACTTAGAATAGCTCGCTTTATTAAATGGGGTCTGTTTCATAGGAGGCTATCAGCTAACCCCGTAACCAGCCCCTCGGCTCTCTCCTCCTCCCCAGAACATTTCGGAAGACCTCCCAGTTGCTAGGATGCACTTACTCCTCACCCTGACTTGGCAGATGATGAGATACAGCTCCAAATGGTATAATATTCCACCTGAAAGTGCCTAACTTGATTTTAGAGAGAAAAAAAAATCTTTGAGCATCTGGAAAAGTGATAACATTCCCAACCTATTTCTCCAACTTCTGCTGAAACATCGTTTTTCTGGAGGAGAGTCCCTGGAAAGACACGGTGGACTTATCTAGCCACCACAGCACCATTTGGTGACCCGGGGCCATTGGATTCATGCAGGAAATTCTGGCATTTACCCAGAGGAAGACTTCAGCTGGTTAAATGATTTATGGGGCACCTAGAGAGCCTGTCACAAAATCAGGATTAGGGAAGTGAAATCAGAGGCCGTCCCTAGCCCCTCGGACACCAGGAAGGAGGAAGGAAGTTCAATGCACTTCCCTCTCCAGTTATTCTGGGGACACTGGTTAAGTGGCGTCCACAGGCAAACTGCAGTGGACTCCCACCTCCCTCCCCACGCTACCTCCCAGATGCTCACTGACAAGACACGAGGTGGGGATCAGGTATCCAGACCCTTTTAAAGTTCTACTGCTGATTCAGAGGCCCAGGGTTGCCTGGAACCCCTCACTGCTCTTAATGATGTGTGGCCAGCGCCTGAGCTCTCCTGCAAATTAATGAAGGGTTGAGGAAACCAGACTATCTCCTAGATTCCACCCAGCTCTATGATTCTGTTGTAATTCAATAATATCACTAACTGTCAACTTCTCAGAGTGCTTCCCTAACTATAATCTAAAAGTAACCTCTCAAACAAGGGCTCTTGCTCTTACCTACCTCTAGCCGGTCACTTGCTCTTACCTACCTCTAGCTGGAAGCTCAATGCACAGCTGAGAATCAGCTGCTGTGCCAGTGACCATGGGATCTCGGTCAACTCATGGCCATGCTGGCCGAGCCCTCCCTGACCAGGCTGTGACATTGGGCACTCTTCCCAGTGTGGAGTGGCCGCAGGCTGGCCTTGAGGCCCAGTGGACACACAGCAGGCTGCTCACCTCGCTTGGCCATGTCAAAGCAGTTTGCTTTCCCAAGGCCACCGTTCCCTCAGCTGACCAAGAAGACTGTTCCAGGAATTTGGACCTCCAAGTCATCCGGCATCCTTAGATGCAGATGCATAGCCACTCCTGGAAGGAGCAAGCCGATAGACAGAATGGCTGTCAGAGCCAGGAACAGAAAGCCCAGTGGGGAGAAAGCCTAATTCAGAGGTGGGCATTCCTGCTCTCCCCTAGCACATCACACAGCTCCTTCCTTCCTTCCTCACCTCCCTCCTTCCCTCTCTGGGCTCAGGAACAGCGTCATCCTCTCAGGCTTTACATTTCCTCTATCATTAGCTTCCTGAACTTTTCCAAAACTATTTGGAGACCCTAACAATTTGGCACCCAAGCCAGCTTTCTCTGATTGCTTCTGATATCAGAAGTGCCCCCTTCAGTCATCTGATAGATGGATTATTTTCCCTTTGTCCAATTTTGGGGGGGGGGGGAGAGAAGAGGAGCTTAGGAGACCATTATTAACATCATGCCCACTGCAGGGCAGGACTGGTTTCCCTACCTAGCTGTAGAAGGACTGAGTGATGTGGGAGAGTTTTGCAAGGACAGAAAGAAGCAGGAGGAAGATAGGTAGTTGAGTTCTGTGCCACCTCAGAGAAAGCAGAGTCTCCTTCGGGGCTATGGGTATGTGCCGCACAACTCTAGGGGGCACTGTGTGGATCCCAGATAGGGGATTTCTGTCTGCATTGGAGCAACCTCTCAGAGACAGCAGCAAAGCATTTGAACAAAGGAGGGGCTTTTTCTAATTTGTGCAAAGGGATCACATTGGATAAGAGTAATCCTGAGTTCTTTAACCGTTTCTCTCGGTCTTTTGAGATACCTCTTCTTCTTTTTTTAGTAAGATTTTATTCACTTGCAGAGAGACACAGGGAGAGAGGGATCACAGGCACAGGGAGTGGGAGAGGGAGACGCAGGCTTCCCGCCGAGCAGGGAGCCCAATGCAGGCATCGATCCCAGGACTCCAGGATCATGACCTGAGCTAAAGGCAGACACTCAACAACTGAGCCACCCGGGCACCCCTGATATAGCTCTTCTACCTTTGCTTTCCTAGTAGTTGCTGGGTATGGAACCAGCTGAGGGTAGCGGAGGCCGAATGGAGGCCGGTTAGCCGGAGGAGGCCCCGAGGGCAGGACTCTCCCTGCACAGGGGTGGGCTGGGTCTCAGAGCTTGGATCTCTCACCCAAAGAGCCAGTGATTTCTTCCCTGCAATGAACAGTTCTTTTTCCTGCAGGTTCTGTGAGAAGCCTAGCACCCTCCCCCATACTGTGTTTATTACGCACAGATTGCCAACAGCTGGGTTTCCTGGGCCCGCACAACTGCCAGCTACAAGCCCGGACACTGGTGAGGAGGCCAAAGAATGTTTATGAGCCTGCATTAAGTTTGGAAGTCATTGCCCCAGGGACGGTCACGGCCCCTTGTCTCACAGTCAAGAGATACCATGAAGAATGTTCCTGTTCCCGCCCTCTGTAACTCACCGAGACTTCGGACTCTTCCAAAGCTTCCTGGGAGGCTGACTTGAAGCTAAAAAGAAAATCAATAATAAGGGCTTTGGGTCAAACAACCTGGGTTTAAATCACTGCTCTGCCTCTTAATAGCCGCATGCTCTCCTGTGTTGACTTAATCTTTCTGGGCTCCTGCAGCCCAGAGAGGAGACTCTTCTGCAGAAAGGGGATGATAAAAGCTGACTCTTGGGCAGCCTAGAAGAAACGTATGCATGGCATTTACTGTCACACTTGGAATAAATTAAGAGCTCAATACGCAGTAGTTGCTATTAATATTACTATTATTAGCAATGACATCAATGATCCCTGTGTTCAAAACTGAGCTCCTCATTTGCCCCCGACCTTTATTGCGGTCCTCCACACCATTAGGGACTTTGAGAGCATTTTAAACTATAACCAAAGATGAAGCTGTGTTTCCCTAGACAAATGTTGAGGAGGGGGGGTGGGTGGGCAGGGGGTGGGCAGGATCACTGTGAAAGGATTTTATTGCAGAAGCAAGCAATTCCTCAGAAAGGGTTAAGGCCCTGGAGTCAGTGAACAGGGTACTAGCCAGGGGAAAGTACTGGTGGGGAACATGGGAGACCTTCCCAAACCACAGCAGAGCCAGAAGAGGAGGTCAGAGAACCTGTGAGATCCCCTCCCTCGGGGGCAGGAAGCCGAGAGGCTTTTCTCTGGGACACCCAGCTAGAGGAGACCTGAGCCTCTGGATGACCACGATGACCCTATTAAACACTAAGGTTTGTTGAGGGCAGCTCCTGTGGACTAAACCTCTTCCTCAAGCTCTAGGCTATGAGCCACGCCAGAGGGCGGTGCCAGGCTGGCCTGCAGGGCCTGTCACACCCTTCTTCTGTCCTTTGCCTGGGCCATTTATCGGTCAGTGCAGGATCCCTTCAATCTGTTAATAAGGTTTCAATCTGTTGTTAACAATAGGGTTTGGGGGGCACCTGGGTGGCTCAGCCGGTGAAGCGTCTGCCTTCTGCTCTGGTCATGATCCCAAGGTCCCAGCATCGAGTCCCCCAACAGGCTCCCTGCTCAGCGGGAAGCCTACTGCTCCCTCTCCCTCTGCTGCTCCCCTGCTTGTGCTCTCCTGCTCACGCACATGCGTTCTCTCAAATAAATAAAATCTTAAAAAAAAAAAAAAACCAACCAATAAGATTTGGCTTTTTTGTATCCCCCATCCTTTCTGAAGTATTTTATCTTCACGAACTCTTTTTAAATTTTATTTTATTTTATTTTTTCGGTGTTCCAATATCAGTCCCTGTTTTTCAGAGCAGAGAGGAAATAAATGACTTGCCTAAGGTCACACAATGGTAGGTGATAAAACCAAAGGAGGGTTTTCCATTCTTTTAACACCCAGCCTGGGGCGCCTTCTATTACACCAGTGATACTTAAAGGGTGAGAGCCAGACAAGCAGCTTTAGCATCACCGAGGAACCTGCTAGAAACATGGTCTTTGTCTACCAAGTCCACAGTTCAAAGTGCGCCCAGCAATCTGTGGTCACACGCCCTCTGGGTGATTTTGACTCAAACTGAGCAACACTGTACTTAGTGTTTCCTGAACCTCTGAAAATAGGAATCACCAAGGGGCAAGCTCCTAGGCATGTATTTTCCAATTTACCCAATATGGAATTTGCTTAGGCCCCACCTACTTCTATGAGGGGCTTAGGAATCAGGTTTTGTTATCTTCTGAATTGTTCCAAGTAACTCATAGACTCAGGCAAGTTTAGGGAACAGTGACTTGATGCTGTTGCATAGGAGATCAATATAGGGGAGCTTTATAAAAGTCATGGTGTGCCAAGAAAAAACAGCATAAACCCCAACTACAGACTCTCGCACTGGAATAAAAATAATTATCGTTCACTCCGATTCACTAAATGTACAAAGCAGGGAAACCCACCTGAGATTGCACTCCTCCCCCTCCGTGAATGAGTCTGGGGAGACACTTCTAGAAGCCTGCTTTCCCAGGGCCGGAAGCTGACTCAAGCTCATGGGGATGCTCTCTGTGTAACATGGAAAGACCCAGCAAATAGTGGCCAGGGCCAGAGGGCACCCCTTTGAAAAAAGAGGCTGCCACTGTATTTGCCTCAATCCAGTGGGGGTAAGGGTTGACAGCTACATTTCTCATTATCTTCAGTCTTGCCTCCTGAGAAAAACAGGCACTTTTCCCAAAGGATGTGGGGTGAAGAGAAGGGAGCACCAGCCCCTCGTCTCCCTTTGGAATGACGGAATTGTGCTGGGCTGCCTTAGGAACTGATGAAAACCCCAGCGCAGGGAGCAGAGGCAGTCTCTCAGATGACCAGGCCCCAGGAGCATCACCTGGCGGATTTTTGTAAAATGTCAGTGTAGGCCCCGGTGCAGACCAACGGAATCAGAATCTTGAGGGGCAGGGCCCCAAACTGGTATTTTAAATTCTTGCCCCGTTATTCAGGCAGGATTGAGAACCACTACACAAGCAGTGTTTTTATTTTAAGGTTTTTTTTTTTTTTAAGTTTTTATTCTAAGATAAAAACCACCTCTCCATCTGGCCGCCCCTTAAAGTCACAATGAGGCGGAGAGCCGGTCAGGGTACAGCAAGGGTGACCACCAGCCCAGTGAGATCATCAAGCACCGCTCATCAAGCTCACAGGGGACACCCGCCCTGAAACCCGCGATCGGAATGTTCCAGCTGCACTCAGGTCACAGTTCACAACCTGCGTTTTATTGGTGAGAAGCAAACACACCCAGGAAAGTTCTAAGCCGGAGTCCTCAGCAAGCAATTTAGAGCTCGCCCTGCTTGAGACCTACAGCAGCCCCACGCTGTCACCCGAGCACGCCCCGCAGGGCGCCAAGGTAACGCCCAGGGGATCCGAGGTCTGTGGGCCGCCTGACGTCACTGGGTCCCGGCCCAGGCGCGGCAAAGTCCCGCCCCCCGGGCGCCAGCCGGGTCCCCGAGCGTCCGGGGGCTGGACCCTGCCGCCTCGTACGTGGCGGGGGCCACCGCCGCTTCGTGGGTCCAGCGAGATCCCAAAGTCGCGGGCGCGCCCCCGCCAACCCCGCTTCCCCGCACCCAGGCGGGCCACGTGACGGCCAGCGGCCCCGCCCACCTGGCCGGCCGCGCTCCCAGCGGGCAGCGCCTCCGGCCGTCCGTCCCCCGCCCTGCACCCTCGGCCGCCCGCGCCGTCTTCCTTGGTGTATGCGCGCAGCCCCTTGGCGAGCCTCGCGGCGCTGCGGTGGAGGGACGCGGTGGGGACCGCGCTCCCGGTGCCCCCACCCTCGGGAGCCGCCAGCGGTTACGTCATTCCAGTTATGTAAGAGTCGCGGCCTCCGGGGCTCTTCTCTAACGGGAATGCGGCGGGGTCTCCTGTACGGCTTTGCGGAGCGCCCACTGCTGGCTCAGCGCTCAAGGAAGAGGGAGGGCAGGCTGTGGGGCGGGCCGCACTCTGGGCCACCAAGTCACCTCGGCGTTGAAACCGGGCGCCACTACGTGTTTAGGGAATACCTGTCTGCTGGGTATGGCTGGGATGCAAAGATGGCCCCGCAGCTCAGCTCGTAGAAAGTCCTTACCTAGAAAATCGTGTACTAAAAAGATATGATGATGATCAATGATCATATCAAAAAATGGTCAGTGATATTAAAAAGATTTCTCCATCTGATGAGCTTTATCATAGGGGGTGTCATAATAACTAGCATCTTCCAGGTTCCTAATTAGTTTATTTCATGTAATGATACAGCTCCCCTCTCCAGCAGGTGCGATGAGTCAGATTGGTAATGTGAACACAGTGACAGCTGGCAAGAGGCAGAGCTGGGTCGCCCACCGGAGAGGGAGGTCTGTCTTCTAAGTCCGAACTTTTGCCACTAGTTTGGCGACTCCATGCAGTGCCAGGGAGGGCCTCTTTTTCTCCTCCAAATCTCCATCGAACCCCTACTCCCATCCCCAAACTCCAGAAACCATACAGTGTAAGCAAAGCATGGTTGCTGTGCCACTCTAGATCGCTGCGAAGTCATTTAGCCTTGTCGTATATGCATCAGGCATCCCTGTCCACATCCCTAAGTGACCTCCATCCCTAATTGAGGGCCAGGTCACTCAGTTAAATTCTGTACTGGTGTATCCTGCTGGCCCAGACACGGAGCCACTCTTACATAAGAGGTACAGAGACCTGCTGGTTTCATGGCCTCATTGCCTGGGGTGTGAGAGAGAGGACCATTGCCCACCACCCCCACCAAGTGGATGTGTTTTCACTTGAGAATCTCTTTTGAAATAAGTTTCCCTGGAGCAATGTGTTCCTCTGAACAGAACTGTATGTTCCATAGCGTCGCTCTTCTTCCTGACAGAGCGATGAAAGGAGGTTTAAACACGTGGCCTTCTGTAGAACCACCCAGCCTGATGCGACTTTCAATACCGGTCTGGTCTGGCTGGGAGAACATTTCAGATTCCCGGAGTTACACAACTGAGCTTCGTACAGTGATGGCAAAGGTGTCAGCCTGCTCTGCTGTCCCTCCTGCCACCTCAAGAAATAGGCTTTTGGCTCACAGAGGGGGTGAGAAATTGTTCTGGACCACAGAGTCTATTGAGGGCATCAACAGCACCTTGAACTAAAAGGTCGGGTGGAAAGCCAGCTCTCTGCCTGGGGTGTGAACCTCCCTGGGCACGCTGTATAGCCACCAGGTCTCAGTGTTCTTATTCGTAGGATGGGGGCAAGTATGCTCACCTCATCCCTTCATGAGGTTATGGTGATGATTAAACACTGAGCGTAGCAAAATGCCTGCTTTCATCCGAAGTGCTCAGAAAGTGTTCACTCCCCTCCTTAAAGGTCCTTCTCATTCCTTTCTCCCCTTACACTGTAGCGGTGCCCTGTACCTTCAGGCGATCGTCTGTGAGGCCTCCGTGAGGACACAAAGCACGTTGTGTTTATCTTCAAATCAACAAGTATGCAAAGGGTGCCCAGTGTGGGCATTACACGCGCATGGAAGGTTTTAAGAAAAGACAACCTCCACTTCAGAAGGGCCTTCCCTGCTCCCCTGGATGACAAGGAACATATACACAAAAAGAAACAGAGGACAGGACGGAATTAAGGGGAAAAGGCTCCAAGGTAAGTAGGAGCTAGCTCAGCTGGGTTTTTGCCCTATGGGGGCTTAATATGTACCAAGCTTTGGGATTATCTCATTTAAGCCTTACGGTGACCTAGTAAAAGTGCTCTTGATATTAACCCCATTTTACAGATGAGCAAACCGAGACTTAAAGGAGTAAGTCCCTTCGCTGAAGCCATAGTGTCCATGCGGGAGCTGTCCTCTATGACAGCAAGTCACTTAGCCTCTCTGGGCCTTAGTTTTCTTATCCAAATGGAAGGGGGAATCACATGACATGTGGGGTCCTTTCTAGCTCTGACTTTCTATATTTAATATGAGAATTACATAAAAAGTTTTAAATATGTTAAGCCCTAGGTGCTTTTAAGAGCGACATTGACGGTGGATGGCTGCTTCAGAAAGACTCTAAAATATTTCTTACGTGTCCCAGCTTCCAATTTGCTACCCCAAAAAGCCAAACAAAGAAACCCTCCTCCAAAGCTTCCTTCTGGTTGATTTAGAGTCCTAACGCTAATTTAGACCAAACTGGAAGGAGAAGCAGAGGTGTGGCTTGAAGAAATCTATGGCTTCTCACACAACAGATATACATGATAGGAAGTCTGCATGCGCGCGCGCACACACACACACACGCACACACCACCAGTGCTCGAATCATCTTCCACCGAAGCTCAGCACCAATTTCTCCAGCCCAGTTGTCATGGCAACACCAGCTGCCAATGAGATCATGGAAGACAAGGTTATAATGGCAGTGGTGCCTTAATATTTTACCTGGCAAAACCACTTAGATAATAAGATGAATAACCATAAATCATAAATCCATAGAAAGCCCAGGCACTGCTCTTTGTATGAGTTTAATGTGCACTTGGGGGTGGGGAAGAGAAATGAGAGCGAAGGGAAAGGAACAGAAAGGAGGGGAGGGTGAGGCCGGGGGTGGGGAAGATCTCTGATGCTGATCCCTGTGACTCCTCCGTGTGGGTCCTGCACGGGTCCTGGCCCTGTTTATGCATGGATTCAAGAAGTGGTCTCTTCTGTAATGACAACAAGGGGTTAGGGGCTCCCAGCCTTAATTAACAAAAGTCTGATTGTGAGAAACCCAAGGCAGTGACACTGAGGGAAGAGAGAAGCAGCCCAGGGGAGTCATACGTGGCAGAGAGTGACCCTTCCGTGCAGTGGCTCACACAGTCATCCAGCAGGAAGCCAGACCCAATTTAGAAGTACTTTTCTGGTTGCCCCTTGCCCCCGCCCCGCCGAGTCCCTTGAGGCCCACCAGCTTTTCCAGACTGGTTCACCCCAGGGCTGTCTGCTGTCCATCTGAAACAGCTTCCCAAAGAACAAATCCGTTTGATATAAGGGGTTCCTTCCTTTCGCAGGAATTGATCACAGTGGAGATCTCTAGTCAGAGCCCCCGCACTGGCGAGCAAGGGTGGAACAGAGACTCAGTTTACGCTGAATACCCTTTTGAGCCTTTGAATTTTGTACTATGTGCACGAATTACCTACTCAAATAAAAAACGTGCAAAGGTCCACTTTGTTTCCCTTGTCCACGGGCCAAGGGCAGGGCAGTCGCAAAGCCTGGGTCGGTCAGACTCCATGTCCCCAAGCTGATGAAGGAAGTGATTTCCTGCAAATGGGGCTTGTGTTGTTCCGAAACTCTCATGGCATCAGTTTCTAGAGCTCTAGTTTCATGGCAAGCAGGTTCTATTCCCAATGCAAAGGCAATATGGGGCTCAGGGGTGGGAGTCACTCTCTCTCAGGAGAGAGCGTGGAGGTTGTCGTAGCTGCTCCTCACCTACTTCCCTGTACCACTGGGCTGCCCCCACCACTCAGGAGAAGGGCCACCAGCAAGGCAGGGAGAGGTAAGCTGACACAGAGTGGCAGGAACTGGGATCAAGGATCAAAAGACCCATATTCAGCCCTGGCACCTCTTCAGAGGAGACACTTGACCTCCCTGAGTGTCAGTTTCCCCTCTACACAGCTCTGTTAACTGTCCAGTCCTCACAGCTTAGTAGTGAGGATGAAATAAATACCTTTCCTCTTACTTTTTTTTTAAAAAGATTTTATTTATTTATTTGACAGAGAGAGATCACAAGTAGGCAAAGTCAGGCAGAGAGAGAGGGGGAAGCAGGCTCCCTGCTGAGCAGAGAGCCCGATGTGGGGCTCGATCCCAGGACCCTGAGATCATGACCTGAGCTGAAGGCAGATGCTTAACCCACTGAGCCACCCAGGCGCCCTACCTTTCCTGTTACTTAACAAATATTCATACTCTATTTACTATGTGCCAAGCACTGTTCTAAGCTCACGTCAAAAGAGACTGAGGCATAGAGAATTTCAATAGTGTGTCCAAGATCACATGAGAATCTAGAAAGCTGCATAACCAGGATTCCAACTGGCTAGTCTTCACCCCTTTTTCTGTAAGGACGGAACAACTCTCTTAGTGGCTTCTCCTCACGTTCTTCTTCTAGTCACTTCCATTAGGCTAGAAGCTCCTCCCCTTTTTTTGGTGGGTTGGTTGGTTCCTATGTTCAAATGGGTGACTTATAGGCTCCACGGTTCTCTCTACCAGCATTCCTTCCCTGCCCTCCATTTCACACACCCACAATGACTCCCTGGCAAGCCAGAGGCACTCAGAGACTGAAGGGGGGGGGGTGCATTCTGAGTCAGGAGGGGGGCATTAAGATCCTCAGTAACTAAGAGTGAGATTTTTTTTAAAGATTTTATGTATGTATTTGACAGAGGCGCAGCGAGAGAGGGAACACAAGCAGGGTGAGTGGGAGAGGGAGAAGCAGGCTTCCCGCCGAGCTGGGAGCCCGACGTGAGGCTCATGAGCTGAGCCGAAGGCTGGCGCTTAATGATTGAGCCACCCAGGAGCCCTGAGATCAGGTGTTGAGCCTGTGAGCGTGTGTCCCTTATCTACACGTGCAATGACCCCACCTTTGCCAGCTTTTAGTCCCGGGCCATTCAATCATCCTAGGGAGGCTTAGAAGGACTGAAGGATATACTATTTCATTTTCTGCCTTATTTTTTATTGTGGCAAAATATACATACCCCAAAATTCATCATCTTAATCATTTTTAAGTGCACGTTTCCATGCTTTTAAGTACATTCACATTATACCATCATCACAATCCATCTCCAGAACTTTTTCATCTTATAAAACTTATAAAGAGTTAAACACTAACTCTCCCCCCTGCCACCCAGCCCCCGGCAACCATCATCCACTTTCTGTCTCTGTGACTTTGGAATGAGGTACCTGGAATAGGTACCTCGTAGTAGCAGAACCATACAGTGTTCGTCCTTTTATGACTGATTAAGTGCACTTAGCATAATGTCTTCAACCCTCATCCATGTTGTAGCGTGTCTCAGAATTTTTTTTTTTAAGATTTTATTTATTTATTTGAGAGAGAGAGAGAGAGTGAGTGACAGAGCAGGACTGGGGGTGGGTTGGGGGGCCGGGGTGAGGAGGCAGAAGCAGACTCCCCGCTGAGCAGAGAACCCGACGTGGGGCTCGATCCAGGGACTCCAGGATCATGACCTGAGCCGAAGGCAGATGCTTAACTGACTGAGCCAGCCTGCTGCCCCAGAATTTTCTTCCTTCTTAAGGTTGAATAACATTCCATAGTAAATACAGCACATTTTGCTTATCCTGTCATCTGTTGGGGGACACTTGCCTTGCTTCCATCTCTTAGCTATTATGAATAATGCTGGTGAACACCGGTGTACCAATATCTTTCCAAGATCCTACTTTCAGTTCTTTTGGAGGTATAACAGTGAGTGGAATTGCTGGAGCCCATGGCAATTCTATTTTTAAATTTTTGAGGAAACTTCATACGGTTTTCTGTAACAGCAGCACCATTTTACATTCCCACCAATGTTGCATGAGGGTTCCAATTTCTCCCCATCCTGACTGACACTTATCTTCTGGTTTCTGTTGTTGCTGTGGTTTCAGAGGGGCCATCCAAACGGGTGGGAGATGGCATCCCATTGTGCTGTGTTACTATTTTTTGTTCTGTATCTTAAAATGCTTCTAATGATTTCTGTGATATCTGATGCTGCCGCCATCTTGTATTCATCGCTTGGTATAGCTTCATTGTCCACATACCCTCATACACACACAATATTGAAATTACAGTCTGGTCCTTAGGTGTGAGGTTTTTTGGGTGTGTGTAATTTAGAACTGACTCAACTTCTTTTCTCTCATTGGCTTTAATCCACTATTGGGGACTGCTGATTTCCCTCAGGGGATCACATGGCCTTAATCCAAAAGGATGGGCAACTGATTTCATCAGGCATTTTGGTTGAGTTGGGTTTGTTTCACCAGACACACAAGGTGGGAAATCACAACTGTTTCCCCCAACTGAGCTCTCAGTTGTCCATTTAGCAGAATAACAAGTCGAATTTCTGGGCTTTCCATTTTGATTCACAAAGAAAGCCTGCCAGTAACAGAGAATGTGCCTATTTAAACGAGTCTTACGAATATAGGGCATTTTTTTAAAAGATTTTGTTTATTTATTTGATAGTCAGAGATCACAAGTAGGCAGAGACACAGGCAGAGAGAGAGAGGGAAGCAGGCTCCCAGCTGAGCAGAAAGCCCGATGTGGGGCTCGATCCCAGGACCCTGGGATCATGACCTGAGCCAAAGGCAGAGGCTTTAACCCACTGAGCCACCCAGGCACCCCAATATGGGGCATTTTTGAAGGCAGATCCCTTTGCATCAATAATGGAAAGTTCATGACAAAGCAGGTAGAAAAAAGCAGATTGCAGAATAATATGACTAATTGGATATAACTTATGGTTACATAGACATAGACATGTTCTAAAAGGATACTAAAAAATGAGCGCTAGTCCCCTTTTGGGGGACTGGGACTGGGCGTCGAGGTAGGGTGTGGAATCTTTCACATTTTACTTCATACCCTCTGACTCTACCTGAAGGTTTAGCCATGAGCATGTGTCACTTTTATAATAATAATATAATAATTATAATAAACATTTTTAAATAATATTTGTAATTTTATATAAAAAGTTGTATAACAGTCATTTGGGGAAAATAAAAGGGCTTGATACTATTGATTTCCCTCGTCTACCCAGCCGTGGAGGGGTAGCCCTGTCCTAGGTCGGGTTCCCTGGAGGGGGAGCCTGAGCTGGAGCTTCAGGGAAAGCAAAGGACTGAGGGATTGGTCGAGGGAGAGACTAGAATTCGAGTGAGGGAAGAAGGACTGGAAAAAGGAAGAGATTGGGAAAGGATGTGTCTTTTGGTGAAGTCTGGCCTGATCCTGCAGAAAGCTCCTGGCTCTCAGTGACACCGCAGAGCTTGACCTGCCCTGAAGCAAGGGGGTTGAGATTTTACTCCCTCTTCCCCAACTCGGTCCTCAGCTATGAGTAACTGTGGAGGTTGGCGGGCTGGCAGGGGGGGTCACTCTGGTGCAAGCTGGCTCCACTAATGGGCCTCCAGGAAAGGCTGCGGGCAGGAGCCATCAGCCACAACACTAGAGTAGGCTGGGGTGGGCCTGCCGGGCGGGCACAGGACATCCCAGCGGGATCTGGGCTCCACCCTTTTCTCCCAGGTCACTAGGGACTGAACTGACACTGGCTTCTTTAGAAACAAACTTGTAAACTATAAATCGATTTGGGAAATGCCTTTTCCTCTATGGAGAAATACAGGCTACAGACATTTTAAAGCAGAAATACTCAAATGAAGAAATAAAGAGTAACAAAATTGGTTTGAGGGTGCCTGGGTGGCTCAGTTGGTTAAGCCGCTGCCTTTGGCTCACATCATGATCCCGGAGTCCCGCATCCGGCTCCCAGCTCCTCGGGGAGTCTGCTTCTCCCTCTGACCTTTCCCCCTCTCATGCTCTCTCTCTCTTTCTCTTTCTCAAATAAATAAATAAAATCTTTTAAAAAAATTGGCTTGTAAGAATCCCATCAGACTACAAGATTTTTGCTCTGGTGGGGAAAATCCCCAGAAGGCTGCAGGAGCTCGGAGCTTCTGACCCCGGGCAGAGCTGTTCAAGAAGTGAGTGTTCTAACCTAGGTATTGTTGGAGTAGAGGACCTTTTTTTTTTTTTTTTTTTTTTGTTTTGGACTTCAGGGACAATGTATATCTCATCACAGATTGTATCTCCCTTCTGCTTAAGTGGCTAAGAAAGTTCAAATCCAGATTTGAATCCAGAACTAAGTAACCCAGGGAATATAGGCAAATGAAGGCAGAGATTGATCTTGGAGGCTGTGTTGGAAAGCCCCAGATTTTCCGAGCTGCCATGACATCTTTGAGCCTCATTGAGGCTTAGAGGACTAACCATGAGGTCCCTGCTCTGACCAGAGACGCCCCTACCCAACAGGAAAGGCTCCTATCTACTAGTTCCCCTGTGCAACAGGCTGCACCCGGCCATGGTTCAAACAAGCCAATCACATCTGCCCACCAGAACCAGAGGTCCCCCCAAGCCTCTCATTACCACAGAGCATGGCCCCTGCGTGCGCTGGGTGGTTGCTCTGTTCCTGTGAGCCACCTCCATGGGGCCCTGCCCCGCATGTCGTGTCCTCCTCCCCCATGCTGTGAACACGTGTGACTAATTCACATCTGTCCAGGGTCAGTGGTGGTGTGTTAAGCCATCTCCTACTATTTAGGAGAAATAAATGAGGTGAACCAATGAGGTGAACAGAAGGCAGTCAGAACAGAGAGACATTTTGAGTCTCGAGACTTTAGGGCCCTTATTAAAACCTGCCCCATTTGCAAACCCCGAACGCCCCCTCCCGCCCACCGTGCTCTGCAGAAAGTACGAGCTGCCTTCTCTTTGCCTCTGAAACTGTACTTCCACACAATGCAGTAAGGAAGTTGTAAACTTTAAAGGCTAACGGATCTAACCAAGAACGTGTTCTAGAGAAAACACAAGAAGATGTATTTGAGAAACACGCCCCTCCCATTTCACTTCTGCAAGTGACAGCAAAAGGCTGCCTCCAACGAAAGCCAAGAGAAGTTGGCTGCCATGATACCAGGCTGACCCGCAAAGTGAACTACTGAAATTCGATCTCTGTAAGAGAGAGATTTGCTTTCTTCTTAGCTCCATGCCCATAAAAAGAGAAATCACCCACTAGAATCAATAAGGATTTTCTATTAAATCATTTTTCTAGAATCCACTAGGAACTCATTTGCTCACCTAAGGACATGGAGTTTTATGGAGCACGAACTTGCCTCGAACAGGTCCCTGATGGTTGTCGGCTTCTGTGTACAATCTGTACCCATGGAAATCCCACTGGAAGAAAGAACAAGAGAAGCGTCCCTGGGGCCAGGAGGACTATCTCCCCTAGGTATTCAGGGAAAGCGCCGAGGAATAGTTGTTCCAAGTTTATTTCACCAACAATGAAAGATGCCCACAAGGAAATGATGCACAAGATTCTTTTATACAAAAATGAGTTATTGACCGCTTTGCCTGTTCTCATGCTAAACCAGCTGGGGATAACGTGAAATACTGCTCCATACTGCCCACATGGTCATGGCCAAGATGAAACCATTCTGGGTCAGCCTGTGACCCCTATGTGGCCCGAGCACACATGTGTGGCTCTTTGACCCACAGAATCAGAATCTCTGCGGACTTCAGTTCTGCATTTTAAATAAACCCTTGGGCAGTTCTGATGGTTCACTGAGGTTTGTGAACCGTGGGTGTTGTTGACCCTAGTGAAATGGTTCCATTTCTACTGCTTTCAACTGCTGTCTCTTTAGATGCACATGTTTTTACCATGGTTTTCACCATGATGCCCTATGTAACAAATAAAATGAAATGATTTCAATGTGTAGTTTCTATTTGTTGCAGTCTTTTCTCAGAATAATCGATTATCCTTCCTAGGCTTATGGATCTGGTCTTTGACTTTTCGTAACATCTGGAAAGTTCAGTTGTCATGTTAATTTCCCCAGAATACCATTCCTGCAAAGGAGGGATGGCTGACTTCTTTGGGTCACTCTTGGCTGGGTGCTTTTATTCTGCAGGTATATGCCATCTACTGAACATGCATGTGGATTGTCTGCACTCCAGGGCTCTGGGTTATGACTCTGAACATCCCATGCTCATCTTCTATCAAAAAGCCTAGATGAAGGAAATGATCCTAACAGGGAATCACATAAAGATCACTTCCTAGACAATCCTAGAGGATCTGAAGATCCTCTCTGGATTAACCCAGACCTTCAGAGAACCTTAATCGTGGACCATTTGCCTTGGCCCAGAACTTCTTTTTTGAAATGTGTCTTGTCATAACCACCTCACCATCCACTGAAGGAGGTCCTAATAAATCGTAATTCGTAGACTGCAGGTAGACTATAGCATGCTGAAGATGTCACCCACTGAATCCCTCCCTGTTCCCTCAATGAATGGATGCGGAGGGATATGGTCTTTCAGACTTAACCCGTGTTTCTCCAGAGGGGACATATTTTTTGACTGCATGGGAACTGTGCAGTTCATAGCTGATTATCATTATTTCCCTTACCTCTTTGGTGGCAAGGAAAGCTCAAAGCCAAAAATTTAATCCAGGTTTTAGTGATTTTTGAGGGCCTATGACCACTACTCTCCTTTGCAAAGGGGAGTGGGGTACATATGAGAATGATCGCCCTTCTTCACCACTCCCTCTGGAGTGAGAATCTAGTGTGTCGGTATAGGGAGCAAAAGAGGTTGAGAACCCCTGCTTTCTAAACATCTTAGTTTTTCCTACAGTTCTATTTTTTAAACGATATATTTTCCTTTAATTTTATTGTCTCAAATACAGCATTAAAAAACCCTCCAAGTTTGTTGTGAAACAAGATATAAATAGAGAAAGGAATGAAGACAGGAAATAGATCCTTCTACTAAGCCATTTCTGCAAAGGGCAATATTTTGCCACTTTCACAAGCATATTTGGTAAGTCACCACATATACCAAGATGGAGATTTCTGCAACACTCCGGGGATAGTCATGCCAATCAGAGACCAGGTGTCTCCAACATCTGAGGTCTGGTTACTGGTGCACACAAAGCACCAGCCAATATCTGCAGGCTGCTAACAGCCAGTTTTATGATTTTTTAAAGGATTTTTCCCATAAGCTCTTTCCACCCTTTGCCCAGGTCCCAGAGCACAGTCTTAGAAACGTGTGTGGGGGAGGAATGTGGGGAGCATGGGCTCAGGTCCTCAGTGACCACAGATGAAGAGGAGTCAGTGATATGCTCCCTTGGACATCCTCCCCTTGTCATGTCTCTCTATGACCAGACTCCTCCTGTAAGTCACTTACCAGGGCACAGTAAAGTGTTTCAGCACCACTATGGGGTGAGAACAGTGTTGAGCCGTGAGCAGGAGAAACTCCATTTGCTCGGTCCCCAGAACGCTGGGGTTACCCCCAGTAGGACTGTAGGGTGGAGTTGCCCATCGTGGCAGGGCTGGTGCCTCCCCCTTCCTGCACCTGAGGGGCGTGGCTCCACAGTCCCGCACACTTTCCTGCTGAGTCTCCTTAGAGCCTCAGAGTCATTCCCAGTACAATGTACAGCTGTGATGAGGGCTAGCAGGAGAGAACAAGACTGTTTGCCATCCTTGGCTATAGGTGCCTGATCGGGTCCTGTGGTCCCTGTGCACCTAGAGAGTCTGCCTCTGCAGAGGGCTGCCAGGCCATTCTCCTCCTTAGATAACAGTCTGGCTTTGCCCTAACCATATAGGCTTGGCTTTTTTTTTTTTTTTAAGAATTTATTTATTTATTTGATAGAGAGACCACAAGTAGGCAGAGAGGCAGGCAGAGAGAGAGAGGGAAGCAGGATCCCCGCAGAGCAGAGAGCCTGATGTGGGGCTCGATCCCAGGACCCCGGGATCATGACCCAAGCTGAAGGCAAAGGCTTTAACCCACTGAGCCACCCAGGCGCCCGGCTTGGCTTATTTTTAAGGTGGGATCCTGGACACTCTTTTTAAGGCTTGCTCAGGAGTTAGTGTCAGAGATGTGAAGTGACATGCTGGTTGATGTGTGGCCTGAACTGAGCTTACAAATAGGTTCTGTTGGCTTTCAGTTGTGTTCGTTTGTGTCCAGAGAGTTGCCAAGTGACTGGGAGTGAGTGGCAAGTCATCACCGGGGAAAGTAGGGAGGAAGGGGCTGCCCATGGAACACCTTGCCTGCTCCCAGATGGAGAGAGTGACATGGGGCACAATGAACGACTTCGGGCATCACAGAGGACGGTGGGAACTTCAAGTGGTACTCCCTCTGATCTTCCAAGGCTCGGGTGAAAAATGAAAACCCAGTAGTCCCAGAGGGGCAAAATAAGGGCTTTCTGCCCTTTGTCCAGCAGAGGGCGCATCCAGCCCCTTCTTCCTACACAGGAAGAACCCAGACGGAGAGAGACAGCAGATGACAGATGCCTGAACTCATTGTGAACTCTCTTCAGGACTCATGGGTCCTTTTCTCTTAAAGCATTGAGAGGAGTGAGCCTTTTGATGAGCCATCTGAGAGAAGTGGGCCCATACTGACGGCCACTGAGGGGTTGAGTATAAAGCACTCCCCCTCAAAAGCAAGCAAGTAGTTTAGCATCACGTAAACAGAGGCTGTGCATATGGCTGAAAGAGAAGCACAACTTTGAAGGTACCTCCTCCAGCCCCCGGGGGGCACTGGCTCTAGAAACACACACGACCGAGTCTTCATCTAAAACTCTAAAGTCTCAGTGCTCCCCTCCGACACACCGACATGGCACCCCAGCTCCTAGGAGTGTCACTCATAACAATGGCAGCAAGAGGGGATGTCAGTGTTCGCTCTTTGGATTCATCCTGAACTTCCAGACAGATGGATTTGCCAAAGGCTTCCCAACCCTAACCAGACCTTAAGTAGATTTGCTTCTGTAGAGTATTTAAACTCGGGGACCAAAAAAAAGACCCCACCTACATTAACCACTCTGCATGCAGCCTGGCCGAAACCTATACAAGACAGGTTTATGCCATCAGCAACTCACAGAGATCTACCCCAACAACCAGCTCAAGAAGCAGACTCAGGCCAAGCCAAGAATTTGCAGTGGTACCACCCAAGGCACAAAATGAGGGCATGCTGCTCTCTGTGATGCCAGGCTGACTCCCCAGACCAGAGCCCCAGGGGGCACTGACTTCCTTGATCTTGGCAGCTGTCCTCGGGATGCCCTTACCTGTCAGATCAAACCCATCTGATTTGGGGTTGGGAAAGAGAGCTCCTTAACTTTCCCAAGAGACACCCGGAGTCATTAAACAACAGCACCTTCCTTGGGGCCCCGGGGTTGTTCAGTTGGTTAAGCATCTGCCTTTGGCTCAGGTCGTGATCTTGGGGTCCTGGGATCAAGCCCTGCATTGGGCTCCCTGCTCAGGGGGACGTCTGCTTCTTCCTCCCCCTGCTCATGTATGCGCTCTCTCTGTCTCTTTCTCTCTCTCTCCCTCTGAAATAAATAAATAAATAAATAAATAAATAAATAAATAAATACTTTTAAAAAAGAGAGAGAGAGAGAAAACTTCTCTCCTTTTTCATAATGAAGCCACCACAGTGGAGCTAAGATAGGTCTTGTTTGAGAGACCTACTTCTAGAACTTCAGGTTGCCCGTGGCTAAATGACAACCCAGCAGCAGCAACAGTAACAACAACAAACCCTGTTCTCGTGACAGTCTTGGCAGTGGCGTGTGATTCAAAGGTGTCCCATTCTTTGCCTCACCTTACTTCATCCTCTCAAATAAAAAAATCTCTCTGTGAACTCATGAGGACAAAAGTCCCACTCTGAAAAAAGCCACCGTGCTGTCCCCAGGCCCAGGGAGGTAAGAATTTCCGTAGTCTTCGAGAATATGGGTGCATCTTGGCAGTTTCTTGAATGTCTGTGGGGAAGGACTTCCTACCTTTCCGGCGTGCCCTTCCTTGCCACTGTGCATATCTGTGTGAGTGTGTCTGCCTGGGTATTTGTATATGCACGCGTGTGTGTACCCGTGCATGTGTGCATGCATGTGTGAATGTGTGTGCGTGTGCATGTGTGCCTGTGGGTGTTGGAGGGGGTGGTTCTCAGTCGTCATGACACACATCTCCACCTGGACCACACGTAGGCACACCTGCCGTGTAAGACGAGTCAGACCAACCCGATATGGCTGAGCATGAGGACCCCTACCGCAAAGAGGTACAGGGTTTTGTCACAACAATCCTGAGGCTGCTGGAAAGGGAGAATAAAATCAGGCCGGTAAATGGAAAAGACCCAGTCGTTTCCCAGAAGGGACAGAGCAAGACGAAGAGGCTGAGAATGAGGTGGGTGTAATATTCCCACGCCTTTGGCCTCCCCGGATAGTCATCATCGTCGTCACGGTGAGTCACCATGGCCTTGGACAGAATGCGCCGAATCCTGCTGGAGTCTTGAAGCAGGAGAGACACCTGCGTGCTGGTAGGGAGCGAGGGTCGGAGGGCAGAGTGGCCAAGTCGGGGGAGGAGAGGGGAGAGAAGGTAGGGGAGAAACAGAAAGAGAGAGATTTATTGTGAGAAGGGCACACGCTGGAGTTGGAAATGCCGCCAAGGAGTGAAATTTAATGGTGAAGAATCAGAGCGGGCAAGAGCGAAGACCTCCATCCTGAGTCGGCACTCCTGGTGGCATCTGCCTTTGAGATGCGGGAGCGCTCTGGACAAGGGATTTGCTGACTGAAATTCATCTCCACAGCCAGTTTCACTGTTGCTCTGGTTTGCCTCATCGGCTTTGAGGTCATGCTTGGCCTTCCTGGCTCCAGTGACCTGCCCCTCCTCCTCCCATGGCCACAGACATGCCTGTGGTCATCAGCTGGAAGTGCCCTCGTCCCCACCCCTAGTAAATCTCTGTTATTTAAGCCACCGGGTCATGGCTGCAGAGCAGAATCTTGCAGATGCTAAGCGCTTTCAGGCATGTTGTCTTATTTAAAATGACCCTACAGAATGCACATTACTTTCCCCACTTCAGAAACAAAGGAGTTAAGGACCAGGAAGTCTGGCTAAGGTCACGCATATAAAAGGCTGAAGAGCCAGAGTAGATCATCAGGTCTGCCTTCAGCCAAAGGTGACATCCTTTCCCCCAAGCCCTTCTGTGCCTCTGCCTCTACCAGTAGCTTCCCTCTTTGGTGACTCTCAAATGTGGCCCAGGACCTGACCTCATCCGCATATAGGCTGATGGCACCCAAGTCTGCAGCACCTTTCTAGAACATTCCCCGAGTTCAGAAGCATGTAAAGCTCCATGGAGTATCCTCGGGCCCTGGGCTCGGTATGCTGACAACAGAACTTGTTACCTTCCATATCCCCTCATGTGGTGACATTGCCCAAGCGAGAAACCCGGGATGCTCCCTGCTCCTCACCTCGCCAAGCGGTAGATGCGATGCTGGTTGTACCTCCTTTTGTTCCTTCTGCACTAGAACAAAGGGCAGGGTCCAGCTGTATTTGGTTCACCTTCCCTCTTGCTCATGACTTTCCTCAGTTACAACACATGGCTCATGCCTTCGGGATGTTCTTTGCTCTGCCCTGGGGTCCCACTGTTTTCTCATCCCCAGCTCACTGTGTCTGCCCAGTCACTGTCCTGGGCACTGATGACCGGAAGCCGGGTGGAGAGACCTTCCCTTCTCCTGTCCTAGCACGCTTCCACCACACATGACTTTGTAACATGGATGACTGGTCCTGATGCTGGACCCTCTGCCCGGTGAGGAGCCCCCAGCAGACTTTCCTGCTTCCTCCAGGCCACTTGGCAGGCCTGGTGAGTTCCACATGCCATGGGACCATACCTCGACCCACACCTCCATGCCTCCAAATCCAAAGGTCAATTTTAGTTCTTATTTCCCTGGAGTCCCTGTCCAACAGCAAGAGGCTCGTACACAGATAATTACTTGTGGTGGATGCTTCCATCACTCACCATCTCCAGGGATCTGTAATCCCAAGCAGGGCCCTGCAGCACGAGGGCATCCCTCCTGTCCTTAGGAATCCATCCAGTCAAGAGCACAGACCCTTGTCCTTTGAGCGCTAGCCTTGCTAATTCCTTGTAGAGAGACAAAGGCCATCTCACCCTACTGGGTAGTTTCAGGCTCCCCAGACATCCTTTGGAAACGCTGCTCCCATTTTATTGCACAAAAGATCGTCACCTCACCCAGCTCTGACGGCACTCACACGTTTCGGTTCCAGATGCTTCCTCTACAGATGCGCCCACAGAAGACCACAGGTCAGCTTTGCTAAGGAATCCTGGCTCCCTGTCTTCCCTGTCTAGCAACTTGATCAATGATGTCTTCTGAAGGCCTGCGCCACTCGTCCAGTCTCTTCCAGAGTCCCAGGCTCCCCCCATCTCCTAAGGCCAACTTCACAGCACCCCTAACCCATGGAGAACTGGGCTTCAGAAAAAAATCCTCCAATAACTGACAGTGGGACAGACTGGCGAGGGGGCAGCACGGAGCCAAGAGACGGAGCCAACAGTGTTCCAAGCCAGGGCTTACAGCGGGTGATCATATCAAGAGAGACGGAGGCCGGAGGAGCCCAAGCTGTGGTTTTAGGTGGATGATGGTTTCCTATTTGGACGTGTCACATTTAAAATTCCAGATGCAAATGTCGGTGGAGGGGACCTGCAGGATGGTGGGATCAGAGCCTGGGGGTGAAGAGTGACAGGTGAGACAGACACAGCTGGGGGCTCTGTGTGCAATGGTGACAGTGTCTCTGGCAATGGGCCTTGTACGGAGGGAGGTCCCCGTGCTGGAATGAGTGCTTAATGGGCACCTTCTTGATGAATGTGCCCAGAGACCCGAGGGGGGCTGCATTACTTAAATGGGTGCCTGGGGGCCCCACTGCTGGAGCCATCAGGCCAGAATGTCTGCAGTGATTTTCTCTGGCTGGTGGAATTTGCAGGTGATTTTGATTTCCTTCTTTGCGCTTCTCCTATGCTCTTAACTTTCTACATGAAGAGTTATTACTTATGCACACAGGGGCACCTGGGCGGCTCAGCGGGTTAAAGCCTCTGCCTTTGGCTCAGGTCATGATCTCAGGGTCCTGGAATCGAGCCCCACATCGGTCTCTCTGCTCAGCAGGGATCCTGCTTCCCTTCCTCTCTCTCTGCCTACTTGTGATCTCTGTCTGTCAAGTAAATAAATAAAATATTTAAAAAAAAAAAAAAAAGGACAGCACAGCCCAAGTAAAGTTGCTGGTCGGCTGCTTGGCCTGTGTGAGCTCAGTTAATGCTTCCCCTGAGGAGCTCCGTATTATCGTCTCTGCTTCATGGGTGGGGACACTAAAGAGCAGAGAAGGTAAGTCATTTCATCCAGGCCCATGGTGGGTAAAAAGGATGAGATGGGTGTCAGTCCACACTTGTGGCCATTGTCTACACCACACTCCCCAGATGTTTAAATCAGAGAATGTTGAGTGGGAGGGGCTCTTTGCTGGGAAGGTGCTCCTGTTTGGTCCTACTCTGCCCAGGTTTGCTACAGGTATGACTTAGAGCCCGTCTGGGAGGCAGAGTATTTCCATAAGAAAAGGACAGTGAATCTCAGAGAGGTCCAGAGAGCCACCTGAATGGAGCTGGCCCATCCAAGGAGGACTTCCTGGAAGAGGGTGTAGGCTCTGGAACCCTGTGAGCAGGAAGAGGTGGGAGGGACTTCCTTGGAGGGCAAGTGGTGTGGTGAGGGTGAAGGGTGGTGGGTTTGGGGAAGAGGCAGAAAACAGCATGATGGAGAAGGGCAGCTGAGGGAACTTGAGGTCAGGCAGGAGTGGATGGCACACCAGCTCTGCCACCTACTCTGTGTAAAGTCAAGAGAAGCAGCCTGTGAGCCTCAGTCTGCTCATCTGTAAGCCGGAGCTGATGGTAGTTACAGTCCAGGTTGTAATTACTCGGCACCCATTCTCCTTCCCAGCTGGGCCCTATCCCGTGGGGTGTCCCCCATGCATCACAGGTGTACAGGAGAGAAAATCCCAGCGTCTGCCGTCCCTAGAGGCGCCTTCCCCACACTCTCGGCATGCCAGAGGCAGCAGGATGCCCAGGGTCCACGGATCTGTCTACCCCTCCAGGACTGCTTTGTGGGCACCGTGACTCTAGGAGAAACTGTAAGTAGGTCCCACTGCCCAGGCTTTCTGGAGCCGTCTTGTTCCTTCCTCCTCTGCCCACCTTTTTGTTGTGAGCTCTTCCAGTAAATGACCTCTTAGCTTAGTGACAGCTGGTTGATATTTTGTTCCTTGTGTTCAAAAATCCTTTCTGATACAAGTACCTGCCTCAGAGGGGTTTTCTAAGGACTAAGGGCACGTGGCACGCGCTCACTTGGTGCTGGAAATTCGTACTGAGCAGTGGGCTACTGGGAGATGAAGTGAAGCGTTAGGTGGGTAGAGGGCCACTAAATCAGGGTTTTTGAACCTTTCTTTTTATTGTGGCTCTCAGTAACAAATACATTTTACATCACAACCTAGCAGCCCGGGGACTGGACGTCCTCGCTGGCTCAGAGAAGTCACAGTTTGTGCTGTTTTCCTCACAGGACTGTTATTAGAGTCCCTTTGTACTCACAGAAGTGTCCCAGTTCAGATGAGAAACTATGTGCCCAACGTACCCACATGTGTCCCCATGTGTCACACTGGGCACTCTCAGAGTTTCTCTTCTGTTTTTTTGTTTGTTTGTCTGTTTTTTGTTTTTTTAATGGTCATGACCTACTGAATTCATTTTCTGATCTTTCCTGTGGGTTGCAACACTTAGGCGCTATCTAAAGCATTTGGGAAAGGATGCTGGGCATCGTGATGCAGTGTCCTGAGAGGGTTACGGACAAAGCCCTGGCCCCACCCGCAAACTTCTCTGTCTGGGGATTCTACAAGCGTGCTCGCTGTTGCTCTAACGGCTACGGACGCACTGTGCATTACCTTGCCATCATGAGCACAAAAATTTAATTTGGCTTCAAACAGGTTTAGATTGCCAGGGAAAAAAAAATCAATGTTGTTTATTCGGGCCCTAGTTTGTTCATTAAAATAAATTACCCTTGAGTTCTGGGCTGGATTTCATAAAGGCAAAGTTTGCCGTTGTTAAGGGGAACAGACCCCGCGGACGGGAACATCTCCATAGGAAAGTTTCAGTTCACAGCCTGATGATGAGAGAGTCCAGTGAGAGAGAGCTGAGCGGGCGTAATTACTGCTGAAAACTCTGCCCTTGTTTGGAACATCTCTATGGCGCTCAATCCATCAGAGCTTTCCCCTAACACCACAGGGCCACAGGGGACAGGCTGCCCCACTGAGCAGAGAGCCTCTGGGTTTCCTTGCAGCTAAACAGAGTCCTAAGCAGATCCCGTGGGGATGTTGTTACAGGGTGGGTTGGGGGGAACACGTGTTACTGCACATTCCAGAACATTGCCCTCAGACTGCTGTCAGGAGCTGGGGGGCACTTACTAGTGAAGTAATCAGACACAAAAGGCTCCGAGCACTTGGCTCAAATCAGACATGTTTCCCATGAATTGAGCCTGTGACTTCTGGCCGCAAAGGAGAGCGGCAATCTTGAAGACATTCCTTTGATGGCCTATCAGTACCCTGACCAATGCCCCTGGCCAGCATCTCTTGAAGGCCCCAGGCTCCAGAAGGAAGCGGGCAAAGGAAACAGACAGTGGGTCCAAATGAAATTTTATACCTAGTTCTCGCTTGTGCTTCATTTTTGCAAAACCATGTTGAGAAAAAACCAGATGCTTGTGTGTTCTGGCTTTGGACACAGGGGATGGATGGCTGGGAAGGGTCACTGATAAATGGAGGCAGACTGGACATACCTTAGTGTACCTTAGACCTGGGGTGCTTTGGGCGGGTGGGACACTTCTGGGGGCCAGGGGTTCAGAAACCCAACTGCAGGCTATGCAGGACCCTCTGTACTTTTTTCTTCTGTCCCTTTTCCTGTGAAAACAGATGCCAATACAACCCATGAGCAAACCAGCTCCCCACACGGACATAAGCTGAGGATGACAGAGAAGCACCCCGACCCTTGAACATCCGAGGTTAGCGTTTGATTGATGACTGCAGCTCACGGACCTGGTGCTAGTCAATTAAGAACGAGGAGGAGAACGGAAATACGAGCTGCTCAGAGTAAATACATCTGAACTAGCTGCGAACTCCACTGCCCTTCACAGGAAGCTTTTGAAAAAGAAGCACAGAGAAAGGCCGACATTACACTGGCTGGACTCAAAGGTAAAATTAATTGGCAGTCAATGATGCCTCCGCATCAGCTGCTGTGGGACCGAAGCCACAGCGCAGTGCACAGAACGCAGGGCAGGAGGAGGGAAGCTGCTGCAAAGAGGCCCGACTGTGGGTGAACGAATGCTCCTCATCTGGGAAAATCCATGTCTCTGCAAGCGGACTCCAGGACCCCCCTTGCCCTGTTGCTTCCACAACCCTGGGCTTCCTGGGGCTTGGGGGGGGGGCGGTGGGGAGGGAGTTGTTCTGGCTCTCCTGGGAGTAGCAAACAGCTAAAGGACACATACCACAGTACCCAGTGCCCGTAAGTTAACATTTCTGCCAGAACTACAAACAACGGATAAACATGCTTCATCTTTAAGGCTCCAATGATCCCACCCACCAGCAAATAGAGAGGAATGAGGAGCTGTATGGGGCAGTCTTCCAAAAACTTCATGCCTACAAGGGGGAGAGAACAAACGAGGATTAAGAGAAATACATTCAAGAGCACAGTGGCCAGTTGGGAAGAGCCAGGAGATTTCTGCAGAAGATGCTATTCCTATAAACTGTGAGCCGATCGATCCCCAATGCACCCCGTCTCACTGGCCACCTGATCTTCAGCATGCTCAGGGGACTGAGTGGCTGTCCACCAGACATCAGGCAGAGCAGGGGCCAGACATCACTTCTTCTGGCTATTAACTGGCTGAACCCTTTCTTAATGGTAATTTTAATCCCACTAGCAATGCTTCCCCCACTTTTCTCAGGTGTCTGTCTTCTAGGCCTATTATGAACTAATGACGGTACGCTATATTATTTAAAAATTTGAAAGAAATGCCTATTGCCCTCTGTGACCAATCTGGCTCAAATGACCAGGTTCCATCGTACTTGGTGGCTGGGCAGAGACATTGACGGCTCCGTGAGTGTCCCTCCCATTTCCCAGCCCCCGGATGGGTGGCCAGTGCTGTGTGACTAATTCTAACCAATGCGCTGTGGGACACTCTGGGGACAAAGCCTTTAAAACCTGACACGTGGGGCACCTGGGTGGCTCAGTGGGTTAAAGCCTCTGCCTTCGGCTCAGGTCCTGATCTCAGGGTCTTGGGATCGAGTCCCGCATCAGGCTCCCCGCTAAGCAGGGAGCCTGCTTCCTCCTTTCTCTCTCTGCCTACTTGTGATCTCTGTCTGTCAAATAAATAAATAAAATCTTAAAAAAAAAAAAAATAAAACCTGACACGTGACCTTTGGTCTTCCTCCCCTGCTTTGACCCCCTGGAATCCATGGGTCAAGATGGCCCGAGCTCAAGACTGCAGTGGTCTGGAGTGTGAGGTCTTCCCACTACCCTGCGGAGTCCATCGGAACCCGGGAGAGGCTCCTGACCCACAGTGGCATTTTCATGAGCAAGAGATAAACCTTTACAGCGCTGATCCACTGAGATTCTGGGGCTAATTTATTACCGCAGCGTGATCAAGTCCCCCTGACCGATTCATCTGTCACTGGAGCCCAAGAAAGGGGATGCTCACTGTAAAATCGAAGTCTTCTGTTAAAATGACATTTCAAGCTTTAGCTCTGATTTGATTTTTACTTCCCACGAATGCCTTGGGACTTAGAGGAAATAAGCCATTTCCCCACGGCTACACCATATTCCACTGAAATTAATAAAAATTCCTGGGTAGACAGAGACCCACAGATTCAGGGCCCCAGAGTAAAATCAAATATGCACGTTGTTGCTCCAGTCATCAACCTGGGGAGGCCTGCCTTCCTCGATATCTCTGATGTGCCCCCGAAGTCATGACTAGATAGAAATAATTTCCAAGCCTTGATGCAACCTTTTCACACAAAGACCTTTAAATGCTGGATGCCAGAGTTGTTGGATATGAACTGCCTTTCAATTCAAAACCCAGCTGCGAGATGAACATTGAGTAATGACTTCTATATCTGCTCATTCCTAATGAATAAAAACAGCTGCTGCTCACAGGAGGGTCAAACAGCGCACAGATGGCTTCGAAGGGTCTTAATAAATTTAATAAAAGCGTCTTTCCCCTGCTGTTCTTCACGTATTGCTTAGTACCTACCTTACTTCTAGATTTGCTTTCTGTCTGATCAGCAGGATCACAATGACCCTCTTTAGGCTCTTTGGCGGGGGGGTATATTATGGAGTTTTAAAAATTATGTTTTTACGTGTCTTATTATGACATAATAAATATAACACTATTTTGCCATTGTAACCATTTTTACGTGGACGATTCAGGGGCAGTAATTATGTTCCCAATCTTGGGTATCTATCCCCACTCTCCAGTTCCAAAACTTTTTCAACGCCCCGAACAGAAACTCATAATCATGGAGCAGTGATTCCCCAATACCCTCCTCCTGCAGCGAGTGTAGTGATTTTAGTAGAATGTCTATGGGAACAGGCCTTGTAGGTTCTTGCTTCATTTAAGCAGCCTTGTTAGTGAATGAACTATTCCAGCTAAAGTCATTTCCCAGATAACTAAACCACAGGCTCCAAAGGCTTGTTTCCCACCCCCCCACTCAATAAAAACCTTTTACTTGATAGATTTTGCACAGGACATTTTTTTAAAGGATACTCCTGACTTCCTAAGCAGGGTGGAGCAGAGCCACATAAAACATGTTTATTTTTGAACTCCCTATGATAATGACAGCTTCAGGGCCCGCTGAAGTGGTTGGGTGGTCTGCCCTTCCACTAAACGGCCCCAGACTTCTCAGCTACTTTAGTTCTGTGCAAATTTTAAAGTCTTATTTTGTGCTTTTATTTCCCATCTAACTGTCAACTTTTGCTTATTACAAATCTAAGAGTAATATTTTGTATTAGTTTTTTGTTTTTTACTATTTAGCTCCTTTTTTTTTTACTGAGTGAAATTCACATAAAATAAAATTAACCATTTTAAAGTGAAGTATTCAGTGGCACTGAGCGTATTCACAAAGTTGTCTAATTGCCACCTCTATGTAGTTTCAAAATATTTTCATTACCCCAAGGAGAAACCCCAAACTCATTAAGCAATTAGGGTTCTGAGGTCTTATTCAACAACTCCCATGCCCTTCGAACTTCTACTCCAGCGTGTTATGAACTTGGAGACTAGAACACCAGGCTTGCTAGGTCTCTACTGAAATAGGACTAGCTAGGTTCTGCCTACAGAACCCAGGGGTCCCCATTAGCGACATTCCAGGGCCTGAGTTTAAATCCACTGACTGACACATGACAATGGTTTTTAGCTACTCAGGAAGCTTCCCATTCCCTTGACACTTCATACTTTTAGATTATTGAGGTTGTTTAATATATATGACTTATGGAAGCATTTATTCATGCATTCCGCAGAAGAAACGTACAGAGCACCAACACATTACTGTAGCATCTCTCATACTGCTCACGACAGGCTTCTGCACAGGAACACAGGAGCTGGGAAGGGGCCTTGGGACACCTCCAGCCCACTGGCCCCCAGCCTGATCCACAGGTACCACATCATCTAGCCATGGATTTTTAAAAGCAGCTATGTGTCCGCACCCCGGACATATTACATCAGTATCTCCAGAGCAGGACCCAGGAGTCAGTCTTTTTAAAACATTCAACCAGGTCCTTCTGCTATAACTAATATGCATTTGGAAGTCCTCCTGGGTCCGGCCAGCACGTCCATGCATATGTTTTATGTGTAAAGATGCAGCGCCATGGTCCCGTGGCCAGACGCGGCTGCCCCATGTCATCCAGCAGCCCAGTGGCCGGCTCCCCTGTGAAGGCCATGGAGAGCGGAAAGCAGGACGATGAAGCAGGCTTCAAGGAGAAGGAGCGGGCGCCGAGTTAGAAACACACAGACCCTTTCGATTCCTTTGCGGTGCCGTCTACTGATGCCTCCGTGACGCCTGACCTTCTGGCAAGTCAGCAGATGGCAGGAGGTCACTGCACGACTGCACGGGAGGGAGGGAGGGGTGCAAGCCCAGACCTGCCTCTCTGAGAGAGCGGAATGTCTCCGATGAGCGTGCTGCCAGGTCCAAGACCCACGTTTCCTGCACCACCTCTCCCAACTCTGACAGCTTCTAGAAAAGGAGTTTATAAACTGCTGCTCTGCCCGTGCCAGGGTGCCAGAAGCCACCGGCATTCGCCCAGCTAGGCAGGATCGACCCTGCGCTTCCTGGGAGCCTCTCCCCACCACAGATGGTTCTCCCTCTCCCTGCCCAAGATTCACTGACAACTTGATTTATCACTTACAGAATTTGCTTCATGATGTCTTCTTTCCCTTTCTGTTTCTTTGGCGCCAGCTCCCATAGAATATGATAGGAGATGGTCTCCTACAACTTCTTACTGACACACACAGTGGAAGAGAGTTCTTAGCTGCCTGGGGTTTTTCTTCTTGCTCCTGCAATCATTTCGCCCCTCTGGGGTTGGGAGAGGGCCGAGCTGCGGGAGTTGCACGGGTCTGGGTCTAGTCCTGGCCCCAGTCACTCCTTGGCTGTGCGGCTTGGGGCAAATTAGATGACCTCCTGGGCCGCCATGTTCTTCTGTATAATGCATTCGCAGATGCACACCCCAGCTCACTATACGGCACTGTGATTAGGCAATTGTTTCCCCTTGTTGTTCTCAGTCTCCCCATCTGTTAAATGGCCGGCACAAATAGGTTTTGTTTGTATAAATAAAATAAAAAAGAAATAAATTATAAATAAATATATTATACATAAATAAATACAGCATTTTTTTCATCATTATGAATTCAAATGCATTTCGGGGAGCTTGCCCCCCCTCCCAGTTCTCGCTGTTAAGTTTTGATAACATCACACATTTTTGTATCCTGCTGGGTTCTGATGCCAGCCCTGACAGCATATCATGGTAGCTTCCTTAGCCTTAACCCCTTCCTCTCTAGGTAATCACTCGGTTTTTGCTCTCGTCTCCCCACCTGCCCACCTTCCCCGTCTTCTATGCAGTTTATGTGCTCTGGCACAAGCTGACACCACCCAGGGCTTTGGAGAAGGGCATGAGGTTTAAGCTGCAAATTAATCAGCAGAGTAGGATTCATTGGATAAGTTATCATTTGGTGGATAAGCTTCTGACTCATCTTGGGCCAAGCATACTCAAGCAGAGAAAAAAGGGAAAAAAGCTTTCTCACTCTTTGGATAGAACTTTCCAGAAGCAAGACTTCTCTCCCTCCCCAGGCAGGTGTGCAAGCACCATGCTCTAGGGGCTGTTGGCTGCCATCTTGCCACCGTGAAGGTGAGTCAGCCTGAGAACGACACACGGAAGGCAAAAAGGAGAGGCAAGAAGAAACTGGGTCCTAGGGGGCATTTGTCACCCACTGAATTACAAACCCATGAAGCTAAATAATTTCCATTGACATGAACCAATAAATCCTCTTTATTAATTAAGCCAGTTTGAGTTGGGTTTTCTATTACTTACACTGAACCCTCTCAAGTTAGTTTAATCTACAAGGCCCATTCCAGTTTCGGATGTCAGAGATATAGGATTTATTTGTGAATCCCAGTCATCTGTGGAGGAGAGAAGATCCGCGACTGACAGACACGCCACCAAACCGCGAGCTCTGCCCCTGCTTGTTGGAGCGGAGCGGGACGGACAGGGCAGGGTACCGCCCCTCCCCTTCAACAGGCCCCCTTAGGTCCCCCTTCAGGCCAGCCTTTAGCTTCACCTCCAGGAGATGTCGAAGAGGACAGGCACGCAGAAGCATCTGTCCCAGGGTTCACGCCTCCCTTCTGTGAATTAGCTAGAATTCTGATCCTCAGAGCTGGTTTATCCCGGATGCCGGAGCCGGGCAACCACACCGGGCCCTGTGCTTGGGAGGCCCTGGCATTTGGTTTGATGCTCTCCGGCTGCTGTCTTGACTTGCTTAATGAATTTATCTCTGAGCCTGTATCGTGTCAGGGAAGTCCGATGGGACAATGGAGCCTGCGTGTGAGAAGATACGAGCAACGTCAGTGTCTGCCTCTCCTTGCCGCCGCGCTCTTGAATTCTGGAGTGCCCGCGGGCAGCAGGAGCTCAGCAGGACTCAAAATCAATACCAGGATAGCATGTTACAAGGAAGCAGGTATGCCAACAACCCCCAGGGACATCTCTGAACCGGAATTTGCCTCAAACAGAGACAGAAGGATGCGGCGTACTAAGAAACACCAACAGCCAAGAAGCCCCATCACCTCCTTTCTTCCCTGGGTGACCTCCCTTAGTGGCCGACCATTTACTGCCAACATGATGCCACACAAGGAAAGGGACCGTTGGGACCATCCCTAGTTCCTTTGCCGTTCAGGCTTCCCTCTCACATCACAGACCATGTTGGTAGGAAGCACACATTGTCAAGAAGCGAAGTGAAAACAGTTGTGATCCTTTTGTGTAGTGTTTCCATGGTTCTGGTAAAAACAAAATATGTATAAGCACATAAGATCTAGAAACACAAATGTGTCGTTTTGGCAATTCTATTTCTGAGTCAAATGCTCTTTAAGTGTTTAAAACTGTCATCATGGGGCACCTGGGTGGCTCAGTCAGTTAAGTGTCCACCTTTGGCTCAGGTCCTGGTCTCAGGGTCCTGGGATTGAGCCCCCATATTGGGTTCCCTGCTTGGTGGGGAGTCTGCTTCTCCCTCTCTTTCTGTCTTCTGTCTTCCACTCCTTCTGCTTGTGCTCACTCTCTCTGTGTGTCAAATAAATAAATAGAATCTTTAAGAAAAATTTTTTAAAAAACTGACATCATACAATATTAAGGTGAATGATAAAATTTATGCTAGTCATTCAAAATTGTGAAGGCAACACTTTTATTTTTGCTTCTTTGAAACAAAAGTAATTAGGAAACAAAAAAATACAATGACAGGCCAAAAAAGGTTGCAGAAGAACGGATAAAGCTTTATGACACCGTACCTTGAAAAAGGCTTCCCCCCCTGTTTTTTGAACAAGGTGTTCTGCATTTCCATTTGCAACTGGGCCTTGCAAATTACCCAGCAGGCCCTGTTGCCCATCGGGGATACAGTGCGGCTGGCAATGTGCCCCGCCAAAGGGAGAATTTTAGGAAATCCAGCTATATCTGTTTTAATTCCCACTTTAAAGTGGAGGTCAGGGAAGAAATTACTTGCTGGGAAGTGATAGGAAAGCAGGAAGCCGCTGCATCCCGTCTCTGTTTCTAGCCTGGAGCTTGTCACCAGAATGATAAAGTGATTGGCATCCCGGAAAACCCTTCCCTGTGCCGCAGACTTGTGACAGATGGCGTCACCCAGCCACATGTGGAATCAAGTGTCGTGTTCGGAGACACGGATGTGGAGCAGCCCCCAAGGGAGGCCCCTGGCACACGAGCTTCCTATCTCCGAGGGAGGCAGGGAGGGGAGTGTCCCTAACGACCACCCAGAGGAGAGCATGACCACTGGCAGCTGGAGCCAGACCCCCGGGGCCCACAGCCAGCCCTGGGAATTGCAGGGCCCTTGACCCCTGAGGTTTCAGTGTCCTCATTTATTTTTTTTTTAATTTTTATTTATTTATTTGACAGAGAGAGATCACAAGTAGGCAGAGAGGCAAGCAGAGAGAGAGGGAGGAAGCAGGCTTCTCCCGAGCAGAGAGCCCAATGCGGGGCTTGATCCCAGGACCCTGAGATCATGATCTGAGCCAAAGGCAGAGGCTCAATCCACTGAGCCACTCAGGTGCCCCTCAGTGTCCTCATTTAAAGCACAGGCATAATTCTAGGACTTTCCTAATAGAGCTGTTAAAATGATCGAGTGTCATAACCCACGTTAAGGCATGAAACCCAAGGTCTGCTGCATGATAAACGTGGCTCGGTGTTAGCCACTGTCATTATCATCGCTATTACCATTACTCAGGACATGTGACTTCCCTTTGACTCCAGACTCCACCTAGGGACCAAACGCAGAACCGGAAGAACAGCGGTGACAGAAGCCCTGTGCTTCCCAGGGACTTCCAATGCTTTGAGCAGGGACAGTCCCAAACCTGAGCTCCCTGTCTGGAACTGGCATCAGACTGCACCCCGACTCACGAGAGGCCCCTCTCTGCAGCCCCCCTGTCTGGGCCTGAGGCTCAAACCTGCTCCCTCCAGCTCTGAGGTATCAGTCTTGGGTTCCCTGGCCATGGTAAGTACAAAATCAGACTCTCTCCAAACAGAATCTGGGAATCAGGGTCTGAAAGCAACTGCCCAGGGATGGGGAAGTAGGCGGTGCACATGCCGTCTTATTCATGAGCGGGCCCGGAGGGTTTTCTGCCAGGCCTTCCTTAGAGCCTGGTCGCTCTGGGCAGCGTGAGGCGCTGGGGCCTAGGGGTTTTACCGGGATGGAAATCATCAGCTGTTAGCAACGCTGGGGCTTCTTGATCACCTGGTCCTAAAAAGGACCCGTGCAGCCCGAGTCAAGGATCGGCAACACGTGCCTCCCCAGAGCCTCCCCCCATACCCCCACCTCCCGGGAGAGCTGGTTCCGAAGTCCAGGGTCATCTGAGCTCTCTGAAACAGAGGCTGAGCTGCCTCAGGGCCTTGCTCAGGCCGGGACGGTGGCTTGACAGCAACGACCACCACTGACAAATGCTGCCGTGCTTCTGAGCTTACCGAGCACGGATTCCAATGTGGCTCAGAGTGCTGCCTTCTGGTTTCTGCTAAGAGGAGCCTCTGTCGAGTCCGTTTGAAAGAGCTCGGTGAAAGAGCTAAATCAACTGAGTCCCAAAGGAGAAAATAATCCTGAATTAGAGCCATGTGGGAGGATATTCGAATCAGAGGGTTGGAGCCAAACTGTTCTTATGCCAAGAGCACAGATAAACGGGGTCCTGACTTAGCGAGAGGCTGAAGAGGAAGACTGTGTCCGGATTAGCCAGCTCGGTGTCCTTGCTCACAGCTCATTGCTCATAGCTTCAGCTGGGTTTACCTCTGCTGCTCCCACCGTCACTGGTCGGAGACATGGGAGCGCCCCTCTGTGGGACGAGGTGGGCAGCCACAAGTATTCAAAGCATTTTTAAAAAAGAGTTTATTTATTTATTTGATGGAGAGAGAGAGAGAAAGCATAAGCAGGGGGAGCGGCAGGCAGAGGGGGAGGCAGACTCCCCACTGAGCAGGGAGCCCCATGCGGGACTCAATCCCAGGACCCTGGGATCACGACCTGAGCCGAAGGCAGACGCTTCACCGACAGAGCCCCTCAAAGCATTTTTGAAAGGGGTAACCTTGATAGGAAACGTGGACAGCTTTTAGCTTAGCCTGATCTCAAGGCCTCCAGAACGTGTCTCCTGTGAATAGCAAGTACACCCCTGCTCTCGCTCAGGGTGAAGCAGTTCGGTGTGGCGGCCAAGACTACGAGCCGGGGTTTTTCTCTGCAACACCACCTTTCAGGGTGCCCCTGACTACTGCGGGCCCAGCAGACAGGTGTCGAAGGGCGCAGGAGGATAACTCCGAGACCTCGGAGACCACAGTCTCGGGTTCTGGGTCGTAGACTAAAGAACTAGACTCCCCTTCCTTCCCAACTGCCCTCCCCACTTGCCTGTATCCTGAAAGGCACCAAACCCCATCACCAGTGCGGCTCCCGTCCCCTCCTGGTGTACCCAGTGATTCCGTCTCTGCCCTGTCCTTCCCACCTGTTCCTCTTGCCCTTCTGGGTCATCACCTGCAGCATCCTCTCACCTGGCCTGTCTCACAGCTGCCCGCTCACCCCCTAGAGGTCACGGCCAATAGCAGGTTGGGGGGGGGTGCACTTACTCAATGCCTAACCCAGTCCATCACAGATATTCACCCTTGCATTCTTGTATTTGACAAAGTCTAGGGAGATGCAAAATGGGCAGGATGAGCCACTCCAGCTCTGACCTCACAATCTCATAAGGGAGACGGGAGGCATCAAGGAGTGGTACAGATCGGTGGGTGAAAGGGGCGAGCAGAGGTGTGCAAAACAGTAAGAAGCCCAGAAGAAGGGAGTCCCGGGGCAATCAAGGAACACTTCCAGGAGGAGGTGATATCGCCCTGCTGTTCATGGGTGGCTAGGGTTTTGAAAGGCTGAGTTGTGGAGAGATGGCTTTGCAGCTGAAGCAAAATTCTTAGAGGGGAGAGAAGATTCAAGTAAGAAAAGTGCACGGTGGGGGGTGCCTGGGTGGCTCAGTGGGTTAAGCCTCTGCCTTCAGCTCAGGTCATGGTCCCAGGGTCCTAGGATGGAGCCCTGCATCTGCTCTGCAGGGAGCCTGCTTCCTCCTCACTCTCTGCCTGCTTGTGATCTCTGTCTGCCAAATAAATAAATAAAAACTTAAAAAAAAAAAAGTGCACAGTGGTTTTGGGGAGTGTAGCCGAGCATAGGTCCTTCGTAAAAGACAAATGCGGGATGAGATTGGAAAGAGATAGTGAGAATGGGGCGTTTTTAAAATTTTATTAGGAAGATACAGGGCGTTGAAAGATTTGGAGCTGGGAGTGATATAGTGGAAGTCAGACCACTGGAAGAAAGATAGGGCCATGGCACGGCGATGGGGCAGGAAGACAGGTGAGGGGGCTGAGCCACGATCGAGCCTGGCGAGCAATCAAGGGTACAGGCTGGGCAGGGCCTTGAGTTTCAGTTGGGTGTGATATTGCAGGGAAGGAAGGAGCCAGAAGTGACCCCAGTGCTGCGCTCGGGTGGCAAGGACGACGGTGGCATTGACAGAGATGCGAGGGATGGAGAATGGAGGAGCTGCTGGGAAAGGACACGTGTTTGGTTCAGAATTCACTGCCTTTCATGTGTCGGGTGATCTTGTAGGCATCTCTTTCTGAAAGGGACTTTCTGAAACCACCCCACCGCCCACATTCTTGACTGTCCAGTGTTTCAAGGCGGTGAGTTAGTAAGAAGTATTGGGAAGGCAGATGTTAGAATCTCTTCTGCTGATGTCTGGCAAGGGTGGCACACTGTGCTTTCCTTGTGTGTGAGAGCAGTCCCATGAGTCCGTCCCAAAGGAAAGGGAGGGAGAAAAGAGCCCAGGTGGGGAGGAGGCATGGATTGGGGAGAGGGCAGCCTCTTAAGCCCATGAGGAATGGAGTTCTTTGATGGCCCCTGTGGTTGGTGGCCCTTTGCCTGGCAGCATCCAAAAGGAATTACTATAAGAAGCATCTAGAAGGGGCCACCAGGCCTCCAGGCTTGTAAAGACCCCAACAGCCCAAGCCTGGCCCCGGTGTTGATTACCTGGCAAGGATAGTGCCCTGAGGGGCAGTTTGCACAGGAAACAGGGGGCCTGGGTGAGGTGTCCCTTGCCTGGAAGAAGGGGATGTCCTTCCTTCCAAGAAAAGCACCGTCTGCTCCTAAGCTGTGTGCCCTTGAAGCCATCCCTACAAGGAGGATGCCTTTGAAAAGGTGCACAGAGGGTCTGAATAGACTCATCATGGCCTTGCCCGGAGAGTGGCGACATTCTCTACCCCCAAGCTCCCAAAGAGTGACCCGCCCCCACCGCCCGCAGCTCCTACAGCCTGAACTCCTATGTGGCTGAGGTGCCCAAGATGGATTTTCTCGCTAGTCTGGCAAGTAGGAAACGGAAGTTGGATTAATCTGATCAAGAAGGAGAGACGTTTTCAAGTTTAAAAAGTAAATTAAAAAACAACACAACACAACATGTGTTATTTCTCTTAGCTGAACTGTAGAATAAAACTGCCATTCTGCGTTCAGTGTGTGGAGTCTCGGGAGCCTCTCCCCACCTCGCCGGGGTGGGGGGGCTGCAAACACCCAGGGGGCCCAGTTCTTTGGGTCCAGTCGCAGGCTAGAAGGTCTCTCTCCCGGTGTCCCTCCTGAGTCTGTGCTTTGTGGCCCCCTTTTCCGCTGCCGTCTCTGTGTGGAGCTCCAGAGCACTTCCCAGGATGCCCTGACAGGTGCCAGTGACCTGGGTTCACCACACTCATCGCATTTAATTGAATTATCCCGTGATGCTGGAGGCCGTGCACACTGCACCTGCATTCATCAACATTTCATTGCTTCCCTGTTATTAAATTCATCCTCGAAGCCAGCGTCAGGGCACAGGGGAGCGAGTGCACCGCAGCAGAGGGAACTTGATGGAAAAGAATATATAAGATGGGAAGCTGATGGTCAGGGCTGGGTAGTGGTCCAGGGGAGGTCTGGAAATTCTACCGGGTGGCTTGGAGGGGTCTGACGCGTAACAGAGACTGCCCTGCTCTCTTGATGGACAGACAGATGGATGGGTCACTCCCGTGAGGCCACAAGCCTCTCTCCTCTCCCCTTCCCCACCACCATTTGACTAATTTTACAGGTGGAGAGGGACCAGCTGCAAATCAACCTAAGGGGTATCTGAAGACTGTTTTAAAAATATAACTTTTTTTTTTATTTAATTGCATAAGTATGTACCACTTAATAGGAAATGCGGAAAATGCAGAAAGAAGGAAATTTTGAAGTCACACGAAAGGAAAACATCCTGGTGTATATGCATCTGGTATAGCATCTTAAGAAATTTGGGATAAGATTGGGAGGCTTTTTTCCAGTCTAAATTCTAAGAAGAGTGTTAATGGTGAAATTCTCTCTCTCTCTCTTTTTTTGTTAAGTAGGCCCTACATCCAGCATGGAGCCTGACAGAAGGCTTGAACTCACGACCCCAAGTTCAAGACCTGAGCAGAGATCAAGAGTTGGATGCTTAACCCATTGAGCCACCCAGGTGCCCCTAATTATGAAATTTGTAAATTTCCCAGCCCGGAATGAGGAAGAACTGTAAAGGCATTTGGTGGAATGGTGGGGGGACTTCTGTTCCTTTGCCCCTAAAGCCTGGTTAGGGGGCAGGTGTACAATTTTCTACTTGGGAGAAGTTTTTGTTTGGTCTCTGGGAGGGCTGGCTGACCCAAGCAGATGTAAAAGACAGGACACTTGCAGAAAGGGTCTCCAGAAGCCTGTCCTGAGTGGGCACGGTCCTGTTGCAAGCACGCTTTGGGATGGACAAACAGGAAGGGGGCGGGAGGGGCAGGCTTCCCCTTTGGTTGTGGGAATGGAAGGCATTGCACAGCAAGTACAATCATCGCGACTGTAACAGCGACGTGTGGTGACAGATGACAGACACACCTGTGCTGAGCACAGCAGAACCTACAGACTTGTGGAGTCCCGACGTTATCCACCTGAAACCAAGTCACATGGTGTGTCCACAGTGCTCACAGAAAAAGAAAACGAGTGTGAATAAAAAATGGAAAGAACCTAAAATATAATCTCGTCCTCGCTCGTAGTGCCAGGGTTTGGGGTCTGGGGGAGCAGGGCCTCCCGGCAGGAGGCCACCCAAGTGGGCAGCTCCTTCTCCAGAGGCTTCAGTCTCCCGAGGATGTTCCGCTAACTTGCGGACGGGGTGAGTTAGCCAGTGCTCCCAGCTCCAGGGATGACCATGCGATGTGGGACGTTCATTCCCATCACTTTGTTTCCGGGGCATGTCCCACTCACAACCTGGCTGGGGATCTGCAGGACACCCTTTAGGACAAGTCGAAGTTGGGGGGGTGTGGGGGGTCAGTCCCAAACCCGAGACACAGTGCCGGTGCCCTGCCAAGGTCTTTCACATGTGACCTCATTTCCTTCCCCAGCCTCCATGAGGCAGGCGCGCCCCATTTTACAGAAAGAACCGAGATTCAGTTTGTAGAAAATCACTCAGCAAGTGAGGGAGACAGCTGGGATCTGAAATGAGACCTCCATGACTCTGTCTGAGATCTGGCCTCTGTGACCTCCAAGCCCACGATCTCTCCTCCTTGCCACGAGCAGGAGGAAAGGCGAGAAAACCTAGAGAGAAAGGCTTCCCAGGTTGAGGGGTGGGACAGGGAGGTTGGCCTGCCTTCTCCGTCGGTGGCCTGGATGCACCATTGTATCTTCCCAGGTAAGGAGTACTGTGCCCATTTTACAGGTGAGGAAACAAAGGGTCAGAAGAGTGGAGAACTTGCCAAAGGTCATAGAGCTAGATTGGAACTCAGGTATCTGAGGATCTGCCAGATGCCAGCTCTCACTGGGTCAGAACCCACGTTGGTAATTCTGATCACAGTGGGATGATCTCAGGGCACAAAGCAACACAGTCGAGCATCAGGGCTCCTCACCCCCTTCCCCCAGATCCTACAGGATGCAGAGCTAGGTCATTCCCACACAGCCTTCCACTGATCCTGACTCTTGATGCTGCCTTTTCAGAAGCGAGTGTAGAAGACATGTGTGAGTGTGTCTTCCTAGCACAAAGGAGGTCTTCAATATGTATTTGATGATTCCATGAACTACCAGCCAAGTGTCTCTTCACCAGGCTCCATTTTTCCACAGTATCCTTGCAAAAACCACCACTTTGGTGTCCTTTCGCATAGCAAATCAGGAAAACTGCAGCCGTGGGTAAGCAACGGCCTCCTCCTACATCGTTTGCTCGGCTTTCCACAGAGAGACATGAAATCTCTCTGTGGAACCTCTCTGGCTCGATGGGGTTCCCCAGGTGCATGCCCTTTTGTTAAATAGAAAGTAGCCCTCCAGTCATAAGCAACTGGTGACTGAATGAATCACAGATTTATTGTTGGTGCCCACACTTACTGGGGTCGATTACCACAGGGCACCATATAAGCTAAGCCACTTAAAACCCTATCTAGGAAAACAACTGTCCTGCACCTGAAGACAAGCCCAGTTACCTAAAAGGGCAGGAGAGGGGTCTGGCCCAGCGGGGCTCCTAACCAGGAGGGACAGTTCCTTTCCTCATCCTTCTGAGGTAAAAAACAGATGTGTCTCACGTAGACACAAAGCCCTTGCTCTGGGCAAGTCTCATCATCCGTGTCTCCGGGCAGGTCTGAGGGGAGAGAAACCCCACTCCCTCTACCGCTGACAGTGTTAGAGACCATGTCACCAGTCCCTACATGTCTCTCTTCCTGTCTCAGCTCCAGATGTCCTGCATCTCTGCCCTCCCAGACCGCCCTTAGAGTTCTAGAACTTGTGAACTTCACTAACACGGGCCCTAGGCACGTGGATGGAGTACGTAAATCACATGGAGAAGCTGGTGGAATTTTCTTCTCAGGAGTTGGTGTGGACTTCACAGCTAGCCAGGGGCCATAACATTTTCCTTCTACATTACAGAAGGGAAATAATGGAGGGAGGAGAAATAAGAGAAAAGTGTTCAGACTTGTGTGTGGAGTGGAATGGTTCCTGTCATACCCACAACCCAAGATATTCCAGTTTTTAAATCTACAACAGCTTTGTGGAAACCCCCTGTACTTGTCTGTGTGACATTATAACAATACAAACATTTGTACCTTGGGCCACTGGATGGGGCAGGAAGCGCACACATTAATTTCCCAGGAATCTGGAGCAGTGTCCACTATAGGAAATAGCGGGGGGACACACAGAGAAATTTTAAATGCAAATATCCCAAGCTGACTGATCTTTTTAGTCACTAACTGCAAATAGTGGTAGAAACATACACTTAAAAACCACATATACCCTTATTGGTAACAGTATCAGACGCAAGGAAGTGTTAACCAACATAATCAACCAACACAAGTTACAGGGATTTAGATCATCTTATAAATGGGGCAATTCTTATTTCCTCCAGCCCTTTATTTTCACTGGCTGTTAAGAGGTATGAAAACTCAAAGAGAATGATAGGTGCTACTAATTCTGTCATGGCTTCGAGAATGTTCCTGAAGAGACAGGTGGCTGTGACCTTGCCGCTGAGCTCTGGCGGCCAGCCAGAAAGAGAAGACAGAATCCCCAGGCCAACAGACCTAGTAAACTGTGTTCAACTTCGCTGATAAGGAATGACACGTTAATTAAAACAGCTGTGGGCTATCATTTCTCGCTTATTGGCTTGGCAAAGATCAAACAGTTTAGGATTTTAGTGAGGAGAAAGGGAAACAGAGCTAAGGATACACCGTTGGCATCACTTCTTTGGAGGGAAATGTGGCACAACCTGTCACAACCAGAGTGGGCAGGTTGATGCGTATAATACGATTTCATTTGTGTAAACATTGCCCATGTGTGTATGTAAATGCAGAGGAAAAGCTCAGAAGCAGACACACCGCCATGTTCATAACCGCTGCCTCTGGAGAGTGGGACGGAGCCAGGACCACAGGATGAGGATTGGAAGAAAGGTCTGGAGGCACCAATGGGAAGCATTTTCATTTCTACTTTATATCCTAATCCTGCCTTACTTTGCTGCCCATGAGCAGGTTTTCCTTTTATTATTTAAAAAACTGAAGAAGTATTCTTTGAAAGAAAAAGTAGCTTGAAGGGCATAGATAAGCTGAAACCAGTCACTGCAGTAGAGAAACAAAAAGGGGAGACAGGATGTGTCGGTGGTGAGGAGGTATTTGGTTTCTCTTTTGGAATATTTTCTTTAAAATCATGGAAGTAAACTAATAGAAAAATTAGATCATAGGGGAAAGAAAACCATTTGTCATTATAAACAACTGCAGAACACCTAGGCCACCAACTGTTAGGATTTTGGAGCTCTTCTTTCAAGTGTATGTATATGAATTTTTACATGTATGTGTGTGCACACGCACACGACTAGATGGCTGTATTCAGTAGGCACATTAAACTCACACTTCACGTTTGGACATAAGAATTCCTTCTGTTATTATGTGGACTTTATAACCATCATTTTAATAGTTCTATCACATTCCACAGAGCAAGATATATATCAGGCTATCTTAACCACACGTCTTGGTAGTCATTTACTTAGAATTTTTTTATTATTTTAACTAATCCTAGAAGACATATATTTCCTTGAAAATTGCTTTTTCCATACATGAGATACTTTCTTAGAATAAGTAATTAGATGTGGGATTATTGAATTTAAAAGGTAAGTAATTTTTGATTCTTGAGATAAAATTAATTTTCAAAAGAGTTTATCCACTTAGGGTGTCATGAGCAATGCATGAAAATGTCAGTTTCACCATATCCTAGCCAGCATTCGGTGTTAGAAAGACTAAAGCATTTTTATTATTTTAATAGGTAAAAATGGAATTTAATTATGATTTTCATTTACACTTTTGTTGATCAGGGGTATTGCACATTCTTTCATTGCTTGTGCAATGAAACTTTTCAAATGAAAGTTCCCACTATTACAGTGGGAACATGGAAAAACTCACAAAACTTAATGGCGTGCTCCTTAGCCCTTTTATTTATTTATTTTTTAAAAAAGATTTTGCTTATTTATTTGAGAGAGAGAGTGCACAAGTGGGGTGTGGGGAGCGGCAGAGGGAGAGAGAGAAGCAGGCTCCCCATTGAGTAGGGAGCCCGATGCAGGTCTCAGTCTTGATGCAGGTCGCAGTCTCAATTCTGGGCTCGGTCCCAGGATCCCGGGACCACGACCTGAGTGGAAGGCAGATGCTTAACCTACTGAGCCACCCAGGAGCCCCTTCCCTAACCCTTTTAAACAGAAGCTCTTCTAAGAGCTTCTCAAATACAGCAGAAGCTCACCAGAGTAGATCCATGTTAATCCTGGTGATAATGACAATTTTAGTCAATTTCTAAAGGTTCTAAGTACTAAGAAAATGAAAATGCTTCTTACTTGATAGGTTTTCTTTGTTGGTAGAAATCTGAAACAGGAAGGGAGGGGGCGGGGCTGGCCAGTACTTTCCAGTGAGAATTAACAGTGACTTAGAAGTCCATCCGCATGTAAAACAGTGAGAGGATTGCTTGCGTCACATGGGCTTCTGCACCAAGAAGAGTGAGCTAATAGCTCCTTTTGCTTCCTCCCCTGGAAGCTGACTGATAATAAAGACAACAAGGAAATTAATTGATAATAATTGCCAAATCACATTCTTAACACGTTTTCAATTTTCACTCCACTTGGTGTATCTCAGTGGTCCTCAACCAGGGGCAGCTTTGCCTCCCAGGGGCAATGTCTACAGACATTTTTGACTGTCATGACGAGGATAGGGGTGGTGGCCAGTGCTTGGTGGACGGAGACCAGGGATGCTCTTAAACACCCTGCAAGGAGCAGGGCAGCCCCCACAATAAAGAATGACCTGGTCCAAAATGTCGGTAGGTCTGAGTTTGAGAAACCCTTTTATATCTGTCTAACATCCCTAATAAATAGTACTTTATTTTAAACCTCTGATTTGTGTTGCAATTCAACAGTGAACCTCTATCTATGGGTGTGTAAGTTCTCTTGACATTTAGCACTGGGTCCGTGTGGAGCATGACTTATCTTCACCCCAAAGCTCCAAGGTGAAGCAAGAGCACATCTTTGACTTGGTGATGGTATTTTTAGTGATTTCCTTGGTAAACAAGATTGTTTATTCCTAAATGAGATGTGATGGGGACCCCAACTCATTGCTTGGTTTTGGTGTAACATTAAGTGTTAAGCATGAATCATCTCCATCCCTGTTCCTCCAAAGGCCAATGCTAACCAGAATCGTTGAATACTTCCAACAAATGTTTCAGGTGCTCCAGACACAAATCCATTATTGTCTGTAGCTCTTTATGTAGTCCATGCTACGTTTCCTCTCCTAACTACTCCATCACAGACTAATTCCGTAGAGGTTCCTGCATAATTACCGAGTTCCGGAGTGATCCAACCCCCACCCCATGCACCCTTCGTTGTTCGGTTCCTATGAAATGGAAAATGTACTTCCTTTGAACTCTAGGACACTCTTGCAATGACCAAAGTCAAAACCCCCTGCTCAGAGACCTAGGAGGCGATCCCCCACTCACTGCCCTGTAGTTAGCGAGTAATTTCTTAACAGTCCCGCATAACTTGCTTTCGCCCTGTAGTTCACTGTTCCTTCCCAATAATTCTCTCCGCGAGGAAAACCATTTTCCTCAGATTCGTGAAGATTAACGTTTCCTTTCCCTTCACACAATTAAGAAAAGCACCTCGACAATGCAGTCCTTTCCCTTCCAGGAAGCATAAATCAGCACATTGCCATCTTCCTCGGAATGATTCTGAGAAACCATCTGCTAGGAGCGGTTCTCCAGCGTGAAAGGCTGCACGGGCTGTCCTGACTCACCTTTAGAGCTGACGAAAGAGCCCCAGCCAGAGCCAGAACCCGGGCAGAACTAGGGTTCCAGGGGTCCAGGTCTACGTCTGTGGGCCCCTCTTCACATGCAGGTGCCCCCGTCCGTAGCCTGCTTCTTTCTCTGCTTCTCGCTTTGCATCCCTTGCCTGTTGCATACCAGCAACTCCTGGCTTTTGCCTTGGGGGGCGGGTTATCTGCCGCTCCCTCCCACGTGTGGGTGAAGAGCACACCCCACCGCCGGCCTTAACAACCTGAAGTGCTCCCCACGGCCGGAAGGGGGCAGCAGCCCGACCCAGGGAAGCTCTCGCAAGGCTGGTACGATGCGGAGCTGAGTTGCAACTCAGGGGCCTTATAAATTGGTGCTGGAAATATTCCATTGCGGTGCCGTAGCTCTCGTCGGGGGTGCAGGCCTGGCTGGAGAGGCTCTTGTCCCTTCTTGCTCTCCCGACAGGCCTGGTGGCACGGGGAGAAGGGTCCCGGGAACGGGTCGAAGTCCCCCGAGAGGAGCCGAGCACGTGAGCGGCAGCCCTCGGTGCGGGAGGACCGCGTGTAGAAAAGAGATGAAACGGTCATTGTCACTGCAGATCTGAGACAGACAGCGGAGGCTTGGGGAGGAGGCGGAAGCATGTCCCGGGTCATTAACCTGCGATGCTCTTCGGTCCGCAGCCGGCTGCCCTCCCCCGGAGGCTGTGTTGCCGGTTACCAGCATCTGGCAGCAGAAGTCCTCAACTGTTACTTTGTAAGAAGTGTCTGAGACTCTGTGAAAAGGCAGAGTCCCGCCCCACCGCCCAGATTCTGAATCTGTAAGTCTGGGTTTCGGCCCAGAAATCTGCATTTTAGATTCCGCCGAGTGTCCACGGACCACACTCTGAGAAGCAGCGGACTCCTGTGGCGTTACGGGGAGGCTCCACACCTGACAGGCCAAGTCTTGCGTTGCTGTTTTCATGGAAAAGGCCCATCGACAGGGGTGAGGCTAAGGGGGCGCTGAGGTTCGGGCTGCACAAAAAGGAAGGAGGCGGTCCTTTTTAATGCTGAGCCTGCACTGGCGCAGCCCTGAAAGTGACCGCTCCTCAAGCTTGGGTCCAGTGCCTTTCTAGCTTCAGCCTCCCCCTGCCCTGAGCCCAAGCCGACCTCCTCACTGCACACGGGCACCTGGTGGAGGAACGGGCCATGTCTGGGTCACTTGAACCTTCTGGAGGACACTGGGCCACCCCTCCCCTCCCCCACCCCAGCAAGTTGAAGTGCAGCGGTTATGAGCAGGGAGAGCAGAGCCTTCGGACTCCCAGACCCTGCCATCAGAGCCCGGGGCTGGCTGAAGAGGGACAGTAGGTCTTTTTTTTTTTTTTTTTTAATGATTTTATTTATTTATTTGACAGAGATCACAAGTAGGCACAGAGCAGGCAGAGAGAGAGGGGGAAGCAGGCTCCCTGCTGAACAGAGAGCCGGATGGGGGGCTCAATTCCAGGACCCTGGGATCATGACCTGAGCTGAATTCAGGCAGAGGCTTAAACCCACTGAGCCACCCAGGCACCCCAGGAGGGATAGTAGACCTCTTTGAGCATGTTTCCTGCCAGGGCTCAAAACAGACTAAATTTCAGATTATGGGGCAGTCCTCCTGGAGGTCAGCGAGGGAGGAATACTGACTGGTCTCTCAGCTTTTCCAGGAGCCCCCGAAGGCCCGGCAAAGGGTCAGAGAATATTTGCTCCCAAACTAGTATGGAAATAGAGGGATTTATTTTTGAAAACACAGGAGTCTTGGGAAAGTGATGAGATTCGAAGTCTAAACGAGAGTAACAATGAGAAAAGGCTTATCACTCGGGGCACCTGGGTGGCTGCCGTCAGTTGAGGCCACCACTCTTGATTTTAGCTCAGGTCATGACCTCGGGGTCCTAGGATCGAGCCCCATGTGAGGCTGCATGCTCGTCGGGGAGTCTGCTTGTCCTTCTCCCTCTGCCCCTTGCCCTCGTGCTCTATCCCTGTCTCTCTCACTCTCTCTCAAATAAATAAATAAATAAAAAGTCTTATCACTTAAAAACAGGGAATTTAAAATGAGGTATTAGTAGGGGCACCTGGGTGGCTCAGTCAGTAAACTGTTGCCTTCGGCTCAGGTCACGGATCTCGGGGTCCCGGATTGAAATCCGCATCAGGCTCCCTGCTCTATGGGGAGTCTGCTTCTCCCTCTCGCTCTGCCCCTACTCCCCATGCTCTCCCTCTCAAATAAATAAAATCTTTAAATAAATAAATAAAATGGAAAATTAGTTACAAGCATGGAAAGGCTGACAGAAAAGGCAAATGGAAGTTTTGGGGTGGGGGGGTGGTAGGCAACTCGGAGATTAGCAGCAGACCGTGGCAGCAGCTACTGTTGGAAATGAGTGCAAAACCACTGTTGGAAATGCTGCCCAAAGCAAGGCAGGTGCTATTAATATCCCCATTTCCCAGATGAGTAGAATGAGGCACAGGGAGATTAAGTAACTACCCAAGGTCACAGAGCTCCTGAGTGCGTAATGAATTTAAACTCAGACAGTGTGATCCTGAGTCCATGCTTTCGCCCGCTACACTTACTGCCATATGAATAAAGGCCACACGGGGGTGGGGGGAATGTCAGTAGAGTTGAGTTAAAAATTAAATTCGGAGTGTGAGCTTTATTATGCGTGTTGTCACGAGTAAGCATTGAGGTGGTCTACATAATGGGGCCCTGCTGGTAGAAGTGAATTCAGTCATTCATTGAGCAAATAGTGCTTACTGCAAGTCAGACACTTTGAGTAAAAGGGTTACTTCATAAAATTCAATGTATCCCATAAGGAATTTTAATTCAAAAGAGTAATGAGTTAATGAGTGTATCGCTGAGTTTAATTACAAAGGAGTCTGTGAGTTAATGAGGGTATGCCTGATTCTTGACAGAAGCCAAAGAAATGAAGGGAGGTACTAAAGTTGGCCAGAGACCAAGTTGTGTACCACATAAGGAGCAATCAGAGAAACAATCAACACTGACTCCCCTGTTTGCGAACGACTGTCCTCGTCCTCCTCCCCCAGCCTGTGTTATCGTGTGTTAGTCTCCAATAAATCAGCCCAGTGCAGACCCTAGAGGAGCTAGAGCTGGAGCTAGAGAGCTGGAGCTCTTCCCATGCTTTCCTTGGAGAAGCTTTCTATTCTGATGTCACTCTGCTATTTGAGTCACTTTTTCTGTATTTACCATCTACTAATCCTGGCAGCTTCCTATTTTAGGAGAAAACCCTGAGGGTCCCTCATGTCAACTTCCACCTAAATCAGAAAGCATTTTCAATGGATCCTTTTATTCTCTTTTGGACTTTTCTCAGCATTTTAGTTTTCTTGAGGATAATTTAAGAAAAAGAGGAGTGGGACGTCTGAGTCCTAAACTAGTTCATCGTCAGAAGAAAAAAGGAGAAGTCAACCCCTGACCTAGGCTACAACTGTGATGTACCTTGAGGACATTATGTTAAGGGAAATAGGATAATCACCGTAGGATTCCGCTTATGTGAGGTACTTAGATTGGTCAGACTCAGACTCAGAAGATGGTGGTGGCTGCCAGGAGCTCAGGGGAGAGGGGAACGGGGAGTTATTTTTAATTGGGTACAATTTCACTTTTGCAAGACAGAAAGGTTCTAGGGATGGATGGTGGTGACGACTACATGGACCTCAATCAAGGACTTGATGTTACCAAACGGTGCACTTAAAATGATTAAAATGGTAAAGTTTATGTTATGTTACCACAATTTTATAAATAAATACATGAACAGAAACTCCTCAGTCTAGGGGAAGAAAAAAAAAATGGTAGTCAACCTCGAAGATTCTAAGGGCCCTGTGGAACTGGGCAGTTGTCCAAAGTGTTCCAGGAAAATGTCAGGGCATCCATGAGTCCCACTTCCAGGGATGCCGGGGGCTGTAGGGAGGATGTAAGGACGCGACGTCCCTGGGGATTGATTCCTAGGGACTGATTGAAACCTGGAAGGTTTCCAGCCTCTGTCCTTTGACTCAGGTCTAGTTGGAACCTTGAGGAAAAGGAATAATTCCTGTCTTCATGGTTGCTTCATCCTGGTCCCAGGACAATCTCAACGTCTCCAGGGGTATGTGTCACAGTTGGGAAAATGCTCAACACCACCAATGAGGGGTTCTCGTCCCTCCACCTCTCCTCCCCCTACCATCCACCAGCCCTTTGTGGGACCCTGGCCTCTCATTAGGAACATCTGCCTCTGCCAGGCTCCAGTTCCAGCCCCAACAACCGGTCCTCTCTCCTCACCTGGATTTCTGAAGCCAGAGACACTGAGTCAAGCTCCTCATCATTCTCACATATTTGCTTCTCCAGATTACTTTTTTAAAAAGTGATTTAGTTGAGTTCCCCAGGAGGAGACAGCCTCTGGCAATTCTGTTCAAGATTGCATTACATTTATAAATAAATGTGGAGAGAGCTGGCATCGTGGGCTTATTTTTTCTGATCATTATCAATACTAAAATTGTAAGTTGATTCCTTTTTTTTTTTTTTAGATAAAAAGTCAAATCATCCACCAATAATGATGGCTTTGCCCCTTCCTTTCTGGTATTTATGCCTCTTGCTTTATTTCCTTGTCTAATGTATGGCTATTGCTCGCAAAATGGTGAAACTAACCCACTTTCTCCTGTTCTTGATTTTTTTTTTAAAGATTCCATCCATTTACTCGACAGAGAGAGATCACAAGTAGGCAGAGAGGCAGGCAGAGAGAGAGAGGAGGAAGCAGGCTCCCCACCAAGGAGAGAGCCCGATGCGGGGCTCGATCCCAGGACCCCGGGACCATGACCCAAGCCGAAGGCAGAGGCTTTAACACTCTGAGCCACCCAGGCGCCCCCTGTTCTTGATTTTAATGATGTTCTTAGGGGTGATATTTTCAAAATACAGTACTTAAAACCTGGACAAGGGCCCTGACCAATCAGAATGGCAACACCAGCTAATCCCAACAGATGGCAGTTGTATACAATCGGCACAGCTAGATCTCTGTGCAATGTCACACGTGACAGGCACCTAGTAAGCCCTGAATGTTTTATCTTCAAGCATGACGTTGTTCGTGGATTTGTAGTGGACTGAAAACAATGTTTTATTTTTATTATTTTTTAATTTTAAATTCAATTAGCCAACATACAGAACACCATTAGTTTCAGATGTAGAGTTCAATAATTCATCAGTAGCATATAACACCCAGTGCTCATCACCTCACATGCCCTCCTTAATGCCCATCACCCAGTTAGCTCAACCCACCACTGCCCTCCCCTCCAGCAACCCTCAGTTTGTTTCCTAGAATTAAGAGTCTCTGATGGCTTGTCTCCCTCTCTGATTTCTCCCTATTCCATTTCCCCTCCCTTCCCCGTGATCCTCTGCGTTGTTCCTTTTATCCCTCATATGAGGGAGACCATGTGATACTTGTAAAATATTATTTTGATTCTTATTTTACCAAAAGCTTTTTCTCAGGATAGAGTCAAGGGTCTCCATAACTTGGCCTCAACTTATTTTTCCAGCCTTCTAGTTATCAATGTGCCTCAAGGTACCCCTGCCTGATCCCAATCTTCCAACAACTGCGGATCAGTAATGGGGCACAGCCCAGTCATGCAAAAGAGGGGCTTAGGATCCTAGTGTTTCATTCCTTCTTGTGGGCCGCTGCCTGGAAAACTCTTCCCGCTAATAACATGGAAAACCACTGAGCTTTCAGGCCTCCGTCCAGACAGGCTTTCTGAGATCTTCCTCAACTACCTGCTGCTTTCTCGGCCCCTCCCAACAAAGAAGAGTTAGCCCCTTTCTCCTTTTTGCACCCCTAGGGGCTCCTGGACACATTCTGTGGGAAGGCCTTCCACACTATGTATTTGGTTGTTCTCCTTTTGTCTCCATTCGTGTGCAGGGAGCTCCTCTACCCTTCACATCGCAAGAGCACAGGGTTTTGGGGCTTAATTAGCACTCAGGACACATCTGCTGCATAAATGAATGAGCGAATAACTCTCACTCTGAGCATGGAGATTTATCATGCAAAACTGATATATTTTCACATGTTAGACTGATGCATTTTCATTCCCCTTCACTTACGGCATCATGATGAAGACGGCAGACAAGCATCGCTGTTCTGATTAGCTATTGCTGCATAACCACTCCAAGCTAAGTGGTGTAAGACAATGATCATTTATTACTGTATCTCCGAGCTCTGGGAGTTGACTGGGCTCACAGGCAGATGGAGGCTGAGGCTGCGGTCGTGGAAGGCTTTCTCACTCCCATGTGTAGTGGGGATGAGGCTAGCTGGGGCTGGTCAGCCAGAAGGCTACATGTGGCCTCTGCATGTGCCCTGGGCTTCCACACAGCATGCTGCGTCGGATTTAAAAGCACATGTACTGAGAGATGGGGCACCAAGGGAGGCTGTATCACTTCTTATGATCTATCCTCAGAAATAGTGGTTTGCGGGCAAATGTTTAACAATAGCTCTGTGTGTTTGTGTGAGAGAGAGAGAGAGAGTGTGTGTGTGTGTGTGTGTGTGTGTGTGTGTGATCCCAGTCCTTGCTGCTTCTGTGCTATAAATAATCCCCCTGTGGCTGTTTCCAGGCCACTGGCAGAACTTCCCAGGGCATGGAGCTGGAGGAAGATGCCCACTGTCACTGGGGAGCTGGAAGCATGGCCCCAACCCCCTCCTGCTCAGCGGGCACATAGCATCACCTTCTGTGTGCTGTTGGCTGAAGCGTTCCAAAGGTCCACCCAGGTTCAAGGGAAGGGGAAAGACTTCCTCTTGATGGGAGATTCGGGGGTCACAGGGTAAGAAAAATGTATGGAAGAGATCTTGTTAAGGCCATCTTTGGAAAATCCGGTCTGCCTCAACCCCCAAGAACAAAGAGATCTGAAGGAACGCATGGAAGAAAATGGGACATTCAGAAAATCTCCAGAGGATAGGCCGGTGAGTCAAAGTCTTTCCTTCACTGGAAGATGAGGATGGGAGGGTAAGGCAAGGGGGTAACAACCTCTTCTGACATTTAAAAAAAAAAAAAAAAAAAAAGGAGGAGCCAAAGAATAGAAACCACAGACAGAGGAGAGCTGCAAGTAGAGATCTTTTCTCCTGTTTTTATTTGAAACTCTAGGAGTGGAACATTCATTCATTCACGCATTCATCCATTCATCCATTCAATAACTATGTTTATGATGTGTCCAACACTGTTCTAAATGCAGTAATGAAGCAGTAAATGAAAAGTCCTCACTGGATTGGTTTGCTAGGGTCTCTGTGACAGACCACCACAGACTAAGTGGCTTAAACAACAGAAATTTATTTTTCTCACAGTTGTGGGGGCTAGACGTTCAAGATGAAAGTATTGGCAGATTTGGTTTCTTCTGAGGCCTCTCTCCTTGGCGTGTAGATGGCTATCTTCTCCTGTGTCTGTGCGTGGTCTCTCATCTGTGCGTGTGTGGGTCCTGTTTTTTCTTCTTACCAGGGTCATATTGAATTAAGACCCACCCACTCATTCTAAATTCATTACCTCTTTAAGGACCCCATCTCTAAATATGGTCACATTCTGACGTATATGACATTCTGGGGAACACAACTAGTCCTGTAACATCCACCTTCGTGGAGGATATGTTGTAAGACCTCACATGGTGCCCTTTGACCAACGTCATGTGGTTTAGCCACTAAGAGCTAAAAGTCAAAGCACCGTGTTCTAAAATCACTCGAAATAAATCCTTCCTCTGTGCAGGCCTGGTAATAATGGATGTATGGTTATGTTCACGGGTTTGTTTCCAATTTTAAGAATTATTTTAGACTTTATAAAACATTTACATTATTCAAAGACCAAAGACTTCATGAAAGGTATTCACAGAAGAGTCTTACTTCTATCCCTATCCCCTTCACTGTTTCCCTCATAAACAACCATTCTTTTTAGCTGGTGTTTTTCTTCTATTATTTCTTTTTATTTTTATTTATTTGAGAGAGAGCAAGAGAGATCACAAAGTGAGAGGAAGAGGGAGAAGCAGGTTCCCCACTGAGCAAGGAGCCTGATGTTGGACTCAATTCCAGGATGCTGACATCATGACCTGAATGGATGCTTAACCAACTGAGCCACCCAGGTGCCTCTTTCTACTAATATTTCTTTGTGCAAATATAGGCAAATACAAAGGTATGTAGTCTTATCTTCTCCCTTACACAATATATAGCAGCATTGTGCGTCTTGTTGATGGTGGTTTTTTCATTGTGTATATCCTGGAGAGCTCTCCCTATCAACACATAGAGCCTTTGCTGCATTATTTTTATGGCTGCATAGTACTCTGCTGGGTGGACAGGCCATCATCTACATAAGTTGTCCATTATTGCTGGAAAATTGGATTACTGCCAATCTTTTGAAATTACAAACAATACTCCAATGATTTGTATAACCTGTACAAGTGTCATTTTGTACTTGTGGAGGTGTGCCTATGAGGTACACTTTCAGAAATGGAGTTGAGGGGTCAAGAGTAAATGCATCTATAATTTTGTTAGATACAGACCATTCCCCTCTCTAGGGGCTGTAACATTTAACATTCCTACCAGCACAGTATAAGGGGGCCTATTTCCACATAGTTTTGCTAACAGAGTGTATTGTCAAGCTTTTGGATTTTTGCCAGTCCAGTAGGTGGGAAATGCAATATTTATTTTCAATTGCTTTTCTCCTTAAGTATGGTTGGGAATTTTTTCCTAGAGTCATTTTTTGTTTGTCTGCAACCAATTTATTCACAGTCTTTGGTGATTTATCTATCAGGTTATTTGTCTTTTTCTGCTTTATTTCAGAATCTCTTTGTAAAATGGGCACTGTGAGTATGGCAGGAACAGAAAAAGTCTCTGCCTTCACAAGGCCAACTTCCCATGAACGATCCCTTTCTATGACTGGTGCTGCTAAAAAGAATTCTCTTCTTTCAACACAGAGACTGAGGCCATGGGCAGCAATGATTGATTATGTTGCCATTGTCTTCATCTGTGAGCAATTTTCCGGCTTGACCTACTCTTCCAGGAAAATAATCTATATTCTTAACAGAATAAATCAATTTCCAAAAAGAGGGAAATGTGCACTCTTGCAGTTATTAAAAATCATATTCTCAGAAATATTTAAAGAAATGGGGAAGTGCTTGTGATATATTATTACATAAAAAGGCAAGCCACAAAGCTCTATGCACAGCAAAAAAACAGTCACATAGAATATATCTAGCCATTAGCATAGGAAAGAGAGTGGAAGACTATACCCTAAATGTTTATAGTGGTTACCTCTGAGTACTGGGATTATGGATGATTTTAATTTTCTTCTTCATCCTTGATCTATTTCCTAATATTTTTTAATATGAACATGTATTGTTCTGAAAATTGGTAATAATGGCAATATTATTTTTTTAAATAATAATATTGTACAAAATTTAAGCTAAACTTTGTCTTGAGGGAACAGAAGCTGTTGATTTGGAGCAGAGCAGGTGGTGCAAGGGAAAAGCTTATCCTTTCAATCCTGTGAGCTCACTGATGCTCAAATCAAGTTATTTTCAGTATTCCATTCACATTCAGCAATAATAATTTTATTTGCCATTTCCCCCAGAGACCATAAGGTTTAGCTGGAAAAGCCAACATTTTGTGAATTGTGAATTACTGAGGATCCCCAGGTTTCCTGTAACAATACTTCCACTCATCTAAATTAACTCCATCTCAATTTCCAATTTCTAATCAGTGTCTGGTCAGTTTCTAGGCATGGAACCCAGGCACCTTAGCCTTGCCCGTACTTCCTCCATCTTCATCCCATGCAACTCTTTTGATCACCTAATGAGTCTTTCTTTGAAACATTTCTTGTAGCTATTGATTCCTTTCTGACTCCCCAGCTACAAGACTCATCAGGACTCAGACTACCTGTTGCCTCCCTTTCCACAACAATCTTCTGTGTCAGAGAGGTATGTGTTCTGAAAAAACTGCCCAGGTTCAAATAGGGGCTCTACTCCTGTGTGATTTCAGGTGAGTTTCTTAACTTCTCCATGCATGTCTTTCTTCATCTGTAGAATGGAAGTAGCAATACTATCTAGTTTATTAATTTGTTGTGAGAAAATACATGTAAAAGCACACAGAACAGCAACTGGGCACATAGTTAATGATCAATCAATGCTAGCAATATCAATTATATAATAAATTCATTTGCATCTACTTTGGGCCTTTTGGCTAGGTCAAGAATCTTGAGTAACATCATTTCACTCTTTTGGCTGTAAGCCCCCCTATGAGTCTTGTACTGGGCAGTGGCTGACCGTTGTTTGAGACAACATACCCTGCTGGGAACAAGTAGAAGTACTGGACATCTCAGAAATATCTAGTCAGGGAGAATTTTTTAGACCAAGATCTGAATAAGGAATCAAGTCAGTAGAGGTGAGTGGTGTTTGAAGCCGATTCCAAAACTGAAAGCAGTGAATGAAAAGCTGGAAAGTATGAGCAGAGGTTTCATCAATGTGAAAATGTTTAGAGGGATAAAATTATAGTCAAGAACCTGTTAGAGGGGAGAGGTACTGGAAAACATCACGGACATATTTTCTGGAGGAAGGGTCAACTGGAGAAGCATATCTCACAGGGTTAATTAAGGCCTGGTTTTAGAATCATAGCAACTCCTGACTGGATTCAGTTAATCAGCTTTTAGCCTCTCTGTCTATTAGAAGCAATAAATAAGTACCTCTGGAAAAAGATAACATCAATAAAAGTATCCAGTCACATAAGAAAACCAGTTTTGACAGACAACCAAGAGGGAAAACAGACAATGCAAAGAAATTCACAGAAGATCCAGATTTTTTAAATAATAAGATATATATTTTGAACTATTATTAATATGTTCATGGAATTAAAAATCAAGATGAATAAACTTGGCACAAAAAACTTAGAAAACTATGTGAAATAATCACATGGATATTCCAGACCTGAATAATATCCAATAAATAAAAGTAAAGAGTGAATGGATAAGTTAAACAGCAGATTAAACACAGCTGAAGACAGAATAATGATCTGGAATATAGGGCAGTAGAAAATGCACAGACTAAACCACAAAGACAAAAAAAAAAATGGAGAATATAGAAAAGAGCATAAGAAATATAAGGAATCCAGTGAAAATTTTTAACATATATGTATTGGAAATGGAAAAGAGAAGAAATTGAGAAGATATATTTGAAGAAATTTGGCCAAGAATGTCCCCAAAATTATAAAAATCATTAAGCCATGGATATGCTTTAAATTCCAAGCATGACAAATACAAAGTAAAGTATATTTAATCACACAAAATAAAACTGTTGAAGATAAAAGGCAAAGTCTTAATAGCTGCTAAAAACAAAAAAACATACTACTTTTCTAAAAAAGCAACAATTAAATTGATGCTAACTTCTCAACAGAACAGTGAAGGCCAGAATAACAACTAACCTGGAATTCTCTAGCCAGTGGAAATATGCTTTGAAAATGAAGACAGATGGGATCATAAAGGATTGCATTTCTGAAAAAAACCCAAAGTTACTGATTTTAGAATTTCAATGTTGGGTAGCCCCAAAGTACATTTTCTTTCTTTCTATTAAAAACTTAGAACCAATGTCATGATAATACAAATTCGTCGGAGACAAATGCTGATTTTGTCACCAGTATGTTTACAGAAATTAAAAATTCATTTCTTACACTGTTTTGAAATCCTATTACCATGAAATACTCAATACTGCGAAGACCAAAAAAATGGAAGAACATTTGTTTACATCGCAATAGAAACATGTTAAGTAAACTATTTTATGAATAAAATCTATTGGATGGTATAAAAAATGAAGGCACAGTAAAAGTATTTGCAACAAATAAGCACTGAGAGAAGTCACCACACGACCCATAATAAAGGAAACCTAAAGGGTATGATTTTGGGGGGCAAAAGAAAATGATCTCAAAGAGAGGCATAGAGATGCAGCAAAAAGTGAAGAGCACCAGAAAGGATAAAAATATGTGTAATTATAAATAAACATTGACTTTACAAAACAGTAATAGTAACGTCTTCTGGAGTCTTAAATATATGTAGAATCAAAATTCATGACAACAGGTGTGCCTGTTAGCTCAGTGGGTTGAAGCCTCCACCTTTGGCTCAGGTCATGATCCCAGGGTCCTGGGATTGAGCCCCGAAGTGGGCTCTCTGCTTAGCGGGAAGCCTACTTCCTCCTCTCTCTCTCTCTGCCTGCCTCTCTGCCTTCTTGTGATCTCTGTCTGTCAAATAAATAAATAAAATCTTTAAAAAAAATTCATGACAACAAAATGTAGAAGATGAGAGGGAGGGATGTAAATGGGGCTAAAATCTTCTAAGATTCTAGCATTATCAGTAATGTGATAAAGGTGAAAATGTATATTATACTTTAGTTGTTCAAGGATGCTTATTTTAATCTCTAGGATAATTACTAAAAGAATATATAACTACTGAAATAATAAAGGGAAATGGAATAATAAATTAATCAGAAAGAAAAAAACGCTGAATAAGTGCATCTGGAAAAGGTGCTAAGATGACAGAGCCAAATCAAAATATACATCAATAATTATATTAAATGTGAATATAAAATAACATCCCAATGAGATGATAAATTGTTTCAGAGTGGAAAACACAAAACTCGATTATATGCTAGTCACAAGAACTACACTTTAAATACAAGGTCACAGAAAAGTTGAAATGGAAAGATAGAAAAGATACACCATGCCAACATGAAAGAAAGGTGATATATCTATACTAATATCAAAGTAGAACTTAAGGAAAGAAGCCTTACCAAATATAAAGAGGGATCTTTCATAAAGATAAAAGTTAGTATGTTAAGAAAATATAATAATTGTAAATATGGGTATACCCAATAACCTAACCTCAAAGTATATAAAGCAAAAACTGACAGAACTAGAAGAGAGAAATAGATCTGGAGAAATAGATCTGTAAGTATATCCTTTCAGTAACTGACAGAACAGTCATAGAAATCAACAAAGATATAGAAGATTTGAACATAGTTAAAAACTTAACCTGATTCATATATAAGAGAACATAGCAACAAACTGAAGAACGCCAATTATTTTTGAGTGAACATGAAACATTTATCAAATAGATGCAGGGCCATAAAGCAAGTCTTAACAAATTGAAATAATTGAAATGATACAAAGTATACAAACCATATCTTTGTACAGACATAGATTAGAGTGGAATTGAGCTAGAAATCAATAGCAAAAAGGTAATTGGAAATCCCCACATATTTGGAAATCAAGTAACATACTTATACATAGCCAGTGGGTCAAAGAAGAAATTACACTGGATATCAGAAAATAGTTTAACTGAAGGATAGTTAAAATGTGACATATCAAAACATGTGAGATCAAGTAAGTGTATTTATAGGGAAATGGATAGTCTTCAGAATATATATTAGAAAAGAATGATGATTAAAGCCAATGATTGGGACCTCTAGAATGGCCATGTAAGGGAACAGGTTGGGTTTGGAGTCCCCAAAATCCCCTTCTCCAAAGAATCATTACTATTTGACCTGTCTGGTAGTTCACTGAAAAGCTCCATCCACAGGACTTATCTGTGTTTGACCTACGTCAATGCTAATTTTGTACAAATAGCCCTAACCTCGGGGCATTTGCCAAAAAAATATAGTGGCCCTTTTTTAACATCTCAGTTTCCCGAGGCAGTGTTACCAGTTGGAGCTAAAAAGAAGCTGAGAAATAACCTAAAAGGAAAAACTGGGGAATAACATGGAGACACCGAAAAATTCAAACATATTATTTATGGGAATCGAGAAGGTCACACGTACGTGTGAGGTCTTGCACAAGCAAGGAACTGAAGGCTAAGGTAGAATTGTAAACTCCCTACATGAGCACAGACAGATCAATTGAGATTATCCTGTCTAAGCAACAGAAATTTGGAAAAAAGAATGAAGAAAATGGACAGAGCCCCAGAGACCTGTAGGATACCCTCAAGCTACTAACTTACATATAAAAGGAATCCTAAAAGAAGAATAAAAAAAGCAGAAGAAAGAATATTTGAAGAGATCACGGCCAAAAACTTCTCAAATTTGAGGAAAAACTGCATCAAATCTGTATCTCCAAGAAGCTCAACAAATCACAGGTAGTGTTAGGGTCCGTAATCAAAGGAGTGAGACTGATACAAAGCGAAGGTCAAGCAAAGCTTTATTTTGCATCAAGCACGAGAATCAGACTGACCGGTCAGGGCCGTCTCTTGCAAAGAGGCGACCCCTCCCAGCCTCACAGACTTACTTTTATAGAGGAAGTATAGCCAGGCTATACACAGGTGGCCAATGAGATTGCAATACATAGAGAAAACTACACAGTCATACTAGGTCTGCAACACACAGAGAAATCTGCTAGGTTTCACAGGGGTGGCCAATTGAATTTCAATTTACCCTAGTAGATATATGCTCGCCCCACTGATTGGCTGTCTCTACCTGGCCTGACCTGCCCTTGTATCTGGGCTTTGCAAGTAAGTTCCTCTGGGAGGGGCAGGGTCAATCTAAGTTCACTGCATAAACAACAAAGTGGCTCCCTCTGATTAAGTAGGCCCTTACAGTAGTAAAAACTCAAAGAGATGCATGAGCCGGCACATCACAGTCAAACTGTCAAAAGCCAAAGACACATCACAGTCAAACTGTCAAAAGCCAAAGACGGCATCTCGAGAGAAGCAAGAGAAAGGATTCATCACCTACAAACCCACAACTGCAATGTGGTTTTCCAGAAGCCGGCTCCTGGACACCATCCAGGTAGAATGTGAGGTAACAATCATTTGTGAGTCATCAATAGCCACCCTGTTGGTGAAGTCAAAGATGGAAGATGGGCAAGTTCTTCTCTCTCTACTCCTTAAAGTCTCCTACCCATCCTGGCCCTCCCTACCCTGTGAGTCAGGACTGAGAGGGGCAGAGGGGTCACTGCAAACAGCGTTAGGGGGTCTGTGATGTAACAATGGTTGCCTGTCCTCTGAGGGCTAGGGTACTTGCCCACTTGGGAAACAGCTAAGTAGTAAGTAACTGTTGGCTTTAGATTGGATAGTAGTGGTTTGAAGCATAGAGTTATACATAATGTTTTCCTTAAAATTACATTCTTGTCCTGAAGTACTATACTGAAGATGAGGCATGTTTCTTTGATTCATGTTTTTATATCTCTGTAGGTACACATTTACAGTTTTATCTTTTGCTTTATATCTACATACGCTTCTGTGTATTTGATATACTTAATTTATCTCTTCTTCAAAGATAATTTAAGTCGTCATGAGAAAAACTTGCAAATGAATTTTTCTCTAATATTCTAACCCAGAGACTCCCCTTCGTTCAGTTGCCATTTACTTAACATGTATTATGTACTGTTGTTTTACTGGATACCGGACACAGAGATGCGAGACGGAGTGTTCCTAGTGGGACAAGAGGGGCATCTGCTCAGTCTTAACTTGGTGGAGACAGGGGTGTCAGGAGAGGCTGTTAGAGGAGGTGACCGAGTCCTGAAGAGTCAGCTGGGGGAAGTGAAGTGGGGTTAGGCAAAGGCTATCCAGGGAGAGGGAACAGCATGGTGGGGAACTGAGGAAACCTTGGCATTTTTGAGGCTAGAGCCTAGGCATCAGGGAAGGTGGCTGAGAGATACAACAAAAAATGGCTTTCTTTTTATTGAGCCCTTACTATGGGCCAGGTACTGGGCTAGGTACTTGACATACCCAATTCATTCTCTGTAAGAGCTCCAAGAGGTGTAGGTACTGCCTTCTGAGGATAAAGCACATTCCATTGGGAAAAGGAGGCCACGAAGAGATGGGGAAAGAGCGGTCTAGGAGGTGGGACCAGAGCAGGATGGCCTCGTGTTATAGAAGCCAAGGGGAAGGAGCTTCAAAAAGGACTGATGTCAAATGCTACCCAGAGGTCAATGAGGACAAAGGACTAAGCAACTAGCAAGTCACTCATGATTTTGACAAATACAATTTCAATGGCGGAAGGAGGCAAAAGACAGATTCCTGGCAGATGAGGCATACATGCAATTCAGAAGTGGTGGATAGTGATAGGCGGCTGCTCTTTGAGAAGACTCTTCAAGGAGGAGGAGAGGGCTAGCAAATGGGCACAGGGAGTTAGCGGATTCTACGGTCGGGCAGTTGGGTGGTCATTTGAAGATGAGAGGGACTAAAGTGTGTTTGTGTGCCCAGAGGCCAGAATGAGCAGAGAGAGAGAGGTGGGGGGAGGGGGAAGGCGCAGGAATGTGGGATTGCTGAGGAAATAATGTTCCCACTGGGTTGTGAGGAGGTGGGGGTGGGGAGGAGCCCAAAGGAGAGCGTTAACCCGGATGTGGATGCCAAGACGGGGTGCTGGAAGCTGAAGAAGCTTCAGCCCGTGGGCCTCTGTTTCTCCACACGTAGCAACCCAGATCCTCTGGTAACAAGGGGCAGTCCTTGAACACTTGACTTACAATACACTTATTTCTTGTCAGCAAGTGCCATAAGCAGATTTCTCCTGCTGTTGCCAAGCAGGCAGTCAGACTCAGGGGTGAAAAGCCGGTAGAGTGCACACTTAGTGCTCACGGACCTGTGATTTGTAGATTTTTTTCTCAAGTGACTGCATGGACTGAGCCAGCCCCCCGGAACTGACTTCTCCACCCAGCTTTGAGGGGCTCTCTCCTCATGAATGCCCACACTGTTCGTGGAGCACAGCCCTGAGAGGAAAGCCCGCCAAGAGCAACAACCAGTGTTAGAGCAGCAAATGCGTGCAGGCACGGAAAGAGCCAGAGAAGAAGAGCTTGGAAGAAACTGGACAAGAGAAATGTGGACTTAGGCAACTGTTGGTATCTCTGGCCAAAAGGAGAAGGGATTTTATTAATCTGAACCCGTGAGGGCTCTAGTTAGTGCGAACATTACCCAAGGAGTAAGAAATAAAGCTTTAGTGTAATTTTGGAAGGTGGTTACTTTTGGTGTTGGGATAGGTCCTGGAAACATTTCAGAAGAAAGTCAGAAGCCTGCCCCAAAATGGTTTTTTGGTTGGTTGGTTGGTTGGTTTTGTTTTGTTGCGAATAGGGAACAGACAGGTTCCACGTATGAAAGTAGACTTTTGTGAGTGTTGTTTCGTTGTTTATTGAAAAATATAGTTATTTTCTTCAGTGGTAACATTCCATCTTCTTTGATTTGCTTTTTAGGGTGGGAGTCGGCATAGTTTTCTCCAGCAGTAGGATTGTGTGAGGAGAAAAGAAGTTCATTTAAAATTAGTGACCAAGTTGCTAAATGTTATCATTAAGTTGTTATCAGTAAGTCAAGGACTTGATACAAATGCTGTCACTCTTACACACACACACACACACACACGTCTTCCTAGTGAAAATATGAGCCCGATGGTGTTTACAAACAGTATTGTTTGACCACGTAATGCACTCCTAGCACTTACTAACAGAATCTTGACTCACCTACTTAATTGTTTGAATGGGTTTTTAACTTGCTCAAGCTTGAGTTATGTAATGAGGTTAATCAAGGCGCCCATCTCACGGTATGGTTAAAAGGATTAAACAGATAATGCTGGTAAAGGGCCCAGCATCAAAGGGCTGGATGAATGTGCATGTAGTTGGTGTTGTGCCTGACATTGTAATTAGAAAGCTGATTGCGGTTGACTGCAGTCCTGGACTCCCGCTGACCCTGAGGCTTTGCCCACAGTTTCCTAAACCAGTTCAACAAATACTTGTTGAAGGCCTGCTTTGTGTTCTCGTAAAGGAAAGCAGTAAATGTAGGCACTTGAAGAAGGAGGCACTTTTTCCCACCTCAAGATATCGACAGTAACATAAATAAGACAAATAACCATAATACAACATAGAAAATCAAAGTTCCAAAATTCAGTGAAATTCAGTTCAAGTCAACCAACATTTTTATCAATTACCTCTTATATCCACAGCTTCATATGAGATACTGGGTTACAGGGATGGCAACAAGGCACACCCACACCTGATTTCAACCAAATGTGACAAGTAAATCAGGGACTGGGTAGACACAGTACGATGGAAGAGGTGGTGATTGACTTCAGCTGGAGGTAGCTTTTTTTTTTTTAAAGATTTATTTATTTATCTGAGAGGGAAAGAGGGAGAGCATGGTGGGGAGGGGTAGAGGGAGAGGGAGAATCTCAAGCAAACTCCCTGCTGAGCACAGAGCCTGATGCGGGGCTGAGATCACGACCTGAGCTGAAACCAAGAGTCGGACAGATGTGTAACCAGCTGCCACCCAGGCCCCCTGGAGGGTCCAAGTAGCTTTCAGAGGGGACAGCGCAGACAAGAATTTAAGCCCACAATGGGAGAATATGGAGGATGCAGCAAGTTCCTTGGCTTGGCGGCAAGAAACTGCGGGTTTTGTCCAGAGAACCGGATATAGTCTATTATTACTGAAACTTAGCTTTGGAGACAGTGAGCATCTTATCAGGGTGTTGGATTGGGCTGGGGCGTCTTCAGAGCTTTGTGAGCAGGCGTGATATGACGTGTTTTAGAAACACCCCTGGGGCGGATGGAAGAGTAAGATCAATTCCAAAGCGACAGGAGATGGTGGGAGGTGTCCTGGCCTGAACCAGTTGTGGTCAAGGAGATGAAGCAGGGGCCTTGGTTTCAAGAAATGTTAACCGGGAGGGTTGGTAATGGATTCAAAGTCTGGTGAGGAAGAGGAAGGAGTTGGGGTGAGCTCCAGGTTTCTGCTTGTGTGGCCGAGTGGATATGGCGGTGCCACCAGCTACCCGCAGTGGAGCCACAGTCTCTCTTAAACATGCATACACACACACACACCCCAGCTGTGTCCTTCCTTCTCCCTCCGTTCTCTCCTCCCAAGTCAGAAAATGGAAAAAGGAGAAAGACCAGAAATTCTCCATTGCGTGGTGCTCCGCCAGGCCCACTGAGTGAGGCCGACCCTGGCAGCTGCTTCCAGAAAGCTCAAAATGGAAGTCAAGGGCCTCAGCGGGGGCACGCCCTCCTTGTCCTCCCTGTTTCTACCCATTCTCCAATGTCTAACCCTTTCTGTCATCCCTTGACCCACCTTTGCAGTTACTGGAATGTCGGTAGAGAGTTCTGAAAGTTCTGATACCTGACACCTCAGATATATGGCAATGTTTTCCTCTCCCTCTCCCTGTTCCGTTCTTATCTTTTCCTTTCTTTTCTTCCTTCTTTCTTTCCCTTCCTTCCTTCCTTTTCCCCTAGCTTATATTTTATCGTGAAATACAATACACTAACTGGAGTACATAGAGTATAAACATAGAGCTTAGCACATTTTTCTAATGAACACACATGCAACCATCATCCAAGTCAAGAAACAGAAGACTGCAAGCCCCTCAGAAGCCCCCCTCACATCCTCATCTAGTCACCCCCCCTTAGTATCACACCTCCCTCCCCACCCTCCCCCCTACAAGTAACCACTATCTCAAATTATGGGACTCACGTCCTTGTTGTGCCTTTTTGTGTTATCGCCTATGCATATGTCCATAAACAACAGAGTTTAATTTTGCCTCTTTGGGAACTTAATTTTTTGAAATCCTTTGATCCTGGTTCTTTCTTTCAACATTTATGTTTATAAGATTCACCCACATTGTTGCACAGAGCTATGCTCTCCAGTGCGTGAACAGACTACCATTTTTAAGTTCTGTTCTATTGTGACGATCATTGGATTGTTTGCAGTGTTGAGCTTCCCTGAACAAAGCTCCTCAGACATTCTTATATGTGTATCCTGGTCACGATTCATAAGTTTCCTCCAGGTACATATCTGGAAGTGGAGCTGCAGGGTCATAAAATGTCTTCCCTGCAGTGCAATGTTACTCCCTGTTGTGAGAGCTCCTCTTTTCCATATTCTTACCAACATGTGGCATTGTCTCTCAACTTATTGTTTTGAGCCTCTGGTCCCCAAAAAGACTTTTCTACTAAAACAGTCCCCTATAGGTCAGTGGGTCTCACGCTCTGTTTTCCAGGTGACCTGTGACAGGATATTCACATATGTGGCACCCTGTCCTGAGCGTGACCATGAGAAGGTTATGAGCAATCCCCAAGTGAGAATGACACAACTTTAAATGAATTCTGGTGGACATCTGGATGGCTCAGTGGGTTAAGCTGCTGCCTTCAGCTCAGGTCATGATCCCGGGATCCTGGGATCGAGTCCCGCATCAGGCTCCTTGCTCACTGGGGAGCCTGCTTCTCTCTCTGCCTCTGCCTGTCAGTCTGTCTGCTTGTGCTCTTTCTCTCTCTCTCTGACAAATAAATAAAATCTTTAAAAAAATAAATGAATTCTGGTTGGTTTAACAAAAGTAAGTCATCTGGGGGTTGCAGTACTTTATTATTTAAAAGCAAAAAATCCCATGACACACCCCTTAAGTGAGCACAACATACTCGTGTGTTCTGGTGCCCTTGTTGAGAACCCCTGTCCCTGTTGGCTGAGACTCTATGATTTTAGCAGCCTTGAGCTTGAATATACTAACTGCCTCTTCAGCCCAAAGCCATGACCCCCCGGCATGTTTGTCTACCAAATCTTGGCTCTCACAAACACAGCTGATGGGACAAAGAGAGAAACGGGTAATACAGAAAATACAGACCCAGGGGCTTGTTCTCTGGCATATGATACTCATGAACATGTTTTTGTGGTCTCCCACAGGGTTTGACCAGCTGACCTGGACTTGGCCAATGGCCCTGTCCTCCATCATGGCCACCGCACCATTCTGGCTGACTAAGATGTTTCCCTTCAAGGTGAGCAAATGGATGGGGCTTGCTTGCTTCCGGTCAATGGTAGGCTCCTCACCCAACATTCGCCAGAAGAAACTAATCTATAAACTTCAGGAGGAAAAGGCCTTTCGGGAAGAGATGAAAATTTTTCGCGAGAAAATAGAAGACTTCAGGGAAGAGATGTGGAATTTCCAAGGCAAGATCCGTGCTTTCCGGGGTCAGATCTTAGGTTTTTGGGAAGAGGAGCGACCTTTCTGGGAAGAGGAGAAAACCTTCTGGAAAGAGGAAAAAACCTTCTGGGAAATGGAAAGATCTTTCCGAGAAGAAGAGAAAACGTTTTGGAAAAAGTACCGTACCTTTTGGAAGGAGGATAAGGCCTTTTGGAAAGAGGACAATGCCTTATGGGAAAGAGACCGGAGCCTTCTTCAGGAGGACAAGGCCCTGTGGGAGGAAGAGAAAGCCCTGTGGGTAGAGGAAAGAGCTCTTCTTGAGGAGGAGAAGGCCCTGTGGGAGGATAAAAAGTCCCTCTGGGAGGAAGAGAATGCCCTCTGGGAGGAGGAGAAAGCATTTTGGGTAGAAGGTGGTCATATTGCCGAGGAGCAGATACCTGAAGACAGGCACTATAACGCCGATGGAGGGCCACAATCCCCAGCCGAGGAGCAGATACCTGAAGACAGGCACTATAACGCCGATGGAGGGCCACAGTCCCCAGCCTTCTCCCGAGGCAGAGCTTGAGCCCCAGAAACAAGGGTCACAGGGTCCAGGCTCTGCTGGATTGGGATTCAAGTCCAGGATGACCCCATGTGTGGGAGAAAATATGCGCTTGTTGGTCTCCTTGCTTCAAAAGATCTAATAAAGTCCTGAGGAGAGGTTTGGAAAAACAACTTCTTCAATAGGGCCAGCTTCATTTTTTCTCCGAGGCCATATTCCCACCCGCCAGGCTGCACGGCCGTCTGCACACAGCTGGGTTCTGCGCGCTTCCCCCTGAGCCCCGCATGTGTGAGTGTCCGTGAACAGAGACCCTGTGGCTCTCTTTGAAAGTCAGAATGGGGGAGAAGAGAGGCTCAGACAACTCCAGCTAGAGACAGACAGGGACAGAGAGCAGCTGAGCCACCCACACTGCTGTCACGCTGTGGGACAATCACTTCTTTTCCACTCTGAACAGTCTCAGAGACCTGGAGTGCGCTCACGGCTTTTCAGAGAAGGCCACAGTGCTCTCAAACAGCTCACCTGTGCCTCTTGCTCCCCTGTGACCCATTTAGAATACAAGATGGGGGATCCCCTAATGGTCCTGTTGCTCTTACGGTTGCCCCAAACTTCTCAACCGCCCCCTTCTCTGTGGCGGGAGAAAGGGGCGTGGCATAAGGCCGAGGCTCTAAAGCACCGCCCACCAAAGCACCGCCCTTCCCGGGTGATGAAGTTCACGTGGACCCTGTAGGGCAGTCTCCCTGCCACCGTATGTTCCCGTTCACACAGGTGTCACTGAATTATCAATTTCTTTAAGTTTCTCCCTTTCCATTCTTTTAAAATTAAAATGCCCCGGGCCCATAAAAATTAAATGAATGTACACTAATGTGGTCAGCAACTTAAACACCCAACTTCTCTTCTGGGTCTAGATGGTCTATATGGGCATTGGTACGGAAAGGACTGGAGAGTGGACAGTAAGAAATGTCCAGTAAGAAACATCCGACAGTAAGAAACATCCGCTCTCCCCTTTCTGAGGCCTGACCCTCATTGTTATTAACACATCTACTTACCTTGCCTTTGTGCCTCCCTTCCTACTCGACAAGCACTTACACACTCACCAACTCATGTAGCCATGACCATAACTCTGTGGGTTGGCAGGAAAAGCACATCAACCCATTGCACAGATGTGGAAACAGACACCTCAGAAAGCAAAGTGACTACATAAGGGCAGTCAAGTAGCAAATGGAAGGGTCTGCCTCTTGGCCCCATTCCTTTTCTAATGACAGCCCTAGGTCCTGGAATGTGGCTTTAGATGCCAATAATGGCATCAGGGCTTGAATGAGCCTTATAGCACTGTGGAATTACACTGTGGTGTGGGGTGGCAGTGGAGGGACTGGGAGAGGAGAAGACATGGTGCCCCATAAGTGAGCGGAGCAAACTCTCCTAATAGGAGAAGAATGGGCTCATTCCAGGAGCAGCCAGGCCTCTGTGGCTCTGTATCACTCTGGGAATGTTCAGGTTTCGGGCAAGACCTCTGACTGTCAGGAGTCAGGGCCAGGGCTGTGGGAGCAGCTTCCTCCTTTCCTCCACACCCTGCCTTGCCTCCTCAGCCCCCAATGGGCCCCTGGGCAGACTTCTGCAAGCTGTGGGAACAAGATGGCGGTGTGGAGAATCAGTTTTCAGGGGGAGACAACTGGACAGCCCAACTCAAGAAGACCTGTCTAGCGGATGTGCGGGAGGGCGGGAACCCCAATGCAGCAAGAGCCATGGAGTCAGGGATTCCCAGTGATTCTGCTCCAAACACAGCAAAGAGAATTGTTTATCTTAGGACCAAAGAAACATAAATCTGGTGGAGGAGGAACTGAGGTGCAGGGATGGGAAGCCCCCCCACCCCCCACCTGCATTAACAGCATCCCATAGAAACCATTTGGAGACAACTGCCAATTGATGGACTGGAGGAGCGGCCCAGAGAGGACAGGTGTTTCCCTCTATGATTCCATCTTTCCTCCACCATTCCGGGCTCTGTTCTCTTAGGTCTAGGTGGGGAGACAGGCAGGTAAAGAGGCCAGTGCCTCTCAAGGTGATGAGAGCAGTGAGAGACAGGTCCAAGGAGTGCTCCTTTGATGTCTTTTAACTGACTCTGGCAGTGGTGGAGGGTGAGTGGAGGAATCTAGAAAGGGGGAGGTGATGACTGGGTGAAGCCCAACAGGCCAGTAGGAATTAGCAAAGGTGGGGAACTGAGAGCTAAGGGGGCTACTGGGAGGCCAATAGAGTCCCACGGCTGGGGATGATTTGGATTTCGTCAACGTGGGAGAGGCCAGCATCAAGGATGATGCGTAGGCTCCTGACGGGGACCCAAGGGGAGGTGGCTATGCCCGTCACTGCGAAGAGGCCAAGGAAGAGCAGGATGGGGAGCTTTTGGGGGGGGGGGTTGGAGATGAAGAGTATAGTCTGGGATACACAAGATGGCAGGACACTTTCATCTGATGTGTAGAGCAAGTTCTCCAAGCCTACTCAACTCTTGGGTGATCTCAAACTTTCTCCTCGTTTACCACCCAACAACAAGTTGTGCCGCCAGCACCCCTTTGTTCCATAAGTCGTGCACTGGTCAGCGACTTCACCACCCACTCATTCATCCAACCACCACTGTGCCTTGTGCACACTGGGCTCTACCTGGGAACATACTGATTCCCACCCATCTGAAGCTTGCAGTCTGTGGTGAAGGCAATCATCAAATCACGACGTAATTATTTGTAAAATTTGACAAATACCAGGAAGGAGGAGGGTGCGTGGGGCTGCCTCTCTGAGAGGACCCCAAGAGTGTATCCCACTTCAGCGTGTTAAACAGAGAGCAGGCTCTCTAGAGATAGGAAACCAAACCAAGATTTAGACAAAAGAAAACATCAGGTTAAGTAAGTGGCGTAAGCTACCAACAGAGTCATTAGACCCTCATAGAGGTTCACAGATAAAAGAAAGGATGCAGCATGTCCGTGAAAGCAGCTTCTAGCCTCTGTGTTATGATTACTAGTGTTATCACAAATGTATGCAGACTTGTTCACAGAGTGGCTGCCGAAGCTGGTTTCCTCTTGGAGGTGGCACCGGTGACAGCATCACTGAGCTGCTAAGGGATTGCCTGGCTGTTCTGTGGCTGAGTCACAGGCAGACATCTAAGGAGGAGCTTGGCTCCCCTTCTTTGATCTTGTGGCAGGAAGCATGTCATCTGTGCCCTCTTGGGGTCCTGCTCCTCTGCCGGGCCCCAGATTTAAAATCATCTTTATTCCAGAATCATAATGCAGACACTGAAAGATCCAGCAGTGCCAGAAACGGCATCTATGACCATAACTATTACCTGGCCATGGAATTCACTCCCTCCAAAGCCTGAGCCCACCTGATGATCCTGCCTAAACCTGCCAGAAGGGGAAGGATAGCATATTTTAAAAAGATTTATTTAATTTATTTTTTTAAAGATTTTATTTATTTATTTATTTATTTGAGAGAGAGTGTGAGAAAGCACAAGGAGGGAGAGCAGCAGAGGGAGAGGGAGAAGCAGGCTCCCCACCAAGCAGGGAGCCCCATGTGGGGCTCCATCCCAGGACCTGAGATCATGACCTGAGACAAAGGCAGAGGCTTAACTGACTGAGCCACCCAGGCGCCCAATAAAATATTTATTTATTTATTTATTTATTTATTTATTTATTTATTGAGCAGGGGGAGGGACAGAGTGAGAAAAAGAATCTTATGCAGACTCCCCACTGAGCGTGGAACCCAACAAGGAGCTCCAACCTATGACCTGAACTGAGATCGTGACCTGACACGAAATCATGAGTGGGTGGCTTAGTTGGTTAAGTCACCCAGGTGCCCCAGGACAGCATTTTCCCTAAATTCCTTAGGGAAATGTGATCTGTTCATGGGAGTTGTAAAGGCCGTGAACCACACACATCAGGCTCACCCGGGATTGATTGCCAAAACTACGACTCATGGGCACCACCCCAGACTGGATCTCAGTTTCTGGGGGCCAGGCCTTAAAACCTGTATTTTAAAACGTGTTTTCTAGATGATTTTTATGCAAACTAAATTCTAGGAAACACTTGTGTATAGATTAAAAAAAAAAAAAAGAGCACTGGGATAGAACTCAAATATCCTGATGCTATTTCCAGTTCTGTCACTCATGGCTAAGAGCTTGAGGGACCAGGTCGAGCCTCTGTTTCCTCAGCTGCAGAAGCAGTGACCTCACTAACTGAAGAAGTCCCTGTTGGCAAGGGTTGCAAGGGAAAGGACTAATAGCACAGCTTCTTCATAAAGAAATCTTCCAAATTTCTCCCCACATTTCCTCCTCTTGACCCTTTAGTACTTTCAAGGTGGGTAAAAGTTTAATAAGAGTTATGTAAATGGATTTTGGAAAGTTTTTTGTTCACTTCTGTGTATGTTTGGTTGTATAGAACCAAATTAATCACTTAATTTATCAAGCTCTAGTACTTTGTGGATTTGTTATTGTGATTATAATTTCAAGCTCCATTGAGGGTATCTTCCTCTGCAGTGTTTCGTAATGAGAGGGCCTTTGGCATTTGGGATTGGAAAAGCCTTCATTGTGAAGTATTTTCTAGAACTTTTATGATTTAACATCTCTGGCCTCACAAATGCCTTTGTTGCTACCCAGTCGTTGATGACAAGCAAAAATTACCCCACCATTTCCACACATTCCATGAGAGGCAGTTCTGCTCCACGGACAACCACTAGTTTCTCACCGAGGACATGCTTAACTAAGAGGTTGTGAATTTTCATGATCAATCAATACAAATTACTTCTTTTTTAAATTTATTTTTTATTAATTATTTTTATTAACATATAACATTATTTGCCCCAGGGGTACAGGTCTGTGAATCATCAGGCTTACACATTTCACAGCACTCACCATAGAACATACCCTCCCTGGTGTCCATAACCCAGCCACCCTCTCCATACCCTCCTCCCCCTGGAAATCCTCAGTTTACAAATTACTTCTTTACATAGGACTACACCCTGTATGTCCTAGTGGAGCCTCAGCAATGAGATTAGGTGAGGGAGTGTGGTGGGCTTAGTGTGAGAACACTCAACATGCTTGGGTCAAGACGACGATTTGATGGCTTCAGTTACCTTCTTTTACCTGATACTTTTTTACTGATGACTTCTGACTAGGAGGAGGATGCTTCTGTGGTTGGATAATATTTTGGAGTGTATAATACTTTATTTTTTGTGTGTGACTTTCTTCCTATTTAACCATAGTCATCCATTCCCTAGAAAAGATAAAAATGTATATAGGAAGAATCTTTATTCAGTTTTGGCTTTCAAAATATGTTCTTAAAGATTCATTTCAGGAGCTTTATGAGAGGTAGAAGAGAAAATAATAAGAAGAATGTTCCAAAAGACAAAACCCAGAAGAAACAAGGATGAAAAGAGGAGGCATTGACAGTTAAAGATTAAAAAAAAAAAAAAAAATCATGCACCAGCTACAACTTCTACCCTTTCCCTAAATCCCAATCAAGAATGGTAAAGAGAGGGGCGCCTGGGTGGCTCAGTGGGTTAAGCCTCTGCCTTTGGCTCAGGTCATGATCTCAGGGTCCTGGGATCAAGCCCCGCATCAGGCTCTCTGCTCAGCAGGGAGCCTGCTTCCCCCTCTCTCTCTCTGCCTGCCTCTCTGCCTAGTTGTGATCTCTGTCTGTCAAATAAATAAAATAAAATCTTTAAAAAAAAAAAAGAACGGTAAAGAGATTATTGGAAAGCTATAAATCCATGCGAACAAAGAGAGTAAGAGAAAGAAGGATAACCAAATTTTGAAAGCAGAAAAGCAGATGGATGAGTAGAGCTGACTTAGAAGAAGCAAAGCTGAATTTTAAACTGGCAGTGGGAAAAGCCAAGAACCAACCCAATTAATACCACAGAGCCCCCTTCTTCCCCCAAAGACTCGGGCATTAGCAGACCAGATACTTCTTGAAGCATAGGTTAAGGGGGAGCTAATGACAGGAAGACTGGATGAAAGACTTTCTAAGAAGCAAACTCCTAGGTGTGGCTGGGTAGCACAGTTGGTTGTATCCAGCTCAGGTCCTGATCTCAGAGTCTTGAAGTCTTGAGATGGACACCCCAGCCCGGGGTTGGGCTCAGTGCAGAGTCTACTTGAAACTCTTTCTTCCTCCCCCTCTGCCCCTCCTCCCTATGCATGAGCGCTCTCACTCTCTCTCTAAAATAATTAATAACTCTTTTAAAAAAAAGAAAAAGAAGAAGCAAACTCCTAGATCTTCTCCTCCAGTCAGTGCATCCAGGAGGCTGCTGCTTCTCCATTTTATAGAGGACTGGAAATTTATTCTTTGGAGAGGACCAAACTCAGAGTCCTTGTGCTGGAGACATTGAATATAGCTAAAGATGATGATTCCTTGATAAAATTGGCTAAAAGGTAAAAATGTACATAAAAAGTATTGAGATCCCCCATCCCACACCACCCTAGTGGTAGCCAATGTCCAAGATGGCGCCAAAGATTCTTCCCCTATGCATGCCCTGAAGTAGTCCCTTCCCACATGGAATAGAACAGATCTATACACAGTTGGGTGTGTGAACAATGACAAAGGATGACTTCTGAGACTATGGCTTCTACCTTACTCTCCCTTCAATCACTCAATACTGGGGAGGGCAGCTGCCATGTCATGACACATAGGGAGAAAAATGAGGCCTGCTGCCAACAACTAGCATCTCTTGCTAGGAATGTGACTGAACCACTTTGGAAGCAGAACCTCCAGACCCAGGTAGAAGACTGTAGACCCATATCTCACTGACTTTCATGAGAGACCTGAGCCAGAAACACTCACCTAAACTGTCTTTGAATTCCACAGAATTTTGTGAGATCGTTTTTTTTAAGTCAAGAGGTCTTAAAGTAATCTGTTAATGCAGCAATAGGTTAATAACACACACACACATATTTTCTTCCCCTGAAGAAGAATTCTGCTCCCAGAATGCTGGCAGCCAACTTGTACCTTCTTGGCACAAGACTGGAAGAGCTTTCTCAGAGAAAGTTGACCATTCCAGAAGAGCAGGCCTTAAAGTGTGGCACCGGGGCTCATCTGTGCACACAGAGTTCCCAGTCAGCTCTGTATTGGCCCGTCCTTAAATATGAACAGATGCCCAAGGATCAGCGGGCACTTTAGGAAAGCCTCTAATATGACCTAGGCTAAAATTAGCAGATAACTGTAACTTGGAGGAAATAGAGAATATGAGGGGAAAGATAAATTATCATTAATATCTTTAGTGAAATAAGAGAAGATACTGAGTCCCTGAAACAAGGGTAAATAAAATGCTAGAAACTCTCAGAAACTCAAAAAGGAGTTACTGGCAATAGGACATGGCAGGAATAAAAAGTTCACGAAGTGTGTTGGAAGATAGAACTGAAGAATTCTCTGAGAAAGATGAGCAGAAAGACAAGAAAATAGGTCAGGGGAAGTTATAAATACATGCATACATACATACATAAATGCCTCATCCAGGACCGCCATCCTCCAAATAATGAGACCCAAAAAGAGTGTAGAAGAAGAAATTATCCAAGAAATAATTCAAGACTATGTCCCGGAACACAAGTTTGCAGATTGAAGAGGCCGTGAGTGCCCAGAACTGTGGATGAAAATAGCTCCATCCAGGATACAGGATTTCAGAAAACTGAGGGCAAAGACAATATACTGAAAGCCAAGAGGGAGAGGGGAAGAGTGGTGGGAGAGGGACAGTAACACACACAAGACCGGAAATCAAAATGGCTGCAGAGTTTTCCACGGTAGCACAACAGAGGACCATGGAACAGTGACGTCAACAGTCTGAGAGAAACAGTTTCCACCCCCCGAGTTCCATCCTCAGCCAAACTGTCTCTCTAGAACTGTATTCTGGGCAATGGTCCTAGCTCTGCAGTCACCAACCTCAATTCTGTGACGTTGCAGGGAAAGCCTGTGAGCACCCTAATATCCTTCAATAAATACCTTGTCTGATAAACTAGCTCGAGTGGGTTTTGGTTCTTTGTGACTGACTAAGTACCAGAACAAGACAGAGAGTAACTGTCTTGCTTTAGGCTTCATTCTCAGTGCCTAGTGGATCTTGGGCACTTAGTGCTTAGTACGTTTAATGATAGAGGTGAGTAAATGAATGAATGAAAGAATGAATGAGGTTGTTCCCCTGAGGTCAACAACCGTGGCACCTAGCTCCCCTGAGGGGAGTGTGGGAGCCCCGTAGGTGCTTCGAGCCCTGCCCCTTCTCAGGTTGGAGCCGCGTACCCAGGTTGTCACCCAGGCCATGCAACTCCAGATCCAAATGGGGGTGAAGGAGAGGCACCCCTTGATCTAGGGAGGATACCACTATGACAATATCTTTAACTCCAGACAAGGGTGAATCACATGGATGCTTCCCTAATTCCTGCAGGTCGGTGCAAGCCCCCATCACTCCTTGCTTTCTTATTTTTGTTTTTCCCATTGTGAGCCCATCCAGCCGGAAAGGCTGGTCTTGCTCATGCGTCATGACCACGCTACCTGCACATACCTCCCTTCTTGTCCGCAGTGTGAAATGAGCTCTGAAGTAATACACAACAATGCTTGGCAACGGCCCGATGGGGGTCCAATTGCTGGTGGGGTGGGGGGAAGGGGAGGCGCTGAGTCACTGCACACCACGCTGCACTTTTGCAGAACTCAGAACTGGTTGCTTAGCAACGAAATGAGGTGCTGGTTTAACTAGTTCTAGATCCACATTTCCCTAATCAATGTGGAAGAAAGACCCCAGCAAAGCCTTGAGAAGAGAGAATAATCGCTCACGCTGGCTGAGAGCTCACTTGGCTTCAAGCACTGTTCTCAGTGCTGTGCACTGTTTTATACTCAGTGGATCATCAACAGCAACCCAGTGAGGTGGCCCTAGAATTGGCTTCCATTACAGATGAAGGAACTGAGGCATAGGGAGCCCAAGGTGACCCCTCCAATAAGAGATGGAATGGGGATTTGGACCCAGGTCGTTTCTGCTTCCCGTTTCATAACCATTCTCAGATGCCTTTCCTGTAAGCAGCCAAGACAAAGCCCTGCCAAGAGACAGAGGTGTGTGCTTGAGCCCCATAAAAAGCTAAGCTAGGCTTCCTAGACCCCATTGATGGCAAGGCCCTTACCACACAGAATGCATCGCCAAGAAGTTACTCTGATGACAGTTGCCTTGACTCTGTCTACCCACCTGTCTCCAAACTCAGTAGAATGTCAGCCACATTCGAACTTGGACCAGGGGGTCATTTTTTTGACCCCGACATCTCCAGGGCTGAATCTGGCTCTGGTGATGGAAATCTGTGGCTGGGCAAGGAACCTAGCTGGGGGACAGAAAACTGGAAGGAAAGAATTTCTTTGCAGGAGGCGCTGACATGGAGGGTGACCACACCCCTCCCCAAGGCCCTAAATACGATCTCCTGATAAGCTGTGCTTGCCTGTGGAAATCACCCAGGACCCCTTTTACTGAAGTCCCTGGGCATGAGATTTTTGGTAACTAGCTGTCTCTTCCTCCTAAGACACAAAGATTTGCTTAGACCTAGATTCCAAAACCAAAGCCTTTTAGGTCTTCCCTGTTCTTCTGTCACTTTGGGCCTTCAGCGCCCTGAGACTGGATTCCAGCTACATTTTCACTGTCTGCCTCTTGTTAGCTGGGCTGCTGCTCCCTAACACAGATCTCTTTTTCTAAGCTGGGGCCTCTCTGACTAACCTCTTTTTCTTTTTCTTTCTTTCTTTCTTTTTTTTTTTTAAGATTTTATTGATTCACTTGACAGAGATCACAAGCAGGCAGAGAGGCAGACAGAGAGGAGGAAGCAGGCTCCCTGCTAAGCAGAGAGCCTGATGCGGGGCTTGATCCCAGGACACTGGGATCATGACCTGAGCCTAAGGCAGAGGCTTTTTAACCCACTGAGCCACCCAGGCGCCCCATGACTAATCTCTTTTTCATCCTCAGCCCTGTACTCTCCTTCTGGTTCATTCTTTGTAGCTCTCCTGGAAATGCGCTGGGGAAAGAAGGGAGCCAGAGGGGCACCAGGAACCATTTGCCAAAGCATTGGCCTCTTGGTTTCTGGAACATTTCCCACATCCTCCCTAGACTCTAGCTTGATCTCTTCCCAAATTATGTTCCCTTTTAGTAGTCCCTGTTGGATTTCCCCATGAAGTATGGTCAGCAGCACACTGTCAGCCCTGGTGGCCTTTCCAGAGGTCCTCAGGCGGGGGATTTGGGGATCATGAAGTCCTTCCATCAGCATTTCACCAGTTTGAAACTGAGCTTCATTGTGAGTACCAGAAATCCTGTTAGGTTCTCCCTCCTTGTGACATATCACAGGGGCCAAGGGCAGGCTGCTCCCCAAATGTGCCGCTTCGGCATAGTGATAATTTTAAATAAAAATTACTGAAGGGCCCGCCTGCGCAAACAGGACCCTCAGATCCTCCTCCATCCCTCAGAAAGCAGGAAATGAATCTCCCATGGGAGCGGTCACCTCCTCGTACCAGGAGGTGAGAGATGGCCTCATCTCCAGAGATGGGAAATTCCGGGCTATATAAACAACCCTTGTTATTTTCTGCTAATTGATTCCCTCAACCCAAATTCTGCTCAGAACTCCTTACTAACTGAAGCTCCCAAATAAAGTTTGCCTTGTCCTGTCAATTCCTCACAGATGTATTGTCTCTTTATCTGAGGAGCATAAAAATTGCCTGCTTTCATCTTTCTTTAGGTCTGAGTTTCATTATTGGGCTTTTGTGGGAGGGCAATAAAACTTTGGGGGTTTTTTCCTCCTGTTAATCTGTCTCATGTAAATTTAATTCTTAGTCCCCCTGGAAGACCTTGAGGGTAGAGAAGAGTTTGTTTTTGTTTTTCTTTTTTCCCTTCAATGTGTTTGGACCTACACATGTACCAGATATTAACCTGTGTTTTGGTTAGGCTCGGTTAACTTCTTCTCATGTCATTTGCGTTTATGTTACATTTACTGTTAACTTTTATTATTGTGATGGCTTACAGCCTCATTTCTAAAACTGGACCATTGGCTCCAAAGGGGCTTATAAATGGAATGTGCTGGAATGGAGATGATGTTCTGGGGAGTAATGGGTGATGAGAAAGCAGGTATTGGAGGGTCTGGAAAACCAATTTTTTAAAAAGATTTTATTTATTTATTTGACAGAGAGAGAGCACAAGCAGGGGGAGCAGCAGATAGAGGGAGAGGGAGAAGCAGGCTTCCCGCTGAGCAGGGAGCCTGATGGCGGGACTTGATCCCAGGACCCTGGGATCATGACCTGAGCCGAAGGCAGACACTTAACAGACTGAGCCACCCAGTCCTTATTTTGAATTTTAAATTTGCATTAATTTTACTTGTGAGACTACACATTTTCCAATGATTGTTCAACTAGTGTCATTTCCTCTTCTGTGTGGATCCCCGGCTTACTTCCTTTGCTTATTAAACTACAGGGTTTTTAGCATTTTTCCTACCAACGTTTATAAAGTATTTACATGCCAATGATACCATCTCCTGTGTTCCTGCTGTAAATTCTTTTTCCACTCTGCTGTTTGTCATGTTATTTAGGTTCTGCTGTGTGATTTTATTTCAGTTATACCGTGGTCACTCTTAATGTTTAAAAAACCTGCAAACACACATTTTTTTCTGGAAAATTTATCCTTAGAAAGTTCTCCATACAGACTTGATAAATACTCACTTTTATTTTCTTCTGGCTCCCCCCCTCCACCATAGTTTAATTATGTAACTCTTGAATGTTATAGAATTAAATTAATATTTAGTATGGGAGAGAGGTAAGGGCCAGAGATGTTTTGAACAGATCATGAGGCATTCCCTCACAATATATTGAATAACTCTACCTTTCTCTTTGTTAGATGTTCAATTTGTATGTGATTTGATATCTGTATCTCTTACTTCTATTTAATGGTTTAGCATATTAGTCAGAATTTCCAAAAGGACACTGCATAAAAACTGGGCCTCCTGGTTTTGTTCTGGGTTCTAATAATTGGCTGATTCACTCCGAGATTCAGGAAATGTAAGGCTTACGGCTGAACTTCTGTCAGCCAGGCAAGAGAGACAAATACCAACAGGCAAAAACCGTTTGTTTGTTTTATTCCGATCTCAGCAGAAAGATTTTTGAGCTTTGTAGGAGCTTTGATAAATGGGAATTACAGGCAAGGGAGCTGGGAGCTGAAGTGTGCCTGAGGGCTGGGGAGGGCAGGAGACAGCGAGTGCCCAGCCTCAGCCTGAAGGAAGAGAGACGGGTCAATTCAGGAGTTCTAGGCAGGGGCATCTCCTGTTCACGGGAGCTGAGAAGTGGAGAAAAACAGTCTGCTGCAGGAAGAAAAAAAAACAAAACACACTTAGGAAGGGAAGAGAGGGAAGGGCCCGGGGCCTCCTGAGCTCCTTGCCACGCACGGCCTTCTGGCCCCAGAACTTCCACAGCTAGGCTGCTCTGTGAGGTACTCCAGTGTCCTTACAAGCCCTTCTCTGTTTTACTAGCATGAGTTCAAGTGCGTTTCTATCTCCAAAACCTGAAAAAGTCTCAAGGAACAAGAAGTACCATCGTGAGAGACCAAAGATCTTGGGTTCTCCACCGTGGACTAGATGAGCTGTCTACGTGTTGGCAGAAGCAACCCATCAAACAAGGGATTGGGAACATGGCTGATGACTCTAAGGGGTTCCCAGGGTCGTCGAACCTGCCAATGGATAACTGAACAATTAACACACAGAGGAAGATTTGGAAGATGGGTTGACATTAAGATGAGTGGTAGCAGTATAAAGGCGAATGAAGAATGTATCCTTCATCTTCACAACGCCTCCGCCCCCCCACCCCAAGCCTCTTTCCACCAGGAATTTCAGATCACCTGTTTTGTGCCAGGCTCTAAGGAGAGTGAGACTTAATTTCCACAGAATATGGTAGGAGCTCAGTGAGCTTTACAGACGGTGATTTGGAGGGTGGGAAAGGGTCAGTCAGCCCAACAATGGAGTCCAGGAAGGGCTTTCTAAAGAATTTGAAAGGAAGGGATAAAACATGGCATGAAGTCATTACGGATGCCTCAAGCTGACCCCCTCACTGACAGTAGCACTTGGTGCTCTAAATACCCTCGTGCAACAACTGAAACTCGTGTTCCTTCCCCTCCACTTGGCCTGAGTCAGTGTGCTGTGATGGGAGTGGGGCTGGGGGGTCAACAAAGCTGTGCAGGGTCTGTTTTCACGCATAGATCTAATTTGAGCACTTTAGTAATGGAACAAGTATGGGTAATTAGTAGTGGAGTCTGTAGTCTTCATGAGGGCTTGTTTCTGGAAGGTAGGGGGCGGTCACAGTAATTTTGAAGCTCCTAGATTGTTGACTTTGAAATTCAATTCCTTCTACCCCAAGGAAGTGAGACTTCCAAGCTAAATTGTAAACAAAGAAGAGAGTCCGTTGAAATACTGAAGAGACCGCTGTAATTATTCTTCCCCCTGGATGGTATCACCTGGAGGCATGGGACTGAAGTAGTAACATATTTGGATCCAAGAAGAGGTTGTTTTGTAACAGCTGAGTGGGATGTCCAAGATATTAACTAATGATGATCCACATGGATATCCTAACTCCCGATGCTTAAAATTTGGACAAGCAGATTGCTGAGCCTGAAAAGGATCCCAAAGGTGACGGAATAACCATCACGTCTTCTGGGCTGTGCCCACGTGACCGGACCAGTCAGCAGGAAAGGGAGCGAAGCTGCAGTCACCGGGGTTTAGACCACACAGACCTGCGCTCCTGGAAAGGATGCAAAATTCCTTCTCTGGCCCTTCAGGACCGGAAGTGATTGTCATCCATGAGAAACAGCTATACCATGGAAAGCCTGAAGGCATATAGAGAACAGGAGGGTCCTCCGTAATTTATTACTCTCCTTTTTAATAATGACTTTTGTTTTTAATCAAAGAATGGGAAATGAAGGACAGGCTAGACAAGTGGGAGCAGGAATGGAGGAACTGGGATTCCATCGATCTTGATCTTGTCGAGAGGAGGGAGAGAGGCGTTTGGGAGAGGCTGCCACAGTTTCCAGGACCGGAGCAGAGTCAGGAGGGGGTAAAGGAGCAGGAAGCCCCAAAGAGTAGATTAATCAATAAATTAATACAAGAGATTAAAGACAAAAAGGAAAGAGGATCTAAAGCGGTATCAGGCATGGTGTGGTGGTGAGAGTAGGTTATCACTAAATTAGTTTTTCATCTGAATTAGGTATATAGGTATAGGTATTAGGTATATAATACAGAAAAATTTATTTTACATAATTTTGTACTGCTGAACTGTGCGCCTTTGAATGTGACATCGTTCTGGGACTGAACTACATGAGTCTCTGATCTCACTGGGTTATGTAAACAGCCAGTCATGTCCTCATCAAAGCCTCATTAAATGTCTCGTATGTGTTGAGAATGGTGCCTGACATCCTGTGACTGTGAATTTTGTCACCTTTGGGTGTGTTCAATAGTTAATATACACATTGCCAAATGTACGCTTAGTGACATTTTTGGAATTGGACTGGTGGGACTTTATGTTGCTGGTGCCTTTAATTTCTATTGAAAGAAAAGCTAGATACATTATCCCCAAAGGTAAGGTGAGTCTATTGTTGGTTCTTAAATAGTTCATTGAAGCATTAGCATTCTGGATGATTTTCCTTAAGTTGCCTTTAACTCTGGTTTTATAAGTTGCTACAGCAAAAATTAATTTCTTAGGAATTAAAAATCAGACAGGTAGAAATACCAAAACACGGTCAGGATAGGTCATAACCCAGTTTCGTTTTTGAACTAACTCAGCAGTTATAAAATTGTTGAAGAACACAAGAGTGGTGGGAGGGGAGGGGATGGAGAACCATGAAGAAACTTCTGCAAACCTAAGAAAGCAGCTTCAGAAATGGTGAAACATTTGTGATGATTCTATTTACTCTGCGAACTCGTAAATAATGTAGGCTTTTCCTCAAACCAGAAGAGAAAAAGCATGAGCAGTTTGCAACACAGCTGGCCATGGCGCTTCAACTGTGGCTTCATGTGGCCCAAGTGAACCTGAGAGCCGCCCACCCCCTCCCCCATGTGGGCTCTGCTCCCCTTAGTACCTCCATCCCTTCATCATATCATCTAGTCTACCTCTTTTCTTTATTTTTTACTTTTATTTTATTTTATTTTATTTATTTATTTGATAGACAGAGATCACAAGTAGGCAGAGAGGCAGGCAGAGAGGGAGGGGAAGCAGGCTCCCCGCTGAGCAGAGAGCCCCATGCGGGGCTCGATCCCAGGACCCCCGGACCATGACCCAAGCCGAAGGCAGAGGCTTAACCCACTGAGCCACCGAGGCGCCCCTACCTCTTTTCTTTAAATGAAAATATTTGTCAAGGATGTCAAAGCAAAGATCTGTGTTGTTGTTTTGCTAGGTGGGAAGTGTGAGGGAAACATGAGCAGCCTGGAGTAATCAAGGATTTAAGCACTATGGATTAGAGACACCAAGCATTTAATCACTGTTGACTGTTGACCAGGATTCATGTAGTAGCAATAGAGGCTGTGATGCGGTCTCAGGCCAGAATTTTGCCATGGTTATGGATTGCCTATAGAAAAACCTACTCTCCCACTCCCCTCAAATTCCCGCAGTAAATGAGGGAAATGCCCATCACCTGTACAGAGTGATGGACAAGATTAAGGACGGATCTCGTGTTACCGGCAGACGGGGAATCAGAAGATGGGAAGTTGGTTGCGGTCAGATCATGAGAGTTCTTGGCGTCATGGTCTGAGAGCAGCTTCTGCCCCTCAGCTCTGTGACTTTATTTACCTGCTGCCAGGCTTGGCTCTCTATGTTGTGGGCAAAACAGCACTCCACAGTGTTGACTTGATCACTAAACAGCCTGTGAATTATGGTTTTGACAACCCTAAAGCGCTGTACAGGCGAATGGGGCGGGATCCAGGATGCACGGAACTTTTGGACTCTGGAAGCAGACCAGCTTGCCTGTGACTCCTGACTCCTCCACCTGTCAGCTGTGTGACCTCAGCAGTGTGTGACGAATGCCCTGACACCAGAATCAAACTTCCCCGGGTTTGAATCTTGACTCTGCCCCTCGCTAAGCTGTGGGAGCTTGACAAGTTACTCTGTGTCCCTGTTTCCTGATCTACAACAAGAACCAAGCACAGAATTTACCTGAAAAGGTTTGATGAAGATTAGCCAAGCTGATACATGTAAAACATGAGGGACATCTCCTGGAGCATAATAAATGCTCGATGATGATTATGATGATGATGAAGAAATTTGCCAAGACTCTGTCATGTTAATAAAATGGGGAAAATACTACTTAGCTCATAGAGCTATTATGGGATGAAGTGAAATGATATTTCAGCACCTAACACAATGCCTGGGGCACAACAGATGTTTGCTGCATGAGTCCTATTCTATGCCAGTCCGAGTCAATCATGGTAATTCCACCCCCTTGCCACTGACAGGTTTAGGAATGAGCACCTGACCCACGTCTGTCCAGTAAGGTTTGAAGTCTGCTAAAGGATGCCATGGACTATTTCTGTCTTAAGAGAGAGCCACAGGAAGAGACAATCTGTGATTGTAACACCATTACATGGCAGTAAAATATAGTCGGATAAAATTTCTTGTGGGCCAAAACTCTTGTAAAGAACCTTGTGCATGGAGCTGGCTTTCCTCTTCTTACAGAAGGTGGTTTCCCCAATGGATGCTTCCTTTTGGATGTTAACAGTCAGGGGCTGGTCTTATGGAATTAGAAGTCTTAGAAACACATGCTTATTACCCAAACATCCCAGTTTTGAGTCTCTGTCCTACCTGAAATCAAGCCAAGCAAATAAATGTCCAGTGAGAGCAACAAGGTTTTTTAAAAAAGATTTTATTTATTTATTTGAAAGAGAGAGAATGAGAGAGAAGGAATGGTGGCGGGGGGGTGGTGCTGAAGGAGAAGGAGAGTAGGATCCCCCTGCTTAGCAGGGACCCCAATGTGGGGCTCAATCCTAGGACCCTGAGATCATGACCTGAGCTGAAGGCAGACGCTTAACCAAATGAGCCACCCATGTGCCCCAAGAATGGCAAGTTTTTAAAACTATGGCAACGGGCATATAAGAAGCTTGTTTTATGCCCCAAACAAGAACCTGGAGAAGATGATGTTTTTTGAGTCACTCAGCTCCTATAGGAAGAGGCTTTTAATCTTCAGAAGGTTTTTCCTGAATGTTCAACTTCCCCACCTGGTGCCTGAACCTTCAGTAGAAACTATCGTTCTTCTCTCTTCGCTGTAAGGCTTTCAGTCTCAAGATACTGGTTTGGGAGAGTGAAATGGGTGAGGTAGAGAGAGAAGTGACTAAGACCGATGTAGGTGACAAGTATCCAAATGACTATAGACTCTGGACAAAAGGAATGAAGTAGTGATGGGAAAGGCGCCGAGAGCCAGTAGGTGGAGGACTTTGGTTTTAGTTTTAAGTAACGTTTACTCTCAAGTTATTAAGCAATAATATTGACATTTGTTGGACAGTTCCTATAAGCCAGGCAGTGTTCTAAAAGCTATAGGTATATTAACTCATTTACTCCTCTAAAATACTTCAGGGATTTATATTATTCCCAGGTACTTATATTATCCCCATTTTACAGATGAGGAAAATAAGACACAGCACTGTTGAGTGACTTACTCAAAGTCACACAACCAGCAAATAGCAGAACTAAGATCTGAAAACAGTCTCTGAAAACACTCTCTGAAAACAGCCAGAACTAAGGCTCTTAACCCTGCCACCTTTGGCATCTTTAATAAGTTTATTTAATAAATCAAACTTTTTTCTACAGATGTAAAGCTTTCTAAATTCTCTTTGTCATTCTTATTTCAAGTCATAGTGTGTGGGAGGACAGGGCCACAAAGTCTCCCCCTTTATGGGCCACCAAATGCTGTGTTTCTCCCAATTGGATGGAGGCCCCGAAATGGGGGATGGGATGGTGGTGTTGGTGGTGAAAGAATTCACCCAAGGTAGAAAAGAGATGAAAGTTTATTGAATACACTGCGAGGGAGCAGCGGGCAGGACAGCAGAGGAGAGACTGTCTTCGATGAGCCGTTACAAGGCAGAATGAGGGAGTATGAGGATGTACAGAATTTTCCATTTTTTGGTATTCTTGGGAACTGCTCCTGGTTGTAATTGGTCAGTCAGGGTCTATGGCCGTTTCAAGGTGGGTCCCCCAATGAGCCTGTTTGCATTGCCTGTTTGCACTCAGCTAACAGTCTCTGGGGGCCCTTAGTGCCTTGGTCTATGTTCCATTGGTTAAGCCCATTCCCTCAGAGTGGCCTCTCCACAAACTTACTATAGCATAATCCATGAGAAGCAAAGAATCTGGGCAGTATCTTGGAGTTTACTGGTTGGTAAATGATTAAGTGGTGACATCTGAAACCAACAGTTTCCTGTCCTTGTGGGAAATAATCCGGAGACCAAGCAAACATAACATAGCTACTTGCACCAGGAAGTCTGTGTTTCTGGAAGATAAGCTTGTCAACCAACTAAAATAGCTAATTTATCAAGGCTATTAGCAGACCCCTCAAAACTAACTTCAAAATTCTCATTTACCAGGCTCACCAATCCAAAGGTATGAGGTCAGAAATTTAACCCAATTCCAACCAGGTCTCCACTTGTAAGACCTATCTTAAAGTCACTCAGCCCAGGACCTAAAACTCTACCCTACAGATCTTCCCCATATTTTTCCTTTTCAGACACTACTCAACCTCTACCATGTGGTGTACTTCCTCATTTCAGCGTCTCATAAATTTGGCTTTGCTCGATCTATAGCTTCATCCGGTGATCTTTTGGGAAGCATTAGTTGACAGTGGAAATGCTCTCACCGTCTGGTGCTTGGTTGGCCATATTCCCTTGAATTATTCAACAAACATCATTAACTACCTAACCTGGGCAACTATTAGGTAACTGCCTGAGCACTGCCACTAATGTGAGCTGTGCTTTGGCTGCAAAGTCTAAAGAATGGAGCCACAAGACAAGCAAAGGAGAATCGGGGTAAACAGTGATTCAAGTCTTCTCAGTTTTAGTTCTCTTGGAATGTTTTCTTTTTTTGAACAACAAGTGATGACAAAATCCTTGTGTTTCAAAATTAAGTCCATCATTCTATAAAACCTGCTTTACCTGCTGAGAGCCCAGCCAGGTCAGAGAGAACATTCTAGACAATGGATGTTTCTGTTCCTGAAAGTCGTTGGCTTTGAGCTTGAGCTTTCTCCTTCACGTTAATCCAGTAATGCATAGCCTTATGTGGTTCATTTTCTAACCTACTTAAAGGGAATTAGAGGTATTTGTTTCCATAGCCAGACCGCAGCAGGAGGGAAAACATGAGTCTTCTGGGACAGTAAATTCTTAATGACTCCGTCAACGATTCTCTATCCCCTACTTTCTTCTCCCATTCTGGAGGCTTTCAGGCCCAGGGGCGCACAAAGGGTTGCTGAGTGGAAAGGCGAACTGGCCTGTTCACCTGATTGCTATCCTCCCCAGCTAGCTCTTAACTCTGAAATGCCCAGCCATCCTAGCTTTCTGGGACTGATCGAGTTTATTTCTTTTCATTTCACCTTAAAAATATCTCTAAATATATACACACCTATATAAATTTACATTAATGATAAGATCATATTAGCTACGCCGTATTTTTGCTCAATGCAACCTTTTTAAAATCTATTTTCCCCTTTACTGCTCCTACCTTGGCAACCTCTCCATTCCCCGCCATGTCACATCAGTCCCCGTCCCCACCACCTTCCAGGCAGCCCAGGTTAACAGCCTTTATAATCATACACGAGCAGAGAGGCATATAAGACTTGTGTTATCACGGGGCACCTGTGGCTCAGTGGGTTGGGCTTCTGCCTTCAGCTCAGGTCATGATCTCAGGGTCCTGGGATCGAGCCCTGAATTAGGTTTCCTGCTCGGTGGGAAGTCGCTTCTCCCTCTCTCACTCCCCCTCCCCGTGCTTGTGCTCTCTCACTCTCTCCTCTCTGTCAAATAAATAAATAGATTTCAATGGCGTTTAAAAAAAAAAAAAAACACCTGTGTTGTCATTGTTTATAATCACCTTATGCATGCTTCCCTGCATCCTGCTCTTCTCACACAATAACACTTTACAGAAATCCCTCCAAGCAGATTGGTACGGCTCTAATTCCTTAATTCCTTCTTTTTCAGAGCTTCGTAGTCTCTGATGATGTGCATCTCACCCTGATTTTTTAACTATTCTCCCACTGATGGCATTTATGTGCATCCAGGTGCGATGGTTTCCCACCATGATGGTGCTGCCATAACACCCTTGGACATATGTGGACATATGTTCTTTTTTTTTTTTTTAATGCTTTATTTATTTGTTTTGAGAGAGAGAGAGAGAGAGAGAGCATGCGCGTACTAGCACGGAGGGGTCAGGGAGAGGGAGAAAGTCTCAAGCAGATGGTGCGCTGCGCACAGAGCCCAACACAGGGCTCAATCTTACGACCCTGAGATCATGACCTAAGATGAAATCAAGAGTCAGATGCTCAACCAACTGAGCCACCCCAGCGCCCCAGATGTATGTCTTTTCTTACTGATGGTTTTCTAGCTATGAGATATTTCTTAAGAATAAATCACTGAGGGGCACCTGGGTGGCTCAGTGGGTTAGAGCTTCTGCCTTTGGCTCAGGTCATGATCTCAGGGTCCTGGGATCGAACCCCGCATCAGGCTCTCTGCTCAGCGGGGAGTCTGCTTCCCCTCCTCTCTCTCTGCCTGCCTCTCTGCCTACTTGTGATCTCTATCTGTCAAATAAATAAATAAAATCTTTTATAAAAAAAAAAAAAAGAATAAATCCCCGAGTAGAAGATGTAGAGGCCACTTTCCGGCAACAGGCTCAAGACATGGACTATAGAGGAAGGCAACTGGGCCCACAGTGGCCACCCAGCCGAATGCAAACAGGCTTACTAAGTGACCCACCCTGAAACAGTGGCCCTAACCAACCAATGGGTTACTTACACCCAGGCACAGTTACCAAAAAAGGGGAGATTCCATAAGCCCCCATACTCCCTCACTTGGCCCTATAACCATGGCTTCTCACCCCTTCTTGTCTCAGACCATGTCTCCTCTGCTGTCCTGCCCATGGCTCCCTTGTGGGGCTTTCTATAAACTTCTATCTCCTTTGTTCTGCCCTGGGTGAATTCTTTCCCTCCCTGGGCCACTGACCCCCTCCTGGTTGGGTTGCTCTATGTTTGGGGGTCCCCATCCAATTGGAAGAGATCCCATAGAAAAGCATCTTTTTAAAAACCTAGACATTATCAAATTACTTTGTTAAAAGGCTATAGTATTCACACTTTTCCTCATATTCCCCCCTGTTATGGACTAAATTGTGTCTTCCCCAAGTTCATAGATTAAAGAAGCCTTAACCACAGTGTGAATGTATTTGGAGACAGGCCTTTAAAGAAGTAATGAAAGTTAAATGAGGTCATAAGAATGGGGCCCCAGTATGACTGGTGATCTTATAGGAAGAGAAGGAGACCTTGAGAGATGCCCATGTGAGGACACAGGAGACGATGGCCATCTGCCAGCCATCGAGAGAAGCTTCAGGAGAAACCAAATCTGCCAACACCTTGATCGTGGACTCCTAGCTTCCAGACTGTGAGATAACTAATTTCTCTTGTTTGAGCCCCCCAGTCTGTGGTACTTTGGTCCGAAGGCCTTTGCAAGCCAATACACTCCTCTACCAGGCTATGTCCTTCAGTAAGATTTAGTCCTGTGCACTCCTTGTTAAATTTATTTTTAGTATTTTATAGGTTTTTGTCACTATATGATCATTTGGGGGGGAAGTAAATTTGGAAAACTTATATTTTCCTAAGAAATCATTCTCTTTTTCCAGTTTTTCAAAACATTTCTTTTTTACCATTGAGTTGCCCATGATATTCTTATAACTATTGGAAGATTCCCTATATATTTTTTTATTATAGTCCCTCTCTTATTCCTAATCTTATGTGCTTTGGATCTCTTTGCTTTTTTTTAATCTTAATCCATATCACAATAGTTTCATTTTCATTGATTGGGCTTCTCAAATTACTAGTTTTAAAAATCAACCATGTTTTCTATTAGCTTTTCTCTGCCATTTCATAAATTTTGGTCTTAATCATGATCAATTCTCTATGAATAGCTATTTAGCATTTTGTGTGAAGTTTTAATAAATTCAATAAAAAATAAAGTAACAAACATGAAATGGAAACAATATTAAGCTATTTCCTTTTTTGCTGGTAATGTGATTGTATACTTGGAAAACTCAAGATTCTAGTTTGAAAAAAACATTAAATTTAAAATGAGATTTAGAAAGATGGCTGGTTAGAAGCTAAATATGCGAAATTGAGTATTTATTGAGTTTTAGCAGTAAGCAGTTAGAAATATAAATGAGAAAGCTATTCCATTGTCTCTTTCTACTTATTTTAGTTTATCTTGTTCTTTTTATAACTTTTTAAGAAGCTGTTGCCTCCTCTCCTCGTCCACTTTTCTTTCCTAACCTCCTAATCCTGCTCTGGAATCCTCTTCATTCTATTTGCACATAACCTGTTTCTTCCCTTTTTTTTCTTTTTTAAAGATTTTATTTATTTATTTATTTGACAGAGAGAGAGATCACAAGAAGGCAGAGAGGCAGGCAGAGAGAGAAGAGGAAGCAGGCTCCCCATGGAGCAGAGAGCCTGATGCGGGCTCGATCCCGGGACCCTGAGATCATGACCTGAGCTGAAAGCAGAGGCTTAACCCACTGAGCCACCCAGGCACCCCTAACCTGTTTCTTCCTTGACCTCTCATCCTGGCTCACTCGCATCCTCTCCCCACCAGCCCTTCACTATCTCCCTTTCTTCCCCATAGTCAAAGCAAACTAAAATACATCTCGAAAAAGTAAACTCCTCTTTATTTATTGTTTAAAGATTTTATTTATTTATTTGACAGAGAGAGACAGCGAGTGTGTACGCAAGCAGAGGAAGCAGCAGGCAGAGGGAGAAGCAGACTCCTGCTGAGCAAGGAGCCCAATGTGGGGGCTCGAGCCCAGGACCCTGAGATCATGACCTGAGTTGAAGGTAAATGCTTAACTGACTAAGCCACCCAGGCACCCCAGTAAACTCCTCTTTAATTTCAACTTTATTGAGTCAAAAAAATAGCTGGTGTAGTTGGTGTATGATTTTAATTGAACCTATTGTCAAATATAGAGACATGATTTCCCAATATTTACTGAGCACCAATGGTGAGTGGTGCATGGCCTTGCCCTACTTAAGCTTACGGATGGTACAGTGGTTTTCCGTGGTCTCACAGAGGGCTCGGGGGACATGGAATGGTTGGGAGAGTGGGCGGACCCTAGCCTCAGACTTCTGCATTAACCTTGGCAGCTCTGCTTTGATCTGAGAAGACCGGGACACTATTCAAATATCATCCTATGTATTTTTCTTTTCCTTACTTCCTTTCTATTACATATCCTTTCTACCATAAAAACTGAACCATGAATCTGAGTCTTTGGCTCCAGGAAAGAGAAAACCTAAGAGATTATAGTGCGAACAAAAGGCCGAAAGTTTTATTTTCTATTCTCACATAGGCTCCTGAAATTCAAAGCTGAGGCAGGAGTCTTGAAGGCCAAAGTGTTTTCGATCTAGAAGCATCTTGAAAGAAGCAGTACGTTTAGACTCTGAAGGGCCCTAGAGTGTGCCTCTCCAAAACATGCCTCCATGGGCCAAGGGCATTCCAGAAATTGTTTGAAGTTTATGGAAATGTGCCAACACCTTCATTCTCCAGCTATTATCTTAAAATTGTTTTCTGCTGCAGAAATAACTGAATTTCCCTATAAAGCAAACTCTGATCAGATCTTTAACTGTGCTAGTTTTTTAAAAACTTTTTGTCATTTACAGACAGTTACCGTTTTACTCTGATGCTTTTGCAAAATTGCTTCCTCTCTAGACAGATTCCTGGAAAAGACGCCGACAAGTTCCCCAAAATATAGACTGCTGATAATTGTAAGGTTCAAACCTCTGAACTGGACCAAAGACTGGCCTTGAATCTCCTTGGAAGGGACAACACCAGGTCCTCCTCCTTCTCCAGACCACAGTCAAACTTGGAAGTCTGGAACCGTGGGTCCCTATCTCCAGACTCTGGTGAACGGCACACGTGCGGGAGAACTAAAATTAAAATTGACAAGGGAGGTTCTTCCCCAGAAGCAGACAGCATACAGTGGGCAGCCCTCCCAGGACCACCTCCAATATGAAATTTGTATTCCTTTCGTCTTTCCACTATTCGCTTTTCTTCTCTATTAATGCATGGGAAAACAAGACTCCTTAACTCTGGCAATGATCACTGGATCTGATGAAGTTCTAGAACCTAGGTGAGGTTCGGTGGGCTGAGGTCCGGAGCCGATGACCAAGAAACAATTCTTGAGACAGCTTTGGTGCAAAATGGTGGTTTATTAAAGCACGGGGACAAGACCTGTGGGCAGGCAGAGCTGCTGCCCCGGGTTGTGAGGGATGGCAGGTTCTGTACCCTGTGGTTGGGGGAAGGTGAGGGAAGGGAGGTTTCAACGGAGCTTTCACATGCTAAAGAGGGCCTACAAGGTGCAGGGGTACTGGAGGTCTTGCGGCTTGATCAATGTTGTCTTTTGGCAAGCCATTAACATCAAGATAGTTGGGAGATTCCTGGTGGGATGTCACAATCCTGCTATCAAGCATCTTTGTTAGTGAGATTTAGGTATAGAAGAAACTTAACCTTACTCACATTTCCTTCTAACCCAGCCTCTCTCAGTCTTGTTTATGGAGGGGAGGGTGACATTAAGGCTTGAGGAACTGAGTTATTTGCCTCTGGAAATTGTGCTATTGATAATATAACTTCTTTGTTTGTAGATCTCTAGGACATTTGTAAACCAAGGGAGACTCCTGTCCTGCAGGATAGTGATCTCAGCAAGTTAACTATTTGTTTCTCGTTTAGGGCAGTCAGGGGTGCCTGAGGAATGCTACACATATATTACCGAGGGGAGGGGAGCCGGTGGAGAGGGGGTGCAAGGTGCCAGCTTTTGCTGTGTCCTCAGTCAGCCTCCTGCTCCCTCATCAGATCTACCGGAAAGGCCAGAGTCACACGCAACCAAAGTCCCTGGGCTTCCTTGCTAAGGTGGTTTTAGAGAATAGAATTGCTTTCTATTACTTATTGGCTGAACAAGGAGTCTGTGCCACAAGAAATCCCTCCTGCTGTACCAGGATCAACACGTCTGGTAGCCTAGCAAATGTGTGAAATTAACAAACAAGCCCCCAGCTAGAACAGGCTATGCCTTCAGGTACATTCTTTGATTTATTTGGTACCAGCTGGTTCAGCTTGAAGGGGCCCTTGCAAAGGAGTGTGTTTTAGTCTCTTGGTACGAGCCCCCTGATGGTCCTTGTTGCATCCCCCCCCCCCCCCCCGTGTGCTACGTTCTCTCAAAGGCCTTAAATGCGTGTTTAAGCCATCAGCGGTCTGTGAGATGGTCTCACGGCGCCTGGAGAGACAGAAACAAGATGAACAGCAAAAACTATTTGTCGTGGCCCTGACATCCTAGCCCTACATGTTTCACAACAAGACAAGAACAACTGAACCCTGATGGTGACTGAGAGTGGCGCTAATACCAAGTTTTGGGTCAGTCTCTCACGCATGAGAGGATGACCAAAAAGGGGGAATTGTTACATTAATGAAACAAGGAGGCCAGAAGGCTGAGGTGGTTCTAACCCTTCAGCAGCCCATGCAAGCAAGCAAAACCCAAGCCTGGAAATGCCTCAGGGTTACAAAATCAAAAAATAAGGACAACCAATCAGAAACAGCCCGAGGGAGCTTTCCCAAAGAAGACAATCAACTACCTCCGCTCTAGCTAATCAAGTAATTGCCTGCTTTGATCCCACCTGTTCTCCGTAAAAAGTCCTTCCTCAGCCTCTGTCTGTGGAACACTCCTAACCACTTCCGGCGTGGCACGGTCTGACTCAACTTGATTTTTATTCACAAAATGTAAAATTTTTAATAGGCCTCAGTTTATCTTTTAGCCACGTGAAAAACTTCTGTTTTTCTCTTGTAAATCTGTCTTTTATTACAGGGAGTCTCCGCGGAGAGCTCAGAAAGGTAGAGAGAAAATGATTCTTCCTCTCCTACAATTCTTACTAGCCAGCACCTAAGGGACTTTAAATTAGATTTTACATTATGATGTCAGAGCCCCCCAGAGAGGAGATTTAGAAACACACACACACACACACACACACACACACACACACACACACCCCAAACCCTTCCTGGGCCAGAGGGCAGAGCTGGGAGGGAAAGCAGGAGGGGCCCCTGGGCTGGGAAGGTGTCTTCCCCATTTCTCCACCTGGGGGCCTCCCCTCCACCCTGAGAAGGAGAAAGAATCTTAAAACAGTGAGCTTGAGCAGGTGAAGCTCCCCCCCCACCCCTAACCCCAGAAGGCCTGCTTCTGGCCAGCTGCCGGAGAAAGGGTAGCCACGATGGAGGAGGGGTGCGGGGTAAAGGGATCTCCCAGAGCCTGGGAGTGATCAGCAAGAATGGCTGTGAGCAGAAACTGGTTGTGCAAGCCCTCGGAGTTGAGGGCACACGGATTTCCTTCTGAGATAATGTCGTGCACAAGTCTCTTGGGGTGGACCATGTGAGGGCCCAGGGAAGGTGGCACTGTGGCCACATCTCTTTCAGGAGGAACTGTAACGAGGGAAGCAGCCAAGTTGCTGAGCAGACGTGTCTGGGTCCTACACGGAAGGCACCTCGTCCAAAACCCAGTGGTCATTCAACCAGCTCAAACCAAAGGAAAAGCACCCCACGCCCCACCCTGGCCTCCATTGCAAGGCTCTTTAATTCTCTTTCTCTTCAGTCTCGGAAATTTCTTTCAGGGAGGGAAAATTACCAAAGGAAAACCCTTGATATTTGCTTAGAGCTCGCAGTTTGCAAACCACTTTTGAACTGATTATTTCGTTTGATTCTTTCCTATAAAGTCTCATCCCTGTTATAGGGACGACTTGCCCCAACTCCCAGACTCTTATTTGCTGAAGCACACAGAACAAGAAGAATTTAGCAATGTTTATGACAAGCCTGATTCAATGTTATTTCTCTCCCCAAACAGATTTGCTAAGGAGTTTCTGTTCCTTTACTGATTGCACTAGAGCTGGAGTTTGTAAACTGCTTTGGCAAAGGCCTGGGGATTCTAAGAATGTGCCTCAGGGTCCCGGGGTAGGGAGTGGGGAGGGGTGAGACGGGGACCAGGGAGAGGCAGCATGGAGGCTTCTGTACCCAAGTCCAGAAGAGCGGCTTCACTACCCCTGCTGGGTGTATTATTTTTCTCAGTGACAAGACATCTGCAAAAAGGATTCTGCAGGGGTGAGTTGGGGACAAGGGCCAACTCCCATCCTAGGGAAACAGGAGGAAGAGGCAGCACTGTGCCCCATTCATTTTTGAACTCCCAGCTTCTAGTCCTTACAGATGTTCAAGTAATGTTTTTGGAAAGTATATTCGTAGGTGGAGAGGGTGAGCCTGATTGTTGAGGAGTGCGATAGGGGACAGTCCGCAGCCTGGAACTGAAAGTCAAATAAAAGCTTTGTAGGGTCAGCAGTTTCTGGAAAGTATTTGTAAAATTGGGTTAACCAAACTCTGAAGATCGGGTGGATTAATGCTGTGATGCAAAGTCATTCTGAGGGATTTTGCTCCTTCCCAGTGGCAACACATTTTGTTTGTTTTTCACGGATAAAGGCTTATTTTCATGCCCAGAGGTAAAAGGGATGGGAAACACGTATGTCAGGGAGGGAATCTGAAAGACTGTTCTTTCCCTACATCATCTGAATCCCTGCGGCAGGGATGAGCTGTGGTGAAACGGAGGGGAAGGAGAACGGGATTAGTCTGGGACTCTAGAAAGATTGGGATCGTTTATTCCCATAAACCATCTACTGATGTAACGGTTTGTGTTCAGCGAAGCCCGGAAGCAAGGGCACGCAGCTTCCAGGACACTGCCTTCCTCATCATCACCGTTCCCTCATTCTGGCCCTTCAGCATCAGGGTATCTGCTGGGCCCCCAGGTAACCCAGCCTTGTGTGTCAGGGACACAAATGGCACAGGTGGACTGGTCACCTGCCTAGTTACTTTCAGACCCATCCCCCACTTTCCCTGTTCTGCTCAGATTGCTGGGGGCTGACCCCTATGGACTAAATTCGTGTGCCCACTTGCTTCATGCTAGGTTGGGCTAGTGGGAGGCATGGATGGAAGAAGAGGAGAACTTTCTACACACCGGCTTGTTCTGCCTACCCACGCTTTCAGCCTTATCCTCACAGTGGCTATCTCTCCGGCATTGACCACGTTTCTTCCTTGGACCCAGGTCAGCCACACGGTGCCTGCCCTCATTCTCATTTTGCCCCCCACCCCCACCTTCAGCCACTGTGGTCTTTTCCCCACAGTTGCAGCCAAAACCATTGGGGGCTTTCAGGTGGTCCCTTGTGTAGCACTGACTCGATAGTTCCAGCTCCCGAGCATGGGGTCTGAGAGCTCGATCTCCTCCCCTCCTCCCTCCAGCCCCAGGAGTAGTAGTGGCTCCTGCAGTTCTTAATCTCTGGGTTTTCATATCCCCTCCTGGTTTCAGCTCTTGTAACTCCCTGGCCTGCAGTATTCAACTCCTTCTACTAAACTCTCTGCCCTGGGATCTGCTTTCTTGACTGCATCCAGACTGAAGCCCAAGGGTTAACCCAGTTCTCAGCAACTTTGTTCCCATCTCTTTCTACTCAACTGACAAACAGCGCTTCCTTCTCCTTAAATTGTAGGCGCACACTCATGAAACACCCACCAGTCTTGCAGTAGTGACTGAAGAGCCCACAGGCATGGGCTTTGCACTAAGCTGCCTTTCTCAGAGTGTTCACAGAAGGGAAGGCACCAAGTAAGACCTTCTTGAGTGAAGATTAGCTTAATTTGCTTTCTTTGCATTTCTCAAATATTTGCTCAGGGGATCAGGAAGATTTAAACTGTAGCTATTGTTTTGGCCATTTAAAAAGAATTTGCCTGTATTAAATGCATCAAAGCTCTGTCTCCCTCAGGAAGGAAGTAGAAGCAAGAAAAGATCTCCCAATCAGAAAGTTTGGCCTTCCATTGACAGATCAGGAAGAGGTTGAAGTTTCAGCCTGGGGTTGTTCCTGGGCAGCAGACACTCCCCCACCTCCCACCACCACCCCCATTCCAGATTCCCCTCCCTTCTTCTAGCTAAACCAAGGCCTGCTGCCTCACGATCACTCTGGTCCTGCCACTAGTCAGAAAACAGCGAATGTGTGCTTTACTGGGAGCTCTCCAAAGATAATTTTTATTTCAACAAAGTTGTGCAAAAACTTCTTCCTTTGGCTTTTTTCCATTTGTACCTCTGCTCAGGGGCTCCACCCCAGGAATATGAACATTCAAATGATTGCCACCAGTCAAGGGGTTGATCTCTGGAGAGTGATATTTCTGAAGAGGCAGCGGGATCTGTGTTTTAGAAAAAAATTTTCTTACATAATTAATATTATTATATGTTGGATATGTGCCCAGAATTAAGGTCAGTCTTGAGAGATGCTTTTAAAAACCATCCCTTAGAAGTTTCCCATTTTGTTGTACAGAAAACATGTTAAATCTTCAATACAGAACTTTATATGACTTTAGTAATAATAATAATTTGCAAAAACAGCAGAGCTATAAGCAGAGCGAGGAAGGATGAGTTCATTACACATAACAGAACTTGAAAGATCTGGAAGCAGACTAGCAACATTCGCTTATTTTCAAATAGAGATTAAGTGGATAGAGATATACAAATACCTGCACTGAGGAACCGCTCGGGGAACAAATTTGTACTAATCACAACTTTAAGAGATCAGAAGTAACAGAAACCATACCAGTGAAACAGAATGTTGGGCGACAGGGAACTCAGCATAGGTAACACCAGCTTCACACCATCCCAGCTAAACAGGAGCCAAGATGCAGGAGAGGATCCACAAGTGGAAATTCAGTAGAAGAATCTGATTGGCTGGGTTTGTGTAACGTCCTCACCTCCAGAACCAATCGCTGTGTCTGAGGTTAAGGTAAAGGTAATTAGCCATGTGGGAGTCACATGTGTGTGGTTTTTATTTATTTATTTATTTGTTTATTTATTTATTTATTTGACAGACAGAGATCACAAGTAGGCAGACAGGCAGGCGGGGGCGGTGGGGGAAGCAGACTCCCTGCTAAGCAGGGACCCCGATGTGGGGCTCAATTCCAGGACCCTGGGATCATGACCTGAGCTGAAGGCAGAGGCTTTTAACCCACTGAGCCACCCAGGCGCCCCACATGTGTGTAGTTCTAAGCTTTGCCTGGTTCCACTCAGCTGGTGGGTACGGGCTATATTCTGGTAACCTCCCATCCGAAAGCCCTGAAAGGAGTGAAAAATTGGAGAAAGGGCAGACCCAAATATGTAGGTGGAAATTACACTCTGAGAAAAAGGAAGCAGAGTCGGCCCAGCTGAGAAGCCTGCTGGCGGTTTGTCAGGTGGGGCAGAGAACACAGAAGCAGCGGTGGGCTCCGATAGCATTGCCCCCTTCAGCGGCCACCTTGGGTGGAAAACTGCATCTGGAGGGGTCGTTCTGAATCCTTCAGCAGGTGGAGTGGTTACCCTGCAGATGTGGCTCACACCATCATACCACATGGTAACCGCAGGAAATCAAGCCTCAGGACTAAAGATTCAAGTTAGATTCTGTAGGCTTCAGGCAGGAAATGTGTGGGAGGGGGAGGAGTGGAGTGTCTGCCATGGGACCCACTTGGGGACATCGACATGGAGACTTACAGAACACAGTTGCAGATCCAGCATTTCTTCATCTCCAACTTCTTCTCCCTTCACCCCCTTCCAGCTAAAATGCATGGGGGCAAGTCCACGGTCAGCGCCATCACTGCTCTCTGGGGACCGTTGTTCTCTGAGAAGTCATGGATGGGTTCACATTCCCTGCTGCTTCACCCAACCCGATGCCCTGAGAGGGGTATGAGGTGTTATCAGGCAGAACCTGGTACTGTCAGAGAGGCCCCTCTTGTCCTGTGGGACACTGTTGTACCCACCTTCTCATTATGCAGCATCTCTAGAACCCCCTGGATCCTTCCAACAGTGACCTGTTTCATGTCAGAAGCTCAGCCAGTCGCCCAGGTGTACCTCCATGACCACTACAAGAACAACGGTTCTCAGCTAAGAGTGTGCATCAGAACCATCCCTGGAACTCAACGAACACTCCAGATACACTGAATCTGAATGGATTCCACTCCACTCCAGAGTGGAGCCCACCAGTATTTCTGAAGCCCTCCCCCAGGTGGTTTTGATGCACCTTGCCACAAGTTGGCCTCACAGTTCCATGGGTGCTAGAGAAGACATGTCATAGATTTAAGAAGGGACTTGAGTCTAGAATATATAGAGAATTCTTAAAAATTGACAATAAAAAGGCAAATAACACAGCTTAAAAAATAAATAATTTGAATAGATTTTCTCTCTGAAGATGATACACAAATGGTAAATCAGCACATAACAAGATACTCAGCACTGTTAGCCATTAGGGAAATATGCATCAGGACCACAATGAGATACAAATTCACATTCAAACTTCAACTTCACATTCACATTCAAACTAAAATAAAAATTAAATTAAATTAAATTAAAAAGACCATAATAGGGGCACCTGGGTGGCTCAGTGGGTTAAAGCCTCTGCCTTTGGCTCAGGTCATGATTCCAGGGTCCTGGGATCGAGCCCCGCATCAGGCTCTCTGCTCAGCAAGGAGCCTGCTTCCTCCTCTCTCTCTGCCTGCCTCTCTGACTACTTGTGATCTCTGTCTGTCAAATAAATAAACAAATAATCTTAAAAAAAAGACCATAATAAATGTTGACAAAGATATGGAAAAATTGGAAACTTCATACATTGCTAATGGGATTATAAAATTATGTAGTTCCTGTGTCAGTTCCTCAAAATGTTAAGAGTTATTGGGCCACTCCTACATGTCTACCCTAGCAAAATAATGTATAAGACTTGTCTGAAAATGCTCATAGCAGCCTTATTCATAATAGCCAAAAAGTAGGAACACTCAAATAACCAACAATGATGAATGGACAAACAAAATGCGGCATGTCCTTAAAATGGAATGTTATCAGCAAGAAAAAGGAATGGAGTACTGCTACCACATTCTGTAACATGGATGCAGTCATAACACAGGATGCTAAGTGAAAGAAGCCAGACACGAAAGTCTGCATATCGTATGATTACACTTACAGGAAATATCCAGAACAGGTAAATCTGTAACGGACCAAAAGTAGATTTATGGTTGCCGCAGGAGAATAAGGTGTCACTCCTAATGACTACCAGGGGTTTTACTGAAGGGGTAGGGCTGAAAATGCTCCATGATTCAAAAGTGGTGATGGTCGCACAACTCTATGAATATACCAAGCACCACTGAATTTAAACTTTAAAGGGATATATTTAATGGCACAGGAATTAGATCTCAAAATAAAGGTGTTATAAAGGGGAAAAAAAAAAAAAAAGCAAGACGTCAAACTTCCGGAGTTATTTTAAGCTGCTAAGTTTTGCTGTAACTTCTTTTGAGAAACAGCTAACATGGCCCTGGCGACAATCAGTCATCGGTTGTGGGATACCAGTGTGGATAACCTTCTGAGCATGGTGGCTCCTGTTCGGGCAAGGGCAGTTCTTCAAGAAAGGGACAGCTGCTGGGAGCCAACACTCACGGGAGCTGGGGGATAAGAGAAGTAAAGGGCCCTTGGGCAGGGTGCCAATCATCCACTGTGGGTGCTGATTATAGACTAAGTAGACTTTGGACAGCTCTGCGTGCACACACATACACACACTTATGAGTACACAAGTATTTTGCATACCGTTTGTAGGTACCCTCTCCTTAGCTGGGGTCGTCAGGAGGCACACGACCAGAATGGCATTCATGAAGAGTGTCAGCAGAAATGGAGAAGTGGGAAGCAGCAAGGTGATCTCGAGGCATCTTATTTATTACTAACTAGGACCTGAACGGTGCTGGCAAATATATAAAGTGCATACAGAGATGATCAATAATGCCGAACTTGAGTGTTTTCCTCTCATTACTATTCAAGTCTTGCTTCCCGGTGTGACACTTCATAAATCATTCCTTAGGAGGCTATGGGAGGTTGGGAGGGGAGCCCCAGGGAGGAGGAGGGGGAGGGGAGAGACTCCACATCGTGGCTGACAATGCCTCAGTTGTTGTTTTGGGCTCGGGGTGCTTTCTCCACTAGACAGATCGTGAAAGTCACCCAGTAGAGGGCACACTGCCTTCTAGCTATCCCACCCCTACCCCAGGACACTCTTCACCCCAGTCGCTCAGTATAGAAGCAGGAGGCCCTGGGCATCTCATTGAGTCAAATGCTGAGTTAAAACACCCAAAAGTCTCAACTGTTGGAGTAACCAGAAGAGGAAGCAATGATCAGGCTCTACTAGTGGTGACTGAAAAATGGAAAAGACAAAGCAGTGTGTGTGTGTATGTGTGCGTGTGTGTGTGTGTGTAGAAAATAGGACCTGGTCACTGGAGGCTCAGATGCCAAGAGCTCCTAATAAAGTTGTGTTCATACCAGACGAAGTGAGCTCCAGCCCAGGACAGAATGTCTGTGCTCTTGGTGGCTGGGACTTCAGGGGTGCTGCAGAGCTGCTTCCTGTCACCGTCACCGCCATCGTGGACTTCAAGGCTGCTTGTTGGCTGGCTTGCAAAGATAATGACAACAATGGTGATGATGGTGACAATGATGACAATGATGTCGCTAGGAGCCCATGGGTAGATTTAGTGCTGCCTACATTACAGTTAAGAAATACATGATGGCAGGAAGGGAATTCAGGTGGTGTTGGGCCTCAAGCAATTAACTGATGCCTGATTCTCAGATAGCTTCTGTGCGATATTTATGATAACTGTGAGGTCAGTGTCGTTGTCAGTGATGGTGATGATGACGGAGAACAAGAGGGAGAGTTGGGAGAATATCGCCTGGCCTCCAGTAGCTAATAGACAGTAATGAAGAGTGGTAATGGATAATTTTCCCCAGGCTTGACTAGGAATTGTTAATATGAGCATGGAAAAAAGGAGGACGGAGATCGGAAGAGATAAAACAAGGATGGCTCACTTTCCAGGTATTGTGAAAAGTGCTGATGGATGGGGGATACTCTCGGATTTCATTCGCTAGGGGAAAGGCATCATCTTCAACAGCGTTTCTTAAGCTCAACACCATGGACACTGGGGACTGGATAATTTTTTTAGGCTTTTTTTTTTAAGCTTATTTATTGATTTAAGCAATCTCTACACCCAACATGGGGCTCAAACTCATGACCCTGAGATCAAGTGTTGCAGGCTCCTCCAACCAAGTCGGCCAGGCTCCCCTGGATAATTTTTTAGTGTGGGTCCTTTCTGCATACCGCAAGATGAGATGAAACATCCCTGACCTTTATTCCCTTGATGCCGGTAGCACCTCCAGCAGCTACAAGGAGAAATGTCTCCAGACACCGCCAAATGTCACCTGGGGGAGGTCAAAGGCACCACTGGTTGAGAACCCTCCGGGGAAAAAGAGACACTGCAAAGCAGTGTTGGTCCCACATGGTGGACCGTGGTTGGTCCCAGATGACTTCTGCAGGTGGCTTGTACAGGAAGAGAGACTGTCCTTCTCTGGAGAAGAGAGCTGCCAGCGGGATCAGGCCCCGGAAGCAGGACTTCTGGAGCAAGAGCCGGGGAAGGGCGTGATTCTGGAGCAGTCCCAGCACCCGTGGCCCGGAACTGCCCCCCACCTGGCCCCTCCTCAGGGAGATGCCCTGGCATCTTGGCACCCTCTTGTTTGGACAGCATCTTTCTCAGGAGGTTGTAAGGGAAAGCCAGATGCCTCCTTGGCAGCTCTCCAAAACCTTTTTCTGGCAGGTGAGTTACTTCTGTTCATAAAGGAAGCCCCTCGAGAGCAGAGGCAAAGAGCCAAGTCCAAAGAGCTGAGTCAGCCTCCGTGCAGGAAATGGAATCCTGACGTGTGGCCTCTGCTCTGGACGCCCCTGGGTCCCCACAGGGATTGCAGAGTTCCAGGAAATGCGGACTGTGATCACGGGCTCCGCCGCCTTGGAAAGACGACACTCTGGTTTCCAAAGAAACGGGATAATGAAGGCAGAATCTTCATTATCCTCCTTGAATGCCCGTGGGTGTCTGGGGAGAGTGGCCCGTCGCGCTACGCTGGGTACTGACGCAGTAACGACTCCATCTTCTTTACCTCCCAATGGATCGACAGGGACAGTTTCTCTTGTTGGGCTTTTGAAGCAAACAAGTGGGTGTCCAGCTCAGACTCCTAGAAGCAGAACAAATGGCTCACTCTCTCACCGAATCCTACCACCATGCCGTGGAGGCGACCTGGGGGCCCAGAGTTGAGGGCCTGTTTGGCTTTCCATGGGCTGTGTGCTCCTGAGGGGCTGAGATCTGTCCCCAGCAAATGGCGGGCCCCAATGGGGTCTTTGGAGCGAGAGCTGGGTAGAGCCGAGGGCAGGGCTGGGCTGTCTCTAGCGGTGTCCGAGCGGCATCACCCTGGCCACAGGTAAGTCTTCAGAGCACTGAGCGGACTCCTCGAGGCATGTGACTCAAAGGGAGCAGTCATCCAATGAGAAGAGCCAGAGAGAAGGGCAGTAACAGGAGGGAGGCATCCCTGAAGCACCCATACGAATGGAGTGGGAGAGCACTTGCCGGGGTCCGTTAGCCTCACCCATGGGTCCAGGCCACGTCCTGAGGCCAAACCGACGTAGACGCCTGGGGAGTCTCTGAGACCACCAGAGCCGCAGGGTCCTCATGTGAACAAGCAGGATAATGATGCATGCTCCGTGGGTGTCTGTGAGAACACACGAGAGAACATACGAGAAAGTGCCCCACCAGCCTGAAGTGTGAGACGGAAAGTGGCTCTTGTTGGCCTAACTCCACATGCTTTACAAATAGCATGTTTACAATAAAGCGTCTGGGCTCCTGTGGGAGAACTTACAGGGTGACTTTAACTCCTGATGGGAAAGTAATAGGAGAGAGCCTGACCCTAAGGCCTTCATAGGGTCGGCAAACAGCCCTGGGCTCCCTGCCAGAGCAGGCAGGCTCTTCCCTGGGACGCCAGACCTTGAGGCCATTTGAGGGACGGCAGCTCAGAGCCTCAACAGCCCTCCCGTGAGAGTAGAAAAGGTCCTTGGGGACTTGAGGGCAGATACCCAACTGACACTGGTGGCTGGGACCAATGTGGGGAGGGAAGTCACATGCTGTCTGCATGCCAGTCAAGGCAGAGGAGCTGAACTCCACATCTTTCTGTCCTTCCTGCTGGATCTGAGCCATTCAAACAGGTCCTGGCAGCATTCTAGAAGCACACCTGTGGTGGATTGTTTGACAAGATGGCAACAACAGCTGTTCTACCTGGTGCGATGAGAGAGTTCCTCTCCTCTCATCAAGAACACAAATCTGGGGCGCCTGGGTGGCTCAGTGGGTTAAGCCTCTGCCTTCGGCTCAGGTCATGATCTCAGTGGTCCTGGGATCGAGCCCCGCATCGGGCTCTCTGCTCGGCAGGGAGCCTGCTTCCTCCTCTCTTTCTCTGCCTACTTGTGATCTCACTCTGTCAAATAAATAAATAAAATAGTTAAAAAAAAAAAAAAAGAACACGAATCTGGAGCAGCTCTGAGATTCTTTGACCAAGTGGAGGAGATGTGGCATAACCTCCAAGCTGAGGCCTTATGGGGGTGCCTGGGTGTCTCAGAGGGTTTAGCCTCTGCCTTCAGCTCGGGTCATGGTCTCAGGGTCCTGGGATCAAGCCCCACATCGGGCTCTCTGTTCAGCGGGGAGCCTGCTTCCCCCTCTTTCTCTGCCTGCCTCTCTGCCTACTTGTGATCTCTCTGTCAGAGAAATAAAATTTTTAAAAAAGAAGAAGAGGCCTTATGGCTTCTGCTCCTGCTCCCTTGAATGCCCTGGGCATCATTTCAGGAAGTGCACGCTGGAGCCCTTATGGAGAGACCGTGTGGAGAGAGGCCTAGAGACCTGTGGGAGCCACAGCTTTTGTTTACTGTATTCTGCTGTATTGAATCTGGGCTTGCTGTCCCTGAGGGACTGCCCCTCCCAGGGTCAGCCAATTCCTAGAGACAGTAAGAAACTTCCCCATGAACATGCTTTTCATACACAAAACAAACCAATCCAGGGACCACACTCCAAGTATCTTGGGCTTTCACGCTCCGGACCCCTATCCGCCTGCCCCAAATATGCCAAACTACTCGGGACAGCCCTTGTGTTCCAGAGCCTGCTGAAACTACTCGAACTTGCCAATCCTAAATCTGCTTGCCCTGCCTCTCCCACTCCTTCCCACCGAACCCACAGGGAAGGCTCTTGCCCACATTTTCCCTTCACGTCCTCTGCCTCCTGCCTTGACCCTGGTGCTTCCCCGTTGGCCCTGCATGGCCTGGCATGCCTTCTCCTCCAGGGATTTGGGGGTATAACAAACTATCTTCTTGAGAGCAATCATCTCTCATCTGTTGGCCTCCCCACGCTTGAGTCACAATCAAACCGATACATTAAAACACTGCTGCGTGAGACAGAAGGGCCCAGATGACACAGCATCTCAGCTGCACCCGTCCCCAGACGGAACCCCCAGCTGAACACAGGCACGTGAGTGAGCCCAGACAAGACCCGCAGGAGAACCTCCCAGCGAACCGAATCAGGAGGGTTCGCTATTTTAAGTCAGTAAGTTTTGAGGTCATTTGTTAAGGAACAATAGTTGACCAAAACACCCACCACATTTGGTGTTCGGTGTCCTAGTGCTTGTGGTGTGAAATTATTGATTGGGATGCTTGACCGAGATTACTCTTCATGGCAAATCCTGGTAGGTAGTTTCATAAATAAAATTCAGATATTTCTTTACCAAAGCACGGGTTACTTAGCCTCTCCCGAATGAGACAGATTCTTTGCAGACTTACCCCTCCAGCAAGTACAGAGTGACTCACCTCTGCCTACCATGACCCTCAGGGGTCCCACATGAATTGAAACGTGCTAACCCCATCGACAGAAGAAGACCAAGGCGCTTAGGGGACTGCCGGGGCAGCTCCTCTTACCGGCCACCTGAGCTCACCCATCTGGGAGCCCTTTGTGAGACAGCACACCTCCCTGAACAGTCTAGCTGAGTTATCTCCCTGTGTGCATATGTCCTCCCCTCACCCAGGGGGCGCCCTCTCCCAAGATAAGGACCAAACTGCCTAGCCAAGTGTCCAGTGTCCCCCATGAATGGAACGTTCTAGAAATATCTTTGTCTAATCAGTTTTCTGTAGGCTCCTGACTTTTCTTTGCTAGGCACCAGTTCCCAGACCTGAAGACCAGGCCCACGCTGACCTGACAGGGGAAAAGCTACTAAACATAGGTCATATCGTGCCGCCCCACTGCCCAGACCTCCACGGGCTCCTCATTTTGCTCAGACGCAGAGCCCCCGAGGCACCCTCCAACCCATGCCCCTCTTTCCTTCTCTCCTACCACACACCTACTCTGGGCCCCCTTGCCTCTCCCTGGGCTCCACAAGGCCACTGCTCCCTGGGCTTCTTCACTTCACCATTTCCTCTGCCTGGGACCCACTTATCCCTTGAGTGTTTGCTCAAATGTTACCTGCTGGTGTGTCCCCCCATCCTCACTTCTGCCCTACACTGGCTCATTTCTTTCGTCTTCCTTCATCACCATCAGGCATACCCTAGATGTAACTGTCTGTTGATTGCTACCTTCCCACACTCTCCCCACCTCTCACCCCACCCATGGTACCTAAGGGTCCAGAAGGGCAGTGACCCAGCGGTGTTCACCACTTGTACTCCTGGTGCCTAGAGCAGGGCGTGTAACGGGTGTTCCATTAATATGAAAGGATCAAATAAATGCATGGTCACAGAGCCCCTGTGGCCTGCGTGTGCAGACTTTGCTTTTACCCTGCTGCCTACAACCACTCCGCAAACAGCATTCTCTGTCTCACAAGGAAGCAGCAGCCTCGGGTGTCACCCACACTCTTCTTGCTGCAAGGCTAGCATGTACCATGCATCCTGGACAGAGCCCCTAGCCACAGTGCATTCACAGAGAGGGGTGTCTCTCTAAAAACCATGGGGAGATTGGAGAGAGTTTCTGTGGTGCATCATTTGGCCATACTTTTTTTTAAGTTTTGTTTTTTTTTTTAACTTATTTGACAGAGAGAGCGAGCAAGAGAAATTGAGAGCAGGAACCCAAGCAGGGGATGTGGGAGAGGGAGAAGCAGGCTTCCCGCCAAGCAGGGAGCCCGATGTGGGGCTTGATCCCACAACCCTGGGATCATGACCTGAATGGAAGGCAGATGCTTAACAACTGAGCCACCCAGGTGTCCCCATTTGCCCATACTTTTTAAAACATCCCTTTAAATATCTTTGTTCTTTCCCCAAAGTTTCTTTCTAGGCAGCCCCCACTTATTTATCCAAGTCCCCCCCAGGGAGCCTCATCTGTCCCCCTCCCACAATGAGTAGGCGCCATCCCACACACCGCAGACCCTGGGCTTGCCCCGAGAGCAGCACTGACTGCGCTCTTTGTGTGCCTGCTTCCCACACCAGCTCATAGGCACCTGGAGGGCAGGGGCAGTGTCCCCCGTGCCCGGTCATCCCCCGTCCCAGTACACAGCTCATGTGTAATCCATGCTCACTGGGCGGGTGAGTGAATACATGAACGGAAGAAGCAGAAGGAATGCTTTGGAATCCATAAAGAACACTGATGGAAACGATCCGGAGAAAGGACTTCAGAGTTCTGAAATTCACCCCCTGAGCCCAGAACATTGTCTGGCATCCGGTATTAACAGGTGGCCATTAGACAGAGCTTTCCGGGGAAAGACATTCCATGGCTTCTTCTCTTCCTCTTCCTGGGCACAAAGCCTATTGATTCACACACCAAATTAAGAACCAGAGAAGGCAAGCTGCATCCCTAGGGCTTGGTCTATACTGTTGTTGTCCTGAAGCTAATGTTCCACACAGAGGTCAACCTCTGCTCCGCTCTTGGAACCCTTTCTTCCCCGAAAAGGCAGGGCCAATCCACTGGGGGAAAAAAAATATATATATATGTGTGTGTGTGTGTGTGTGTGTGTGTGTAGAGAGAGAGAGAGAGAGAGATACATAAAACCCTAAACAAACAACCAAGAAGCTAAGTGGAGAGGTTTGCTTTTACCTGTGACATTTTGAAATTTACCAAAGGTTTGAAAAAAATTGTACTGGCACCCAAGAAATAGGAGGGGTGGTCCTAAAGGGGCAATTCAGCAGAATGCGTCTCTCGGAATGACTGTAATTATGTTGTCTGCCTGCTCACAGACAGAGCAGTCAGTGACAGCGTGTGCTTAGCGAGCTGTTCCCTGGTGAGCAGGACCTGCGCGCTTCTTTCTCTGAATTTGCAGCTGCATTGCAGGGGCAGCTTAAAAATAACCCAAATCCAGGCCAGGCTGCCTGGGAATGTGGAAGTCGGACCTTCTGGGTTACAGAGCCTGCGGCAAGACCACCCTGCGTCTGCAGCCATCGTGGTGTGCGTCCTTCTGGGGGGTGCTAATGAACAGAAGCCTCCAGAGGGTAGGGACAGCCAGGGAACGCAGCCTGCCCCCATCTGTTGGCATTTTCTCCTGGAAATTATATCCACAGGACAAATGCCTAATGTGTCTGAAAATAATATTGCTTCATGTGATCTAAAGACGACATAGAAGATTCCTGCAGCGTGTTGTGATCAGGTGGGCCTGTGGTCATTGGGCAGCGTGACTGGAGTTGTTGGTGCATTTGGGAGGACCAAGACAGGACGAGCATGCCCGAGGCCATCAGCCTGTTACACAGCTGCAGACACACTGAGAGAGACAGACAGGAGAAACTGACATCTGCCAGGGAATAGTTAGTGGCCATCGAGCCCTTCATCTCTGCTCAGCACTCTGCGGGGTTTGAGATGTTTTCAGATGTCCCGGTGTTTTAACACAGTCTCTTCCTAACATACACCAGAAGGAAGTCCAGGGTTCAAGCTGGAAGGACTACCCCCTTGATTTCCAAGGTCAGCTTATCCTAGGGATAACAGTGACCACTTCCATGGGTGCTATGGGCTATGTAACTCGTCGGGTAATGCCTCATTTAAACCCCATAAAATTCTACTAGGTGGGTCCCATTAAGTCCATTTAATGGACCAGTAATGAAGGCATGCAGCATTTAGGGCCAATCCCAAGGCAGAGAAGACCTGGAGAGAGGAGAGAGGCAGGAGGCTTCCAAATGGTGGGAACAGGTGCCTGGTGGGGGAGGGGGGTCTCCTTAGGAGCACAGGCTGATTCCTGGATTCCCTGCTTAGTCCACCTGCCACCAGGTAAGGAGGGGCTGGAGATGTGAGTCCAAACACTGACCCTGCCACCTCGGGCAAGTTACATGACCTCCCTGAATGGCAATGTTCTCATCCACAAGACGGGAACCTGCCTCCTTGGAGCCAAGTACACTGGAGCATTAGTGATGGTCAACGGAAACTACTCGACCCATTGTAGGTGCTCCGTAAGTGTGTAAGAGGAAGCTGGGTAGTGAAAAGTCGTGTTCAAGAAACTTCTCAATGTCATACCTCCCTTGAGGGTTGGAGGGAGGGGAAGGGGGCTGTGGGTGAGAAAATCAGGTGAGCTAGACGCAGTTCGTAAGGAAGCTGTTCCAGTGACCTAATTCCACTGCACGAGAGCTAGCCAAATGGTACCTTAGCTTAGAGACCCTGGCTCCTCAGAGTGCAGTCATGCCAGTAGTGCCCCAGTGTGCATCTACGGAATCAGAATCCAACTTTCACAAGAGCCCGAGGTGGATGGATAGAGGCTGAGACTCAGCATGAGGCCGGCACTGGGACTCTGGATTTGAGTCCATTGGACCATTTAGTGGCTATAACTTCAGCATGTGCCTTAACTACTCTGTTCAGGATAGACCCAAGTTGTTGTTGCTTTATTTTTGAGAGAGAGAGAGCATGTGTGAGTGGGGGTGGGGGGTGGGCAGAGGGAAACAGAATCTTAAGCAGACTCCACGCCCAGCCCGACATGGGGCTGGATCTCACAACCCCGAGATCATGACCTGAGCCAAAATCGAGAGTCAGACGGTTATCCGACATAGTCACCCGAGTGTCCGGGTTGGGCATATTTTCAGGTCCATAAAATTACAAATACAAAATTAGGTGCAAAAGTGACGATTTAGAATGTAAGAAACTTCACAACAAATTACAGATATTAAAGAGCTGACAAATACCACAAACACCAGAGAAATAACTTAACACCCTTATGTAATACTTTCATCCTATATTTGACGGTTCTGAGCACCTCTCCATATGACAAGTTTTTTTTAAATTTTTAAATTTTTTTATTAACATGAAATGTATTATTAGCCCCAGGGGTACAGGTCTGTGAATCGCCAGGTTTATACACTTCACAACACTCACCATAGCACATACCCTCCCCAATGTCCATAACCCCACCACCCTCTCCCTTCCCCCTCCCCCCAGCAACCCTCAGTTTGTTTTGTGACATTAAGAGTCTCTTATGGTTTGTCTCCCTCCCGATCCCATCTTGTTTCATTTATTCTTTTCATACCCCCCAAATCCCCCACGTTGCATCTCCACTTCCTCATATCAGGGAAATCATATGATAGTTGTCTTTCTCCGACTGACTTATTTCTCTAAGCATAATACCCTCTAGTTCCATCCATGTCAACGCAAATGGCAAGATTTCATGTCTTTTGATGGCTGCATAGTATTCCATTGTGTATATATACCACATCTTCTTTATCCATTCATCTGTTGATGGACATCTAAGTTCTTTCATAGTTTGGCTATTGTGGACATTGCTGCTATAAACATTCGGGTGCACGTGCCCCTTCGGAGCACCACGTTTGTATCTTTAGGGTAAATATCCACTAGTGCAATTGCTGGGTCGTAAGGTAGCTCTATTTTCAACTTTTTGAGGAACCACCATACTGTTTCCAGAGTGGCTGCACCAGCTTGCATTCCCACCAACAGTGTAGGAGGGTTCCCCTTTCTCCGCATCCTCGCCAGCATCTGTCATTTCTTGACTTGTTAATTTTAGCCATTCTGACTGGTGTGAGGTGGTATCTCATTGTGGTTTTGATTTGTATTTCCCTGATGCCGAGTGATGTGGAGCACTTTTTCATGTGCATATGACAACAGTTTTACAAAAGATAATTTGGTCTTCCCTCTAACAGGGTTGATGGAAATGTTCCACCATTGACAGTAGGACCTCATGAAGTTGCAATATCACACACATACACACACACAGAGCCATATTCACTATATACACTATTATTATTGATTTGTGTCCTAGAAACACAGCACCTGTGCTTAATTCTATTTATTTCTACAGTTGCTGTCGAGCAAGGAAACACTGTATGTCATGTTTATAATTGTATATGCTGCATTATCGAGTGTATTCCTGACAAGAGAGGACTCCTATCAACGAGAATCAACTCCTCTTCTAACAACTTTACACGTCTTATCTTTGGGAGAATTCTCCACAGAGCAGCTTCGAGCTCCCAGACCTGTGTCCCCTCCCAGATCTGTATGCCTCCATACAGATCCCACACACTCAGGGCCATGACACTGGGTGAGTAAGGAAGGTGGACCTAGGAGCTGTCCTTAGAGCCCTTTCTACACAGGAAGCTAGCCTGAGCTGTACACAGAAGTAACTGCAAATCCCCTAAACATAGGTCACTCTACCCAAACTCAGTTATGATGAACTTGGCAAGTAGAGTTACTTACTTGGCAAAACTTACAAAACACTTGACCTTGAGAACATGGTGTTGGGCCCCTTCCATGGCGGGCAGGGGCCCGTGCACCAGTGGGGCCGTGAAGCTGAAGCTTTGTGGGCTCACCGTGAATGGCCTCTGTAGTCTTGTGTCCGTTTGTCCTCCGGGAAACAGTGGAAACATAAAATTACATGTGTCTGTGTGAAATTGAGAAGAGACATGAAAGGCTTTATTCATACATATCACGGTGCCTGATATATACATATTTTCAATAAGCTCTTTCTATTTTCTCTATTTTCAATAAGCTCTTTCCTTGTTGAAAATGCAACAAGGAAAGAGCCTGGGTGGCTCAGTGAGTTAAAGCCTCTGCTGTCAGCTCAGGTCATGATCTCAGGGTCCTGGGATCGAGCCCCGCATCGGGCTCTCTGCTCGGCGGGGAGCCTGCTTCCTCCTCTCTCTCTCTGCCTGCCTCTCTGCCTACTTGTGATCTCTGTCTGTCAAATAAATAAATAAAATCTTAAAGAAGAAAGAAAGAAAATGTATCTCTTCTTATCTGCATTTTAGTGTAGACAAAAACATCCCCGGGAGCCACCAGGCTCTGACTGGGGTTTGGCACTTTGGGCCTTCAGAGCGGGAAGAAGCCCAGCCCCTTATCCCAGCGTGTGTGTCTCCCAGGCACGGCAGGCTCCCTGGAAGGCATTTGGCCAGGAGTCCATCAGGGTCACCCCAGGTCAGTTACCTAAGGAATCTTCAAATGGGAGCATTGAAGTCACCCACCTGCAATTTCTCCACGACCTTGGTGATCTTCTTTGGAAGACCGTATCCAACACACTGGTCCACTCCAGTTAAACTCAGCGAGGGTTGGCTGACCGTTCATTCCCACCTCCCCTTTCTTCATTCCTCCACCTTCCCAGCATTCCTATGTAGCTTTCTCCTTTGATCCTCAGGTTCCCGGAAGCTGCCTGATGCGCCCAAGGTGATCTGAGGAGGGATTTGAACTCAGGTCTGTGCCCAAACCCAGTGCTTGGTCCACTCCACTGCACGGAGGAGCACAAGCTAGTGCCCCACTTAACATTCACCTGTGGGTGAAGCCCTGTGTCCCACCGACTGGCCATGCAAGGATTTTTCTTACAGAGGAGGATATGGTTTATCGATCACAGCCCACGCACCTCCTCGTCCTGCGTTAACCTCTTTGTTTTGTAACATACCCCTCAAAGGGGCAAATATGACCATGGAGCTTGGAGAGGCAAGCTTGGCTTCCTTTTCTAAGAGGCTTTCCAGTGGCTCAGCCTCCCCTGTAGGCTCGGCTTTCTGAACAAATGGGGACCAGCCAGTGCGGCTGTGACGCTGCATGACAGAAGGGTGTAGGGGGTGCCCAGAGAGTCCTGCTTGCCCCAGAGACAGTGTGCAGGGGAGGGACGAGAGGGAGACCTCAGAAGGAGCTTAGAAACTCCACAGACTCAAGAGCAAAGACAGAAGAGCCCTGTGGTCAGAGTACTTCTGTGATTTACTAAGTGTCTGCGCAAGTGTTGACCACCTCCGAGCCCTCTTCCTGAGCTGTGAAGTGTGTGAGGATTAAATGAGATTCATGAACACGCCTGGCTTGCAGCAGGTGCTCAATAAATTACAATATTATCAGCATCCTGGTTTGAGCCCCGGTCCCTGTGCCCGCAGGGAATTCCAGACTCGCCTGTCCCAAATGGCAGACTGGGGTCCTCAAAGACCGTCAACGTTCTTTCTTCCCACCACTAGATCTTTGAGTAACTTCACTCCTGGTGACTGAAGAATTAGCCCCGTCGTACTGTCCCTCACTCATGTCTGCCCTGGGAATCTGCTCCATCCGTTGTATTTCCTTTTTCATCTCTGCCCTCTGGGCCGCCAGATGCTGACGTCCCTCCATCCTGGATCTATTTCGTCATCTCTGCCACATCCCCATGCTGTTTTCTTCTGGAAATGATAAACTGCCTTTCTTGGAGGGGCGGCCTCCACCACGTCCTACAGCCAATCCTAGCAGCGCCTCTGGGGCCGGCGCCTTTTCCCGCCAGCCTGCCCCGCGGAGGCACCGCTCCTGGCGTCAGGGGCCTTGGGTGAGCGACCCCCTCCATCTGCTTCTCTTTCCAGTCCTTGGCAACCTTTAACGCTTCTGATGTTTCCCTCCTTAAAAATCTCCCTCCACGCCTGGATATTTTAGAAATGCACACTGCAGTATAGAGGGGTAGAAAGACACGGCATCTGGGATTTGCTTTAAACTGCTTCAGCAACTCAAAAAAGGGAAGAAAAGGGAGAAGAGAAGAAGCAATTTGGGCAAAACCTTGACGAGTATTTAATTCAAGGAGAGGTTAAGGGCGAGTGCATGGAGACTCACTGTGTTCTTCTCTGTATTTCTATATACTGAGCAGCTTAAAAAAATGTGTTTTCTAGAACCTCCTCATCATGCATCCCTCCTGGATGTTATCCTTCCGGAGCCCTCCCCTGAGTCCTATCTCTGCTTTATCTCCACATCCTTGCTTAAAGATAAGTGTTTCCCGCCATCTTTGCTCCCTTCTGCGTCATGAATCAATGAGGTCAGCCTGAGCAAGGTGTCTGCCCCACAGCTTCCCCTGACCTTTTGGTGAAGATGACCCCCGCCTCTGCAGCTTCGGGCCTGACCTCTTGCCAAACTGCAGACCCACATGCATTTTTTAAAATTTATTCATATTTTAAATTTATATATAAATTTGCTAAATATATATCTCTCAAAACCAACGTACCCATAACCCAGATTTGACCAGTGCTGACATTTTTGTCTCCGATTTGTAGAAAGAACACGTTACAAATATAAGCTGAAGAGCCTAAATACTTCTCAGACCCTCCAGACCTCTTTCTCCTCATTTCTCCTGGGGGAAACTGCTATTCTGAACCCCAGTTGGTATCTTCTGTACCCCATGTATATACTTTGACTCCAGAAGCCTGTGTCTACAACAGTATTTGCCACTATTCTTTTAAAAATGTACACAAAGTGGGATGCCTGGGTGGCTCAGTCAGTTGGGCATCTGAGTCTTGATTTTGGCTCAGGTCATGATCTCAGGGTTGTGGGATCCAGCCCTTCGAGTTTGGGACTCTGCCCTCAGTAGGGAGCCTGCCTCTCTTTCTCCCTCTCCTTCTGTCTGTCCCCACACTTACTCTTTTTCTCTCTCTCTAAAATGAATTTTTTTTAAAATATAAAAATACAAATAAAAATTTATATAAAGCGATTTCACTCTATTTTTCTGTCTGCAACTTTTTTCACCCAACATTGTGCTTTTGGCAGTTCTCCATATTGATATATGTAGATCTAGCTCATCCGGCTTGAGTACAGCAGAGTATTTTCTTATACAACACATGCCACAAGTTGTCTAGCCATTCCGCTCTTGACGGACGAGTGGGCTGTTCCCCGTACACATAGAGCGGTGATGACTCCCTGCAGACGCTTGTGTGAGCACGCCATTGTCCTCATGCAGATTACCGCCTGTGGCCCTCAACACTTGCCTGTGCTTGTTTGCTCTCTGATTCACCCACTCGACCCCAAGCGGAATACATTCATTTCATCTCTCTGCTATTAACCCATCACAACCTAACTCACAGTGGATTAACATGAAGGAAGGGAGAGGGAAAGACGTCATAGAACCTTCCACCACCAAGGTCAGGATCAAAGGACTAGGCAGCCAATGGCACGATTTTGTGGAAATTCAGGTATGAAGTTGGCAGTGAGGAGTCCAAGAGGCCTCGTAATAGTGATTTAGAGGCCCATAAATAGTGATTTAGATTTAGCGCGTACTCTCAGCACACTTACATCTCCGGAGAAAAAGGGGAGCCACTGCCTGTATTTTGCAGTACTTAAGTTTCTGATAAAAGCCAGTTATAGACTAGTTTGTGTAGTTTTTCAGATGAAGTGAAACTACATTGTCTTAAACCAGCTGAGAGTAAAGAGAGAGAAAGGGCAAGGTATCATGGTAACTCAGCAAACATGTACTTAACTTCTATTCTGTGCCAGGCACGGCTCAGGTGAACTCTGAGGGTGGTCTGGGCTAGGGCACAGGGATGGTGAGGGGGGTCAGCATGAGAGTCACGGGAGCTAGCGTTCTTGACTGGCTGGCAGCGGGGGAGGTGGCGCTCAGGATGCACTTGGGCTTGGGCTCCTTCAGAGCTCTGCTGGGTGGTGCGGTCATTTACTAACCTCCAGCAGGTGCAGGCTTAGCTCCTGGACAAGAGGGGTGTGGAGCATCGGACCCCTGCGAGGTCAGGGCTGCTACAGCAGGGCCAGGACTGGCGTCCTGCCTGCTGCTGTCCCGGTGGCCTTGCTGCAATCCCCTTTCCACGCAGCTGCTGGAGTGATCCTTTAGAAACACAAATGAAATCATGTCACACCTCTACTCAACTCCAACCTACCACATGTCTTCCATCAGCCTTGGCTCTGCTGGCATCAGTGTCTCGCTCTGGCTGGCATGCCCCGGTGAGCTCTGGTCCCACCCTTCCAACCATGCTCCTTCCCACTCTCTGGGCCTTGCTCTCCTGGGACGCTCCCAGCTGGGGCCCCTTGAGGCCTTCACACGCACAGGCCTGCATCTTTCCACTGACACTTTGCAGGGACAGCTCTCCTGCTGCCTAGCTAAAATACCCCCTCCACACCCCCTCAGTGCCATCACCTCCATCCCACTGTCCTGTGGTACGGTCTCTGCGGCGCTTCCCACTAGCAGAGACGTGCTTATGTTTGTCTATTGCTGTCTGTCCCTATTGCCTTAGAATTCCAAGTCCTGAAGGCCATGCACCTTGTCTGCTTCATTCGCCTGCTGCAGCCCCAGCACCTCCAACTGGGATAGGTGCCTAGTAAATATTTAGGGAAGGAATGGGTTCCTGGTGACCTTCAGATTCCCAGCCCTAATTCTTCCCGAGGCTCGATTCTCTTTCCTTAACATTCCTACACCCCGATTATAAGTCCCCCCTTGGCTTGAACTTGCTTGGTTTGGCTCCCGATATGGATAATTCACAGTTCCAGCAAGGCTTGAGGAGCCGGGCAGAGCTATCAGGGGTGTCGGTCCTGGTCAACACTCAGACATTTGCCCTGGGACGAGAAGTGGCTACTGACCACTCAGGCTGTCAAGGATCTGGGGCGACCGTGAGCAGTAAGGTTCATGTCAAGGGATGAGGGGGAGGAAGCCTGGGCTTTTCCTCCCATAGCTGGTGTGGAGCAGGCTTGGAGGTGTCCAGCAGTTTCTTCTCAGTCTATAAACCTCTGTCAGGTAATTGCTTTTGCAACTGCCAGTGCCACTGGGCTGGAAATGACATGTCAGTAATTCCATGCAGGAATCCAGGAGCCTTAAGTGACCCTCCACTCCCTATCCTGGAGGGTTTGCTCCTCAGTCTCAGGTCTAAGTTCCGAGCCGTCCCTGGGAGTTCACTGCCAGGCTGTGTGTTGGCGAGGAAATCTTCTGGGGCTGGGCACCCTGGACCCTGGGCTGTCCCTCTCTAAGTCATGCCAGGTGGCTTCTGCCTCAGAAGGGCCACCACCAGCACACCTGACAGAGGGCCCAGTGGCACCTGTCTTCCGCCAGCCCCAGCCACGAGGGAAGCTCTGGGCAGCCCACAGCCTCCCACAGCAAAACGCAGCGTGACGGGTGATGGGCTGCTCGACTTTTGAGCCACCAGAATTAAAGGGGCTCAATTGGGTGCCTGGGTGGCTCAGTGGGTTAAGCCTCTGCCTTCGGCTCAGGTCATGATCTCAGGATCCTGGGATCGAGCCCCGCATCGGGCTCTCTGCTTGGCAGGGAGCCTGCTTCCTCCTCTCTCTCTCTGCCTGCTTCTCTGCCTACTTGTGAACTCGCTCTGTCAAATAAATAAATAAAATCTTAAAAAAAAAAATTTACTTAAAAAAAAAAGAATTAAAGGGGCTCAAGCATTTTCTCCCACAAATACACGTCCCCTCCTCTTCCCTCCCTCTGACTCAGCCTGGAGGGGTGGCGTGCGGGTGGGGGCAGGATCTGAGGTGTTTTCTCAGGATCTTAACCTAATGTGAGCCTTCTTGTCGCTCATGATTGTGAGCCATCATCCCTCCCCCTGGCCGGTGTGAGGGATTATGGGGTGTGTGCACACGTGTGTGCGTGTGCACATGTGTGTGTTAGGGAAAGGCATGTCAGTTCAGCTTGATCGGGCAGTCTTCCTACTAATTCAGCTGTATATCTGGGCTGGGCCGTTCTGTCTTCTTTTTGTTTTTTAAGTCTGCTCCAAGCCCAGCACAGAGCCCAACGTAGGGCTTGAACTCCCAACCCCAAAATCAAGACCCAAGCTGGGATCAAGAGTCGGATCCTCAACCAACTGAGCCACCCAGGTGCCCCCGAGCTGGGCCTTTTTGAAATGTAAGGGCAGGACTCCTGGCTTCATCCTCTGGGTCCCTCCTCCCACCTCTTTGCTGGTACCTATGATCCCTGCGTAGGGGAGGTCATGGGGCAGAGACAAATGGGCTGGGAGAGGTGCACGACACTGTGGTCAATACCTCACAGACTCCTCCCACAGGAGTTATCACTCGGCAGACCCGCCCAGTTAGTGCACCCGGAAACCCTCTGCACACACCCTTTTCTTTTTCAGACAGATCAGCACACAAGAGGTTCTGAGGGCGTGTCTCCACGAGAGTCCTGTTTATATGCCAGGGTTTTCCAAACTCAGTCAGCTTCTGGATCTTCTCTGGAGAAGCCTGGGTAGGTCTGGGAAAGGCTTATGCTGTTACTGCAGGCACTGGTAGGCTCAGGTACCCACAGAGACTCTGTTTCCCATGGCCACTGAAACAAACTATCACAAACTCAGTGGCTTAGATGGCACAAATTTATTATCTTACGATTCTGGAGGTTAGAAGCCCAAAATGTTTTATGGGCCAAGATCAAGATGTTGGCCGGGGTGGGTCCTTCTGGAGGATCGAGGGAAGAATCCACTTCCCTGCTTTTTCTAGCTTTTTGAGGCCACCTTCATTCCTCGGTTTGAGGCACCATCCTCCAGCTTCGAGCACATCACCCCAACCTCTGCTTCTATCTTCACATCTCCTTCTCTGACCCTGGCCTACCTGCGGGATCAGGGACTCTCCCCATCTCAAGATCTTAACTCTATCACATTTTCAGAGTCCCGTGTAAGGTGACAGTCACAGGGTTTGAAGATGAGGGTGTATACATCAATGGGGCCATTGTTCCGTCTACCATACTGTATGGTGTGGGGGGAATGGAGTGGGTTCTTTGAAGCCTTGACCAGATTCAGGTGGTGGCATGTCACCCCATGTGGAGCTGACTGGGCGACTTTCTTGGACACGCCTCTGTGTTGGCCAGTGTGGATGAGCCCCTGGGAATTCTGCACTGCAGCCCACCGATGCCAGCAGGAATAGAGGGACAACCAGCTCTGGTTTTAGACTCTGCGCTCTGGGCTGTGACTCAGGCCTGCTTCCCTCTTGGAGAGGTCTTGCGTCCAAGCCATTCGGTAAGATGTCTCAAGAAATCAGAGATGAATGGGCCGATGAAGCACTGAATGTGTGCACCTGACACGGCCTCACCGTCCCTGGTCATGGCCACCTGGGGCAGCAGTGGAATTGGTGGATTGTTAATGTCAGGAGAAACAAGAGCAGAATCAGCTGTGTCAAATCCACACTGAGGTTGTGGAAAGGCATTGGCCAGAACACTTCGTCTCAGGGGTCCGTGCAGGCAGTGCCTCTCGAAAGTGGGTAGCAGCCACCACTCAGCCTGTCCTGTGGCTGGGGTTGAGGACTGAGGACCAGGACTCGAAAGAATCCTGTGACACAAACAACTCCAAAGCTGTTAAAAATAAAGAAGAAAAGAACAACAACAACAAAAAGACAAGAAAAAAAGGGGGGGATGGGAAGAAGGGAGGGAGGGAGGAAGGGAAGGAAGGGAGAAAAGGGAAAGAGAAAAAAAAAGGAAAAGAGAGGGAAGGGGAGAGGTGGGGGGCGGGGAGGTAGGAAGGGAAAGCACCCCCCTTCCCACTGGGCCCTCAGCCCATCCTCCCGCAGAGCTCAGAAGCCAGGGGGTGCTTCCGTTTCCTGGCAGGTGCATCTCCTTCCAAAGGCACGCCCTAGCCCGTGTGTATCCATTTGGGCCTTATTTCCGGATGGGTACCCGCTTTGTGCCTGCTTTGGGAGGCAGCAGCCCTCCAGCTGAGTGAATGAAGGAACATCAGTCCCACTCAGGCTGGGGCAAGGTGGGAAAGAGGAGAAGCTTCCTGTCTTGTTGAGTCCACACATCACCCTTTCCTCAGCCTGTGACCCCAGATGGGCGAGTCTGTTGCCTCCCCTGCCCTTCAGCGCCCTTGCCCAGGGCCACCCAGGGCGACCATCCGGAGATTAGAGCCACGTAAGATGCTATGGGACTCTCCATCCCCCACCTTTAGCTTTTCTTAACAGTTCCTGGGAGGGAGGGCGGCCTGTTGACGGTCTTCACAATCCTGTGAGAGGGTCTGAGACCAGGAGGGGACGAGGTTGGCACCAGCAGTCTTCCCAGGATCCCCTCTTTGCACTCAAAATTTCGCTGGATTCTAAGGTCTTACGGATTTTAGCTTCCATTCTGAGCATTTAACAGGAAGGAGAAAACAGAATTTTATAACGTACCTATATTCCTCCAGAACAAAATTTCCTCTCCCTGCCCCCACCCCACACGGGATGATTAAAGGCAGGTTATCCTGCGACTGAATCCATGGGACGTGACGGCCCGCCCCACTCGGAGACGGAAACACCACACCTCTGCGCTGGGGATCGATTTAGTCCCCGAGGCTGGGTCATCAGAAATGAGACAGCAAGATTGTTCTTGCCAATCAAGGATTTGTATATTCTTTAGGCAACCATACTTGAAGTGACATTAAGTCTATCCTGGAGAGAAAGGAAAGGCATCAAAAGAGATTGGTGAAAACGCTCAAGTCCCGAATAGGACGCAGACGGGTTCTAAACCAGGCTGGCAGGACACAGTAAAAAGAAGCCACTTTCCTTTTCAGTCGCTCCTGCTCACTAGGACCCTTTACTTAACCATTTTTCTAATTCTCATTGTGTATCTTTCAAACCGTCAATTGCATGTAGGCTACACAGGCCAGGGAAGGAGGAGCTCCTCTCTTCTACACTGATTTGGAAGCTCAGAAGGCAGGGTGAACTTCTCATGGTGTGGAATCGGGTTTTGAACTCGGGCCGGCAGTGGGTACTCTTACTCTGTCCTCCAGGGTGTGGCCTCCCACTGCCACGTTCTTGGAACACGGGCCATGTCGCAGTGGAGCATCAGGCTCTAGAACCACCGGGAAGCGAAGAGGGGAATCCGGCCTGGTGCGCAGCTACTGGACAAAGGCTGCTCCTTTTAGAGCAAGCCACACAGCCCAGGAGGTCTGAAAAGCAGACCCATTAAGAGCATGCTTCCTTGGGGCCGGCGAGGGAACCCGCAAAGGTGGGTTTCGAGTGCTTGCGTGCAAAGGCGGTGAGCTGTTCATCTAGAACACATCCACTGTCACGCATGACATCAACAGCAGCAGCTAACATTTGTTGTGTGTTCAGGGTGGGCTCTCCCCTCCTCACTACTATCCTGGGACAGGGAAATTATTATTATGCCATTTTGTGCAGACGAGGAAGCGGAGGCCCCCAGGTCACGCTTTGTTCTTTCAGGAAGATCTACAGGAGACAGGACCACACCTGCATTGCCTACGGAGGTTACTGGAGACCGTCGGCCACCTTGCACTTGGGACAGGAAATAGGGCAGTGCTCCTCACTGAATAGAAGAGGAGGTAGAGGTCTGCAGCAGGTAAGCCCTGCTCGGGATCAAGTGACCCCAAGGGGGCCATATGAACACTACCAGGGATACACTTCTCCCCAGGGGCTTGGGGCGCGGAGGTCTCTAAACCCACGGCCAACACAGGAGTCTCAGAACTTAGAGCTTTGGGGACACTGACAATCACCACGAGCCTTTAAAACCACCAGCCCCCCCTTCTTTTTTTAAATGTTCAAGCTTAAAAAAAAAATCTTAACTTAGAAATAGAAAGCATGAAGCCCAGACAGACACACATGACGGCAGAGAAGTTCACTGCCGAGTCATCCCAGCAACATACTCTGCAGGGCTAAATGCAGACTAACAGCACAGACATGAACACACACACCATAGCTTGGAGGTGCCCCATGCCGGAGCCGGACTCCAGCCTCACCTTCTGTCCCATCTCCCATTCTCATTATGATGAGCTTTATTTGAATTTCCAGATGCGTCAAGAAAAAAAAAAAGGATTAAGAGAATTTGGGATCGTGTGGCAGACTAGGAGGTTGTTTTGGTCAGAGAGACACCTGGTGGCTCTTGCAATAAAACACACTGTCCGGTGAAAGGACACTTCTCTTACCCCAACCATGCAATGGGGGGCGGGGAGGGCGGGGCACGGAGACCCAGCTTCTCCTGCTGAGAGCACTGGGCATCACCTTTGCAGGGAGGTAGGTGGGCCTGGCAGGACCAGAGCCAAATGGGCTTGAACACCCTTCCCGGCTTTGTCTCCTGCACAGACAGCTGGACTCCCCCATCTACGGAAACGAGGCTGATGCCTATCGTTCTCAAGATCATTGCGAGGACAGGGTGAGCAGGAGACAGAGCCCACTGGGGCACCAGCACAGAGCCTGCAGCCAGTCCTCCTGGTCTTTGAACACTGTTTCCTGACCTCACTGGGACCTGGGCATTTGTGGGTTCCCCACAGCTCCACTACAGCACCGGGAGATCAGGGAGCTGGACTCCTGGGGGCAGACAGGCTTTGCCCCCTCGGGGTCTCAGTGTGATCCACCCACACAGGACACTCTCCACAAAATCATGTTCATGGGGTATCCTTTGGGTGTCCCCCTCCCACCTTCTATATTTCCCTGTGTTCAAATTTTTGCCATAAGCAGTCATTACATTTACATTAAGTAAGAAGAAATGATGACCATTTCTTTTTCAGAGAAAAAAATGTTAAATTTCCCTCAATTCTTGTTTTCATCTTTGCCCACGGATGATTTCACATCTGTTTATTCATCTTTTCGAATAGAATAAAGAAGACTCAGGGATTTCGTGGCATTATTTAACATTCTCATAGTCTATCCTGTAATTTCAACTGCTGTCATTGTCTTCACACAACGGAAAACAGCAGACAAGTAGACGTCTCCCTCTGGAATAAACCCACACAGTGGTGTCTATGCTCTTGCCCATGTTGGGTGCGAAAATGCAGGAAGCAGAGTGGTTTCATTCCCACCAGCTCCTACAGGGTCATCTGCAAAGGGAAACTGAGTCAGTGTGATTGTTTGCTGAATTCATTTCTTTGTATTATGCATTCCTTACTTGTTTTCTTTAAACAAAAGATGTAATTTAAGAAAAAGTTGTATGGGGGCGCCTGGGTGGCTCAGTGGGTTAAGCCTCTGCCTTCGGCTCAGGTCATGATCCCAGGAGCCCCAATGGGGAAATCTCTGCTCAGCAGGGAGCCTGCTTCCCTTCCTCTCTCTCTGCCTGCCTCTCTGCCTACTTGTGGTCTCTGTCTGTCAAGTGAATAAATGAAATCTTTAAAAAAAAGAAAAAAGAAAAAGTTGTATGAAGAATAGAACCTTTCTAACTCAAAAAGAATTTTATATCCATTAGGGAATTTACCTGCTGAAATATTGACATGAATTTTTTTTTTTTTTTAAGAGACAGATTGCCACAAGCTGGGGGAGGGGGGAGGAACAGAAGGGGAGAAAGAGAGGGAGAATCTTAAGCAGGGTCCATGCCCAGCATGGAGTCCAACACAAGGCTCGATCTCACAACCCTAAGATCATGAGCTGAGCAGAAATCAAGAGTAGGATGCTTAACCGACTGAGCCACCCAGGCACCTACTGGCGTGAATTTTTTTAAAGCCAAAACCAAAAAACAAACAAACAAAAAATCCTTCTCTAATTCAAATAATCTTTTTCTAATTAACCTATTTGATGGGCTGATTTTGGTCTAAGCCGGATTTTCTTAAAATACAGGCTACTTTTACTAATCTGTTTCTTAGCAAATTAGCAGAACAATTTGACCATTTTTTGCCATGTCAACTTGAAGGTGCCACCTTTGCCCAAAAACTAGAATTATTATCCATTTACTTGAAAGGTGATCCTATCACAAGGCTCCACTAAGATCTTAAAGACTGAAAACTTACCAGGAATGGACAGACACCGATTTCTTCTGGTGCATGTGGAATGGTTATCAGGGAGATTTGCTCATGTTTTAAAAGATCCGTTTTTTTAAGGACATGGAATCCCTTGATAAAGGGGTATCAACCCTCTCTTCCCACAAGGGGACATGCCTACAGGATGAAATCCCCATACACGGGCATGCACAAATGGCCCAGCATGCCTGGCATGGAGGGACCGCAGGGGACCAGCAAAGGGGACAAACCCCTGACTGGTTCTCCATGTGGTCACACTGAGCCACGAAGATGATCACCACCCTGATTCTGCAGGGAAGCACTGGCCTCAGGATGGGCCAGAGGAGGGAAGAATCCCAATCCAGATAAAGGACAGGTCCCTGGCACGTCTATGGAACCTACAGTCGGGGCAGAATCCCGAGGTGCTGCAGTCTCTGCCTGTGACTACAATGTCTGTTTCCCTTTTTAGGAAGGTGATCACATGTCCCAGTTTGCCTGAAGAGTCTCAGTTTAGGCCGGCTGGCCCGGCACAATTATTAATAGCACTTCCTTCCACTCTTCAAAGCTTCCTGGTTCAGATGACAAATTACCCTGTCACCTCCCTTCAGCTAGAGCTCACTCAGGGCCCCCCCCCCCCCACACCACGATGCCCACAGAGCCCTCCCAGCAGAGCCCCTTGGTCCAGACCTTTCCACTACTTCCCCTGCCCCACTCCTTTGGGGCCAAGGGACCCAAAATATAGCCCTCCTGATTAAAATGTGGATGTCTGAGAAAGCCTTCTGCTGACAATCCCTGTCAAGCAGAGAAGCGCTTTGAATGGGGCAGATCGAGGCCTGTGTCTGACCCCGTGGGACAGGTACCTGGACAAGGGCTGCCCTCCAGAGAGTTCTCCCCACACACCACTGAGGCAGGCCCTGCATGTGGGAGAGGGGCTCGCAGGGTGCTAGAAGGGGTGGGCACACCAAAGGGTCTGGCCACCCCCACAGCCTCCATGGTGAAACCCGACCCTTCTCCCCGCAGACCAGGCAGAGCAAAGCCAGACCCTTGCAGAAGCAACATTGCGCTGGCCTCAATTATGCTCCTGTCACGCACACAGCCAGCTGGAGGTGGGCTTTAGATCAGTAAAAATAAACTTTACTCTAATACAGCATGGGAAGTTTTTGAAACAGGAACTGTTCTTATCTGACACACACAAAATTCTTAACCCCTTGAACCTCGAAAGGTTATAGTCTGTGCAATCATGTAAATATTTTCATGGCCATATACACATGTGGTTTATGGTCCTAAAAGCCTTGGAGAAATCGATACAATTAGATTCTTTAGACATGATTAACCTAATTAGAAAACAAGTAAGTCCTGAGCATAGCCAGGAATAAAGGACGGAGCAGTAAGAGGCCTGAGGGAAAGGAAGACTGAAAACAACAGGAACACAATGGAACCCCCTGCAGGATCATAGCAGGGAGGAAACCAGCAACATGAAATTACAGGCAAAAATGGAAACAAACTATTCGAGGGAAAGGTGAGTTGATCCCAAGATCAAATTTCATTCCAAGTCGCCAACAACGAACGAATCTATCACCCGGCAGACTTGTTCTCGTAGGAGCAGGAGGCTTGTTCTTGTTCTTGCTGATTCTTACCGACTGATATCCAGGTGGCAGCAACAATGGAGAAAAGACTTCCCTGTTCTGGCATGTGTGCGGGCTGTGTGATCCTGGGTGGGATACCTGGCCTCTCTGAGCCTCCTGCCCTGCCTGTCCAATGTGGACAGTACTTTGCTGGTTTGTTGGGAAGATTATAAGCAGCTTAGAAAAAGTGCTTACACTGTCCCTGAAACATAACTGATACTCAGTAAATAAAACTATTTTGTGTGTGATGAGGACTCTACCTTAAAATTTATTTTCTTTCTAGTCGTGTACTACCATGTGGTTCTGTCAATCACCACAGGTGCCTCCTTTCCTAAGGCGCCGGCTCCATGCGCAGAAGTAGACGCTCCCTGAGAGTAAGTGTGATTTCCTCTTCCTTGGGTACAGCTTTCCTCGCACTTGCACACCACCAGGGGCACCACAGCCTTGAACTCTGCACTGAACTCTGTGAGCTGGCAGTCCCATAGCAGACCACGTCCCTGAAGCTCCCGGAGCCCTGCAAGGCCGTCCCGGCAAGCACACACACCTCCCCCGCCCCCGGGATGCTGTCTCAAGCACCACAGGCCTCCACGTGTCCCAAGTACCTGGACCCCACAGGAGGCAGGATTTCCCAGGTCTCAGACTCTGAGACCCTCACTCCAGTGGGGCAGCCACAGTCCACAGGGGCACACCATTCTGAGGAGTGAGGGGCTGGGACTCCATGGCCAAGAGGCACCTAGGCAAGAGAGAACTCCTCGGCCTGAAGAGAAGCAAGGGCCAGCACGTGAGGGAGTAGATTCGGGCAGAAGAGCCCGAGAGCAGCAGCAGGGATCACTACGCTCCTGCTGTCAGAGATCGGGCAGGGGTGCACTGGCGGTGGGGTGGCCCCAGTGTTAAGAACACAAAAGGAAGACATGGTGCCAGCAGACATCAGTGGGGGTGTATTTGAGGTAAACTGTGGTCTCAGATACGCAATCATGTGGGTGTTGTCAAAAAGAAACCAACACAAGGCTTCTCATGAGTTCTAAGGAAAGGCCCAGCTAAGTTTTTGGTCCCGATGAGATTTTCCTCGTTTTACAAGTAGTCATTCCAAACACTAAAGCAGAGGTATGCGAGGCTGGCTGGCTGTCCTCTGCTCTGCTAGAGTCCAGCAAGGTTCCCGACAAGCCCAGGCCCACAGCATGGTCAGGCCAGGAAGCCTGGCCCCTGTGCCACTGGGATCCCAGTGGGGGCAGGGAGGGGAGTGACCCAGGAGCCACATAGGGGCGCAGCCCACGCCAGGAGGGATGACCAGCAGTCTCCAGGGAGTGGAAGTCCCCAGGGCTGGAGGGGAGCTTCGCCCATCTTGCTGCTGGAGCGGTGCCTGTTTGGCCCAAGCCTCAGTCCCCGGGGAAGCCGGGCCGGCTACTCAGTGAGGAGATGGACCCCTGGGTCTCCACCCGCCTGCAGCTTTCAGATGCACTGCTCCTCATCTCTGTCGTTCAGGAGCAGAGACCACTTGTCCCCACCATCATCAGCCGCAGCACTGTGTCGAGACAGCTTGTCGGACTTCAGGGAGGACAGAGACACCTGGCTGATGAAGCTGACCTGGTCCCAGGGTGTGGCCCTCGGGGAGTCCCGCCGCCGGTCATCCATGCCGATGTGCACGCTCACCTGCGACGCTGTCAGGGGTTTCATGCGGCCCTGGGCCTGGGCCTCATACCGCTCCAGGTCAGGCTTCTTATAGCTGTCGAGTGAGAATCCAAGAGCATTTGAGCCATTGCGGGCACATGATTTTTTTTTTTAGAGGATGGTAAAGAACTCTCACCAAAGTGTTTCGATTACGCATGGTATGGAAACCTCATGGATTTTAGGATTTTTAAGGGAGAGGGCATTGAACTCCTAAGGTTCAAGTCAAGTTCGCCTGATTGAGAAACCTCCCATCCAAACGCCCGGCACACTGCAGCTGTGCCACTGAAAGCACAAATCAACGTCTTTTCAAAAAAGTAAGAAAGGCAATACATGAGGACCTCACGTGGATATGGCATTTACTGGAACAACCCTGGAGTAGAGTGACTGCTACAGCAGCCAGAATGCTGGGTGGCGGGGGGCTGCCCCCTCGGGGTGCCCATCCGGTCATTACACACCCCCACCTCTGGTGCACCAGGGCCCTGTGCACAGCACCCACCCATCGCTAGCCCACAGGGCAGGGGGCTAGAGGTTGGTTAGGTGGGGAAGAAGGCCCTTGCTCTGGCCTGGAGGGACTCACCACTTGAGCTGCAGCGATGAGAGAACCACAGACACGGAGGAGGCCGCCATGGCCGCCGAGCCCATCCACGGCTGCAGCACGATGCCGATGGGCATGAAGACCCCTGGCCGAGGGAAGGACAACACTCGTGCCATAGCCCAGAGAAGGTCCTCACCTCGGGCTGCCCCCTGTGAAGTTCTCCATCTTGGGGAGGCTCAGAACCCCCTTCTGCCACGTCATGACCACGTGCCCGCATGCCTCTTTAGTAGGCGGTCTTGGAGCTGAGCAGGGGTTACGGTCTCGGGGATTGGGGTCTCCCACCCACTCTGGCCTTCCTGGGACTGTCCACAGGCGGCATCGTGGGCTTCGGGGGAGCCGAAGCAAGGGAACAGGGAATCCCAAGGACCCTCTCAGCAGGTTTCATTTCCCTTTAGAGACTTACAAAGTGGAAAATATATCAACTCTTTCTAAAATGCTTCTGCCCTGCCAGCCGGCTGGCTGCCCAGTGACGTGGGCCACTTACTAAGTTGGGCAGGAACCCAGCGGGCAGAGAGAAGCCTTCCTGGCCTCTGGCTGGAGTCAAAGGTAACCAAGCAGTGGAGAGCCACCCTACCTGCCGCTATGGGTATTCCGATCAGGTTATAAATCAACGCCAGCACCAGGTTGAGGTGTATTCTCCAGACGGTCCTCTTGGAGAGGTGAATGCTAGCCACCACATCGAGCAAATCATTCTGTAGGAGGAACACACGGCCCGTCAGGAGCTCTGTCCCCAGGCCCTAACTGCTCCCATAACCAGGACAACAGGGCACAAGAAGATATAGCCAAGCTCACTCTGATGAGGACAACGTCAGCAGCCTCGATGGCGACATCCGTGCCTGTCCCGATGGCAATGCCCACATCGGCCTGGGCCAAGGCCGGTGAGTCGTTAACCCCGTCTCCCACCATGGCGACTTTCTTCCCTTCATTCTGGAGCTCCTGGACCTTGGCCACCTTGTGAGAAGGCAGCACCTCTGCAAAGACTTTGTTGATACCAACCTAAAAGGAAAAAAACCAAATACGTGACAATACCTGGTGTTGGCAAAGGATCGTGAACAGCAGCAGAAACCTGCTAGGCATCTGGCACTACTGCCTCCGGCCTCCAAGCCCAGGCAACAGTGTCAGTCACCAAACCCTAGATCCCAGGGCCTGCCATCCCCGTGCCATCTTCCATGGGGGCTTGGGCCCCATGCTGGTCTCCCTGCCCACCTCCCAATCTTTGGTCTTTCCAAAACAGTGGTCAGCTGGTCACGTTACTCTCAGTGGATCCCACTTCCCCTGGGATGACATCCACACTCAAGACCCCTCAGGAACTGGTCCTGCCTGCCTCCAGCCCACGCTGGATTCTGCCCCGTTCAGCTTCCTGCTTCTCTCCAGCCCAGTGCTGTGGTGCCCAGGCTGACCGCTCTGTCCTGGAAATGTCAGCTTCCCTTTCTCCCACCCTCCCTGTCTTCTTCATCTGACCGCTCCTGACTTAAGCATTTCCTCCCCTGGGAAGGCGTCTCTAGCCCCTGCCACGCTGGGGTCAGTTGGCAGTTCCTATGTGTCCGGTGCACTTTTCTGTTGCAGAAGTGAGCACTCAGTTCAACCCTGGCCTCTGGTCACCCTTCCCCCCAAGACAGAGCTGCCGGAGGGCAGGAGCCCACCCTCTTTGCTCCTCTCTGGAGTGGGGCCCATGGGTGGGGCTTAGTTAAGTGCTTGCTGAACAGCTAAACAAGTTTGAACCAAGAGGGGAGATGGTACTCAACAAAGTCCATCGTTAGTGAGAAAGGCCACCATGTGGAGAAGTACCACTCCTTCCCTTATAAGAAGCAGTTCACTTTCAAAAGCATCCGGCATACACACATTTGGGGAGGATGCATAGCCTTCGGGAATTGGTGCGGGAGTCCTCGCTGTATGTGGGGTTGGACAGGCGTGCAGCGGTGCTGTCCTCACCGCACGCACTCTGAAGTGAGGGCTGCTGGAGACCTGCCAGGACCCAGACGTCTATCCATCTGTCTGCCGCACAGGCATGCGGAAGAGCTGAGTGGACAAATCATTCCCTGAACACCAAGCCTCAGAATCTGTATATTTCAGCTCTCGAGCCATGATCTTTGTTTTTGTCCCATTGGAAAGACAGAAACAGAGAATGCTGGGATTGTATTTTCCAGGGCAGCAGCCTGTCCCAGGTTTAGACATCCAGGCTCCGGGAACGTGCGCCTGGCAATGGCAGCACGGCGGTCCCCCGTGGGGTGCTGCACAGCTCGGAACAGAGCAGGAGCACTGAGAGGGGTAAGGCCAGAAGCAATGTGGAGCGCTGCAGGCCCTGGTGTTCCTACTTTTCCTCAAAGTGCTCCGGGGAGCTTCAGAGCAACCTCAAAGGGGGAAGATGTCCAGCCCCTGGTCCCTGGCACGCACCTGGGTGGCGATGGCTCTGGCTGTCTTCCGGTTGTCCCCTGTGATCAGAACCACGTCCACGCCCATGCTCTTCAGCGTGTGCACGGCCAAGGCTGCCTCCTGCTTGACTGCGTCTGCGATGGCGATCATGGCGCAGAGCACGCCTGCAGGTGACACCCTCGGTCAGTCCACAAGGGCAAGCCCTGGGCAGCCCAAGGGGTAAAGGAGGCTCTGCTACCAGAAACAGTTTCCATAGCACAACATCACACGTGAAAACCAAAGCACCAAGTTATAGAACATAGCCCGGTTTTGATTTTGTGTTTTAAAAATGACCTCCATTTACAGAGGCACACAAAAGTCTGGAAGGAATATGAAACACTCCCAGTGGCTCTCTAAGGGGTAGGATAAGGAGTCATTGCATTTTCTTTTGTATAGCTCTCAGAATCTTCTCAATTTTCTGTAAGGGACATCTATTACGTTGCAGAGTGCCTAGCTCATAATAACTCGGTACATGTTAGCTATTACGATATGAAAAACAGAACGAATACAATAAATGCTACTGAGAAATGATGAGTGTCCAAACAGAAAATCAGTCCTTCCTCTTCCTCTCCCTCCAGAAAGCATTCGTTGTGCTGGGGGGGGAGGGGTTTGCCTGAACGAATCTTCAGCTGGGGAGGCAGGAAGGCATTCGATTCGAGCGCTGAGGGGTGGCACAGCAGATTCAGGGGAGTGGGGTGACACCGGGCATGGCTCCTTCAAAAGAGCTTGTTCTGACCCGAGGACTGAAGGGACTACAGGGTTTTAAGGATGTTGGAAAGGCCATGGCGGCGCAAGAAGGAAAAAAGAGTAGGAGAGGAAACACTTTGTCGAAGCATTAAAGGTATTTATGTTGCTCATCAGCACAGTTTTACTTCTATAAGCAGAAACTGCCATTAACTGTGTAAGATTCCAGTCATCTGAGGTGTAAATGCCCAGACACAGGCGATCTTGGGGAGCTCCATGGAGGGGCAGCAATCTCATTCCTTAGGACCCGGTGGGTGTCCCCCTGGATAACAGGCCGCTGCCACGCGTGCAGCGATGAAGAGGAGGGCGACGGAACCACGGGCTCAGACAGAAGCAGGTGGGGATGGCGAAGGCAGGGGAGGATTCTAAGACCGAGGAGGCTAAGGCTAAGACGCCTCACTCTCAGGGGCAGGATGGGCACAGTGAGAGCGGGCCTCCGACTGAGAAGGAAGAGAGAAACCGGCAAGGCAGCCTTTTGGGACACAGAACTTAAATTAACAGAGAGGAAGATTTACTGGGGGAAAAAAAAGGAGAAAGCCTATTTCTGCCAGAGAACTGTAAGAAACTCCGCTGTCCGAGCAGAAGGCGAGGGGGGTGGTACCGTCAATGGCCACCAGCACGGCCGTCTGGCCTTTCAGCTCATGATTCGCCATTGCGTCACTGACGTCGCTGGAAAGTGTTAGGCCGTTGCGCCTCATCCATTCGCGGTTCCCGATGAGCACAGAGAAGGTCTGGGGGGTCACATCTGTTCCAAAGAGTTTGTGGTTATTCCCAAATAGTCCAATTTTACTGTGAGAAAGGACTCAAAACCATGGAGTCCTTTTAACAGCAAAAAAGTGCATTGAGCTGTTTTGAAATACTGTAACTAGTGAGCACCTCTCAGAACACCACCCTTAAAGGACAGGGAAACAGAGCAATTAACATGTGGGACGTGGGTGGGTAGAGCTGAAAGGGGTGTTAAGAGGTCCTGACAGCGTGTACTGCACGTTAGAGATGTTATAAACGTTAAACATCTGGTGGTTCCTTATTTGCCTTTAGGCGGTACCTGCTGGTTCCTCTTCTGCAGAGATTAGAAGCAACAAGTGCAGCTGGGTACCTCAGCAAACAGCCTGTCTACTTCTGTGGATGCTTAATAGCTGTATCTCCTAAGAGGCCGGGTGAGTCTTTCCCCCGTCACTTTCTAACTGTGTGTGCCACTAACCTGGGGGTCACCTCACGGATCAGTACTGGCAGCTAAATGGAAGGGTTGTGCTGAGGTTCTGAATTGCTAGGAGGTGGCAGAAGGCTTCTAACAAGACTCCAGGGCACTTAAGAGAGAACACCAGACACAGGCATTTTGGTTTGGGAGGGCTTCCCTACTCTCACCCTGATGGCTAGCAAGCTACCTTCTGAATCAGAAAAACTGTTTTCAAAGGCAGCTGTCACTCCAAGCAGTACCCCTTCCTGGCTTGGGCAGACCACTTCCATCTGCCTTTCCTGCTGCTGCCAGCGCTGTAAATGTGACACATCCCATCAGGATTCTACAGCACAGGAGGAGGACTGGAGGAGCAAACGAATTCCCATCTGTCCCCTCTGTAGCTTAGAGAAGCAAGACTGACTGGGGATAAGAAAGAGGAGACGCGGGGCGCCTGAGTGGTTCAGTCAGTCAAGGGTCTGCCTTCGGCTCAGGTCATGATCCTGGGGTCCTGGGATCGAGTCCCACATTGGGCTCCCTGTTTAGCAGAGAGTCTGCTTCTCCCTCTCCCACTCTCCCTCTATGCTTATCCTTTTTCCCTCTCTTAAATCTTAAAAATCTTAGGAAAAAAAAACAAGAAAAAAGAAAGAGGAGACTCAAGATTATGGGTCACAGAAGCAATACTCCACGAATTTCAGTAATATATACTACTGTCTGCCATTAGCGCCAAGATTCAAGTATCAGAGAACGCAACCATGGACAAACAGGAGGCCTTCCTGGGGGAGGGAGGCATGCGGTGCCCCGGCCAGGAGCCACCCTTGTCCACAGCCAGGGACCCCACGGTGGTGTGCTGGCCTGGTGCTCTCTGGTTAGGCATGCCACCAGCTGACCCGGCCAGGCCCAAACCATGGCAGGCTGGGCAGAGATACAAGGGCCCGGGATACCTGTTTCCTCGGGAGCGCTGCCAGCCCTGCTTGGGGGAGCCGCCTGTTTGCTCTGCTGGCTCTCGCTGTGGGCCAGGATGCCCTCCACACTACTGACTTTGCAGCCGATTCCACAGCCGGGCACTGCTTGGAAGTCTGTGCAGTATCCCAAGGAGTCGGTTCCCAATTCCTGTGAAGCCAGGGAGAGAGGGGAGGTGAGCAGAGGCAAGAGAGAGCGGCACCAAGCAGGAGCCGAGAGGAAAGCAGGACAGGGCAGGTGAGGAGATCAACTAGTAACTTGGCAATTCCTTCCCTCATCCGATGCAGACATGATAATTATTAAATGGTCTCATGACACGGGACAAGGGACAGACCAGAAAGAAGAAGGGCAGTTCACAGCAAATGCCTCAAATTAACGGAGGCTTGGGGGGGGGGCAAAAAGAGGAGAGAGATTATTTTTACATTGCAAATACATGAGAATGATGAAACAGGCAAACGGGAACAAAGCTGCTTGGAGGCTATCAGGAGGTCACTGCCCATTTACAGGCCCTGGGGGGACGAGGGAGAGGCAGGAGAAAGGCGTGAGGAGCTTCATGTAGGGTTAACCACACAGCAAAGGAGGGATGACGGAGCACATTCGTCCTGAAGCATCACAAGAGAGAGGGGGAAATGGCGGTCCGAATGACACTTCACAAAACACCAACAGAGATTTCTGGAAGACTCCCTGTCGAGGTAGAGCAGTCAGCTTTGCCCTAAGGCATTAATTGTCTTTGCCCAGACCATTTAAAATTTTTCAGGACAACATTCTGGCACAACCTGCTGCTTCTATATTTAGACTGAAAACAGAAAACGAAACAGGACCTTTCATCTGGCGAGGTCAAAGGAGGAATGCTTCCCCATTAACTGCCAACAATCCACTGGGCATTTGGCTCACCTCTGCTGGTTCCTCTCCATTTCCCTGTCCCCAGCTGAGGGGCTCTTTCCTCGTCTCACCCTAACCCCCCATCCAGTTCTGTATTCCCCTTTGCACTAAGCACTCATAAAGGACTGGGCTGATCCGCCGCCCGCCCTCCCCACTGGACTGTCAGCTCCCAGAGGGTGGAGCTCACATCCCAGCCGTTTTTTTGTTGTTCCAAGGACAGACCCTCAGTACCTGCTCCGTAAGTGACCGGTAACACTCAACCACTTTTGTGATGATCTGGAAATGGGACAAGAGACCCATCACTGAGCGCTGCATCTCCACCTGCTCCACAGGGGCCTGCTGAGAGGCTCCCAAACCTCACAAGCTGAGGTCTCCTGCAAGGCAGCTGAGCCAGGGTACAGAAGCAGCAGCAGAAGAGGCATGTGAGGAGGAAGGCGCTTGGAGGCTTCCAGCCCAGCCAGTGAAGTGCAGGAGGAGGCTGAGGTCGGGGGAGGGTAAGGGGGAGTTTGCAGTGGGGGCAGTGGGGAGAGATAAGCACTGCCCAGGTCTGCATACCTCTTTACAGTACTTGGTGACTGCCACGCCCAAGGGGTGCTCGCTGCTGGCCTCCGCAGTCCCCACCACAGCAAGAACCTTCCTGAGGGGCATCACAGCCACATCCACGAGCAGGAGGACCCTCATGACTTTGGGGACCCCATGGGTGATGGTGCCAGTTTTGTCAAACATCACGGTCTTTATCTGCCAAAACAACGAGATCTTGGTGACCACAAATACAGATGGAAGGGGCTTTAAGAGCCCACACAATCTTGGGGTAGAACTCCATTCAACCTAGCTCAAGCAGGTAACAACACCCCTTCATAACTCACGTTAACACATCCTCTGCAATCAATCCCACGGTTCAACCACTCCCATGACAAAGACACAGTCTCCCTTTCTGTCTGGCCAAAACAGTCTGCATTGTGACTTAACCTTTACCAGACTGAGCAGAAATTGTCACTCTAATTTGACAGGACATGGCATGGCACCATCTTCTGGAAAGTGACACCACGCAGATTTCCCGTGTCAGGACCCTGGCAGTCTGCCCATCTCCCTGTGCACAGCGTTTCTATGGCCTAAGTGCAAACGCCTACTGCGAATAAGGAGCTCGGACTCCAGGTTCAAAAAAGGAAGGGAAGGGCGCCTGGGTGGCTCAGTTGTTAACCATCTGCCTTCCGCTCGGGTCATGATCTCAGGGTCCTGGGATCGAGCCCGGCATCAGGCTCCCTGCTCAGTGGGGAGCTCGCTTCTCCCTCTATCCCTGCCCTACTTCTTGTGCTTTATCTCGCTTTCTCCTCGCTTTCAAATAAATAAATAAAATCTTAAAAAAAGAGAGAGCGAGAGTGAAAAAGGGAGCGTTCTCCGCCACAATAACAAGCCACCACCAGAGCCAGTTTCTCCACCAGGCCCACTTGGTCAATGGCAACTTGCACCTGTCCCCATGGGTCTGGGTTCTGCCATTTGGTACCTGTGTCCACGGCCAGAGCCCACTCATCCCTGAGCTCCATACCTCCCCAAACCCTACAGAAGTCCAGCTGTTTGCTGTGGTCCAAATGTCCCACAGGCACGGCTCCCCCTCACTTAGCCCACAGCACTCAGCTTGGCCCAGTGCTGAGTGATGGTCTCTGCAACACACTTAACTGCTCTTCCTCCAACAATCTTAGCCTCCTTTAGTCCATCCTTGCATTCTGCAGCCACAAGTAACCCAGTGCCACCCCCACAGTGGGCGCTTCAGATCCCTCCTAGGCTCCCTGTTGTTCTCTGGGTTCAGCTCCTGCTGAGCTTCCTCCTCTGAGAAATGGGAATGATAAGCACCGACATCAAAGAGTTGTTAACGAGATTAAATCAATTCACATTTAATCCTGCAGCTGTTAGCTGTTCCTGCTATCATCATTCCCAGCCCCTGCCGGCTTCCTGTTTTACTTAATTAACAGTGCTGCCCTCAAGCCTCTTCCAGGTTTTTCTCTTAATACAGAATGTAAACAGATACTACTTTCCCACCGAGTCTCTTCAGTTTCCAAAAAAAAAAAATCACTAAGTAACAGCTACAGAGTAATTCCAGGCGACACCTCAGAGGATAGCCAGGAGTGCAAGGGCCAACCTTGTGGGCCATCTCCAGAGGCTTGCCACCTTTGATGAGGATGCCATTCTGGGCGGCCACCCCGGTGCCCACCATGACCGCCGTGGGCGTGGCCAGGCCCAGTGAGCAGGGGCAGGCGATGCACAGCACTGTGATGGATGTCTGGAACGCAAACCGGATGATCACCTCTGCCTGGGAGATATGCTTGTTGTGGGTCTGAAAAGGGGAAAGAGATAAAGGCAGGCTGAGGGCTAAAGGAGGAATCACACTGACGTCCAATCACAGAACATTTCAGCATGAGCACATCTCAGCACCAGCAGCTGCGAGCTGAGATGTGTGATGAGCCGGGGTCTGGGGAACGTGTGGGGTCTACTCTGCTTCAGTGCTGTGTTATCATGTGGCTCACCTTACTGGTTCCCACCCCAGTTTTCCAACTTGACACTCTAGGCTTTCCTCTAAGAGAGGCATGATGGGAGGAGAGAGTCATGTTGAACTCCCTGTTAGGGGAAGGAGTGCAGACTCCGGAACTGGACCATGTATGTCCATGCTGGCCCTGGCACTGACTCACATCTCTGCAAGTGTCAGCTCCCTCATGTTTGGAATGGACACAATACGACCAAGCATGCCCAGCTGGTTGTTGTAAAGGTTAAATGAGCTGATACACATATAAATACACATAAATACACAAATATACATTGTACAAAACCTGGCATGGGCGAAGCCCCTGAGAAACTGTAACTATCACATTATCAATATTACATATTAACAATATTATACATTATTATCATTTTTATCATTATTGTGAAAACTTTAAAAAATGATAGGTCTCCAAGGAATCTACCCTAAGGTGATAATCATACAAATGGCAAAATATACAAAAATACTTATCACAGCGTTTTTTTAAAAAAACTAGAGGCACCCCAGAGGGAATTGGTGAATTAAACTGAGGGTATGAGGTGCATAATGAAATCTTATGCAATTGTTGAAATGATGGTGTATGCCTATACTTGCTGACATGGAAAGATCCCAGCAACACTGTTAAGTAAAAAAAGAAAGTACAAAATGGCATGTGTTGTGACCGAATTAGTGCAAAATTACCTGCCTGTATCTCTATACAGCTTTCAACAATACTGGAAAGAGGTTTCCCAGAGTGCAAAAAATCATCATTCCTAGGGATGGAATTTGGAGCCATCTTTATTTTCTTCTATTTTTTTCCGCTATTGTTTTCTTTGTAAACCCAAAATGAACAAAATATGGGTCTCCTTTCCAGTTACCTGGCGACACATATAGGCATTACCACTTGCATTCTGACATTTTGCATTATGTTGGTTTATTTTGCAAAATGGCAGTTGTCTCTGCAGCACAATCAGGAGACACTGAATTCACTTTCATCACAGTGTGTTTTTGAAATCAAGGATACAGACCACAACCTCTTTAGCTTCCACCTACACTTTATTCCTTGATTTTGAAAGGCAGAACTCTAAGATAAGGTATATTATTAAAGGGTCATTTCACTTTGATTAGAAACAGTTGGATTTGGATAGAGGGACACTGTGTTTAAGACATGGAATTTTTTGAGATAAAGATGATGTGATTTCAAAAAAAACCCAAAAACTCCAGTAATTCTCATCAAAATAACACTGGGCATTCTGATGGGATGGGTGGACTTCTAGAGGGTGACATGAACCTCTCCCTACAAATGACTTAGACAGCAGGGTGATAATACCTTAAAGGAACATGCAGTCCCTCCTTTGCCAGCATCCTCCCTGATGTTGCAGATAAAAACAGAAGAAGCCAAAGTAAGATGGAAAGGCAGGGAACAGCAGAAAGCCCCATACTCCAACCTGTTTAGGAATGACTTTTCCCACAGCCACATGCCAATGAGCTGTTCTCCCACAAAAGCAGGAATTTGAGAGAGTCAGGTGCCATAATAGCCACGGGCAAATTCTAGGAATATGGTCCTAGGTTACTCTCCAAAGCACTGAGGTCTCCTTCGATGTCAAGAGTTCAACTAGGACATTTTTCATTATAGGATAGGACATTCGAGAGAGAATATGACATCTTAGTAAATGACATGCAACCTAAGAATTTCAGATATGCCTTTAATTAGGGTAGACATTTTTTTTAAACAAAAAAATTATCCATTCTGCATTTATAGTTTCTTATTCTATGGCTCTAAGGTAAAAGAGGCATTCGATCTGGCTAAGTAGGAGATACTTTAAACCATAGATAAAACACTGTTTCACTCATTGGGCAGCTGTCAAATACGACTCCAAGTGGGCCATTCCCCGTTGATGCACATCAAGGTTTCTCAAGCTCGGCACTACTGGCATTTGGGGAGAGAGGACTCGTGGTTGTGGGGGGCTGTCCTTGGCCTGGTAGGATGTCTGGCAGCACCCTCGACCTCTACCCACTAGGTGTCAGCAGCATTCCCTCCCCAGTCATGACAACCAAATACCTCCAGACATTGTCAAATGTCTCTCAGGACAATAAAATTACTCCCTATTGAGAATTACTGTTGTATAGAGTTCTTATTTCTCGAGCAGAAAAGGTTTTTTTGGGACTCTCCACTTTTTTGGAAGTTTGACAACATAATATTTTCTAAGAGAGCATTCATCATCTACTTTTTAACTCAAGAAAGTACATTCCATTGTCTCATGTATGTTTAATAAATATTTATTATTAAAAAGCTATAAGCACTGCCCGGGGAGCCGCAAGGTTGAAGATGGTACTACCAGGCATAGAGAGCAAAAAACAAATTTTCTTAAAATCTGTTAAAATGATATTATCATGCCATCAAAATTGTGAAGTGACCTATGATATGTGCCTCATGACCCCAGAAATGGCCAAGGTCACATTATCTAAATGTTATAGGCATGACAATTGAGAGCTAACTGGTGTCTGGGAAATTATTTAACTAGAAGGCAAAGGGCATCTTTAAAAAAAATTTGCAGAAATAGAGTGATCGTGCTATCTTGGCTAAGATTTTGCTGCCAATAAATGAAGCAAATAAATATAATGGGTAATTAAAGCCCAACGAATCTAAGATATAAGAGAATAGGATTAATGGCAAGAGATTATTTAAAACATAGCAACCATACTGCCCAAAGCATTCAACTTACGGGAAAGTATTTCTGAACAACACCAAAATCGATAAAACCGATTATAATCCATACCACCAACGTCAGCGTTGAAATGATGATGATAAATGGAACAAAATACCCACTAAACCGGTCAGCCAGTTGCTGAATGGGTGCCTATGAAAATAAAACACCAAGACCACGGGAAATTACAATCCACAAAGAAATACATCCCCACAGGCACGGGTGAGCACTGGAGTTCTGAGCCCCCGCATTAACGCGCTTACTAATCACTCCCTACTCAACAAAATCTGCCTGAATCTACGAAACTCTCGGAATAACTTCTAAAAGGAGGAAGCTGACGTTAGGTTATTTTTTTTAACTCTCTTCATTACCTTTGACATCTGAGCCTCTTCTACCAATTTCACGATCTGAGCCAACGTGGTGTCATTGCCCACATGAGTGGCATTAACGAGTACAGAGCCATGTGCATTTATAGACCCAGCAATCACTATGCTTCCGGGTTTCTTCGTGACAGGCATGGCTTCTCCTGGAGGTGGGGAAAGACATCAACCATCACACCCTCAGCCCCGGTTCAGTATTCATGTGACCCGGCAACTCCCACCATACCCGCCCACAGGGAAGAGGAGACGAGCCGCCTCACCTGTGATGAGGGACTCGTCCACCATGGTGTTGCCTTCTAGGATTTTCCCATCCACTGGGAACTTCCCCCCGGGGACCACCTTGATGATGTCGCCCCGCTGCACCAGCTCCATGGGCACCTGCTCCTCCCTGCAACAAAGCCGCTCAGGTTATATGCACAGCAAGGAGCCAGAGCTCAGCCCTCCCGGTCGGCCGCCCAGCTCAGGTTCCCGACCAAGTGTTGGACTGGTTACACCCTCCTCGCTTTACACCAAGCAACAGTATTCATTTTATCTGTTCATTTTCAGATCGAGCCAATATGTACTGTGCAAATACTAAGGGACAGGCACTGTATCTGGCACTGGCAGTATAGCTGGGAATAGGACAGCCAAGTCTCTATCCTCAGGAAGACCAATTCTGCAGGAGAAACAGGTAACAAGACAGTCCTAGGTATTAAATAAGCTTTAGGATGCAAATAATATGACCAGAAGTTTTGTTTGTTTGTTTTGCGGGGGAGGGAGGGTTCACTTGGAAGATGAGCTGAGACCTGGATGATAAGAGGGACCGACATATAGGCAAAAGAAAGTTCAAGGGGAAAAACCCAACTAATGCAAAGGCCTAAAGGCAGGCAGGAAGGGTGCCTTTGAGAAGCAGGAAGAGAAGCAGGCAGTCCAGGTCCTGTCGGGAGGTGCGGAGCACAGTACAGTACGGGCTTTGGATGTAAGGTTTTTACTGGGAAGTGACATAATTTGATTCACATTTTCAAGTCATCTCTCTGGCTGCTGCGTGAGAGCAGGCAGCAGGGACGATAATAGAAGCCAGGAGAAGAGGTGGGCTGTGGCAGCCACCCAAGCAAAAGACGGCAATGGCTAAATGCGGAAATAAGAGAATCAAAGAGGAGCTCTAAGTTCTGTGACTGAGATGGAGGCAAGTGTGCAGAAGCAGCTGAGGGAGGGCGAGAGAAGAGGAGAGAAGGAGAAGAGACGAAATGAAGACCTTCATGTTGACATGTGGGGTCTGGGAAGCCTATGCGACTTCCAGGGAAAATGTCAAGCAGGAAATAGAAAATGGGACTTGAGCTGAGAGGAACAGATCCGGGAGCTGTCCAAATACAGACAGCATTTACAGCCAGGAAATGGTGCCAGCTCACCTGGGTGTGCGAGTGGGAAAGACAAGGCGTCTAGAACTAAGCCCTGGTGCTGGTCCGCTGCACCAAGGTAGATGGGGCAGGGAGGCCTGCAAGGTGGGGGAGAAGGCATCCCAGTCCAGCCGCCAGATATGCAAACTTAATCACACTCTGCACTTGCGCTTTGTACCTCTGTGAAGGTCAGCCACACGTGCATAAAAAAGAAAACCAACAGAAAGTTTTCATGGAGAGACTGGGGGCCTGGGGGAAGGCTGGTGAGAGGCCAAAACGAAGGCAAACCTGGCAATAGTTGGGTTGGGATACATGGAAGCGGTCTGCTTGGGTGGGGGGACAGTTTCAGGAACTGGTGGAGGACAGCAGCTCAGTGGGAGAGGCGGATGAGAGCCTGCGAGCCGGACAGCAGCTCAGGATGCTTTTGCAGGAAGCTGTGCTTCGGCAGAAGAGGGCGTGGGGTCAGACAGGAACATGGGAGCCATAGGTGTGTGAGGACTGGATGCTGGGGGGCAAGGGGGGCGGGGTCGACCTGAGACAGACAGACACATGGTGGGCGAGGGGAGGGAGGGGCAGGGACAGCGAGAGAGCCGGCCGGAGCCTGCAGGGAACCACCACAGGGGCCAAAAACACCTCCCTGTATACAGCCGACCCTTGAACAACTGGGTTTGCACCTTGTGGGTGGGTACAGGCAGGTTTTTAATAAATACAATACAGAAATACAAATATGTTTTCTCTCCCTTCTGATTTTTCTGACAGTTTCTTTTCTCTTACTTTACTCTAAGAACACAGTATATAATAACATACAAAATCAGTTACTAACCCACTGTTTACGTTATCAGTAAGGCTTTGAGTCAACAGTAGCTTATTAGTCAAGTTTTGGGGAGTCAGAGGTTACACTTGCATTTTCAACTCTGTGCTGGGTCAGTGCCCCTATGCCCCACCATTGTTCAAGCGTCACCCGTTTATAACAGTGCCTCACGAACGGTGACAAAGGCAGATAAGTAGGCTCTGAGGTTATGTTAACATTCCTTTCATTCTACAAGGACTACACTCAAACTTCCACAGAGAAAAATGGACAATGAGCTGCCTTAGCCACGTGAGAAGGTAAAACAGAACTTTACTGAGTGTACGTACCAGGCTAGTGGATTTGTACATGTTTTTTTTTTCTCACCGAATCTTCCCAAAAGTATATGAGGTAAGTGATATTCACTCCCAGTAGACCAAAAACTTAAAGATTTCTTAGAAAGGCACGGAACTGAATCCACACACCCATTTCTTTAAACGTTGCTATGGATAAATGTATAAAACTTGGGAACCAAAATGTGCAGAGATAGTAAATATTTCCATCGAAGTTTTCTTTTTTAAAAAACTGTGCAGGAGCATCCTTGCAAAACGAGGATTCAAGAGTGTGTCTGTATCCAGAGGTCCATCTTGGCATCCTGTGCCGTCCCCTCCCTGCAAGGCTGTGAGCGCGTGCAGCTCGGGCCAGTGCACAGAAATACGGGCTCAGCACCACGGGAGCCCCTGTTTGTGCCAGGTGCCAGGGACACAGTGGGGAGCAAAGCAGACACGGCCCTGACCTTGGGAGCTCAGAGTCCTTGCTAGAGCACTGGTGAGTCACAGGGCACTGGTGCCATCGGGGTCAAATCCTTGTACAAAGCCACAGTGTCCTCCTTTCTCCAACAGGGATTTTGTTCCAGGATTAACTGAGATGATGCGTGTTCAGTACATAGTACAGTGCCTGGCATACGGTGAGTACCCAGGGAACTTTACTTAATGGACGTTTTCCCTAATGACGGCTCTCTGTGTAGCAGGCCCTGTGCTGGACTGGGATATGCACAGGACAAAATAGAGCCTTTCTCTCAAGATGCCGACAGCCCAGAACCCACAAGCAGACTCATGTATGTAAGTCTAGGAATAGCCACAATACAATAAACGGGTTAGGAAAAGAAGGGGCACCCTGAGGTCTTGAGTGCAGGGAGTAGGTATGAGGAAATCTGTTTGGGGCCTGGGCAGAGTGGCAAACAAGGAGGAGAGGAGTCATCTCCATAATCTGAGAATGTTCTTTGGTGCTTCTTAAAGCCTCCCAGTGATGGGGATGCCCAGGCCCTGCCCTCTGACGCCTGCCTACGTGACCTGGAGGAGTTCCCCATCACACCAGGTCCTCACTTGGCAAGACAGGCCTGTCGGGAGAAGGAGCACCTGCTCACTTGTGAAGGGCATCGGGAGCTAAGAGCAGAGCCTTCTCCCCCCGCATAACCTAACGACTAAGCTTTAGAAGGTTTGCTTCTGTGGGGCTGCTTCTAGAAATTGGCACCCATGTCCAACTGGGTGCCCTTCAAAGAAACCTTTAGTAATGCCAATCTCCGCTTAATCAAAAGTTGAATTTCCTCTCGATCTGAATTATCTATATCATTCTAAGTCCAAACAGCTTAATTTAAGGTGAAAAGCACTTGATGGGGGGTCAAGGTGGCTCCTTCCAGGGAATTCCCAGCATTTCCTCTTCAGAAGCTTATATCTCCCCAAAATGCCAAGGTGCAGGAATACACTTAATTGAGAGACAGTGATTTCCCTGGCATTTCTTCTGCTTCAAGAGCTTCTGCCAGAAGTCTGTCTACCACACCCGTCTCCTCGCTCCTCTCCCTCTTCATCTAACACAAGGTAAAAAGACAAAAACTCAGAACAGAACAGCCAGTACCTAGACAAACTGTATAACTCTGCTTTCCCCACTACCACAGGAGACTTCAATGCAGGAGACTGGGGACCAGATCGTGTAGGCTCTTGAATGTCACCCCCTCAAACATGGGATGATTTAACATTTCATAGTCCTTTCATTCATTCAGTTAGTAATCTGAGCACCTGCCATGTGGGTGTCCCAGGGCGAGCGGAGCCACAGCCAAGCAGGCTTGGGGACAGGAAAGGATTCCAGACAATGTTCCCCACTGCTTCCCACTCCCCAAGTTGAGCCCTGAAGGGCGAGCAGCCAGGCAAAGGGGAAGAAGAAAGTGTGAGGCGAGACCCAAGAGCCTCCTCCTGGGAGCTGCCAGGGGGGGTGTGGCCTGGACAAGATGGAGATGTGGTGGCACAAGAGGCTGAGGCCAAGAGGCGGGCTGGGGTAGACACTGAGTCTCACATGTGCACTAAGCACACAGACTTCATCCTAAGGACGCCAGGAAGCTGCAGAAGGAGCTCCAGCTACAGAGGAATACCAGCAGATCTGTGCTACCAAGAGATCACTGGTTTGAATGCGCGAAGATATTTATTCCCACAGGAGGCCAAGGAAGACTCTGTGGCAGTGCTGTAGGAGACAGAGCAGTGACAACAGGAAGGGGCAGGGGTTACCAGAGGTGACCACATGCCAGACTGATCACAGACCCTCCCATCACCCAAGACTTGGGACAAACAGGTGTCCCTGGCAGAGGGACAGGCCCAAGTCTCACTAAAAGGAAATAGCTGAGGCAGGAAACTCTGGTGGCCTTCCAATGGCACTGCAGAGGCCCAGTGTGGCAAGGCCCCACAGAAGGCGAAGGCTGACTTGGGGGCCCTGGCACCAGCACAGGTCCTCTTATAGAAAGTCAAGCTCCTCAGCAGGACAGTGTGTGGCCCTGGCCCTGGGACAGCAGAGTGTGACCACAGGCCCGTCACCTCCCAGCAGCCTGGAGCACACGGTCAAGAAGGTGAGGTAGGAACCACCACCCTAGTCTGACAGACAGGAACCGTGCCTCACAGGCCATAACTGACTGGCTCCTGCACGCAGCCCGTCTACGGCAAGGCCAGAAGGAGCCCTGGTCTTCTGGTCCCTAACTTAGAAAATGGCGCCACCACATGATGAAGATAGGAGTCTGGCCCATGAGTGTCCACAGCAACAAAAGCGAACCACAGTCTTTGATAAAGAACTGAGCTGTGCTGGGGTAACCCTGCCGTCCTTGGGCATTTCACACAGCTTTTGCCTTCTCGCAAGGATGCGTGTGTCCTCATAGCCCAATCAACAGAGCAGTCCATGTGAGTGCGACCAGTGCTCAAAACAAAAGGCAGTGAGGAAACGCAGCTGTCACGGCTTTGCTCCCCATCTGAATACTTCCATGTCTCAGAAACTCTCATGTCATTAATTTATAAGGGGAAAAAAACCAGCCAAGATATGCAAATGCTGCCAGGCCCCCCAAACAATCAAGTGCGTGTGGGGGCCCACACATGCCAGCTGCTTGGTCACACAGGCTCCTCCTGCCTGGAGGACAGGGAGCAGGTGGCCAAGAAGGAGCCTGTCCCAGCTCTGCCACTCACCTGCCCCAGGCTCCGGGCAAGTCAGTCCACCCCACTGGGCTTCAGGTTCTTCCTAGATACACCGCGATGGTGGGAGCACCTACCTCACGGGGTAGTTAACTAGTGAAATTAGGTAGTTTACACGAAGTACTGGCCAGTGGGACTGATTAAGTTCTCAAATCTCATAATTCTGCCCAGGATTTAAAAGCTAGCACCCAGACAAAAACCAGTGCCTCCATGCTGTGGTCGGCCAGTGCCTCATTTACACACAGGCTCACCGCGTGCCCCCCTGGAAAGCAGGGTGGGGGGCTCTCAGCCTCTGAGGGCCATCTCTGGGGGACACACTCATGAACCCACACTGGCAACAGCGTGAAGAATGGGCAAGTATGGTGGGGGTGGGGCACAGGACGGCTTTGACAACAGGAGTCTAGACAGTTCGTCATACTGGATGACGGGAATCAGCAAAGACGGCCACCCTGAAGGTCAAGGAGAAACTGACAGAGGGAGGTTCCTGAACAGAGAATCAGAGCAGAGACCTCTTCCCCCGGGTGGGAGGAAGGGAGTGTGCAGTGGGGAGGGTTAGCGTTGCAGGCTGATGGATTTCCCACCTCGGAGCTTCCAGTTTCAGCAGTCAGAGCGAGGTCACGGGTCAAAGGGGAAAGTGGTGGGGCCGGAGAGAGAGTTCAAGAATGTGAAGAAGGTCTGAAATAAGCACTCCCTGGAATATGAAAACGAGGCTGACCAGGGAAGTACAGAAGCCCGAAGTTGTGCAAATGTCCATATTATTTATATGCCTTAAACGTCAGTATGTGGACCGGTTAAGAGCGTAGACTCTTAGTCCAGAGCCTGGATTATGGCCCATCCCAGCACTTAGCACCCCTGTGACGCTGGGTAGATTGCTTAGCTTTTCTGATCATCAGTCTCCTCATCTGCGGAACACGGCTGGGAACAGCCCTTTCCTCCTACAGTTTTTTCTTTAAATTAGACTTAATACAAATAGGTTAAAATAGTGTCTGGCAGACAGCAAATGTTACATAAGTTCCAGCAGTAATGATAATAATCATTATTATTTTTAATATCTGCCAACTTTATGAAGAAGAGAAGTACTTCTTCCACTTGAATTTTTGGCAAGCTGAAACCCTACCTCCCAGCCTGTGTAAATCCTCCAGATCTTGCAAGAAAGGTCCGGCACGTCGTCTGTGCTCTTGGAAGCTCTCCCTGACCACCTCTCGCCTTCCCCTTCTCTATCCAGGAACACTAGTCACCGAGGCCCCCCGTTTGTCATGTAGCCTACTCACACATGCCACCCTGAGTTGTTGCCTATGTTGTAGTCTGCAAATGCCCTGTTAATTACCTGGATCAAAAGGACAGATCTGACCATACAAGTCTTTACCTGCCCCCACAAGGTCTAGTGGAATGTTGCGAACATGAAGGGTGTTTTGAGATTAATATAAATTGGTTAAAAACTCTGAAGAGAACCCACCTGACAATCAAGTTGTCCTCACCAAGGGTCACAACTGTGGCTTCTGTGGCTTGGAGAGACATGAGTTTGGCAAGGGCTTCTGAGGTTTTGCTCTAGGAAATAATCAGAATGGAAAACGAGATCTACCGTAAGCAACCCGTGCAAAGCCAGACCAACACTTGCTGGACAGGTGTTACAGAAAGCCCCTGCAGAAAGAGGCTGACCCTGAACACAGCCACAGTGTATCAGGACGCACAATGCTCCAGGACAGATGTCACTGCCAACGACATGCAGCCACATCACTGCTACACCAAATGCACGTCACAGTTCTATGAATTACATTTCAGCCGAAAATACAAAACCAGTCTGCCCATTAACTGCTTTTTTTTTTTAAGGTTCAATCTAATTTCTTTTAGAGCTACAGTCCCACTCTTTTACAGAATAGGTTAAAATGTGGGTATAATGAAGGGTGTTAAAAGTGGCATGACCCTCAGATGGATGCGTGGATTCGTGGACTAACAAGCCACACAGTCGGTTCCATACAAAGACTGGTGTGAGCGCTGGCCTGCCATCCAGGGTTCTTTCTGTTACACAATGTGCCTGAGCAAAGGTTTCAATAATTAACCAGATTAGCTGGGATTTCGGAAGTAGCAACCAGTTTGGAGATTAGTGATCAGAACACCTAATTATAGTAGGTTTCACATTTCCTGAAGTCTTTCTCTAGACTGTGTGTAATTAGTAATTCTAAACAAGGTGCGTGGATGAATTAAGATTTATGTTACTGAAGAAACAGTTCTTTTTTCACCTGAAGCTACAGTTACCTTTGCCACGTGTTCCAGCCACCGCCCCAGGGCAATGAACACAAAGAGCATGGGGGGGGTGTCGAAGAAGGTCACGGGGCTCCTTTCCGCCTTCTCGGCTACGGCCACCACGAGGATGACAAGTGAGTAGGTGTAGGCAATGGTGGTGGCCAGCACGATGAGCACGTCCATGTTGGCCGTCCCGTGCTTCAGAGACCTGTAAGCCTGGACATAGAAGTACCACCCGCCGAGAAGCTGAAAGACAGCGGAAGAAGCAACAGCTGCTCAAGGAGGCCTGGAGTCTGAGGAGTGACCAGATGCCCAGAGGCCCCTCCACCTGCAAACGCTCAGACATGACTTCTTCTTCTGCAAGGGACATGGAGGCAATGCGTTTCCTGATTCATAGCCACTCACAGGAATGGAGCGCCAAGGTCTTGACCCATTCAGGGTCAACCTGAACGATGTCCATCAACAGGGTGAGGGGGCCATGGGGACGTAAGTCATGGTTCATTTATACTGTGGACAGGACTCTGTAGTCCTGAGAAAGAATGTGCTACATCTATAAACCACTGGCATGAAAGATGCCCATAATACACAGTTAAGTGAAAAAGCTGGTTATAAATCAATTTATCTAGTATGATCCTATTCCAGTTTCAAAATAAAAAGCCCATGTGTCTGTATTGTGTGAACATGCACACACACCTACATATATGAGCAAACATGTATTTTCTCTACATAGATGAGGATCCGTGAACATGCACGTCTCCAACTAGTAACAACCCCAGGGACTAGGACTGGGCTGGAGGTTGGGTGTGATTCCAAGGAAGGAATATCTTCCCCTTTGCATCTTCTAGTTCAGCATGGTTTGAACTGCCTACAACAAATACACATCACAATTGTAATTAAAAAGAAAATACAGGAAAAAGCAAGTTCAAGCTATAATAATTGCCCTCAGATAGTCTTAAACTAAACATTCTATCGTTGAGGCAGGAGTTTTATTTTCTATTCTAAAGCAGGCGGAGGGCACACTTCCCACCAGCAACACAGCTAGCTCCCTCCTACCAGCCCTGGAGTGGAAGTTCCAGGGGGCCTGGCTCAGGGCTTGTTATACAGGGAGAGTCTGATCACCTACAACCGTGAAAGTGACAGTGAGACCAGGTCCTTTTATGCCCACCCACCCCTTACCCCTCAAGAGTTGTAAGACAGAAAAAGAGCCCCCACAGGGCAGCTGTGGTAGAGCTGCGCTGAAGGGCTGTGTCTGGCGCGGGAGGGCAGAGGTTGGCCCTCCCGATACGTACCTGGACAAAGGTACACAAGATAAAGAAGATGAGATTGAGGATGGACAGTCCCGGAATGATGTTGCGGTCCAGGACCATGGCCTCGTGGGGCTCGTGGCTGGGCACCAGCATGTAGATCATGAGACCCATGACGGGGATGCCAAATACCAGGCTGCACAGGAAAGACTTCCTCCACCTGCAAAGCAAAGCAGTGACACCAGCCTATTAGGTAGCATCTGTCACTTGGATTGTGGGCTGGCCTCCTCCTGGGGCCTGTTTCAGACTTGCTTTTGTCACATGTCTGGGACAGACCACCAGGGGTGTGGAACAAGGGAAGGCTCCCTCCCTGATGCCACCTGAGAAAGCACCTACAGGCTTAAACTTCTCGGGGATGTTCCAGAGATACACAGACACCCTGCCTGCCTGAGGCTGACCTGCCGCCTCCAATCCATTGGGGGGAGGGTGGGGACTGAGGCCCGGAACTGAGAACCCAGCCCCAAAGAAGGGGAACACCCCAGCCCACATGGCTGCCTGCTGCTCTTCTTTCAAAATAAAATTTCATATAGGCTCTCAAGGAAAAAAAAAACAGATAAAAACAAAATCTTATTAGTCTGAACTTACTTCTACATTTGATTTTTAAACTATTATGTAATATAGTCAGTGAGAACTCCAAAGCCATCTTGGTGAACACCGAAGTCTGACATGGGGGTCGCAGGGGACAGCTGTGGTCTCATGTCAGCATTTGTGACATTCCCACCACGTGTTGTGGAAGCCCCAGCACACCTCCACTCCAGTCTGCAAACCACGGGCCCGCAAGACCAAAGTCTTAAACTCTCAGCCTGTCCCCCAGGGCCCCGAGGATTAGCCCCTCGCTCGCCTTCCAGGTGCCTCTCCTGTCAGTCCTTCCCTGCTCCAGGCGTGCTGACCACAGCAGTCACAGGAGTCCCTGAAGACCACTGTCTCCATGCCCCTAGAAGACCCTCAAGTCAACCCTCACCCCCACAGCCTGGCAAACTTCCACTCACTCTTCAAGGCTCAGATCATGCGTCCCCTGCTGGCTGGCTTCCCGGACCCCCCCGAACCCACTCGATCCACTGCTCATCTACTCTTTCCCAGCCCAGCTCGGGCCCCTCTAAGGCCGGGACGGTATCCTATTCATCCCTAGCACCTGGCATAGTGCCCTGCCTACAACAGCACCCTTGTGCTTGTTGACCGAGTAAGTGAACATCTGCAACAACGAATGAACTCAGGCCGCCTGTTCTCAGGCCATGTTCTTTCCCATGACTGTAGTTCCTGCCCTCAGACCCTACTTCTAGAACCCATTCAAATAAAGTCTTAAAATACTCTGCTGTAAAAGAAAAAAATCCACTCTCTTCCTCCCAACTTAAGTTAGCCACTAGCCGTAAGTGGTGATTTAAATTAAAATCAGTTAAGATTAAATGAAATAAAAAATTCAGTTCCTTAGTCATACTAACTACTCTGTAGCCTATGACCACCACCCTGGGCAGGGTGGGTATAGAACATTTCTGTCATTGTAGAAAGTTCTGTCGGACAGCACTGTCTTAGAGGGTTAACATCACAAGGTGCCGTGGGAAGCCAGGACAGCAGGGACACCCATGAGCACAGAATGAGGCAGGCCCGGTGATGGGGGGACACTTGGTCAAGAGCGCCAGTGTGTCTTTTCTGTTCTACCTACTGCTTTATTTCCACTTTGTGGTCCAAGTGATGCGCGCTGGAGTTTCTCTGGGCCGGGGAAGCATGAAAGCCGATTTCCTTATTATTAAAAAAGGAGAAGTGAGAAACAAGGAGGAAAGCACTTGGTTAAACATGCATTGGTAGAAAGCATTTTACATCTTTGGAAATTAGAAAGTTAATCAAAAATTGCCTCAAAAGACTATGGGTTTTTCTGCTCATGACTTCTGTACCCAAATCACACTACAAGTCCTGTCAGAGGCCCAGCGCCATCTCTGCTCACAGACTGTATCATCCCCAAGGGAATGGCCTCAGACGGCGACTCCTGGTCCTTCTGTGGGCAAAGGCAGCAGGTTCTGGGAGAAACTTCAACATGCCCCGAGGCTGATCCATGATGAATTTACACACAGAGAAATTTTCTGTGAGGAACCCCACCTAGGGAGTGGTCAGGTCAGGCTCTGGCATTCCCTGCCTGAGGAAACTGAACACCAGAGCCATCGAGCTACTGGAAGAGCAAGGCCCAGGGCTCAGGGAAGAGGTTTCGGGGCTCCCCACCCGGGCCTCTCCCCAGAGAGCAGACCCAGGCTCCTTCAGCCTCTATAGGCCCCGCTTCCCATGAAGCCAGAGGGGCACTGCCCGGGAATCCGCCGGCTTTTTGCAGGGAGTGACTCCAGCATTTCTTTCGCCGCCTCGCTCCCCGACCCTCTTCACCTTATCCTATCTGACCCCTTTATGAGACAACACAGGAAAGGCTGCCAGGAAATGTCCTGCGGGTCAGCACAACACAAAGAGGGGCCCCGGGACTCTGATGATTAAAATGAAAACTAAAAGTCACGATTGGAGAAAGAGCATCTAAGACCAGTCTAGAGACAAATCCTCTTACAACGAACACCAGCCTCATTACATTAGGGAAAGAGGCAGCAGAGTCGCAGGAACGGGGGCCAGACATGAACAATAGTCCCCAGATGAGGACAGAGATGCTGCTGTATTGAGCTCAGCTGGCAGCGTGGAGGCCAGGAAAGGCATGAGGAATAAGAAGGTGACGGAGATGGGTTCCAAGCACCCTCCTAACAGCACATCAGTCTGCTTTCTGGGCCTCATCAATGCCCCCCACCCCCAATACTGATCTATAAGACCTGTGCTGGGGCAAAAACCGAAAGGCCGCTGAGCTTGGAACTGTGAGGTCTGGGTTTGAGGGCCGGTCCTGCAGCCTTGAGCTGGATACCAGCAAGTGGAGTCACTTAACTTCTCTGGGGATCTCTCTCCATCTGCTAGAGAAGCTCTGCTGTCTGCCTGGAAGACCGGGTTCTAGTAGCAGCAGCCTATTTATTAATGCACGTCAAGGAACCCTGCTGAGCCATATAACAGACGACATCTCTCTTAAGCACACACAACACCAAGAGAAAATGAAAGAACGTCAAGCTGATACAAGAGGTTTCGCTGCGTTAATACTTCCTGCTGAACTGTGTTTATTCTGACCCTCAGGTGTGATGAGTTCATCTTGTTTGGGTTTGGACTGTCTTAACCCATCAGATCACCACTAATGCTTATCCTCTTCTGGTTGCTAGAAACAGACCTTATAAAGGAAATGAGGAGTGTCCGTGGACAAAGCGAGGGAGGGAACACAGGGAGGAAGTGTATGAAAACTCTTCTAATTGATTTTCCAATCCAGAAACAACTGAACTCTCCCATCGTCAAGCAGGCCCAGCATAGTGGTAAAATGCAGTAAGTCCTCTCCTTACCAACCATCCTTTGGTCTACAGATACTTGGCACAGATATAAATAATATTTACAATTACAATCAGGTAATGAAATGTGCCACATATCTTGCTGATATTGATGTTTCTCAAGGAATATCTGCAATTAAAACAATAATTTCCTTTTCTTTCCCATTCACTGATTTTTCACCCTCAGATTATTTGACATTTACTTAATTTCAGTTTATTTTAAAATGATTCACCTTTACCTCCCTGGGAAAACTTGAAGGATAGGATAGGTGACCTTTATCAATCACTGGTTTTAAAAAGATGGGCACGTTTTTTAGATGGAAGTACAGGTGACACACAACATCACAGGAGTCTGTGTAACGTGCTCTAATGAACGACTTACCTCAATAATTCGGACAATATCCCGAGGACCGATAATTTCAGGATCAAATTTCACATGGGCTTTGCTGGTGGCAAGGGCCACAGAGGCGTAGGTGATGCCGTTTGTCCTTGTGAGTCTGGACTCAATGTTGTGAACACAGGACGCGCAGGTCATCCCTGTGATCTGCCACACAGGATGACAAAAATACTACTCACTTGGGATCAAGAGGATCTCACTGAAAGCCCACAGGGAGTGGGGTCAACAGGCAGCCATGAGTCCTTCCTCTTTCCATTGCATCATTCCGAGGGCTCTGGACTCCCACCTCCAGACTCCATGGGCAAGATCTGCACATTCCCCCAGGGGCTGAGGGCAGGTGAACAGCAATTCGTCCCCAAACCAGGGACAAGAGATGTAGCTAGTCACAAAGCAGATGGTGACAGACCAACAGGGATGAGCTTTCGTAAGCCACCCTGCCCTCTCTGTTATGGCATTTCTGCCACACTCTGCTTATGGATGAGAGAAAGAGAGCATGACGTGAGACATACTGTCCCTGTAACAGGTGTTAGCAAGCCAGACAAGTCACTCTTTTGAGTGTTAGTGGTCATCATTTCCCAGAATACTCATTAAATACAGACATAAAATGTATACACACAGTGTCTGAACATGTGATGATGATAACAACTGCTGAGACCAATTTGAACATTGCTCAAAAGATGTTTTCATTGAACTGAGAGCTTTTCCCCTAAGGTGAGGAACACAGCAGGGATGCCCACTTTCACCACTATTGTTCAACATAGTATTAGAAGTCCTAGCCTCAGCAATCAGGCCACAAGAAGAAATAAAAGGCATCCAAATTGGCAAAGAAGTCAAACTCTCACTCTTTGCAGATGATATGATACTCTATGTGGAAAACCCAAAAGACACCACCCCAAAATTGCTGGAACTCATACAGGAATTCAGCAAAGTGGCAGGATATAAAATTAATGCATAGAAATCAGTTGCATTTTTATACATTAACAATGATAGAGAAGAAAGAGAAATGAAGGAACCAATCAATTACACCAAAATTACAACACAATTACACCAAAAACCAAAAGAAACCTAGGAATAAATCTAACCAAAAAGGCAAAGGATCTGTACACTGAAAACTACAGAACGCTTATGAAAGAAATTGAGGAAGACACAAAGAAATGGAAAAACATTCCATGTTCATGGACTGGAACAACAAATGCTGTGAACACATCTATGCCACCTAGACCAATCTACATATTAAAAGCAATCCCTATCGAAATACCATCAACTTTTTTTCATAGAGCTGGAACAAATAATCCTAAAATTTCTATGGAACAAGGAAAGACCCCAAATAGACAAAAGAATGTTGAAAAAGAAAATCACAATTCCAGGCTTCAAGCTCTATTACAAAGCTATGACCATCAAGACAGTATGGTACTGGCACAAAAACAGACACATAGATCAATGGAACAGAATAAAGAACCCAGAAATGGACCCTCAACTCTATGGTCAACTAATCTTCAACAAAGCAAGAAAGAATGTCCAATGGAAAAAAGATAGTCTCTCTGAGCAGTGGTGTTCAGAAAATTGGAGAGCCACATGCAGAAGAATGAAACTGGACTATTTCCTTACACCACATACAAAAATAGACTCAAAATGGATGAAAGACCTAAATGTGAGACAGGAATCCATCAAAATCCTAGAGAACACAGGCAGCAACCTCTTCGACCTCAGCCTCAGCAACTTCTTCCTAGAAACATTGCCAAAGGCAAGGGAAGCAAGGGCAAAATGAACTACTGGGACTTCAAGATAAAAAGTTTTTTTCACAGCAAAGGAAAACAGTTGACAAAACCAAAAGACAACCAACCAACAGAATGGGAGAAGATATTTGGAAATGACATATCAGATAAAGGGCTAGTATCCAAAATCTATAAAGAATTTATCAAACTCAACACCCAAGGACCAAACAGTCTAATCAAGAAATGCGCAGAAGACATGAACAGACATCTCTCTAAAGACATCCAGATGGCCAACAGACACATGAAAAAATGCTAAACATCACTCAGCATCAGGGAAATACAAATCAAAAGTGCAATGAGATACCACCTCACACCAGTGAGAACAGCTAAAATTAACAAGTCAGGAAACGACAGGTGTTGGCAAGGATGCAGAGAAAGAGGAACCCTCCTACACTGTTGGTGGGAATGCAAGCTGGTGCAGCCACTTGGAAAACAGTATGGAGGTTTCTGAAAACAGAGCTACCCTATGGCCCAGCAATTGCACTACTAGGTGTTTACCCAAAGGATACAAATGTGATCTGAAGGGGCACCTGCACCAGAATGTTTATAGCAGCAATGTTCACAACAGCCAAACCATGGAAAGAACCCAGATGTCCACCTACAGGTGAATGGATAAAGAAGATGTGGTTCGTATAAACAATGGAATATTACTCAGTCATCAGAAAAAGAAATCTTGCCATCTGAAATGACATGGATGGAACTAGAGGGTATCATGCTAAGAGAAATAAGTCAATTAAAGAAAGACAATTATATGATCTCACTCATACGTAATTTAAGAAAATAAAAGAGGATCGCAGGGGACTAGGGAGAAAATAAAACAAGATGAGATCAGAGAGGGAGACAAACCATAAGAGACTCTTAACCATAGGAAACAAACTGAGAGTTGCTGGAGGGGAGGTGGGTGGGGGGATGGGGTAACTGAGTGACAGACATTAATGAGGGCATGTGATGTGATGAGCAGTGGGTATTACATAAGACTGATGAATCACTGGATTCTACCTCAGAAACTAATGATATACTATACATTAACTGAATTTAAATTTTAAAAAAAGAATACATTATACATTACCATAGCCATTGTAATTCAATTCCTTTAGGTTTTAACAAGCATTACGTTGCAAGAGTGTTGCAATTTGCAAATATTACCCTGACACTTAAAAATCTGGAACATTTAAAATACTTTAATTATTTAATTAAAAGCTTTAATAAAACTGGAGCCCAGACAATAAATATGACTCTGGTAAAACCTCTCCACAATTCTAGCTCTGCTTTGTTCAAAGTTCTATAGTGCTTAATATCTCATCCATACTCTTTGTATGTTCAGTTCTGTGCAAGAATATCTTGTGAAGATTAAAATTCAAACATAACGTATTTTAGGAACTATTCATAACTGTATCCCACACCTGCATAAATTAAAGCTCAAAAACCATGTCATACAACTTTTATATATAAGCTATCTTTTCTCAACATAATTAAACCCATGAACTCAATGAATAAATTGTCTGATTTGGTCATTTGGACCTACAGACAAATACATATACATATAAGTAAGTAAAAATTGAGTTATGCATTTGTCTTACTCATTTATTTATTACCTTTTTCTCTCACTGGCAAAAGAAAGATTAAAATGTGTATTTAAAAAACCAGTATTTTCACCTTTCCCAATAGTATTCATGATCTAGATTTTCCACAGTGGTCTGTGCAAGCAGAGGCATTCCCCATTGGGGCTAGGGTCTCAGCGGGGGCCCCGCTCTGGCCTCAGGGGCACCGGGACCATAAGCCCGAGAGCAGTACACTTCACCGGAGCACACACCAGGAGGTCCAACCAGAGCCAAGGGTTTGCTCAACAAAGAATGCCCCTTATCAAGAGCTCAAAGTGCCACTTGTGTCCTTAGTACTCTTTCTTCAAACATTTACTTACCACTAACGGCAGTGACTAAACACAGTAAGGGAGTAAGACCCTTCCTTCTCGGTACAACAGTATTACTCAATTCCTTGTCCTAAGTCTCCCTTTAATTACACAAAAGAGCTTTATACACAAGCGCTTATGAATACAGCATGTTGGAAATGCTAGACACACCTATTGCTGCGATGGTCTGTTGTCACGCACAGCTGGTGACAGTGGAGAGACAGCAAACAGTAATGCCCCCCCCTCCGCCCACCACTGCCCCCGCCACCCTGGCATTCACCTCAGACTGAGTGCTTCAGGACACTGGTCGCCAACTACCTTCTAGACAGCCCTGTGCCTGCACTGGGCTGTGATGGCACCAGGGCACTGGTTACCACGCTGACTCACCTCTGGCCTCAAGACGCCCCTGGCATTCTAGCTTCCCTCCGGGCTTTCTGGAACGTGTTCAGATTTAGTGCCCTCCAATCCAACTCTGGACAGCTGCCACTGAAACTCTTCTTCCTACACTCCCGCCACTCACCCCCTCCTCCTCCTCACACTGTGAACGTACCCAGTGGGATGCACCCCCGTGACTGTGACAGGACTGACATTTCCTCACAAAAGGAACAGGTCGTTGTTGTTGGCTTCAAAGGAAAACCAAACAAACAAAACCCCAACAACACGCAGGATATGTGCAAAACAGGAGAAGTTTCCGGGCCCCCGTCAGAGGCCTGCAGCCCTCCGGCCCCAGCTCCCGCCCCAGCTCCCGCTCAGCTGCCGCACTTACGATGAGTTCGAGGTCGCCATCGGAGCCTGTGTAGTCTTCCATTACTGTCGCCTCAAAGCCCATGTCCTGGATGAGCTGAGCTATCTCCAGGGGCTGGATGACTTCTGGGTTATACTTGACCTCGGCCTTCCCAGCCATGAGGGCAACCAGCACCGACAGAATACCTGGAACCATCGGGCCACAGGTGTAACACTCCAGGCAAGGCCTCTGGGATGACACAGTCAACATCACCTAACAAAGGAAAACATCTGCCCCAGAAGTCTCGAGAACAGGAGTTCTCAGACTTGACTGCACATGAGGTCACTTGGGGAGCTTTTAAGCAATCACTGTGCCTGGCCCTAAACTCAGACCAGTTAAATCAGAATCCCTCAAGGTGGACGCCAGCCATCTTTTTTTTTAAAAGCCCCCCAGGCGACTTTAATGCACCAGCCAAGTGTGAGAACCAGTGTTCTAGAACAATGCTTCTCACACTTTGATGGGCACACAAACCACCCGAGGACCTTGTTAAACTCCAGATTCTGGTTCAGTCGGTCTGGAGTGGGCCTGAGGTTCTGCGCCCTGCTCCTAGACGATGCCTGGGCTGCTGGCTGGGGGCTACTGAGTCAGGCTCGGGAAGACGCCCAGGGCACACACATCCCACAGCAAGGGATACAGTCTGCAGCTCACAACTGCTGGGACCTCAGTGGTAGGCTTTTATCTTCAGGCACTTTTCACACGCACACACACAATTCTTTCAGAAGTAGTTTCCTTACTCTTTTCCACTCTTGAATCCCTTTCAGAAGTGGAAGAGAAATCCCAGACTGCAGACCACTTCCAACAACAGTTTGGTTTACAGGTTTTTGACTTTATGATGGTACGAAAGGGATACCCATTCAGTAGAAACCGTACTTCAAATTTTGCATTTTGACCTTTTCTGGGGCAAGCGCTATGCTGTACAGAACTCTGGCCATGTTGGGCAGAGGCTCAGAGCCTTGGCCCCCGTCGGCTGTGCCATCGTGAGGGTGAACCGCCCATACAGATCCTGACCTGTTTCAGGTCAGTCCAGCCAAGCTATGACGATGTTCCCTAGGTTAGGTGTATTTTTGACTTATGATATTTTCAAGGTATGATGGGTTTATTGGGATGTAACACTATCGTAAGTCCAGTGAGATCTGTACCTTGCTAACACTACTGTGTGAGTTTGAGGGGAAAACACGACTCATTCACATAAAAGCAAGAACTGTGCTTTAGAAAGGATGCCATAATGGATAAAAATGAGGGATTCAAGTCAGGAAAAGAAACACAGGCACCGTAAGATCTAGGGTATTTTATGAGCAGCCAGCCCATGGAGGACAAGCATGCCTCCATGTGCAAAGAGTCATTCTAGAACTCCAGCACACTATACAGCACAGGAATCCAGCGACTAGAAATGCAACACCCTACTTTAGGGCTGACTGTGAGGGCCAAGGAGTCTGAGCAGAGAGATACTTGGAAAGAGAGAAAGTGACTCTGCTGGCAAGGTAGTCACGGTTAAGGTATTTTCCAAACAAAAGACTGGGACAGAATTTTGGTTGGACTTTCAGATGTAAGAGACAGTATTGGAAATGCGGGCTAGAGGACAACACTGTGGCACTTCCACAACACTCTGTGACGTACAGGGACAAAGGACGGCACATTCAAAATTGCCGCTTCTCCACAAACTGCAGGCTACGTACTCATTGGACAATGTGAAGCCGATGGATGGGGCTGGAGGGGAAAATAGAGATGACCGCCGGGATGAGTTGAGGAAGCAACCTACGGAACGTGCCAGAACCTTCACACTGACCTTCCCATCACCAACTCACCGGGAGATACACTATATCTTAAACAAGCTAAACACTTCCTGGAAGAGCACACTGCCAAGTGCCCAAGAGCATCAGACAGACCTCTCTGCTGTCGTACTATGAACCTGCTGCCCCATGACCAGGGCTGCTGCTGAGCTGAGGGAGGCAGTGAGGACTGTGGCGGGAGAGCCTGGTGCCCATTCTCCCGCCCGCAGCGTCTGACGGCCCCCTGTAGCCTCCCAAGGGAAGGCCGGGGCAGACCTCCTACCTGCTTCCTTCTGCAGGCTCTTCTCTATGTGGGACACACAGGATGCACAGGTCATGCCTGCAATCTGTAGAAAGCACTTCTGGGGAGCCACCGTGGTAGAGGCCTGTGGGAGCTTGGACGAGGAGCCGGAGTTGTGGTTTTTAGGGAGCCCCCTGGCACGGGGAGCCACTTCCTGCACAGATGCAGGAATGCCAGCTGCGGGGGGCGCTGGGGAATTCCCCGCACTGTGGTTTCCAACATGGTTGGTGGAATAGTTTTCTAGGAGGAAACATAAGAAATCATTCCGATTAGAACAACAAATAACTTTTTTTAGAACAGGAGGTTCAAGCCTGACAGTATGCAAATGAAAGCTCTTGAGGAAGCTCCATGGGGGTTGGTTCCCATCACTGCGCGCCCCCCCCCGCCCCCCCCCCCCCCGACAGAGGCACACAATCGCAGACATATGAGAAGATGCCAATACTCAAGAATGGAATGTTCCCGCTGGAGGAGTGCTCTAATCAGACAATGACAACAATAAGAACTCACCAGGCCCTCCACTAAGCACAGGGATGACCTCCTTTAAAATAGCTCTCTGTGGTACAGAGGCTATCATCCCCATTGTACAGACAGAAATGGGTTAAAGAAATTTTAAAATGTGCTTTCGACCCCTCAGGTACTAAGTAATGAAGCTAGCTTCTAAAGCAGGTCTCTTCACCCCCAGGATCTGTGCCTTTAAGCACTAAGGATCCCATTCTCCTTAGCAGAGGTTTGCTTCTCTCCACAAGAACCCAGTGGACCCCAAAGCCCTTTAGTGAGTTGTTCGCCTTTCCCTGTTCTTTGCCTGCGTCCCGGATGTGCTCAGGACACGAGTCCTTCTCAGGCGACCGTGCTGCCTATACCTGCGCCGGGCTGTGTTCTGCCCCCGCACTCCCAGCTCACAGTGGCTCTTCGGACAGAGGCCCAACTTACCAACCAACTAAACCAGCTTTAGTGGTTAGCATGTTTTGTGCTCTGGTAGCAGATCTGTCCAGCTCAACACTGAAAATATCCATACTGTTTTCTTCTAGAAGCTGTTACTTTCATAAACTTCCACAGTATTTGCCATACAGCAAATTAACTTTGGGTAGGTTAGGAGGTGAGAGTTAAGGTGAATCTCTTCCCATTTGGATACCCAGTTGATTCAGCACATAAACTGAAAAGACCATCCTTCCCCCCACTGAGTTCTGGGGACATCGTTGGGGGCCATTCCTCTGCCCACCACATATGGACCCACATATGTAACTAATCGCCCAGATCGAGACCTAGAGAGTTTCCATCACTCCAGAAAGTCACACAATTTTGATGACAGAAAGTACTTTTAAGAGTATATACAAAAGATAATTATATCGTTTAACCATGAACTCTCGTTATTTGAAAATCCAAGCTACAGAAGACAGAAGTTGGCATTAACGTGTACTGACAATAAGCTGTGCCTTTCAAGTTTTTCTAAATAAATCTCACATCCTGGACGTTTTGCTCGTTTTCTGAAAGGTGCTTAAAACTGCTTCCACTCATTCGAACGGTCCAGCTGACTGGCCCTTTCAGCGCCTTTGTGGGCACCCTCCAGAGCTCTGGCCTCACAGGGCCTCTCTACCTTCTTGATGCGGAGACCATGCCTCCCCCATCAGCACAGCTATACGCTCCTGGACTCCGTCATTGTTCAAAATGACTCTGCCCTTGGATGCCAAACTCACAAAAGCTGTTTTATGGCCACAACCTCTCAACATTCTATCTCCTGCACCCATCCACCTGCACCGTACCTGTCCAACTCCCCTGCACCTGTTCAAGCCTCCTGCACCTGTTTAACCCCTCCCCATTTTCCTAGTCCATTACCTGTTTTCTGGATTCACCTGTCTTTCTATCCAAATATTGTGGTCAACAATTTTAATAATATTTGTCCTATTACAAAGAATTTTGGACTCCTTTACTAACCTACAATCTATACATTGCCATTCTCCCACACTGGGATTTAACTCACCTAAATTCTGGGCTTCCGGAGATCGTTAAAGAAAGTTGAAATGAACTAACAAAACCCAAAAAAGTCTGTATTACTGGGTCCCATTTTTTTATTCATCTACACTAAGACTATGAGTGGGCATGTAAATTGGTTTGACTTTCTGGAAGTCTACTTGACAATATTATCAAAAACAGTACCTCTAACTACTTGGCACTTAGTAGAGGCACAATAAATATTTGTAATGGAATGAAATAAAGTTCATATTCTATGACCCAGTAATGAACACCTTCAGGTATTTATCATAAGGAAATAACTAAGTATGTGCAAAAAATGTAGCCTCAAAGATCGCTATTGGTATTATCCACAATCACACGCACACAAAGTAGATGCGAACAGTCCAACTGAAAACTAAGTTATATCGCATCCCCACAACGGAATGCTATGCAGCTGCTGCACATGGCGTCAGAGACGTATGGATGGACCTATAAGCATGTTTATGATAAACTGCGGGGTGAAAGAGATTACAAAACCACCATGTATAATGCAAATCTATGCATTTCTAAATATAAATTACATACACTTTGGTAAAAGTCCAGAATATAGATGAAATGAAGTGCACCATGTGGATATTGGGGGAAGCATATTCTAGACCGGGGGACAGCAAGTACAAGGCACTGAGGTGAGAACAGACTTGCTATGAGGACTGGGAAGGGGTTAGAAAGGTGGGGAGTCAGGGAGGGGGCTTTTAGAGCTCCCTAAGGACCCCCTCTCACAATAAAGATGGGAAGGTTTCAGAGTATCAGCAGAGTAACAGGAATACTGTGAATGCTGGGCAGGAAACAGAGTGTAAGGCTGAAAGGCTCAGAAGCAGGGAGACTAGTTCCGAGCCTCTTCCAGGATCCAGGACACAGAGGATGGTGGCTTGCACCAGAGTGCTGGCCTGGCTGACTTTATCTCCCATTACTTATATTCTATTTCCACCCAAGCCAGACTGCTCCCAAGACAGAGAGCAGGAGGACTCCTGCCCGTGGGCCTGTGCTGGATCTCCTCTGTCTTGTCTGGTGCAGTCCTGCCCTTTTCTGCCTGCTGAGACCCTCTCTATTAAGTCTGACTCAAGCCCAGCTCCAAAGTCACCTCTAATCATCAAGTCTAGATGCTGGATTCTCTCTTCCCCTTCTGAATCTCAACAGCGCTCTACCTACACTTTCCTTGTCACATTTATTCCAACCTGCCTTGGATGATGGGTCTCTGAGATGCTTCCCTGGTCAAGCAGGAACCACACATGGGCAGGTCCTGGACTGCCTCTGAGCACTCACGGCAGCCGGCACAGTGCCTGGGACCCAGAAGCCCTGTGACACATGCTGGGATCACGCAACAGTGCCCCCAGAGGGACACTGCCCATTTACAAGGGTGAGGGGAACATGTTGCATGTGACAGATGACTTTTCCTCATGGTATATTCATATAGTCATTCATCTGTTCATTCATTCATTCAGACAATACTTATCATGCAAACCAGTGCACACACGAAGAGCTGATTTCTAGATACAAACCAGGTCTACATATTTAGCTGTCCAGTAAGCTGGCCGAAATTCAATGCCCGCCACTTGCACACATGCTCTCAGACTGCTCCCTTCCCTCTCCCAGCCCTATTGTCAAGGGGGCTGACCCCTGCTAAACCACTTTTCCCAGGCTCCCTTGCTAACTGGCTTCTGATTAAATCTGGCACATGGGAGGTAACCAGTGGGAAACAACAGGACAGAAAGAGGGAAAGCCCAAAGTGTTTCCCACCTACCTACTAGGAGCCCAGCTCCTGGCCACGGCCTCTCCCTTAGACGTTCCAGTGCCGCCGGCTGGTACCAGGCAGGCTCAGCCCCCGGCTCTCGGGGGCCCTCTTCCCTCAGACCCTCCTGCTCTCAGTCATCTCTCAGTTTCCTTCCCATTCCTGGTGTGGTTATTCAGATCTCTCTAACATTTTCTGAGTCGTGCCCTGGGTTAAATCCTACCACCGAGCTACCCCATGAGCCTGCCTGTCCCAGCCTTTTCTTTCTCTTCCACGCCGCCCCCCCGGGGCAAATACCTACTATGTGATGGGTGCTGCTGAGTCCAAGGAGAAACAACATGGTTTTGAAGACTGTGTTCAAGGAGCTCCTCTTCCTGATTGTTCCAGAATGACCAACCAAATACAAATAATGCCTTCTCAGCATTTAAGTGGCTATAAAGATGGTCACCAGGGCACTCATGGGTTATCCTAAGTTTTAAAGACCACCAGGTGAAGTACAAAATGCCCAGCTAAATTTGAATTTCATATAAACAGCAAATAACTTCTTAGTCTAAGTATGTCCCAAATATTGCACGGGACACACTTTGACTGAAACAGTATTCACTGCTTACCTGAAATTCAAATCTAACTAGGTGTCCTATATCTTTATTTGCTAAATCTGGTACACTAAATACCTCTTGGGCTAAAACCATAATTCTCATAATTCTGGCCAATAAAAAGCACTGCTCTTTTCTTTCTAGACTTATTTAGTCAAATCCAGTTACTCTGGATTATGCAGTTCAATGCAAATTTCTTTTTCCTGCCAACAACCTGATTCTACTGTTGAAAGACTTGAAACCTCATACAAATGCAGCAGATGATGACTCTGTACTACATTTCCTACCTTTCAAGTACAGGATTTACTGTTCCATTGTGTTTTCCTTATTGATTTTTGTTTAAAAACAACCTCCTTCCTGAAACCGGGTACAAAAGACAAAGTGCATAACAGGGCCAAGTCATTCTACATGACCTACCCACTCCCTATAAGGGTGTGTGTGCAGGGAAGCACCACGACAGAGCGAACTTTTCAAGGAGACACACTTTATCTTGGCGGCTACTGCGAGGTGGATGTGGGAAATCCAAGCCCAGCTGGCCCTGAGCACGGCCACGGGTCTTTGCCCATGAGCCCTTCCGAGAACTGGGCTGGCCACCGCCCTATGGCACAGGCTGCCACGCAGGCTGATGGGGCTCTACTGGCCTGGTCCCATCTGTAACTCGCACTGCTGTCCAGGGCCTGTATCTTGGGATCGAAGCCATGAAAACACAGTTGTCCCTTGCAAGTCCAGCTCTCCCTCATCTTCAGCCTCCCTGCAAACCCCCTTCCCATCTATCACCTCCATCCCTCCTCAGCTAAGCTCCTGGAGGGCTGCGCCTCCCCCCACCATGCAGCCAGGCACCCCTTCACCCGAGCCCCCGCCTCCTAGTTACATGGAGCCTGAGGCCCCGTAACCCGCCTCCCTGAAACAGCTTCCTTTACTTCCAGGGTGTTGTCCGTGTCTGTGAAAATCTCGTTCTCTAGATACCTTTCCTTCCGCATCAGTGCCATCACGTTCCTCCCTCTGCCTGTCCCAGATCACACTCCCTTTCCCCGGCCTTTTGCCATCTCCCCTGGCTCCCACCACCCAAATCTGCATTTCCAGCCCCACTCTGCCAGAATTCAGTCCAACACTCTGCTGTCCTCCCGCAACTTGGTCTGGCCACAGGCTCTCCCCCTTCCTCCCTGGCCCGCCGTATCACAGGCCTCACCGGACCAAGCTTGCCGGACGCAACCTCCTGGATGTCGTTCTGATCCATCCCCTGCTCTCCAGCCCCACGTCATCTGTCACACAGTGTCCTGTGAGCCCTCCAAGCCTCAGTCCACTCTGCACTGACCGCGACCAGCCTGCTCTAGTGTGGATTCCCCTGCACGGCCTCTGGATTAAAACCCACCGCTGACGCCCCTCACCTTTGCAGTGAAGACCGGCTCAGCTGGACATGCGGCCCATTCGGAGCGGCCCACCTGCTGTCCGGCCGGTCCCGCCGCCTCCTGAGTGCTCACGCTCAGCCGCTCCTCTCGGCAACCCCAGCACACCTGAGCTGCCTCCAGCGTCCCCGCCCCGTCCCCTGCCCTCGCCGGCTCACACGGGACTCAGCCTGCTACGCTACAACATTGGCTCTGGGCAGAGCCCACCGCTCACAGGTCCCAGAGGGCACACGGCAGAAATGCGCACCTCTCCCCACGGCCACTGAGGAGGGCAAGCCATCATCACCGCATCCCCTCCTTAATTCCCACTTTCAACAGAATGCACTCCCGGTGGTGACACTAAGGTTCGGCTTGTACTGTTTTGTTCAGCAGAGAAATCACAGAACATGATGATGGTTCCTTTGGAGAGAGAAGGTCCTGATGCTCCCACAGGACTCTTTTTTAAAAAAGAACATGGAATTGGAATTCTCTTCAGAAAAAAAAACCAAAGAGCTTAGCATTTTAGTCCCAGCTCCATGAGAGACAGAATCTACACACCAAAAAATTCTACTTCTTCTACATTAACACACTTAACATACAAGGAAAAGCTGCAGAATTCGGTCACCCCTGTTGACAGGTGAGCAGCAACGTGCCCTCCCCACCCCACCCTGCAGGCCCTCTGTTGTAAGCAGAGGAGGAGACCCCAGGGTGCACTTCACGTGGGTCAACCACATACCAGAAATGACTGAAGCCTCAAATCCCATTTCTTCAACAGCAGCTCGGAGTTCTTCCGGGTTAGTAACAGACGGATCATAGAGCACCACGCCGGTCCCATCAGCCACAGAGACCGATATCCGTTGTACCCCTTCCCTTTGGGAGATGAGGCCTTCGATGGACTGGGCACAGGACGCACAGGTCATACCAGCAATGGCGAGCACCACAGTATCGCACACTCCCGGCACCTGGGGTCTCGGCGTGGGGGCAGGGACGACACGGTTGGAAGGCCTGCGACCTGTCCCATTTCCTGCCACACCATCAGGAAGAGAGACCCTGAAGTTCCCAGGTGGAAGTGCTTCGATGGCCCTCTGCAGGGCGGTGGCGGTGACACAAGAAGGGTCATACTGTACTTGGGCCATTCTGCTCTCCAAGGACACTTGAACACATTGAACCCCGGGGAGCTGGCCTATATTTTCTTCAATATTCAGGACACAAGACGTACAGTGCATTCCATCTACTCTCAGTTGCAGGGTGACCGTGTGGCTCCCTTGGTGCTCCGAGGTCTCAGAGTTATTGAGAGACTGGTTATCAGAAGCCGAAGGGGTCTTTGGGTTGGTGCTCTGTAAGCGCCCGATATCGATGGGTCCCAGGCTTACGGGCGCCACTTTGTTCTTGATGACAGCTTCAAAGCCCATGTCGCTGACGTGGTCCCTGAGGTCCTGGGGCTGAATCAGGTAAGGCTGGTAAGTAATGACTGCCTCCTGGGTGCTGAGGGACACTCGGACTCTCACTACTCCCTGCAGTTTCCCGAGCTTGCCTTCGATGGAGCTGACGCAGGACTGGCAGGTCATGCCTTCCACCCGAAGCTTGACCACAGCCTCGAGGCCAGGCGAGGACCTTGAGGGCCAGGAGGCAGCCTTTCCTTCTGCGACGCTGGCCTCGAAGCCCATGTCCTCAATGTGACGGCAAATCTGCGGCAGGCTCAGGATGGATGGCACATAGCTCACCGTCGCACTGCCCTGTTCCAGGGAAACCTTAATGCTCACGATGCCTTTCAGGCTGGAAATCCTGCCCTCGATAGACTTTATACACGACTGGCAAGTCATGCCCGAAATGCTGATGGTGCCGGTGGCCGTCTGAGGGGGGTCCACAGCGTCCAGGCCGCCTTCGTAGCCGACATTGTCAAAGGCAAAACTCTGCTTCATCGCTGGCTCCCGGGCACGAGCGGGCAAAGGAAGTTTAGACAAGATCTAAAGGGAAAAGAAAGAACATTTCTTTTTTTTGTTTTTTTAATCCTTGAAACTAAGTATTTGCTAAAATAGCCCAGCTTGTCTGGCACTGAGAAAAGGAAAAACAATGCCACCGGTGTCAACACGGCCTGAGAGTTTAGGATTGTAAAACATAGGGAAGGAAAGCTACAAAAACGTGACTGACCAAATGAAATGGCTCTGATGGGTTTTTTAGCTCGAACGTTCTGTGACTCCAAACCTAGACATCAACTGCCCACCTTAGCGACGTGTGTTTTCTTACCTAGAAGAAGTGCAGGTTTCTCTCAGGAAGAGAGAGAGTGCGACAGCGCTCAGGGGCATGGAACAAGCATGGTGTGGCTGGCTCACCTGTGGGGGTCTCCTGAAATCTCCCTGCAGTTTGGATCCTGCTGCAACACACTTATGTTCATTGGGCAACACTTTAATTCTCTCTCTCTCTCCAGGGATATCCACTCATTCTCATAGCAGGGCTTAAATTTAACAACCATAGGCACCTGTTCCAAATGCAGACCCACCGAGCCCTGTGGGGTCAGACCACAGGCCTGTGAGATAAAAGGTCTGGAAGTATGCTGCATGAGCCAGGGGAAATGAGCATGTGTGGCTGCACCAAAGGGGCGGGAGGGGCAAGGCTGGAGGAACTTCTCAGTTTTGCCTCCACTGAGTGGCATTGCCCCCCTGGGGGTCCAGGACAGTTGTAGTCATTACTTTTTTTTAATTTTAATTTTAATTTTTTTTTTTTAGGTATTTTATTTATTCATTTGAGAGAGACAGAGAGAGCACAAGGAGGGGGAGAAGTAGAGGGAGAGGGAGAAGCAGACTCTCCGCTGAGCAGGGAGCCCGATGCGGGACTCGATCCCAGGACCCTGGAATCATGACCTGAGCCGAAGGCAGACACTTAACAGTCTGAGCCACCCAGGCGTCCCTGTAGTCATTACTTTTAATCACAAGGGCTTCCCCAAATTAAATGGATGCATTTTCTTAATGTACCAGAGTACAAAAATAATTTCCTGACTTCTTTTTTCCCACAATGAAGTGGCTTCAGCCATTCTATTAGCAAAACCAAATATTCCTTTCGCAGGGTCCCAGCCTCCCCACGTTCCTGATTAGATATAGTTTTTATACCAGTAATATTATGTGCTTCTGAAATTCGGGAACAAGCCTTCCTGTATGGCACAGGATCAGAAAGCACACCACTCTCTGTCCCTTCACAATCCTACTTATACCTCCAGATGAATCTCAGTTACATGGAATGATCTCCTCCATATTCCTGTGCATAAAATGCCCATCTTTCCAACTTCGGCTTCTGAGCAGCTTAACAAAATTAAAGTTTAAATAATTTTCGAAGCAGACTATAAATGTTCATTTGTACATCCACAAAGGAAACCCTAAACTAGTCTGGGATTAACAATTATAAAGAATTGTTTTAAGAAATATTCACTGTAGGGGCGCCTGGGTGGCTCAGTCGGTAAGTGTCTGCCTTCAGCTCAGGTCATCGTCCCAGGGTCCTGGGATCGAGCCCTGCATCGGGCTCTCTGCTCAGCCAGAAGTCTGCTTCTCCCTCTCTCATTCTTCCTGCTTGTGTTCCCTCTCTTGCTGTCTCTCTCTGTCAAATAGGTAAATAAAATCTTTTTTAAAAAAATAAAATAAAATTCACTGTAGTATGCCCTAAAGTAGCAGAGAAAACAAGTAATTTATGGGCTGGCAACTCAAAAGTTTATTGCATTAAATAAATATACTTAGATTACCTGTGGTATAAATATGGAAATGCAGTATATAAGGATGGCATGGCATGACAGTTTTAATGGACAACTAGGAAAAATAGAATTTGGAGCCTATATATCAAGAGATATTTCAGGTAGTTCAGAGATGAAGACATAAAAAGCAAAACAGTAATAATACAACAAGAAAACACAGGAGAATACCCATTGTAATCTCAGGCAGGGGAAAGTCTAAACATGAAAAAAGAAACAGAAAAACAAGAAAATCCCAAAGCTGTAGAAGACTGATAAATCTAACCACAATTAAGAGAAAACATTGCTCTAACCAAGGAAAAAGATAAATGAGACATGGAGGGGGAGAAAAGATTTGCTTCATATTAAAGAAGAGCTAATTTTTTAAAAATATAAAGAGCTCCTTCTAAAAAGAAAAAGGCCAACTACCCACCAGGAAAAAAGGAAGGTCATCAAAAAGGAAATGTAAATGCCTTTTCAATATATGCCAAAACAGCAGCAAGGCAGAAATGTGACGTTCCAACGGCATTGCCTTGCGGCTGGGGTGTAACCTCTCATGAGGGCAGTTTGGCGGTGCATATTAAAATGATGGAGCCAAAGATTCTTTGACCCAGCAACTCCATCTCTAAGAATTTACTCAATAAATATACTTGTTCATGTATAAAAGCAAGCATGCAGTGAAGATATTGATGGCAAAGAACTGGAAACATAAATGTCCATCAATAAGAGGTTGATTAATTCAATCACTACAGAGCAATACAAAGGACTGCTATCCAGCTCTTAAAAAAAGGAATGAGGTAACTCAACATATACTGAAATAAATTGATTATCAAATATTCAGTGAAAAGAAGCAGGACACAGAATACAGAGTGACTAGTGTTTCAGTTCTCTGTTGCTGCATGATAACCCAAATCTAGTGGCTCAGAACAGCTCACATGGTCTCAGTGTGGACGGGGCTCAGCCGGGAAAGCCTGTCTCTGCTCCTCATAGCATCATCTGGAGTGGTGTCAATGGGGCTGGAGGTTCTACTCCCAAGAAGACGGTCTGTCCATCACATGGCTGGCAGGTTGATGCTGGCTGGCTGCTGTAATAGCCATGGGTAGGGACCTCGGTTCTCTTCTGTGAAGAATCTCCACGTGGCTAGGTTGGGTACCTCACAGTTGCTGGTTTCTGGGTTCTGAGCAGCAGTGTCACAATTGTGAACATTCCCAGAGAACAAGTTCCAATGTGCAAGCACTTACCAAGCCTCTGCCTGCATCACACTTGCTAAGTCACCATTGGCCAAAACCAGTCACATGGCCAAGCTCAGCCAATATGGAGGAATTTACAGAAGGACTTAAATACAAGGAGGTGTAGTTCACTGGGAGGGCCACCACAGGAAGTCTATCATAGCATGCCAGCACTATCTGTGAGAAAAAGAATATTAGACACAGAGCTGGCTACAAATGCATGGACTGTCTCCGGGAGAATCTGAGGAGGATCCAGGGCTGAGGCAAGAAGGGGCTAAAGGAAGAGTTACTTTTCAGTGTATAACCTCTTGTCTAATGTACACGCGTTACCAAATTCTAAAAAATAATTAGTTTAAAAGTTAAAATAATGAGAGTATAAAGAAAATTTAGAACCATGACTAGATCGTAACTGGTATTAAATACTTTTTTAATTGAAAAAGATGAAAGAAAAACTAAGATATTCAAGAATGCTCACCTTAATGTAATATCTTTTTTTTTTTTTAAGATTTTATTTATTTATTTGACAGAGAGTGATCACAAGCAGGCAGAGAGGCAGGCAGAGAGAGAGGAAGGAAAGCAGGCTTCCTACTGAGCAGAGAGCTGGATGCAGGACTCTATCCCAGGACCCTGGGATCGTGACCTGAGCTGAAGGCAGAGGCTTTAACCCACTGAGCCACCCAGGTGCCCCCGTATAATATCTTAATAAGCAGAATTGCCTCCTTAAAACAAATCATAACCTTCAATCTCCTAGTCTGTTGGAAAAACAAATACCTAATGATTTATTATCCAACTTATTTTGCTTGGTCCTAGGTAGGTCTAGCTAAAACTCCGCAAAGCCCAAGCCACAATGCTAGCTCTTAATCCCGGGATTATGGATCTATGCTTTTGCCAAAAAGGTTTGCAGAAGTGTTGGAAGCTATTTGTTCATAGCAAACAATACTCAGAGGTCCCCCTTCTAGACCAGGCAGGTTTCTAATGACAAGTAGCTATGAAAGATAAAGCTTTGCATGTAACACAACTTTATGAAACACCAGAGTATCTGTTGGTTTGGAAGCAAACTCATAACACTTGCTGGGTATCTGAATAGTTTTTAAGTATACACATGTGGTGTGTATGTGTGCTTTTAATTCCATTCTTCAATTAAGAGGGTCTTTGGGGGGAAAAATTCTCAATGAGTTCAGAAAACAAACACACACTGAGGGTTAAGGGCTCAATAAGCAATCATGGACATTGGAGGGGGTCCAGGGACTAACCGTGTCCAGGGAAAACCTTATAGAACCCCAGTGTTGCCTAATTCTCACTAAATTATTTGTTTCTTGAGGACAGATGTCTGGGACCTCTTTGGCAAGCCCAACAGGTTGGGGAAGAACTTCTGCTAGGTTTTAAATTTTTAACAAACTATTAGTATGGTGGGCATCAGGATTAGAAGGGACTGGCAACACAGGAAGAGGCGGGATTTCCACAGAGGGGAATCCAAACATGAATTTCAATTCTTTGCTACTCTAGACACCCAGGCCACATGGAATTTGCTGTGAGTCCAGGGCTTGTAAAAGAAAAGATGTATAAAGGGATATAAACGGTTGATTCCCAAAGGTGGAGCCAGGAAAAGGGAAATAAGGTCTGTAGCTAGGCCAGCCTGGTATGAAGGAACTGGAAATGGGGTGCATGTTTGGACGAAAGGTTTCAGAGCCAAACTAAAATGAAAATCCCAGAAAATGACATACTTTGTAGAAAATGTCTGTGACCACAAATCAAAGAGCAACTCTGCTATGTGCATGATACAACACACACTAGCCATGTTTGAGATCTCGTTCCACTGGGCTCCCCATCAACCTTAAGGATATCACTGGCCCAACGTACCCTTGAGACCTCTTTAAATTAGAAGGGTGTGTAACACCCTTAACAACTCAGGAGGCAGAAATGTTCTATAAGCATGCAACCCTTCCAGCCTCTAACCTGCACCTCATACAACTCCAGGCACTTGGAACTTCTGTGGAATTCAAAAAACAGAGACGTCCTGCCGTTTTCATATGTATGCAGATCCAGCAAAGGCAAATAGTTAATGATTCTCAGTGTTATTTGATGAGGATGGCATTTTATATCCCTAGTGCTCAAGATAATTCTACAAATAAGTATTCTTATCACCATTTTACTGTTGAAACAGTCTCAGACTTATCAAAGGTCACAAATCAATTTAAATAACAGCTGGGATTTAAATCCAGCTCAAAAGTCCAGCAGGCTATTTTTTTAAAACAACATTTAAGGTTATATTCTCCTTTTAGCCATGTTAATTACAGGAAGAGACAACAATGCAGGAAAGCAAAATGCAAAAAAGCAAAACTCAGAAAACAAGGAAAAAGAGCCACATCTTACCTGCCACATAACCAAGAGGCTAACAGCTAAGTGAATGAGCACAGTCAGGAGACAGAGGAGTGGCCAGGAGCTCAGAGCTCAGCTGCCTGAGTCTGAGCCTAGCCTTCCTTCATCCCTTAGTGGGTCACCTCTAGCCGTCTCTGGGACCTCAGAAAAACTACCACAGAATATCAGAACTCACTCTGCTTTCTCCAGTATGCCTGACTGCAAACACATTCAGGGAACCACACTTAACAAGACGAGGCGGGACACAAGGAAAGTGGCAGTGGTTCTGGAACCTTCTACATCCTCCTGAATACAGTGTGAATGAGTCATTGCCAGGCCCTATTCTTCTCTGAGAAATGTCTGGGTATCAGAGGTTCATAAGGGAGGGAGGGTCAGAAGAGATTGTTTGACTCAAGAAAAGATCCCACATGAAACACTCCAGGCAGCTGGGCACCAGTCTCTAGAACTCCACTGAGGAAGGGTCCATGTCTCATTGTTAAACCTGTTATGTATACACATTTACATGAGTATATGCTTATGTATTAATACATAAAATTGAGGCTACCATGGGTGAGACTATATATTTTCCAGTTATTAAAATTTAAATTTAAAAAAGTATCATTTTATACCAGAAAACAAATGTGGTTTTTCAGTTTCTCTAAGGCAAAGAATATCATGTTAAACCACACAACATTAACAACAATGATATTAACCAGACAACAATAGTGATGCCCTGATGGGACATGGCTTTATACTCTAAAAAATATTTTCACATATTTGTTTAAATATCTGTCCTTCTTAAGTGCTATGAATTTATTGAGGGTATGTCTGACAGTCTTGGATATGAATTCCAGCCATGTCTGAGCAAACCTGAGCCTCAGTTTTCTTAGCTGCAGATAAAATGGGATAGTAAGAAAGCCGATCCCACAGTTTTGTAGGAAGGCCTAAAAACTAAAAGGATTTAAAAAGCTAACATCAGGGGCTCCTGGGTGGCTCAGTCGTTAAACGTCTGCCTTTGGCTCAGGTCATGATCCCAGGGTTCTGGGATCAAGCCCCACGTCAGGCTCCCTAGCCTGCGGGAAGCCCACTTCCCCCTCCCCCAATCCCCCTACTTGTGTTCCCTCTCTCTGTTATTCTCTGTCAAATAAATAAAAAAATAATGTATTTTTTTAAAAAGCTAACATCATAAATGTTTGAAAAGGAATGACTAGGAAGACAAGCATGACTCGTTACGTTCTCAAAAGTAGCCCAAATAGGTAAGCAGGGAACTTACTATGTCCACCACTTAACTGATAAGGAAAACTAACCATTAAAACTAGTGTCCATATTCCCCCAAGCCCCACTCCAACCTCTTCAAACTGTTTTTTCATGTTTCACCAAGGTCCAGAAAGAGCTTCCAGAAACTATTATTTAGATTTTATCTACTGAAAAACAAAACAAAACAAAACAAAACAAACAAAAAAAAACTAACCAAAACTTAGGCATTAATTCAAGCACTGATGAGGCCAACTATGGGCCTGGGCTGTGTGTGCAACACCTGGACCTCAGGCTCCAGAGCCACCCCAGCTCTGGTGTTGACAGTGTACTTTCTGGGAAATTCTGAACAGATGTATTGCCTGTTTCCTTCTCTTGACCACAGTAAGGAAAAGTATGAACTCTTCCTGAGAAATGGGATGCGTATATCCATTATTTGCTTGGGAGAAAAAGTGAATAAAGTTACATTAACTAGTCTCAATATATACATACAACGCATGTTGTTTTCGACCTACGCTAAAATAAAATTTAGAAATTCACAAACTTTAAGAACTCTCCAAGAAGTACTTCGCAATTATTACCTCAGAAAGCTTGTTTGCAGTCTCATTTACAACAGCTTTACTATACATTTCAGAGAATTTCATGGCTTTTAACTTAGGTCTATCACAAAAACTGTTCCATCAGACTTTTATTGAATCAACAGCATTTTTTCTGCTTCAGAACCTTCTCTGATAATACTGTATTTCAAGCCCCTCCCATGAAAGAAATTTTGTGCAACAGGCCTGTCACTATCAAGCAACTGTCAGTGTCTTCAAATATGTTTTTACATTTGAATGAAACAGCCTAAGTCAGAATCATAAGGTCACCATTCCCTTTATATCATTTGCCAGAATTAAAAGGCCACGATGGAAGAAATGTCTCACCAACACTAGTAACTCAGATAATTATATGACAGAAGTCAATGACCTTGGGATTATTTTTGCCCATTATTATTATCGATAAATTCCACATGGTTGTCAGATTTGGTGAAATACTGCGGTTAGTATTTTATCATACAAAATTATATTCTATAATGGCTAACAAATGTAAGCTTTTGCCTAGAATTATAGGTATGATCAGCTCAACATAAAACAAATATATCCCTTTGAAAGACTTAGGTATAAATGCATGTTTATAGCATATGCTACCCTATAATGCACAATAAGAACCTGGTACTAAAAATAATCTTCAGGGGTCCCTGGGTGGCTCAGTGCGTTAAAGCCTCTGCCTTCAGCTCAGGTCATGATCCCAGGGTGCTGGGATCAAGCCCCACATCGGGCTCTCTGCTCAGCAGGGAGCCTCCTCCCCCTCTCTCTCTGCCTGCCTCTCTGTCTACTTGTGATCTCTGTCTGTCAAATAAATAAAATCTTTAAAAAAATAAATAAATAAAAATAATCTTCAGAAAAAGAAATGGAGGTAGTCAAGAAACCTTTTTTTAAAGAAACAATGTACAGTCAAGTAATATTTGACAAAAGAGCCAATACTCAATGGAGAAAAAAGATAGTCTCTTCAATAAATGGTATTCACAATAAATTCTTCAATAAATTAGGTATTCACATGGGAAAAGAATGAAAATGGACCCATATCTTAACACTATTCACAAAAATTAATCCTAATGGATTAAAGACTTAAACAGAAGACCAGAAACCATACAACTCTAGAAGACAACAAAGTGGGAAAAGCTCTTTGACATGGGTCCTGGCAATGACTTTTTTGCATATGACACTTACAGCACAAGCAACAAAATCAGAAATAAACAAGTGGGACCATAGCAAACTATAGTTTCTGCACAGCAAAAGAAACCACCATCAACAAAATGAAAAGACAACCCATGGAATGGGAAAAAATATTTGCAAACCATATATCTGATAAGGGGTTAATATCCAAAATACATAAAGGACTCCTATAACTCAATAGTAAAATATCTATATTTATATTTATACACATACAATTAAAAAAAGGGAAGAGGAGATAAACAGACACTTCTCCAAACAAGACATCTAAATGGCCAACAGGTACATGTGAAGGGGCTCAACATTGTCAATACCAGAGATATGCAAATCAAAACCACAACCAGGTATCACCTCAGGCCCATTAGAATGGCTATCATCAAAAAGACATACCAAGTACTAAATAACTTAAATCTCAAGTAGATCCAAAGTGTGATTTGACAGATTTCGGGTCAATACATTGTTGGCAATGAACAAGTACTCATTTACAAATGACTTTTAGCTTGGTTCTTATCATCCTAAACCAGCTACTACAAATTTCCCCCTTTTTAGAACAATTCGTTTAAATTCTTTCTAAAAATAATCCTAAATTTAAAAGTGGGACTGCAATTAAAGGCTATAGATATAGATGTATATGTCATATGTGTGTGGGTGTATGTTCACAAAATACTAAGTAAAAAAATAAGATGTATGTACCACTATTACCCCCTGTTCCTGTACCTGTAAATAAATAAGTAGATACATGTACACATATATGGCTGGGGCATATGGTTGCTTACATTTTCTTCCTAATACTTTTCTTTATTCCCCTTGCCTAATCTTAAATTTGTTTCATATAACGAGCACATGTTACTTTTGCAATCAGAGCTTTAGAAGGAAATAGCTGGAACTGTGCTCCGACAGATTAACGGGCTGACACAGTTCTCCCAGCCACTCAGAGAGCACCAAACACATCTTGAGTTGGGAATTCTACCGAATACAGTAATTTTGGCATAAATAATACCATGTTGTATTTCTACAGTACTCCACAAAGTGCCTTCACAATCCCAGGAGGTGGGACTGATCATTCCAATTTGCAGTGGGAAATGGGAAGCTGGAGGAGTCCGAAACTCACCTGCCACGTCCCCAAGCCTGGCACCAGAAGAGCATGGATCTGCATCAGACTCTCAGGGCCACAGCCTTTACCCTGACCTCTACTTGGGCCCTCCTTCCTGAAGGGCTCCCCCAGACAGGTTCAGGCTGCTCCCCTAGTCATGTGAGATTAGTACTGGCCATTAAAGACGAGAATATTTCACATTCAAATAGATACAGGGTGGATTTTGTAAAGCCGTTGTCTGAACATTTTAAAGAAATGTCAGGCGTTTTCCCCTTCCAAATTTAATATTTTGCTGAGACACTCAGCTAAGAAATATAAAAGTTGACCATGCACTGCATTAAAGAAATTCATAAATTTTCTTCAACAGATGTAAATCTTTTGCAGAGTACATTTCAAAACCCTCTTTTCACAAAATTTCCTTTAGCTTTGGGGACTTTTTAAGCCATAAAAACCAGAAGAAACAAAAATAACTTTTTTTTAAATATTTTATTTATTTGACAGAGAGAAATCACAAGTAGGCAGAGAGGCAGGCAGTGAGAGAGGAGGAAGCAGGCTCCCTGCAGAGCAGAGAGCCTGACACGGGGCTCGATCCTAGGACCCTGAGATCATGACCTGAGCAGAAGGCAGAGGCTTTAACCCACGGAGCCACCCAGGCGCCCCACAAAAATAACTCTTTTTTTTTTTTTTTTTTTTTTTTTTTTATTTATTTATTTGACAGACAGAGATCACAAGTAGGCAGAGAGGCAGGCAGAGAGAGAAGGAGGAAGCAGGCTCCCCGCTGAGCAGAGAGCCCGATGTGGGGCTCGATCCCAGGACCCCGGGATCAGACCTGAGCCGAAGGCAGAGGCTTAACCCACTGAGCCACCCAGGCGCCCCACAAAAATAACTCTTAAAGGAGCAAGAGACTCGTGGAAATTTTCTTTTGTATCTAACCAATATATGTGTCCATCTGCCTTTGTCACTAAAAAAGACCCCACACAGACCACCAGTCCCACGTGGAAATGCCACGAAAAGGCACCATCTTTATAAAACGTTACACTGCCCTACTTTTGAACATGACCTGACCTTTGGGTTAACAAAACTTTCATTTGCTTAAGAAGAGCAGCTCGTTTTGCAGCAACATGCTCAAAATATTTTAGTCAAATGTGGACATTAACAATACAAGGTACACATTCAAAAAAAAAAGTAAGAAGAGGGGAAAATCCATTTTTGTCTGAGTTGCCTTCTGCAAAACTTCTGCTCCACAGAGGCTTACAAAATATCCTAAAAATAAGCAACAAAACCCAAGAGTTACCGTGATAGACTTTCGTCTCTGGAGATCCACCTTGCCTCTGGCTCCCTTCCCGAGACCAGCTTCCCTGAGCCCTGGTTCGTAGGACATGGGAGAAGCCTCCATCTGCAAGCCCTGGCCAAACCCCCCTCGGCTTTTTACCCCTTTAGCAACTGCACTGACCTGATTGGAACGGATTCCCCGTGTTCCATTCAAAACCTTCTGTGAACACTCTCCTTCCTCTTCCGAAGTCACTGGCCTGCTGGAGCCCCTGGCCCCAGGGTTCCTCCTGAAGGACCACCGCTTGTGGACGGACACCAGGGTCACCTGTGGGTCACCCAGGGTCGCCAGGAAGGATGGCTCAGGGCTCCTGGGCGTCTCACCCCCAGCTTCCTCCATCGCAGTGTCCGCGGTCACACCTTTACCCACCATTCGAGCAAGCAGTTCACCCTCACCACACTACCTGGTCATGGGAGGAGCAAATGCTTTAAAAGTGTCCCCCTAAGTAGCAGGGGCAGGCCACCTGCTGTGCTTGGTCCTGCAGTCCCCTCTGCTCCAGAGCCGGTTCAGTGAGAGGCTGCCAGCCAAGTCCAGCAGCCGGCTTCGGAGCTCGGGCAGGCTGCACACCGCTGGATATATATTTGCTCTTGTTTACCTACATGCTTCCAACCAATTGGCACCCTCTCACTCATCACACTGCATTCGGCACTGGGAATCTTTGCACACGGCCCTGCGCGTGCCCTCACCCAGCCCTGCCAGGACACCCGGCCAGCGTGTGCAGGCGCCCAGCACGTAATCACCTCCCAAAGCTAAGCACAGTTTCCTCTGGGCCATGTGCACTGCCAGAACCCCAGCCTTCAGGCAGGGGAGAAACGACACTTCCTTTTATTACCAAACTTACAGGGCTTTCTTGGAATAACTTCAGCTGCTTCTTCCATAGCTCCAGCGCTGGCGGGGTGCAGCACGCTAGGGGAGAGAAGTATTTCCTAGGCAACATGACTTGCATTTTCAAGAAGGTGTAAGAAAGTTCCATGTTTCCTGCAGCTTTGTTTTCCCTTCGACCAGCTTGGCTTGACTTCGGTGAGGACGGACTGCAAAAACTCACTGGATAGCCCAGCTCATCCACTTTTTAGTGGTTAGGTCGGGACAGCCACGACCTAACCCACAGCTCAGGCTTCTCGGGCTACCCGCTGTTCCAGGAGGATTAAGAGAATCCAGGCGGCCTCGCGCTCTGCTGGGCAGCACTGTCTCCCCTCCTGCCCCCACAGGCTCGCTGCTGGGAAAGAGGCAACCTCACCCTCCAGGGGAAGGCACGGCTCTGCCAGCCGCTAATCCTGGCAACGCCGCCCCCTCCAAAGTGTGCATGGGCGGAGTGTCCACACTGCCGACTGAACCCGGTGAGTGAAACAGACACTATATTCTTTTGCTTTCCTCTCCTGGAATGAGCGTGCCCCTGGCAGGGCAGGGTAGGGTCATAGTGGTGTGCCCCTAGAGCACTCAGAGCCCATGGCCTTCTGCTCCAGGGGACCGAAGATTCTGTCTCGCAGTGACACTTCCTCCCCAATTAAAACAGCCACTGCTGCCCCAAGAAGTGCTGACCCAGACATCTATTCTCTCTGAGGGAAGGCAGTCTCACCACAGGCCCCCCAGGGCCGCCTGCTTTTCTACCCCTCATTTGCTCTGTGGGGACTAGACTGCTTCTGAAACATGCTCAGGGCAGCCACCTCCCAAGTGTCTCGCTTGGCTTCTTATCTGCCCTGTGCTCAGTCGAGAAAGAACCTGCCTCCATTTCCAAGACGTACCATTCGAATGAGTGACCAAAAAGGAATGGCACATCTGATGCTCAACGCCTCCGCGCAGGCCGCAAAAGAGCCAGCTTGGAGGAGTCCAGGATATCTGGGCCTGCTTTCTGGCCATCACTCACGTCCTGCTTATCTAGGGTCTCCCTGTCTCCTGACAGGCTCCATCAGGGTCTGTGTGTGCCTGCGACCACCGCACAGTTCCTTCGTGTGCATCGTAAATATATTCTCTGGATAGCTGTGGCTTATCTTTTTAAGCGCAGATTAAAAAAAAAATTGTCATTTTGGGTAGAAAGCCTTCCCCAAAGGTGTGGTTTATCTTTCTGCTGTCTTTTAAAACAAGAGTCACTGTCCAGATTTCAACTTTTCCTTGGTGATAGGGGGTCATTGTAAATATAAACGCTTCTATGCTGCAGCTTTGGATGATTAATAAGGAAAATATGTTGGAATCACACATCCCCCGTGCTTCTGAACAGTCTATTCTGTTAGCACCATAGAAAATTTGAATACTTTACTGTAAAATATTTTTATTTCTCCTAACTGGCCACTCAGACCCAGAACACAGCCAGAGGAAGGAGGCTGGGGCCAGGTTATAACAGGCCTGAAGTTTAGACTTTGTCCTGTGGACAGTGGAGAATTGCCAGTTTTTAACGCAAAGGACTTACATGATTTATATTTGTGATTTGGAAATACGGTTTGGGCAGGTATGAGAATGAAGACTCCGAGGTCGGGGCGGGGGGAGGCGGCTATAGGGTTACAAGGAGCAGAGAAAATGAATAGCAGGGTAGGATTAAATAAATGAGGGGCCTCCAGGCTCAGTGATCCAGCGATCCGAGCTCGAGAGGACCTGCAGGGCACACTGCCCTTTCCAGTTTGGCAGAGATGAGGAGGAATGGGGGGAAGCATGTCTGGGGTGGAAATGGTGGCTTCTCCTTTGTTCCCACAGAGGTTAAGAGACCTGCAAAACAGCCAATGCATGAACCACTTTCCCAGGCTGAGAACTGAGTCCAAACTCTCTTTCCGGCACCTCCCCCTTTCCTCACACCTGACCCCTGGGCTCCCCTCCTCTGCCCTGCTAATCCTGCTTATCCTTTAAGTCCTGCTCTCAGTGTGGCCTCCATTCACACCAGCAGGGTTCTGTCCCTTATCTGAATTCCAGTGCCACCAACGTCAACACCACAGGCCTGGCAGGGACCGAGTCTCCAAGTGACTGGAGGCCAAGTCTTCTCCCTCCACAGAGGCTGCCTCCAGATCAGTCCATCCTTGCTCCTGATGCCTAGCACGCACCCGCACCGCAAGACACTGTAAGCCCCTGGAAGAAAAGGTTCTTCTGTCTTACCTAACAGTGACAAACAAACCTCATTCCCCAGATGTCACATATAGGCTCACTGAGACCGAGCACAGCAGATCCCAAGGTGCTCTTCACCCAGGATTTCATGGTAGGTTTTGCCCCCTCGCCCCAGGGCAAGGGCAACTTTGGCTCTCATATTCCTTCCAGAGCTAAAAGTCTAAAGGATCTCCTCACACTAAATTACCTTTGCCTCTTATGGGTGCAAATTCTATCAGCTATTCTCCAAAATAAATTCATCCTACCCACCTTCCCAGTCTCTGTGGATCCTTTTTGCATAAAAATAAAAATCCCTTTGGTGTCCTAACCAATCCTGTTGCAACCTGAGGAGCCTGGGCCCAAAGGCAGATGGGCAGCTCATGTTTCCCTGAGCCTCTAAGCCCAACGACAGTTCTGTGGAGGAGAGACATCTGGTTCCAGTATTTCAGCACCTGCCAGAGCTGACCAGCTCGCCCTGGGTGGGGCTTCTCAGAGAGAACTCTGGGCCAGTCCTCCCAAGACAGGCAGAGGAGCCGTGGATCCTGTGACAGGACAGGATCACAGAACCTGACACTAAGCCGCACGCTGGGAAGGAGTGGCCCGGGAGGTTCCCAGACAGAGAACGTGAGCAGTACAAACAGTCCATCCTTCACAACGGAGGCGGAATGCTAATACATGAGTGTACTTTGGAGCCTGAGAGCCAACCATTTAGGCCCTACGTGCATCAGAAGACCCGAGACACTTTCTGCCCTCAGGAGTTTGTTAGCAGGTTAGGAGAGAACAGTAGAGGACAGTGTTAAAGTATAAAAGAAATCCTTCCAACATTAGGCTCCTGGTGTGGGAGGGGTTGCTGCAGGCCCGTTGGCCTGGAAGACCTGCAGGGCGGAAGGACTCAGCGGCTGCTCCTCACATCCCCAGGAACTGGTGGTTTCTGAGACTGAAACAGCTCAGCACAACTTCTAGATTAGCTTATTAACAGGAGAGGAAAGAAGGAAAACCCTGGCTGGATGGCCTACAGAGAAAAAAATTACAATGGTTCTAAATCATAAAGAGACGTGGGCAGGGCCAAAAAAAGAAACACTTGAGACTGTCAGAATAAAAGGGAATGTCTCCATTCTATGGTTAATCACATGCACCTCAACTTCCTTGGCTGCCCTTGCCATCGGAGGCCCGCTTGGCCCAACTCCAGCCCTCGTTCCCTCTATGTCCCCACAGACTCCAGGTCTGTCTGCTCCCAGCTAAATGCGGATGAGACCCAACACAGCCAGGCTGCCCAGCCATGCTGCCTTGAGTCCAGGAACCTGGAGAGAGCCCTTGGTGCCGCCGGCAGTCCAACTGTGCATCTCCCTCGTCCTCTCCCTCTCCCCTCTTCTAGAAGACCCACCACACGTCCACCTCTCCCTCCTGCTCCTCTGACCTCCACTCCCTACCCCCATCCCCACGGGTGAGCCTGCCAACATCTCAACCACTCACCCACCCACATCCATCCTTCCCTCTGGCTGCAGGGAGAACTGTCCTCGCCCCCCAGGTCAGGCCCCAAGTATCTACCCCCTCCTGGCTTTCCTCCAACACTGCCCCCTCCCCCGCCCCGGCCAGCTCCTTTTCCAAGGCCTTCACGGGACCCTACTAGTAGCCCCCAAAGTCCTTCATGCTAGAGTGGCTTGCTGCTCAGCCCTTGCTTGGATCCTGTCCCTGTCTGTACTCATTCCTTGGTGAGCTCATTCAGTCCAAGACCAACAGCACCTCTACCCAGTAACTCCCAATTCCACACGGAGGGATCCGAGGGCCTCACCATCTCCCGCTGGACAGTTAACATGCACTGCGCGTGTTGACGTATCTAAATCTGAGCTCCCAGTATGCTGTCCCTTTCCTGTCTCCACCAGTCTTTCCCATCTTTCCCGTCCTTCCACCTGCCCTGGGAAAACTTGCATTAAACCCTGATGAGAACAGTCTCCTTTCAAACCTGTAGGTAGATGTTCGGCAAATCCTGTCAGTTCCATCCTTTTTTTTTTTTTTTTTAAAGATTTTATTTATTTATTTGACGGAGAGAGAGAGATCACAAGTAGGCAGAGAGGCAGGCAGAGAGAGAGGGGAGAAGCAGGCTCCCTGCTGAGCAGAGAGCCCGATGCGGGGCTCGATCCCAGGACCCTGAGATCATGACCTGAGCCGAAGGCAGAGGCTTAAGCCACTGAGCCACCCAGGTGCCCCTGTCAGTTCCATCTTTAACTACATCTGGCAGCCAGTCACTTCTCAGCAGCCCCCCCATAGCCCTGGTCCCAACCTCCAGCACGCCTTACCTGCACTATTCAAACAACCCCCTAAGTGACCTCTGGCCTTTCTTCTTGGTCCCTAGAGTCTCCTCTCAACACCCAAACCAGAGAACCCCCTCAAGGGGAAATCAGATGACCGCAGCCGGCTTTCCAGACGGTCCTCCCACCGCTCACCCCTCACTCACTCAGCTAAAACCATTCGGATCCTGCTGTGCAATAAAGCAAGGCTTGCCCCCCACCTTGGGGCCTCCCCGCCCCCCACCTACTCTCTGGGCCTTAAAAACAACCTTCTCCCAACACCCCTTGTCCAGATGGCTCACTTCCTCACCTTCTTTAGGTCTTTGCTCAAATGTCACCTTCTCTGTGGCTTGCCCCTAATTACCCTGTTTATATTTCAAACACTCTCACTCCCTATGGTCCTTTCCTGCTTATTTTTCGGAGCACTCAACTACCATCTGATACAGTAATATATATTTTATTTGTTTACGGACTGTCTCTCCAGTAGGATATAAGTCTCCCAAGGGCAGGACCCCTTCCTTGTCTGTTTTCTTTTCTCACCTCTATTCCCAGCATGACGGCAGCGCTTATATTTAAGCTTCTTGATAAATACTTGTTGAATGAATGACACAGAAAACGAAACAAAAACAACTTACATATTTGCTTGCTATAAAATAAAACATGGACTACTCAACTTTCAAACAAGTATTCAACGTTCGGAAGGTGCCCCATGCAAAGATGGCTCTCTTCTCCCTTACTTACTCCTTCCTCCTCCAAGCCAACAGTCTAAACTCAATTACTACGGAGAACAGGCACTGACCTTGTTAAAAAAAAAAAAAAATTCAACTGAGTACATCTGAAGATTTGATTGGCTTTATTAAACGATCTGTGCATGGGGCAGCATCCCCTTGATCAAGCAGAGGGGCGCTCCCAGGAGTTGCACAAAATGGAAGATTTTAAGGGAAGAGTGGGGCATGAAAGTCGTAAGCAAAAGACAAGACTGTTTCAGGCAAGATCACTTTCCCTGAGGGGGAAGAGCAGAGGGTCTTACTATGCAGATTACCTCATCTCCCTTTAGGGGGATGGAGAAGACCCATGTGATAGATTACGTTATTGGTGCTTATCAGAAGACTCCTGACTAACGCCTTCAGAGTTGTATTCCTGCAGGAGATTGGAACTGCAATTAGATTAGGTACCAAATGGCTGGTTTATAGTGAAGGGGACTTAACCTAAGTGATGCCATTTTGATCCTGTGGTTTTCTTTTTAACACATTCCCCCTAAATGAGGCAATTACTCTCAGGCTCCAGAGTTTCCAAGAGTACACAAGTAGCTAGAGTTTTACACACTAAAGTCTTCTAATTTAAAAATGTGGAAAACAGATGCAGAGTTCTGGCCAATGAAATACAAGGAAAAGCTGCTTGTCAGAGCTCCTGAGGAGGTTCCCCAAAAGAGAGAGTAGATTGGTCCTTACCCCTTCCTCATTTCTGCTGTGTGTGACATAGATTAAAGGGCTGGAGTCCTGGCAGCCATCTTAGGGCCATGAGGTATCCACAAAGATAAGTGTTGCATCCTAGCTTTCTAGAGCAGACAGAAAAGAAGTCCATGTCCCTGATGACCCTGGAGATGCCACATCAACTCGAACACATGCCTCCAGACTTCAATAACAGTCATATTGCTGGATCTTCTGTTATCCATAGCCAAACATAATTCTAATACAAGAGTCAAATGCAGTAGAGGGGAGGGACTTCAGGCATGGCAGTATGAGCTGTGCAGACCAGCTCCCCAGTGAAACTGGTGAAAATTATTTTAAAGAAACCGAACAAACATGGAAAGGCTCTTGAAATGATCCTTAAAAATACAGCAAATGAAGAAACATTTATTCAAGAACACCTCTTAAAATTTGTAAGAACAGTAAGAGTCGATGCTGTTTGAATCAAGACCACAGCCACTCCCTTCTCTGAACTCACCAAGATGGAAAACTCCACCTGACTGGTGCAGCCAAGAACACAGGGATCCCTCTCCATCCAGCTACCAGTCAGTGGGCTTTCTTCCCAGGAGGGGCAAGACATCAGCACTTCTCACCCTGGCCATCTCATCCTGATGTGAAGGCTAAGTTGTAGGCTAATGCAACCAAGAGGTGGAGGGTCCCTTCTTCCATCTCATCCCCACTGATGGTATTAAGGCTCTACCTTGACCACGGTGCACCCAGAATATGGCACCCAACTGCCCTTGCCGGGACTCATAATGTGATAGAGAGGAAAACGGAGCAGAACTGAGGGTATTGTCTGCCCCCTGCCGCTGCGAATTCCCTTTCCCAAGCACTCAGCTCCTAAAGAGGGAGAATCACTCAGTAAGAATTGTGACATTGTTCCCATTCCCAGCTCAAGCCTTGGCTCAGAAGTTCTGCCTAGGTGAAAGGCAACTGGGAGGAGAACTGTAGATCCATTGGACCAGTCTAAACTATGGGCTGGCCAGTTTGTTGGAGTAACAAGGGGGGGCGTGTGGGGCGGTGGGGGGGTTGAGACCCAAGAAGAGCATGGCCTGGGGTCAGAACAAATCTCAAAACACTGAGCTCAGGGAACCTGGGTGGCTCAGCTGGTTAAGCCTCTGCCTTCCGCTCAGGTCATGACCTCAGGATCCTAAGATGGAGCCCCGCATCGGGCTCTCTGCTCTGCAGGGAGTCTGCTTCCCCCCCTCTCTCTGCCTGCCTCTGCCTACTTGTGATCTCTCTGTGTCAAATAAATAAATAAAATCTTTTTAAAAATAAAGTAAAATATAAAAAACACTGAGCTCAAGAACATCCCACCAAAGGGCAGCTGTGGTGAGGAAGTAGCAGTACCCAGAATTGTCTAAAATGTCCAGTTTCTACCAAAAAAATTGTGAGACACGCAAAGAAAAAGTATGATCCACACACCAGGGGGAAACAAAGCAGCCAGCAGAAACTTCCTGTGACTACAACTGGATGTAGGATTTACTATACAAAGACTGAAACCATTAAAACAATTTGAACTAAAGGAAGGGATGAGGACATGTTGCATTAAATAGAGAGTATCAATAAGGAGATAGAAAGTATAAAAAAGAACAAAATGGAAATTCTGGAGTTGAAAAGCATAGTAACTGAAATGAAAATTCACTAGTTGGGTCCAACGGTAGATTTGAACTGAAAGAATTAGCCAACAAGAAGAGATCAAAGAGATAATGTAATCTAACAACAGAGAGGAAACAAGGACTGAAGAAAACTGAATAAAACCTCATGAAACAGGGGCGCCCGGGTGGCTCAGTTGGTTAAGCATCTGCCTTGGGCTTGGGTCATGATCCTGGGGTCCTGGAATTGAGCCCAGCACTGGGCTCCCTGCTCAGGAGGGAGACTGCTTCTCCCTCTCCCTCTGCTCCTCCCGCTGCCTGTGCTCTCTCTTCCTCTGACAAATAAATAAATAAAATCTTTAAAAAAAAGAACAAGAATTCAAGAAACTGAGCCTCACAGAGTTAATGAAGTTGCAACTAGCGGAAAGTTTAAAGCTTGTTTCTCAGAGAACTGCTTCCCCCTAATCAGCTATTGTGTCTTTTCAGACCCCAGTATCTAATCCACTCGTGGTCTCCACAGAAGCCTGGACTCAAGGTCAACTGATGTGGTTCCAGCCTATGAACAAGCAAGGCCCTGCCTTCCTTACCCAAGATAAGGAGCCCATGACCCCTTACAGTTTATACCAGCTCTTGGAGCATATGCACACCCCTTCTCCCTGTCCTAAGATAACGTCCTAACATCAGGGGCTCAATTTTGTTTCATTCTGATATTGTCTTCCCCTAAAGTGAACATGGGGCATATGTTACGTATATGTTTGCTCAATACACACACTCCACCGTTCCTCATGAAGAGTCGTAAGTTTCTCCCCCTCTCATCAATATGTAGACAATCTCAACCCCTAAATGTTATAAAAAACTTGTTCTGTCCCCCTTCTGGGAAGTGGGTTTCAGGATTGCCCTCCCAACTCCTCATCTGTCTGCCTCTCAAATAAACCCTTATCTTGCTGCAAGTCAGTCTGGGCTGTTGGCTTTGCTGCACATCTGGCAGACAGGCTTGGTCTTGGTTACACTCATGGGAATTTGGGACACCATTACCCACGCCACGTATGTGTGATGAGAGACCAGGAGAAACGAACAGGAAAAATGCTCAAAGAAATAGTTACTAAAAGTCCCAAATTTATTTATTTTTTAAAAAGATTTTATTTATTTATTTATTTACATGACAGAGAGAGAGAGAGCGCGATCACAAGTAGGCAGAGAGGCAGGCAGAGAAAGAGGAGGAAGCAGGCTCCCTGCTGAGCAGAGAGCCTGACGCGGGGCTCGATCCCAGGATCCTGAGATCATGACCTGAGCCGAAGGCAGAGGCTTACCCACTAAGCCACCCAGGTGTCCCTAAAAACCCCAAATTTAATGGAAAAAAAATAGCCTATACATCCAGAAAGTTTGATAAACTTTAGATTCAAAAACACAAATAGAGTAAAAATAGAAGAATGGAAAAAGATGTAGCAGGCAAACAGTAACAAGAAAGCTGATGTGGCTAGGCTGACAAACTAAACAGACTTTAAAACAATGTTACCAGAAACAAAGAGGTACATTTTATAATGATAAAACCTGCCACCAGGAAGATATAAAAATTACAAACAAACACATCTAAGAACAGCACACAAAATACATGACAAAAAAACCTGACAGAAATAAAAAGAAAAAAAGACAATTTCCCAGAGACAGTTGGAGACTTCAACACCCACTTTCAATAATGAACAAAATTGGGCAGAGCATCAACAAGGAAACAGGTGATATTGTGATTTATAATAAGAAATATATATTTGGGGAGTGCCTGGGTGGCTCAGTCCGTTAAGCCTCTGCCTTTAGCTAGGGTCATGGTCTCAGGGTCCTGGGATCAAGCCCCGCATTGGGCTCTCTGCTCGGCGGGGAGCCTGCTTTCCCCCACTCTCTCTGCCTGCCCCTCTGCCTGCTTGTGATCTCTGTCTGTCAAATAAAAAAATAAAATCTTAGTTAAAAAAAAAAAAAAAAGCAAAGAATTGCTTGGTGTCGACAAAAAACCCCCAGACACTGGCATTGGTATCAGAGTTGCAAAACAGAAGACAGGAACAAAACTATAAACCAATAGACCTCCCTGATATAGACAAAACCCTCCACCTGAGAACAGTATAACAGACCTATTTTCAAGTGCACATGGAACATTGTTCAGGATATACCATAGGCTAGGCCATAAAATAAATCTCAATAAATTTAAAACAATGGAAATAATGAAAAGTTCAACCACAGTAGTATCAGCAACAGAAAGAAATCTGGGAAACTCACAAATATGTGGAAATTAAGCAGGACACTCGTTAATAATCAGTGGGTCAAAGAAGAAATCAAAAGGAAGATTAGGAAATACTTTGGAGACAAATGAAATGAAGGCACAACATACCAAAATTTATGGGATGTACCTAAAACAGTGCTTAAAGGGAAACTGATAGTCCTCACTGCCTGTATTAAGAAAGAAGAAGGATCTCAAATCGATAACCCAACCTTCTGCTTAAGACACTGGAAAAATATGACTAAAGTAAACGTAAAGAAGCAGAAGGAAATTCTATTAGTATCCTAGTACTGCTGTAACAAAACACCACAAATTGAGTACTAGAAATTTATTCTCCCGTAGTTCTGGTGGCTAGAAGTCAAAATTTCCCTTTTTGGAGCTCTGAAGGAGAATCTGTTCTATGACTGTCTCCCACTTCCTGGTGGTTGCTGGCAATCCTTAGCATTTCTTGGTTAATAGAAGCATCCCTCCAATCTGTTTCTATAATCATATGCCATTCTCTTCTCTGTGCCTTCACATGGCATTCTTATAAGAATAGCAGAAATTGGATTTAAGGTCTACCAGAAGCCTGTATGACTTCATCTTAATGTAACTAATTACACCTGCAAAGACCCTACTTCCACATAAGATGACACTCACAGGTACGAGGGCTTGGGACTCCAACCTATCTTTCAGAGGACACAGTTCAACCCATGACACAAGAGAATAAAGGATTAGTAGGAATTAATGAAATAGAGAATAGAAGAATACAGAAAACTGTCAAAACCAAAGGCTGATTCTTTGAAAAGATCAACAAAATTGGTAAACCTTTAGCTAGAATGACCAAGAAAACATAGAGAGAAGACTCAAAGTATGAGAATCGGAAATGAAAGAGGGATTATTATCACTGATCTTAAAGAAATAAGGATTATAAAGGAATACCAGAAACAACTGTATGCCAGTAAATTAGATATCTTGGATGCAACAGGCCAATCCTAGAAAGAAAAACTACCAAAAGAAATAGACCATCTGAATCAATTTTCAACAAATAAGAACTTGAATTAGTAATTGGAAATCTTCCCATGAAGAAAAGCCCAAGCTCAGATAGCTTCAACACTGAATACCATCAAAGATTAATTGAGGAATATACAAAATTTTAATAAAGTCTTCCAAATAAAAAAAAACCCAAAAGACAAAGGAATGCTTCTCAACTCATTCTATGCATGAAGCCAGCATTACCCTGATACTAAAACCAAAGACATCACAAGAAAACTACAAACCAGTATCTCATGGGAATATGGACATGAAAATTCCTCACCAATATTATAGGAAACCCAGTCTAGCAACATATACAAAGATTACATGCTATGAAGAAGTGGAATTTGTCCCAAGAATGAAAGTCTGGGGGCCCTGGGTGGCTCAGTGGGTTAAGCCTCTGCTTTCGGCTCAGGTCATGATCTCAGGGTCCTGGGATCAAGCCCCGCATCAGGCTCTCTGCTCCGCAAGCAAGGAGCCTGCTTCTTCATCTCTCTCTGCCTGCCTCTCTGCCTACTGATCTCTCTCTATCAAATAAATAAATAAATAAAATCTTAAAAAAAAAAAAAGAATGAAAGTCTGGTTTAACATCCAAAATCAATTAATGGAATGCACCACATTGAAAGAATAAAAATCAAAAGATGCCCAATAGACACAGAGAAAGCATTTGACAAAATCCAAAATCCTTTCAGGATAAAAACACTCGAGAAACTAGGAATTGGGAGGGAACTTCCTCAACCTGACAATGGGTATCCATGAAAAACCTACACCCAACATCGTACTTTATGGTGAAAGACTGGAAGCTTTCCCCAAGATCAGGAACAAGACAAAGATTGCCATTTATATGAAATCTTCACAGTAGGGAAATCTAAAGAGCTAGAAAGTAAGACTCATAGCTGCTTAGGCGTGGGGATCTTGGGGAGGAAGGGAGTGAGAGCTGAAGGTGTAGGGTTTCTTTCTGAGGTAACAAAAATATTCTAAAATTGACTGTGGTTGATAGATGCATGTATCTGTGAGTTACATCTCAAGAAAACTTTTTTCTTTTTTTTTTTAAATTAGTAGAGAGACTATTAAAAGAAGAATTAGGGAGGATATGCCTTTGGCATTCATGGAAACCTAGAGGTTCCAGGCAAGTGGTAAAATACTAGGAAGAGAAGTGGATAGAGTGCCAGTGTACACCAGCAGATGGCTCATAACTGCAAAATCCCACAAACCACCCAAATCCTTCAAGGAAAAAGGGTTACTGATGCTATATTCCCACAATGGCATAATGCATACCGGCAAATCTCAGAAACTCAATGTCCAGTGAATTAAACTACCGGGACTACACCGAAATAAAAAGCTTCTGCACAGCAAAAGAAATCGTCAAAAAAACAAAAAAGCAACGTACCATACTGAATGGGAGAAGATATTTGCAAATGACATCTCCGATAAAGGGCTAATATCTAAAACATATAAAGAACTTACACAACTCAGGGCGCCTGAGTGGCTCAGTCGGTTAAGTGTCTGCCTTCAGCTTAGGTCATGATCCTGGGGTCGCAGAATCAAGTCCCGAATTGGGCTCCCTGCTCAGCGGGGACCCTGCTTCACCCCTGGCCCTCCGCCCTGCTTGTCCTTGCTCTTGCTTGCTCTCTCTCGAATAAATAAAATCTTAAAAAAAAAAAAAAAAGAACTTTCATAACTCAACACCAAGGAAACACATAATCCAATTAAAAATGACCAGAGAACTTGAGCATTTTTTCAAAGACATACAGGTAGCCAACAGACCCATGAAGAGATGCTCAACATCACTAATCTTCAGGGAAATGCAAATCAAAACCACAATAAGATTATCACCTCACACCTGTCAGAATGGCTAAAATCAAAAACACAAGAAACAAGTGCTGGTGAGGATGTGGAGAAAGGGGAACCCAGGCGCATTGTTGGTGGGAATGCAAACTGGTGCAGCCACTGTGGAAAACAGTATGGAGGCTCTTCAAAAAAATTAAAAATAGAAATACCATGTGATCCAGAAATTCCAGTACTGGATATTTACCTGAAGAAAAGTAAAACATTAATTTGAAAATAGATATGCACCCCTATGTTTACTGTAGCACCATTTACAAGAGCCAAGATACGGAAGCAAACCAAGAGTCTATCCATAGATGAACAAATTAAAGATGTGGTGTGTACGTGTGTATATATAAAAAATGGAGTATCAGCCATAAAAAGATGAAATCTTGCCATTTGCAACAACATGGATAGATATTGAGGGTATACTGCTAAGTGAAAAGGTCAGCCAGAGAAAGACAAATACCCTATGATTTCAGTCATATGTGGAATTCAAGAAACAAAACAAAGAACAAAAGAGACAAAAAAAAAGACTCTTAAATACAGAGAATAAATTAATGGTTGCCATAAGGGAGGTGGATGGGGGTAGGTGAAATAGTTGAAGGGGATTAAGGGCACCCTCATCACGATGAGCACCGAGGAATGTAGAGAATTATGGAAACTGACATAACACTGTGTGTTAATTATACTGAATTAAAAATGAAAAACTTTTATTTAAATTAAATAAATAACTTCCCTAATGTAATGTCTAGTGAGAAAAGTTAGTCCCAGAAGACTAAAAATACTATGGAAGATTTTTTATAAAGCTCAGAAACAAGCAAAAGTAAGTAATATATTGTTCCGGCATTCATATATATGTGATAAAACTTTACAAAAACAAAAAGCTGGGTTACAAAAAAACAAAAAACTGAGGATGGTGGTTACGTCTACAGTAGGTACTTCTACAGGTGACACAAGAGAAGGAACGGTTGGGTAGACACCACAGCACTGATAATATTCTCATTTTTGGTCAGGTGGTAGGTTCACAGGCATTTTCTATTTTATTATGTTTTTTAGCTATGTATTTGGCTGCACACATTTCTTCTATGCTCAATAAACTGATAGAATAATAAAAGAAAAATCTTAAATGGGAGAGTGGAAAGATGCAAATGCAAACCATTCTTTCAGAAGAAGGGGAGGGGAGAAATAATACAAGAACTAATGGGAGACACCAAGTAATAGGAGAGATTTTTAAATGGAGGCAAATGGCATGAATTGATAATTTTCTCCCAAAAGGGAGAAATTTGCAGAGAGGAAAAGACTGGAGGCGAGAAAAGAGATGAAGAGATGACCAGTATGGGCTCCGGAACACATAGAGAAGGGCAGAGGTCAAGGGTACTCCTAGCAAAGATGACCTTGAAAAGAAAGCAAGCCTCCTGAGACTAGATGAGAAAGTGAAAATAGGTTGTAAAGTTAAATAAAATTTTGGAAGAAGGTGCAAGGAGGTAGGCAGAAAGTGGAATAAAATCAGACACAGTGGTGGCAGTTTTCTCGAAGTAAGAACGGAGGTCATTTGTTGAGAATAAGGAAGGCAGAGATGGAGCCCAAGGCTCACCGAGTTGCAAAAGGTTGCCAGAGAACAAGTGAAAAGCATCAGTGGGCACAGTTGAGATTAGAAACAAGAAAAAGCTAGCAGCATCAACCACGTGGTTGGCTGACTGTGCTAGCTTCTATCCCTCTGGTGCAGGAGCAGTGAAGGCAGGCCCCGTACAGCACTGCCCTGGGGCAGCAGGGAGAGGACCCCCGGGTGGGGGCGGGGTGGCACGGAGATCCTTCTGACTAAACCAGTCAGTCCGCCAGGATAGGGAGAGGCCACAGATTACTGATAATAATGACAGACTCGCTGATCGGCAGCTTTTAAGGCTGTTAAAACACACACACCATGGAGTTTAGGAAAAAAAAAAATCCATCAGAGACTAACTGGACTCTAATTCACCAAAATGTTAACACTGGTTCTCTGTCAGTTTTAAGAATGGACTTTTTTTATTTCTAAAAATTAATAACCTAATGTAGTAAAAGCAAATAATGAAGGAAATTTATAAATATGCTAACAGTCATCCTAAGAGTGATAAAAGTAAGAGTCAATTTTTCCCTTTGGGTCTTTGTTTTCCAAATCTCCCTTACAGAATTAAATTACTTTTATAATAGTAATTTTTAAAAAGAATTCTGAGTGTTTCTAATGCCTGGTGCAGAGAACTTTAGAGTTTCTGTAGGGACCGAGGCTTCAACACAACTGATGAATTCTCAATCCACAGATTTCACAATTACTGGTGTTTTTAAATCGTATTTACCATGTCGGTTACATCACAATAAAAAGTCACTCTGCTTTGCCCTTGACTTTATCTCATGACCTTTGATCTGCTCAGATTTTTCTCCTTTAACTTAGTTTAAAAAAAAAAAAAGTCAGACATTTGAAAATTTCACCTGGTAATGATTCTAATCCTATAGATAAAAATAACATCGCTCCCACTGGAATATGGATGGGACGGGCATCAGTGACCAGTCATCATGGCCCTGGGCCATCTCCATCCTTGCCATGAAGATAAATGTCAGATAAAGAAGCATTTAAAATCCAATTCTCTTGCTGCCCCCACCTTCCACCACCCCCAGCCCCGCATGTCCCCAATTTATCCCCAGTTACTCGTGTACCAACTACACTCTGTGTGTTGCTGGTAGGACTGCCTGACACACTGACACTGAGGAGTCTAGAAAATCCTTCTCTCCTGACACAACTCCACAGGGAATGGGACTCCCAGTTCTGTAGTTATTTCAGTCACCTTGGGGTCTGGCTGGGCTGGCCCCTGGCAAAGGCCTCTACGCAAGTCTCCAGCAGCTCACTTCCCCACTCACCCTTCTTTGGAGGAGAACCTCACACTATCTGCCTAGGTTCCACAAACTCCCCAGTGTGTGGGACAAAGTCCAAAGACCTGAACAATAAGGCCTCCCACCATCATGTTTCCAGCCCTGCCCAGCCACTCAGAACAAATCCATCTTTCCATTCCTATCCTCTGGACCTTCGCACATTCTGGTCCCTGCCTGGGACATCCCTCCCTTCACTCTTCCACGTGCCCAGCTGACACAGAGCATTTCTCCTTCAACACCTCACTCATGCAACAGGTCTTCTTGAAGTTCTTTTTTAGCCCTTACATTCTTGCCTTTGAATGCTGTGCTGTGTAGACAACTGTGACTGTCAGCTCCAAGAGCATGTGGGCGGACCTCTATTCATCTTTGTGCCACTCTCACACCGCAGTTCTGCTTTGGCTCAGAGAAACAGAAGCTGCTCCATATTGGTCAGGTGGAATGACCCAGCTCCACAGACCACCACCTCCCTTCCAGCGGCACTGCTTCCCCAGACAGGCTTCTGAAGAGAAAATAATGGTTGGGGGAGGGGGGTGCTGCGGCAGGGGAGGGGAGGGAAGAATCTTGCTACAATCCATTCATTCAAGAACACCTGTGGTGCACCTATTATTACGGGCTATGGAGAATATTTTTTTAGATACAAACCTGGGGCTCCTGGGTGGCTCAGCTGGTTAAGCGTCTAACTCTTGGTTTCAGCTCAGGTGGTGATTTCAGGGTTGTGAGATCGAGCCCCAAGTTGGGTTCCTTGCTCTGCATGGAGTCTGCTTTAGATTCTCTCTCCCTCTCCCCTGCCCCTCCACCTGCTGTGCAAGTGCTCACACTCTCTCTCTCTCTCTCAAAATAAATAAATAAAATATTAAAAAAAATACAAACCTGGTCCCTACTTTCAAGACACAGAGTTGCAAAAAAAAATAACTATATTCAGATAAGTTTAAACAATCATACCAAACAGTATACCAGGTGTCATGGAAGTTTGAAAGAAAATAACAACCTGAGAAAGTCAAAAAGGCCTGCCTAGGACTCAATGCTGGATTTGCCTCTTACTACCTATAGTACCTTGGGCAACCTTCTTAACTTCTCTCTGCCTCAGCTTCCCCATCTGTAAAGATGAACCCTGACCTTGTATTGTATACTTTCTCTCCTCTCTGCTTCAGCCACTCTGGCTTTCTCTTACTGTTTCTCCAATATTCAGGTTACTCCTGACTTAGGACCTTGACACCTTCTGGTTCCTCAACCTACAAGTCTTCTCCCAAATCTGAACCATTCAGGTATCTATTCATACAACCATCTCAGAGAATTTCCTGACACCTAAGATAGCATCTCCCCTCCCATGTTATTTAAAATGCCCATAACTCTCCATTATTCACAATGCTTATTACTACCAAAAATCACACTATTTGTATACCCTTTTTTCTTAAGATTTATTTATTTGTTTTAGAGATAGAGAGAGCAGGAGCAGGAGGGGCAGAAGAAGACGAGAGAATCTCAAGCCAACTCTGGGCTGAGCATAGCCCAACATGGGGCTGGATCGCATGACCCTGAGATCACGACCTGAGCTGAAACCAAGAGTCGGATGCTTAACCAACTGTGCCACCAGGGCACCTCTTTGTTCACCCTTTTAAATTTCTGCATCTCCCTCTAGGGCATAAGTTCTTTGAGGGCAGGGTCTTAGTCTTACCCTGATCCCCAGTGCCCAGAATACCTGGCACATAATACTAAAAAAAAAAAAAAAAAAGGTTAAATAAATGGTGGTAAGAAGAAAATAAGACTTATATCAAAGGGTTTTGTGCACACAGGGGGATATAAAGTGCTTAACACAGTACCTAGCAGTGGTAAGCTCAATAACATGACTAATACTATTATCTGAGGAATCCAGAAGAGGGTGAGGTCAACAATGGGAGAGGCAGTTACCAAAGTTTCCAGGAGAAAGCATCTTGAGCTTGATCTGGAAGGATAAGGATTTTTCTGATGGGTAGAGAGGTGGGGGTGCTGCAAGTGTCTCCCCATCTGAGACACCCCTCCCTCATGTGTTCTTCACATCTCCATTAAATGCAGAGTCATCACACTAAGAATCATCGATTAGCCAGTCTCTCTCTATAACCATCCATTTATCCACTTACCTTTCATTGCTATTCCACCAGAGCCCAAGACAGATTTCACTACAAAAGGGCACACAATAATGTTAACTTGGGAATCTGCAGACCAGCATTTCACTACATGTCTATCCTGAGAAATATCCAAGTGTCAGCACTACAAATCATGTACAAGGATGTCCATTACAGCATGGCTTGTGAGGGGAGGAAAAATTAGAAGCATCCAGAAGGATCACCCACAGGGAAAAGATAAACATTCTATGGTATGCACATGGTATGAAGCCATATTGTACAGAGGTTAAACCAAACAAGACAGATGCTTATGTACTAACATGAAGCAATCTCTAAAATACAGTTCTATTGAAATGGGGTGGGGGGAAATGTTGGAGAATTACACTACATGGTCTCATTTATGTGAAACAAAACAAAAATTTTAAAACCAACCACATACAAAACCTAAAGATTTCTCTAGATACACACATTTTTTTAAACCACAGTATTTTCAGCTCTTCAACACCATGTCTGAAACGCAGTAAGTTTTCAATAAATGTTTGCTGAACAAATGAAGACATATGTAAATGAACAGAAAAGGACTAGAGAGTAGATCTGCTTTTCAGGCTCAATAATTCTGAACTGTTTGCTTGTTTAAGTCACCGCATTAGTGTGTTACTTGTGTAATTAAAATGAATTCAAAATAGCTCTTAAAAAAAGAAAAGTTGCAGAGGGCGCATGGGTGGTTCAGTGGGTTAAGCACCACCCTTGATCTCAGCTCAGGCAGGTCTTGATCTCAGGGTCCTGAGTTCAGTCCCCCTGTTGGGCTCCACAGGGGGTGTAGAGCCTACTCACCAAAAAAAAAAAAAAAAAAAGAAAGAAAGAAAAAAGAAAAGAAAAGAAATTGCAGGACCTGAATACATCATAAAGAGATCCACGCACACCGAATAACTTCTCTAGGTAATTAATTTAATCGTTCTGGGCAATTAAGAGCTCTTATACAGCAACTCGACGCTCATTTTACATCTCCAGCTTCAGATCCCTTAACACAAAGATGAATGGAAAAGTGCTGGGTTTTACATTGCTCCTGCAAACCCCTTAATGTCATGCCGTTTCCGAGGGTGCTCTTGCTAAGATCCCCGACTCCCCTGGGGCTGGGATTCTGGCGCCCTGCTTTTCGCGCGCACGCAGGGTGGCAGAGAAAGGCCGGCAGGTGGGCGTGGAAAGTCCTCCAAATAGGTGTGAGCACACAGCACCCGGGGAAAGAAACTTACTTTCCGACTGGCCTCTTCTCTGGCTGTGATGTCTTTCCTTGTTCAAGCAACCTCCTTCGGGGGAGCCAATTTCTCCGGTGATCGGCCCAGAGCCCGCAGGCCACCTGGTTAGTGCAGGAGAAGCGGGGCGCGTTAAAACCCGGCGAGCAGAGGAGCCGGCTGTGGGTGGCATCTTTGCGGCTCGGTTCTCTCACCCGAGGATGGGTCTGGGGACCGGCCCCTGCATTCAGACCAAGAGGTCAGCAGCCCTAGCCCTACGGACTGGTTCAAAGTTGCGCGCCACGGCGCCCTGGCCCTTGGGGGGGGAGGGCGGGAATGAGCGCAAGAGCGAAGGGTGGGCCTCGGACCCTCACTCACACCCGGAGGCGGCCCGGCCGGTGCCCCCAGCGGAAGCCGGTCCTCCCTCCCAGGTCTCCGCTACCTCGCGCCGGTGCACTGCGGACTGGGTCTTCGGCCTCCGGCGGGTGCGGCGAAGGACAGGAGGGCGGGCGAGCGGCGCAGAGCCGGACCGCAGACGCAGATCCCAGGGCTCGCCAGCCGCCGCCGGGGAAGGTGCGGCGTGGCGGGAGCCGGGCTCGGGTCAGCTCCGCGCCTTGCTCCGGAGCGCCGCTGATCCCAAACGCTGCAGCCGCCGCGGGAGTGAACTCCGCACCTGGAAAATCGATCCGAGATGCGCAAGGGCTTCCCATTGGTCTCAACTGCCCGGCGGGCTCTGGGAGGGGGCTTCCAATGGGGGAGGGGGCGGAGGGCGGGTGCGCCGCCTGTTCATCACAGGCCACGCCCTCCCCAGCCCAACTCCCACTATGGCCCCACCCGTTGGAGGGGCGGGATCCTTGTGCGCCACGCTGAAAATTTGGCTCCTCCCCAGAAGAGTCTATTGGCTGGAAGGCCATGGGACGCTACTACCAACAGCCAATTGGAACGCACAATGGACGCCGTGAGGGCGGAGAAAACACCGCCCTCTTCCTCAGGACCCAATAGAGAAGAGGAACAGGAAAGCGCTTCCTGAGTTCGGGGGTCGAGGAAAGATGGCGACCACCAAAGGGTTTTGGTGCCTGTGCGAGTTATTGAGGTGAGGAGCGGGTGGTGTGGGTCTGCAGGCGTTTTGTTTCACGGTAATATTTGTCTGCCCAATGCAACTGAAATTTGCAGGGAGGGGGGTCTTCTTGTCACGAATCTAGGCAATTTCCTCAAGGATGGTGGACGCTTTTCCTCTCGCTTTGGAGTCTTCTAATTAGACTGGAGTTGACTGGGTTAAAGACTCAATTCACCGCGTTTTCTTCGCCTACCCACTCCAGTGAGGGATCGAGGTTCCCTTTCTGTTTTTTCTCTTCTTCTCTCTCCAATTATTCTTTCATTAATTATTCATATTCATTCCTCAGTTTTCTTTATGATTGAGCCACGAATCATTTTCCAAACTATCGTTTCTCTCCTTTTGGTAAAGAATAAATTGGCTCTTCCTTCTCACATCGTAGTTTCCCCGCTTTCACTCACCAGAACTGTCACTGTCAACATATGTCACTTAAGTATGTTAACCTTAAAAATAAAACAGCTATCCTACCAGCAAAAATGGTTTTGTTTTGTTTTTTGTTTTCCGGGGATGGCGGAGAATTGCATTTCTGGATGCACAAACTATGGCAAAACCATAGACAAGTCCAAGCAAGGAGAGGACCATTGTTTTTTAGAGAAAGAGGAAGTTGGGGGTTGGGTTGAAGGAAAGTCCTTTGGAGAAAAGCAAGAGTGGTGAGGATTTCTCTGGCCAAGGTGCAGGAGTATTCTTGTAGGAGATGCGATGTACACCATTCCCTGTGGGGGCCTATTGGTGATGATTTCTTCCTGTTTAGGATTCTTCTTTGGGGCTCTATAATTGACAGTTCCTTCCCTTTAAGATTTTTATGTTGGAGGCTATGATTGACAGTTTTTCGTGAAATTGACATTTGAGTGATGGGACTCCTTTTGCGTTGCCCCTTCTGGCCTCCTGACTCCATTTTAGTGAGGGTTCTTTTTATTTTCACAAATACAAAGTTTATGTTGAATCCTTTGCTTCATGATTATCTATTGATATTTATTTCTGGTTGATGTAAGAATAGTTATGTAAAATTTTATCACATAGGTAATACATTGTTTCTTGTAGAAAAGTTAGGAAACAGGTGAGCAAAAGAGAAAATTCGCCAGGCAAGCTACCATCCAGAGATGATTACTGTTAACATTTTGGTGAAAAACAACAACAACAAAAAAAAAAACGGGCTTTTCCCCTATATTAGTTATTGTAATACTACTGTATTTTATGTGTCTTGCCCTATGTTTATTAAAAAAAAAAAGACCTATTATTTCCATCTACACAGTTCTTTCAACACCTGCCTATTCAGGTTGAAAATTTGTAATTAACACATAGCATACTGAATAGCAGTGGATACATATTCTCTCCAACATTCAGGTATTGTTTCTTCATTATTGTTCCCTTACTCCAAATTCTATAATGATTATTTAAAACATTTTGAATAGGAAATTCTTTTTTCAGAGGCTTCATATTCTTCCCTGCTATTTGAAATATCCCTAACTCAGTCTTTGCATATAATAATGGCTAAAGAAATGTTTGTTGAATGAAGGACTCACTGTTGATTACAGTTATCTTTTTTAAAGCTTTGTGTTTCTATGGTAAGCATTATTTAATGGCACATATTTTTAGTTATATTTAAATAAATTCTAAAATGGGTAGTTTTTTCTAAAGATTGATTTATTTTAGAGATGGGGGAGGGGCAGAGGGAGAGGAGGAGAAAGATTTCTTAAGCAGACTCCCTGCTGAGCTTGAAGCTGGACAAAGGCTGGATCCTAGGACCCTGAGATCATAACCTGAGCCTGGCGCTTAACCAACTGAGCCACCTAGATGACCCTAAAGTGGGTAGTTTTATTTTAAGATTTTGTTTATTTATTTGGCAGAGAGTGAGAGGGGAAACAGGCTGAGCAGAGAGCCCGACACCGGGTGATCCCAGGACCCCAAGATCATGATCTGAGCCAAAGGCAGACGCTTAACCCACTGAGCCACCCAGGCACCTCAAAAGTGGGTGGTTTTAATGTGCAAGTACTATAGGATGTTTAATAAATGTATTTATAGAGTCTGTCTTTGAAACCGACTCAATAAAGGACTGGCTCAACTTTAGTCATTAACATGGTTTTTTTTTTCCTGATTTTAAGTTAAATCGTTCTATCTGAAAATACATCCCATGAATCTTGCCCACTTAATTCATTAGAAGGAAATGCCATAAAAATTTTGTACTCTATAGGTCAGCCACATTTTAAATTAAATGGGCTTTTGGCTTGTTCTGGGAAAGCTTTATAATACTGCTTTAATACATGAACTCATGTATTCCAAATGTTAAATAAATCACAAATCTTACCCCTTCTCTCAAACTCTGTTCATCCTTTAAGGCCATGGTTCTCACAGTATGGTCATAGACCCTAGTAGGTCCCCAAGACCCTTTTAATAGTTCTTCAAGGTCAAAACTGTGTTTATAATAATTTAAGATAACATTTGCTTTTTCATTATCTTTATATTTGTACCAATAGTGCAAAAGTAATGGTGGCTAAAACTGTGGCTTAGCACAAATTGGGCAATGACATCAAAGTGTTCTTACAGTCTTGTGTTTTTCAACATCATGCACCTGCTAAAGCCAGTTTTACTAAGAATGTCCTTGTTGAAACAGTAAAAATTATTAATTTTGTTAAATATTAACCCTTGACTTGAATACATAGCTTCTTAATATACTATATAATGTCTCCATACTGAAGTATGATGGTTATCTCAAGGAAAAGCTCTTGTATGATTGCTAAGTTGCAAGCTGAATTAGATACTTTTTTTTTTTTTTTTTTTATGGAACATAGTTTTTACTTGAAAGAATTACCAACAGATAAACTATGGTTCTTCTGACTTGGATATTGAAAATGAATGAAGTAATCCTCTTACTTCAAAGAAAACAAGTGACAGAATTTGTTGCTAATAGTAAAGTTTAAACTTTCAAGTGAAAATCGGAACTTTCATGGGGCACCTGGGTGGCTCAGTGGGTTAAGCGTCTGCGTTCGGCTCAGGTCATGATCTCAGGGTCCTGGGATCGAGCCCCCGCATTGGGCTCTCTGCTCAGCAGAGAGCCTACTTCCCTCCCCCTCTCTCTCTCTGCCTGCCTCTCTGCCTACTTGTGATCTCTGTCTGTCAAATAAATAAATAAATAAAAATCCTCTAAAAATTAAAAAAAAAAAAGAAAATTAGAACTTCGGAAAATTTTTATCTGTCATTCAGAGCTTGACCACTTTCCAGTAATTAAAAGATTTCCTTGATAAGATGGGTAGTGATATTAACAAATGTGATTTGGAGATATTGTACAATGAAATGTGCCCACATTTGGGAAGTCACCATGAGTCGTGAACCAATAGTTTCCAAATATTCAAGTCTTGATGTTACAAAATCATGTATAAGTAAAAGATCCATTCAAAGTGCAAGATAGACCAATAGATTTCAATATAACAGTATGAAAAGGTCATTGACTGGGTTTCATATTCCATGTTGTATCTGGCCATTAAGAAATTGCCACTTGAAGGGACGCATGGGTGGCTCAGTTGGTTAAGAAATTGCCACTTGTCTAATTTGGTATAATATCACAGGAAAATACTGTATCTGAAAAAACTATTTAAATATACTCCCTTTTCCTACTACATTTCTGAGTGAGCCTGGATTGCCTTCCTATACTTCATATAAAACAACATAGCACTAAGATTGAATGCAGAAGCAAATGTGAAAAGCCACTGTCTTCTTTTAAGCCAGACAATAAAGAATCTTGCAAAAATACAAAACAGTGTTAGTCTTCTTACTGAATTTATTTATTTTTTTGGTTTGGAAAATACAAGGTTTTTGGTTTTGTTTTTAGTAAAAATAAATTATATATTAACATGTAATAGATTTGTCATTTCTTTTTAGGATAATTCATGTTTTTAATTCCTCAGGTTCCTTTCTAATATGCTCAATATTGGTAGATACAATCAATGTAAATGAGTAATTCTCAACAAGGGGTGATGTTTAGCAATATCTGGAGATAATTCTTATGGCTATAACTGGTACAGTACTATGGGCTTCCGGTGGGTTGAGGCCAGGAACGGAGCCAAACATCCTTTTATGCATAGGATAGCCTCAGCAACAAAGAACTATGTGGTCCAAAATGTCAGTAGTGCCGAGGTTGGAAGATCCTGATAGAAACAAAAGCTGTGTGGGGTCTTCAGTTATTTTTTTTTAAAGATTTTATTTATTTATTTGACAGACAGAGATCACAAGTAGGCAGAGAGGCAGGCAGAGAGAGAGGAGGAAGCAGGCTCCCTGCTGAGCAGAGAGCCTGATGCGGGGCTCCATCCCAGGACCCTGAGATCATGACCTGAGCCGAAGGCAGAGGCTTTAACCCACTGAGCCACCCAGGTGCCCCATCTTCAGTTATTTTTAAGAGGTTATCTGGAGACCAAATCACTTTAATAAGTCAAATACCTCTTCAGGTATAAACTTATTCACAATAAGAAATTACACATGAGAAATTGTTTCCAAACTAAATATGAATAAGATACTTATTTCTCTGAAGAATTTATGTGTTTTCTACTCAAGGACAATGAGAACTTTGTAACTATACAGAATATCCCCATACATGCTTGGGTCATTAAGCCTTTCAGAGCCCAATCTGCTGTTGACTACTATGCACAAACTTAGAACTTCCATATCTTTGTCCCCCACCTGTCACCCCACTTTAACTCTGTTTCCCCTTGTCCTGAATTTCAATATTTGAGTTTTAGTATTTTGGTATTTTTATGCCTTACAAGCTCCTTCTCCTTCCAAAACATAGGCAGGATATATTGCTCAACCTCTAACAGAAAAACATACTTTGAAAAATTATTTTAGCATAATCTAAGAGATATCTGAGGAAGTAATAAGATTTTGTATTCAGTCAACAAATATTTCATGGATGCCTTCTTTGTGCCAGGTGTTACGCTAGGCGTTGGCATCCAGTGGTGAGCAAGCCTGGGTCCGTCCTTGTGTTTGCAGAGCCGTAGTCAGCCTGGCGGTAAGAGAGCCTTTTAGCAGCCAGTGTGGGAGTGAGTTCACTAATGTGCGTGAAGTAGATTGTTGATGCATTTTTGGCAACTCATTTAGAGGCACGTGAAAGAAGGCAGTGATTTTAGGATCATAGAAACAGGTCAAATGCAGAACTTGTAATAGAAATGGAAGTATCTAAGTTCCTTTTGCCCCAGAAATTGTTCTGTTTGAGGTGCAGTGAGAGAATGAAAATGATTTACTATATCATCAAACTTTTAACTAATTAAAAGTTCATTATTGATCATTCAAAGACATATTGCTTGGGTTCTGTGTCATAATTCTGAGGGTCAGATGCCATTCCTACATGTCTTGTTTAACTATTAGGAGAAAGGTGGCTCATCATTGATTTTCACTGTCAATTAAAAAGAAAAGTTATGTTGAATTGCTAGCATTCTGGCATGATTGGAATTAAAAAGGATTTGCCTTTTGACATTGGACATTTTATATGTGTTAGAATATTAAAAATTGAGTATTTTGTTAGCAGACTTCCAGCTATAAAAATTTTGTCTTCATTATTAATATAGAAAGCGGGTATGTAAAAGTAGATTTAATTTGTAGTTTCTTTTGAATAGGCATTGTGTTGATTTTTACATTTTCCTTTTTGTTTCAGATTTTTTTATTCACTATTCCTTCCTGGGCTGGCGGTCTGTGGAACTTTATGTGTATTTCTGTTTATTATCCTCTGGGGAATCAGACTGCTGCTACAGAGAAAGAAAGCATCAATATCAACTAGCAAAAATGGGAAAAAGCAGATGGTAGTTGCATTTTTTCATCCTTACTGCAATGCTGGCGGAGGAGGAGAAAGAGTTTTGTGGTGTGCCTTAAGGGCCCTGCAGAAAAAGTAGGTATGCATCTTTCTTAGCTAATTTACTTTATTATTACCATTTTTTAAAAAATCATTATCCAGATATTTACCTTTCTCTAGTACCTTATTCATAGACAGGAATTAACTGTTCTTCAATAAGGAAATACTTCTGTTATATACCAACCCACCTTACAAGATCCTGTGGAATTTTAGTTGATTTGATAAAGAAATAGAAAGGGAGGGCACCTGGGTGGCTCAGTTGGTTAAGTGACTGCCTTCGGCTCAGGCCGTGATCCTGGAGTCCTGGGATCGAGTCCCACATCCGGCTCCCTGCTCAGCAGGGAGTCTGCTTCTCCCTCTGACCCTTCCCCCTCTCATGCTCGCTCTCTCTCTCTCTCTCTCAAATAAATAAAATAAATAAAATCTTTTTAAAGGAAAGAAAGGGAAAATACCTGCCCTTTGATTGTAAAATTTAGTGGGGATAACTGTCACCTTGGAAGAATACGTAGAGAAGAACTTGAATAATAAACAAATACACCAGTTCATAAGGAGTGCTTTAAACTGAATACTTTAAGTAGTAGTGGCGCAGAGGAAATCATCTGTAGAAAGCATCTATTTGATTCTGATGTTGAGGTCATTACCAGTTAGATAGTCTTAAGTTACCATGTTAGAAAGAGTATGCTGTTAAAACGGGTCATTCAAAGTTTTAGGCTTCGTTCTCCCCACCTGCACTCCCATCCTCACCCCAAAAATGTTTACGATCCCCTTGTAGAGGAGGAACAAACAGTAAAGTCCAAGTTCCATTGATGGTTGTATCGTGGGAGGAAAATTGTTATTCTTCCATGGTTACGCTACTTCCTGGCACTCACCCTTCATCCAGATCCAGAGCCTTCACACGGAGTTCCCTTCATTCTACATTTCTGTATTCTCAGCTCATCCTGGCTTCCAGCCACCACCCCTGTATTACCTCTGCCATCTTCCATAACTGCCTAGTTTTAGAACATTTTCTTTAATCTCAGCTTACTATCCATCTCCTTGAGGCCTTCCCTACTCCTACTCTAATCCCTCCGGTTCTTTGCTTCACATAACTCCACATTAACTTGTCTAACCGGGTTATCTAGCTTTTGAGGGCATTGGTAAAGTTTTGGGATAGCTCTACCAAGCATGGACCCTAGATTTTAGTTGAGAGAGAGAGACAAGATAATAAGCAAAGTAGAAAAATATCAAATGGTGAGAAATGCTATGTGAGAAATACAAACAGGATAACTTGTGAGTCCATATTTTAGACTGAGTAATTAGGGAAAATCTCCAAGGCGGTAATACTTACCCAAAGTCTAAATGACAAAAGAAGCCGACATTTGCTGAGCATTTACTCTTTGCCAAGCATTGTTTGAAGTGCTTTACAGGTGTTAGCTTACTAAATTCTCACAACAACCTTATGAGGTTTTTACTGTTACCCTCATTTGACTGACAAGGAAATGGAGTTACCAGAGTCCATATTATAAACCACAGACTGTACTGTCTGCCTCAGGAAAAGACAGTGAAGATGAGAAAAGAGAATTCAAAGCAGAGGGAACAGCTCCTGCAAGTCCCCTGGGACCCAGAAGGAGCTTGGCTTGTTCACAGAAAGGAACCCAGTTTGGCTGACCCTGTGGGCATGTGAGAGTGGAGGCAGGGCCCATGTTACACAGGGCTTGAGTGAATAGGGTAAGGATTTAGATTTTATTCTAAATGCTCTGGAAAACCCTATGAGGATTTCAAACAGAGAGATGACATTCTGCTTATCTGTTGCTGCATATCCACCCCAAAATGTAATGGCTAAAACAATGTATCATTATTTCTAATAGTCTGGGGACTGACGGGTCCTGTTGGGAATCCCTCATGCCAAGCGGCTGCGGCTAGATGGCAGCTGGGGCCGAGTCATCTGAAGGCCTCTATTAACATGTCTGCTTCCTCGGCTGGGACGACTGCAACAGCTACAGTGGCTGAGGGTGAGGGGCATGGGTCAGGCATCTCTGTCACCCCACGGCCTCTCCACATGACAGCCTTGGGTTTGCACAGAACACGGCAGCCAGACTCCTTACATGGCAGCTGACTTCTCCAGAGCAAGGTAGAAGTTGCCATTCTCTTAGAGCCTGGGTCTAAAAACTGCCAACATGTCACGTTTGACATAGTCTGATGGTAAAAGGAGTCACAGAGCCTGCTGTGATTCCAGGGGAGGGGACATAGATCCCACCCCTCGATAAGTATCGGAAAATTTGTGGCCACCTCATCAGAGATGATAATCCCTTTTACATTTTATAAGGATGATTCTGGCTGCTGGGAGGTGCTGTTAGGTGCCCGTCCTTTAGGCCTGCACAACACCCTGTGGCTATCTCTATCAACACATTCCACAGAGTTGTGCAGTTTTCGGTTTGTATCTCTCTTTCCCCCACTGGACTCAGTTCCTTGAGGGTAAAGACTCTAATCTCTGAATCCCTAGAACCAAGTAGCTCATACTATATACTAAATAAATGTTTGATGACTCAAAGAATAACTAGAAACACAGTCAGAACAAATGCCAAAAGCATAAATAGTCAGAAGAGTGTAGTTTTACATATTTCCATTATAATTCTATCAGATCTAATTTTGATGGCAGGCACCAGATCTGGCTTTTAGAATCTTGTTGCATCTCTCAGATAAAAACAGAGTAATGCTTTAGTACCTATGGTCCTATCTAAAGATACATTTAGTAAGTTTTAATTCTTGTTTGTGATTATTATTAGTATTTTGTTACCATTTTATATTGAGAGAGTTGTCAAAATTAAGTTTCTGAATATTTCTTAAAAACAGAATCAGCAATTTTTGTTGATGTCTGCTCTATGCAAAACTCTTTTTTTTTTTTTTTTAATTTGACAGACCGAGATCACAAGTAGGCAGAGAGGCAGGCAGAGAGAGAGGGAGAAGCAGGCTCCCCGCTGGGCAGAGAACCCACTGTGGGGCTCAATCCCAGGACCCCGAGATCATGACCTGAGCCAAAGGCAGTGGCTTTAACCCACTGAGCCACCCAGGCGCCCCTGTGCAAAACTCTTAGAAGAGGAAATAGCAAAGAACTAGAGGTCTCATTTGGAGGACTAACATTTCACTAGCAGGGCAGCGGAAGACTCAAAGAGGAGCATCAGTAGACCAAGTATAATGAATGAAAAATCAGTGGAAGACATTTTTTCCAATCTAAAATAACCCTCTTTATGATTGTGAGAAAATAATTATCTACAACTTTTTGCTAATGAAAACCTTAACTATTACATTCTATTTTAGGCATCCTGAAGCAGTTTATGTCGTTTATACTGGTGATGTTAATGTCAGTGGTCAACAGATACTAGAAGGTGCTTTCCGAAGATTTAACATCAGACTCACCCACCCAGTGAAGTTTGTTTTCTTAAGGAAACGCTATCTTGTGGAAGATTCACTCTATCCTCACTTCACACTGCTGGGCCAAAGTCTAGGGTCCATTCTTCTTGGCTGGGAAGCTCTAATACAGTGTGTTCCCGACGTCTACATCGATTCGATGGGATATGCGTTCACACTTCCTCTGTTTAAGTATTTAGGCGGTTGTCGCATTGGAAGCTATGTTCATTATCCCACAATCAGCACTGACATGCTCTCCGTAGTGAAGAATCAAAATGTTGGATTTAACAATGCGGCTTTCATTACCAGGAATCCTTTTCTTAGCAAAGTAAAGCTCATCTATTATTATTTATTTGCTTTTATTTATGGACTTGTTGGTTCTTGCAGTGATGTCGTGATGGTCAATTCTTCTTGGACACTAAACCACATTCTCTCCCTATGGAAGGTTGGGAATTGCACTAACATTGTTTATCCGCCTTGTGACGTGCAGACATTTCTGGACATTCCCTTACTGGACAAAAAGAAAACCCCAGGACACTTACTGGTATCCATTGGCCAGTTCCGGCCTGAAAAGAACCATCCTTTGCAGATCAAAGCCTTTGCTAAATTGCTGAATAAGAAGGTGGCTGAGTCACTGCCTTCCCTTAAACTCGTCCTCATTGGGGGTTGTCGAAACGAAGATGATGAGCTGAGGGTAAACCAACTGAGAAGGCTTGCTGAGGAGCTAGGAATTCAAGAAGATGTGGAATTTAAAATAAACATTCCATTTGATGAGTTGAAGAATTACTTGTCTGAAGCAACAATTGGTCTGCACACCATGTGGAACGAGCATTTTGGGATTGGTGAGTCTTCCTTTAAGTGACTCATTTGGTGCCATGAGATGTACATTCTAGGTTCTCTTGATTAAATGGTAACACTGTGGAAGTTATCCTTCCACAGTTCTTACCCAGTTTTAATGCTCTTCTCCCAGTCTACCATGTCAGCTTTAATTCATTTGCTACCCTGTAGGACGTGACAGGAGGTAGTCACTAATAGTAGCTGATATTTATTGACAACTCAGTGTGTGTAGGTCGCTGCTGAGATCTTTGCAATTATTATTTGACTTAATCCACTCTAAAACCCTGCTTCATATAAGTTCTTATTCCCATCTTACAAATAAAGAAACTTAGGCACAGAGAGGTTTTGAACCTGCCCTTGTCTGACCACAGTAAGAGGTAGAGCTTGGATCCTCATTCAGACAGCCCCTGCTCATACCTGCCACAGTTTCTCTGCCCCACCTAGCCCCATCTGCAGACTGGGACAGGTTCCTGACCTCATCTCACTGAAGGGCCAGATCCGAATCTCTGGGTGAGGCCCAGGTAGATGTATTTTGGTAAAGCCCGTCAGGTGATTTGTTGGGCACCAAAACCTGAGCCCGCTGGGCTCCTCACAGTGATTCTGTTGGCTCTTCTACTGATTTCCTACTCATTACTGGAATGGCCTCTCCTCCTCTTTCTGCCAAATCCCATTATAAGTGTCAGACTTTAATCTCCTTGGCCTTTAATTTAGCCTCCCTTGTTTTTTCTAGCACAAATTGCTCTCTCTACCCCTGACTCCCCATTAGGCATACATTTTGATGTAAAATCAAGTACTGATTTGTGTCTAATGCGGTTCAAGATGTATTTCTCAAGAGGCTGCTTTGTGCCTCACACTGCCACGTGTTACAAGGGAAAGGGAAGAACATAAAAGTGAAGTTTCCTATACTAAGGCCATAGTTTATCTTATACTCTTGTCTCTCCTTGGTTGGTAGCACATGACGAAACCCAGACATACAGCCAGAACTTTTTGATTCGGCCCTTCTGCGCAGAGTCTGACTTCTGCGCCTCCTTGCACGGAGATGTAGTGAGCATTCACTGTGCTGGGGGGGTACGGGAGGCAGGAGCTGGTGTTCAGGTACTTGCAGTTCTGTGTGTGCTAACGACCAGTTGAGTGGCACTTTGCTGGACAGGGTCCTAAGAGCTGTGCCCAGGGCAAGGGCAGGGCGACATGAAAGCACCCAAGAGAAACACGTGACACAGATGTGTGAGGTCAGAGAACAATTGCCCAAGGAAATAACGTGCCATGGAAACGGGCCTGAACAGTAATTTGAAGTTAGCCTTGCAGAAGAGAGGAGAATGTCCAGCAGAGGGAGTGGCGTTGTGACCCATGTGACAAAAGGAGTATTAGCAGGCACACTCAAGGTGCTAAGGTTTCTGGCCAGAACCTGCAGGAGGAATAGCATGCCTGTGGAGAGGGGAGCTGGGGCCAGATCACATGGCCACGTGAAGCCAGTGGGAAAAGAGAGACTGATTCTAAGTGTTGGATTTTAAAGCTTTCTATTCCCTCAAGTTCACTGTGGTTGCTGTGGCAGGGGGACTGGTGAGGAGCAGGGAGAGCCAGACGAGGGAGGCAGGAGGATGTGTTGGGCAGCCTCGATGAGGTGCTGGGTCTGAAGGTGGTAGGCAGACTCACTCCAGGGAGATTCTGAAGCACGACTGAACAGGACTTGGTGACGAACTGGGTTTGTTAAACGAAGGAGAAAGAAGAATCAGAGAGGCCCTCTTGGGGCTTTGAGTTTGGACAGCTGTGTGCATGGTGGATGGCTTTCCCCTAGAGATGGGCTCTAAGAGGAGAGGCAGTTGACGAGCCAGGTTTCCCATATGTAGACTTAGAATGATTCATGGGACACGGGAGTGTGTGTGTGTCCATTGGGCGCTTGTCTACACGAGTATGCAGCACTGGTGAGGGACCTGACCTGGGAACACAGACTGAGGAGTTGGCACTGCTGACTGGCTCATTCCAGAAGGTCCATGGATGAGGGTAGAATTGCCTAAGGAAAGTGTGCCCAGTGAGAGGAGGGCCCTGGTACAAAATGCTGAAAACAGGAACGGTTCAGAAGTGGATAGAAGAAGAGTTGCCAACAAAGGAGAAAAGAAGTAAAGGGAGGAGGGAAACTTCCTAATGCTATTGTTTGAACTCCTGAAATTTCGCTCTTGATATTTTTTTACACCTTTACCTTTCAGTAACCATTAATTATCTGTCATCTTGCTAACATTCTGTAGTCTTCTACCTTGTTTTATAATCTGCAGTGTGTCTGTTTTTTATAGACTGTTCTCTCACCTGCTTGTCTGTTTCAGTGAAGAGCGAAGCAGCATTATTGCGAGGCTTAAAAACAAAAAAACGTAGAATTATTTGGTACCGTGGAAGTTTAATGAGCAGATTTATAGACTCAACAGACATTTACTTAAATTTCTCATGAGTGTCTTAAAATCTGTGGAGACTTCTGTTCATCCTTGTTATGAAAGCTCTCAAATGTTAAAAGACTATACGGTTTTTGTTTGTTTCTCAGGAGTGGTTGAGTGTATGGCAGCTGGCACGATTATCCTTGCCCACAATTCAGGGGGCCCGAAGCTTGACATTGTCGTTCCTCACCAGGGAGAGATAACTGGATTTCTGGCAGAAAGCGAGGAAGGCTACGCTGAGACCATGGCTCATATTCTTTCCATGTCTGAGGAAAAGAGACTCCAAATCCGCAGCAATGCTCGGGCATCTGTAAGCAGATTCTCTGATCAGGAGTTTGAACTGGCGTTCCTGTCATCTGTGGAGAACTTACTTAAATAATGCCATATCTGTACAAATTAAAGATATTTTATATAAAATGGCTAAATACCTTCATATGTTAGTACTTTCCTGAACGTTTTCTGTATTGTAATGAAGTCAGCCTAAACAGTGCTCTCAGCAATATATAGCAGGATATTTATTTCAACGAAAATGAAAAAAAGGCAAAATTACCAAATAGTTTAAATGAAAAGATTTTAGATTAGTATTCTGTCCCAAATTCTGAAAAATGTAGATCTGAAAGAAAAAACGAACAGTTGTAATGTTGGTATAATCCCTATTTTTCAGATCCCGTTTGTCCAATCACTGTCCATTAGAAAGAGAATTTCCCTTTAGAATATAGGATATGTGGAAAGGAAAATGGAGAACTGACGATTAGATCAGTACTTTAGAACTGTCCTGACACCTTGGGAACACAGAAAAATTCTGGTATATTTAAATTCTAAATGCTACGTGGATGACCTTCTTGAATATATCTGACGGTTTTCCTTAAAGAGAAAAGACACTTGAAGCAGGCATCATCCCGTTCTAAAAGCACTCAGCAAAAAGACAGGGACGGTGACTGCCCGGCGGGTGTAAAGACAGACGGACAGTAACTGCCCGCAGGCGTTTGTCAGGGGCAGAGGCACGGAGTCTTTCCGTAGCTTGGGGTTCACGAGAATTCAGCTTTTTGTTTAGTGCTCCCAGTACATTTGTACTGATGGAAAGGGCTACCCTGGTATCCTGTCACAGTTCCACATCTCGGGAGCTGCAAGTCTGCTTGAAGCTGTTCAGAAGGTCGGAGTGAGAGCATCACGCCAAGTTGCTCTTCTCATAGTGACAGTGGACTAATGGGCTCCGTCCTCCCGGGTCTCTGTTGGCAGCATCGTGCCTTGGAAGATGATGAGGTGGCTTTTAGAAAAGCACTCCAGACTAGTGGTTAGAATACCTGGGCCCGGCCCCAGCATCTTCATTTACAAACATCGGACCTCCTAAGACTCAAGCTGCTTCTAAATCTTTTTGAAATTCCAATTCTTCACCTATAATCTGTAGATGGTAATACCTGTCCTCACTACCTCTCAGTGACTCTGATTTGGAAAGTATGTGAAAGGACCTTGAAAACCAGAACTAAGTTTTTTTTTAAAGGTACCTTTATAAAGTGATTTCATTAAAAGTAACAATATATAGTAAATGTCTCTTGTAATCAGTCCTCCTTATTAATGCGTGAAGACTCAAGGGAGACTCATGGTTACTAAGTCGGTAGCTAGGACTACTGTGCTGAATCACTAGCAGTGATTAAAAGTATGTGGATATGCAGATAGGGCTCGAGAGACCTACAACACTTGGTGTTTTCTGCATACATAATTAGCTCCTTCTAGTTCAGTGAAAGGACCTCTTGCACAGTCTGATACGTGTGTGTGTAAGGGGCCTGGGAAACTCCTCATCCCGTCAGGGACGCCGCCAGCTTCATCATCTGCTCCCAGTTACACTGTTGACTCGTCTGCGGGCCACCTCTGTCATCAGATGAAAAAGCAGCAAAACAGAGTCCCAGGATGGTGGGACACAACACAGCTTTGGGTGGAGATGATTCAGTTTAGAAAAAGAAGACAGGTAGACACTGGAGCTGGAAGAAAGCCTACAAATCCTCGGGTCCAGTTTCTCATTTTCAAGCTTTACAGACAAGAACACTTTAAAGACCTTAAGATTCCAGTCTCACAAAGCTGTTTAAGGACAAAATCAGGATTATACGTGGGTGCTCTGACTCCAGCCCAGTTGGTTTTCTTATGCTTGTAGCTAGTCTTGGGGCAAGATTCTTGCCACTGTGCCCGCAGTCACCCTTCTACCCTCAGGAAACCATAGGATTAAAAAATCGAAGTGGACTAAGCAGAAGGAAAGGATGCAGTATAGGAAAAAAGGATTCTGAAATTCCATAGAGCATTTTTTAATCTTATTTCTTCAAAATTATTTTTATTTGTCACACCCATCACTGGAAACATACTTCGCATACCTGTTCACTTTCCCTGTTGCTAGTGTGGTTATTATGTGTCTTTTTTCCAGAATGACTGATAACCATGAAGTGTCAAAACAATGTGTCAGCTACGTCTGTCGGGAGAACTTCTGAGTGACTGTTCATTCCTATAAAACGTGGTTTTTGAGTGGTCCAAACGTGGTATATTTTGAACCCCCAGCAGTGGGGATTCACATACTTACTTGGGTTGTACATAATAACATACATGTTACGTGTTCTTTTAATAGTAATCTCTTTGTGTCTAATATGATTTTGACTTAATAGATACAAAATGTGTTTGTATCTGTGATATAAAGTAATTTTCATTATCTTGGATACTTTCCTCCATATAGTACATACGCACCCCCATGCAGTCTCCCAATGCTAAATTGTTACCTACTACTACTATTTCTTAAGCCCCGCGTGCCATGAAGAAAGGAAGGGAAGGAGGGAAGGGAAAAATGAAAGGAAAGAGAAAGAATTTAAAGGTAAAATTGTCTTGCCTCTTTTCTTGTACCTAAGAAAAATAGGTTGTCAGGTTTAATAGACATTTTTCTCTTAACGAATATTTCAGACCTACAAAACACTGCAGAGCTTCCTACACTTTATTTTAATAATTTTCAGGTTTTTTTTTAACAAAGCCATCTTATAGACAAAATTATGAGAGAGTGGTGAAACATTATAAATGTTTCAGAATACTTGTGTTTAATTATGTAAATGTACCCTAGACTCCAGGACTATGATGTAATAGTCTCTGCTAAATCTTTCAGTAGATTTGGGTACAACAAAAAAGTTACCCACAACAAGATATGCAAATTTCTAAAATCAAATTACATGCTTGTAATTTTCCCTCTCCTACTGTTCCTCAGCTGATTCTTTCTTCTCTGTCCCCACCCTAACTCTGAGGCCACCATTGGCTTTAAAGAAGCATCAGTTCTAATAGTTGAGGGCTTTATGCTCACTTGGACTATACATGTTACAAGGTACTTGGAAGGGAAGTTAAGAGTTGATACACCATTTAAAGAATGATCAGTTTGATAGCTATGATACATAGGTACCAAGATGCATAATTTTTAATAAAATTTATTCCAGGGGCTCCTGGGTAGTTCAGTCGTTAAGCGTCTGTCTTCAGATCAGGTCATGATCTGAGGGTCCTGGGATTGAGCCCCACATCAGGCGCTCTGCTCAGTGGGAAGTCTGCTTCTCCCTCTCCCACTCCCCCTGCTTATGTTCCCTCTCTGGCTGTCTCTCTGTCAAATAAATTTTTAAAAAATTCTAAAAAAAATTTTATTCTAAAAACACATTCAGATCTGATCAGTAGTTTCAACTTAACACATGGAGCTAAACATAAATCAAGAATAAAGTAATCGATTGTGCCTCAAGAACATGATTTAGGTAATGGTATACATAAGATGGATAAGGTGAATTAGGGGCTGAAGTAGGTTGAAAAACCTTCACATATGTATACTTATCACAACGAATGCTTCTTACTTTACAGCAAAGAACTCAAAATCTTAGAATGAATGATAAGGCTTGGTGGCTATTAGCTAGAAACTTCAGCAAGCATCTTGTCATTGGAGCAGACTTGATAGGCTTATTCTTAAACATTGACCTTAAACATTCATTTGACTTTAAACATTCATTCCCCCCTCCCCCGCCCCACATACAACTGAATAGTCTTTGGATCTTTGGGATTTTCAGGAACCATGTTTCATTTTCCATGCATTCAAGCACTGCTTAGTATTTGTTTAGCACACCAACAGATTTAGTATGTCTGAACCACATAATGTTCTGAAAGTAAATTAAACATGTATACACTGACCACTAAAAGACTTCTAGAATTAATGATGCTCCAATCTCTCGATGTCGTGCGTTACCAAGATTGACATTAACACAGTGGTGAGAAATGTTTAAATATTCTGAGCCTCATGATGTGACCATGCTGAGCACTCCAGAAAAGAGTAGATTATAACCCAAAACACCAAGTTGAAAGGACAGTACCTCCAACATCACCAGGAAAATACAGGCATAAAAGACATATCATGTAGAATTCATCCCACAGTTAGGGGAATCCTGATACTTTCCCCACATTTAATAAAGTTATATCAAATGTAAACACTAAGCAGACCTTAGAGATAATCCGACCAACACTTCCTCATCTTTGTTTTCTTGGCTCAGCAATGGATCAATGTGCAATTTTAGTTGTATTTTTATTACAGAGCATATATTTTAGGCAGAATTCTACCACTTAGAAATGTAAAGTCTCTGTCCTTCATAGTAACAACACAATAAATCAACAAATGTCTGTTAAGCCCCAGGCACATGTTCAATACTAGGATTGTTATAATGTGGCACTCTGCTAAGCCCCATATGTAAAAAGACCAGCATAAGATACAACGACCAGGCAGAGTCCCTGCCCTTAAGTAATTTATAATCTACACATTTGAAGCTGTTAGAAATTAATTCAATAAAACATAGTAAGATGATTACTTGGTGCATAATTAACATGACATGCCTTGATCCTCTCTGCTCAGTTAACCTACTCCCTTAAGAGTCAACACCTGCTTCAAAAAAGTATTCAATAGAAGTTAAGAAATTTCAGTGTCATGGTTTTCTAAAATGGTACATTCATTATTCCAAGTGAATTACTTTGTACACTGTACTGGTTTTCTTTCCTTGTCTTAACAAATTATCAAACTTAGTTAAAACAACACACATTTATTATCTTATAGTTCTGCAGGGCAGCAGTCTAAAGTGGATTTCATAAAGCTAAATTCAAGATGTCAGCAGGACTGTGTTCCTTTTGCAGACATTTAGGGAAAGTCTATTGCCTGGCCTTTCCCAGCTTCTGGAAGCTGCTTGGATTCCTTGGCCTCTGGCCCCTTCCTCCGTCTTCAAAGCTAGCAGCATCAGGCTGAGCCCCTCTCACGCTGACATCTTCCTGTTCTCTCTTCTGCCTCCCTCTTCCACTGTTAAATAGCCCTGTGTGATTACATTGGGTCCACCTGGATAAGGAAAAAAATGCCTTCCCCTATTTGAAGGTCATCTGATTAGCAGCCTTAATTTTACCTGCAACTTTAATTCCCCTTTGCCATGTAACAGTATATTCACATTGTTGGGTGTACTGGGAGGGAGGGTGGCAGGAAGAGAGACACATTACTCTGTCTGCCTACCACATATATTGTCCCAAAGATTTCCTGATAGAAATTTTAAAGTAAAATATTAATTTCTACACTCAAATTGGTCAGTCTCGAGGTCTAGCCTAGTGATGGGTATTAAGGAGGGCACAGATTGCATGGAGCACTGGGTGTTATAGGCAAAGAATGAATCATGGAACACTACATTAAAAACTAGTGATGTACTGTATGCTAACTAATATAGCCCAATTAAAAAAACAATAAATCCCTGGAATTGCTAGAAAACTCTTACAAAATGAATGTTCATTACTTGGACCCAACCAGATACTACAGTTAATAGATACTAACTTATCACTTAAGAAAAAGTTCAATAATCACACTTGTATATTTTGATGGGTTGTTGATGTTTCTTAGTTTTCACCTGCAATGCATACTGTGTCGTCAGCTTGAGCAGAAATATTCTCTAAATCTTCATTTAATTCTGTATACCTCTGGGTGCTTATCTTCTCTCCTAATTTTTCAGCACCCTTAGAGAAACCAGGAGTCTCTTCTCTTTTTTCTTCCTCTTTGGAAGGAGCAGGTTTTTCCAGAGATTCTACTACTTCATTTCTCAATTCATCTTCAGATTCTTCAAAATTTCTGAAAATAAGAAGTTAAAAATCAACTTTATAATATCAAAACAATGAAAAATATGCATGAAAGTAGTTTCCCATCTCACTTCCCACCCCCACTGAAGCAATTTAATAGTTGCATTTTCATCCAGGTGATGAATTATTTATTATATCAGTCTGGCTTTCCAGACTGACTAAAAAAAAAAAGGCAATATTGGGATAATCAGTATTCTGTTTACTTGGACTTGTGTTCAACAACCTTTATTATATTTGTTAATACCCATCTACCCTTAAAAGGAGAGGAAGAGAGAAGAGAAAAAAAGAATAAAACAGCTGCCACAGAGTATGCCCTTATCATACACCAGCGACTGCCCTAAAGCACTTTACACATATGATATTTCATCTAATACAACACTTTGAGGTAGACATTCTCACTGTTAGGGCCGATTTAATGTTAAAACCTGTTTAACTATTAGGGCCTGCTTAGCCAGAGCGACTCCATATTGCCTAGGTAGCCATATTGTTGTTTAAATCCACAGACTTCATTCTGGGAATAAATGCCCCAGTAGTTCCTGGTATGGTTCCGGGTGTCGATGCCGGCAGTAAACGTCTTAACAATAGAAGCCACGTACCTTAGGTCTGCGGTTATACCCTATAAAACCAGTCTGTGAGATCAGGACGGGGTCGCTCTCTTCCAAGGCAGCCCTGGCTGGTCAGTCTGACTTCTAATGCTTGGCATAGAATACAGCTTTACGTAACTTTCACTTTGTCTCAGTCTTGTTCCCCTGGCCGGTCAGTCTAACTTCTAATGCTTGGCATAGAATAAAGCTTTGCATAACTTTCACTTTGTCTCAGTCTCGTTCCTTTGATAACGGACCCCAACACTCACCATCAATTTATAACAAAGCTGAGGCTCAGAGAGGTTAATGAAACTTGCTCAAGGTCTCACAGATACTGATCAGTAGGACTAGGAATCGAAATTGTATCTAAGACCTCAGCATGGATATGCTTAGAAGGGAAGAAGGCAGGAGACCAAGAAAACCATCTCAATGATCCCTAATATTTACATGGCAAGTAAAGAGGCTGAGGAAGATCTGGTAGGAGCCAAGAAAGTGTTACTCATGGACACCAAGGAGGCAGAGAATTTCCAGATAGGAAGCAGCCAAATAAGAGTAAGTCAGAAATGACAATTGGACCTGTCAATTTCAAGGAAATAGATGACCTTTGCAAGAACATTTCAGTGTGCTATGTGGCAGGAACCATCAGGGGATCAAGAAAGCAGTAGGAGGTAAGTAAGCAAGCGGTGACAAGGAGCTTAAACTCCTTTGAGGGGAGCCTGGCTCTGAACAGATGGTGTTAACTCAAGAAGATGAGGGCAATGATTTTTTGGTGTGTCTCAAGAAGGGACAGATTTGGGCATGTGTATATCCTGAGAGAAAGTAGGTAATAGATGTTAAAAATATAGGAAAAGGACAGATAATAGATAGGAACACATTTTCTAAGAAAGGCTGGGATTCAGAGCACCTGTGCCAGGATGTGCTTTCAGCAGGAAAGAAGACAGTTTTTTGTCTCAGAAGGAAGATAGGGAAAGAGAAGGCAATGAGGACTCATGTGGTTAGAGAGAAGTTATGAAACTAGACAAGACCATTCCACTTATAAACCATGTATTATCTCTATGAAGTATGAGGCATGGTCACATGAAGAGAGTGAGATGGATGGGGGTTAGCCTACTGGGTGGAAGGTTTGGAAGGAAGCAAACCAGGCATAGGATCGCCAGATACCACGGAGGACCTCACTAAAATTAGAGATCATAAATTTGGGGTAGACCAGCAACTAGAGCTCCCACTGTGAAGCTATCATTCCTGAGGTACGTGCTTACATGAGATCCTCCCTTTATCCTCATTCTTTGTAGTTTAAAATATGATGGGTCTAGGTGTGAATTTCTTTTCATTGTTCCTACTTGGTTATTGTTTTACTTCCCAGATATCACAATTTATGGCTTTCAATGACTGTAAAAAGTTCACAGCTATAATTGCTTTGAATATTGCTTTTCTCCGATTCTCTTCTTCTGGAACTCCTTTTAGATGTATGTTGGACCTTCACGACTCTTAACTCCTCTTTCACATTTCTATCATTTTTTATTTCAGGTCTGTCTTGCAGTTCTTAAGTCCTTCATTAACTGTACCTATTCTATGTTTAAACTGTCATTTGATTTCTATTAGTAGATTTTTTTCATTTCTAGAAGTTCTATTTGGCTGATCATCAGATATTCCTGCTCCCTTCTGATAGATCTGGTTTTTTTCTTACGTTTCCATTCCTTACTTGGATTAAATAATTTTAAATGCACAGTTTTAATTATTATATAAATATTAAATATTCATAGGATAAGTATATTATCTGAAGTTCTTTATGGTCTAAATCAGCTATTTTTTGGTGCTTGTTGTCTCTCATAGTGGATTCTATTTTTAGTTGTGAACTTATGTTCAGCAGTGCCTTAGTGAGAAACTTCAATGTAGCCTGGGTTGAAGTTATATCCCTCCAGAATGTTTCATATTTATTTCTTCTAGAGATCCCAGAGTATTATGATTTCTTACTATGAATTTTAATGTTGACTTCTCAATATACATGTTTCCAGACAGCCAAGTATAGTAAATTCAAACTCTAAACCCAAGTGAAGAATTCTTCTCCCAGAGATTAAGACCAAACAGACAAGCTATATTACTGAGATTTTTTTTTCCTTTGCACTTTCCCTTGCACTGAAGCGTAGCTCTTCAAGGGCTCCAGCTAGCAAGAATGTAAGGGAACACACTGAAGAAAACAAAACCACCTGTTAGATATGCAGGAGGTACACAGAGATAGAAAAGGAAGAAAGAAAATTTAAAAACAAAACACAAAACTTCTAAAACAAAATGATCTTGTAAACTAAAATTCCAAAACATGTGAATAAATATAATGGTAAGAGAAAGATAAACAAAAAGAAAGAAATTTTAAGTGGGACCAGGAACAAGGTCTAGATGGAATTACTCTTAGGGAGAATTTTGATAACACTCTTTAGCAGTTTGGACCCAAAGGGACACAGACAATCCTAAACACTCTTTAAGTATGCTCAAAAAGGTAAAGAACAGCATCCATTTTTAAATGTTTTCAAATTAGGGTAAATAATTATGCAATAATGAAACAAGAGCATACAAAAATATGAACAAACAAATATAATTCTTAGGAGATATATAATCATTTAAATTAAAAACTTAATAATGATATCCAGATAGTTTTGAAAATAGTATTTACAAAGTCACCTAGAATGGAACAAACAGATAAATAAAAAAATATGAAAGTATAATTAGGTGTTACTTGGGACAGATTGAGAAGCTCTAAAACATATCTATTTGGAGTACCAAAATGGACAAAATAAGAAAAGCAACACCTAGGAAAGTAATGGGTAAAAATTTTCCAGAACTCAAGACAGTCATGGGTCTCAGAAGAAAGTGAGCCAAGCAGGATAAAAGAGAAGTCCAGACCAGACATAAAACAGTGAAACATAAGAACATAAAGATAAAAAGAACATTACAGATGTGATGGGGATAAAGTTAGCATATCTATAGAGGGAAAACAATTAGCATTTTTCTCATCAACAGTGATAAAGATCAGGAGAACAATCATTGTCAACCTAAAATTGTATACCCGACTAAATTACAATTAAATAAATTACAATTAAATAAATACAATTAAATAAATTACAAATAAATTTAAAAATTTGGATATGTAAACAATAAGAGTGTTTACCAGCCACTGAACTACCTTAAAGAATTATTAGAGGATATACAACAGCGAGAAAACTGAAACCAAAGGAAAACCACAGACTAAAAAAAAAAACATGGCAAGTTCAGAAAATGATAAACTACAATGGCAAATTAAGTTTGAGAATAAGAAATGTTATTTTTTATTTTTTAAAAAAAGGTAAAATAGTATTATATGATTTGATGTCTCAAACGTAGAATGTTCCAAACTTTAAAAAAGGGTGTAGGGGCAGGGTGGGCAGTAAAGAACAACGCTGATCATTGTTAAGCTGTATGATGGATACATAAGGTTTCATTACACTGTGCACTCTACTTTTACTATGTTTAAAGTTTTCCACAATAAAAGATGTTTTTTAAGTAAAATTATAACTCTAGGTAATAATACCAGGATGGAAGGGTTTTAGTGATTAGATATGTTTGTCATATTTGGGAGGAAAAAAGAACACTGGACAAGTTCTGAATTTGTTATATCAATCCATAGGAAGTACATAAAAACTAGCTATTAAAAGAATAAAAATATAATCTGTATCTTCAAAACTAGTATAGAGGAGACTAGAGTAATATAGAAAAGTTTGTCAATGTAACAAAAGGTTAGAAAAGAAGAGGGAAAGGAAATGACAAATGAAAGCAAACAAAAAACACAAAATCGAGCTAAAACATAAAGCCAAATATGTCAGTAATTCTAATGACATTTATTATATTAAACTAATTAGGAGGCAGAGGTTATCACAGGACAAGAAGCATATCAACCAGCTACATGCATTTTATAAGAAACACATTATAATGAAACCACACAGAAACAATGAAAATAAAATTTAAAAATATACATCAGCAAAATACTAAAAAATATAAAATAATTGAACAGTTGTAATAGCAATGTCAGTATCCAACAAAATAGAATTTAAGACAAACGGTTTTAATAGGGACAAAAATTAAAACACATAATGTAAAAAGGGAGGACTATGCTACCAAACTGATAGAACAGTCATAGTTTCTATATATTTAAAGTACATCAAAATGAGATAGAAATAAGAGGAGAAATAATCATAGCCACAAAGCCAGTTGAAGATTTTAATGTACATCTATCCACAGTGATAAGGGGTGGGGAAGGCTATAGAGCAGTTTCACAAAAAAAATACTTTAAGCTTGATAAATATACAGAACATATGTGCCCCCAGAATAATAAGAATATGCATATTTCCAAGTACATGTGTAACAATCATAAAATTGACCCTGTGCTGAATAGTAAAGGGAGTACCAATAAACTTTTTAAAATCACTAAAATTCAGTTGATGGTCTCTGTCCAAAGTACAAGTAAATTGGAAATTCTGATTTTAGAAAGTGATTAAAAAATTCATTAGTCAGAAACTTCAAATTTGACTCATACCATTAAGAAAACGAATAAGAAAACCCAGACAGTGAGAAAATATTGACAAAATATAGATATCTAACAAAGAACTGGTAGCAAGGATCTATAAATAATGCCTATGACTCAAAAACTACCAAGACACCACATACACCCATTAGATTGGCTAAATTTTTAAAAAGAGACCATACCAAGTGTTGGTAAAGATGTAGAGCAACTAAAACACTTAGACACTATTTCTGGGGATATAAAATGGCCCAACCACATTGGGAAATAGCTTGGCAGTTTTTTAAAAAACTAAACATTCACCTACCACACAACTCAGGCATTCTATTCCTATGGTTTTACTCATGAGAAATGAAATTTATGTCCACACAAAGACATGTACATAAATATTCATAGCAGTTTTATTTATAATAACCAAAGACTAGAAACAACCCAAACATCAGTCAACAGATGAATATATAAATAAATTGTGGTATATCTATATAAGGAATACTACATAGCAATAAAGAGGAATGACCTATTGATACCTATTGATTTGGATGAATCTCAAAATTATTATCAAAGAGTAGGGTTTCCAGGGAAACCTAAAAAAGATGTGTGGATCTGGCTTTAGTCAAATAAGGTGAATACCAGTAAGATTTGTGGAGCCCTCCAGATTTTCAAAAGAAATATTTATGCAGAAACATAACCAGTTTGGACCCAAAGGGACACAGACAATCCTAATTGAAAAGAGACTGCTGGACTCCAAAATTCCACAGGCAGGAAGCAGGTTGAGAAAATTCTCTCCTCCCTTCCTTCTTTCCCTTCTTTATTTGCTGGCAGGTTGGTTATGGAAAAATAAACAAGTAAGACTAGACAGAAAAATACTGGAAAAGGAGAGCATTTAAGGGAACTATCATTCCAAAATAACAATTCATATTATAAACAACATGTTTGTAATACAATAATTGCACTAGAAAGAATGAGTTGGATGCAAGTATATATAAAAATGTAGTATATCATAGAAATGGCATTTCAAGTTGTTAGAAAAACGAAGATTTTCAATAAATGTTGTTGGAATAAGTAAGGAGTTATTTGGAAAAAAGTAAAGTAGGAGCCATACTTTGCAGTATAGTATAAGTGAAATTCAACAGGAATATATTATTTAACTAACTAAAAACTAAATCATAAAAGTACTTAAAAAATGCTGGTATCATTTCTTATAATTGGTAAACTTAACTAGATAAAAATGAGAAATTTCTACATGGCACAAACCGCTATAAATAAAATCAAAAGGCAAACAAAAAGCTGGGGAAAATATTCTAGAGTCATATTATAGATAAAAGATCAATTTCCCTAAAATGCAAAAGTTTCCCCAAATCAACAAAATGTTAATAGTCTAACTTTTTAAAGATTTTATTTTTTATTTGACAGAGACACAGCGAGAGAGGGAACACAAGCAGAGGGAGTGGGAGAGGGAGAAGCAGGCTTCCCGCTGAACAGGCAGCCCAACACAAGGCTCGATCCCAGGACCCTGGGATCATGACCTGAGCCAAAGGCAGACGCTTAACAACTGAGCCACCGAGGTGCCCCAGTTACCTAATTTTTTAAATAGCTAAGGCTATGAATAAATTTTCTCCAATGAGGAAATAAAGATAGTTATTAAGCATATGGAAAGACAACCTTATTCAAAAAAGAAATGCTAATTAAAACTAACCTGAAACATCATTTTGAACCTAGCAATTGTGCAATGATCCATAAGTTTGGTAACACACTAAGCAAGAAAACGTGCAAGTAGGCAGGCACTTCCATACTCTGTCAATGGAAGTGTCCATAGGTGTAACCTCTGTGAAGGACAACTTGACAATAGCCAATTACAAACATCCATATTATTCGACCTAATACTTGACTTTCCTGGGTATTTAAACTGCATGTATACTACTATTTGTATATCATGATAGGTATTCAGGCTACGGTGGTAAATGATAGAAGAAAATTGCAGGATAGCATGTATGTTAAGAAACTGTTTCTATAAAAAAAGAAAAAGAATACACACATATAAAGATCTACATATTGGCTTACAGTTTAATGGAATTCCTCAGGAGAAATGTGCACAGGAGGCATATCCGCTTGGTTGATTCTGGAAGGGGAATTGTGTGGCTGAGGTAAAGAGATAGCAAGAAGACTATGAAAAGAGTATAACTTCTGAATTTGAAACCATGTGAGGACATTACCTATTTAAAAAGTAAATTATAAAATTTTTAAAATTCAAAGAACTCCAAATTTTGGAACTAATAAAAGAGTTCAGTAAGGTTACAAGATACAACATCAATAATGTTCCATATGCTAATAGTAGCCAAGTTGAAACACAGTGAAAGAAAAACAGCTCCATCGATGACAACAGCAACAACAACCAAGTTAAGTGGTACCTCTGTTGTGAATAAAATTACAAAAATGCTGAAGGATATTTTAAGAAAAGACATAAAGAGATGCTTAGCTATACTACATTCATGGATGTTCCGATTTATGATCGTAAAGATGTCAAATCCTATAAATTAATCAACAAATGTAATCCCATTTTCAGGATCCCAACAAAGTTTTTCATGACACTTTACAAGAAAACGCAAAGATAATGTGGTAAGTAAAGGGCAACAACAGCTAAGATAATTTTGAAGAAAAAGATATGGAGACTAGAAGCAGGTATGGGACTAGGCCTACCAGAAACCAAAAGATATGGTAAAGGCACAGATTTTTAATTAAATTTAATTTAATTTAAGATGGAATATCACTCATGCTGAGATAGGAAACAATGTCATTGGGAAAGAACAGAGAGCCCAGAAACAAACCCTTGTGTGAGTGAAACTCGGTCTCCTCGGCTAGGTCTGAGACTATTGTCCATATCTCAGCAATAGCATTTTAACTTTCCACCAGTGCTTCATTCAGGTATCCAGACAGGACCTACTTACGTATCATCATCGTCAGATCTTGGTTGTTCCTCGTCTACTTCAATGCCAGAGGTCATTTCCATATTCCCCTCATCTTCTCTAGGAAGCCTTTGTTCTAATGTTCCCACTGTTAAAGAAACAACAGAGACATTAAAGTCTCCCAGCCTATGTACACGATGTGGGGTATATATCCCAAATCCTGTACTGGATATCACCCATGAAGGCAAACCTTCAAATTGTTTCCATTACAACAGAGATGATGTCAGGTTTTTTTCCTACATAACTTCAACCTCGCTGCAGTCAAGAGCCATGTAGAGACAGATTTTCCTAAAATCTCAAAAGCTAAAAGAGTTCACAAAAGAATTAAAAATGCTGGCTTCAAAACTTTGTCAGCATAGTCTATGTCTAGCCTACTTTCAACTCCCACTTTGGGAATTTTGCTACGCACGTCTATATTAGTTGGCTTTTCCGGAATAAACCACCAAGTAACTTAGTAGTTTAAAACAGTAGCCATTTATGGAGGTCTCTATTCTGCCATTAGGCAGTTTGGGCTGGGCTTAGCTGGCTGGCTCCTTCCAGTCTCAGTTGGACCCAGTCACCCATGTGCAGTCACTTGCAGAGCAGCTGGAGGAAGGCTGGCTGGCCTGCCATGGCCTCTCTTGGGATAGCTTGTCTCTCTTTTCCACTGGTCTCTCATTTTCCAGCAGGCCAACTGGAGCTAGCTGAGAGATAGACAGGTTTCCAAAAAAAAAAAAAAATGGCAAAAGCTCCTTGAATACTCAGATTTGGCACACCACTGCTTCTATTCCTTCCTTCTCAGGCACACAAATCACAAAAGCCAGTTGAGATCCAAGCAGAGGGGAAAGAAGCCACTTACGCTGGAGGAGCTGCAAAGTCATGTTGCAAAGGGCAGGGATACGGGGAAGAGCAAAGGAATGTGCTCATTTTGGTCACGAGTGTGCTCATTTTGGTCACCTACCAGAATCTGCCTCCCCCACCTGCACTCTGCAACCATCTGGTTCCTACCGGGCTAAACTGCGTTTCACGTTAGTCTCCAGGAAAAAAACAAAACAAAAAATCCCTACCCACTGCTAACAAGTGGGATTAGAAATAGGAACTTTTCTCCAAAGTTGAAATTAAAAAATTAAGAGAGTGCCTATTTTTTGTTTGCTTTTTTGGTAAGCTGACTATTCATGGACAAACTATAAGTAGAAATTTTACCACACTGTACTTAAATATTTCTCTATTTCTAATAATACGTGTCATCCCAAATCATAGCCTATGTTATTTCCTACACTGCATTATAAAATAAATGAGTTGACTGATGTATCTCATCTATGAGGGAGTCTGGCTACTTAATAGCAGCTTGAGTACTCCAGTTGGTATGGGAATCATAGTTTTTGTTTTTCTGTTTTAGGAAGACAAATTTAGGAGGCTTTTATTTTTTGTTTAAAAGGATAGGAGAAAGAATGAATAGCTAACTATAGAAATGTAAATCAGCTGTTATTGGGGTGTGCGTCTATGATGTTACCAAGGCAACCATGTGGCCTGAAAACTTACACAAGAAAAATGGAGGTTACCTTCCCACCAAGGATCCCATTGGAGTGGTTAAACTGTAAACAAACTTACTGACCTGAATTAATTATGCACACATAAAAAAAAAAAAAACAACACTTGTCCTTATAGTAAGAGTGTAGCTTTTACTAGTAAAAATCATCGAAGAGGATTTTACAAAGTCTTCCTATTTTAAACTTAAAGTTAGGATAAATTAAATAGGTAGTTGATAGAGTTTCACTTTTAACGGAATGCAGGGCTCGAAACATGAAAGCAATTTATTTTCAAGGAGTTGGAAGTTTAAGCTAAACAGTGATGGAGGACCTATGAATAATGCTTAAATGTATGACCAATAGCTAATCCTTGAAAACCTTTATACACTGTGTCTGTTATACCTGCAGTCAAAGTTATTAAAACGTACACACGCAAGAAGTCTTCATGAAAAGTCTACACAGTCATAAGAATTATTTTTCACATTATAATTTCCCTATCCAACCTAACGGCAATACGACTATTAGTAATCACATGCCTTTCCATAAAGTAATACTAAAAACATGCTATGGTTTTATGTTCATTCATAAAGATGATAGCCACCTGCTAAGTTCTAGGCACTAGGGACAGAGAGAGAGGAAACAGTGTGGTAATCAAGACAAAGCTCTTGTAAGCTTAGGGTCTAGTGGGGAAGAAAGATAATAAGAATGAGAAATTAAAGTGAACGTTATTTTTATGATCAGAGAATTACAGTGTCTTGTGGGGTATTAAGCAGCAAAGCCAAGCCTAGAGTCATGCAAGGGAAGCTTGCCCAGATCTTTCTTAATCATTTAAAACAGTGGCTTCCCATCCGTGGAACACAGGAAATAGTGTGAGATCCAGGTTTTTCATAGCAATCACTAAAAATTCAAATAAAAATACTGCATCCTTTTATGAACTGAATTTAAATGATAAATATAGTAATGAAATGTCACTATTTCAAGCATTTAACAAAAATATTTGAATATGAACAAACTTGAGTATGAGACTGAATGACTATGAAATTGTGAGAAACAGCTGACAGAAAAGGCAGGAAGGGATGCCTGGGTGGCTCAGTCAGTTGAGCATTTGTCTTTGGCTCAGGTCATGATCCCAGGTCCTGGGATCAAGTCCTACCACGGGCTCCTTGCTCAGCAGGGATCCTGCTTCTCCCTTTGCCTACCACTCCCCCTGCTTGTGCTTGCTCTCTCTCTCTCTCTCTCTCTGGCAAATAAATAAAATTTAAAAAAGAAAAGAAAAAGGCAGGGAGAGGCTAGACAAACTTGAAGACTTCTAGAATTTTTTTGGATTGAAGAGAAGTATATTAATATGGGTGACAGGGTCTTCCACTCAACTCATGCAAAAGAGCACTTAAGGATCTACGTCATTCCAGACCCCTTTACAAAGCCCCATCAGGTAGTACAGGGAAAACCAGGGAGAGAAGGATACCTGCCCTTCACCACCTCACCACCCACTGTGACACATAGTGACAGAAATGGGAGGAGGTTCATCAGAGGGAAATCTTGCAGGAGGAATTATCCTGGCAAAAGGAGGCCGGCATTCTAAGCCAAGTGAGGAGTATCTGCTGAGGGAGAAACACTAGCAAGCCTGACATTGCAATGGGTCATGCCAGTCTTCAGAGTCTGCAAGAGACTGATTTTATCCTGAGGGTAAGAGGGCATCTTTGGCAGGATTTTAAGCTGAAAGGAGATTTGGTCCATTTTAGGAAGATTATCCAGCAAGGCTGCAAAGGGTAGAGCTAAGGTAAGAAAAGATGACCAGGGACAGGAAGTCAAGAGGCCAACCATAGTTAGACGCAGAGCACAGCTGGAGTTGGGGGAGGGCAGCACCCTAGCAGGCTGTAAAAGAAAACATCTGTACTCCACTTTGAATGCACCTTGGGAGGCAAATTCCTATTTCCAATCTCACTTGACAGATAAATTGCTCATATATGCCCAATGTAAAACCATCCATATAAAGATACAAAAGTTCATGAATGAATTAATTTGGCATGACAGACCAAATGAAGACTCTTCTATGACTCTTTCTAAGACACACAGGAACAAATTCAAGAAGAAACATCAAAGCCACCAAGTATGTCCCCATCTCAGTGTCTTGAGAGATGAATGCCATCCTTCACACCTGCCCTAGGGATCCAGCCCTTGGCCTCCAGGCCAAGCCAGGTCAGCCCAAAGTTCCTCCTCACTGCCTCCAGTCCCATCCTTAGGGACAAGGCTTGTATCCCAGGATGGAAGGGAAGGAAGCAAACAGACAATACACGGCTTCTTGTAATTTGAATGTAGTAGAAAGAGAGTCCCAAGGGCAGTTTCTTCCTTTCTCCCTCTCTCTCATCTTAACTTTTAAGTAACAGCATGGTAACTGATAGAAGTCCTAAGAGCGAAGGATTTCGAAGGACTTTATATACTCAGGGAACCTGGGCCCCTCGCCTGCTCCTAGATTTCAGTCCAACCGGTTTTCTCAGGGTCTGCCACAGGCCTGTGTCTCTGCAAGTCCTCCCCTCCCAACACATTCATCCTTCTGGACATTCTTGGAAGACTTTTACACAAATTTCCCAAAGATTGGAGTTTAGGCTTCACAAGCCGGCAGACCCACTCTTGGGCAATCATACTTCTCTTACATTATCCTCAGGGTGGTACATATTTTTGTATTGTTCCTTAACTTTGTAAGTACTTAACAGCCTCTGTTATGCCTAGTTTGTATCTCTGCCTCCTCATCGCCTCAATCTTGCGTTCCTGAAACATGGGTCCCTAAGCGCCGTACACCTGTACGCCTTCCCAAGACAAAATCCCCACGACATGAATTCCCTCAAACTTGGAAAAGGATGGTTGGCTTCCCATAAACACCAGCATCATCTTGCAAAAAGTCAGAGACAAAACAAAACAAAACCCTCCCCAAAGCCCAGAAACTATATGACGATGTATTTTCATTGCCTATAGAATAGCAATTTGAGCCTGTCGAGTAGCTGTCAGAAACATACTGCCAGGTAGAGCTAAGCAGTACCCGCTCACCACCTACAAAGCCACGTGCTCTATTCACTTTCATCGGTTGTCAACTGATCCATTAGTAAATTACCCAATTCTTCTGGGAAGCTTCAGTCCTGGGCTGGTGGCATATGGAACAGACTTGGACAAGGCAAATCAGCTTCTGAAGAGGCTGAGCCCTTTCCAGTTCTCTCTCCAGGCTGAAGGTATTTTTATCCCCTGTCCGAGTTCACAGGGCTCTGATAACAGTACCCAGGGGACTGGTTATGTTCTTAAAAATAAACTGCATACCCCATTTGCCTTCATGGGCAGAAAACGAGCTACTGGTCAGACGTGCTGCGGCCCAAGCGCTCATTAAATCTCCAGGCGCTTCATGCTGCCACCGTCTCCTGTTTTCTGGAATGCCTGCGGTCACCGTCCCTTGGCCACCTGAGGAGGAGACTGTGTTACTGGAAATAAAAGTGCTTCATCTGGCTTCTTATAAAATCACAGAATGTGAGAGAACCTCGGAGGTAGCTTGATCCCACCCCTTGTGTTACCAGTAAGAAAATGGAGATAGAGAATATCTTAGTGACTTACGTCACACGGCTGATGGGTATGAAAGTCCCTTGCTTTGCGAACACTTTAGTATGTCAAATTTTCTGTTCTACCTATTTTAAAGATTTTATTTATTTATTTGTCAGAGAGAGAGAGGAGTGAGAGCGAGCACAGGCAGACAGAGTGGCAGGCAGAGACAGAGGGAGAAGCAGGCTCCCTGCCAAGCAAGGAGCCGGATGTGGGACTCGATCCCAGGACGCTGGGATCATAACCTGAGCGAAGGCAGCCGCTTAACCAACTGAGCCACCCAGGTGTCCCTATTCTACCTATTTTAAACTGGTCTCACTGTCTCACTGGCTTAGAATGGATTAAATTGCTACATGTGCAAGCCCTTTCTTGCAAGTTTGAGGCCTTCAGTGTTTTGTAATGGTACAGATGTAAGTCAGTTCACACACTTATAAATGTCAGTGATACACTTGCATTTTCCAGTTTATAAAAGGGGTATAAATTTTAGTTCTCCCCCAGCCCCATGTTATCAAAAGAAACATAGGAAATAAGTAATAAAAGTCCTCACCATCTGTAAAAAGAACACCCAGATGTTGCTGTGAACTTCTCTTATGCAAAGACTATGCCAGAAGCTCAAATGTAAATGGAGGAATTTCGGTGGGAAATATCATCATACTCTAAACACTCTTAACATTTAAATAGCACATTGGCTTACAAAGCAATTTTATATGTATTTTTGTACTGCTAACTCTAAACCTTGTGGGATAGCTATTATCTTAATTCGGATTTTATTGATGGAAAAAAACAACCCCTCCAAGAAATTTCAAGGAAATAATTGGGCTAGCATGGAAGACAGGTCAAGCCAACCGCTCTTCCTTAGACAATCTCCCTCAACTGCAAGGGAGGTGGGATTCTAGATCTTTCCTCCTTTATATTCTCATATCTGGGGTGGTCAGTTGTTAGGATACTTAGCAGGCAAGTTTCTCAGGAGGTGAGGGAGATACCAAAACATTATCTTTGGAAGATATTTGCTAACAAATCTATAGGGATTGTACTGAAAAGAGAACTATGGAGTCAGGGTGTGGATTCACCCTCAGGCCCAGTGGAGCAGGTGGAGGGGACATCACCCGCTGTCATCATCTCCAGCAGAGTCCGAGGAGCTCGCGCGTCCCACCGTCTCCTGCTCTCTGCAGCGGCGCCAGGGTCTTGAATGAACAACTCTGGGTATGAGAAAATAACTCATTAATTTAAAAGCAGTCAAAGCACAACTAATTGCACCAAAGAGTTCTTAGGAAATCCAGAGGTCGTCCACCTGTGGGTACCCTCAAAAACAGAGAAATTACCAACTTATTCTAATATACATTGTTACGGACTGAATGCTGTGTCCAACCTCTCCCCAAATTCCTATGTTGAAACCTAAGGCCCAATGTGATGGTATTAGGAGGTGGTGGGGTCTTTGGGGGGTGATGAGGCCATGAGGGTGGAACCCTCGGGAATGGGCTTTGTGCTCTTATAAAAGAGACTCCACACGGGGCGCCTGGGTGGCTCAGTGGGTTAAAGCCCCTGCCTTCAGCTCAGGTCATGATCCCAGGGTCCTGCGATCGAACCCCACATCGGGCTCTCTGCTTGGCAAGGAGCCTGCTTCCCTTCCTCTCTCTCTCTCTGCCTGCCTCTCTGCCTACTTGTGATCTCTGTCAAACAAATAAATGAATAAATCTTTAAAAAAAGAAAGAGAGACTCCACAGAGCTCCTCACCCTTTCTGCTAAGTGAGGACATAGTGAAAACATGGTAGTGGGCCCTCACCAGACACCAAATCTGTCAGCACTATCCTCTTGGACTTTCCAGCTTCCAGAACTATGAGAAATAAATATTTGTTGTTTATAAGTCACAGAGTTAATGGCACTTTGTAAAGCAGCCCAAACGGACTAAGAAAGACTATAACTTACAAGACTTAAATTATCAACAGGCTTAAAAATTGTTTCATTTTTATTATTAACATTTGAGTGACCAGGTAATATATCTAAATGCAAACAAGTATTAGTAACAAGAAAGGACACATTCCATGAGGCATCTCTGAGCATTTTACTTCAGTTTCCATAGAAATGCAATCAATTGTTACCTTTTTCTTTTTAAGATTTATTTATTTATTTGAGAAACAGAGTGAGAGTCAGGGGTTGGGGGTGGCAGAAGGAGAGGGAGAGAGAAACCCAGACTCCATGCTGAGCACGAGACTGGATCTCACGACCCTGAGATCAGATCTGAGGCAGGAAACTGAGTCGGCCACTCAACTGACTGTACAACTGAGACACCCTGAGTTCTGTTATCTTAATTTTAAAAATCTTTTTCTTTATTTATTACAATGTCTCAATACAGGACATATGAAAATCACCCATAATCTCACCATCTAGAGACCATCAAAATTTCAAAACTTCCCCCTTGAATATAGTTTTTTTGTTTTGAAATAAAAAATGGACCTCACACCATGTGCAACTTTCATAATTTGCTCTTTCCAATGAGCAACATTATCATACCCACTTTATTAACCACTGTTCTATACAACCATTTTATTTTATTTTTATATTTTTATTTATTTGACAGAGAGAGATCACAAGTAGGCAGAGAGGCAGGCGGGAGTGGGGGGGGAAGCAGGCTCCTTACTGATCAGAGAGCCTGATGTGGGGCTCGATCCCAGGACCCAGAGATCATGACCTGAGCCGAAGGCAGAGGCTTAGTACACTGAACCACCCAGGTGCCCCCTATACAACCATTTTAAAGCAAATGCAGTATTCTGTTTCATGAGCATATTATAATTTAATTCTTTATGGTTGGGCATTTAGTTTTCTAGCCATTTTTCACTATTATAAACAATACTATAATGCAATCACTGCAGCTAAATGTTTATGGACGTGCATGATTTTTACTCTAGATAAACTATTGAAGGTGACAATTCTAGGAGCTAGTGTTAATTGCTTCACCAAAGCTTTTCCCTGCTAAAGTGGAATCTGTTACTAATTTGTTCATGATTGTGCTCCGTGTATTTTGAATAGCTAGTTTTTCCTTATCCAAAACAAAACAAAACAAAAAACCCCACGAAAACAAACTCACTTATATTTTCTTTTACTTCATTTTCTTTTTTTTTAAATTTTTATTTAAATCCCAGTTAGTTAACATACAGTGTAATATTCGTTTCAGGTGTGCAATATGGTGATTCAGCAGTTACACACCCAGTGCTCATCACATTAAGTCCTCCTTAATCCCCATCCCGTTTCACCCACCCCCTACCCACCTCCCGACTGGTAACCATCAGTGTGTTCTCTATAGTTTCTTGGTTCTGTTTCTTGGTTTACTTCTCTCTCTCACTCTTTTTGTCCCCTTCGTTCATTTGTTTTGTTTCTTAAATTTCACATATGAGTGAAAACATACATTTGTCTTTCTCTGACTTATTTCATTTAGCATTAATACTCTCTAGCTCCACCCATGTCATTGCAAATGGCAAGATCTCATTCTTTCTGATGGCTGATATTCCACTGTATATATAAATATACCACATCTTTATCCATTCTAAGTCTATGGACACTTGGGCCGTTTCCATAGCTTGGCTATTGTAGATAATGCTGTTATAAGCATTGAGGTGCATGTCTCCCTTTGAATTAGTATTTTTGTATCCTTTGGGTAAATTCCTAGTAGTACAATTGCTGGATCATAGGATAGCTCTATTTTTAACTTCTTGAGAAATCTCCATACTGTTCTCCAAAGTGACTACACCAGTTTGCATTCCCACCAACAGTGCAAGAGGGTTTTCCTTTCTCCACATCTTTGCCAACACCTGTTGTTTCTCTTCTTGTTGGTTTTAGCCATTCTGATAGGTGTAAGGTGACATCCATTGTAGTTTTGATTTGCATTTCCTGATGACCAGTGATGCTGAGCATCTTTTTATGTATCTGTTAGCCATCTGTCTGTCTGCTTTGGGAAAATATCTATTAATGTCTTCTTCCCCTTTGTTTTTAAAGATTTTATTCATTTATTTGACAGGCAGAGATCACAAGTAGGCAGAGAGGCAGGCAGAGAGAGAGGGGGAAGCAGGCTCCCTGCCGAGCAGAGAGCCCGATGTGGGGCTTCATCCCAGGACCCTGGAATCATGACCTGAGCTGAAGGCAGAGGCTTTAACCCACTGAGCCACCCAGGCGCCCCATTCTGTCCATTTTTTAATTTGATTTTTCATTTTGGTGAGGGGTTGAGATTTGTAAGTTCTTTATATATTTTGGAAACTAACCCTTTATCAGATATGTCATTTGTAAATATTTTCTCCCATTCCACAGGTTGCCATTTGATTTTGATTGTTCTTTTAATTCATTTTCTAATATATAACTTTATTTTTATATGCAAACTCTTTGGTTCTTTAAAAATGTATTTTGTTGTATCATTATATAAGGTCTGATTTCACGATTTTTCCCAAATTGTTAACCAACTGGCCTAGCAGCCAGTTGGCTGACTGAGCCTTTCTTTCCCACTGACTTTGATGTAACTTTCAACATACACCAAATAACTATCCATCCTAGGGTTTGTTTCTAAACTATTTCTTCTTATCACTGATTTCCTGGTGCTAGTGTCATATTATTTTATAATTTAAAGAATATATTTTGATATTTGAAAGTTTATGTGCCCCTTCACTGCTCTTCTTTTCTAAATTTGTCTGCTTAAGAGTCTCCAAGATTCTCCAATATGCCAAGATGTCTCCATTTTTTTGTGGCTTTGATGATTTTGATTGAAACTGGCAAAATTCCACATATTTACTTGGAAAGAATATTTCTGATACATAACAATGTATGTATCCCCATTTATTCAAGTGATCTTTAAATACTTCAGTAAGTTTTCATAGTATTCTTTACATGCTCTGCATAATCCTTATAAAGTTTATTCCTAAATTATGTTATGTACACACACACATTTGCTGCTGTTACTGGAGATGAAATCTGAAAACCAAATGACAAAAATATTTGCAATACATATTACAGGTAAAGCTTTAACTTGAAGAGTCTTATAAAGGAAAAAAAATGCCATTTTCAGTGGATAAAGGGATGAAAGTTAAGAGTACATAATTCACAAGAGACATAAGATGGCCAAATCCTATGGAAAATTGTTTTCAACCTGAATTATAATTATATAATATAATATATAATATATATAATATAATGCAGACAAGTTAAAAGACAATTTTCAGTATGAAACAGAGATCATTTTAATTTAAAAAAAAAAAGGGGGGGGGCAGCTATCTCTTTTGAGACCTACAACTCGTGATCTCCTCTTTCCAGCAAACTTACACAAAGAATAACTCTGGAATTCATCACTTTCACTGGAACTTTCGCTCAGGCCACTAAGGGATCCTGGTGGCCAAAACGCTGGCTGTTATTCAACCCACCTCACCTGGCCTTTCTCTTCTAGTTAATGCTGCCAACCCTGCACCTTCTTCTAGAACTTTCTCTCCTCCTTTGGCTTCGCTCTCTCTGGATTTCCCCAAACCTTGTCTAAACATTGCTAAGGTCTGTCCTAAGCTCCGTTTCCTTCTCACTCTAGTCCCTCTGCCTAGGTATTTTCAACTATCGCTAAGGTGATTATGATAATACCTTGTGTATGCTAAGGAAACCCTGATTTGCCCCAGAGCTTCAGTCTCACACAGCTAACATCTTCTAGGCATCTCCATCTGAGGCTCGTAAAGACCTAAACGCCAATATGTCCCAAATCTATAGTGTTAAACTATGTCCGCTCACCTTCCTCTGCATGATGTGTGTGCCTGTTTGGTTGGTGACAGCTTCATCCGTCTGGATTAGAAAACAAGAGGGTCTTTGACCTCCTTCTCCTCCTCAACCCCCATACTCAGTGGTCCGCACTTAGTGTCTATTCTCACCACACTGCTCTGCCGTATGCACCTGTCATCTCCCACCTGGACTGCTATCCTCCTGCCTTTAGTCCTGCCACCCCACGCCCTCCTGACACTGCAGCCAGCACGATCTTTCTCCATCACAGATAGGAGTTAATTCCCGATGACCAAAGGTCAGCACACAGGGTACAGCCCAAGCTCCTTAGCAGGCCAAGCTCTGTAGGAGTGGGTACCTCCCTGACTTGAGCCAGCTGGTGCTCTAACGATGATTAGGATTTGGGCTCAGCAAACACGTTTTGTGCCTCCTTTCTTTGGCTCACAACCCCACAGTGATGTTGAGGGCGGACCCAGTTTTCATTCATCTTTGAGATCCCCACCACCTAGTACAGTCTGTGCACATAGGAGAGTCTCCATAAGATGCCTGCTGAACTGAATGAAGGTTTTTCCAGATGGAAATGAGGTGAGATGGAAGAAGAACCCGAGCCAAGCCAGGGTGTGTAAATGCTCACACAGCTCTAAGAGAGAGGGGTGCTCCGGGAGGCTGTCTGGATCCCATCATCAGTGGGAAGAAAGGGGGGTGCGGGGGCAGGAAAGGAGGGTCACCACAGGATCAGGCTCCACAGCGTTAAATAAGATAATACGTGGAATGGACAATGGGGAATCCTGCCGGCATTACCCAAAAAAATTGAAGTAGAAGAATAATATAACAAGCTAACTCCAGCAGCCACTTAGAGAATGAAGGGGGAGATACTAGAGAAAAGAAAACACATAGGAGAACAAGGCAGTATGGCAAGAGGCAAGAAAAGAGCAAATTAGAAATAGCATTTATTAAGCACCCCCTATGTACCAGGTGTTTATATATCAAATTTCACTTTTGTCCCCCAATAAACCCGTGTGGCAAGTCCTGTTATCCCCATTCCTAGAGGAAGCTGAGATTCAGAGCACTGTAGTCACTTGTGGAAGGTCACCTAGTCAGAAAGTGGCAGCGCCAGCTTCCAAACTCCCGTCTGTCTCCAAAGTCCACGCACTCACTACCTCACCACGCCGCTGAGAGGTGACAGGGCCCGAAACCACCGGCAGAGGGAACGGAGGAGGAAAACCAGAGACATCGGAGGGCAGAGGCCACCCCAGCCGAACAGCAGGAACTGTCAGGTTGCTGCTGGCCGTACGTGAAATAAAGGATCATTGGGAAGGAAGAGCTCTGAAATTCAAGTGGACAAATGCAGAGTGTGCGAGGCTAGTGGGACTTGTCCATGGAGCCTTCCAGCAGATAGTGAGGAAAGAGGATAGCATGGAGCCGCTGGCTGGGGACAGCACAGAGCAAGGCCTCAGGTGGCAGAGGACCAGGGGCTCTGCCCAGCAAAGGGACAATGACGTTGCAGGTGAGTGAGGACGGGGTCTGTGGTGGACTGCTGGTAAAATATCCCTTCTCATCTCCAGCTTCCAAGGGCCATGACACATACCTGCTTCTGGGCCACAAAGTTCTTCAAATGCTTTGTCTGTATACTCTTCATACTCCTTCACACATTTATATTTCTTAAGCTTCATGCCATCCTCAAAGGTCACAGTTTTATTGCGCACATCCATTGCCTAAAGCGAGGCCACAGTGTTTCATGATAAGCCACATTTTTGAGAAAAAAAGTATGTTAAAAATTTTTTGCGTGTTTCCAGTAATGACATTTCCCAAGGCATATGGTTAGTATTCAGTATATGTATATTAAACCAATAAGTTATAGCATTTTAAAACTGGAACTATGTTGGAACAAGATAGAAACAGGAGTGTGTTTATCTCCTCTCCTTGTCAGCAGCGACAAGCACCGATCATGTGGCAACTTGATTTTATCCAGACTTGCTGCCTTCGATATAATTCTCCTGAGGTTCCATTCTACAGAACTCTCAAGGTTGTCTTGTCCATGCCCTGCTTTAGGTGCATGATGTTCCCAATACAGGTCCCTAAAACTCCTCCTGACACTCCCTGATCAATACTAAAATGATCACTCTGTTCCAAGCACACCAAAGCATCGAGTAACAAAGGGTGAACATCCTGGAAGATAAAACTGCTGACTCCATCCCTTTATACCAGCAGGCCGACCTCAGCTCCTGGCTTCACGGCAGCACTGTGGCTATAGCCCTCCAACCCAGAAACAGGCCCCCTCTGATCCTCCTGGGTCTGGGACACCACGATGCTGAATGCTCAAAGAGGTGAGAGTGAACTCTCACTCTGAGAAGTCCCTATGTGACAAAATGGTGGGACAAATCTCAAAGGTAAGTAGAGCACAGAGGATTCTCAGGGCAGTGAAACTATTTTGTGTGGTACCACAATGATGGATACGGGTTGTTACATCAAAACCTATAGAAGGTACAGCACCAAGAGTGAACCCCAATGTGAACTATGTACTTGGTTGATTATGATATGTCCATCTGAGTTCATCAGTTGTAACAAATGTTCCACCCCAGTGGGGGGAGACTGTGCATGTGAGGGGACCAGGAATAGATGGGAAATCTCTGTGCCTTCTGCTCATTTTTGCCATGAACTCAAAACTGCTCTAGAGGAGCCTGGGTGGCTCAGTGGGTTGAAGACTCTGCCTTCAGCTCAGGTCATGATACCAGGGCCCTGGGATAGAGCCCCACATCGGGCTATTTGCCCCGCGGGGAGCCTGCTTCCCCTCTCTCTCTCTCCCTGCCTGCCTCTCTGCCTACTTGCGATCTCTGTCTGTCAAATAAACAAATAAAGTCTTTTAAAAAACTGCTCTAAAACATGAAGTCTATTCAAAACGAAAAATCTGGAAGAAATGATAACATTAAACATTTTTCTGCTAATGAAGAACATGAAAGAAAGAAATTGAGTATCAGATGTGTACAGAACCTATTACGTCCACACACATAACTTTTGGTCATTTAAAAGGCAAAGTTAGAGAAGGTGAAATGGAAACACAAATCAGTTGATCTTGATATTTGTTAGCAGATCTGGTTAAAAAGTGGGATTAAAAAAGATGTTGAATGCAAGTAATAAAATGAGGTTTGAATTTACTATACGTGTGCATTTTATCACTGCATCAATGAGAGCCCGAGTGCATAACTGAGATTCACCCAAAGACCAGCATGAAGTTATCAATAACTAATTAAGACCTAAATAAATGTGCATGGTTTCAGGATATCTGCTCAGTTTTTTAGATAAGTGTATTAGTTGTTGACTATAATTAAGTCTCTTATTTTAATTTGGCAATGACAAGAGAGTTAATATTATGAGGAAAATAATTCCTTTATAAGAGAGAAGAAAATTAAATTGGAATAATCCATCTAAGGGAATAATCTCAATGAAAAGATAGTGGGAAGATAAAAAGGCATTTTGGAAGACTAGTTTGAACACCAGAGATCCTTCTGGGAAGATTAAAGAAAATTCTCCCTATATCCTATGGAAATTTTCATTAAATGTGCTATTAAGACACTCATTTTTCTTATACCTGTTAATGGAAATAAATACTTAATGGCATACCTCTTCCTCTTGGAGGGTGTTTTCATCAGAAATACATTGGTTTAAACTAATTTCAAACTTCACCCCTCTCTAGAAGAAAGCAAGGAGAATAATGTTAGTTTAGCAATCCAATAAAAATGTTAAAATCACAAATCTATTTGACATTACTCATACTTAAAGCCATTAGTCAAACATCACAGAATTAGGCAATTCCATAAAATAGTAGGGGGGAGAATCCTGTAGGCAACCCAGATTGCAAGGTGGGGACCCCCCAGTGAGCCGTTTAATATGACACCATAAGACAAAATGATTATTACCTTAGCTTTACAGTTTTGTTCTAGAATTTTACTTTCCTTTATGTTCTGAACTCTCATTTGTTTCAAGTCTCTTTCAATGTCCTGCAAGTTTAGAGAAAAATTAATATCTAGCATTTAATATTGATCAAACAATTACAGTTTCACAATCCCTGAATTCATAGTATGGTCTATTTATATTATTTGACTTCTGGGTTGAATCTGATGATTAATTTGAGAATAAAAACATGCCTTTGTAAAGGGAAGTTTAATACACTGAACAGGGGCATTGCAATGGGGAAAATTCCATAATATGACAGTGCTTGTCACCCTGGTCCAGTACAACCTAAGCTAATTCAAGAATGTTTTGAAGATTTTACTTATTTAGTTGAGAGAGAGAGGGAGGCAGGTGGGGCAGAGGGAAGAGCAGACTCCCCACTGAGCAGGGAGCCCGATGATGCGGGGCTCTGTCCCAGGACCAGGAGACCACGACCTGAGCTGAAGGCCGCACTTCACCGACTGAGCCACCCTGGTGTCCCCCCCACCACTTTAAAAAAGATTTTATTTATTTAAGAATGTAATTTTGTCTACGGGAGCCCTTCCTTAAGAGGCTTACGATGGTGATCAGGAAAACAAGAAAAGTGCATAGTAAAAAGGAAGGTGAAGGCTCTAAAAATCGACAGGCCATTTCAAAGAAGAGAAGACTGTGGATGGATGACAAGAATGTCAAAGGAGCTGTAAGCTTTCTCAGGGTCCGGTCCCGGGCCCTTCGCCCTTCTCTTCCTCAGTGCACGGTCTTAGCCATTTCTGTGGAGAGAAGCCCCACCTTTATGCGAGGACTCTGAAATAGGTGTCTCCGGGTTGGCTCTTTGCACCCCACCCCCCGCCCCCCGCCACGAGCTGCAGGCTCACATACTCAGCCGCGTACTTAGCAACATCTTCACTCTGACACTCATTCCACAAACCCACACTGAGCACCCACCGCGGGCCAGATACTGTCCTCCACAGGGCATTAGTGCAGCGAAGGTGACCAAAGGTCCCTGCTGACATGGAACTTACATTTTATTGGAATAAGACGGGTAATCCATGAGGTAAATTAACAATGTAACTTCAGAAAGTACTAGGTGATAAAAGGAAGTAAAATAGGGTAATAGCATAGAAGATGAGCACAGGTTGAAAGTAACTCGGGAAAAGCCTATCTCGGCATTCGGCGTGACCCCTGGGATGCCGTTGTACCGTGCGTATATGAAGGTCTGGGGAAAGCGTGTTCTGAGCTGGGGGGCAGTGAAGTCGGCACCCTGAAGCCCTCAGACTTTCTCTCACTCAACTGATGTCCGAAGTGGAACTCCTGATTGCCCCCCACAGCAAGCTTGCTCCCCACTCTTCCCAGTCTTTAGTAAATGGTACGACCCCTCTCCAGCCAGAAGCATGAGTCTCCTTGGTGTGGGTGCGTGAGCGTGTGTGTGTTTTAATGCTGTCTTCTCACCACCATTTTACACAAGGTCTCTGTCATCTCTCCTTGAGAAGTAATTGCTGCCTCGTCGGTAGGTACTTCACATACGAGATGTGTTGCCTTGACTCACTATTACCCGTTTGCCCCGCAACCCTGGGAAGGCTGTTCTTCTGCCTTGCAAGATCCTGTACTATGAAAGAGGCCTGTAATTTTGTATCTTACTTTCTTTGTGAGGTTGGCTGTCTGATTGGATTGTGTAGTCTGGTTGTCTCAATTGTAGAAGAAGCATCCTATTTCTCTATTTTCCTTAAAATACAACTATCTTACACTCCTGAACCCCATCCTCCCTACTCAGTCCACTGTAGAGCTCCCCAGCATCACATCATGGAAGGTCCCAAGGTTTTTCACAAGGCAAGACACTTTTGGTCATCACTCAACATGGGTCCTCCTCATCTGCCCTTCACCAAGCCTTTGTGGCAGGCACCTTGAAGATAAAGGTGAAAGACCTCCCAGAAGGGAAAAACCAAAAAGCTTCTTGAGAGCCATGGGATAGTTCATCTCTGCCCAGTTCCCTCCTCCCACCAAAAAACACAAGGTTGAAGTGGAAAGACGTTAACCATCAGACTTCTGACCAATGTGTCTGACCCTGACTTGAACACTATCCAGAATGCTGAGCTCTCATACACGCCCGAGAGCAGGTTTCAAACTTGGCTGCATCCCGAATCGCCTAGCCAGCTGTTGCAAACACGGTGCCTGGGCCCCACCCCAGACCATCTGGGCTGGAGCCCAGGCATCTGAGCTTTTAAGAACCTTCTCGCCCACGGCTCCCCTGCACAGTGAGGGCTAAGAACCTCCGGGCCAGAGGCAGCTCGCTGGGAAACGCGTTATCCCCTCATTATAACCATCACCTGCATACGAGCTCCTTCCTCAGGTGCCTCTTGGTGGATGGGCAGGTCGCTTTTCTTCACTAAATAGGTTTTATGACTTATTTTTGAGTCCTCCTAAAAGTACAAATTATACACAGTCAATCGGATTAATTCTTTTTGGGTTCTGAAGTGCACGGTGTGGACCGTGGCCAGTTTTGAGTGGGATCTAGTGAGGAAACGCTCTCCTCCCACTGCCCAGGTGCCATCATTGAAAGTGGCCGGAAGAGCACCCTCCTTCCGGGTCCTTTCCCCTGCGGCTGCCCTCAGCAATCCCCCACGTGCATCTTTCCTGGTCTCTCTAGAAAAGTCTGCTATCCATCCTTCCTGGACTCGGGTTTCCCATCACAGATGTGCCTTAAAAAGAAGGCTGAGGCTCCTCACCATTAACCAGCCTCTGCTCTGGAGAGAACCATCTCCAACTTTCCCCCTCCAGTGCCTCCAGTCCCGTGTGGACCTCTGCCTGGTTCCTGCAGAATGCCTTCCCCCTCAGCTCTGCCTCCCCAAATTCCACTCCTCTTCTCAGGCCAGATTAGACCATGAAAATGCTCTCCTGGCTCATCCTTACTCCTGGGCACGTACAGAGCTGAATTATATTCAGTCTCACTCAGTCATCGCTCATACATGTGTGTCATGTCTTTCCAACTCTTTGTGGGTAGAAGTGCATATGTTAGAAAGAGTAGAGTTTTCAGAATCAGATGTTTACTCCACCTCATAATATCAAAGTGGCTCTGGATGAGTTATTAACCTTCCCTATCACGGGGAGTAAAAGGAGATAATGTGTGTGAAGACTCTGCTTCAAAGCCCAAGTACGTACAGTTGAATTGTTCCCTACACTCCCTTCACCCATATTCATTCATCTATGTGCCCTCAGGGGTGGGGGAGAAGGAGAAAGAAATCAAGTCTGGCGGTGTGGGCAATTCCACTGCATGCATGTGAGCTGGGGGCCAGCCGTATCCTCGGCAGGCCTCGGAACCGCTGGACTCTTACAGGAGCAGCGTTCCAGGATGGTGGTTCAATGGTCAAACACTCGTGTGTTTTTCACGCAACATGGTCTACAGACACAGGCCACCTATCTCATCTGGAGCTCTACTGAAAAAGCAGTGATCTGAGAGATGGAAGAATGAGTTTCCAATGTGGTGACTTTAAAGAATTTTCAAGAATCAGTCAAGTCGACTGCACTCAAATGTGGCCTTATCCAGACTTTTGAACCTTACCCCTGCATATGAGGCTTCTCCAATATAGCTGAATTCAGTAAATGTTCATCCTGTTCCCTCCCTTATGGGCAAGGACTTACTCTCTGCCTCTAATCTGGTTCTGGTGTCAAGCAGCTGCTCTGTCAGTGACCACTGACTGATTCACAAGGGAGACAATGAATATTTTTAATAATACTCATTCCCAAATGAGAGTCTCAGATGTCCTCACCAGTGTGGGTAGTCTCAAATAAGCCATAATAAAAGCTTCAATTAAATGTTAGCTTTCCTATTACAAGTTTAGTTAGCTCTCAGTCAGTAGAATCAAGTTTCCTTTAGGAAAAAAATGTATTCACCTCCAGTTCACTCCCCATCTTCTTTCTAATTTCCTTCATGTCATTGTGGTACTGTTGGCGTATTTCCTCTAACTGCTTCCAATATTCCTGGAAGACAATCCCAATCCAAAAATTTTAAATGCTGGTGAACAACTGAGCTGAGTAATCTCTATACAGCCTACAAATTTAAAGACTGTGTGATCAACAGGAAAAATGAGAAAACCCAGCGTCCCTAAAGATGATAACCTGCCTTACATTTCAGCTGCGGTCCTTCCCTCCCTGAGAGTGACAGGGGGCTTTCGGTGATCTCACTATTTTTTTTTTTAAAGATTTTATTTATTTATTTGACAGAGAGAGATCACAGTAGACAGAGAGGCAGGCAGAGAGAGAGGGAGAGAGGGAAGCAGGCTCCCTGCTGAGCAGAGAGCCCGATGCGGGACTCGATCCCAGGACCCTGAGATCATGACCTGAGCCGAAGGCAGCGGCTTAACCCACTGAGCCACCCAGGTGCCCCCGGTGATCTCACTATTATATAAAACCCAAAATGTGTCCGTGACATACAATTACTTTATATATCCCACTTTCATGGGTTGAACTTGGTCCCCCCCTTAAAAAAGATACGCTGGAATCCTAACCCCCAGTACCTCGGAACGTGACCTTATTTGGGGACACTGTCATTGCAAATGCAGCTAGTGGAGCTAAGATGTGGTCACACTGGAGTCAAATGGGGCCCTAATCCAACACCACGGGTGTCCCTGGAGGAAGACAGCCATGGGATGATAGTGAGCGGAGTCACGCAGCCGCAAGCCAAGGATTGTCAAAGATCGGCAAGAAGCAAATGATTCCCCTCTGGGTTTCAGAGGGAACAGGGCTCTGCTGATGCCTTCATTTTGGACTTCTGGCCCCCAGAACGGGGAGACAATACATTTCTGGTGTTTTAAACCACCTGGTTTGTTAAATTTTCTTAAGGCGACCCTCGGACACGAATACAAATTTCAAAAACAGTGATGGTGGACAGTTACTTTATCAACCCGAGGTCAAATCTTTATGACCCTCGCTCTGCTGCATTCTCTGAGGAAATGAACTCCACATCTCTGTATCCCCAGACACTCCCAGGAAGGAGCTTCCCACGAGTGTGTCCGAGGACTGTGCAAGAGGGCCCTCCCTCAGGCGTAGCGCTATGAGTAATATCCCATGCAGCGTGAGAGACAACGGTGCAGGGACCCTGGCAGACCTGGAATCAGACTGTTTCTAACCTGTTCCTTCACTTCGTTTCTCCTGATCTGCAGCTCCTGGAATCGAGGCTCTTCTCCATCATTTCTTCGCTTTTGTCTCCGGTGGTGATTCGGCTCAGCAGAAGATGGACGGAGACCCTGTCAATGGAACGAAATGATTTATAAAGCATACTGGCCTTTTAGAAATGTCTTCTCGTTTCGCCTTGGATACTTTCCTTTAAATAAGAATTGTATTGTGAATCAGATTCACTGTTGGGGAGTGGGCAATAGAATTTTCTTAATTTCAGTATGACATGTTTAAAAAGCAAAGTACATTAATAAAACCCCTTGTGTTGTTTATCCAAAGCAATCAATATTTTATGCTACCATGTGAGACACCTCTATTCATTTTCTGAACTACTGAACTATAATTTGTGAAATCGAAGTTCTATAAAAGTTGAGATGCCCTAGGGCATCAGGTTAAGCAGAGGAATAGAACTAGAGCTTTTGAGCAGTCCAAAACCAGAGTAACAGAAATAGGATGCACATCTGGCCTCCTTCCGCCCCAGAACTCTGACACTACACTTAAAGGGTAAATTTCATTTCAAATAAAATACAATAGTCACCTTTAAGAAATGTATGAAATTCTAATAAAATAGAATCAAGGAATTTTAACACTGAAGGGGACCCTCAGAAGCTCATCTACTTCCAAACTGTCATTTATAAAAAGCAAACTGAGGCTCAGAGAGGTCGTATGACCTGCCCAACGTCACACAGCAAGTGATAGAGCCCGGGAAGAAACCAGGCTTCCAACACCCTGATTCAAGCACATTTCCATTATTCCTCTTTAGCTATTAAAAACTGGAGAAGGTGGAGGGTGGTCTTGACCCTCTATGTAGAATGCACTTTGACTTAAGGAAGGATCCATGAGTATTTGTGAGCAGGAAATTCCTGATTGCCCCTCAGAACTGGAATTTTACTTACCAACTGCTTTTCCACTTTCAGCTTATATTGTTGGGCTTCACATTTCCTCTGAAGGTATTCCGCAGGCCTTAGAAAATAAAAATGTTCAGCTGGAGTAGGAATTTTTACTAGTCATAGGCACTAATTTGAGAAGTGGATTTTATTTATTTGTGAGATTTATTAATGAGATTCACAGTTCACCGGTGGCTTGAAAGTTCTGAATTCAAGAAGTAGTTCACAGTTACAGAATGCGTACTTGGGAATCAGAAAGAAAGGAAGCAAAGAGAACTGTACCAATTGGGGATACAGGAGAGGATCAAACAGAAAAATATTCTGATGCGGTGATTTTTCCTTCAGGACAGGATCAGTCCATCCATCGTCTACAATGTGTTGAAGGGAAAAAGAAAAACCTATGCCAGGTTCTTCTCACGCTTTGGGCAGGTATCTGATCAATGGCCTCGCCACCCCAGTTGCTTGTCCATTTTATAAACTGTGCTCTGACTTCCTTGAGAACAAGTTGGTACCCATTCCTTTACCTCTGGTCCTCACACTGGTACACAAATGCAAGATCCTAAGAAAATAGATACTGAATGAAAGATATTTCACTTTTCAATATGTCTTAAATAACTTGAGTTACAATTCAACTATTATGGGTTAATATTAATAATTTCTTTGGAAAATGATATATATACCACTATTTTCTTCCTCCCAGATGGTGGAACTTACTAGAAGGAAGAAAAAAGAAACGGGAAAAATTCAGGAGTATGAATTTCTGCTCGTGGTTCAGTGGCTCCATGAATAAGAAGATAAGCTACATCAGATTTGAGATGAAACAGTATCAAGGGAACTGTGAATTAGGTATTCAAGATGAAGAGTTGGAAGTTCTTCTTGGATTACTTGTTTTAGGAGAATTGGGAGGGCTTCAGAATAAATGTTGGTATATCAAATTATTTTCAGAGGACCAAAGTTCAAGTTAGACTCTAACATTACCATTGACCTGGTGATGGACTATGGCTTTCTTCCTGATTATAATTCTCCTCAACTCCAGAATCTTTTTGAGGAACACAGTGGTAAATTGGTTCGTGCACTCTCTTCCTCAACACATCAAGTTGGGCATAATAATAGTCATAATGTCCACGCATTGCAGCAAGTTTGGGCCTTTCTACCATTTTTATCTGAAGGATCAAAAAGAAGAGGAGAGATTTTGAAGACACATAATTAAAATCCATAATAACTGATAGTGTGATAGTGACCACAGCTAAAACACGGCACTGTAAGTGTGTTTTTGTCATTTTTGCTCTAGACTCATTTTTCAAAGTAAATAATCTTAGAATCCCCAAATCCTAGAACTGGAAAATATTTTAGAAGTGCAAATCCTACTGTAGCATAGTAGTTTACAATTTTACTAAGGTGTGAAGAGGAATCCTGCATACTTCATGGTTGCTCTACCAAAAATGCTTAGCTAGGAAATGTGCATACTCAACCCAAGCTCCGAAACTAAACTCAGTATTATTATTTTCTATTTTTATAAACTTCTTTACATCTTGCTGTACTTTATGGGAGAATAAATGTTATTGCACAAGTCACAAATTTGGGGATTCATAACATTTTTAGGTGCTGATGAACTAAATACGAGATGTCATCATGACTTGAAGGAAAGAGATACTGATTCATTCAGTCATTCTTCCCAAGTAAACACACGGAAAGTCATCTAACAGCTGTGACGGCATATTAGCTATGGCCCCAAGCTACACCTCATCACCCTTCCCAACCAGAACAGAATGACAGGAGGAGAATCAGAAACAAACGATTGTCTCAGAGTTAAGTGAGGCCACTGAGTTATGAGATAAGAACCAGACCAACTTAACAGATGAAAACCAGCCAAGACCCTGTTGCTAACTAGCAAACTAGGGCCAATTCAACAACAGCCGGAACTGCCTACATAACAGATGATAACAAAAGAGAAAAAGAAGTTCAAACCACTGGAAAGGCCTAGAACTGGTGGCTGGAAATATAAATAACCAAACGGTTTAAACTGAGGTTTCCTCACTGTGAAGAAGTAACACACTATGTTCTCTGTTCTTTTTAATGCTGTGTGGTTCCTACATCTGTTAGAGGAACCGTCTGGAATTGTAGATATTGGATCATTTTTAACTTAAAAAAATGTCACCTTCAGGGCACCTGGGTGGCTCCGTCGGTTAAGCATTTGACTCAGATTGGTTTAAGTTCAGGTCATGATCTCAGGGTTCTGAGATCACGAACATCAAGTTCTGAGATCTGATCCCTGCACTTAACAGGGAGTCCACTCTCCCCTTCTCCCCTCCCTCTGCTCGTGCTCCCTCTCTAAATAAATAAATAAATAAAATCTTTTTTTAAAATGGGCAGCTTCATATAGTTTTCTTTAAATATTAAAGTAAATGTATAAAATTTGATCTTAGTCTAGACATAAATTATATATTTATTTAAAAAATATTTTAAAGTGTGATGTATGTTCCTTAGTTTTGCAATTTTACCTATATACAACCCCAAACAAGGTACTATTAACTATTTGTTGAAAAATGGCTAGAAATAGAGAAAAGTATTGGAAGGAAATTAACAGCTTCTTTAGGATTTTCCTTAAAATCCCAAGTAGTAATGAGAACATCAGACTTGTTCTCATAACTTAATCCATCCTGAAATCTTTTAGGTATTTTTTTCTCTCCTACCAGTCTGCTACAGACTATTCTAAATCACAACATACTTTTAAATTTTTTAAAGTTTATTTATTTATTTACTTTTATCTTTAGACCCAACCTGGGGTTCGAACTCACGACCCCGAGATCAAGACTCCCATGCTCTTCCAATTGAGCCAGCCAGGTTCCCTGACTTTCACATTTCTTTAACGTAAGTGAAACCACAGTCTATCAAACAAAGAGCAATCATTTAACTAATAGTTTCAAAATCTATCTATACACCTCCACATTTTCTAAAATGTCTATATAGCAAGTAAACACCTAGTTAACACACCTCCAAATAGCCCTCTAATCATACATTCATAACCTTCTTTAAAAATACAATTCAATGAAGAGACAATATATATACCAGAAGCATTCCACTAGCATGAACTAAGAGGTTCTATGCTCTGTTGACGTGAATTCAGATAACTAAGCCTAGAGAATCTCTAGGAAAAAAATCACCCTGACTATATACTAAAAATTTCTCAATTATATATAACACGTTAGAATTAAGGGAACGAAATGCAGTTTTCTGCTGCAATGTGACTCACTTATTCTATTTAGAAAGACCTTATTTCTTTAAAGAAATCAAAAGGTTTTGAGTTGCAGGAAAACTAAAACTAGAACATAGGATACTTCCAAGGAAATACAACTAGGAGTTGTCCAATGAAGTACCCCTTTAATGCTCAGTGCAGAATGATTTTGCTCATAAGGACAAAACGAGTGTTCTCCAAAACAATGGGCTTGTACCCTAGGAACATGTGCATGTAGGTCTGTAGGACATGACACCTGCTAACAAACCAAAGGAAGGGGTTAGTACAACTTACAGATACAGGCTTCTGAGCTCCAGCTGGGGGTCTCTTTTCATTTCTATAGAATATCTCCTTCCTTTTAAATGGCTCTGATAGCCTTGATCTTGGTAGACACTTTCCCTGGAATCTCGCTTTCTGTATCATAGAATCTTATTGAATCAAAAGAAAACAACTTCAGTTTCTTTAAAATGTCCACATCTTAACATCAGTGCTCATGAGAGTGTGAATTTAAATGACCTTTCATGACACAGGAAGGTTGCTTTAGCCCGAGATGTTTAGACCCAGTGAGAGAAGTCCATATGGAAAACTAGTCTGCATTGTCTTTTAATGGAGAAAACCATTTTATCCAGGCTTCCCTCACATATTTCTAGTATATTTAACAGCGCTTTTAAAAAAATTAGGGATTAACGCTAACATTTACAGAAAAAGGATGCATTGGATAATGGCATAAGTAATTACATGTAGTCATCATCGCTTGGGCTACAGGCCACATCGCTCACACCACACTCTTGTGTGAAATGTGTGAGCAGGATTTTTTTTTTTTTTTTTTTGAGAGGGAGAGAGAGAGAACCTTTTTTTTTTTTTAAAGATTTTTTTTATTTATTTGACAGAGACCACAAGTAGACAGAGAGGCAGGCAGAGAGAGGAAGGGAAGCAGGCTTCCTGCTGAGTGGAGAGCCTGATGCGGGGCTCAATCCCAGGACCCCAGGATCATGACCTGATTTGAAGGCAGAGGCCCCAACCCACTGAGCCACCCAGGCGCCCTGAGAGAGAAAATCTTAAGTAGACTCCCTGCTGAGTGCCAAGCCCCACCCAGGCCTTGATCTCAGGACTCTGAGATCATGACTTGAGCCAAAATCAAGAGTTGGATGCTTCACTGACTGCGCCAGCCAAGCGCCCCCATTAAGTACATGTCTGTGTTTGCCACCATCAGGCTTTGTTCCTGTTTTCCTTTCCTTCCTCTGTTAGAAATGTGGACAGTGTGCCTTCTCTTACCCTCTACTTACCTACTTTGAAACATTCTCAATCTAAACCCATGTATAACAAAACCAAGCCAAATTACACATGGCAGAGGGGCTCAGTCGCTCTTCTTCCCTTGACGACTTACCTCAAGCCTAGTGTCTCTATGACAGTAGACAGATTTCCCTGTCACTGCCTTCCTGGAGAGATGTTCTACTCCTCCTCATCCTTTCAGTTCAGACACTGGGTTATGACTAAGTCCACGCTGCACTTACTTCACAATATCAGTGGAATTAGTAATTTTGTCTTCTTTACTGTCTGTGTCTCTCACACGCACACACATGCATGGGGCATGTCATCAGCTGATCCTGAACCCGCCGCTTAAACTGCTTCTCTATTGATCATTAAAGTATTCCCTGCTTCCCTCAGGGGCCCTATAATAGTGATCACAGTCACCGATTAGGTCCGAGATACTAACTCCAGCTCCAAGTGGCCTTTGCAGGAGAACTCCGAACCACCAGTCCCTCCTCCCTATAAAAAATTAGTTTCACCTCATCACCCTGGGTCTGTCTGTGAACCTTCTCCTACTCTCCGTCGCTTCCCTACACAAAAGTTAAGTTAGGATTCTACCTTGTCAAGTGTCTTCATTAGTAAATCCAAGGCTTCCTGAAGTTTCCTGACTAATGGAAGAGAGGACAGGAGTCATTCAGAGCAGGTGTGAACTAGATATACAGGCACACACACTAGTCACCATTCGAAAGGATGATTTTTCATATATATATATACATATATATATATGAAATACTCTCTCAGCTAGACTTATTGAAATACTGTATATACTTATTGAATAGTATTTAATAGTACTGAATAGTATTCAATAGTATTCAATATACTTATTGAATATATATACTTAGTGAATACTACATATACTTATTGAAATATGAAAAATATATATAAGAAAATATATAAGAAAAATATGTAGGAAAAAATAGATATATGAAAAAAACTCATATATATATAAGAAAAATATGCGTGTGTGTGTGTGTGTGTGTGTGTGTATAAATTTTTTTAAAGCCGGCTCTACACCCAGCATGGAGCCCAAGACTGGGCTTGAACTCATGACTGGGATCAAGACCTGAGCTGAGATCAAAAGCTGGATGCTTAACCGACTGAGCCACCCAGGCACCTCAACATTGCTCATATTTTTTAAACATCCACGTTCAGTGTATTTAGTGGAATTTCCCTGCTAAAATTGTCAGCCATATATTAAAACTCACCGTGTGTGACACACATAACCGTGTGTGACACACATAAAAATGATTTTTGATCACGTGGTCAAATCGTTCTTACCTTGGACCCCCTTCCCTGCAGGCTGAGAAGCCAACCGTCTTGCTTTATGTGTGAGGCTGTGACTAAAGTCCTCCCAAATGACCTAAGATAGAACATATGTGTCAAGGACCTGCTAACCAAAATCTCTGCCAAAATCCACATGGAATCATCTCCAAGCTCACCTCAGGAGTCAAGTATTTCGCAATAAGATTCTCTAAAAAGGGGCTTTTCAAAATGGAATTAATAGACGGCCGATCTCGGGGAGATACTTCAAAGAGCTGAGATATCAAGGCTTGCAGGTCATGGGAGAACGTTGTGGGTATCGGGGCAAAATGCGCTTGACAAATCTTCAGAACCAACTGGTGTAAGTTGCTACCCTCAAACTGAAAGGACAAGGAATGATGACACTAAATCAGAGAAAAGGTTGAATACCAGCTTGTAAAGTAATATCAAGGAACAAAACAATGTTTCCAGCCGGTGCTCACTAGAAGGGCCCCCACGCAGGCAGGACTGCGGCAGAAACACACCCCTGCGCTGGGGGTGGGGGTCTGTGCCTGTCACCCTCAGATTCCTGCACCCAGGACTGGGGTGGGGGGCTGGTACTGACCACACTTCCCTGATCCAGCTGAGGGACCCTTGGGGAAGCAATCCTCCTGCTTTTGTTTAAGCTGGACTTTACAAATTAAAAAAGTGGAAATTGAATCTTAAAACAAAGCGAAACCAAAACACAATGTTATAAGGCTTCAGTTAGAAGTACTATGGTCTACCCTAAATGGTTTTCATCAACTAATATTTGATGAGTAGATATTACAGGCAGTTATACAATGTGATGCCACATTATATAAAACAAGCTTTTCTTAATTTTAATTTTTTCTTATCAAAATAATATTTATTCATTATGAAAAACTGGAAGGAAGAGGACGCTACAAACAGGGCAAATATGTATAATTTTGTCAGCCAGGGGTATATTTCCTTCTAGTCTTTTTTTTTTTTTAATTTTATTTATTTATTTGACAGACAGAGATCACAAGTAGGCAGAGAGGCAGACAGAGAGAGAGGGGAAAGCAGGCTCCCTGCTGAGCAGAGAGCCCGATACAGGGCTCGATCCCAGGACCCGGAGATCATGACCTGCCCGGATCGAGCCAGGCATTGGGCATCGGGCTCTCTGCTCAGCAGGGAGCCTGCTTCCCCCTCTCTCCCTGCCTGCTGCTCTGCCTGCTTGTGATCTCTCTCTCTCTGTGTCAAATGAATAAATAAAATCTTAAAAAAAAAAAGAAAGAAAGAAAGAAAAGAAAGGGAAAAAAAAAAAGACAGGCCTCCTTACCATATTGGCCCTTGGCTGGCTTCTGGGAACTCACATTTCTGGAGAGTTCCCACCACTCCCTTGGTGTTCAAAGTGGCTCTCTTTGCCTACACTGATGGTGCAAACAATATGGTTTATGCTGAACACCCGCTTCTTCCTGGGAGTCTGGAAGCGTGGTACCTGCCAGGCATAGGGCGCCTGCATGACCAGTTCCACATCAAAACCCTGAGCACTGGGTCTCTAAGGAGCTTCCCTGGGTGAGAACCTTTCACACGTGCTGTCACTACTTGTTGCTGGAGAAAGTAGCGTGACTCCTGCGTGACTCCATTGGGAGAGGGCCTTAGAAGCTTGTGTCTGGTTTCCTACGGACTTCACCCCACGCACCTTTTCCCTTTGCTGATTATATATTTGTGCACAATTGATTTTTAATGAAAATATGCTGTGTAGCATGGGTTTTTTACTGTACAAGTTGCACATTTTTCCATGTCCATATATATGGATTGATCATTCATCTTAATAGTTTGTCCATGTGATTTATAACAACCTAATTACTCCAAACATTAATGTTTTTCCTCTCAAAAGTTAATTTCACTTTCATAGTTTTAATAATTCAAGATTACTCTGATGATTAACATACTTACAGGATGCTTGAGTGCGCAAAGCTCATATAAGACACAGCCAAGAGACCAAATATCCCTGGGGAAGATAAGAGTTCAAATGCCAAGAAATATCCATAATTCTCAATTAGAGTCTTTATCCTTATAGTGACTGATATTTGTGTATCCTTATAATTTTACAGTTTTTATCCTTACTTTTCCAATTCTTCATCCTACTAAGGTAAGAGGTCACATCAAAACAAGGCACAGTTTGTGAGAATCCTAGCAGAGAAAAGATACACTAATTTTGCTACAATCTGAGGGCTCAGTGTTTACCTCAGCTTCACGTGCTCAGAGGAAATGTGTGTATGTAAGGAATTCTGGACAATTTGGAGGAAGCTGGCAAGAGTCAAACATGGATTTGTTTTGATTCAAAGGGTAAAATTTGGTTGATTTAGGAAGGTATACTCTTCTTAAAGCCACTGACAGAACCAAAGCTCTATTAAGAGACAACGCAGTGGCAAACCATAAGAGACTCTTAACCTCACAAACAAACTGAGGGTTGCGGGGGGTGTGGGGGGGGAGGGTGTGGGGGGGGTTATGGACACTGGGGACGGTATGTTCTATGGTGAGTGCTGTGAAGTGTGTAAACCTTGCGATTCACAGACCTGTACCTCTGGGGCTAATAATACATTTTATGTTTATAAAAAAATTTAAAAATTATTTAAAAAAAAGAGACAACATAGTATCTGGCACTCAATAAATTGAAAATTATGCTTGTAACATACGACCAGAGGCTTGCTCTTCAGTACTTAGTGCTTATATGTCATTGGTGTAATAAGGAGTTATCTTATAAAAAAGGCATCATTAAATCTAAAAAACCAAAGAAAATACAGTGAGAAGTGAAACAATCAAAACAAAGATTTGGTAAAGTGAGGAAAACGGCCCCCACTGTTTAGCCACACTTCCTCTGAGTGTGGGCAGGAGCAGAGGGAGACATCCTGAAGGCTTGAGGAAATGAAGAGTGATTACAGAATAGGTAGGAAACAATTTCCAACTGCTTTCTAGTGTTTTCCTAAGAGTTTCTAGAAACTCACAGACCACTTCCCACGACCACACAGAATTTTATAATCACCCGGTCTTCCCTAGGCCCACACCCTCCCCTGTCCCAGAGCACCCTCTATACCAGCCAGTGTGGTCCAGCGGGGAATACAGCCACTCCAAGCACTGGGTGTCTCCTATGCCCTACGTGTGGTGGGGGCTATGGTGAGCCAGGGACTGGTTTCCTGATCTATGGGGCAGCAGCTACCCAGCTGATTATTGCTAAGGTCTTCCAATTAACAAAAGCACCAAATCAGCATATTTAAATGTTGACTCAAGTATTGTAAAAAGCAGTACAAAACAATGCTGCTGACCCAGGGTGCTTCTCTGGACAGTCCCTCCTTTCACCCAGGCTACACTAGCTGCATTCCTGCCCAACTGGAGGCCAAACCCCTTCTTGGTATTATTCTAGGCTATTCCAGGGGGAAAAAAAAAAAAGCTTGTTTTTCTGTTATGCAGAGAAATATTTACCACTCTTTTTAGAAATCTCTACCATCTGGGCTCTGCCCTCCACTTATCTCTTGCAAAGTCAAACAGCAAAACATCCCTTGAGTATTTTCCAAAACAAATGCAAAATTAACTCCTAGAAGGAATTCAGTCTTCCTGCTAAACCAACTAGTTCAACCAGCAGCTTTGAAAAGTGATTTTTTTCTGCTTCTCCTTACATGGAAATAAAAATTACCTCATGTTCACCTTTTACTACTGTGTATATTAATATTATTCCGGAATGGTAGGCTCTGGTATGTCATACACAAAACTAGTTGGGTTTTAAAGCTGGAGATACCTTAACAATTGCCTAACTAACACTCTTTGCTACAGCTAGGAGAACTGAGATCTACAGAGGTCAATTGACACAGTCAACATGGTGACAGGGCCAAGGCTAGGGCTCCCAGCTCCTAATCCAGTACTCTCATTGCTTTCTCCCTGACCCCTCTATCACACTTTCCTGTGTTAGGCTAAACAGTGTTTGGAAGGTATGAAAAATCAAACAGATGCACATCACAGAGACTGCAATTTTCAATGTTAGTCTTTTTATCACTTGTGTCTTCAGATGAAATGTCTTTCTTCTAAATATGTTCAAAAGCTTCAGGGGACACTGAGGTGGTTGGAGACAGTCACCGCGATCCCCATTTCACATGTGAAGGAAATGAAATTATGAAAGTACCATGAGAAAGAGAGAATCCACCCGCTTTATTGTGACTTTCAAACCAATCGTCGGCAACTCACGTTTTATTGTTGTAGGGTTTATTCTGACAGATCTCTGGGGATAGGTAGTATGGCGTTCCAACACAAGTTCTAGCGAGTTTCATGGAACTAGTAAGTTATGTTAGAGAATAAAACAACATGGTTTGTTATTGGAGTAAGAAAAGGCTTAAGACACAGACATGCAAGAAGAAAGTATAAAAATGGGTAACACAAAATTTGATGAATGTACATATTAAAATAAAGCCAACATATTGCATATTAATAACAGAGTAGTAAAATAAATTGATTTTTAAACTTATACTTCACCAACCCAAAATCTACACGTAAAAAAATATTTATGGTTAAAGGCTTCACAAAGAAATATGATTGTTACATTACAAAACTCTTAGATGCGGCAAGAGTTCCCCCTTTCCAATTACCAAAGTAATGCAGACATGACTTAAAATTTGGAAAATATGGGAGTGAATAAAGAAGAAAAAATTACCTAGAATCTTACTATCCCAAAATAGTTATTATTAAAATTTGGATATATTTCCTTCTTGTTTTTTTTCCATGCATATTTTTCATATAGGTGTGATCACAGAGTATTAAAATTCAGAATTCCATTTTTGTCTTAATATAACAAAGTTTGTTCTCACATTATCAAGAAGTCTTCAAAATCATAAATGTGAGTGGCCATGTAGCATTCAGATACATGCTTGTGCCAAGCTTTATAAAATTTACCCATTTCCCAATTATTAGGCATTTAAATTAGTCCAAATATCAAACTATTCCTTTAGAACAAAGAGAACATTTAAAAAACTCTTGATATTTATTACCACCAAAATGTCTTCCAAAATAGTTGCATCAATATATTGCTCAGAGCATGTGTGAATTTGCCTGTTTCACTCAATTCTCACCAGCTTTATGCATATTCAGTCACAACTCATTTGATAAACTTATATCATACTATATAAAACATTGCCACTATCTTTCTATTATACCAAGATTAATCTTGGAAATTTTAATCGTAGGCAAAACATCATATGAATGAATGACTTAGTGAATTTATATAAATAGCTCTCTAAAATTATCTGGAAACCAAACTTTTAATATCTTAATTCATGATACCTAAAAATACATATTTTGGCTGTTATAAATAGAAAATGATTTTTAAAAATACTTACTTGCTCAGAACTCTTGCTATACCAAAGTCCCCAAGCTTTGCAACCATTCCATTCTTGCTAAGAAAAATGTTCTATAAATAGAGAAAATGCTACATTGTTGGAGATATTTCAAGAAAACGAAAGATCAGTTCTGTCTTGATCTCTCCAAGCTGTTACCTGAGCTTTTATGTCTCTATGTAAGATCTTCCTGTCATGAATATATTTTAGTCCTAGAGAAATCTGTACAAACCAACTCAGAATCTGTAGAGGGAACATAAAACAAAGCCAATCAGTAGTCTGGTGGTCACTGAAATGTCTTCATGAAAATATGCAAAAAGAGAGAAATAACATATTTATGTGTATGTATTTATGTGAATGAAACTATATTAGATATATCATCTAATCACACAATTCTCTTTTTATAGAAAAAAAATGAAGGTGCACAAAGGCAATCTAAATGTGCAGGTAACAAAGGGAATTCCACATACAGAAAAGAGACGACGTAGAAGCAGAGGAGAGAGGGAGGCAGTTCCTGCTTTTTTTTTTTTCTCTTAACACTGGTTTGCTGACTGCATCAGGATAGCAGATAAGCAGCATTTCCTGATAACCCTGGTGCCATCGGTGTTTCCTTTTCCGTGGAAAGGGGTTGCCAAGGCAGAGAGGGAAAGAGGAAGCAGAGAATCTGTGAGGTTATTAAAATTTTCAACGAACTATCAATATATGTGTATATAATAGAAAAACAAATATTTTACTTTTGGAATTTTTGGAACTTAATTTCATTTCTTAGTCATGATTTTATTTTATCTTAGCTGGCCATGAGCCTCTTTTATAAAAATGTGTTTTATGCTTATAAAGACTTCTTTAAACTTGCAAAATGTCATTGGTTCCTTGTCCGCCAGATTCCACAAAAAAAGGACAACAAAAGCAAAAAATAGCCATACTCCAGATGCTAAGTAAGATTCAGTTGTAATTTTAGCTCTTTTCCAACAAAGGGAAATGTAATTCAAAATTTTGTGGTGAAGAGTGTTTTTATTAAATGTGGCAAAATAGGGGCGCCTGGGTGGCTCAGTGGGTTAAAGCCTCTGCCTTCAGCTCAGGTCATAATCCCAGGGTCCTGGGATCTGCTCAGCAGGAAGCCTGCTTCCCCATCTCTCTCTGCCTGCCTCTCTGCCTACTTGTGATCTCTCTCTATCTCTGTCAAATAAATAAATAAAAATCTTTTAAAAAAAGAAAGAAAGAAAAGCAGACTTTTAAAAAAAATGTGGCAAAATAATCCCTAGAGGGGAAGAAAGGAGGGTTTCTACAAATACTGAATTTAATATATAATGTGAAGGAGCATAGGAAGGATGGTTGATTAAATTTACAAAGTTTAGGGATAAATGTGTACATTCAAACTATTCCATTTTAGCTCTAGGAGGAAATGATAGAGGCATGAGGTCTTCAAGTAATAAAATAGGACACAGAAACAAACTGCCAAAAGATGGCGCTGGGCCATTCCTGAGCGCTGCTCCAGGCAGTGGCTTGCCCCACCCATCACACCGGGCCCATTCGAATTCCCTTCCACACACACATTCCTGCTGTGTCCTTCATAAGCACAGCTCCCAAGAGGGTTCCAAAGGAAGCTCAGAGGTTGGAAGAAAAATGTGTTTGTGTGAAGAGAGAATGGGAATCGAGGCCATTATTCTTGGCCCGTCTCTCCTCTCTCTTCATAATCAATGAAACTAAATAGCCATTGCCATGAAGGGCCTCTATGCTCCCTAGCAAAGTGGGATAGCTATTTTATAACAGCGTACTAAATGGTAAAAGGAAGAAGAGCGAAGCTATAAATAGGTCACATTTAAAATGGCTGAGGAATATCCACATTCACAATTTTTTAGCCATGAAGATTGATCTTAAGGGCATCCTACTCGAGATTGCCCCAAAATACAACACTGTCTTCTTCGCAAGGTTCACTCTCACAAAGAGATTCAATTTCAGTTCAATTGCAGATCTGTTCTGGACTAAATCTATCAATAATATTGATCCACTACTGTACGTTTGAATTTCTCTGCCAGAAATCATGCTGTATATATACATGGCCTCGTACTTATGGCATTATGAATTTAATTCCCCCTAGTACAAATTAAAAGGCAAACTGGAGGCATTTTTACCTGATATTCACTAAATAACACTCCCCGTTGTCTACGGATCCTTCTCATGAGATCCCCTCCGTCACAGTACTCCATCACAATGAACAACCTGTTGTTCTCTGTAAGAAAAGGCATCATTACCTTTCATGCTCTCAAAAGTTGAGAATATACAGAAAAATGCATTATACAACAGTTAAAAACACTGGCTGAAGAATCATGGACTGGATTCTCGGCCCACTTCGCCACTTAACATTCTTAGCTCTCTGACTCTGGGCAAGTTATTTAAATTTCTCTGTGCCTCATTATCTCATCCGTAAGGTGGAGATAATAATAGGGAAACTCCTCTAAGGATTGTCGCAAAGGTTAAATGAGTTAATCCGTGTCAGAGACTCATAACAATGCCTGCATATAATGAGAGTTCCATAAATGTTAACAACGATTATGAACACATTCCTGCCGGAGATGAGAAATCTTCTGTTACACGGCAGCCATGAATCTTAACCCAAACCCCAGGAAGCATTAATAGACCTTTGAACTTGGGTGTAACCTTTTATTTATATGGCACTTAACTCAACTATGTTGTTGAGCACAATGGACACTCTTCTAAACTAACCTCTCCCTGACCTACTTTCTGGAGTCATTACCATTCTTGCTGCCCACTCAGGGGTACCCCTGGAGCCTACCAGACTCTCCTGCACGCTCAGGTACCTCTGTTCCCATGAATTGTCACCAAGATCATGGTGTCCATCCCCAAATCCGTTCAGCCAATTACACTTGTTATTGCCATTATTGCACGAACTGATGAAAAATCAATGGAAAAAAGACAGATGTGGTTATTTCTACGAAACCTATGCTGACTACTGTGGAGAACTCAGTAAAAGAAAGTAGCTTTAAAAAAAAAAAAAAAAGAGGGGCGTCTTCGACCTACATGTTGGGTAAGACAAGTGGAAAATAACTGACAAAGCTTTAAAAAGACGGTGCACCCAGACTGTCTGTAAATTCTGACTCCACTCTAAGGAAAGGAAATGGGAAGCCAGAAACGAGGGGAGTAGCCTGCCCAAGAAGGAGCATTCAGAAGTGTATTCCATGTGCTCATCATCAAAGATGAGGCCTCGGTCTTATATCAAAAGTTTGGCAAATGATTGTGCATTTATAGATGAAAATAAATATGTGTGTTCAATTTCCTGCTTAACCAGTTTTTCCCCAGAACCAGCCAACCACCAGCTGGGCTCCTGCTGGAAAGGTCTCCTACTCCGTTGTTCGTTTCTCCCACTCCTCTGTGGGTTCCCTGCAGACAGAGTCCCCACTTCGTTCTTTTGTCTTCCCTGTACCTGGCATGGGAACTGCCCCCTGGAAGGGGCTTCAGGAAAGGCAGTTAAGTGATTTCATAAAACCATCTAAGGAACACAATAAAAAATGGCATAAAATCAGGCTTAAAAACAAGTATTAATCCTCCTCGTGTTTTGCCTCATGTTGTTGAATATCCACTAAATTTCAGAATCTCTTGCCAAAGAGCTATCATTTTCTCCCTCCCTCTTTCAAGGAGCTTAAACCAGCTCCAGAGAGGCTGTGAGCACCCTGACAGCGTCTGCCCTCCACTGCGGCTCATTCACAAACTCAGTGCTCCTCTCACAGAACACTTCGACTCCCACCTCCTTAAAGGGGACAGATCCATTCATTCATCAACAGACCGTTATTGAGGACATGCCGAGGAATGAGGTGCTGGGAATATAAAGCAAACAAGCCATCCTTCCTGCATGAGGAGGTGACCGTTTAGTTGGGGAGTCGGTCAGTATGCGTGAAAAGAGCAACCGTGGAAGTCTGTGCCTTAGAGGGCAACGAGGACAAGAGACAGTGAACGACAGACATGGAGAGTCCAGGAAGGTTTTAAGAAGGTGTTTCTGGACATGACCTAATTATTTAGGGGGTAAATTACCTTTAGGAATGCGTGAGTTTTAGGAGAACTGCTATTTCTCATAGCTCAGTCCTTGAGAGGGCCACTTCAGCAATGAAGGAATGGCAGTGGGACTGCTGAAATCAGGAAAACTAAGGAGAAAGGGTTCCATTTTACTTCCTTGCCACCAACCTTCAACTCACGCTGCCTTACACTGGCTTTCTGTGAAAGAAGTTAAGTGGCTGCTTCAGGATTAATCATGGTGGAGCCATCTTGAATAAACTATTTGGGTCAATGAGTATCATTTGCCTCTAAATATGCATTCCCCGCCCCCACTAGCCACCGTTAATTTCGTATGTGATGGGCTTCGAACTTTCTGGAAAGACCATTTATATTCTCAAATTCTCCATCTGTTTAAGCAAAGTAAGCACTGTAGGGGAAGGGGGAAGAGGTATAAGAAACAATTATTGTCCTCATGGCCTCCAGTCTCACAGATGGAAATGAAGATTATACACTAGCATTATAATACAGCATATTATGTGCCACGTGAGTACAAGTTTGGAGGTTCTCAGAGCAGAAGTGAGAGAGGTCCCTTTCCGTTAAGGGACAGATCTGTGTTTGGTCTTAAAGCATGTATAATATTTGAAAATGCAGAAAGGAGGAAAAGGATGCTCTAAAAAAAGAAGTGCAAGACACACTGTAGGGCAGCAACTTCTGGAATTACGAAGTTCACTGGTCATTAACCTTTCTAAACTACTGAGGGGCACTCATAGTAGGGACTAACATTAACCAACCTTTCTACGGTCAAATTCCAACATGCAAAAATTAATTAATTAATATTGCAATTAATTCGTTCTTAAGTGCACTTTGTAAAAATCAGGATGGCATCTTACAGACATTGGTATCTTTCAATTGGTTGCTGTGGACCCAGCAGTCTTGATGTTACCACTGCTTGAATAATTTTTAGAACCCCTTAACCAATTTAATTCGCTTGTAGTTTCTTTTTTATGTATGCACAAGAAGAATAGAAAGTAAATGCGTCTTAAAAAGCTCTTTTAATACATAGAAAATAAAAATTGGGTTAAGGAAGAGCACTGTTTTGTCAAGTTGGCAGTATTGTTCCTAGGAATTAGCATGTAATGGCGCATCTGGTAACCGACGGCCTCTAGATTTGATGAAGTATCACCCACTACCACCATCATTCCATAAAATAAGAGCATTTTAGCACCCCCAATCAAGGAGGGACATAGAGTCAGCATCAAGAATGAAGGTACTTCTGCTCTTCTCTCTTGCCCATTGCACTGTACTCACAAGGACGTCCCACAGGGCTCTGTGTCTCCCCCACTTACAAGCCTCTGACTATTTCATGGATGCTAGGACACGTGACTCCTGGGCCAGTGGCCAAGGACTTTATTACTCTTGGCAAAAGCAGGTGTCAGAGCTTCACGTTAGCACTCACCCCACAGAGGTAAAACACATGAGCCTAGATGGACGTGCGCACCTGCCGTGGGCAACGTGACAGGAGAGGAACCTGAGCTGGAGGAAGCTGCCGCTTTCCAGTGAGCAGCAAATAGGCCAGCTCTGCCTTGGAGATGCCTTGCCTTTCAGTGTCCCTCACCACAAACCCAATCTGGAGATACAGCCTGGGGAGACAGCGGTCAGGACTTTGCACTTCTGGCACGTTTGGCAGAGATGTGCAGAGATGCTTAGGGCCCATGGCAGACAGCCCTTCCCAAAGGCCTCCTGGCCAGTGCTTTAACCCACCAGGCCTGCTCTTGCCCTCATGCCATTGCAGTGGCTGGTCCTCTGGCCCAGAAAGTTCTTCAGCAGAGCTGAGCATGGATCTTCCAGTCTTTCCTCAAATGACCACCCTGCTGGAAATTGTTTCCGCACTCCTGCCACCCTTTTATGTTGTCCCAGCATTTACTACCTTCTAACATACTATACAATGTGGTTCTTGGTTATGCCTCCATTTATTGTCTGTCTCTCCCCACCCACAGCCCTAGTGCACACATGGTGTGGGCTCCCTCCCTGGGAGTGCGGGTAGGACCTGTAGATACAATGGGATATCACTCCTGTGACAATGTCACAACATACAGCAGAGGGAATTTTGCTGACATCACTGAAGTCAGTTGACTTTGAGTTCATAGAAAAGGAGATTTTACCTGGGGGCCTTGACCTAATCACCAGAGCCATCGAGATCTAGGTCTAGAGGTCAGAGACAGAGGAAGGGAGAGATTGCAAGTGGAAGAAAGCCTACTGAAGGGGCCATAGGGCATGGAAGGGCTGTTGGCCTCCAGGAGGCCATAACTACCCCCAGTGAACAGCTAGCAAGAAAGCAGACCCCTCATTCTTATGATTCTAGTAGACGAATTCTGCCAACAATGTAAGTAAGCAGGGCAGGGCACTCTGCACCTCCACGGAGAGAGCAGACCCAGCTGTGGGGCCCTGAGCAGAGAATCCAGCTAAGCTACACCCAGACCTGTGATCTAGAGGGGTCAGGAGAGGATAAATGGGTGTTGGTTGGAGCCATTGAATTTGTGATGGTTTGTTACGCAGCAACAGAAAACAACAGTGCAGGGAGAGCTTCTGCCTCCTGTGTTCACTGATGAAACCCAGGACACACCCAGCATGTAAGAGGATTGATAAATATTTATTGAAGGAATTTAAGTGGAATCAATTTAGCTTTAGGAAAATCTCACTACACGCCCTGTTTTTCATACATCGCTTCAAACTTATAAAAAGTTCATGCTTTCTACAGACAAACATTTGCTGAACTAGAGCAACGGTTCTTCTATTCCGAGACAAGCTGTTGAGAGTAAACAAAGCCTTTATCTTGATAAGCTCCAGGTTTCAAGTCCCGAAAACCTGCCGGGCAAACTCAGGGGCATCCCCATAGCTCTAGCTTTCCTAAACACAGGGGCACTCCACTTCAAAAACAAAAAATAAAGCTGTTCTAAGAAAGTTTAAGCTTACAATATAAACAGACTCAGTGGAGGTCATTTATGTGGTCCAAATGACCTCTAATTTTATAACAGCACCTGTGTCCATGGTCCCAAATGTCTATTTGGCATAAAGACATAGTCTACTCTGTGAAAGTGGTCCAGTCCACGTAGTCACTCAGCCATTGGGGATTAAGCACCTACTATGTGCTGGATGTGGAGGATCAAGTGGTGACAGAAGAATTCTTAATGCAACTATCTGAAAGGAATTTGGACTTGGTCCTGTAAATAGAGGCATACGCACAAGGGCAGAGGTGTTATGCAAGGTCAGTAGAGGGCACCATGATGGGAACCGCAGTCTTGGTGAAGGCCTGAGCATGAGTAGACGTTAGCCAGACAGAGGGAGTCACAGCAACAACCCAAAGAATGAGAAAAAGAAAGATCGTCTTCTGGCTTTGTTAGGAATCCAAGAATAGGAAAGGAGGGCACTTTATTCAGTAGCTGCCCCTTAGAAGTTGTCCAAAACAACTTGACTTCCTGCTCATGTCTACTGCTCCAGTCCCAGGAAGACCACACAAGAGCCCTGAGAACTCTCTTAAATACCCAGCAGTCAAAGAGGGCCATACAGAGAACTGCTCTGAACGCAGTCGTTTTAGTTTGTAAGGAACCAAGTGCCCTACACAGTGTGAAAGCTCAAAAAATAGTGGCTCTGCATATTTATCTCCTGATTTGTACACCCCCGAGGGTGCTTGAAGACACTGAAGACATTCCTGCTCCATTAACTACTTACAACCTGGGAATTCAAGCTCCCAGCCCAGTGCCAGGGGCTGGAAGGGAGATGCCCCATGGTGAGCTGTGGGCAGACACAGTCCCATCACAGCCAGAGACGCACCCGACCTATAGGAGACGTGTTTATGGCCTGTCTCTTCCCCCTAGAAGGTAAGCTCCACCAGGACAGGTACTTCTGCCTGTTTTGCTGACTATAGATGGAGGCAGAAGAGATGTTGTGTTCAGGCATGTTTTTTCCTTCTACTGTGGCTGTTTGCTGCCTCTCTGTAAGAGGATCGGGGGTCCACCTGTTGTCCCAGCACATGCAAGAACTCTCAGAGGCAGCGTACACCCTCCCCATCACCACATGACCCGGGCTGGCTGCATGGCTGCTTTCCCAAAAGGAATGGGAGCTCAGATGGAAGGTGAGAAATGGGCTACATCCTAACATGACTCAGAGTGATTGCGTGGCAGGCTCCGTGTCTTGTCCCATTCTCTTGCTCAGCATGCTCCCTGTTGGCTGCTCTATCACCTGGACCCCAGACTTCAGACCCCGCCCGCTCACAGCCAAGGTGTAATGTGAGAAATCTATGTGGGTTACTGGGAGGCCACAACTTAGGAGTTCTTACTGTAGCAAGACTAATACACCAGCATTAACGATCGAGGCAGCAAGAATTAAGGAGAGGGAAAAATTAAGCAAACTTAGAAGTGTTCTACAAAAACTCACTAGCAAGGAAATAAAGTCAGTGTCTCAAATTATGATGTAAGTAAATGGGAAAATGAGTCCCTTTACAAAAATGAATTATGCAGTTCTCAAAAATCTTTTCTAGATGTCTATGTGCCTACACTTTATTATTAAAGCACTTGAAAAAAAAAAAAGGCACTTGAAGAATATTAGAAAGCCAAACCTTGAAACGAACTGAAGAAGGTTACAATGTTGGGATGCTTCATTCTGGCCAGAAGAATTACTTCTTTCTTTGAAGCTTCTTTTTCTTGGTTGGGCATCTAAATTACATTAAGAGAGAGAGTATAAAGATACTATTATCTATAGTATTATCTATAAAGTAATCTAAGAGTTATCTAGAATTTGTTTTCAAGAACATGCTTTCTGCTATCATCTAAAATTCTCGAGGATTTCATTGGCCTCTAATGCCACTTCCGAAACTGATCATTCAATGGCAGGAAATGACATTCCTAGAATTAACAGCGTGATCTATAGCGAATCAATGGTTTGTCGGTGATAATCGTAAACAAGAAAATAAATATTTCTGGTGAAGGTCTGCTGTATTAAAGGTTCAGTTGCTTTGGTGGCACTGTGTTAATTACTTAGGCCTCTGGAGGAAACTTATTTTAATATTTCTCTCTCAGCAACAAAGAAATTCCTTATAAAAAGGCAACGTTCCAGCAGCAACCATTGCTGAGAAGAAACACATGAAATTAAAAAAAAAAAAAGTCATATATCACCTCAATCAGGCCAGTAAAATTCTGTAGTAAGATTACTACATTTTTCATTTTCAAATAAAAATGGTCTCTTGTGACTTCATTTTAGATTTGATGCATTTTCTTATTACTCGATAGATCATCTACTGAAAGTATTTTTCGATTGTTTTGGTGCCAGTGGCAGTGGCCACACTTCGCTCCCACCCTTCTTCCTCGTTCTTGACCCTTTGCAATTGCTTGACTGGTCATCTCCGCCCTGACTTCTGGCCTGGCCGCCCCACCTTTCCAGCCCCCGCAGGTCACCTGCTCCTCTCCACTGCTCCTTCTGTAATGGTCTTCAACACCAGCCCACGAGTTACGTGTGAGTTCCCATACTTCTCATCCTCACTGAGAGTTAAGCATTTTTTAAACATTAACGTTCTCAATCCCAACTTTACTGCCTCCTACCTATGTATCCTTCTGTAAATCATTTAAATCTCAGCTTCTGTCTCTTCCACCCCAATTTAAATTTAAAAACAGCTGCTCCATGTGAGTTTCAAAACACAAGTAACTGAATTACTCCTACGAGATTGACAGACTTGGCTACTCAACCACTTTGACTACTGTTTTTCAAAAGAACATTATACACAAAACCAAAAGGCACACGTAGGTAGGTGACTGTATTTTTATAACTAGGTAAAAATACTGGCAATAGATGTGGCAAATATTTCAGTATTTATAATATACAAGGAGTGCTGGCAAATTAACAAAACAAAAAGGGCAAACCTGCCAATACAAATATGGCAAAATACATGGATGCGCAACTCATAAAAAAGAAAAGAAACAAAAATGAGAAACAGAAAAAAATATCCAACCCCACTCAATAATCTAAAGAACAAAGACTGGGGTGCCTGGGTGGCTCAGTGGGTTAAGCCTCTGCCTTTGGCTCAGGTCATGATCTCAGGGTCCTGGGATCGAGCCCCGCATCAGGCTCTTTGTTCAGCAGGGAGCCTGCTTCTCCATCTCTCTCTGCCTTCCTCTCTGCCTGGTTGTGATCTCTCTCTCTCTCTCTGTCAAATAAATAAATAAAAATCTTTAAAAAAAATAAAGAACAAAGACTGAAATAAAATTTGATAAAATGTTTCACCTATGATATAAACAAAGACAAGAATGTTAATACCTAGGATTATCCAAAAAGCAGCAAACCGGCACTCATATACTTCTAGTATAGGAATATAAATTTGGGGGGAAAGCAATTTTACAACATGAACTAAGAAACTTTAAATTGCTCCTGTTTTTGACTTATTATCTCTTCTAGAAATTTATCGAAAGAAAATAATCAGAAATGTGCCAAATGTTCTCATATAAAACCTTCATTACCATGCTTTGTTATTAGTTTTTTAATTACTGTCATAATACATACTTGTGATCTTAAAAAATATTTGAAGCCAGACAGAAGTAAACAAGATGAAAGTGAAATTGCCCCTTGTCCTCCCCACCCATTCCATTAATTCCTATTCCTTAGGAGTAATTGCTGCTAATTGCTAAATGTTTTTATTTAATGCACACAGAGGTAAACATGTGTACATAGTTTGTTTAATGAGAATGACTTAGGGGCACCTGGATGGCTCAGTCAGTTAAGCGTTCAACTCTTGGTTTTGGCTCAGGTCATGATCTCATGGTTGTGGGATCGAGTCCCGCATCAGGCTCTGCACTTAGCAGGAAGGCTGCTTCAGATTCTCTCTCCCTCTCCCTCCTGCTCACTCTCCCTGTCTCTCTCTCAAATAAATAAATAAAATCTTTTAAAAAGTGACTTATATTTTTATTACATGGTATTTAATCATACCTAAAAAATTAAATATAAATGTCTGAAAATATAAAAATAGTTAAATCATGGTGTTTCTTTTTATGTATTTATTTATTTACTTGCAGAGATCACAAGTAGGCAGAGAAGCAGGTGGGGTGGGGAGGGGGGAGCAGGATCCCTGCTGAGCAGTGAGCCTGATGCAGGGCTCGATCCCAGGACCTGGGATCATGACCTCAGCCAAAGGCAGAGGCTTAACCCACTGAGCCACCCAGGCACCCCTGGTGTTTCTTAACCTGATGTCATATTATACAGTCATCAAAAATCAAGGGAGGCAAAGTATTATAGCAGAAAGAGCAATAGAAGAGTGAGAGAGATATGTTGGCTATTGGGCATCGTCGAGCAAATCACTTAACATCCTTGAGCCTCAGCTCTTTTATCTATACAATGAAGCCACAAGATAGATCTTCAGGCTGTTGCAAGGATTAAATAAATTGATATATGTAAATCATGTAGGATGGCAGAGGTAAAATAGGCACCCAGTAAGTGGTAAGCATTATCTTTATTATTGGGAACATTTAATATTATTATATGAGAATATTTTTCAAAGTTTATTTACTTACTTTTTTTTTTAGTAATCTCTACACCCAAAGTGGGGCTTGAACTCACGACCCCAAGATCAAGAGTCACATGCGCTTCCAACTGAGCCAGCCAGGGGCCCCGAAGAACATTTTATTATATGAAAACACTGAATGACTTGAGAAAATACTCATGACATATTGCTAAGTACAAAAAGATGCTATAGAAGTGTATATCTATCACGGCACCTATCATGCCAGTATCTTATAAAGTATTTATGCATTTAAAATAGCTGGGTGGGGGGCACCTGGGTGGCTCAGTGGGTTAAAGCCTCTGCCTTTGGCTCAGGTCATGATCCCAGGGTCCTGGGATCGAGCCCCGCATCGGGCTCTCTGCTTGGCAGGGAGCCTGCTTCCTCCCTTCTCTCTCTGCCTGCCTCTCTGCCTACTTGTGATCTCTGTCTGTCAAATAAATAAATAAAATCTTTAAAAAAAAAAAAAATAAAATAGCTGGGTGGCTCAGTCGTTAAGCATCTGACTTCAGCTTAGGTCATGATCCCAGGATCTTGGGATCGAGCCCCACATCAGTCTCCCTGCTCAGCGGGAAGCCTGCTTCTCCCTCTCCCACTCCCCTTCCTTGTATTCCCTCTCTCACTGTCTCTGTCAAATAAAGAAATAAAATCTTTAAAAAAAAATAATAAAAATAGCCTGGAGAAAAATGTACCATAATGTTTAAAGAGAGAGGTTACAAGTGATTGTATTTTCCTCTAAATGGCCTTATTTTCCCCTTCAGTTCTTTTCAAAAATTTGTGTAATGAACACTTTTATTTTATAATCAAGAAAGCATACAACACATTTTTGGAGGCAAGAATCAAAAGAAGAGGGGCGGCTGGCTGGCTCCATTGCTAGAGCACACAACTCTTCATCTCAGAGTTGGGAGTTCAAGGCCCACACTGGGGGTAGAGCTTACTTTAAAAAAAAAATAAATAAGAATCAAAAGAATATGCTTGATAATAGTAGGATGATGAGAGAGAAAATAGTAGCTTTTTGGCACCTGTAAGACATAAGCCATTCAGGTTCTTGTATTTAGAGTTTACAGCATGGAGAGACACTGCGATGTGAGGAAATATAGATTTCTCTAGATAAGAAGTAATGAAAAACTACATTAGGGTAGAAAGGAAGAAAGAAGCAATACCGATTAATACTGGGACACAGGCGTTGCTAGGCAAATTTAATAACATAAAGAGATACGGGAAAGCAAGAAGAACAAGGCCTAATATGACATTCTCCTTAGTGATGGCCCGGAGGCCAGGGCGGTTCATGAGAAAATGGATGAAAAAAATCAGTGCTATATTAGAAAAATATGGTTGACCTTTTATTATGTATACTAAGAATGGGAGAGATGCTATCAAGTGAATTAATATATATCCTTATAGAAAATTCACCTCCCAAATACTTTCTTCTTTCCTTAGAATTAAAATGGCATTGTAATTCCTAAGTATGTACCATCTTAACAACAGAGCTAGAAGGCCTGAAAGCGTCTAGCCACTGAATTATTTATAAATTATAAAAATGTATTACCATAGCAGCAGGACAGATAAAAAGCTATGAGTTTACCCAGAGAGAGACTACTTCGAGTGGGAAGGTCCTGGAAGGTCTCCTGGAGCTCAGCCCAAAGCAAGTAGGATCTTATGCTTGGAGACGTGCAGGCAAAGACCTTCTTGAAAAAAAGAGGCCCATGGACAAGCACAGAGACAGCTGGGTATGTGGAGGGGAAGTTGGAAATGGAATTTGGGAAAACAAACCAGAGAGAGTGTGAAAACTAATCCGAAGAGTAAAACAATATAAAAGTACAAGGCAAAAATTACTCACAGTCCCACATTCCACCTACATAACAATCGAGTACATCTTCCTTTTATGTATGTGACTACATGCATGGGTATCTATATTCCTGGAGAAAGAGAATACATATTTTTATCAAGAGTACCTCATTCTACACACACAGTTTTCTCAATTAGCAGAAGCTGTGACATTTCTCACGTCAACACTTCACCTGCAACATGATTTCTAAGAGCCGCTTCCTTTTTTTATAAATGAAGTAACCAATCCCCTACTGTTGGACACTTAAGTTGCTTTCTGACTGTATGTCCCTGGGTATTTCCTTGGAGTACACTCCCAAAAGTAGATCCTGGGATGTGTACTTTTTTCCCTTTTTCAAAATGCCTATACAAATAATACAATTCAGGGGCATCTGAGTGGCTCAGTCGGTTAAGCGTCTGCCTTTAGCTCAGGTCATGATCTCAGGGTCCTAGGATCGAGACCCACGTTGGGCTCCCTGCTCAGTGGGGAGTGTGCTTCTCTCTCTCCCTCTGTGATCTCTCTTGCTTTCACTCTCCCTCAAATGTAAAAAAACAAATGTAAAAATGTAAAAAAACAAAAAGAGGATTAATAATTTAAAAAAACAATGTATGTTCCATATTAAAAATTTTGAAAATGCAGAGAGGAGTAGTGGAGGTGAAATCCTATCACTCAGCAATAATCACTGTTAGTGTGTGGGTGTGGGTGTGTGTGTGTGGGTACTGTTAACATCACACACACACATACATACATAACTTTTGGTGGCCTGATTTTTTTCATCTTTACAACATACTGTGGACCTATAATGCAAATAGGGCATGGATTCTTCTAAGGTTTTGATACATACTAATGAATTCCCTTCAGAGTGATACCAATCTACCTTCCCATCAGCAGAGGAAGAGTGTCCACTTCCCCACTTTTATATTCTTTCTAATCCTTCCCAAATGTATAAGCAAAAAGTTGTATGTATTGATATATATTTCTTACTTTACGCATGAGTTTGAAGTTTTTGTATGATGACTTTTTCTGTTATGGGTTTTTTCCTTTTTATTCATTTATAGAAGGCTAGCACTTTTTCATCAATACTTGCAAATATTTTGGCATTCTGTCAATTTCCTTTCAATTTATTCATGGTGGTTTTTTGTCATTCAGAAGTTTTATGTTTTTATGTACTCAAAAGTGACAATGCATCCAGTCACTTTTCCTTGACGACTTCTGTCCCAGTGAAGGTCTGGGGACACGGATGGGGCATTATTAAAATTTTGCTACATGGAAGCCAGAGCCTTGGCAAAGATACTGAAGCAGCCCAGGGCATTGACCAAACAAATAAAACAAACTCAGAGGAGAGAAGGAGCCAACAGTATGTGGCAAGTAATTGGACGTGGAGGGAGACAAAGACTCACAGGTGATCCCATGGTTTTGAGCCTGGATCTCACAAGGACACTAATGCCATGAACACAGTGCAACACAGAGCAGATAAAATGCAGAACTGGGGGCTGGGAGGGACCAGGGCTGGAGAGAGTTTTAAGAGTGGTCTGCTTACTGGCAAAGACAAGAATGAGGTGACTGCCCAGAGAAAGAGGAGAGAGTCGGCAAAGAACAGATGGTGGGGGACATCTACGGGGTGAGAGGGCAGACAGACCTGAGAGAGCGCAGCCAGATAAACAAAGGAAAGGGAACAGAACAATGTTGAGGAAGGAAGCTCTGAGAGAGCGTTAGAATAACAGGACACTAGTAGTAGGATGCCACAGGGCCACGAGAAAGGACCTATACTGGTGAATAAAGCATTCTCTCCAAAGCTAACCTTCTACACCTGAGCTTTAGTGTAAGTTTGGGAAGGCCTTTTGTTTTCCTTTGCAACATTAAAAAACTGTGGTAAAATATATAGAATATAAAATAATACTATTTTAACCATTTTTTTAAAGATTTTATTTATTTATTTGTCAGAGAGAGAGAGAGAGAGAGAGAGCGAGAGCGAGCACTGGCAGACGGAGGCAGAGGGAGAAGCAGGCTTCCCGCCGAGCAAGGAGCCCGATGTGGGACTCGATCCCAGGACGCTGGGATCATGACCTGAGCCGAAGGCAGCTGCCCAACCAACTGAGCCACCCAGGCGTCCCGCATTTTAACCATTTTTAAGTGTACAGTTCAGGGGCATTAAGTACACTCATGCTGTGCAACTTGTCAAGTAGATTTTGCACACATTTTGGGTTTTGTTTTTTTTTTTAACTAAAGGGATTTTAAAAAAGATTTTATTTTTAAATAATCTCTACACTCAACGTAGTTCCAGTTCCACAGATGCTTAACCGACTGAGCCACCCAGGTGCCCGTAGTCAACTGAGGCTTAACGTTCATACTATAAAAACAAACAAGCAAAAAAATGACTTTCTTTTTCATACTAAATTAAAAGTCAACTGAATATATTACTGAAAATGAACAGGAATGTGAACTTCTTCACTTTACCTTCGCAAAATCGATCTCTTTAATAACACAGTACTTGCCATCTGCTTTCCCGTTAGCCAAGAATGCTTTCCCGAAGGCACCTTCCCCAATGACCTTAATCACGTCATAATTATCCATGGTGTCAATGCACGGTGGTTCCTGAAATCAGAGCACTGAAATTTTATTGGACACCTTTCATAAACGTGAACAAAGTCACACAATTGACCACTGCAGTGTAAAGGAACTTCTTGTGGTAGAACTTTCCTACCAACCTCACCAAAACAAAGTCAGATAACTTTTCTTGGGATGGCAGGCAACAACGAAGGGGAAACATTGTTTCGTGGTGTAATCTGAGCTCAGACTCAGTTGTGATAACTGTAGTGTTGTGATCCTGGGGAAGTCACTTAATCCCTCAAAACCTCACTCTCCTAATTACTAAAATGGAAATAACAATACCTGGTTTTGCAAGATTGTTCTGATAATCTAAGATACAACACCAGGGGTCTTGGCTCCTCTGTAAAGCGGGAATGTCCTTAATACTGGTGCGGTTTTACAGTTCAGCCCTTCTCAACGGGGACGTGCTGCCCCCTAGGGGACATTTTGGGAATTTGCGGAGGTTTTTCTGTTCCTTGCAGAGAAGTGAAAAGCACTATCGCATTTAGAAGTGGTTGGGGCCTGGAATACTAATGTCCTGAGATGCGAGGCACGGTCCTGAAAATAAAGAAGTATCCCGCGGCCCTACAACCCTAGCAAGTCCCCACACACATTCATGTGCATGGAAAAATCTACTTATAACGATCTGCAGCTAGCACCAAACAGCATTTTACACGTAAATACAGAATATTTTTTGCAGTTTTACTGAACACTGAATTTTCGAGGAATGCAACCGCATGTAAATCAAGGCTTGGTTGTACTTTGTTGTGTTTGGAATATTACCAAGAATTGTGCACCGGTTTGAAAAATCACGCCCCCGCTGGCTGAGCTGCTCAAGGTAGCCGTAGCGGAGAGGAGACCCAACAGTGGGCGGCCGTCAAGGTCAGGTGCCTCCTAGCCCAGGCGCGGGCCCTTGGCTACTTCCCTACTTCTTCGACTGTGGTCGTACCAAGCATTTGCAGACTGAAATGCAAACTTTATTATAAACCGTTTCCTTGTATTTCCCCTTTACACCACAATTAGGACCTCGTGCCCACTTTTAAAACTTGCGTGAGCGGGCCGGCCAGGTTTTCGATCATTTGTGTCATGGTAGGAAAGGGGACAACTAGGTGGCATGGGTCTGGGAACCACCTCCGCTGCCAGGGGAGGCCGGAGAACCCGAGGACCTGGTTTTAAGGGAGGCGGCTGCGGAATTGGAACACGAGGACTCCAGCCCCGGAACTGAGGGACGGCGACCGTCCCGCCCCGGCGGCACCAGGGGGTGGAAGCCCCCAGCTCTCGGGACAAGCCTTCTACCTTAGGTGCACTCCGCGAGGCGGCCGCTGGCTGGGCTGCAGAGCTGGCGCCCGGGCCGGAGCTCGGCGTGTAGCCCGTTGCCACGGAGACCGACGCGGCCCGGGACTTCGGGCAGCTCCCCTGCAGCCCCTGTCTACCCTTCGGGGGCTCGGTCCCTTTCCCCGCGGCTCCCGGAGCCCTGGGGGCAGCTCGGGGTAAGAATCCCGGGCGGCCCGCCCGCAGCATACCTGTTGAACCGGCTCCGCCGGGCGGGAAACTTCCTTGCAGGGGAATCTGGGTTCCCCCGGCCGCTGCGCTTCCGAGCGGCGGGGGCGGAGCCGCGCGGCGGAATGGGGGCGGGACGCGGGGCGCCGGCGGAGAGAGGACTGGTCTGCCCGGTCCTCCCGGAAGAGCGGTCCGAGGCCAGGGAGTTTGGAAACCCGGCCGCGCCACCTTCTGCTGCTTGGGTCGGGACCCCGGTGCCACTCACTCCACCAGCACAGCGCTCCTGTTTCTCGCACACGGCGTACCAGATGCTTTGCAGAAATTATCTCTGTTCTTTGCAACAACCCAGCAAAGTAGCGGTCATCCAGTTTTCTAAATGAACTAAATTGAGACAGGGAGAGTTTTTCGTGCAAGGCCTCAAATACTATCAAGAGATGGACAGACACTGGTCTACACTTGGCGGCCTTACCAAACTGGCCGCCACCCCGTGGTCCGCAAACAGGCTCCGCCCCCGCCTTCCCATTCCCGATTTGCGAAGGCACATCAAGCTGCTGTCTAAAACGTTTCATTACATGTCTAAATAGTTGAAAAGAATGTAATTTCCAGCAATTATAAATACTGACACGAGTAAAACATATCCAAAGTAATCTAAAAACCACGGCACTTTGAAACCAACCATCATTCTCTTTTTTAGTAAGCTCTTCTTTTGAGAATCACAAAGTTTACATCATTCCTTTCTCTCCTTGAACTATCCCTATAGGTAATGTTTTTCTGCTTCAAAGTTTTATTGATCACTATCATATAAATGGAGTTTAATTTATATTTCCTGATCATAGGCTTTCTTTCATTCTTGAATTATTAACATTACTAGTAGGTACTGAATTGGTAAAATAAATAAATAAATAAATAAAATGAATCACATTGATAAATAATCATTAAACATAAAAAGTAAAATTGTATTGGAAATTCATCACTTAAAGATGTCAATGGGTTTTTCCCCCCCTCCCAATTAGTATCTACTAGATGAATGCTCACTTTTTGCTGGAATAGACAAGGTTCAAAAATTATTCTCTTGCTTTTCTTTCTTTCTCTTTCTTTCTTTCAAGCTGTTAAGTACTGGGAAAACTCATTCAGTTAAATAAATAGGAATTGGAATTTTTGTTAAAAGTGGCCCTCAGGGCCACCTGGGTGGCTCAGTGGGTTAAGCCTCTGCCTTCGGCTCAGGTCATGATCTCAGGGTCCTGGGATTGAGTCCCGCATCGGGCTCTCTGCTCAGCGGGGAACCTGCTTCCCTCTCTCTCTCTCTCTGCCTGCCTCTCTGCCTACTTGTGATCTCTGTCAAATAAATAAAATCTTAAAAAAAAAAAGTGGCCCTCAATTCTTGCCTGGTTCTAAGTTAAGAATCATAATAGTCTATCACTAAAACTGGCTCCTAATTATCCATTAAATATCCTGAAATGTTATTAAAAGCAAGATTCTGCAAGCCAACTGACTTGTGAAATGATATGTCATTCAATCAAGACTCATTCAGACTCTCAATAACTATACATAATTCCAAGTTCCCTTTGTTTGGTGGTTTGGAAATATCTACCCCCTGAGGCAATGCTAAAGTTTGAGATGACGAAGGGGTACAGAATACAGTATTTATGGAAGCTGGGTATCTGGAATTATCCTTAAAGCTATCCCCACTTCAAGAGAGTGGTTAAAAAAAAAAAGAAAAAAGGCGGGGGGAACCTAACTTAAGTAACTCTGGGAAATGGTGTTTTGATTGGAATTGTAAGGCTAGAGGCACTAGAACAGTACACGAACTCTGTACTCTAGGTGGGAAATTTGTTTCTCACGGGAGTATGGGTTGATAATTTGGAAACATCTGTATCCTAGTGTTGAGCAATCTAGTAGATAATGGATGGCTGAAGCCAGGTTTCTCACTGTCAGAAAGAGAAGCTAGAAAAGCAAGGAGGGAAAGGCTAGAATGAACCCTGTGGTATTAGATCAGAGTCCAAGACATCAGTATGAGCTCACCCTCGGCTCAATACACAAACAGATGGAGAGACAAAGAAATGACTATAGCTGTGTGGATGTGCACAGGATAGCAAACATATATGGATCTCCTCACTCTATCTGCTAAGAGGGCCTAGAAGCAGTGACAGCCCAGCAGCAACAAACACACCCAGCCCCTGGCTCCTGGTTTCCAAACCAATGAAAGGAAGGAACCAAGGCTCCTCAGAGAAATGGCTGACTCTGGAGCTGCCACAGAGAGCTGAAGATGCGTCTGGACCATCTTCTTGTAGTACCAGGAAGGAAGAAGGTTCTCAAAACACAAAAGAATGAGGGCATGTCAGAGGAACAGAGAGGCAACTGGAAAACTCCCAATAGCCAAAGCTAGACCAACTGAAGGAACAAAACAAATGACTTCGCATTGGATTATAGCCCCCTTCAGGAGGCAGAGCTGAGGAAGAGCTGGACCCAGTGAGTGAGTCGCTTAGAGGCACTAGGACAGTACATATATTGTGTCCTCTAGTTGGGAAATTTGTATCCGAGTGCTTGAAAATGGAAAATTGGTAGTTTTACAGTGGAGATCTTGGCAGACACTGCCTTAACCAAGTGACCAAAGTTAACAACAACAGTAATAAATCATGTTGAAACTGCGTACTCCCTGATGAGATGTGGCGGGAAGGACACCTCACTTCCATGATATTCTTCCCCAAACCCTTGAGCTCAGCCTCATCACGAGAAAAACACCACACAAAACACTGAGGGACATGCTACAAAATGCCTAACTGGTATTCCTCAAAATGTCAAGGTCCTGAAAAATAAGGACAGATGGAGGGACTGTGAGAGAACAGAGGAGACGAAGGATGACGAGATGTCTCAAGGAAGATGAAGAGGGTGGGGTGAAGGTCTACACCACCTGAAGATTAAAAAAAAATATGGTTTAAATCTATAAGATGTGTGTATTCCATACTCCAGGAGATCCTTATTAACCATCCTGCCATAGACTCAGCTACTTCCCCTGGTTCTTCACTCGAGCACCATTCCTCATACTGGCTTAGGTTTCTGCTGTCTGCACACTTGCCTCCGCGAGATCTTCGGGGAGTAGCCTCTTTCTTCTGGAGTACAATGTGTCACCTCACGACAGCATCCCAGTATGGAATGACAGGACCCAGAACATGTGTGTCAGGGTGAGCCACACAAGTTGGCATCCCATTAGTTCCACAGCACTCTCTAGTTTCCAATACTTCCCACCTTTGGCCTATTTCTTTCTCCTGCATAAGACTGCCAACTTCTGACAGGATCCGTAGTGCCCCTCCCCACCTTCCCACGGCTGATGCTCTGACCTGGGCCCTTCTGTGCATCCTGAGAGGGGCTGTATTTAAGGATGGCGGGTCACTGGTGAAGATCATTGAAGATCATGGATCACCACCCAGAAATAGGTCTTATTGGAAAACTGCACAACATTTTTATATTCCAATTAAATTTATTTAGATCCTCAAGCCTTTCAGAAATGTAAAAAGAGTTACATAGCAATTAAGCACCAATCGTAACAGTGCAGAAATAACGTGAAGGGCTGCTGCCATGGTCTTTGGTCAGCATCCCTGTGAGGAAGGCATTATCACCCTCGTTTTAGAGTCAGGGAAATTGGGGCTCAAAGAGCTTCAATAATTTCCCACAATCACACAAACTGGAAGTGGTAGCCTCCGATTTCTTCTCTGACTGAAAGCCTGAAGTTCAGAGCCATTCTTCTACGCCTTCTCCTTTCAGTTCAACAACTCAAGAGAGTTACAAGTTTTTTAAGCCTTGTGGTACTAATCAGGAACAATTTTAAATATTCATAGTTTCCCCTTCTTCGTTCTGTGTCCAAGGAAAACTATAAATACCGTGAGCTGATATTATCCCAACATTAATTCCTCACTTTCAACATCTACTCGATGTGACTACGGAGCACTTCCTTGGGCATCACCCATCCGAAGCTTCTTGCCAGCCAGCTCGCCGCTTCAGTTCTGACACCCAGTCAGGCCTGTCGTCATCCTCCTCAAAATCCCTGTGAAGAAACCATTTTGATACTAAGCCTCCATAGCAGGGGCACAGTAAGTATTTTTAGGTGGCTCAAAGCAGAACACTACCATCACAATATTTACATTTTTGAGCAACTGACCAGAGGAAAAAAACTGTTAGCTCTTCCAAAGGAGCACGTCTTTCATGTTTCTATAACATTTGCCAATAAAACCCAATATATTAAAAAACAGTAAGTCCAAGCTGAACAGTTAGGCTCAGGAATTCCGTAATAATACCGTAATGCATTACTCATCCCAGACAAAAGATCAAGATATGAATATTCATTTGTGATGTTGAGTAATATAACCAGCTCCGGCTAAACCTGAAATTAAGGTCTGATTTTCACACACAACGACTAGCACCATGTACGTATATCCCAACATACGTGTCCTCTGCATCCAGTCCAGGTTCCAGCCTCTCTGGGTCCAAAATGACAGAATCGTGACCACCATCCACACTGTCTGATGCTTCGGTTTCTTCAGACAGGGGGCCCTTCAAGAATTCTTCTGAACCTTCAGAGGAAAATTATGCCAATTTTAACAGTAGTTGCATAATTAGTGAATGTTGGACTAAAATCCTCTAAAAGCTAGCTGGCTCACTGAGGACAATGCTATATTTCTTTTGTAGTGCCTCCCCCATTACACAGCCTGACTTCTGGCATCAAACAGGCCCATGAAGCATCAGGATGGGTATAAAATTTAAAAACAGTACTTTCTTCAAAAGAAAAAATTTAGAAGATTATAATTAAAACCTTCAAATATAAGAAACTATATTAAAGTTATCTTTGGATCGTCATCTTCCAATTGTTTTTCCTCTGAGCTCTCCACCCCCAACTTTTCCCCATGATGGGGAATAAAAAATTAGGGAATGGAGACCACATGCATGCATGCTTTCAAAGAATTTTCTAGATGGCAACTGTTTTCAGATTTTTGCTCACACAATAACCTAACATAAAAATGTGAGCTAAATCTTTATAAAACCCTTTCATACTAGAGCTATGACATAGGTTTTGAACAGTGAACAGGGACCAGAAACAAAATCCAGGACCTACAATTGCTACAACAAAATTCACAACTGTTAACCTTCCTCAACACCATTCCTCTATGCACCCATTTCCGCCGGGGCTCCTATGACCATTTGCACGCAGCTTTATCAGAAAACACCTCTAAAAATTCATCTATATCACTCTAAAACTCTCTCCTTGAGGGCTGGTCTCCCACCAAACTCACCCAGGGAAGGAACTGTGTTTTATTTTTTTATTTTTTTTTAAGTCTTAACCCAGCATATTTAGCACTCAATAAATACTGACCAAATAAACAAAGACGACTAAATCTGTTACAATAAACAGGGTCAAGACTTGCCACAGCATTACACGCTCTACTTGGCATAATTTGTCTTAGCTCTTGAGTTAGCAAGATGGCTTAGTAATTGAATTATCAGGGTGCCTGGGGGGCTCAGTCATTAAGCGTCTGCCTTCGGCTCCAGTCATGATCCCAGGGTCCTGGGATCAAGCCCCACATCAGGCTCTCTGCTCAGTGGGAAGCCTGCTTCTCCCTCTCCCTCGGCCCCTCCCCCCTGCTCATGAACTCTCTCACTCTCTCTCAAGTAAATAAAATCTTTAATAAACAAATAAATAAATAAATATTTTAAAAAATCAAAGCGTTTCCATAGGTACATGATAGACTTGAGTCACCTGGTCTATATATTGTGTATGTTTGAAAGGCCAAGCTGAGATCCGCATTCTTAAGGATGTTCATCAGAGTTTCTGGAGTCTCTTTGAGCCACTGCTTACGGGTGTTATTTTCACTGTACTTTATTACAGAACCACCTAGTTGTGAAAAGGTGACAGTTAGGGGCACGTAAAAAAGATTCTCAGCATATATCTTCCAGACCATATTTTAAGCAAAGGTAATTATATCTGACTTGCTACTCAAATCTATTTCACTCACCTACATGGGCCCTGCTCTGATAATGTGACACCAAATATCTTCTACAGAGTGACATTAAAAACAACAACAAGAACAATCTCCGGCCCATTAAACAACCATTAGAAAATGTTCTGTAGTGGGTCCCTGGGTGACTAACGTGGTTAAGTATCAGACCCTTGATTTCGGCTCAGATCATGATCTCAGGGCTGTGGGATCAACCCCCCACGTCAGGCTGCACACTGGGAGTGGAGCCTGCTTAGGACTCTCTCTGGCTCCCACTCCCTCTGCCCCTCCCCCCACTCACACTTGCTCTCTCATCAGTCAATCAATCAATCAATCACCTAAAGAAGAAGAAAGAAAATGTTCGATAGTAACAGCATTCAATCTGACTACTAACCTCTCTCATCCCCGGCTGCTAAGCTGGAGGAGAGTATGGCTGCAGTTTCCAGAGCCGTGAGAGCTGTGTTGGGGACATTTTTCTCCCACTGTCTCCTGACGGGACTTGGTGAATTGGGTTTCCTCAGATGGACTGATTTATTATCTGATTTTAAAATGTAAAAAAGTATCGCTAAGCATATTACTTATCATCTATATGCACACATATACTCGAACAACTACAGAGAAAGTAATCTTTCTTTTCTCTTCCAAACTCACGTCTACTCACAATGTTTTTCGAGTCTAAGCAGTAAAGGGGATGAGAAAAAGAAACCTCCAAATGAAAAGGTAAAGCTAATCATTAAATTGAATTTTTAAAAATACGTATATATTTATATATTATACAATGTCTAAGAATGAAGCCCCAAGAGGCTGTATATTTCTGTACCTGGTTTCTATGACAGGTAGTACAACAAATACTATCTTTTCCTACAGGCTCTTATTAATAACACTATTCTCTTCTTTTTTAAGAGTAATAAAGGATTCCTGTACCATTAAATAAATCACTAGATAAGCAAACAAAAATCTTCCCATGTTTATGATACCTATAACCTAGTAAGATGAAAATTAGTATTTCTTCCATATCCCCTAGTTCCTCACTTATACAACATTAAAATTTGAATAACTTACCTTTCTCTTTATTTAATGTCCCCAGTGCACTTTCAACTGAATTTTTATTAATGTTTTCTAAATCAGTGTGGCTATACTTTCTATCTTGTTCTTCTCCTGGCTTTAAAAGGGATTAAAAATACAGATTAAAAAAGCTTGAAATGCTACAAACAAGGAAAAGTATGCAAAGTCAGCTATCTTAATTTTAAATAAAGATTAATGAATTAAAAAACATAACCACAGAATCCCATACATTACTATATGTTATATGCCATACATATTTATATGTAAGTTAAAAACCATATATATACATACATATATGTATATTAAAGTCATCTATATTTCTAATCATTATATTTCTTTTAAAGATAGAGTGAGGGGCAGAGGGAAAGACAGAGTCCCAAGCAGGCTCTGTGCTGACGCAGAGCATGACACAAGGCTCGATCTCACGACTCTTGAGATCATGAGCTGAGCTGAAATCAAAGGTCAGACACTTAACCGACTGAGCCACCCAGGGACCCCCATATTACTAGTCATTAATATCAACCATTGCAAATACGAAGAGGATATATAAAACAACAGGTATTTGAGAGGGCTTTATAGAAGCAATGAGTAATGAAAAATTTCAATATGGTTTGCTGTACTGGGCTTTTTATGCTGGAATATCAAAATGAGGTATTTTATGAAGTTGCTATATATGGTCAAAATGTTCCCACTTCACCTGAGTGCTCAGTCAGTTGAACATCTTGAGCTCTTGATTTCGGCTCAGGCCATGATCTCAGGGTTGTGAGATCGAGCCCCGTGTAGGGCTCCACAATTGGCAGGGAGTCTGCTTGAGATTCTCCCTCTCCCTCCTCTCCCTCTGCCCCTCTCACTCTCTCCCTCCCTCCCTCTAAAAATAAATAAATAAAATCTTTAAAATGTTCCCACTTAATTTGGTATTTTTCCAAATTATCTAAGCTCCTGATTTCTTGAAATAGAGTAACACACTGTCTAGACGCCACTAAATCTGCATATATTTTGAGAAGGAATAGGAATACATCTCCTATTCCTCGACAGTTTCCAGCATGCGGGTTCTCAATGACTTGTTGAATGAGTAAACAAACAGTGGACTGTAGCTGGGACTTTGTTCTTATTTCTATCGGTGGTTCTCAAACTTCTCTCCCCACCCGGCGAAGGGCCCACCCCAGACAAAGAAGTCAGAATCTTGGCGGGTAGTGGTGATGAGCAGTTTTTAAAAGCCCCGAGGGGATTCCGATGTTCCATCCCCAGTGACAGTCACTGCTCTACACACAGCAGCCTCAGACAGCGCTCCTGGTGCGGTGCCACTCGGCTCTGCCCTCATGCCATCACACCTTGCCGGCTTGCCTGCGACCTTCTCCCCCTCAGCTCTTCCCTTCTCTGACTTACTTTCCAGCTCTCTCTTCGTTCTGCTTACATTTTGCTTCTCTTTTCATTTTGTGAGAACACATGGATGTGTCCACTGTAGATGGTATTAAAATGACAGTGGTGGCCATCTGGGACAGGAGTCAGGATTATCTGCAAAGGACCCTCAGGAAACTTTCTCAGGGGTGGGGGGTGCTTGGGATTTCTAGATCTTGATTATGGTGGTGGTTATATGACACTATAAAATTTTCAAAATTCATCAGACTCTACACTAATGGGTAAATTTTATTGCATATAAATTATGCCTCAACAAAGTTGGGGGAAAAAAAGATATTCTCACAAGAATAAAAAAAAAAAAGTACAGGGGCAGGATCTATTCCATTTGTAGCAACATAATGGTGGGATGCTGTTATTTATTTACAGCCAAATCTCCATTCGAAAAAAATTTGACAAGCTTAATTACTAGTACATTCCATAAATAGAACGATTTGTTGTTAGTACAACATTTTTTTCTTTTTGGAATTAAAAGGTTGGTGAAGAAAGAAAAACAAATCCTGAGTAGGGCATGATTTACTAAGTTGGGTCTGGCAGCACTCAGAAGTGGATCCGCTGTTCTCCTCAGGACGTTACTGCAGCTCTCGTGTCAAAGAGCTCACAGCTGCCCAGGGCAAAGCAAGACAAACAGGACCTTGCATGCCAGGCTGAAAAATGTCAGCTTGGTTTGCCAGGTAATGGGAAGGCACTAAAAGTTCCTGAATAAAAAAATGTCAAGATCAAAATACAGATCTAAGTATTCTTTAGGCATAGAAAGAATAAAAATAGTCTGATAATGGGCTATGCCATGGATGAACCTTAAAAATACGATGCCAAGCAAAATCAGAACAGAGCAAAGCAAAACAAAAGCAAATAAACAAAAACCCTATGCTAAGCAAAAGAAGCCAGACACAAAAAGACACCTGTTGCATGATTCCACTCCTGTGAAATCTCTGGAATGGGCACACAGCAGAGACAGAAGGTGGGCTGGAAGTCACCAGGAGCTTGGAGTGGCAGTGCAGGTCAGGGAGGAACGGGGAGCTGTTATACAGAGGGCAGAGTTTCTGTAACAGGGTAATCAGAAAGTACTAGAAACAGTGGTGATGGTTACCCAACGCTGTGAATGTGATTAATTCTGCTGAATCCTATGTGTAAAAACGGCTAGAATGGGAAATTCTGCGTTATGTATGGTTTACCACAATGACAAACAAACTAAAAGCCAGGCCAAAACAAGATGTTCATGACTGAAAGCAGAACAGAGTTCTCTCACATCTATATTGACACCAGTGGTCACCGATAATTAAAAACCACAAAACGAGGCATGTGAACCAAATGCTCGGTGATCTCCAGTGGCTCAGCTGACAGTACGGGGGACAGCCACCAATTACGTCACATGCCAAAGGCAAAAAACTGCTGGCCGGGAGGGAGTAGGTCCCAGTCTTACCAACATCTCAGAGCCCCGGATGGTACCCAGGAGACGGGTGTTTCATAAACGTAATTTTCAAGCTCTTACCATCGTGGCTGCCTCATCTTCCAAAGCTATCTTGCCTCTGCTGGGGTCTGCTTAAAAAGAAGAGAGAAGGTAGGAAGAGAAAGCACACAGAAGATCACGTGATTAAGCTTCTCAGGTGATCTTCAGAAAGTCTGAAAGGCAAATGAAGACAAACGAAGTTTTTGAACTCCATGAGCCAAAGTCTTAGCCTGAATAGTGGTATCAAGCTTCAACCACACAGTAATTTAAAAAGAGGTTGTTCCTGCTGTTTTATTCCTAATGCTAACATCTGAAAGGTAAGGCATCGCGATTCACCTCTGCCAGCCCATTTAGGCTCTAGAAGGTGAGATCCTCCGCATCCCGGGGAGGTCACCATCACCTCCAGCTCAGGACAGCAAGGGAGTCTCTGCTTTCCCCAACAGCAACGAGGGCCCGTGGAACAGGAAGGAGCTGCTTGTTCCCTCCCGAGGCACCAGCGGCGGTGGCAGTCAGCAAGAACTTGGGCATCCGATCGCTTTGGAGAGGGGCTGATTTGCCCTGACAGAGCCCGGCCGCCCATGTTCCTCATTCATTCAACATTGTAAAAAATGGCTACTGAGCATCTGTGATGAAAGGTGCTGAGGCTACAATGGGGAGTGAATGAGACGCAGCCCCTGCCATCACGGGGAGCGTTCACTGCCCTGGTGGCGCTGTCTACTGGCAGGGTGGAGATGCCACCGGACACACGGTCTCCCATGGTGGCCCTTCTGCACTGGTTTATTGCTCTCATTTAGGAATAGTAAGACTACACTTGGCCAAGCTATCTTGAAACGTTTCTTAGACTGGCTTTTATTGTTGTTGTTGCCCAGCATTTTAAAACAAATTTCCCCCTACCCTGGGAAGGGGAAAAAAGCTACAAAATAGTACCTAAGGTGAAATGAACACTAAAGCAAACTATGGAAACAAAGGTAACTGGCTACCCCTTGAGGAATGGAGAAAAGGTTGAATTACAAGACTGTAGGGTTTGCATTACTAGAAGGATATACATTCCTACAAAAATAACATTTAAAATTGAACTGTCAGGTGGGGCATCTGGGTGATTCACTGGGTTAAACCTCTGCCTTCGGCTCAGGTCATGATCCCAGGGTCCTGGAATTGAGCCCCGCATCGGGCTCTCTGCTCAGCAGGGAGCCTGCTTCCTCCTCTCTCTCTGCCTGGCTCTCTGCCTACTTGTGATCTCTGTCTGTCAAATAAATAAATTAAATATTTTATTTATTTATTTAATCTCTCTCTCTCTGTCAAATAAATAAAATCTTTTTAAATTAAATTTAATTTATTTATCTGTCAAATAAATAAAATAAAATCTTTTTTTATTTTATTTATTTGACAGAGATCACAAGTAGGCAGAGAGGCAGGCAGAGAGAGAGGGGGAAGCAGGCCCCCTGCTGAGCAGAGAGCCCAATGCAGGGCTCGATCCCAGCACCCTGAGATCATGACCTGAGCTGAAGGCAGAGGTTTAACCCACTGAGCCACCCAGGTGCCCCTCCATCTGCAGTCTTAACAGCCCTTTGCCATGGAAACTAACATCCACAATTCCCAAGGAGAAGGATGTGCCCATCGCTGCAGGAGCTACTCACTCTTCCGCCCTCCACACTTGGTCCCAAGGTCCCACAGCTAGTAAGGGGAGTGCTGAGGGAGAGAGAAAAGCAGGCTCCCCACTGAGCAGGGAGCCTGATGTGGGACTTGATCCCAGGACCCTGGGACCATGACCTGAGCTGAAGGAAGACGCTTAACTGACTGAGCCACCCAGGCGTCCCACGGCTCTGTTTTTTAAAATTTTGTTTACCAGATGGTTCTTTGGACACTTGGGGATAATTTCCTATAAAAGTAACATTGTATTTTCATGGTTAGATTCCTAGGCCAGGCCACAGAAACCTTCTACCTGACCGAAGGGAACATGGTAGTAATAATGAAACGAAGAACAATCTTTACAACATTAAAATCTCCAAACTAGGCTTTTTGATCCCTAGAAAATTAAAAGCATAGAAGTCAGTACAGAATTACATCTGAAATAGCAATAAAAAAATTTTAATTTCAGGAGATCTCTGAAATTGCCTCTAGTAACTTGAAAATTATATTTTTTCTTTTTTGTTAAACTATATTTTAAAAGAAAATGGAACAAAAGGCAAGCTTTCTAAAATTCTTACCTTTTTTCCTTGGTGTACTATGCTTACAATTTTTGGTTTCTTCTAATACCTGATCACCATATTCTGTGATGATCTGAAAATTTCAAGTAAAAAACTTAAATATGTGAGGTATACTTTTCTTTAGACACTGCCATAATATCATTTAATTATCAACATTCTTCCCTACAATCATATTCTCCACAAACATATTCCCCATAATCATAAATATATGATTTACGGCATCTAAAATGCCATTTAGAAAATGCCTATAATTTAGACACATATGCAGATATTGCTACAGGTCTAGAAAAAGACCAGAAAACTTATGTAAACTCACCCTATGAGGATTCTCAGGGAACGGTATTGTGGAAGGGAGAGGAGGAGGAAAAGGAAGTTTTTACTTTTTGTACACTCTTCTGCATTATTTGAATTTTTACAAGCATGTCCTACATGTTGTGTTAAAAGACAACGAACCATTTGACCGTACTTGAAACCCCCTCACAGTCGATCCACCATACCTCTGGGGGTAAGCACTTGCGGACAAGCCGGGCCAAAGAGCCTCTGGAGAGAAGTGTTGTAGCAGAAGGGCGATGTGAGGGATTCCTTTTAAACATCTGCTTGATCAGAAGCTGGAGTTCACAGGAGTACTGAGATGGCAGTGGGCTCAGGGACCCCTGACATATTTTGAGAATAAGACTTTTCCAGCTGTTTGCCTGAAACTAAAAAGTAAAACTGAACGTAAGAGCAGAGACAAGGCAGGAGTGGAAGAAATTACCAGCTCAACGAAATCCTTATTTAATCCTAATTTAATTTAATCCTAATTTAATTTTAATTTAATTTGATAAAAGTATCTGCCGCCTGGTCATTTTTCTTCCCAGAGGGATCCTTAAGGTACTATTTGAAATCTTATGGTGGGTTCAGAGGGAAGGTAAACATAAACAGGGCAAAACTTGCCCATCTAGAGGAAAATCTGAGCACTGATGCCGGCTTTGGGTACATTATCACTCATAATCAATGTGTGTACAAATACACATTGTTAACATATGTTAAAAATCAAGGTAATACATACATGTAGCTTTTTTTTAGTATATGTGCTGCCGAAGCGAGCACTACATGTAGCTTTTTTAAAAAAGATTTTATTTATTTGAAAGACAGGGCAAGACAGAGAGCACAGGAGCAGCGGGAGGGGCAGAGGCAGAGGGAGAAGCAGGCTCCCCTGCTGAGCAGGGAGCCCAATGTGGGGTTGGATCCCAGGACCCTAGGATCATGGCCTGTGCCGAAGGCAGAGGCTTCACCCACTAAGCCACCCAGGAGCCCCACATACATGTAGCTTAAGAAGTCAATGGTCCTAACAGGCTTATAGTAAGTGTAACATCCCTTTGCTTCATTCCTCCCCAGAACCTCCTAAGCCTGCCGCCTCGTGATATGCACGCCAGACTATTCCAGCTTTAAAAGTGTACTGCCAAATCCCTTTTACCTTTCATATCATCAAAGTAGCTATTAAAATTTGACAAGCAATAGAATGGGAATCAGAATGACATGCCAGAATAACATTTTAAAAAAATCTTCACTGTAGAATAAACTTTGAAATTAACACTAGATGTTAGTTAGTCTTGGTGATACTTAATGTAAGAACATGTTGGCATTCTGCCTTGAAAATGTACCTGATTAGTAAAATATGTAAGTGAAGATACGAAAAAAGAAAAAAAATCAACAGATAACAAGGGAAAAATTCAGGTAGTGAAAAATGAGACTAAATCTGCTCTGTCTCCAGCTTTTGAACCATTATACCAGGTTTCTGCATTTCCTAAAGGTTTGAGAACTACTTTTGCCTCAAAGCAGATGAGAGAACAGATTGTGTGCCAAATATCAGGGCACCATACTCCTTAATTCTTATTCTTGCTAGAAGGAATAAGAACATGTATATGAAAGTTCACACCCACACACACAAAAGACAGAATCAGGGGAATAAAGAATACAATCATAAATAAAATACTGGTATTTTTAAAATAATCCTTTTTATATAAAACAGTGGCTGTCCACTTGGGCCGCACATTAGAATCACCTGCTGTAAAGATTTATTTGTTTATTTATTTGTTTGAGAGAGGGAGAGAGAGAGAGACAGAGCAGATGTGAGCAGGGGGAGAGGAAGCGAACCTCCAGCAGACCCCTAGCTGACCTGGGAGACCCACGCACAGCTCCGTCTCATGACCCTTAGATCATGACCTGCGCTGAAACCAAGAGTCAGGCCCTCAACCAACTGAGCCACCCAGGCGCCCCTAGAATCACCTGTTCTATAAAACACTACTGTCCAGGACACCCTCAGGGGTTTCCATTTAATTACTATAGTTAATTACTATAGTTTGGGCCCAGGTATTGCCATTTTGTAGTCTCCCAAGCTGTTCTAACAATGCAGCAGGCGTTATAAACCACGCACACTGGAGGAAGACAGCACGTGGTTTCAGTGTGAGGGGCTTTCTTAATGGTGGCGAAGGCTGTTCCTCCATCATTCACTCTCATACCTCTCAGGCACATCTGTAAAGATGCTTGCCGGGGGTGGGTGGGGATGGGTGAAATAGGCAGAGGGGAGTGAGAGGTACGGACTGCCAGGCATAAAATAATTAAGTTTCGGGGATGAAAAGTACAGCACAGGCAATACAGCCAATAATATCGTAGTAACTTCATATGGTGACAGATGGTGACTCTGGGTACGGTGAGCAATACTGTAATATATTTACAAGTGTTGGATCACTATGTTGTGCACCTGAAACTAACATGATACTCTATGTCAACCGTATCTCAATTAAAATTTAAAAAATAAAAAATGAAAAAATGCTTGGTTAGAGTTAAGTTTCAATCTGTGCCCAAAGGACAGCATTTATTTCTATGAAAAGCTAAGACTTAACAGAGAAAAGTGCTCTGATTGTTAGTTCTGTGTAATAGTAACTGCTAAATAAGCCGGCCAAGTTATTTAGCCTCTTTTTTTGTTAAATTATGTTTTAAAATATCTTGAAAAAATGAATATAAAGATAATTTTTTCACAATAGCCAAAAGGAGAAAATAACCCAAATGTCCAACAACAGATGAACGGATACACAAAATAAGATATAAACATACATAATGGAATATCATTCAATCACAGAAAGGAATGAAACTGTGACCCATGTTACAACATTACACTACATGAAACAAGCCAGACACAAAGGGAAAAGTACTGTGTAATTCCACTTATCGGAAATATCTAGAATACACACGTTCTTGGAGACAGAAAGTGGATTAGAGGTTACCAGGGGCTGGTGGGGAGGGCTGGGGATGGGAAGTTACTGTTTAATGGGTACAGAGTTTCTGTTTAGGAGCAGGGGAAAGTTTGGCTAATAGGTACTAGAGATGATTACACAATACTGCAAAGTAATCAATGCCACACAAAATGGTTAAAATGGCTAATTTCATGATATAGATGTATTTTACCAACATAAAAAACTTGAGAACAGTGAAAAAAAGAAAGGACGGGTGGAGGAGGGGACGGAAGGAAAAACGGAAGGAAGGCAGGCAAGCTAAATATAAAACTACAGAAACTAAATAATGAAAATTTCCTATTAGTATATGCTACCAAAGGGACTCAAGGCAAAGGTGATAACCAAGGAAAGAGGTATGAATTCATCTGTCAGAAAGAAGAGGAGGGTCAGTCATGGATCTTCCAGACCAGGAAGGTATTTTAATACTGAAACACAAAGCAAGCCACTCCATATCGTTTACCCAGAGTTTTATGCAGGGTAATTACCAACAGGGGCAACGGACATGGGGGCAAGGCCGGCAGGGAATGCAGGTCACTATGCAACTATTCTCTGCCCTGTTCTCTATAGGGCAACTATCTGGACCTTGACCCTCAGCTTCCCTGGAGCGAGGGGCACGGTGGTGAGGTCACAAGGGAGTTATCCCTTGTGGTACCACTTGTGGGCCAAGATGGCAGGCCAAAGATGGAGTCAATGCTGTCAGCACTCCTACAGAGCCCGAGGGAAGCACACAGCCAAGTGGAACCTGGCACAATACTAAGGACTTAGCCAGGTATGACAAGAGGCTGCCTTTTCCAATTTACACACCATACTTACTGGATGCTTAAGGGTACAGAGCTCATAGAGAATGCATCCCAAGGACCAGATGTCACTGGAAGCATAAAGAAGCAATGGAATGACAAACGGGTTATGCGTGATTATATGAAATACAAAAGAAAAGAAAAATGAAAAATTATCTTCAATAAGAATAAATATCACAAGTAATTCCTAGTTATTAAAATACAATACATGGTAAGTTTGGTCTAATACTTAGATACTTATTCACAGTAATGTTCGCAGTAAAACTCTCTGCTCCCGAGCCCCTACCCTCCAAATCAAGGCTGTTCAGACATCATTTCAGTGGCATTTGGTACAGGAGGGAGTATTTGTGGACTCAGACTGGCATAGTTGGAAGGAGGGTTAGAAGTCACGCAGTGTAGCTTCTACCCAAACCATCTGTGCACAACCCCAGGCCTTTTGGCCACACCTCCTGATAAACAGCTCTTTACCTTGGGCACAGCCTGTTGGATGGCTCTAGGGAGAGTGGTCTTCTTTATCATAAGCCAAAATGTGTCTTCTGGAAACCCTCACCACCCCGTGTTAGCTCTACATTCCCAAACCAAGAGAATAAGACTACTCATTCTTCCCCCAAACAGTTCTTCATAAATCAGAAGAGTTCTATAGTTTGCCCCATACGCCCACCCTTCTTCATTCTGAGCATCCCCCTTTCCTCCATCCTTCTCACCACCTAGTTCCAAATATATCTGAATCTCTTGAAAAAAAGACTGTAGACACCAAAGACTTCATCCCCAAACATGTCAGCATGTACTCTCCCTCATAAACACAATACCATTGTCACATCCAAGAAATTTAACCTTAATTCAATTATATCACCAAATATTTGTCCAAAATCAAATCTCCCCAATTGGCCTAATAAGTTTCTTCATAGCTGCTCTGCCCCCAGTGCACTCAGTTTTACTCTTATAAGAAACTATTCAGTATTAATTACCAAATTCTTTCCAGAAATCAACTCGACAGAAGGTAACAAGAGCCTGTAGGTTTTCTACTTCTAGGAATTCATGCCAAGAATGTGTTACAAAATAATGACCTGTTTACTCACAACAGGTCTATTAATCACGACACTGATTATGATACTGAAAACTGGAAATATATCATTAGACCAACAACATTTGTGAAGAGCTTAAATATGTGGTGATATGAATATGATATAATAAAATAAAAAAAAGGAGGATACTAAGTTGTATATAGAATACATAAACTAGGTTTGGCAGGGGGAAGTGGATGGAAAAAACATCAAAATGTTATTATCAGCAGTGAAAAAGTAGGTGATGGCCATATCCTTTCTTGTATATCTCTATATTTCCGATATTCCTCTGTTCACCCATTCCATCAATGGGCATGTCATGACTTATATTCAGAAAAATATTCTGTTTTAAATCATAAGCTCTTAAGGCTATCTTCTTTTAATTAACTAACCTATCAGTCAAGTACTTATTATCCAGTCCTGCCAATATGAACTCATTGACATAATCCAGTAGTTCCCAAATTTTGCCCTACACTGGAATCATTTGGTGATGCTGGAAAATTACCGATGCACGCTTCCCACCCCCTGACATTCTGATGTAACTGGCAGAGCTGCAACCTGAGCTTTGGGACTTTTAAAAGTGAGAGCAGCAGAGTGTGAAAAGCAGTCATGCCATTCATACTATTATGTCATTCATACTGTTCCCTAGAAATGACTAGCCTTTCCTTCAGCATTTACATTTGGCTCCTTTCAGCTCTGATTAAAACAGTTGGAAAACTGTGACTTTCATCTAGAAGCCTGGGCATTTAGATTCCACATTGCTTTCAAATATATTTTTCAAAAACCAAACTTCCCTTGTCGGCTACAATGCCTGTCACCAAGTGGTCATGCTCAGGACTTAATGTATCAAGCAAGAACATTACTTACCTTTTATTGTTGTAAGGCACGTTCTCCCAAATTTCTGGGGGCACGTAATAGGGTGTTCCCACATATGTACAAGCAAACGCCATGGGACTAAAACCATAAGAAGGCAAAGCACAATTACAGTGCATTCCTGAATAAGGAATTGATTGCTGTCACTACTACAGAACAGATATACATACTTGGAGAGAAGACGGGCAGATCCAAAATCTCCCAGTTTTACTTTTCCATTTTGGGTGAGGAAGATGTTCTGCATTAAAAAAGAAGAGCTGAGATCATGTCTTGCATCATTCACCCGCAAGGCAGAGATCTCGGAGAAGCTGTCTATCAAAGCCTGCTGGTGATGGAGATTAAGGGCAGAGATGCTGACAGCTGAGTCCTGGAGCGGAACACGAAATAAGATACCCTCCTGACAGCTACACATTACCCTGCTTGGGAATTCAGGATCACTGCTTAGAAATCAAACGAGCAAGCTTAAGATTTTATCGGTAGATGGGTGCCTGGGTGGCTCAGTCGGTTAAGCATCTGCCTTCAGCTCTGGTCATGATCTCAGAGTCCTGGGATCAAGGCCTGCATTGGGCCTCCCTGCTCAGCGCGAAATCTGCTTCTCCCTCTACGCCTCCACCTGCTCCTGTGTGTGTGTGTGTGTGTGTGTGTGTGTGTGTGTGTGTGTTCTCTCTCTCTCTCTCTCTCAAATAAATAAAATCTTGTATCAGCAGAGCCTGATGGAGTGCCTGGGAACGTGTCGGGGGGACTCCATGGCGCAGGTCTTGACCATTTTCCATCTTAGAATGATAGTCTTAGCACTTGCTAAGAGAGCTTGGAACCTATTAACATATACTAGTAAAGAGATTAAATGATCTTTCTCAGGTAGTATCTTCCTTGGCTCGTATAAATATTAGGTTGACAAAAACTTCTAGGCTAAATAAAAATGTCCCAAAAGGAAACAGAAGAACTCAGAAAAAAGACGGAGTGAAATAGTCTTTGTTTCTGTTTTCGTGTTGAGGCCCCAAAAGGTATTTCACTTACCTTGGACTTGATATCTCTGTGTAACACACGTTTCTTGTGAATGTGATTTACTCCAAGGCACATTTGTGTGAACCAATTAAGTATCTGTAAGGAAAAGGCATGCAGTAACCGGTTCGTGTCAATCCCAAATCCCAAAGGATCATTTCCAGGCCTTAGCTGATCTGGATTTTCTGTAATATAAGTACAGAACCCTAAAAATTACATAGTTCAACTAAGATTCAACATTGCCTGGGAGAATTCAGAAAAACTGTGAATCCCATGTTCCATCATCTTACATATGATCTAAACAGCAATTTAGTTCAATAAAACTCCCACTATGGTTTTCTTGAATTCAACCAAATAAAAGTATTTCTTAAATATATATATAAAGGTAATTCACCACTAAGGAATGAGTATGCTACAACTTTTTGTAATCATTACATCAGATTTTCATTTGCCTTTTCAGAGTGTTCATTTATTAACATTAAAAGATTTCATTATATTGTCAACCATCCTGTGAGTCAGCATTTTCTTCTTACAAATCCTGAGTCAGTAGTACTCAGAATTTCTAAGTACTAAGGGAGCTTATAATTTTTTTTTTTTTTTTTTTTTTTTTTTTAATTTTTTATTTATTTTCAGCGTAACAGTATTCATTGTTTTTTCACCACACCCAGTGCTCCATGCAATCTGTGCCCTCCCTAATACCCACCACCTGGTTCCCCCACCCTCCCACCCCGCCCCTTCAAAACCCTCAGGTTGTTTTTCAGAGTCCATAGTCTCTCATGGTTCACCTCCCCTTCCAATTTCCCTCAACTCCCTTCTCCTCTCCATCTACCCTTGTCCTCTATATTATTTGATATTAAGGGAGCTTATAATTAAATGTCAAACTGATTTTTGTTTCTTTTTTGCTATGGAGATTCATTCATTTGAAGCCAAGGTTGACCTCCTTCTCTGGAATCCATATTTTTAACAACACAACTTCTAAATAAAAATATTTATACCAATACGCTTTCATAACATGTTACACCCTAAACCAGACAAAGACCCATTCATGGTGTTTATTTAACTATTTTCCTTAGTCAATTCATTCTAAAAATATTGAATACACAATTTTCCTTTAAAAAAGCAAGAAGTACTAGACATAAAGGAAAATGCTAAATTGTAAAAGGAAGAAGTGTGAGAATAGGTATTCCCATGAATAGGTATTCCCATGACCCAGGAATTTGGGCTTCATTCTTCTGATGATCTAGTAATGCCAAATAACTCTGTCTTCTACAATGTTAGTACCACAAAATTCAAAATTTGAAATATACAGGACAAAATGGAGCAATACAATTTTGAAACTCTTCTACACACAGAAGTTTTATTCCCTGATATTTTATAAACATATCTATTGAACTTGCTGGAAATATCTCTGGCAGCCACCTCCCACAAACAAACAGGAGCAACAATAGGGAAGTGAGTTGCTTCTAACAAGTGTGTCAGGTAATCACACGTATAATGCTTTTATGTGAACTTATACCCATTTGGGAGTTGCTTCTAAATCTTGAGAGAAATCGTGGAAGCCCCTCTCTTACCATATCTTCAGGAAACAACTTTCCTTTCTGATGCTTTATCTTCTGCATTAGGTCCCCTCCGTCACAATATTCCATCACAATATACAGGTGTCCCTCAGCTAGAACAAACAGAAGACTCCTGAGGAAAGCCTGGAGGCCATAAATCAAATTCCACAATGCATTTATTTGGGGGAATTCATATTTACCTTCAAATGATTCTTGAAAGGCAACAATATTGGGGTGCTTCATTTTGGCTAACAGAACAGCCTCCTTCCTAGAATTCTGTGTACCAGAGAGAGACTAGAAGAAGATTTTAAATAGCATAAATGGAATACTTCATTTTAAAATGGATAGCTTTACAACAATACGGTTGACCCTTGAACCACATGGGAGCTGGGGGTGGTGATCCGCCCCCCTGTGCAGTCAAAAATCCACTTGTGACTTTTGACTCCCCCAAAACCTAACCATTAATAGCCTTGTCAATTACCATAACCATTAATAGCCTTGTCAATTACATAGTCAATTAAAACACATGTTGTATGTTACATGTATTACATGCTATATTCTCACAATAAAGTAAGCTAGAGAAAAGAAAGTGTTACCAAGAAAATCACAAGGAAGAGAAAATACATTTACAGTACTGGATGGCATTTATCCAAAAAATCTACACATAAGTGGCCCCACGCAGCCCACATCTGTGTTGTTCAAGGGTCAAGTGTGGTTTGTAAACGTCAATGCCAGAGGCAGTTTTGAAGCAACACGCTGTGACCCAACTTATGTTTATCAAACTCTACGAGAAAACGTGGTGATTTTTCAACTGTGGCTATATTTTACATGCTAAAGTTGACCCTTATATCCTTCCAAGTATAGAATGTAAACCAGTTTTCACATCAGTCTCATTGTAACTGATGTGGAGAATTGGCATGCCATTAACCACAGCATATCCTTAAGAACTAGGGCTCTCATGTCTTACTGTCTGCATCATGTTTGCAGCTCACTGGCCCGGATGAGAAAGACTGATGTGTTAGTGCAGTAAGCATGGAAGAAGGTGATTTACAAAGCTGGTTTCCAAAACTGCTTATCCCTAACTTACTCTCTGAGGATGAAATCCTGAATGGCTTATCTTTCAATTAAGAAACTGCCATTGGAAAAAAAAAAAAAGAATTACAAAAAGATATTTTTAAAAGGGGCACCTGGGGGCACCTGGGTGGCTCAGTGGGTTAAAGCCTCTGCCTTCAGCTCAGGTCATGATCCCAGGGTCCTGGGATCGAGCCCCGCATTGGGCTCTCTGCTTGGCGGGGAGCCTGCTTCCCTCTCTCTCTCTCTGCCTGCCTCTCTGCCTACTTGTGATCTGTCAAATAAATAAATAAATAAATCTTTAAAAAAAAAAAAGTGGGGGGGGCGCCTGGGTGGCTCAGTAGGTTAAGCCTCCAACTCCTGATTTCAGCTCAAGTCATGATCTCAGGGTCATGAGATGGAGTCCCCTGTTGGCCTCTATGCTCAGCAGGGAGGCTGCTTGAGATTCTCTCTCTCACTTTCTCTTCAAAATAAACAAATCTCTAAAAAAAAAAAAAAAAAGCGCAAATTCACCAGCCCATCTGCACCTCCTCAACCAGATGCTCAGGGATGGGGCCCAGCAATCTGTGTTTTAACCTCCAAATGACTTTGAAGCCCACTCGAGAATCAGGGAAAGAGGTCAAGAACACAGTGGGGAAATAAATGCTTAGAATTCTGAGAATTGCATTAAAATGTATTTTTAGAAAATTGATCAAGACGTTATTAAACAACCTCAATAGCACAGATTCTTTCCTGCAACAACTATGATAAACAACGACCAGGTAGCACCTTCCTCACCTTCCAGGGAAATAAAACCCAAAACTGATCCACAAAATAGCTTCTCTGATATCAAAGGTTAGCATATTAGGTTTTTGCTCTTCATTGTATTTTTTATGCTCTATTTCCATTAATAGGGCACCTGAGCTGCTTCTGGCAAAGCTTCTTTCCCTCTTAGGTACGCAAAATTGGAAATTATTCATTGAGATAAACAGCAATCGCCACCTAGATTATTTTTTCTCCCTCTTTGTTAATTACAAAAATTACCTAAAATCCATATAAAATACATCAAGACCTTGTAAAGCTAATGAATAAACCCATTACATCTTTTGCACGAAAGAGCAATTCCATGTTAAATCTCAAGAACTAATTTTCCTGGGCAAATTGCATCTACATTTTCAACATGAGCTAATGGCTTCAGCAGTGACCTTGGGAAGCCTTATTTCCTTCATGGCAAACAGCTGATTACTGCTTTCTCGCTGAACCAAAAGGGCTCTGCCGAAGGAGCCCTCTCCGATCACTCTCAGGACCACATAGCCATCCATGCTGGGAACCCTCACAGCCTGGCTCCACTGACACGGTCACCACGACCTCTCTTGACCTGTATTCAAAAACGGAAACGTTGAAAATTAAATATATTTCCAAAGGCAGAATGAAGTCAAAGTAGCTCAAAATCACCATGGTAGGACAACAGCAGTTTATTCCTTTATTGGCTAAACAGGTAGGCCTTGGGCACCCATGCCAGGTTTTGTAATCCTGAATAAAAAATACATTTACAGACTGTACCGCATTTATCAAAATTGCTGGATATAAGTGGCCCTGTGCAGTTCAAACCTGCACTGTTCAAGGGACAGTGTGGTTTGTATACGTCGATGCTATAGCATCAGACTTTGACCTCTCATGGTCCCTGCTATCACGCATGTCCCAAAGCAGGCGGGACCTCAGACCTCAACAAATGTAGGGTGATAAGTCTCACAGAAAGAGTTAGGCTGGCGCATGGCAGAAATATCCAGACGAGTCAGGAAAATGATACTTTACTGAAACCTGAAGGATGACTGGAAGTTGGCTAGGCAATGGGGCGGGTGGGGTGGCGGGAAGCGATGTAGGCAGAGGGACTGGCATATTGAAGAGCCAAAGAGGGGGCACCTGGGTGGCTCAGTGGGTTAAGCCTCTGCCTTCAGCTCAGGTCATGATCTTAGGGTCCTGGGATCAAGCCCCACATCGGGCTCTCTGCTCAGTGGGGAGCCTGACTCCCCCTCTCCCTCTGCTTGCCTCTCTGCCTACTTGTGATCTCTCTCTCTGTCAAATAAATAAATAAAATCTTATTTAAAAAAAAGAGCCAAAGAGATTGTGTTCAGTTCAAGGAATTGAAAGAGGACTGTCACAGGCTGGTGAGGCAGACAGGGCCTTATCTGAAGGCCACCGCAAGCCAAGCTCAGGTCGCTGGATTTTATCCTTGGGGTAATTAAAGTGCTATCTCTGAAGGATTTTAGCCAAGAGAGCATATTAGAAAAAATAACTTACTCTGGCCATAGAGCGAATGGATTGCACACGGGACAGGACAGGAGCGCTGGAGTGAGACTCCGACAACAGAAAAGGCAGGAAAATGATGATGGAGTGGAATGGGGTGGTGGCAATGGGAACGAAGAGAAGAATGAGAAGAAAATATGTAGAAAGAACTCGCAAGATTTTTGGTGACAAATTTATGGGGGATAAGCAGGGAGAAAGGGACAAAGCAGACCTCCCAGGTTTCCAGTGTAAACTGGGTGAACGATGATACCATTCCCTGAAAAAAAGGAAAAGCACAATGGTTCTGTGTGTGTGTGTGTGTGTTTCATTTTTCTGGCAGTGGGAGTGTGGCAGGGCTGGGGAACGGCATGGTGAAGGAAGACGTGCTCCTTCTAGGACACGCTGAGCTAGAGGCGCTGGGATTAAGAAGATATAAGCAGAGGGGCGCCTGGGTGGCTCAGTGGTTTAAGCCTCTGCCTTCGGCTTGGGTCATGATCCCAGCGTCCTGGGATTCCCCCGCATTGGGCTCTCTGCTCAGTGGGGAGCCTGCTTCCTCCTCTCTCTGCCTGCCTCTCTGCCTACTTGTGATCTGTCTGTCAAATAAGTAAATAAAAAATTAAAAAAAAAAAGATATAAGCAGAGTCTTTGAACTTCAGTCTCCCTTTCTGTATTTCCCAGATGGAGCAGTTGGCTGGATCGGATCATAGGTAAAGGAAATTGAATATAAAGTACCTAACACTTTGCCTGGTACAGGGGAGGCCGTGGATAAATGGCAGCCATTATTATTATTAAAATCTTAGCAACATGATGCATTTTTTTCCTTAGCAACATGGTGCATTAAGAAAAAAGAAAACCACCGGAATGAATTAATTTAATTTTCAGAAAGCCTATTTGTAGTGGGGTTTTTTTGTTTGTTTTTTGTTTTAATCACACCACAAAGAATTATGAGGCACAGAGAACACAGCAGGTAAAGCAAAAATCACAACTAAAACATACACTACAGCGACCTGTAAAATGTCGTTTGTATTCATTTGTGTCATAGAATCACCTGGCAACTTTAAAATTAATTGCTCCATATTAACCAAATTAGAGGCATTGTGTTCAAAAACAATTCTTTTCAAGAACAGTCTAGTCTTTCAGTGTATTTAGGGATCTGAAAGAAAAAAGTTGTTCCTATTCTAACTGGCCCTTGGTATTACCCGATTTAACAGGCAGGCCGAGGGCTCCTGGATGGCTCAGTTGGTTAAGCGTCCACCCTCAGCCCAGGTCATGATCACAGGGTCCTGGGATCCCTGATCCTGCTCTCAATCTCTTTCTCTCTCTCTCAAATAAACAAATAAAATCCTTAAAAAAAAAAAAAAGTAACAAGGAGGCCACGTTTTTCCATATTTCTTTTCTTTTATTCTTCAGGGTCTTCATTCTATGTCAAGGACGTAACCGATAAAGCAAGAACCACCATTGATTTTCTTAGCTGAAAACCAGTATTTCTTTGGTCCTTTCTTTCTTCTTCTTCTTCTTCTTCTTTTTTTTTTTTTTTAAGATTTTATTTACTTATCTGACAGAGAGAGATCACAAGTAGGCAGAGAGGCAGGCGGTGGGGGGAGGCAGTCGGTGGGGGGGGGGAGGCAGGCGGTGAGCGGGGGGGCGGGGCAAGCTCCCCGGTGAACAGAGAGCCCGACGCGGGCCTTGATTCCAGGACCCTGGGATCACAACCCGAGCCGAAGGCAGAGGCTTTAACCCACTGGGTCACCCCATCTACCCACTACTCAATCTGACACCCGTTAAGATCAGTAAGAGACCTATATACACCATGACGAAGTCCCTTTGCATGCTCCTCCCAAATACTAGTAAAATGGTTTGGAAATAGCCAGAAGTGGGATCGCCGGTGAGACACCCGGGCGCGCGAGCTTCTCAGGTTTGCACGCGGGGATCGCACCATGCGGGGGGACCGCACCATGCGGGGAGACCGCACCATGCGGGGGGACCGCCGAGCGCGAATCCTGCCGCGCCGCGTCCCCTCCTCCTCCAGCGCTGGAGCCGCGGCCGGCGCCAGGAGCACGGGAGGCTGCTGGGGACCCGCCGGCGAGCGGCCCAGGCCGGGGGCGGAGCTGGGGCGGGGATCCGACAGCGCCGAGAGCGGGTCTCCCGCTCGCCCCCAACCGCGCGAGGGCGCCGCCCGCTTCCCGGGACCCAGGTCCCCACCGCCGGCCGCGTTCCCTCCTCCAGAGGCTCCCTGCCAGGCGGCGGGATCGCTTACCGACTTCCCCGGCGACCGGAGCCGACCCCGGCGTCCCCGGACTAGCGCGTTTCCGTGGGGCGGGCCTGCAGGTTGTCTTTCGGGTTGCTGGTGAAGGAAGGTTCTCGGGCTGGGCGGGAGGCGCTATTATCGGAGTAGCCGGGCCTACTAAGGGCGCGTTTTAAAACTGTAGCTCCAGAGCCCCCTAGATCAATGCCAATATTATTGAGGGAAAGTGTCTCCCAGCAACAAGAGTTTTGCCTCCAGTTTACGTGATCAGTTTCTCGGGCTCAGCACTCCCCTTACTAGCCGTGGGACCTTGGGCCCAAGTGTGGAGGGCGGAAGAGTGAGTAGCCCCTGCAGCGATGGGCACATCCTTCTCCCTGGAAATTGTGGATGTTAGGTTCCGTGGCAAAGGGCAGTTAAGACTGCAGGTGGAATAAGGTTGCGAACCAGCTAACTCTAAAATATGGAGATGATTGGATTCTCCAGGGTCCCCAGTATGATCACCAGGGCACCTCCAAGTGGAAGAGAGAGGCTGAGTGGTGGTCAGAGAAGAGATTTGAAGATGGAGAATAGGGCCACCAGCCAAGGAAAGCAGGAGGCCTTAAGAAACTGGGAAAGGGGCCGCCTGGGTGGCTCAGTGGGTTAAACTCCTGCCTTTGGCTCAGGTCATCATCCCGGAGTCCTGGGATGGAGCCCTGCGTCTGAGCCCTGCATCAGGCTTCCCCTCTGCGGGAAGAATTGCCCCATTGGACTTCCAGAAGAAACACCATCCTGCTTATACCCTGATTTTAGTCCAATGAGATCCAATCCAGACTTCTGATTTGTAGAAGAGAGTACATTTGTGTTGTTTTTAGCCACTGTTTTTAGCCACTGTGTTTGTGGTGATATGTTACAGCAGCAAATCTAGGAAACTCATAACAGCAAGGCAGAGAACCTACCTCCTAGGAGTTTTGTGAAAATCAAAACGGATATATTAGAATATATTTTAGAACAACTTCTGGTTGTACTTGTAAGTGCTGAGCATGTTCAGCATGACATGGCAGAGTTAATATGTGATTAATCTGTAAATGTGATAAGAGCAGGGTCTCTGGAGTATCATCTTCTTTCTGAATGGCCCAACGTTTGCGATACCTGCTCTGCTTGGTTTCAATTAAAGAAACAAAAACAGGGGCGCCTGGGTGGCTCAGTGGGTTAAAGCTTGATCCCAGGGGATCAAGCCCCATATCAGGCTGTCTGCTTAGCGGGGAGCCTGCTTCCTCCTCTCTGCCTGCCTCTCTGACTACTTGAGATCTGTTAAATAAATAAATAAAATCTTAAAAAAAAAAAAAAAAGGAACTACTATACATGCCTATGCCCAGAATGCTGCTACAACTTCCATTTCCAGGAACTAATGGACCTGCTGCTTGGCCACAGGCACAAACTCCAACCACTTTATATTCATGACAGCGCTGGGGCAAAAGTCATAAAAACACCCAACTCTTTTTTTTTTTTTCCTCCCACCCAATGCCTATAGTCATGAAAAGGACTTTTTATCTTGTTGCATGAGTGTATTAGTTTGCTAGGGCTACCCTAACAAAGTATCACAAACCAAGGGGCTTGAACAAGAGAAGCATATCCTCTCAGGGTTCTAGAGCCTAGAAGTCCAAAATAAGGCTGTCAGCAGGATTCTTGTGAGGACTCAGAGAGGGACCTGTTCTGGGCCTATCCCTTGGGCTTGTAGAATGCTGTCTTCTCCCTGTCTCTTCACATCATCTTGCCAGTCCTATTGGATTAGGAACCTGCCTGAATTAGGACCAGCCTGAATTCATCTTAATTAATTGCATCTGCAATGACCCTATTTCCAAATAAGGTCACATCCTAAAAGTACTGGGGCTTAAGACTCCAATGTATCTTTTGGGGGATGACAAAATCAACCATTAACCATCAGCAAGCACAGACTGGTGAGTATGGAGGAGGAAATAGAACAGATCTGAACCCTACCCCCTCTAGCTATTGCCAAAGTGTGGATCTCAGCCAGGGGAGGTTCCGAAATGGGTAGTGATTGGAAATAGAATATTACTACAGATTATATATACAAGGTACTAGGCACTGTTTTAAGTAAGTCAGTACATGTGAAGTGCTTAAGAATAGGACTAGATAAATATTAGCCATCAACTCCACAACAACCCTAAAGGTACAATTATCTCCGAGGCACAAGAGGCTATTTGCCTCAGGTCCCACAGCTAGTCAGTGGTAGAACTGGTATTAGAACCCAGGTGGTAGGACTCAAGTCTGATTCTTAACCACTATCCTGCAGTAATACACGTTGCTTGCAGTGGTAAATAGTGTGAAAAGCTGACTTAAAAAGCTCCCATGTAGTCTTAATGTTACATTGATCTAGGTCAATGAAAAGTTCCGTATTTTATATATGTATATAAAATAAATTAGAAAAAAGACACGTTGTAGAACCATATATGAAGTATATGGTGCCATTTATGACCAACAAAGCAAAACAAAACCTACAAAATCTACACATACACATGTGTTTATATGTGTATAAGTCTGTGTTAAATACACGAAAAAAATTGGGGCGGTTGCTATACTAATATTGGTAACATTTAAGGAGGGTGGTGTGGTTGGAGTAGAAAAATTGTGTTTTACCTGTATTTGGATTTAACAAGAACATACTTAGATATACAAGTGATGAGCTAGAGAAAACCCCAGGCAGGAGTCTCTTTGCTTTTGCCTGGATAGTTACTTCATCATTCAGTTTACTGGTGACCTTTGCTCCCCAACCTTCATGTGGTCACCCAGTACCTCATTTTTACATATTTCAGGTCTAACTACATAGAAAAGACCCCGTCTTGATTCCCAAATACCTATGGTCTCTGACAGTCCAGGTTGGGTCAGGTGCCCATTCTGGCCTATTAACCAGAGGCGTAGCCAGCAATTATGACACAAAAATAACAGAGGATTATCTCCACTTTACCCCACAGAAAGATGAGGTTCAACTAACTTCGCAGTCGCATAACTTTTAAGGGAAGGTAGGAGCTGAGATTTTGAATGTAGATCTGCTGGACTTCAAAGCTCATATACCATATATTACATGCTTGGAACAAACCTAGGTCAGACACTTGATAAATGTTCTTAAGCACCCAGAAAGGAGCGAAATAAATGTCTGTAAAGGGTAGCACTAGGATTATTTAAGGAGACAGATTTGCCTCACAGCTGAGGTGGGGGGGGGGGGGAAGAAAAGCACTCTATGAAACTTCCAAACGGAACGGTTTATCTCAAGTTCCCGCTCACTGAGGCATTTCAAGCTACTCTGTATGGCCAAATGAACCACACGGTATACTCATGTTAAAGCCGAGAGTATAAGCCAGTTTCAAGTTTATTTCAAAATGGCATGTTTTGTACCATTCATACAAAGTATGCAAAAAATTAAGATAGAAATTAAGGTAAACCTTTAGATAAATTGATAAATTTTTCAAAAGGAAATATATCATTAAGCACATATTTAAGTATTAAAAACCCCAAGTCAAATCCAACTATAATGTATTCTAAAAGCAAGATTCAAATTTATTCACTGTAGTTAAACTGCATTTCATATTTGTTGAAATAAATAAATGTCACTGAAACATTGCTATACCGATATATTTATTTATAAATATTAGGAACACAGTTTATAAAAGAATAAGACTCCTCTTTAGAACATAATAGAACAAAGATAGGTGCCATTATACAAATGGTGAATGAGTGAACACAAGACTGTGATTTTCAAGCACATTTATATCACACACAGTTTTAAAACTATCGAATCTTTGAAACTAGATTGGTAGAGGATGTATTTAAGCATTAGTCTGGAGACTTATAAAACAATTTTAGGGGTGATATTTAATGTGTGGGGAGAAGAAACTGTTTACTGTATATAACTATCATGTTTCAAGGGACATGACTTAACAATAAAGTTTTTATTGTATTTTATGTTAGTTGTATTTTATATTAGTTATTTTAGAAATACTAGCTAAATTAGAATGATGTTATATATTCCTTCTCTAATTCCATTCTAATGTCTACAACTGTATCAAATGAAATGAGGAAAGTTAAAGTTTTAACATTTTAGACAGCCAAGTTACAGAAGGAACTAAAGAAAGAAACTCAGATTTAAAGTTTCAAATATCTGCCGCATTTGGCACTTTTCTTTTTCACTACAAAGTATTTCCTCCTAGAAATGAGGCATTTAGTGAATTATCATTTGTGGTGACCTCAGCTACAATAAAAAAGAAACCAACAGTGACCACAGACTCACTAGCATTGATGGAAAGTGAGAGGGAAGAGCCAAAGCACGACAGACCACAGCGGCCCAGGTAACAAGAACTGGGTGAAAAAGCAAGCTAAGTCTTCCATGTCTTCACTTCTGCAGGGGGTTGCACTACATTGCAATTACTGACTTTCCTACTGATCCAGAATTAAGGAAAGGCAAAAAAATGTCAGTATTCTGTTAACGGCTGGCATGTGTATTATAAATTTTAAGAATGTGAATTTTAAGAACACGCAAATATAGAAATCTTATCTTGAACACCCTTTCTGCCACAGCATTACTTATATTTAATGACTAACAAGTTAAGACTATTAAAAGTGAACAAGCCAATATTATGATCAAACCTGTCTCTATTCAAGGAACATAGTAAACTACTTGACAAAATCTACCTTTATTAGAAACTCCCTCTGCTGAAATTGACAAGGTAGGATTAGCTTTCTGTTACACGGAAGGCAATTCCTGCTACAAGGTGAACATCGGTAAAAGAGCTTACTGCCATGAATACTTAGGTACTTGGCCAACTCCCAAGAGACATACAAAGGTACTTGGCCAACTCCCAAGAGACATACAAAGCCACAAGAAGCCAACAAAAGACCCCAGGAACAACAGAAGCCCCGTTGCTTATCATCACTTTATTTCTCTTGTGCTGTTCCAGTCTCTGAGTACATCGGGCAGAGCGCAGCGTTAGGACGACACACAAAAGCATCGGTTTCACCTCCCAACTCTGTTAGCTGCTCCAATGAAGACACGCATGGGTAATGGTCTTTTAACATATCTGGCAGTTTAGAAGTCTTCTCGTGAATACGTCGAGAACGTCTAACTGGTGTTAGAAACTTTAGCTCTTTAAATGTAGTATCTGTGTTATCAAACTGTATCTTCTTTTTTACACTAAAAAGACACAAAATTATTCCCAGAGTTAAAAAACACTAACATTTTCACTTTGTTCTTTTATGACATTTATCATCCTAGAGCTTATAAGTTAAAACTATGTGATTGCCTCCCGTAGAGAAAAAGAGGTACTGAGAGCTCTTGTAGTTAGGAACTCCTTCTTTTCTCTATTTGTTGTCACAGTTTGTACACAGCAGATTCTTGAATATCTGTACAATCGGCTAGTTGCTCAATTCCATAACCTACTATTAACAGTAACATACGGACATTAAATAAAATGATGTCAAAGTTTTCTTTTACAAAATGGCAATACTTCAGGTAAAAGCAAAGAAAATACACTAATTTTAAGATTTTATTTATTTGAGAGAGAGGGGTGTAGATAGTATCAGAGGTAGTGAGAGAGCATGAGCGGAAAAGAGAGGAAGAAGCAAGCTCCACACTGAGCAGGGAGCCCGACACAGAATTCGATCCCAGGACCCTGGGATAATGACCCCAGTCGAAGGCAGATGCTTAACTGACTGAGCCAACCAGGTGCCCCCAAATACAGTATGTAAAAGGTAAAGTGTCCAGGGGTACCTGGGTGGCTCAGTCAGTTAAGCAACCAACTCTTGATTTCAGCTCAGGTCATGGTATCAGGGTTGTGAGACTGAGCCCTGTGACAGGGCTCCATACTGGGTATGGAGTCTGCTTAAGATTCTCTCTCTCTCCTCTGCCCCTTCTCCCCAACTTTAATGCACTCTCTCTCTCTCACTCTCTCTCTCTTTCTCTCTCTCTCATACACACACACACACACACAAGGTGAAGTGTCCCAATGATATTGATTTGTTTGAAACCATTCTAATTTGGAAGCTAAAGATTTTTAGATAACATATTTATTATTCTTAAACATAAAAACCAATTACAGCACATTACATTTTGAAAGTTTACCTTTGTAGGTATGGTGTAGTAGACACATTATATTTGATTAAGCAACTCCCCCTGGTCTCTGTACTGGGAGTTTTAACATCATTGGTTGGATCTTTTTTGTCATCTTCCTCTTTTTCACAATCTTGAAATACCACATTTCTAGGTTTCTTTTCCATTTCTGATCTTCCTGACTCTAGATTAACACCCATATCTTCATTGTTGACTTCTTGAATGTATTCCTTAGTTGCACAAGCCTCAACATTTTCTCCTATGGAAATACATTTATAGATTAAGCTTTTGGTCAAAGTTAAAGAGAAAAATCAGAAGACATTAAAGTTATTCATAGTTGGTCAGATTTTCAAAATAGAAGAACCAAACTGCTATCTCCTACCCATTACTTTTCCTAAGCCAATACTGCTGACAACTGTTAACAAATATTCACTATCACCTATGGGTTGGGATTATAGATACAGATACAAGACTGAAATCATCCCTGTCCTTTAAGTTCACATTTCATGGAAGAGACATGATTGAAAATAATTAAAGCGAGAAAAATTCTATAAAGTTGAGGTAAGAACAAAGGGTTATGGGAACCCATAAAATGGAACAACTCCTTTGCTTGAGGGATAGGGAGAGAGCTAGGCAAAGTTTCACAAATGACATTCAGGCTGGGGCTTGATAAACAAGTACTTGACAAGACCAAGGAAGATAATCTTGGTTATGAAGCTTAAAAGGAAATGACTATTAAGACAACATTAACAGGCCAGAGTGCCTAGAATATAGGGTAATATATGTGGGGAGGAGGTGATAATAGGTAGGAAGGGCTGGATTATAATGAACTTTACATGCAGGAAGTTTGGTTAGAAAAAAAAAATCTTCACTGGAGAAACAGATACAATCAGATTTGACCACTATAAAGGATGGTTTAGAATGGCAAGGAATGAAAAGGAATGATCTGTGATGATAAGAAGATAAACGAGGTTGTCTCTAGGCAAGGTGGTAGAGAAGTAGGCATCAGCAAGAAGGCAGGCTTATGAGTTATTTCTAAGTTAGGACTTAATGAATGTATGTGCACATCAGAATGAGTGTGCAGGTATACTGAGGCATCTCTCATAACATTTCTTGCTTAGGCATCTTCAATGACAGAGGAGTTTCTTTCTTTCCTTTTCTTTTTTTGGGAGGAACAGATGATGGTATGGGGAAGCAATGAGGGAAGACAATGAGTTCAAAATACAACATGCTTGATGTGAAATACTTGAGACATCTTGATAAATCCAGCAAGCTGAAAAGACCTCTAGATTTGACTATTAGGCAATTATTAGAGATTTGCACCAAGAGATGTTTCAGTTATAGGATATATCTGAATCTAGAAAATGATTACATTTCATATACCTGACAGCTATTGAATCTCTTCCCTCTATCTACTAGCCCTAACAAAGAGAATTCTTGAATGAGCTTCTCTATAGCATAGAACAGATGATAGAATTAATAGGTAAAATTTTAGAGATCATCTAATCAAACTGCCTCATTTTTAACACAGGGAATTAAGGCCTAGAGAAGTAAGGTAACTTTCAAAAACACTCAATGATAAATTTGGGTTTTGAACCAAACATCTTTTTTTTTTTTTCCCTAAGATTTATTTATTTGCTAGAGAGAGAGAGAGCATGCATGAGCAGGGAGGAGGGACAGTGACAGACAGAGAAGCAGGCTCCCTCCTGAGCAGGGAGTCCAATGTGGGGACCTGATCTCAGGACCCCGAGATCACGACCTGAGCTGAAGGCAGCTGCCTAACCAACCTAACCAACTGAGCCACCCAGGCACCCCTGAACCAGACATCCTAATTAAAAATTCTTATACTACATAAGGCCACTGAATCTCAGAGGTATGCCTACAGACATAAGAGGGGAGAAACATTCTACAAATTTAAAAAGATAAAAGAAAAATAATTCAAATTTAATAAAATCACAATTTACTTGAAGAAAATTAAAAACTTACCATATTTCACTTTCTCTTGACTCTTCATTGTTAGAATATCTGCAATTGCATGTCGCATCTCTTCAATAGGCTTAATTTTTTTAAAGAGGAAAATATAATTTTTATATTCTCAGACATTAACTAGGTTATTCAAGCCAAAAATATTTAATGTCAAGACATTAACAAGGTTATTCAAGTCAAAAATATTTAAAGCAGTGATTATATTTCATATTTTAAAACGAGGCAAATCATGTGTCTTTTCTCAGAATACCTATTTTGACACTCGAATGTTTGAAAATGACTCTTTCCAATTTATAGAATAAAAATGAATACAAGGGGTAGAATTATCAGATTAAAATTCTCCCCACAATTTTTCTTAAGCCTCTGGTAACTCTTTTAACTATTTGTCTGATGTAAACAAAATTAATGGACAAGTAGCAAGCCAACAATATCAAAGAGCTGATAATATTAATTTAAAGTAAATTTAATATAAAGTTTACTCTTTTTTTCCTACATTCAAGTCCACGGTTATGCTTTTTTTTTCACATGCTATTAAATGCATCTCTGAATAGCTCAAGGTTGACCAGCCTAACATTTCACTCATTCGAATTCAACAGTTTACTTTGTGTCCATTATATGCCAGAACATGGAAGCACTTACTATTTTCTTTTGTACTACCATGATTGCTAATGCAACATATTCAAGATATTATATAAAAGGGAAGTTCTGGCTCATATTCTTAGTTCTAGAACATAGTTCTAAACTACTCACTCAGCCTGCATTCAATTTTCTTGGCTAATTTTAATCCTTGCTTTCTACTTTCTGCTGCCATATCACATTTCTGTCTTTACATCCTGCTTTCCGTAAGAGTCCTTGCCTCTGGCATGCATCCTAGCTATTCTGCCTTAAGCCACCTTAAGTCATGTCCCTTCTGGTTCATGTAGTAGGAACCTCCACACCCCCTTCCAAGTGGGAGTCTGTCAAATATAATCGCCCTTCAACAAAGTGTTTTATACATAATAGCCTTTGAGAGAATATCTGCTGAATATTTATGATTCAAGTACAAGGTCAAATAGCATCTGCTGGCTTTGCTGAGACTAAAGTGAGTAGACCTTTCTTAAAGAAAGGCTAAAGAAAAGAATTTTTTAAAACTCTCCCTGTAAATAATCTCCAAAATGCATTTTTGGGAAACTTGGTCAAAAGGAAACACATTTTAGAAATATTTGCCCATAAAAACAAAAAACCCAGCCAAACTGAAAAACCTAGAGATACAATTTATTCTATACTCAGAGCCTTTTGTACCAATAGACTAGGAAGAGGGGAGAGGCGTGGTATCAAACCACTATGGTGCTAGTATGTCAGAGAAACTAGTTTACTGCCATTTTCTATGTGTGGGCAGGACCAAACATATGGCATAAAAATGTGAGAACACGTAAAAGCATTAAGAAATGCTCTTCAAGTGAAAGACTTCTTTCACAAAGCCACAGAACCTGCTAACATTTTAAGTTAATTTAATTCTATTTGCTTTATATTTGTTAAACAAATTTTAATATTAAAAATTCAATTTCCCAGATTTCTTAGCTAGAAAATGTGTGAAATGACATGTGCTAAAATATTTCTTACGGCAAGTTTCATTAAATGTACATTTCAGTGTATATCCCTCTTCAAAGGTCTGATTATCACTAGTTCACGAGCAAGTTTTAGAATGTTGAGAAACAGCTTTTATAACATGTGATCACTGTGGCCTTTAAACATTCATTACTACTACATATGGAACCACAATTTTATCAAGTTATGTTGTGATGTGCTCCAAAATAGCTCTGAATCCTTTACACTGTATTAGTAAAGATTGGTAAGTTTTAATCTTACCTGAGCTCCTGCCAAAATAGCTTTCTCATAGATTGTGATAATATTTTCAATAGGACTTGTGAGTGGTTCAATACGTACAAGGCATATCCAATATTTAACAAGTTTTTTGGCATCTGGAATATTTTTAATCAGGTCATTCAGTATGACCAATATTTCTTCTTTTGGGCATCCCTAAAACAGCAAGAAGTGAAGTGACATCCTTTAGCCTCTGAACTATGAACAATTAAGTAAGTGTACTATAAGATCTATATCTTGGTATATACACTTGCTATAAGTTAAGTGTACTATCAAGATCAATGATAAGAAAAAGTTGACAGAAAGTTATTCATAAGAATATTCAGTATTCTTTTCCTTACTCCAAACTTATTCTGAATGGCTAGCAAGAAGCCTATTAGTCATGAGTACAAAGCATGAAAACAATGAAATACTAGTTGAGAAAAATATTAGTCAAAAATGACTGACACACACACACACAAATGACTAACACTTTACTTTGTCTTGACGATTATCCTTTAATACATTGTGGGATTCCATTTAATACTTAATTTGGAATTTTGCAACTACCAAATGTTTATGTGGGGGCAATAGCTTGCAGGTTTTTAAAAACAGTCTTTGTCAGTTCTTGATATTAAGGTTAAAATGAATCTGTAATGGTTGAAGTAAGTTAAGAGCTATATATAGATGGTAAGACAGAGAACTTCCACAGAATCAATGAGAAACCCCAGCTGAGCAGAAATAAGAATATAATCAAGGAAACTCCGGTCCTAATTTTCACTGGTCTTCAAAAATCACAAAAAGCTTACAGACACTCATGAAGACCAGAGTAAGGTTTGAAATCATACTCTCCATATTCAGTCTTGTTATGGATCTTAGACACCATGGGTGACCAAACCAAGATTAAAAAGTAGTCAGGAAATAAAGGAAACATTCTGGAATTATTATACTCTGTAGGATTTTGGTCCAAATAGTGAAACTCTACAATAAGTTTAAGACCATGATGATGTTGGTTTTTAATGGAATTTTGTTTGCAAATATTTTAGTTAACTTGAATTTAATCTGTGATAATAACCCACTAATTTAGGTTGCTAGTCTTTGATAAAATATGTAATGAGTAGAAAAAATAATGTGTGAATATGCTGAAGGAATGTAAAAAATAGAGTATCAGAGTGAATATCCACCCCTAGCCCATTCTATATTAACATCTTAGAGGAATACATATTTATAAATTAAAAAAATTATCAAATTTTTTTTTGATAAAAAACCTAGTTATCCCTTTGATACATTTATATGTCCTCAATGAAATTGCAGTCCATTAAAGCCTAAAGAAAATCTCACAGTTAACACTGAGTCTACATAACACCACTAACACATTATGTGGTCAAAAGAGTGACAAGGTAATTTAGTAAGAGAACATTTATAAGATAATTTACAAACTATAAACTACTGCACAAATATAAGGACTGTACCTCATTAATCAGGTTTATGCATTCCGAAAATGTCTTGTTTACTTTTTCAGTAAATAATCTTTGTTCATCTTCTTCTACCATGGTTGTCCAAAAGGACCCGACTGAGTTTTTGTTCTGCCCTCCAGGCTCAGGGTGGATAACCACTGCACTAGGAGGCCTTTTCAGCACTTTTCTTTTGCCAGCTCTCCATTCACTCAGACGAGCTCTACAGTTAGAAGCAGAATATAAGTGTTACCTGTGCTACTGATGATAGAATTCTGTCAGACAGAGAAGTTAAAAAATAACTCAGGTCTTCAAGCAGTTCCACACCCATGGCCCACACGTTAAGTTCCCAAGTTCGAAGAAAAAGAAATCAATGTTTGTTATATGCTCAAACACCCCAAGACTGTGTTTTTAAATGGAGAGGTTATAAGACATTTCCCAACTGTATCAAGTATCTCAGATTACAGCAACCTAATGAAACACACTTAAGCACAGTAACTTAGGTCACTCTGCTTCACCACTGGATAAATTAACTCCACCACTGGATAAATCTACCTGCAACAGAGGACATTCCACCCACCCACCCACATACACACACACACAAATTCTAGCACCTTCATGGAGATTATAAACTGCATTCACAAGTGGCACTCTACTGAAAACTAAGCCTATAAAATGAAATCAACTTACTTTCTCTCTTCTGCTGTTTCTTTGGGCCGGGCTGATATATCAAGAGTTGCTTTTGCTATAGTGTGTCTGCGAGGGTCAATGCTTTTTGATTTCTGTATCAGTTTGGTGTTAGAAGATGAAGCAGGCCTGGCTACAGTTTCAGAGGTCAGGCTTCTTGCCAGTGTCTTCCTTCTCTCTACATCCTGAGCACCGGTTTTGGCACTAGATGAAACCGTGTTTGAGTGCATTAATTCTTTCTCCCGAGGCCCTTTCCGGATTGTAACGTTGGCAGTGGTTCTCCCAAGGCCCTGTTTCACAGCGTCCTGGGCACTGTCTCGGTGACTTCTGATAGGAGGCCGCACCAGCTGTCTGTCCTGAGATGCTGTGCTCCCAAGTTTAGTGGTGGTCACTGTGTTCAGGGCTCTTTCACTTCTCACGGTCACACCTCGGGTATCTGCGGGTGGAGGCTCTGGGGCTTTAGGAACAGCGGCTGAAGGTTTCTTCGTTGTTGCAGAACTCTCATCTCTGACTGGCAGGGGCTTTCTAAATGAATTAATCTTAGACTGAACAATTTGGCCACGGTAAGACCCAAGCACAAGCTTCTTGGACGTGTTAGCATCTTGCTTTGGTTTTTCTGTGGATATCTGTTTCTTTTTATTGTTGTTTTTAAGATGAAACACTTGGCTCAATGTCATGTGTTGACTTTGAGGGTCATCTTTAATTGGTACGGACTGTCCCATTTGATTATTATCCTCAAAATTATGTGTGTCAGTTGCTATTGTTGAATTGGTTGATTCATTAGAAGGTCTTAAAGGAATGCAATTTTTTCCTGTTGTTATATGATTTTTGTTCCCAGGAGGTCTACTGACATTTTCTTTACCAGCCTAAAAGAGTGATTTCAGACAAGTAAGTCTTTCAGAACTCATTTCTTTAAGAGTTTAGGAAGGAGAAAGGGGGAGGGGAAAGGACAATTTAGGAGGGCTATAATCCATATCTTACCATTTTTGTTTTAAATTTCAGAACTTTTGTCTCTTCGTGGACCTGGCCCTCAGAGTTCATCACTTTCTGGTCTCTACTACTTTAAGAAATAAAAAAAGGAAAAAAAAAGTTTAACCATGTACCAAGGAAGTTTTCTCTTTGGGGGAGGGATGAGAGAATATTAACAATCATCTGACTTTGTAATTTTAAATTGAGGCCAGAATGGAAGTTTTATGTGTCCTTTTTCTTTATTAATTACAGGGTGGACTTAACAGTATAAAGAAGATAGCTGAGGAATTTAAAGATATTTTCTTAAAAATCTTAACACTCCCCTACACAGAATATGTAAATACTTGATAATCTCATTCCAAACCATTCTTCCTAGTCACTCAAACAAGTCCTCAAAATCTTTATTAAGCAACATTTTCTTTGGTTAGTTTTAAGTACTTAGTAAGGGACTTACAGTGAAAAATTTTTAAATATAGGCCCTCTTCAAGTAAGTGGTTTGAGGAAAACTGGACAGCTGCAACCAAAAGAATGAAACTGGACTAATTTCTTACATCATACACAAAAGTAAACTCAAAATGCATTAAAAATCTAAATATAAGACCTGAAACCATAAAACTTCTATAGGGAAGGAAATAGAAGCAATAAACTCCTGGACATCAGCCTTAGTCATATTTTGCTGGATGTCTCTCCTCAGGCAAAGGAAACAAAAGTAAAAATAACTGGGACTACATCGAGCTAAAAAGCCTTTGCACAAGAAAGAAAACCATCAACAAATGAAAAGGTCGGGGCACCTGGGTGGCTCAGTCAGTTAAGCCTCCAACTCTTGATTACAGCTCAGGTCATGATTTTGGGATTGTAAGATGGAGCCAGCCCCCGCCCCGTCAGCCCTGCTGTTGGGTTCTGTACTAGGTGTGGCGCCTGCAGAAGATTCTCTCTTTCTCCTTCTGCTCCAACTGGCACGCTCTCTCTCTCTCTCTCTTTCTTTCTCTCTCTCTCTCTCTCTCACACACACACACACACACACACACACTCTCAAAAAAAAAAAAGGCAATCTACTAAATGAGAGTATTTACAAATAACATATCTGATAAGGGGTTAATTTCCAAAATTCATAAAGAACTCTTACAACTCAACATGAAGAAAACCCAATTAAAAATTGGGCAGAGGACTTGTACAGACATTTTTCCAAACGCATACAGATGGCCAACAAACCCATGTAAAGATGCTCAACATCACTAATCATCAGGGAAATGTAAATCAAAACCACAATGAGGGACGCCTGGGTGGCTCAGTTGGTTGGGCGGCTGCCTTCGGCTCAGGTCATGATCCCAGCGTCCTGGGATCGAGTCCCACATCGGGCTCCTTGCTCCGCGGGGAGCCTGCTTCTCCCTCTGCCACTCTGTCTGCCTGTGCTCACTCTCTCTCTCTCTCTCTGACAAGTAAATAAGTGAAATCTTTAAAAAACAAAAAAACAAAAAAAAAAAAACACAATGAGATGTCACCTCACACCAGTCAGAATGGCTAGTATTTTTTTTTAATTTTGAGAGAAAGTGCACATGCATGAACATGAAGGGGGAGGGGTAGAGAGAGAGAGAGAGAATCTCAAGCAGACTCCTTGCTGTGTGCAGAGCCAGAAGTGGAGCTCAATCTCATGACCCAGGGATCATGATTTGAGCCAAAATCAAGAGTCAAATGCTTAACCGATTGAGCCACCAAAGTGCCCTGAGAATGACTAGTATTAAAGAAACAAAAAAATAACAAGTGTTGGCAAAGATATATATAGAGAAAAAGGAGCCCCTGTGCACTGAAAATATAAATTGGTGCAGTCAGTGGAAAGTAATATAGAGGTTCCTCAAAAAATTAGAAATAGAAATACCGGATGATCCAATACTTTCTCTTCTGGGTATTTATATGAAGAAAATGAAAACAGTAATTCAAAAGATATATCCACTCCTGTGTTTACTGCAGCATTATTTATAATAGCCAAGATACGGAAGTAACCTAAGTGTCCACTGATAAATTAATGGATAAAGAAGATGTGGTATAGGAGTGCCTGGGTGGCTCAGTCAGGTGAGCAGCTGCCTTTGGCTCAGGTCATAGATCCCAGAGTCCTGGGATTGAGCCCCGCATCGAGCTCCCTGCTTGGCGGGGAGCCTGCTTCTCCCTCTCCCTCTGCCTACCACTCTGCTTACTTGTACTTTCCATCTCTCTAGTCAAATAAATAAATAAAATCTTTAAAAAAAAAAAGAAGAAGAAGATGTGGCATATATACACAATGGAGTATTACTTAGCCATAAAAAATAATGAAATCTTGCCATTTGTGACAACATGGATGGACCTGGAGGGTATTCTGCCAAGTGAAATAAGACAATTGGAGAAAGACAAACACTGTATGATTTCACTTCTATGTGGAATCTTAAAAAAAAAAAACCAAAGCAACAAAAACAAACAAACAAAACAAAACAAAACAAAATAGAAACAGACTCAAATACAGAGAACTGATCTTTGCCTGAGAGGAAGGCAGTGAGGGAGTAGGAGAATGAAATAGGTGAAGGGAGTTAAGAGATAACAACTCTTTTATAACAACTCTTTTATAACAACTTCTAGTTATAAAATAAGTAAGTCATGGGGATGAAAAGTACAGCATAGGGAATACAGTCAATAATATTGTAGTAACTTTATATGGTGACAGAAAGTAACTACACATGTTTTTGGAAAGTATTTAATGTGTACAGTTGTCAAATCACTATGATGTACAGATGAAACTAATATAATATTATACCCTATACTTTAAATAAAAGGGATAAAAGAAAAAAAAAATAGCCTTCCCAAAAGAAATCCAAAATTTTCCATACACACTCACAGCTCAATTCATTATAAATGTGGGCTTTGGTTTTTAGATGGCAATGTATTTAGACTATATATCCAAAACAAATGCTTCCTTAAGAATTTGACCTACACTCCTTGGAACAGATATAGACTGGTTTGTACAGGCCATGAGATTCTCTTAACAAGTCATTATAACAATCTGTATTCCATTAAGAAAAGAAAAAACAGGCTCAATTAGACATGCCATTGAATCTAAGACAGATTCTCAGTTCAGAGATGCTAAAATGTAAAAAAAAAAAAAAAAAGTATCTATTTTAGAATGAACAAAACTTATCTCTATAATTGACAATCTGGGTTATATTGCTTTTCCCATCTGTTTGTTCAGTCTGCTTGGACAAGGGGCAGAACTTTGACATAGCTTGTACTAGCCATTTTGTACGATGGCAGAGAAGAGTCAATACGCGACACTGAACAGAGCAATGTCTCCCCAGTTTAAGCCCCTGCATTCACTACCTGAGGCAAATACTCCTCTGATTGTTTATGGGTCTGCAAACTGTTGTGGGGTGGGAGACGGTGCTCAGAGTCAACCTGTCAGGTCCTCCCGATGTGGCACCTTAACTAATCAGACCCCCTGTATTATATCTGGGCGTACAGCATACTGTGATGTTACCTCAAAGAAAATCAGAAGCGATCTCAACAAGAATTAGCCCTTCTTTCTCCCACTGAAGCCTGCCAGCCTATCTGCCTCTATCCCCAGATATTCTGCCTTCCTTCCTGTCTATGCATGAACTGACACCATGCTGACCAATGGGCAGACTCTCCATTTGTGCTCTCCCACTTGCCTACTCAGGATCTTTGTTCTTTGATTTGCTCACTCTTCTGCATCATTAACTTTCCCCTCTACTACATCACTCCCATCAGCATATAAACACGATCTATTTTATCTCATTTTAAAAGCCTTAAACCCCACCTCCCCCCTTTCAGCTCCTGCCTCATTTCTCTTTGCTTTACAACAAAACTCCTCAAAAGCCTGTATCTATACACACTGTCTCCATGTTGTCACATTCTATTCTCTCCCCAGCCCACCCCTATTGGGAGCGTGTCCTCAACACTCCACTGGAGACTTCTAATGTCATCTGCTTCCGTGTTTCTACAACTCATGGGTCAATTCCGTTTTCCCCTTACTGAACCTTTAAGCAGCACTTGACACAGGCGGCCATTCTTCTTTCTTTCGACACTTTCCTCACTTGGCTATCGATCAACACCTCTTCTACCTTTCCTCCTACATCAGTTGGTCCACTTCTATTAAGTCTGTCTATCTTCTTCCTAACCTCTGAGCTAGGGCTGGAAGCTGCATTTCAGTTTTAAATTTCTGGGGGCGCCTGAGTGGTTCAGTCGGTTAAGCATCTGCCTTTGGCTCAGGGCATGATCATAGGGTCCTGGGATCGAGCCCCATGCTGGGCTCCCTGCTCAATGGGGAGTGTGCTTCTCCCTCTGCCTCTTGCCCCCACCCTCCCCACAGTTTGTGCTCTTGCTCTTGCTCACTCTCTCTCTCTCAAAAAAATAAATAAAATCTTAAAAAAAAAATGAATAAATTTTAAATTTTTCTTCTGCTTTTTATTTTAGTTTTATACTTCTCAGGATCTCCTCCTTGTCTGTCTGTGCTAACAGAATTCTAGTACTTAGTCTTGAAATTGCTGACCTTTCAACTGCTAGCTTATAAAATTTCAGGATAAGGAGAATCTACCTTATTCACTTATCCAGTACGGAGAGTTATATGAAAATATGTTCTGTCCCATTCTGTCTTGTTATGATAAAACTGCCCTCACAAGAGTTATCTAAACAAAGGAATCTTAAAATACCCACCCTAGAGACTGCAAAATAGAATGATTTAATTTTAAAAAAGCTACAACTCTGATTAGTTGTCTATTTAACAATTTGTTGATCAAGTAACAATACTTAAGTTGATATCTGTTTTTTGAAAGGAATAAATATAGTACTTGCGAGATTTCTTGGTAAAGCCAGAAGAATTTCAGAATTTTCTTATCTTCCCACTGTGTATAAAAGTATTATAAATCCTATGGCCCAGCTGAATTCCTTATTCAAATAAGTAGTTGAGAGTTATGCTCTTACTTGAATTAATATTCTCTTTATTCCCTCTCTAGTAATCTTATGCTATCTTGAAGTTTTAAATAAAAATCATCCACAAACTGATAATTCCCAAGTTTAAATCTCTGGTCCCAATCTCAACCCAGCCCTTCAGATGTAACTATTTGGCATTTCCACTTGGATGTCCTGTTGGTATCTCAAACTGAGCATGGCCAAATCAAAGTTCCTGATCCCCCCATTCCTCCCTTCATCTTTCCCTTCTAGACATATGGTACCACTATCCACTCAGTTATTCAAATAAAAAATCTAGGATCATCTTTCTGTTTTAAATGAAGAAATGCAGGATTTGTAAAAGAAAATGTAAAGCACTTAAAGTAACCTATTAATGTAAAGTTAAAAAGAATTTTTAAAAAATTTGGAAATAACGTCAAACTTAAAGTTGCAAAATTACAAATAGTTCAAAGTATATTCCCATACTGTTTACCCAGATCTGCATAGTGTTAACCTTTTATTCCACTTGCGTTATCATTTGCATTGTTTCTGAACATGTGTAGGTGTGGAGTACACGCAATTTTTTCTTCCTGAATCTTTAAAGTTAAGATATATACATGATTACCTTTAAACCCTAAATGCTTCCATGTTTGTTTCCTAAAAATAGTGACTTTCTCTTACATAACTACATTAGTTATCAAATTCAGCGTGACATACCCCTTAATCTACTGTTTATATTCTAGTTGAAAACTGACTAACTAATAATGTCTTTTCTAACATTTCCCCCTCCACAGTAGGACATAGTATAAGGATCAGGTATTGGATTGAGTGGTCTCTCTTAATCTGGAACATTCAGGGTCCTCTTAAAGGGCACTCTTTCTTTCACGTCCCATCCATACCTAACCCATCAGCAAGCCCTATCACCTGTACCTCCTAAATAAAGCTCCATCTGACCACTTTCAACCACAAGGAAGGGTATGAAGCATTTGCCAAGACAAAATATAGCAATAACTGTTTGGAGAAACTAAAGAAACCAGGAGTAAGAATAACTCAAGAACCAGTGCTCTGTGTATAAAGCCACTGAGAGATCATGAAATAATAGCTACTGCTTGTTGGGCTCTCTCTATATACCAGGCATAGCACAATGCATTCACTATCTCATCTGATCTCCAAGAACCACACATTACTATCTCATTTTAATATAAATAAATGGACTCAAAGAAGCCAGGTTAACTCCCCTGGGGTTACACAGTTGTAGTGCCAGACTTGGAGTCCAGCCCTTAACATTCTAAAGCCAATGCTCTTAGAATGCCAGAAAGAGATTAAAGGATGTGACTAACAGTTAGCTCTAGAAGGGGCATCTGATCTTCTGCTTTACATCCTTTCATGGGGCTTTGTTCCAGCCACAAAAAAAAAATAAATTTTTTTTTAACTTTTAACAAAATAACACCAATAACAACCCAATGAAGGGTTGAGACTAAAACAAATGATCTCTAAACATCTGAGGAGAGTGACCTCTCAAAGAATAACCATCCATGCCCTGCCCCCTCTCTCCCTCCCTCTTTCTCACACACACAGTAAAAACCTTACTAAATTAAGACTGACCTTTGTAGCACTGCATAAATCATAAGTCAATATTTTGATATATATAAGCACTTTGTTTTTAAAATTAATTGTTTCATCTTAGAGTATGAATTAATCTACACAGGAAGCAATGCTGTGCTATCCAAGAAGGTAAGGCTACTGAGCACTTGAAATGTGGTTAGTCCAAATTGATGTGTGAAAGTGTAAAATACATACCAAGATTTTGAAAACTCAGTACCAAAAAAGGATATAAAATGTCTCAATAACTTTTAAGAATTACATGTTGAAATTATAACATGGGATATATTGGACTAAATGTTATTACAATTCATCTTTTAAAAACAATTTTCAGGGGGCACATGGGTGGCCCAGTCGGTTAAGCTCAGATCATTATCTCAGCGTCCTGGGATTGAGTCCCACCACAGGCTCCAAGCTCAGCAGGAAGTCCGCTTGTCCCTCTCCCTCTGCCCATCCCCCTGCTGGTGCTCTCTGTCTCTCTCAGATAAACAAATAATATATATATTTTTAAACATAAATAATTTCATCAAAAACTATTGATGCACTGTATGTTCACTAACTGTACATAACATGTATGTGTGTGTGTATATATTATATATATATATATATAAACTTCTCAAATATGGCTACTAGAATTATTTTTTAAGATTTCATTTAGGGGGGATGCCTGGGTGGCTCAGTTGGTTAAACGGCTGCCTTCGGCTCAGGTCATGATCCCAGTGTCCTGGGATCGAGTCCCACATCGGGCTCCTTGCTCGGCAGGGAGCCTGCTTCTCCCTCTGCCTCTGCCTGCCACTCTGTCTGCTTGTGCTCACTCTCGCTCCTCTCTCTCTCTCTCTGACAAATAAATAAATAAATAAATAAATAAATCTTAAAAAAAAAAAAAAAATTTCATTTAGGGGTGCCTGGGTGGCTCAGTTGTCAGATGTCTGCCCTGGGCTCAGGTCATGATCCCGGGATCCTGGGTTAGAGCCCCGCATGGGGTTCCCTGCTCAGTAGGAAGCCTGCTTCTCCCTCTCCCTGCTTGTGTTCCCTCTCTCACTGTGTTTGTCTCTGTCAAATAAATAAAACCTTAAAAAAAAAAAATTTCATTTATTTATTTGAGAGAGACAGCGAGAAGGAAATACAAGCAGAAGATAGGAAGAAGCAGGCTTCCCGCTAAGCAGGCAGCCAGATGTCTGGCTCAATCCCAGGACCCTGGGATCATGACCTGAGTCCAAGGCAGACACTTAATGACTGAGCCACCCAGGTGCCCCTAGGGAAAAAAAATTAATATTTATTTATTTAAGAGAGGAAAAACAGCCAACTAGGGGAAGGGCACAGGGAAAGGGAGACATGCAGACTCCCCCATGAGAGGGGAGCTGGAAGTGGGGATCAATCCCAGGACCCTAAGATCTGGCCTGAGCCACAATCAAGAGCAGGGTGCTTGAACCCACCGAGGCAGCCAGACACACTGAAAATTTTAAATTACAGTATAATTGTGGCTCCCATTACATTTTTATTAGACAGCTCTGATACAATTTTATAGATCTGAAACGAGAAAATTTGACCTCACCTGGGTATGTGATTTTCCTGTTTGCATGCAAAAAAAGTTTTTCTTTTTAATATATGTTCCTTGAGTTTTTGTCTTCTTTGTTCTAAACAACAAAAAAGCAACAAGTCAACATTTGTTACAACAATAACAGCAAATAAATATTCACTAAATGAACATCTTCAAAAAATGTTCTTCTAGAGATCAGACTTTAAACACAACAGAAAATTTCCCAATTCAGTATAGCCTTTGAAAAATAATCCCATTTTTAAGAGATCGTTATTATAAAAGGTCCCTACAACCACTGCACAAGAATCACATTCTCTTTTGTCTGAAAGTGAAAAATCTGGAGAAAAACATTTTCAACATACGATTACTGAAAGCCAAGCTTTAAGACACTCAACAGCAGAGTCGAGACACTAGACTCCACGTTCTAATTTACCAGAACTGGATTGGGCCTGAGTTTCTTTCCTCTGTATTCCCATGTGCAGGACAAAGAACTAACAATATTATTTCTGAAGATCCAGTCCACCCTGGATTTAAAATCGATTGCGTTAAATTTGAAGCATCCGACAAGGCAATCCCACCTCTCCCAAAAACTCGCTCTCCACTCTGGCGGCGGGAGCTCCCTGCGCAAGCGCAGTCGGCCCCCGAGCTGGGCGCGGCCCCGCCCCCCGCAGGTCCCGAGTCCCCAACCCCCCGGGCCTGGCAGGAGTGCCGCGCACCCTCCCTCGCTAAACGGACTCGTCCACGCCAGGCCCGTTTCCGCCACCAGAGGGTCACGCCCGGCCAGTAACCACCGCACGTGAGGCGCTCAGCCCCGCACACTAACACCACGGACGGGGCACCGCTCTGGTTGTCCATTTCGCTGCCGCCGAGAATGAGGCTGTGAGAGGCCGAGCGATCTGCCCAGGCTTCTCACACAACGGGTCAGGGCTGAAGCTGGCCGGCGGACTCGAGGCTCTGGCCGCTGTGTCTGAACGATCCTCTCCCCCACGGTCACCTCCCTACCCCCGTCCCCTCGGGCAAACGAGGCGCCCGGGGGTCGCACCGCTCCAGCCACCGCGACCCTCACCTCTGAACGCGGGCTGAGCCCTCTGGCTCGGGGGCAGCTGCAGGTCCTGGGGCACGGCTGGGGTGCTCATGGCCGCTACCGGAGGGGGCCGCGTCTCGCCTCTGACAGTCCCGGACTGCGCAAGCCAAGGCCGCGGCACACAGAGCATGCCGTCCGCCCGGCGGTAGAAGGCGCGGCGTGAATTGAATGAGCCAATGGGCGCCGAGGGGCGGATCCTGGGCGGCGGGGGCGGGCTGTGCGTCTGCCAGTTTCGGTTAGGGCCGCCCAGCTGAGTGCCCTGGCTGGCCAGCCTGGTCAGCTGTTTCCGTGTTGAGCTTGCGACCTGGGGGGACTGGGCCTGCCAAGTCCCTGCTGTGTGGCAGATAGGACTAGTCTGAACGCTCACGGGGCGTGGGGGAAGGCAGACTGGAGAAGAGTCGTTTAGCCGCGCTCATTAACCGCGTGTTTGTTGAGGAGGCTGTAAGCACAGACTGCTGTACCCACAGCAGGTGTATTTCCCTTTCCCCAACATGACTTCGTGGCCATATGACAGCTAGGAAGAGGGTCCGTGGGACTGCTGACAACACTGACTCCTCCTTTGGCGGTCCATCCTGTTTATGCCCACGCAATGACTTCCCTCCGGATTCGTGTTCCAGGCCCCTGGAGGTTAATGTAGGCCTGGACCGGAATGCAAGGAGGTTTGTTCTGATCGTCCCTGCAGTGGAGCACGGAAGGAGCCACTTTAGGTAAACCAGTATTGATGACAGACCCACAAAAGATGCCACTTTAGGTAACTTGTTTGAGCCTGGTTTTGAGCGTGGAGGCAGAGCCAGAAGGATACAACTTTTATACCTCCTGCACAGGTCTGAGAGCCTCCAGAGCTGGCTCCCAATGGTCAGTTCTTCCTGTCTTTCTCTGCTATTTTCCTAAAGGCACGTATGGTAGCATCTTGCTAATGAGGTAGTTAGTTTGGGATGTTCTGTTGTTTTTTTCTTGATGAAATGTGAAGTATAACGTTGTGTAACTTTGCCTGCGCTCGAGGCCAGTTCTGGGAGAATCAAGAGCCAAACAGCACCAATCACCATACCTAAGACAACACTGCTGTTTGCATATTACTGTTAATATTGTCGATTATCTACTACAGTTTCATCAGGCAGGCTGGGTAACCACGGATTCCCATTAAGTGACAGAGAACAAAATAGAATGTTAAAAAAAAAAAAGTGACTCAAGAATCTCTAAACCATTATGCTAAGGAAAGCCAGCCACCAAAGGTCACACATATGGCATGATTGCATATGAAATATCCACAATAGATAAATCCACAGTGAAATGACACATATTGGTGGTTGCCAGAGGCTACAGGTAGGGGCAAATGGAGAGAGAGCACAGAGCTGTTCACTTTAAAAGGATTATTTTATGTTATGTAAATTTCAGTATTTTTGTAAATGGGCATTGTTAAAAATAGTGACTCAAAGAAAACGTGGAGAGCTCAATAGGCTGAGATGGTGGGTAGAAAATCCTACAAAACTGCTAGGTTTTCCAACATGGCAATTTCCTCTCTATCTCCAGACTCACCCACTCCAAGAATGCTATCTTTTTAAAGGCACTGCTTAAAATATCATCATCGCACAATTGTTGGAGGGAAGGCAGACAATTCTCTAAAAGATCCAAGAGAAGACTTTCTTTGCCAACACAGCTGACATTTAACTGCAGCCACCTGGAGTATAGCTGATCAGCTTCCTGTGAAATAGGGAGAGCACCTGTGAGAGAACAGGATGCGACTATCCAAGGAACAGAAGGAAGACAAAGGCAGGGTGAGGACAGGAAGTCTGGGAAGGAAGGAGCCTAAAGAAAGAGGTAATGGTCCAATGTTGGGCACTGAAGAGGTGTAGTAAGATTGGGACTGAAAGGAACCGTTGGATTCAGAAGCTAAGAGGTTCTGGCAAAAACGCTCTGTGGACAAGTACAAAATATTGCTGAGAGAAATTCAAGAAACCCTAAATAAATGGAGAGAGATGAGATGCTTATTCATCAGAAGACCCTATGTTGTTAAGATGTCCATTTTCTCCAAGTTGAGCTGTTCAATCCCATCCCAATCAAAATCCCAGAAGACTTTACTATAGACATTGACAGATTCTGAAATTTAAATGGAAATGCAAAGGATCTAGAGAAGCAAAAAAATTTTGAAACAGAACAAAATCAGAGGACTAACACTACCTGATTTCAAGATGTATTATAAAGCCACAGTAATCAAGACAGTATAGCTGGCTTGGTGGAAAGAAAAAGAAAGCAATGGAATATAGGGAATATAGTAGAGATGCCAGAAACATACTCGGGCCTCTATGGTCGCTTGATTTTCCACAAAGTTTCTAAGATAACTCAATAGAGGAGAAGGATGATCTTTCCAACTAATACAAGTACAGAGACAACTGTATGTCCACATGGAAAATGTTAACCATGTCCCTTAACTCACCCCTTATACAAACAAAATAAATCTCAAAATGGAATGTAGACCTAAATGTAAGAACCCAAACTACAAAATCTCCAGAAGAAAACATAGAAGAAAAATCTTAGTGACTTTGTGTTAGGCAATGCTTTCTTAAATAGGAGACAGCACAAACTATAAAATAAAAAAAAAAAAAACCAACAAACAGTACACTGGATTTCATCAAAATTAAAACCTTTTGCTCTTCAAAAGTCACTTTAGAAACTAAAAAACAAACTGCAGAGCAGGAGAAAATGTTTGCAAAGCATATTTAATAAAGGACTTCACCAGAATATGTAAGCACTCTTACAACTCAATTTTTTCAATGTGAAAAAAAAATTGCATTTCACCAAAGAAGATACAGGAAACCAAAAATAAGCACAAGGCAGATATCTATCATCCTTAGTCATCAGAAAAATACAATTAAAATCACAAATATCATTCGCTTTGTGCTCACTAAAATGGCTAATACTTAAAAGATAGATAATACTAAACTTTGGCAAGGAACTGGAACTCTCATATTACCACTGGTAGTAATACAAAATAATATAGCTACTTGAGAAAACTGGAGGTTTCTTATAAAGTTAAACATGCATTTACTATAAGACCCAGCAATTACTCTTCTAGGTATTTACCCAAGAGAAATGAAGGCATATACACAAATGTTTATAGCATCTTGACTCACAATAACCCTAAGCAGAAAATAACCTAAATTCTCAACTGATGACTGGGTAAGCAAATTGTGGCATAGTCATACAATGGACCACTTCTCAGCAATGAGAAGGAACAAAATACTGAAGAATGCAACATGGATAAAATGAAAAAACTCAGTTTTTCCCTTTCTGTGCAGGGAAACACCCAGCTTCCCCCTATTGTGGTTCTTTTCAGTGTGTCTTCTTTATTCTCACACAGAAACACTTCTGACACCTCTGGTCACCAAAGGTGTGGAGATTTTTTCCTCCCACAACAAGCAATTCTCTATGACATCAGCTGGGTATCCCACAATTGAAGTCAATTCTAACACAACCTGGAGAGAGTGTCAGCTACTACAGGCTAAGGACTTAATCCCTCAATCCCCCCAAACTCCTTCCCTTCAACCTCAGATGCCTGTGGAAACCTAGGCACTGAATCCCTCCTGGGCTTGAATAATTTCCTAGAGCAGCTCATAAAACTCAAGAGAAGTATTTACATGGGTTTACCAGTTTTTAAAAAGATAACAGAAAGGATACAGATGAACTTCCAGGTGAAGAGATACATAGAGCAAGGTCTGGAAGGGTCTGGAGGGTAGGAGTCTCTGTCCCTGTGGAGTTGGGTGTACTACTCTCTTGGCGTGGATGAGTTCACCAACCCGGGAGATCTCCAAACCCCCAACTATTGGGATTTTATGGAGGCTTTCTCATGTTAAGCATGATCAATTATTAACTCTGTTTCTAGTCTCTCTCCCTTCTCTGGAGAAGTGGGGGGCCAGATGGAACCTGAAAATTCCAAACTTCTCTTATCAGGGATTTCTGGTGACCAACCCCCATCCAGAAGTCCACAAAGAGTCGCCTCAATAAAACGAAAGATTTTCCTTGTGTGCTTATCACTTAGGAAATTACACAGGGTTTAGGAGCTCTATGCCAGGATCCAGGGACAGAGACCAATAAATATTTTCTATTATCTCACCATGAGTGGGTCTCAAAAGCATGGCATTACATTTAAGAAGCCAGAGACAAAGGACTACGTACCTTATGATTCCATTTACATGAAATTCTAAAAAAGATTTCACATGAATGAAATCATATGGTATTTGTCTTTGCCTGTCTGACTTATCTCACGTAGCATAAAGCCGTCTATGGCCATCCATGTTATCACAAATGGCAGGATCTCATCCTTTTCTTATGGTTGAGTAACACTCCATATATATATATGTTGGTATATATTGTATTGGTTGCCTCCATTCCTTGGTTGTCATAATTAATGCTCCAGTAAACATAGAGGTGTGTATATCTTTTCTAATTAGTGTTCTCATTTTCTTATATAAAAAGATTTTATTGATTTATTTGATATATATAGGGAGAGTACAAGCAGGGGAGCAGTAAGCAGAAGGAAAAGAACACCCGCTGAGCAAGGAGCCTGATGTGGGACTTGATCCCAGGATTCTGGGATCATGACCTGAGCTGAAGGAAGGTCTTAACCAACGGAGCCACCCAGGCATCCCAGTATTTTCATTTTCTTTGGGCGAATACCCAGTAGAAGAATTACAGATCATATGGTATTTCAATATTTCAATTGTTCATTTTTTGAGGAAACTCCATAATGTTTTCCACAATGGCTATACCAATTTACATTCCCACCAACAGTGCACAAGCATTCCTTTTTCTCTACATCCTAACATTTGTTTCTTATCTTTTTGATTCTAGCCATTCTGACAGGAGTAAGATGGTATCTCATTGTGGTTTTGATTTAAATTTCCCTGGGAGTTAGAGATGAGCATCTTTTCGTGGGTCTGTTGGCCATCTGTATGTCTTCTTTAGAAAAATGTCTACTCAGATCCTCTGTTCATTTTTTAATGGGATTGCTTATCTTTTTGGTGTAAAGTTATATAAGTTCTTTATATAGTCCTTTATCAGATGTATCATTTGCAAATATCTTCTCTTATTCAGTAGGTTGCCTTTTTGTGTTGATGGTTTCCTTTGCCATGCAAAAGCTTTTTATTTGGTGGAGTCCTAATTACTTATTTTTGCTTTTGTTTTCCCTACCTGAAGAGACATATGTAAAAAAATGTTCCTAGGCCTATTATCAAAGAAATTACTTCCTGTGTTTTCTCCTAGGAGTTTTATTATTTCAGGTCTTACATCTAGGTCTTTAATCCACTTTGATTTTAATTTTGTGTATGGTGTAAGAAAGTGTTCCAGTTTCATTCTTTTGCATGTAGCTGTCCAGTTTTTCCCAACACCATTTATTTCTTATTTTTTTTATTTTTATTAACATATAATGTATTATTTGCCCCAGGGGTACAGGTCTGTGAATCGTCAGGCTTACACACTTCACAGCACTCTCCATAGCACATACCCTCCCCAAAGTCCATAACGCAGCCACCCTCTCCATACCCCCTTCCCCCAGCAACCCTCAGTTTATTTTGTGAGATTGAGAGTCTTTTATGGTTTTTCTCCCTCCCCATCCCATCTTGTTTCATTTTTTTTTCCTTCCCTAACCCCCACACCGCTTCTCAACTTGCTCATATCAGGGAGCTCATATGATAATTGTCTTTCTTTGATTGACTTATTTCGCTCAGCCTAATACCCTCTAGTTCCATCCACGTTGTTGCAAATGGCAAGTTTTCATTTCTTTTGATGGCTGCATAGTATTCCATTGTATATATATATATACCACATCTTCTTTATCCATTCATCTGTTGATGGACATCTAGGCTCTTTCCATAGTTTGGCTATTGCCAACACCATTTATTAAAGAGATTGTCTTCCCCGTTGTATATTTTTACCTCCTTTGTCACAGATTAATTGACCATATAATCATGGGTTTGTTTCTGGGCTCTCTATTCTGTGCCATTTGTTTATGTGTTTATTTTGTGCCAGTAACATACTATTTTGATTACAGCTTTGTAGTATATTTCTTGAAGTCTGGGATTGTGATACCTCCAGGTTTTTTTTTTTTTTTCTTTCTCAAGATTACTTTGACTATTTGAAGACTTTTGTTGTTCCATACAAATTTTAATATTCTAGTTCTGTGAAAAATGTTATTGGTATTTTGATAGATATTGCAATGAATCTGTATACTTCTAGTATCTAGTCTTATAACAACAGAAATCTTCCCATTACATACTTAAAAAAGTCATAATGTGGAATAAATTTAATTAGTGATAATTGCAATACATGCACCTGCAGTTTTGAACATTTTACCATTATTACAGAAGAATTTCATAATTAAAAAATTATATTTTAGGAGGGGAACATAATGCCTGCAGGAAAACAAAACTCACAAATTAAGCTTTTCTTCTACTATCTCTAGCTTTCTTCCCATATCTTTGCTCTGGTTTTGGTCCAAAGGTTTATGAGCTATGATATATAAGATACTTAGCTCAAAAGGTATATAACCTATGATGTGTGTGGTGTGTATGCATGCGGCTTTGGTCATGAGATTGCATTCTGGGGTGGTCTTCCACAGCTCATAGGAAACAAGGGATCCTGTACCATCTTCCCTACGTGTAGTGGAACACTCAGATCACAGAACCCAACCATGTACACTTCTATTATCTCTCTTCTTTTTAGGGAACTCACTGTGGTAAAGTGTTTTAATCTTGACTTGCATCCTGAGCAAAAGATGGTACTTTCCTTGTCCCTTCTGGCTTCTCAGCTTTCCTTCTCCCTGGTTCTCATCTTTGAACGCTTCTCCCAAGTCAGGGATCTAAGGGGACTGATGCATGGGAATCCTGACAGCCCTGTCCATTGGATTTCAAGATCTTTCTGCTTTCACTTAGAAGCTCTGATGATTAATTTTATATGTCAACTTGGCTGGGCCCCACGGTGCCCTGATATTTGGTCAAATATTATTATTCAAGGTGTTTTTGTGAGGGTGTTTTTGGGTGAAATTGACATTTAAATTGGCAGACTCCACGTAAAGCAGATTGCTCTACATAATGTGGGTGGGCCTCATCCAATCAGTTGAAAGGCCTGGACAGAACAAAAGGCTGACTCTCCCTACTCACAGCAAGAAAAACTCAGCAAATAATGACTTTCACACTCAAACTGGAACATCTGCTCCTCTTCGTTCTCCAGATCAATGGCTCTGGTGGACTTTGGACTTGAACTATAACCTTAGCTTTCCTGGGTCTCCAGAATGCTTGCCAGTCCTGCAGGTTTTGGACTTGCCAGCATCGATAACAGCACAAGCTAATTCTTTATCCCATCTTTTTCTCTGGAGAACTCTGTCTAATATAGATACCCTGTTCACATTCTTGGATGAATTATCAGGCAGGTATTCTGGCCTACTTCATTCTCATTTACTGACATGTCTAAGACACATGACGTTTCTCCTTGCTCCAGCCTGGAAAGAGAAAACCCTCCTTGCTTTTATCCCAGGAGCTGTGATATGTCAGGCTTCCTCTTTGTTTACTGCAAACTGTGTGCCTCTCAAGGGCAAAAAGCATACTTTGTTTTCATGACCACACTGCCCAATATTTTGATCATTGCAAAGTCCAGGAAAAACTGCACAATTTCACATCAGACTAGGACACTTAGCTTACATGATGTACTTTTAATAGGAGAAGAGATTTTTTAAAAAAATATAAATAATGCTAAAAAAATGCTAATGCTAAAAAAATCAGGAAATGACAGTAAATGCTAATGCTAAAAAAAATCAGGAAATGACAGTAAATGATCACATGTAATGATGATATTTTATCATGAATAAAATGTCAAAGTTGAGATATTTTCATGAAATAAAATGAAAGATAAAAAAATACAGAAAAGAAGAGCCAGAAATAGACCAGAATACACACAGGATTTTAGAACATGATAAAGGTGGTAATTTAATTCAGTGGAGAAAATATGGTTTCTGTTCACTGGAAAGAGTCTTACCTTTCTCATAGAACCTGTGCTACAGATAAGTGACTCCATGATTAGGGGAAATGCAGAGCCCTGGGAACAAAGGGAATCTTCCCTCCACCCCTCCGCCACATGGGCAGGTGAGCAACTTTAGGACCTGAAAGACTGGGACCAGAGTGAGGTAAGTGGCCTCACATGCATGGCCTGGCCTTACTCTCATTGCCCTATTCATGGCCTGTTGATCTTGCCTTTATTTAAAATGGGTATTTTATTTATCATGGGTTTTTTTGGTTAATTCTGATTTTTAAAAAACAAACTGTTTTACTACACCAAAATAAAAAACTTTTGGATAGCGAAATAAACCAACAACTCAAAAAAGGAACCTACTGAATGGGAGAAGGTAGCTGCAGATGATACATCTAATTAGGGGTTAATATCCAAAATATATAAAGAACTTATACAACTCAACCCCTCAAAAACAAATAATCCAATTAAAATGGGCAGAGAATCTAAATAGATATTTTTCCAAAGAAGACATACATACAGATGGCCAAGAGACACGTGAAAAGATGCCCAACATCACTAACCATCAAGGAAATGCAAATTAAAAACCACAATGAGATATCACTTTACACCTGTCAGAATGGCTAAATTCAAAAAGACTAGAAATAACAGGTGTTCATGAGGGTGTGGAGAAAAAGGAACCCTTATGCACTTTGGTGGGAATGCAAACTTGTGCAGCCATTATAGAAAACAGTATGGAGATTCCTCAAAATACTAAAAATAGAATTACTATATGATCCAGTAATTCCACTACTGGGTATTTACCCAAAGAAAGTAAAAACACTCATTCTAAAAGATATATGCACCCCTTCATTTATTGCAACATTAATTACAATAGCCAAGGTATGGAGGTGACCAAGTGTCCACTGATAGACAAATGGATAAAAAAGAGGTGGTATATATATATATATATATATATAGAGAGAGAGAGAGAGAGAGAGAGAATATTACTCAGCCTTAAAAGGGATAAGATCTTGTGATTTGTGGCAAAATGAATGGACATTGAAGGTATTATACTAAGTGAGATAAGTCAGAGAAAGACAAATACTATATGATTTCACTCATATGTGGAATCTAAAAAACAAAATAAATGAATAAACAAAAAGCAGAAAGAGACCCATAAATACAGAGAACAAGCTGATGGTTGCCAGAGGGGAAGGAGATGGGGAAAGGGCAAAATGGGTGAATGGGAGTGGGAGAAACAGGCTTCTAGCTGTGGAATAAGTCATAGGAATATAAGGTACAGAATGGGGAATATAGTCAATTAAGAAAAAAGAACAAAAACCCCAAACATATTGCTTTAACATATTATTCATATGGATCACTGAGTTTTTTGGCATGCCCTTAGGTTTTGGACCTGAGAGGAGTCCCTCCTTCCCCTCACCTGAGTGCCAATCCTGCCCAGTTTGGGAGGAACCAGCAGCTTCTCTTACCAGTGACACTGGAGAGGGGTTGAATAGTACCTGACACATGGTGGGTATTCAATAAATGTTTTTTGAACACTTGTTGAGTGAGTGAGAAGGCTGAGAACCAAGAAGTCTGTCTTGAAGTGATTCAGAAGAGATGTTCTCAAGTTACCGTCCTACTTGCGTATGGCCCCCTGGGAAAAATCACCAGTCAGTCCTTGTCATGTGAGATCTTAATAGGCTGCCTTGCATAGGCAGTGTAAGATCTCACATATAAAGTGATTAAAAGACACTTAAGGGGACAGTGGCTTAAAGGAGAAGGAACAAGATGAATTAGAATAGGATGTCACTGTGGAGTGTGAACTCAGGGAAGTCATAGAAGAAAACGTTATTAAAAATTCAATGAGAACTCTATGTAGATGTAATCAGAACAGTCACACAGGTGTTTCCGGAACTAAAAAATATTCTAGAACTTAAAAAAATGCCCAATTTAATAATTCAACAGAAGAATTAGAAAAGTGAATGATCGCTGGTAAAAACACAAGTTCAGACCCCAAATACATAGAAATGAATATGATGAGGAAAAAGGTAGCAGTCATGGGAGAGAGACAGTTATGACAGGTTTAAAATACACAAATAAAGGTCCCAAAGGGGCAAAAAAAAAAAAAAAAAAAAGAACACATAGACCAGAAGTAATAATCAAATAAATGATAGAGGTACACACTTCTGAAGAAGACAGAAATTTGAGTCTTCAACTTGAAAAGCATCATCATCCCACAGGCGGTATCAAAAATGATAATGTCTACTGTAGACAGAACGACTTGGCCTGGGAAAAAGACGAGTTTGCAGGTGGCACTGTATCCTTTGTTAAGAAAGTTCCCAGTATGCAACAAGCTGTCTAAAATGTGTGCAAACTCTTTAAAGCAGTAATTCTATTTCAGGAAGACAATCTTAAGAAAATAATTCCAAAGCCCCCAAAATACATCAGTTGTGGAAGTACAAATATACGTACTCGTTTATAACGTAAAGATGTAAATAAAAAGAACAGGGACAGCGACAGAAGCCCAGCCCATGCGATTGGCAGCCATGGACGGGTTTGTGGGGACAGCCCACAGATAAATTATGGAAGATCCATAGATTAAAATAGTGTCTAGAGTAAATGCATGAGGTCCGTGTTGACATTGGAAATGTTTAAACGAAAATGATCTTAATGGGGAAGAAAGAGGGGGCACAAAATGGTACTTTCATACTGATGGCAGTTGCATAAAAAACCATTCAGGCCATAAATCCTTATTTGAAAAGAAAACAACCTTTTACGAAAGTGGCAACACGCTGGGCCCTGACAAGGAAACGGCACAAATATGCAAGAATAATGCATAATTAGAAAGTCCGGGCTGTGGCCTGGCCTTCGTCAAAGTCTCTGGTGAGCTCCGGGTCTGCGCCCCCAGAAGAGCTGGACAAAGGATGGGAGGGGGGACGTTCCCGCCGGGCCATAGGCCGACCGCCCGCCAGGGGGCACTCCACGCACGACCCCACGGTCCCAGGCGCCCTCCCCTCCCGGCCTCCGCCCCGCCCGCCGCCAGGGGGCGCTGCAGGCTGCCCAGCGCTCGGCTCGCCGCCCCCGAGCGCCGGCGCGGGCAAGCGGCGGAGGCCGGCCTGGCGGCGGCCATGGACCGCTTCTTGTGGACCAGCGGCCTCCTGGAGATCAACGAGACCCTGGTGATCCAGCAGCGCGGAGTGCGCATCTACGACGGCGAGGAGAAGGTGAGGGCTGCCTCCGGGACGGTGCACGGTCTGGCGGGCCTGCGGGGCCTCCCCGCCCGGGCCCCGGGTCCCCACCCCGCGGCGCTCAGGGAGCGGCGGGGGCGGTCGACGAGTGGCCCGGTGCCGGCGCCTCCGGCCCGGGATCGGGCGCGGTGACGGCGGGCCGGGCCGCGCCGGGCCGCTCTGCCCGGCCCCCTGACCCGGGGTTCCTCCGTGACCGGGGTGCGGCGGGAGCGCGTGGGGTCTGCCCCACCGAGCGGGCGGTAGTGCCCTGCAGGGGTTTCCGAGAAGCGTGTCCGGGTCTCACCGGGACGCCTTTCTGAAGGCTCTTCCCCCCACCCCCCACCCCCTTTTTTCCGGGAATGACTTTAGAAGGGAGTCTAGGGCGTTTGTTTGGGAAAGTGATGTGGTAGGCCGTGCCTTGTGCAGGCGGAAACCTCAGGAGATGCGCTTGCGAATGGGGAGAAGTGTTCCCCGCGTGAGCGTTCGGGGCAGACTTCCGTCCGGCTGTTTGAGCCGGAGAGCCGGGTCCAGCGCGGCTGGGGCCGCCCCCCCCCCCGGAAGAGCCGCACTCCAGAGACTAGCCCTCTGGAGAGGGAGAGGAAGGCTGCTTTCTCCGGGAAGACGGTGGACTAACGCCCCAAAGACCATCCTCCCGGTCCAGGCGAAGCCGGAAGGGCTTAAAGGAGAAGGCAGGGTTGGGGGACGGGGAGGCGGGGTACTCCGTGCAGGGGAAGCAGGTGCCGAGGCGGTTAGTCCGAGTTGGACATGACCCTGAACGGACTTGCTGGCGTCAGCCGCAGCTGTTTTCCAATGCAGTGAGGCTTTATTTTCAGGGCAAGTCTGGTCCACTCCTCAAGGCCAGTGGTCTACAAGTCTCAAGAGAAGTAGGTTAGCCTCCTGCACACCCAGGGAGTTTGGCCAGCCCGCAAGGAGCGCCAAAGCTTGAGGTTAGAGGGCTGTTGCGGAACTGCTAACCTCACCTGCATGAAATGTATAAGCTGGAATCAGAAAAATGTCAAAACCCCGTTTATTCAGCCACATTTTTAGTTTCCAGAAGTTTTCACTTGCTCTCTCCTCTTCTTTGTGGTTTTGTTCATGAAACTTCCTTCTCTACTTTTGTGTTTGTTCCTTGCCTCACAGCTTTTCCTGGTCCGTGTCGGCAGAAGCTTGAGACTTCCGTCCTCCTAGGTCATGGAGGGCAGGGGTTACCCAGATATCTAGGGGCACAGTGGACATGGCATAGGACCCAGGTGTTCTGCCTCCCTGAGGGTATTTTCCGTTATCAAGTCCAGGTCTTTTTCTTAAAATAATTTGCTTGGATTTGCTTATTTCCTGCCTTAGCACTTTTATTAACTTGATCTCAAATTGGGTTTACATCTTTTGGTTGGAGTGACTAAACTAAACGTTTTTTACAACAAGGTTACAATCTCTGGACCTTTTTAATTTTTATTTATTCATTCTTAAATTTTACTTTATTTTTCCAGTGTTCCAAGATTCATTGTTTATGCACCACACCCAGTGCTCCATGCAGTACATGCCCTCCTTAATACCCACCACCAGGCTTACCCATCTCTCCACCCTCCTCCCCTCCAAAACCCTCAGTCTGTTTCTCAGATTCCACAGTCTCTCATGGTTTGTCTCCCCCTCTGATTTCCCCCAGGTCACTTTTTCTTTCCTTCTCCAAATGTCCTCCATGTTATTCCTTATGCTCCACAAGTAAGTGAAACCTTATGATAATTGACTTTCTCTGCTTGACTTATTTCACTCAGCAAAACCTCCTCCAGTCTTTGGAGCTTTTTAAATAGGAAGCATAATCAAATTCCCATCCCTTGGCCGGTTTGATGATACCTCCCTCTCAGTACTGAATGACAATCATAGACTGGTATTCAGAGACTCCACTAAAGACAGTCCGTGCTGGAAGTCACATTTTTGCAAAACATCACACCCTGTTGTTCTGTGTAACTCCAGTATGCAAATTAGGAACATCTTGGCTGGCACCTAATCAAACTATGATCTATTTACCTCTACTTAAGACAACAAAAAGTCAAAACCATGAGTACCTGTATGTGGAAAAACCATTGCTAAACCAGTGTATTCTAATGTTTCCCTTTAAGTTTTTGCTTCTTTTAGCAGACAAGTAGATATAGTTATCAGAGGATTAATAAAAAAGTATTGGGAAAAATTTAGTAAGACCCTTTGATCTATTGAGGAATTCTTAACTGTTCTAAAAGCTGAAGATGGTGAGGGAGGGATGTAGGTGTCCTGAAATTGAAGCAGAGCTCTTAGACAAGCCTGCTCACCGCTGCGGTCCCTGAGCTGCATGGAATGAGTCACTGCATGAGCCATCCCCAGTGTGGCTGAGGGCTTAGGCTGATTCCTGGGGAAAAGTCCCGTGTCCTGGCTTCCTCCATCTGCTGGAAGGCTTCCAGACCTCATGTAGTCTGAAGACTCTAGGAAGCTCCCTATTGGCCTCCAGGGAACTTGAACTCTGGTCAAGTTCCCTTTCAGTATCTTGCACTGGCTCCCTTGGTCTAGGGCACTTGAGTCCAGTCAATGTGGCCTTCATAGCTGTGCATCCTGATACATTCCTGAGGCAGGTGTGCACATCCCAAGGCGGGGGTGTACCTGGCCATCTGCTAGATCAGGTGGTCGCTCCCGAGGGCAGAAAGTGTGCCTTAGTTAGCCTTGCATCTTTTGGCTCATTGAGGGTGTGAAGTACATGGGGAAAAAAAAAATGGAGACCTGAGTAATTAGAGCACCTACTGTGTGCCTGGAGCTTTACATATCATCTCATTTAATCTTCTCCATGGGCATAGGAGGTGAGTATTTTATGGATGAGACAATAACTGTTAGAAAGGGGTTTGCCCACACACAGTTAGCAGGAGACACCGGAGTGAGATCTCTTGATCAGACTCCCAAAGCCTGCACTCGGTTCACTTGGCTGCAATGCTTCATGAACACAGTAGCCACCAGTGCCAGACTCTGTGTAATGTTTAATATAGTCAATACTCCCAGAGATGAAGACACAGAGGCTCTTAGTTGATAGCTGAGGAAACTGTGACCTGTCTGAGGTCACACACTTAGTATTTGGTGGAGCCCCAGTAGACTGCTTTTCCCACCGCCCCAGCACCCAAGCACCTCTTGTGAATAAATGCATGCCTGCTTGTTTCTACAGGCATAGTTTTCATGGGCCCATTATGACGGGATAGTGTGTTGTTTTCTTAAGCAGCGTAGACAGGTCATTTGTTTAAATTCACACAAGCCTGTATAGCCTCAGCTAATTTAAAAATATAATGAAAGCAGGTTAGTAGTGTATAAAGTGGCAAGTTGGCAACATACACTGGGTGACTTGGAAAATGTGTATTTTCTTTCAGCTAGGTGTTTCACTTTTAGGAATTTACCCCTGGGAAATAATCAGAGATGCATAAAAATATAATGAATGAGGATGCTTGTCTCAGCATTGTTATATATATTCTATATTATTACTTATATAGAAAATTGGAAGCAATCTGAATGTCCCCCAGAGGGTTTTGTTAATTAAATATGATACGCCCTAATCAACATAAGGAATTGTTAATGATAGGCCACCAGTTGAAAAAAGCAAGTTATAAAACTAAATATAATGGCTTCATTTTATTTAAAGATTATTCACACATACACACACACATATATAATATACATATGTATACATGTGTGTATTCTCTGGCTGTTGTGATTATGAGTGATTTCATTTTCTTTTTTAGACTTAAATCTTTTTTCCCCAGATCTTCAACAGTATATTGCTTTTATAACAGAAAAATGTTAAATAATAAAACAGGGTAAGAGCTTATCCAGCTAATGCCCAAGTTAGATCAACCTTTAAGTAGTTAAAATTATTCTAGCTCTGAGTGGCAGGAGCAAGCTAGCCTAAACTTGTCTATCAGGTTTAGCTCATAATCCCTTGGAATCCCTGAAGGGAAGTATTACACAATTCTTCACTTAGAACAGCAGCATTTTACGTTTGCACATTATTAATTGACATAGCAATGGAACATACTCTACCTTCAGCTTTACAATCATATCCTTATGCTTGAACTTCAGTAAGAGAAAGTGCATTTTCTTAATCAGAACTGTTATGCTGTCATGTAGCATCGTGTAGTCTCAAGTTGATAAAATACTTGTTTTTGGAAAAGGGAAATCTTACTCATTGACAAAAAAGAAGTTTTTAAAATCTCTTAAACTCAGTTATTTGGTCTCGCATAAATATTTGGAGCCAGACTGAATTAAGTGCCAGGAGTACATGTATTTAACTTCTGATTCGGTAGGAAATACGGAACTCATCAAGTCTTTTCTCTGAGGGGTTGAAGTGCCTTTGTGGAATGATATCTCACAGAATGTATTTAAACTAAATGGCTCAGTAGGTCTCTTACCATCAAAGCTTATTAACTATATTGATAATGACTAACATATTAGTAATATAGTCACACCTTATTCTTAGAAAACAGTTTTTAAAAATTGATATTAAAAAGAGGATTGGTTATAATCCAAGAAGTTTTTTTTTGGCAGAAAAAGTGTTTCTGTATATGTTTGATTTAACAAAAAATAATTTATATACATTTCAGACTACACGAAGTTATGTATGTCTCTAACAAATTTCTTATCTTTTTCATTAGACAAATAATAAAGTTGTTAGATATGGGTAGGCCAAAAGAAGAAACTTGAAATAATTAGTAATCCTACTACCCATAAACAATTACTTTTGGCACATTATCCATCTGTTTGTGGCTCTGTGTGTGTGATCATGTTATGTATACCACTTTGAAACCCAGGGTTTTTTTGTTAATATCATGAGTATCTTGTAATATATTAAATGTCAATTTGCATACATAATTAAATTTATGATTATTTTTACTTAATGATATATACCTGTTCTAATCAGTTACTCATTGGCTTTTTAACCCGATTATTTTAAATTCAAAAAGATTATTTGTAATAAACTGGACCCCGATGAAAATGCTTTCCTTTGAGTTTTTTTTAATTAAACAATTTTTTAAATTTGAGTATAGTTGACACACAGTGTTACATTAGTTTGGGGTGTACAGCATACAGAGTGATTTGACAAGCTTATACATTATACTGTGTTCCCCACAAGTGTAGCCGCCATCTGTCTGAATGCAGTATCATCCTTCCCCCTCTGAGTTTGTCTTGTAAGGTGGCCTTGAAATGGGACCAGCCTTACAACTTCAGAAATAACTAAGTACTCCTCAAAAGGATATAAGCAAGTCCTACCTTATGACAAATTCTACTTCCTAGTAATTAAATAGAAGCTTCCAATATATTTCTTAATTTTAACAGAAATGAAAGGATTTGATATATTATCTCTTGGATTCAAACTCTAAAATTTGCTTATTTATATGATTTTCAATCCATAATAACAAAGGATGAGGATTAAGGGTTTGGTCCTAAAGACACAGCAGGCTTTTTTTGTGTGTGCGATTGTATTACAGTTTTAAGAACTTTTTTACATTTATATTTTGAGTAGGTGACACAATGCCATGAGGGAGAGGGTGGTGGGGTTATGGACATTGGGGAAGGTATGTGCTATGGTGAGTGCTGGTGATTCACAGACCTGTACCCCTGGGGCTAATAATACATTATATGTTAATAAAAAATAAAAACATTTAAAAAAATTCAATTGATAGTGAAGTGGTTAGTTTTAAAAGGGGGCCTTTGCTTTTCTTCTTCCCATTTCCTCATACTTTTAATGAGATAATCTTTGTTAACAGATCAGTGAGTATTCCTTTTATATCTTTTCCTATTACTTGTGTGTGTGTGTGTGTGTGTACACACACAGACATATACATATATCTCACAATGTAGTTTGGGGAATATGGAGATTATCTCTCTCTTCTATCTGATTACATTATATGTGATATGCTGCAAGTTGCTTTCTCTCACCACTAACTCTGTCACAGAATTCTATGATAGTCCATGCAGCTCTACCTCATTCTTTTTAACCTCTTATGGATTCCAGAGTATGAATGTATCATACTTAACTACTACCCTGTTGTTACACATCTAGGTTGTTTGTGACTTTTTCCTAATTTTATTAAGGCTGTATATATATATAGCTTACAAAGTGTGTAACATTGCTTCTCTTTAATTTGTGGTAAGCCTAATTCTCTAGTGTTTATATGATTAACTTAACTATTATACAACTTGTGAGGAGGAAAATCTGGACCACATTGAGTGATACATCATTAATATTTTGTGATGATCTTGTCTTTCTAGATAAAATTTGATGCTGGGACCCTCCTTCTTAGTACACATCGACTAATTTGGAGAGATCAGAAAAATCATGTAAGATAAAGGGTTTTTAAAAAAATCTGTTCTAGGTTTTAAATCATTGAAGTCTTTCTTTTTGTCAAAACTAAAAAATGCAGTAAATTTCCATTTTCAGAATGTTAAAAGAGTGTGTCTCATGTGATCTTTCTGAATGGAGTGCAGAGAGAGGAGTTAGGGGTTGTCCCTCATTCAGCTCCAGAAAAGTCTGTAATTGCTGAGTAGAGAGAGAATCATGGTCACTCCTGGTTTTTTTTTGGGGGGGGGGTCACTCCCGTTTTAAAACACCAGTCAGAACCTACCCCATACCTGAATGTTCTGTGTGTAATGAGAATATTTCTCCCAGTCATTGTCAAGGGTCCTCAGAACAACCTGTTCCTGAGACTCTGGAAGGATAGGTCTGCTGGGAAGTACATGCTTTAACCTAGATATTGAGAAGAATGGCCTCTAAGTCACTCAGCACAAGGAGAAACCTCCCTGTTGTTTCATTTCTAGGAAGAGAGAACAAGTTATGTGTATAAAGCTATTTTAACTCCAAAGAGCTTTAACTTTAAACTGTATGTGTGTATTGTTGCCAGTAAAAGAAGTAATCTATGTTATTTTCATAATTGCTGCCCCTTCCACCATGAAATTTGAATTTTACAGTCAAACTATATACTGAGGCTCTTTGAAAGGCCACTAACTATTGCAAAATCTGACTCTTTTTGTCCCCCAAGAATCAGTATTTCCTCCCTTAGTGGTGACATTGCTGTTGTTGGTAATGCATACCTTCCAACTGTTAATGGCGTCTAATTCTTTTAAAAGAAGTGTGTATTTAGGAAAAAGTCTTTTTGGAAGATAGGTGTCCTTAAAACATATGTTTATAAACTAATCTTAGTATCATTTTTTGATTTTCATATCAAGAGGCTAATTCAGAAACCCTTAGACCTATTGAATGCCAGTTATTTATAATAACTTAAAATTAAATGTGCTAATAAAGGGAACTTACGTCAGCATTTTCTATTAAAAATGGTGAGTGAAGTGTAGAAAAAAAGAAGAAAAGATCACCTGTATAGCACTCCTTAAAGTTGTTTTGATTTACCTGGTCTGTTTTTCTTTTTTTTGTTTTCCATAGAAGGATAGCTTACATGTAAAAAGTTTTCTTAGAAATACTACTTTTAAAAAGATGTACCTATGGTAAAAACGAAGATGGTTACAGCAGCTTTTTTTTTTTTTAAAGATTATTTACTTATTTATTTGTCAGACAGAGATTACAAGTAGGCAGAGAGGCAAGCAGAGAAAGAAGGGGAGAAGCAGGCTCCCTGCTGAGCAAGGAGCCCGATGTGGGGCTCAATCCCAGGACCCTGAGATCATGACCTGAGCCAAAGGCAGAGGCTTAACCCACTGAGCCACCCAGGTGCCCCCAGCTTTTAAAACTCTTACATTCTTCCATGTGGCAAAATGCCATCACATTACTGTTTTCATTCCATTTTCCTTCAGTTTATTTAAGGAATAAAATCATTTTATTATTTTTTAAATTGTTTTTATTATTAAGTAAAGGTGTATGACACTCTATTAAATACTATAAAACAAGGTTTTCTGACAAGGAGACTTATGAATCACATTTTGTATGGTTTCCTTCTAGGAGTGCTGCATGGCCATTCCTCTTTCCCAAATCGTGTTCATTGAAGAACAGGCAGCTGGAATTGGGAAAAGGTGAGGCGTCTCTGATGCAGTCTTTTTTTACAAAAATGTCCCAGTCAAGCTATTATTATCAACTTAGTAGATTTATTGTTGTGCCATGGCTGCATATGTGGGAATGAATCTAATGACTGTTTTGGGGGGCTTTATAAAGAATAGTCGTTGGTCAGAAGCTCCCCTAAGAAGATATTTACTACATTAAACTCATGGATAAATGGACAAATTAAGTACTACAATTTGCTGTAATATCCTCCGGTCAAAATAAGTAAGTGTCGGCCAGCTATCATTGCATGTCTTTCCACAAGCATTCGCTTTGACATGTCTGTGAATCTAGTACTTAAAATCAGAAGTGACTCATCTGAGAAGAATGACTGGTTTTACTCCTATTTCCAGTTGATCATTAAGTTTCTTCACTTTGACATTTTTGGATATCAGTGTTAAATAGAGTTTCATAATATTTATTGTCCGAACTGGGACATTTATAAAAGTAATAGGTGGTGCTGTTTATTATATTTAATCATTTTTAAAAAATATTTACTTATTTGAGAGCAAGAGAGTGAGTCAGGACGATGAGGGGAGGGGCAGAGGGAGAGAATCTTTCAAGCAGACTCCCCACGGAGCACGGAGCCCAAAGAGGAGTTTGGATGAGGAGCTTGATCCCACGACCTATGAGATCATGACCTGAGCTAAAACCAAGAGTCTGATGCTTAACTGACTGAGTCATCCAGGTGCCCTGGGGCTGCTGTTTATAATTGGATCAAGGAAGCATAAAATGGGACAGTTTTAGGCAAACCAGGACATGTCATCACCCTGGTTTAAAGCCGCACGTTAAAATGATTCTTTTTAATCAAGTACAGAAAAGTCTGGCTTTTATTTTAAGTGCATGTAATTGAGGGCAACTTATGAACAAGTATTGCTGGTAAGAATTTTGTTTTCCTTGTGGGCCCATTTTGAGCTTTAGTATAGTTATTTCAGTAGAGGTGAAACAAATACTAAACTTCACTGAAAATGCAACGCATGCGTTAGTTATAGTGTATAGCTAGTGTGCAAGATTGTTTATTTGACGTAAAAGAAACTGACATTTTAGAAAGGTTAATAAAAGTACAGACTTTAGGTTATTTCTATAATTTTTATTTTTCTCTTTTTCCCATCTGAGTTTTTTTTTTTTTAATATTTTACTTATTTATTTGACAGAGAGAGATCACAAGTAGGCAGGGAGGCAGGCAGAGAGAGAGGGGGAAGCAGGCTCCTTGCTGAGCAGAGAGCCTAATGTGGGGCTCCATCCCAGGACCCTGAGATCATGACCTGAGCTAAAGGCAGAGGCTTAACCCAATGAGTCACCCAGGCACCCCCCCCTTTTTTAATGAAGGTATAATTGCATACAACATTGTATGAGTTTCGAGTGCATGACATAATGATTTGATATTTGTGTATATTGTTTTTCTTAAGTTCTACAAAGTAAAACTTGAAGGTGTTGCAAATCATTTGAATTTTCCTCTGCTGTGTTCCAAGAAAATTTAAACTGTATAACAAAAATTGTTTAAAATATTTATCTTCTCGGGTGCCTGGGTGGCTCAGTTGTTAAGTGTCTGCCTTCTTCTCAGGTCATGATCTCAGGGTCTTGGGATCCAGCCCCACATTGGGCTCCCTGTTCAACAGGAAGCCTGCTTCTCCCTCTCCCACTCCCCCTGCTTGTCTTCCCTCTCTCGCCATGTCTCTCTCTGTCAAATAAATGAAATCTTTAAAAAAAAATATTTACCTTCCCATTAGTATCTTATTTTTTAAACATCCCCAGTGAGGAAGAATTTAATAATATGTCATGTAAACATTTCACAGATATTCTCTTTATTCTCGGCTCCCTTGCCCCAAGCAATTACCATATTTCATTGATTCAAAATTGTCCATATAGTTTCACCTTTTAACCTGTCCCATCCCAAGATCCTTTTTTGATTGGGTGGTTTTTAAATTTGAAATACGATAATTGAATGACCTGAGAAATGAATATATTTAAAAACTGGCCTGGAGGGGCACCTGGGTGGCTCAGTGGGTTAAGCCTCTGCCTTCGGCTCAGGTCATGATCTCAGGGTGCTGAGATCGAGTCCCGCATCGGGCTCTCTGCTCAGCAATGGGCCTGCTTCCCCCTCTCTCTCTGCCTGCCTCTCTGCCTACTTGTGATCTCTCTCTCTGTGTCTAATAAATAAATAAAATCTTAAAAAAAAAAAAAACTGGCCTGGATCTTTTTTGCCGACTTGGAGATTTTTTAAACTTTACTTTGTCTTATAATCTTTAGTTCTTCACTGAGTTTCCTTTGACAGAATTTGATTGTGTGGGGCCCAGGTTTTTCTGTTTTAAAGATTATGTAATGCTTTGCTCAGTCCCCTTAACCTGATTGTCGTATTTGGTTGCTCTACCTGATGGTTCATGTCAGACAGTCCTATTACAGTGACTACAGTTTATTTGCTCAGTCACTTAAAGAAGTTCACCACAAAGGAATACGTGAAGAGTCCTTACAAGTCTGGACCCAGTTTACTAACCAAAGCATTTATTACTCTGAGGAAGCCCCACACATGGTGTTTCAGTTTCTCAGCAATATTTAGGCAATCAAATGGACCTAAACGAAATAGAATAATAAATGAGCGGACCTGTAATGTGGTCATAAGGGAAAAGCTCTACGCTGCATATCCAAAGTATTTTGACTGAGTTTTTTGGTTTTGCTAATTTATGGAAGCAGACTGTTTATTGAGCAGGTTAGGGAAAAAGACTTACAAAACTGAACAAATATACCAGTATTTTTAATAGCACAGGAGACAACGGTAGTCATAAAGATTATGGTAGTTTGTATTTCTAGCGCAGCAGCATTTTGAGACTTGTTTTTGCTGTTGGATTATCTTCTAGATCATGCTGTTGATTGAGTGGCATTTTCCAAAAATGATACTGTAGAATGTTAGTTTTGGATGGAGTTTTAATAAAATGTCATCTGGCCAGTTTTACACAGATAAGTTTTCACATTTTGTTTTCAAATGACTAGGGTAGTATGCTTTGGCAGAAAGTATAGGCCCCCCGGTAACCTTTGGGGATGACTTTGTATGTGGAAAACCCTAATCGTAAACCAAAATAATGAACTGTCACACATTTGGCCAACTTATTTTGAACTTATTTTTTTTTTTTTAAAGATTTATTTATTTATTTATTTGACATGGAGAGGGGGAGAGAGAGAGAGAGAGAGATCACAAGTAGGCAGAGAGGCAGGCAGAGAGAGGGGGAAGCAGGCTCCCTGCTGAGCAGAGAGCCCGATGCGGGGCTCGATCCCAGGACCCTGGGATCATGACCTGAGCCGAAGGCAGAGGCTTTAACCCACTGAGCCACCCAGGCGCCCCTGAACTTATTTTTTTGAAACCACATTTTTAATCTATAGAGCTGGTAACTTGAACTTCTGGTTCAGAGCTTAAAAGCTGTAAGTAGAGGTATTTTTTTTTTTTTTTTTTTTTAACAGAGAGAGGGAGATCACAAGTAGGCAGAGAGGCAGGCAGAGAGAGAGGGGGAAGCAGGCTCCCTGCTGAGCAGAGAGCCTGATGTGCGGCTCCATCTCAGGACCCTGGGATCATGACCCGAGCCAAAGGCACAGGCTTAACCCACTGGGCCACCCAGGCGCCCCAGTAGAGGTGTTTTTGAAAGGTTCATTAATACTGAATTAATACACAGTTTATAAGGATTCCTTTCAGGATGTATATAAATTTTGAAAGTGAACTTAAATATATTAAAAATTATGGAAACAGAATTAGTGATTCTTAAAAGGTAATTAAACTCATTACATTTATTCTTTAGTGCCAAAATAGTGGTTCATCTTCACCCAGCTCCACCCAACAAAGAACCAGGTCCGTTCCAGAGCAGTAAGAACTCCTATATCAAACTCTCCTTCAAAGAACATGGCCAGATTGAGGTAGGTTTTTATATGCGTAAAATTGGACTAGAAAGGTGTGCTTGTGTGTGTTTTTGTTGTTGTTTGTTAATATGATGTAAATCGTTACTGTTCAACATACCAGGTTTCACCATTTTTTTACAATAAAATTTTTATATCTTAAGCCTTAGCGGTAGAAAATATGAAGTTTAGCTTTTGGTGGGAATGGGAGGCAGGAGAGTGTGGTCCCAAGGAAAAAGCAGAAGCTGGAACTATGCTAAGTCAATGCCATTAGGCTACTAGTAAAGTTTTCAGTGGTTTGGTTAAAGAGGCAGAGTATAATGCAGTGAAATGTTGAACCCTCTCAGTATCTGATAGCTCACCAGCCTTAAGGCAGGATGTCTTTCCTCCTGACTCCACACAAATCTAATCACTGAAGTACTTACTCCATAGTATGATAGTTTACATGTTCTGATTAGTAAGTCACTGGATGAGTATTCTTCAGACATTTACAAGTGTGTGTTTATCTCCTCATTGATACCCTAAATTATTTATGTGGTTTTCTATGGCACTTCATCCAGCCCTCCTCACACAGTAGGCACTAAGCGAATATAAGCGACTAACTGAAATCATTCTCACTGTAGTTAAACAATATAGTTGATTTTTTGTGAGTGTAGGGATGTTTTGGCCCTAGTTTCTGGCTTCACATTTTAACTAGACAAATTATTCTCTGCTTCCTTCATGGATAATGGTTGTATATTTTTCTTGGCACTATATCTGTTTCACTATAGATTGAAAACAATCCACATATGTGGGATTGTTTAAAGTAGGTCTATTTATTCATTGTCACTCATCTCTTTGTTGAGAATAGCTCACTTTATATAGAAGGTCAGTTTCTTTCTTTTTTTTTTTTTCCTTTGTGCTTTATGAAGCTGATCCAAGAAGAGAACTTCCTTTGGTTTACTTTGATGTTTCTGGTAGTTCTAGGCTTGTTGCAAATGACTGAACAGGACTTTCAACTAAAGAAATGTTAAGTAGTGATTTCTATGAGGATATTTTAACCTGACTTACTCAGTTAAAGTGAATATATGTGTACAACAGTTTTACAGGCGTTTATCTGAGGAAATGACACAGAGAAGATGGGAGAATATGCCAGTTTCCCAATCATTGCAAACAAATAGAGGACCCCAGGTATTGTTAAGACTGTTTCTTAATCCAGTATTTTTGGTTCTATACTTGCATCTTCATTAAAGGAAAAGATTTCTGTGATTATAGAACTTCGCCAGAAGCAAAATAATGATATTCTGATTAAAATCATTTGTATTCATAGAACCTAATTTAGTGCTCTGCAGATAGCAGACACTTAGCAAAAATAAACAACCAGTTACCAGAGTGATTCTTGGGGTGGTAGAAGTTAGATTCTGTTCATTACATTCTGTTCTTCATAATCAGTGTGGCATCTGAGAGAACGGACAATGCCTCTGAGTGATGTTTTTCAGGCCAGTCTAAATTAACCACCAACCATGCACGGACACTCAAATGTGTGAAAATAGTTTGTGTAATAACTGTCAAATACCAAAATTTTAACTACAATTTCTTGCCTGTTGGAGACCCTATAAAATATCTGAAACATACATAATAGCTTGCCAAAGAACAAACATGAATTTAATTTATATCTAAAATACAGGGTAAAATATACCAGTTATTGCATGTTTAGTTTTTTTAATAATGATTTGAAAATCATTATATATGACAAGAAACTGACAAATGTTCTGAAAGGAAATCAGATGTAATCGTGTGCCAGTGTTCTTTGGTTCTTTGTGGGTCCCTTCCCGCCATTGAAAACACATTGTGGTGGGTTGTAAAAGAGTGGGTCCTTCCTATTTTGTATGTTTTATTTTCTACTTTTGTTTTTCAGCCAGGAAGAATAAGGGCTGTAGGAATTGTAGGCATTGAAAGGAAATTGGAAGAAAAAAGGAAAGAAACGGACAAAAACATTTCTGAGGTAAGTAATATATAAGTTCCAGTCAGCTTTTTTGGCCATTTGTACGTATTCTTTTGGATGTAGCTGTGATTAATTCCATTCTGTGTATTAGAATATGTTTAGTTTGCCTGAAGCCACAGTCTCTTATTCCAAGTCTCCTTCAGGTTGGTATAATTTGGTTAAAACATGTTTTAAAAACCTTTTTCCAAAAAGAAAAATGAAACTCAAATTTGTTTTCTGTGATGTTAGAAAACATTGTGGGTTGCTGTGTATAAATTTTAAAACCTAGATGGAATTGATTGGAGAATCCTCCTGATGAGTTCTGGTCCTCTGTATAATTATTTGGACTTTTGGTTAACTTAGTTGAGGGGAAAATGCTGTTCTTTGGCTGTTAACCTTGCCGGACACCACACAGTTTTCCGCCGCTGATGCTCAGGGACCAGACACAGACACAATAAGGCACAGACCAGCCCATCCTTTTCACCAGAAGAACAGCCCCGAGCATGTGCTTGGCGGTGTTTCTGCAACTTCATCATATTTGAGGAAATTCAAGTGAAAGGGAAAGCAGTCTGGTTAAGCAGTTACGCATGCTAGATTCTGTGGTTAGCTACTACATCGGAGCATGTCATTGGTCTTCTTGTGTTTATATAAAACTGGTCTGGGAGTTTTTATGAAATGACTCTATGAAATAATTCTTTAATTTTTAATACGAGTTTATAAGTAAAATCCCATTGACTAGTGCTGTTCATAGAATTTCAAAGGTGGTATATCAATCAAATAAAGTCTAAACTGCAAATAGTTATGGGATACCTGTATTAATCAAGAATTCAGTATTCTCCAAAGAAACAACCAATAGTAGATATATAGATATCGATATATAGATGTAGATATCAATGTATCCCTCTCTCTATATATACACATACAATGCCATTTAATATAAGGAATTGACTCATGTGATTGTGGGGACTGAAGAGTCTACAATCTGCCACCTGCAAGCTGGTGACCCAGGAAAGCTGCAGATAGAAATCCTAAACTGAGTCCGAAGGCCTGAGAACCAGGAGCGCTGGTGGTTTAGGTCCAGCCCAAGGGCAGCATAAGACTACTGTCTTGGCTTAACCAGTCAGGCAGGGAGAGCATGAGTCCTCCCCTGCTCCAACCCTTTGTTCAGGCCTTCCGTGGATTGGATGATGCCCACCCCCAGTGAGGAGGGTAGTTCTGCTTCAGCCCACCAATTCACATGCTAACCTCATGTGGCAGTACCCTCACAGACCCATCAGCCATGTTTGATCAAGAACCTGGGCACCCCATGATCTAGTCAAGTCAACATATAAAATTAACCACCATATTAACCAGTTCTGGGCCCACTAGCTTGAAAATATAGATCCTTGAGAAACCGAAGTCATTTGACCTATTAAGTGCCCTTGGTCTAGGTTTTGCTGGTCTCATATATATGGTAAAGTTGTATGTGTTCCTCAGCTCTGAGTATTTCCTGCAAAATGGCAGCTGGATCCAGAGGCCTGATCAGATGCGTGTTTGATCTCTTTGCTGAGACTAGTGGTGATGCTGTATTCTTTCCTTAGGAGGCACACTGTGTCTTTGTGGACAATGGCAGCAGCTGTTCATGTTCATTGCCTACATCTGCTGGTCCACCAGTGGTTACAAATGGTGATATTCTAGGATTTATTTTTTATTAGTTAGAATACATTTTGAAGAGATTCTTCCCTTCATCTACTATTTGACTACTCAGTGATGTAGTTCATACAGGGAAGCAGAGTAAGTGCCTTTTTCTTTATCATCAGGATAATAAATTGGTTCCTTATCATCCTCTAATGGCAACTCATTAGAGGTTTTTTTACATAGTAGTATGAATTTACAAATCTTAACATATTTGATGGGTTTCAATCAATTGCAGTTATTATCCTGTTTAAAGCTCATACTGTCACATCTTTGGCCAGTGGGAGCCTCTTCAGGTTGGCTCCTGAGTGCTTTTGATGTGACCTGGTGGACTGGTAGCTTCCTTACTATTTAGGGTCGCAAAAGTTCAGGACCAGCTTGTTTATTTCCTGCCCCAGATCTGGAATCAGCCATTACCTGAGAAGTCACTGTTTTCCCTAGATGCTCAGAGGCTTTTTTCCCTTTCTCTGTTTTATAAAGCCCAGTAATTTTGCTAGAATGTGTTGATGTATTAGTCATTCTGGATTGTTATTCTCAGGTACACAATATGCTCTTAGTATTTGGTTCTAGAAATTGTTTCTTTTAATTTCAGGGAATTTTTAAAAATTTTATAAGTTTTGATAATTGTTTTTTATTTTTCCTCTCTGAGACTATTAGCTGTATGTTACAGTTCTACTTCCTAGCTTTACCTTTTGTGACTTTCTTTTTTTTTAGATTTTATGTATTTATTTGTCAGAGAGAGAGCACGCAAAGCAGGGGGTGCAGCAGGCTGAGGGAAAAGCAGGTTCCCTGCTGAGCAAGGAGTCTAGTGTCAGACTCGATCCCAGGACCCTGGGATTATGAGCTGAGCCGAAGGCAGACGCTTAACCAACAGAGCCACCCAGGTGTCTCCCCCTACTTTGTGACTTTCAAACCCTTTTTTATCTCTTTCATTTCTTTTTTATTAGGAAATTTCCTTCTTTCTAACCTGTTGTTTCTCTTAAGATACTATCTGTTGTGTTTATTCATTCTTATGTTCTAATATAGTCTTTATTTCTGAAATGATTCTTTCAGAAATTCTTTCCTGAATCATGTCACTTCATTTCTGATTTATTTTATCCATTCATGGCTTATGTCATTTTATTAACATCTTTTAGCTCATGTTGAAAATAAAAGGTTAAATTTTTGTCTGATCTGTGAGCAAGTCTTTCCAGCTTGCTTTTGTTGTCTGTAATATTATTCTACTCCTTATATTCTTTTTTCTATAATAACTTTGTGTGGCATTTGACCTTGATACTTTGCTCCTTGCTATTTTTCATGTGAAATTAGTACTTTGAGAGGAAGGCCTAGTAGCTTGTCTAGGTAGCTTGTCTCTTCCACAGAACTCTCTCTTCTCCTGTGTTCATGCAATGTTAAAAAAAGGTGATGGCTTGCTTTCTGATTTCCTGGCCCTATATTCTCTTCCCCTATTTTTATCTGGACCTTTATTTTGCCCTTCCTTTCTTCTTATTCTTATCTTGCTCAGTTTTTGAATCTTCTGTTAGCGGTTTCTCGCTGGTGTAGGATCCGCTCCTGGAAGGGAAGCCTGGAGGGCCAACCCTTCCTGAGAACCCCTTATACCCACCCATTATCGAAGTGGGCGAAACCCTCCTAGTTTCAGACCTTGTGCTCACATTGGCTAGACTCTCTTTCCAGTGACACCTGTGGACTCCTTTGGGGTTCTCTTGTTGTGGGATCCATCACTTGCCCTGTTGCTTCCCTTTTCTTTCTCCTTCCTAGAGGTGGAGAGCATGCCGATCTTGTGGCTCTTGGTGGTTTGTCCCTACCTGCTTGTACCTTGAGATTTTTTTATTGCTATCTTGTCACTTAGTTTTACAGTATATGCTGCCTGTGGATTTTTGGTTTTGAGATCTAGTTGCCCTGTCTGTCTTTATGTTGGGATTTGGAGAGATTAAAAAACTTTGCTGCCATAGCCACCATCTTTCCAGAATCTTTAAATTCATAAAGTTCAGCATTTTGGCGTTACAGGGGTTCTTACTATCCAGAGAAGTAATCATCTCAGAACTAGTGACTAGATTCGGAAGCAGGGTTGTGAGAACTCAGGTCTCCTAATTTGCAGACAAGTGTGGTCCTCCTATGTCATGGCCCCTCTCTTTGCCATTTGGAAGGTACTATCATCACTGTCCTAGTTCAGTGACATTTGTTGTCATCTTTTTGTGTGAAGCTTTTGCAGATGGCATGGAGCAGTGAACTGATTTTGAATTACTAGTATTTTTCTGAGTGGTGCCATGCTAATGTGGTGTTCAAAATCATGTTTTTCCTAATTTATGAAATGCTATTCTGTTTCAATCTAATCTTCACACAGTTGTGTAGCTCAAAGGATTTAACACAATCATTGTGTTCTCTCACCCAGATCAGTGATTTATTCACCAGGTGGTCCTTGCTCTCTACTTTGTGCAAGTAGTACCTTATGCAGGTACTACATCAGGTAGATGTTCTAGATACGACAGTGCAAGACAGGCCGGCGAACAGGTGTTCTCTACAGTGGGAAAAATGCCGTGGTAGAGAAAACAGTGGGTGCAACAGGAACATATTACATGGCCTCTTACTTCTTTGGGTGTCAGAGAGGCCTTGTTAGCAAATGTAATGGAAGCCAAGGCCTGAAAGTTTAGCAGTCACTGGCAGATGACTAGTAGGGGTAAAAGGATCCAGGTAGAAGGAACAGAATAAGTAAAGGTAGAGAATCAAGAAAATTGAAAGGTGGGGGTGGGGGCGGCGCCTGGGTGTCTCAGTCGGTTTAGCATCCAACTCTTGATTTTTGCTCAGGTCATGATCTCAGGGTCCTGGGATTGAGCCCTGCACTGGCTCAGGGCCGAGTGTGGAGTCTGCTTAGGATTCTCTCTCTCTCCCTCTCCCCCTCCCGTGCATGTGCACACACACATACACTCTCTTAAAAAACGAACAATAAAACTGAAACAGAAAATTCAAGAAGATATTGATAGTTACTAAAGCTAATAACCAAAATAATGACTAAAAGCAAGAAATAATGCTATAAATCAACTTATAAGGATACTTTTAAAGCAGATGCCCCCCCCCTTTTTTTAATTGGAGTGGAGATTTGACTGTGACTATGGCAGAGGGATAGATGGTTCAATAAAGAGGCAGTTAAAATGATAGAATGGGCAAATGCATCTATCTTGCATTTGTACATATGTTGCTTTAATTTCATTATGGGTAGTTTCTCTGTTTTTTAGATAATTGGCAAATTCCAAATTTTAGAACAATAATATAGATAGAAGAAAGGAAACTTCTGTGTTGTTTTTTTTTTTTTTTTTAAGATTTTATTTATTTATTTGCCAGAGAGAGAGAGTGTACAAGCAGGCAGAGTGGCAGGGAGAAGCAGAGAGGAAAGCAGGCTCCCCGCTGAGCGAGGAGTCCGATGTGGGACTCGATCCCAGGACCCCAGGATCATGACCTGAGCTGAAGGCAGCAGCTTAACCCACTGAGCCATCCAGGCACCCAAACTTTTGTGTTTTATGATTACTTAAAATATAGGTATTCTAACATACTAAAATATTTGTATTTATTTTTTATGGACTGTAAGAAATAGCGCTAATTTATGTATTCTATATTTGGTGTGGAGTCACTGTTACTTTTAGCATATTCTTTATATGAAAATGTAGGACAGTAAATAAAGAGATTTACCATAAAATTTTAAAAAGTGTTCTCTTACTAGTTTTCTTGACACAGGTAAGAGAAGTCTATCAATATTTTGTATATTTGAAGTAAGAATCTAAGTGTGTAAAGTGGGTGTGTGTGTTTTATTTTTGAAAACTAGGTTGGTATGTGATTTGCCTTCCATTTAAATGTTAGAACTGACTTAGCTTCAGAGCTGGTGCCCAGAATTTCCCACAAAAGGTTTCCTGCATCTGCTGGCTGTTGCTGATAAGAATCCAGTGTTTCAGCCTTTTGTTTATCTGAGGAAATTCCTGTTAGGTGTGTGCACATTCCCCTTTGTTTTCAATATTAGCCTTAGTAAGTCTGGCCATAAGAATCTCACACAGCTCTCTATTCTTCTAGCAAAATCCTTTTGCAGATGGGGGATACTTTTCTGCCTGTAATTAAGATGGGCATGAGCTAATCAGAATCTGTGGACCACTATTCTGTATGGCCCAAAAGATTTTTCATTTAATGATAAGCTGCTTAATTGGTTTAAAAAATAACGTCTGTGCACATCGTTTGGAAGACGTTCGTTACTGGAAGTATAGTTTTGGCCACATGAAATAAATTTATAAATATGTCTGATTAAGTTTGAGGAAGCCTTTGAAGTGGATATTCATTATAGGAAATCAAACTACTGGTGAGTTTTATTTAAGTATGTTTGGGTGGTATTTGAATGTTTTTCTTTTGTGATAGCCACTATATCCAAGGCTACAAGTATAATCTGTTCAGTATTTAGAGGCTGAGGTTTTCAGTCTCAGTTAAATCACACCTGCTATGAAAGCCAAAATTGTTGTGCCCAAGGAAGTATTCCGGCAGCTGCACATTGCCATTTTCCACCGGGAAAGCATCACAAAGCCTTTGATTCTTGACCTCCCATCAGGAAATGGTTTGGGGAAAAACCAGTGACAAATTTTCTTACTTGTGTGAAAGAACAGTAAATAATATTTTTCTCAACAATGTATTACTTATGTCACCTTTTGTTTGTTTAATCAATAATAACTGTTTTCTCTTGGAAAATGTAAAAAGTCTTTTTTTGCAGTTTGTTTTTGGAAAATGTATGGTTTCTTAGCTAAATTGAATTCTTAGAATAAGATAGGTTTATTATTTACGTAAATATTTGTATAAATTGATATTTGTAGGAAATTTTCAAAAATGTTTGTCTAAGGGAAGAAAATAGAATATTCCGTTGCTTTAAAACATTTTAGTTCTTTAGATAGATTCCAACAAAAACTCATTTCTCATTTCAGGCCTTTGAAGACCTCAGCAAGCTAATGGTCAAGGTATGTGTAATTTACACCTATTGGATTCCTACCAGTTGTGATAGGAGTTTTGTTAGCAGACACTTTGGGGACATAATTTTTTTCAGTCTTTTACTGTTCTCTTGACAGGCTAAGGAAATGGTGGAGTTATCAAAATCAATTGCTAATAAGATCAAAGACAAGCAAGGTGACATCACAGAAGATGAGGTAAATAGGTTGCCTTTTTAAGGCATTAGAAACCAGATTGGACAAATAGTGCAGTGATGTTTTGGTGGGTCAGCAGTTTCTTTCTTAATGTAGTGATTTCTGTTAGGGCTTGTGGATATATGAAAGTATTAAAGAAAAAGTCAACCAGTAGGATTAAAAGATACTTCAGTACCTTCTCTTGGAGTGTGGAAAAGAGAGATAGTGAAATGTCTAAGGAGTGGTTGTTTTATACATATCCATATGTTTGATATTTGTTTCATTAAATTTGTCTCCAGGCTGATCCCAGCCACATTCCTGTCTAAGTTTTTGGCTCTGTCATTTGGTTGGCATTAAATACAGCACAGTTGTTTCCTAACCCTCTTCTTACTCCAGACCTGTGAGGTCAGTGGAGTATGAAGTATCAAGACAGGAAAAGGAAGAAGACTAATTAATTAATGCAGGGAACTCCTAGAAATCCAGTTTCTTCAAGTTTATACTATAGGAACAGGGTGGAAGAAATGGGTGGATATAGAAATAACTAGTAGAATTGAATTTACGATGGAAAGATTTCAAATGTTGGGGTGGAGAGACGAATGCCGCTTATTTGTCTTTTTGTGTATTTTCTTCTCTGCTGATAGACCATCAGATTTAAGTCCTATTTGCTGAGCATGGGAATAGCCAACCCAGTTACCAGGGAAACCTATGGCTCGGGCACACAGTACCACATGCAACTGGCCAAGCAGCTGGCTGGGATGCTGCAGGCACCGCTAGAGGTAAAAACAGAACGCAGGCAGGCTCTCGGTTGTGTTAAGTAACTGCCAAGTCATCGGAAAGCTAAACACCAGCGTTAAGTTCCTTTCCCAGCGCAGCTACTATTCAACCCACATGTTATTTTTCCTTTTAGGAATATTAAATCAGTTTGGTGTACTTATTCATGGATTTGTTGTCAAAATCTAGATTGTTTTCAATTTCCATCTCAGGTATCTGTAACTTCTTCAGTCTCTTTGATAGAAAGTTTTTCTTATCTCTGATTTTCAAAAGGAAATATATGATCTCGAGATGTTTAGAGACGTTTAGATGTTTGGATGTTAATCTTAATACAAGTGTGCTGTTAATCATTTCATAATACAGATTTATCTTCTGACATTACTCAGGCAATCAAAACTCCATTCATTAAAACGCTTATGTTAAGAAGTATTTCTATCGTGACGAAATAGAATAGTATAATGAATCCCTGTGTGCCTGTCATCTAGGCTCGTGTGTAAGCAGCCTTCACTCAACATCACTTTAAAGCAATCCCAGACATCGCATCACTTTGTAAACTTTTCAGTATGTAATTACAATGATAAACATGCTTTATATGTAATTATAATCCCATTTCACAGAGGAAAAGTGAAAAATAATTTTTTAGTATTTTCAAATATCTAGTTAGTATTCACATTTTCTTACAATTAGTTTGTTCAAATCAGGATACCTTGCAATCGGTTGATTTTTCTCTCAAAGCCTTTTTTTTTTTAGTTTCATGTTTCCCCTTCTCCTATCTCTTTTTTCTATCCCACATAATGTGTTTATTAAAGAAGCTAGTGGTTTATTTTATAGAGTGTCTCAGATTTTATTGATTTTATTTTGACATACTTCCCTGCCCCGTGGATTCCTTGTAGACTAGAGTTTATAGCTACAAGTTCTTTTTTCTTTTTTTCTGTTGAATATTTCATAGAGGGTGCTGTGCATTTCCATCAAGGGGTACATAATGCCTGTTTGTCTTTTTTTTTTGTGATGTAGCAGCAGCCCCTAATAGTCAATAGCTAGATCTGTTAACTTCATTTGGGGTTACAGTGGTGATATTCCTGTTTAATTCCATAGTTTACTCATTTATTAGTTGTAATAACTTAAAACATTTCAATACGCTTTTTGAAACGTGGTGTAGAGGCCCTTTTCTCATTGAAGTAAATGTTAAAACAGTAATAATGATGTTAAAATCCACATACTGAATTTGAAATGCTTCATGTATCTGACTAGGTTTTCCTGTGCGTAAATTTAGTTTTTAAAGACTTCTTAGGAAGTTCTGTGATTCCTGATTTCACTCTGATTATGATTTCTGTTAAGAAATGCCAACTGGTGCTAATTATAACCTAATACTTGCTAAATTCCATATTTTAACAGGAACGAGGGGGAATAATGTCACTCACGGAGGTGTACTGTTTAGTAAACCGAGCTCGAGGAATGGAAGTAAGAATAGAACATTTAGATATTCTTTAACTAAATATAGACTTTCTTAATATAATTATATTCCCCAAAGTGAATACAATTTGAGGAAGGGTTGAAAATACCAGAACTATCTGAGAAGCAGTGTGGTGTAGTACAAGAGTGCTCTACTGCCTTGGGATCTGGGGGGTAGACTCTGTCCCTTGTTTTGCCAGTGTTGTGCTGAGTGACCTGGAGTAGCTCGCTGAACCTCACTGAGACTCGGTTTTCCTACCTTTGAAATGGGGATTTGGGTTGACTGATAACCTTCTGGCTTTACTACTCCATGTCCATACTGTGATTAATACGCCTGTGTATGATGTCTTTTCTCTGGGGTTGTCAACTGTTTTTAGATTCAATGGGTTGGAGACAGATGGTCTGTGGAGAAGCCAGGGGAACGCTGCCCTCCTCCATGGGCTCTGAATCAGCAATGATTGTTCTTCGACGCTCGTCGTCTCTTCACACCCATGTGTCCTTGGCCCCCCATGTTCTGTCCGTGCACTCTTTGTGCCCTTTAGTCAAACACAGTTTTGTGGTGTCAGTAGTTGCCTCTGTGCGAATAGCTCATAGACGTCCCTCCAGCGCTCACTGCAGCGCCGTATATTTGAGCCTCTGCTGTGTCTTCATCTGACTGGTCACCATGACTGCCGTCAGTGAGTACTGACTATGAACCAGGCGCTCTGTACGCACTGCCCCATTTCTCCTTGCGGTACTGCAGGGGGGTAGCTACTCTCACTCTCCCCATTGAGGGCATGATATGAGGATGAGGAAGTTGAGGCTCACAAAGATTGACTTATTTGACCAAGGCTATGCCTTGGAAACAGTGGTTTGACGGGCACGTGGCCCCAGGCCGGGCTGGCTCTGGAGCTGTTCTGGGTGACACAAAGCTGTACTTGTCAGCCACCATGCTGGGCTGATTCTTTAAGGTTGCGTGGTCTGGAAGGGTGGCCACTAGCCAGCTACGTGTGACAACTGTGACCTTGCAATACAGTTAATCCAAATGGAGCTATGCTAGAAGTATCAATTATACACCACATGTAGGAGACTTTGTACCAAATAAGAAGTTAAATATCTCATTAATAATTTTTATATTGATTATATATTGATGTTTTAGATTTCTTGGGTTAAATGAAACACATGTTAAAATTAATTTCACCTGTTCCTTTTTATTTTATTAATGACTACTAATATTTTATTAATATTAAAATTACACACATGGCTTGTGCTGTTTTCTGTTAGATAGCACTGCTTTGCTTCTTTGTTAATTCTTTTTGCCTTAGAGTGATGAAGCCACCTAAAATCCCTGATAAATGATAATTTTTATGTTTTTATTTAAAAAAAATTTTTTTTAACTAAACTCCATGGGCCAGCATGGAGTTTGATTCATGACCCTGAGATTAAGTCACAGATAGATGATTGTTAAGTTTCCTCTTGTGTTTTAGTGATCATTGTAATTATATAACATCACTCTATTAATTTGCAGTGTAAACTGGATTTTTTTTTCCTATTAGTTGCTCTCACCAGAAGATTTAGTGAATGCGTGTAAGATGCTGGAAGCGCTAAAATTACCTCTCAGGTAAAAGAACCTCTGCGGGAAGCTTGCCAACTAGAGCCACTGTTCCATACAGAGTAGACAGGAAGGGCCTGCCGGGCCTGCCGGGCCTGCCGTCTGCGTGGTGAGCCAACATATTGCCCCTTTTGGAATGAAATGAACAGAATTCAGTTGTCATCCTGGCTTCCCTCCTTATCAGGGCTAGTGGTCCAAGTCTTGTCGACTTGGGGGCAGTGACAGAGGAATGTGGGCTCTTCCTAAGAAGTCAGAATTACCAGCCCCTCTGCTAGACATCTTGTGTCAGTTTCTGGACATTTAAAAGTACAGATGTTCAGCTGTGAATTACATTTTCCTTTCCTCAGGTTCAGTAAAAAGAGCCAGACATATTTTCTTCAGCATGTGGATTATAGTTCATACTTTCATTAAGTGCTTATTCACGAGCCTTTTAGTTATGCTGTAGCTATACCTCCTTAGTGGTTGAAGATCCTAGATATTCACAGCTTTGTTCTCCCATCTGTGATTTTTAGGCTCCGAGTTTTTGACAGTGGCGTCATGGTAATTGAGCTTCAGAGCCATAAGGAAGAGGAAATGGTGGCCTCAGCCTTGGAGACAGTATGTGAACCCCGTTTCCTCCTCATCAGTCTGCCCACCAAGACCTGAATGCCTAGCAACTTGAGAAACAGGATTTCCTTTTGAATTTAACTTTACTAAAAAGTAGTGTTTGTAGACCCAATTAAAAACACCTATTTTTTTTTACTTTTTTTTTTTTTACTAGTCAAGTGCCGTAGTGAGAAGGGGGAAAGAGTAGAACAAGGAGTTCGATCTGTAACTGCCTGTGAACAATCAGTTGAGATAACTCACTACCTTCGGACCAGCCCAAAACACCTACTATTAACAGTGAATAAATGCTAATCAAAATTAGTTCAAGTTTTTGAAACTTAACCAAGGAGAACTGGAATTCGTGAGGTGCTTTTTGTTTGAAGCTCAGTCTCACGGACAGGTTTTTAACTTTCTTGATCAGAATGTGACCCCTGACAGAATTTTTTCTTTGAGTAACACCTACGTAAGCGGTATTATAAAACATCACAAGTTGTTTTACAGAATAATTGCTTCAAAAAATATGAAAAGCAGGGGCATCTGGGTGGCTCAGTTGGTTAAGCAACAGCCTTGGGCTCAGGTCATGATCCTGGAGTCCTGGGATGGAGTCCCGCATTGGGCTTCCAGCTCCACGGGGAGTCTGCTTCTCCCTCTGACCTTCTCCTCGCTCATGCTCTCTCTCACTGTCTCTCTCTCAAATAAATAAATACAATATTTAAAAAAATATGAAAAGTAGCTGTAGTTTAGATGGATTTTACTGGCCAAACTACTGCTATTACTTATTAGGAGACTTGAAATATTACTGCCTTCTTAGCCTCTGTGGTGAGCCTGTTTAATTAGAATAATTCATATTTATTACACTTATTTTAAACTAGGTGAAAACCTCAAGACTTCATATTTCTACCGTATATTTTAAAGCTAAACCTGTATGTAAGTTTCCTTTACTGGAGCATGAAATATGCACTCAGTTAGAATTTGTTACATGTGCCTTTTCAGAATCTCAAAGAGTTCTTCTTCAGTTCAGTATAGAGCCTTCGTTACATTATAGAGGGCTTCACCGTATTTTGGTATTTTTGGCTCTACTGTGTTTCTCTCAGTCCTTCAGCATTTGTAGAATTAAACACTAGTGAAGAGGATTTAGTTCCATAGTGAATATTCTTTGGGTTTGAGTAAGAAATTCAGTAAATTACTTCCTGAGTATACTGGTAGACACTCTCCCTAGGTGAGTACTTAGTTGGCCTAAATTACCACATTTTTGTCTCTGCTGTGTTTCTGGTAGGTTTCAGAAAAGGGATCCCTGACATCAGAAGAGTTTGCTAAGCTGGTGGGAATGTCTGTCCTCCTGGCTAAGGAAAGGTAAGTGTGGTCCTTGCTCTTCCTTACCACTGTATTTGTGTTTCTGAATGGACAGATGATTGTGGTGTCTCCCCTTAATTCCTAGGTTGCTTCTTGCAGAGAAGATGGGCCATCTTTGCCGAGATGATTCAGTGGAAGGCTTGCGTTTTTACCCCAATTTATTTATGACACAGAGCTAAGGGTTTTGTATTTCAAATCCTTCTTGTTCACGCACTTGTATCATGTAGATGTTGTAGGACATGGAGCTCAGAGTAAACCCTGATAAACTGAGAATTTCTGGAACTTTATACTATACTATAAAACCCTTTTAATTTCTCCCTAAATATTATGGTCCAGGAAGTTTACTTGGGATAAATATAGGAAAATCCAGAAAACTGAAGGCTGCTATGAATTTGAACTCATGCTACCCTCAGAGTTTCACCTGAAATCTGGTGGATTTTAACTTGACCCTCCAATCTGACCTTTTTTTTTTTTTTTTTTTTTTTAAAGAAGGGAGTTTAGTTAATGGGGAAAGAAAGAAGTTGCATGTTTGGACAGGTTAGATGATTTTTCTGGTGTGACTAAAATTCACTGAGTTTTAAACCAAGTTTTTCTCTGCATCTAATGTGCCCATTTGGGGAGGTGGTGTTCATGACGCAAGTCATAGCTAGAGTGTAGCTTAAGAACTGACAGCACAGAGACAGAGCATCAGACTGCGGGACACCGTATGGACTCCTTCCCTAAGGGCTTTTCTTTAGAATCAGTCATAAGCATGTCTTCAACATACACCTTAAAAAAGGAGAAAATTGTAATTGACTTACGTTTATATAATCTAACTCGTTCTTTTTTTCACGTGGTGATTTCATGGGCTGGCACTGAAAGAATGTAACTATATCATTTTGTTGAAAAAAATACTGTCGATTTTGAAACTGAATTAATGAGCTGTATAGACACACCCAGGGATATGAGTACAAATTTGGAAAGTAGAGGGCCGAGGAATTCCCTAGGATTGTGTGGGTGGAGGGGCCGGGAGAACCTTTAAGTAACTTAACAGGAACCTTGGTGCTCTTTGACCTCGAAAGCCAAGGACAGGAACAAAGAAGGTGGACAAGTAATTGGTTTCCTTTTCCTTCCTTTAAGGAGTTTCAACAAGACACTTTAAAAAATCTTTCATCTTCCAGCAATTTTTTTTTCTTTACCCCATACGTTAGAAGTTGTGTAGAGAAACTATCTCACTGAGAAATATTACTGCGATAACAAAAACTGGCTCATATTGAATGTTGATTGCTTGAGTTCTAAAGTGGACTGCCTGACTTCATACGTCATTGCTCTCCAACGTATGGTGTGTTGGCATTACCTCAAACTCAGGGACCCCACAGGGACAGAAGGAGCCTCCCCTACTAAAACTGTGTTGAAAATGGAAAGTAGGGATGGTTTTCGGCCAAGTCTTCAGAAGGGATAGTGTCTGTATTGAGCTAACTGTTGTGACCAGCAGGAGGGGATACCCCAGCTCACAAGCTGGGATCCCATAGAGGTCACTGGGTGAAGTGGAGGCCACTGCCAGAGGCCATGACAGATGCCCTTTGGGGAAGTTGCAGGGATCCTCGGCTGCAGACCCAGGGAATCCCTACCACTGCAGCCAGATTCAGTCCCCTGATCCCTGCCTGCAAATGTGGCTGTCGCTGCTTCTCATCCTCCAGCGTCACGGGAATGTCTTGGCCAAGTCATCCTGCCTGTCTTCATTTTCCAGACCTGTCGTTGATTCTGCAATATGATGATGACAGATCCCCTCATTTCCTCATTGCTCAGCCTCAGGTTTGTTTGGAGGGGTATTCAATGTCTGCCTGCCCGTGTCGTTCAGGCCATTGTGTAAAGTTGTATGTATGGCACTCCTGTTTCTGGGTTGTACTCACACTGCTCTGGCAAACAGATACACGTACGTTCATATATGCACACACACACACACACACACACACACACATACTTACACATATGATATCTCATCTGGCTAAGGTTTTAAAAAAATTACAAAGGTAAATAATCTGTCTCAGTAGTTGGAGTGAGTTGCAACTAAGATTGTTTGAGCTACTGGATCTAGCTCTTAACGATTTGGATTCATTATAGCGGACTCCCATGGTTCAATGTATTTATTTACATTAGTGTGACAACACATTAAAAAAAATGGAGCAATCTAAATTGTATAAAATTAAAGAGAAGAAAAGTGACATATGAATATATTTTGCAAATGTCACATTAATTAAAAAAGTATGATTTTACCGTTTTATTTTTAAAGTGGGCATTCTTCACTGTTTCCAGACCTCTGTATATATACTTTTTATCCCCCCACCTTTTTTTTTTTTTGCCAAATAAGGTGTTGCAGAGGTTATGTTTAAATACAACCAATCAGGCCCTAAATGCAAAAAAAATTCATCTTGGTGCTTATCACTGGTATAATTATTATTTTTGCTTTATTATCTTTGCTCTTAGGAACATAAATTTATTTGTAGCTTTACAGTAATGGAATTTTTCTAGTCACTGTCAAAAATATTTTTACATTGTACAAGTAAAGATTGTTTTCAGGGTTAAATGATTAGAATTAATGTATATAGAGTAAAATTACTGGAAAACTTTTAAGTGATTTTTTCTTAACGTGTTCTTTTTTAAAATACTCTTTGAAAAATATATGAAAGTGATAAACCTTTAATGAGAATAAGCCAGTATGTTAAGATTTTTTTCTTTATTTATGACCTCAAGATCTTACTGTTTTAGTTTTTTAAAAAGAAAACAATGGAAAATGGCTCATGAACTGTTTTGGGGTTTTTTGTTTCGTTTTGTTTTAATTCTTGATGTGAAGTCCATTTTTGACTGACCTTGTGTATTCACATGAATGTACTGTCTCTTGTTCCCTTTAACCAGACTAGCCTGAGCAGACATGGATTTGTCATGTCCTCATTCTCATGCTCTGCCCAGTAATCTCAGTGTTTTCATTTTGGTATGGTAGAGTCACGACTCACAAGCTGTTTAGATTTTTAGACTGTGCCTCAGAAGTAAATCAAGCGTGCTCAAAATGATCCCTGAAAATTTCTTAAATTGCCAATGAAGTTCTCTGTATAGTCTTAAAATTAGAATCCCTGTAAGTGATACATGGATATGAATATATTATGAACATAGTAAGTATATTATATACAATATACAATAAAAACTACATAGCATCAGTAGACTTTTATAACACCAGTAATTAAACTATTTAAATGTGTGTCCTTTTTTTTTGTTTTTGTTTTTTGGCCACTAGGTATGCTTGAATTTATATAAATTTATTGCTAATCCCACCCCTCATGATAGATCTCTTGTGAACTCCACAAGGGGAGAGAGTTTTATCTGGTTTGTTCATGGATATATCCTCAGAGCCCTGGAACAGGGCCTGGCACACAGTAAGCATTCAATAAATATTAACTGAATGAGTGAACTCTGATGTATATACCTCTTTATAACCTGGCTCCATTTATCCTACCTTACCTCCCATTCAATTAAATAAAAAGAAAAATTTTTTAAAAATACATATTGGCTGCGTGAGGAACTATGTGGCCACTGATGTGTGTGGGGGGGATTAATAGGATACAACCCCTGCCTTTAGGAGGTTGGCCTAGTTGGGTAAATAGACATGTGAACAGTGTTATCTGAAGATGGAAGGAGGTGCTTGTCACAGAAGCAGCACGGGCACTGTGCTGGGGAAGGCAGGAGGAGGGTCCTGTAGTTCCAATGGAGGGATCTGGAAAGGCTGTGTGGGAGAGGAAGGGCCTCATAAACTAACTTCACGAGGACCAACAGATTGTCAGTAGGTGGAAGGCGCTGGGTAGGGGAGCAACATGAGGCGTGCCCCTTTCTATTCCTGGGGCCTATTTCCTTACACTGTGCAGACTTGCCTTTCTTTACTTTTCCCCATTCACTTATCACCTCCAGCCCAATAACCAGAATCAGACTTTGCTCATTTCCACCTGCTTTAGAAAAATCTGTTTCCAGTACCCAACTCTACTATTTCTAAACTCTGTAATAGTTATATTATCTGTCTCATTTATGGAACTATATTTTGTCTTAATGCCATAAGAAAAGAGAGGAGTTGGGTTTCTTTAAAGTACAAGGATTGTCACATAACTGAATCTTTTAAATCTCTTCTGGCCTAGGTCAGTGATTGTACATGGTAGATTCCTAGTGGAGTATTAATACTTGAGTGAGTTTTGGATTATAATGTGTCGTGAACTGACTCACAAACCTAAATCTGTCCTTTACCATCCACCCAAAGAGGCTTTTCAACCAGACCTGTCAGGGCTCAGCCTGTCTGAGATACTCTGTCTTACTCATATTCCATGACATGGGGCATATCCATGATGTGGGAAGCACTCCAGAAAAGTCAGGTTGAAACACATGTAAGATCTTGTTACTACAGTGTGAAAAGTGGGTCATCTGTGTTGTTCCTTGAGTCCTGATAATCATGAGTAAGTTGAAGCTTTTCTCTCAGAGCATTATCTAAGGAAGTAAAGGATCTCTCCATGTATATAAAGGATACCAGCAAGATAGTGAATATGTTTACAGTTTGCACAAGATTACTAGACCAGTCGCTGACCCAGAAAGAATTAAAGCTACCCAGAAAGAATTAAAGCTACCTTGACAGGTTGTTTTAGTTAATCCCAAGACCATGGAAGCTTTTCCCCCCTTCATGTCTACACCGCCTTCTTTTGGAAAAGATTATGCCTTAAGTGTGCAATAAAGACAGAAACACAGTTTGGAAAGAATTCTAATTAAGGGAAAAAATGACCAAGTATTGAAATTACAGCTGTTATTTAAAAAATGCCCCAGCGCATTGATCCAGCCCCTTGTACCTGGATGGTAGGTCCTCCCAAGTCCCAAAGGTGGATTTCCAGGGAGAGCATGTCTGAAAGGTTAATGCAGAGCAAGTTGTTTTCTATGTTTCACTTAATCATCACAAAACTTCCATACGACTGTTATATGCCTTTTACAGTGGAGGAAAGAAGCGATTAAGTATTTGCCAAGGTTACTGAAGTAGGGCAAGAATTAATCTTAGCTTTCTCTAACTCCAAAGCCCCATTCTTTTTTTTTTTTCTTCACTTTTTTATTAATATGTGATGTATTGTTTCAGGGGTACAGTCCTATGAATCATCAGTCTTAACACAATTCACAACACTCACCATGGCACATACCCTCCCTAATGTCCATCACCCAGCCACCCTATCCTTTCCCTCCACCACCCAGTTTGTTTCCTGAGATTAAGAGTTTCTTATGGTTTGTCTTCCTCCCTGGTGCCCTTTCCTCCCTACTCCCCCACCCTCACCTCCCACACTGCCTCTCAGATTCCTCATATCAGAGAGATCATATAATTGTCTTTCTCTGATTGACTTATTTCACCAAAGCCCCATTCTTTACATTGAGCTCTTGCTTTCAAAAATGCCAAGGACTGTAGCATATATTTGAAAAGATATCTCAACTTGGACTGATGAATGGACGTTGGAGTAGATACTTTCTGTCAGTAAAGCCTTGGATGGATTTAATTAGTACTGCTAGTATTAATTATTGGACGAGATAAGTACTTAGCAAATTCATTATCTCAGCCAACCTCTGATAACTGATAGTTGAGTAATTGCGTTACCTTTTAAAAGATTAAGTGATAAATTCAAAAACCCGCAAATGCTTTAAGTTTTAAAAATTGAGGTAATATTTACAGTGAAGTGTACATATCTTAAGTTGGAGGCATTTTAACACATGCATACTAAATCCATGTAACTCAACACCCCAGCCAATAGAACATATCTGCCATCCCCCTGGGGCCTCTTTCCAGTCACCTGCTCTCTGGAGGCCACTCCTGTTCTGATTTCTATTACTGCACACTAGTGGTGTCCATTAAATGGGCTGTTTTGTGTAGAAGAAAAGCAAATGGTAAACTATATTCACAGGACAGTGGACCGAAAAGCACGGCGTGAAGGTGGAACTCTTATCCTCCAGTATTCTTGTCAAAAGACAACTGTAACACTTGCGAATTAAGGTGTCATTTTTTAAATTTAGCCAGCTCTGGCTGCTGGGAAAGAAAAACCTAAACAGAAGATCCGCTTTGCCTGAACTGTTCTCTTTTGAGACTCTTCAAGGCCATTTGGGCAACCCAGTTTACAGCCCACCAGTGAGGCCACTCGGATGGCTCACTTTCGTGGTTCCCCCAGAAGAAAGGACCCCGGGGGGAGAAGTGATTGGATCGGAACGTGGGGAAACTGCGGCTGGCCCTGGGCCCAGGCCCGGGCCATGGGTGTACGTCGGGGCTGTACCCGGCTCCCCGAGGGCCCCCTCTCCCCCCCACCCCCAACCGCAACTTCCCACTCCGCGGCCGCGGCCGCGCGCGCTAGGAAAGATGCGCTGCCCAGAGCGGGCGGGGCTGATTTCGCCAGCCGGCCGGGCCCCCGCCCTCCGGGGCCGTCCTCCCCGCGCCGTCGGGGGCGGGCCCGGGTGGGGCCGCGGAGCAGAGCGCCGCCGGCCTGGGCGAGCAGTCCCGGGACGCGGGATGCTCGGCACGCTACCTCGCGGCCCCTGAGGCCTCCCGCCTGCCCGCCTCGCCGCCTCGCCGCCTCGCCGCCTCGCTCACCCCGGCTCCGGCCCCGGCACCCACCAGTCCCGAGAGGTAGGAAAGAGCCCGTAGCCTCACCCCCACCCCCGCCCCCTCAGGCACTGCTGTGCCGCGCGGATCCCCCGGGGCTTGGCTGGGTCGGACCGTGCCCCCCCGGCCCCTGTCGGCCCCACTCTCCCGGCAGGCTGAGAGTGCAAGGTGGCGCAGCACCCTCTTCCTCGCCGTTGGGGGCTCAGCCTTCGCCCCAGGGAAGCGCTTTAGAAAGCGTCCGTCTGCGCGTCTTGCTGTCCGGGCTCCGCAGGTGTTGCCGAGAGACAAGCTGCCCGCAGACGGGCGGGGAGCCGGAACGGTGGGGACCCTTGAAGGACAGCGTCTTAGGGTACTACGCGTTTCAGAACAAGTTTGCCTCTTTCCAAAGAGAAATCCTTTCTGGGGTACAAACTGTGAGATTTAAGCAGTTCAAAACGGTCCTCATTTTATGAGAGCTTTGGGCTGAGGACTTGGTCAGGGCCAGATTTCCAGGCATGAACTTGACTTGCGGGCCTTTGGGAAGCTGTAGAAGTGGGCAGCCTACAGCCTCTCTAGGGAAGCTGCATCCAATCCCTGGGACCAGGGCAGAGCCCACTGCACTGAATATATAAATAAAGCCTGTTTACACGAGCTGCTTTGGAACTAGGGATTTCCTGCTAATAAATATTAGTAGTAGATAGATACGCACGAGCGTGTTTGTCAGAAAGGACAAAATCACTTTGCTTCCTTTTGTTTTACCTTTTATTTGATAAATCATTGGTCCCAATAGACTTTAGTTTAATTCCTTTTCTTTTTCGGCAGCAATGAAGACACTGTAGGGATTTATCTTAACCGGTTTCGGCAAAAACATGGGAACTGAGCCTGGCGTAATGCCATTAGCCACTGAGAATATTGATTGCCTCTTACCCTCTAGCTGATGCATTTGGAATCTTTCTGCAAGTGGTTATGTGTGAATACTATATAGGAGTATTTCTAAATGTGCATAAAAGAGACCTAGGTTTTTATCTTCTCAAAACGATTCTCAAGCCAAACATTGTAAGTAGCCAGTCCTGGTATGGGGAACAACATGTTGGAAGAAAATAAGCAAACGAGGTAAAAAGAAAGAGAGAGAGGAAGGGAGGAAGAAAAGGAGTTTGTTTGTTTGTTTGTTTGTTTGTTTTAACTTTCCCCAAATATAGTGCTTTTTATCCGGCGTTCCATTCCATTGTGGGTTGCTCTGTTCAGGTCTTTAAATTAGTAATTGAGCTAGTAAAAATTAAACATTTATTTTCAAAAGCTCAAGAATATTTTTAAAAAGCCATATTATGATTTTTAGGTAGTCTGGTTTATTTTATATTTCTACTCAGTTCTAAATACAGATTATCACACTATTCTGTGTTTTATTGGTCATTTTCATTAGAAGAAAAATGTGTTACAATCACAAAATCAGTAGTGATTTGGGTCTTCTTTGAAAAATGGTTGTCAGGGAAAAGCAAACAATCTCGGAGGAGCCAGTTCAACTTTGGGAGCTGGGGAATGCTTACTTCTCCTTACTGTGATTACTGAGTTCAGAAACTCAAAAGGAAACATTTTATTGCCCTAAGTGCCTACGCTTGCCTGGGAGATACTCACCTGCTGTGTTTGGCTACATTTCCCATCCCAATTCAAGGAAAGGATTGGATCAAGTCTATGCCTAATCCCAGAAAAATGGAATTTTCTTTTTTTGTTAGGGAGCAGAGGGGAGGGATCCGCTAATCATCTGCCTAATTACACTTCAAATCTCTGTTTCCCTTTGAGGAAATACAGTGTTTCCTTTGTTCAACCAACTCCCATTGAAAGAAAGCTAATAGAGACACATCAGTTTTCTTTCCATTGAATTTTTGATTATTTCATCAGTCCTTTTAATTCCAGTAATTTCTGTCTTTTTTGAAGAGATGTAACATACGTATTTGAAGTATAGTATCTTGTTAAGATATATTAACTGTGGGTAATGGGGGTATGTAAAATGTATATTAAGAAAATATATAGTTGGTTATGTTTATTAGCCCCTCACTTATTAGACTAGTATGAAAAAATTGGCAAATGCCTTTGACTCTCATTCTACAATCTAATAATCTGTTCACATCAAATTAAGTGCCTCCTCCCACAAATCATTCTGATGCACAGGCCAACAAGGTCTTTCCTGCCCTCTTAGGTGGTCTGGGAAGATAGCCGCATGAAATCATCAATGTCCCGATGCATACTGATTTTAGCAACAAGCATTGGAAAACTGACAGAAGATGATAATTGTTATTTATCTGTTTTCTCTTTGGAGTCCCCTAAAAGAGGGAAGACGGTATCACATGGAGTTCACATTTAATTGCAATACACTGGGTATCTTTTTGAAAGGCTTGCTAGTTTTGATACAGCTCCCAAGCATTAAGAAATGAAGCGATCCAGATAACATACCACTTGTGCAAGAAAGACAGTGGTTGTTAAGTCCATTGGTAGAAGAGAGCCTGGTCTGTACAGCACGATGCGAAATGAAAATCTGGCAGAATTTTAGCAAATTGATAGGTGTGAAATGCTAAGGAAATAAACAGGTGAAAATGTATTATCCAGATTGGCTTTTATCTTTGATGAAATTCAGCAAATAGCAAACTCTCCAATTAAGCATGTGTTATGAAGATAAGAGGCTTGGTGTTTTGCAAAGATAATTTCAGTGTTGAGCACACTGAATATTCTTAACAGGTGCATTGTAATGTAACAAAAGGGACATGTACAATTACAAATCATTTCCCCAGGGAAAATTAGAGTGCTCCTTATTTTCTTTTCAGTGGCACCTACGAAGTTTGACTTCTTAGAATGGTTTTGCCATAGCATGATTACTATTTTATAAATCACATTGAACAGAGGCATCATTTCTTTGGGATTCTAATTTCAGGTGTTTATGAAAAAAAATTTCACAGTTTGGATGTGAGAAAGGACATGAGGAGACCAAAGACCTGGGATTTTGCTAATCAGAATGAAACAAATGTTGAAAGACTTTTCAAATCTATTGTTGGTGGTACTCTGTGACTATGGTGAGTATTTTAAGTATGCTTCATGCTCTCAGTATCGATGAAGAGTAAATGTGAGGTTTATATAAATGCATGGATGTTGATGACCCTGGGGGGTGGGTGCAGTGGCTATAGTATAGTACTTTTTAAACTGGTTCTCTTCAAATTCTGTATTTATTGATTAAAATTTCCCTTTAAATATATTTTAAGTCTTAAAAAGAATAAAAAACAAGTCGCTTTCATTTAAACAAACTGGAGACAACATGTTATGTTCTCTTTGACTGATTTCCTAGTAATTCAGTATTATACATTTAAACTCCACTCACACACATGAAATGAGGTTTTTAAAATTGGGATTCTCTGTAAGATTTCACGCTCCTGGAGAGTTTTGCTTTTAGAATATCTTTGGAGCCAGTCCAAATTTCAGTCCTTGCCAATTGTATGCCTTAGACGAGGTTCTTGTTGGCATCATGGGGTTGTTGTGAAGATAAAATAAGAAAGGCGAGACACCTTGACTGCCTGAGCAAATAGCAGGTGCTCACTATTACTCTTCTTCATTCAATTTGTTTCAACTAAAAATCCAGTTCATTATTCAGAGAGTTTTACACAACTGCTGAATCAGCAGATTCGATAGTGTAAAACTTGCTACTTTTCTTTTGATGATTGCCAAGTATTTCAAAGACTTCTAAGCAGTCCATTGTTTAAGAGTGGAAATTGTTTTCAAATTGATCAAGAAATGTGATCCAAGGAATAGAGAATCCTGGCTTGTGTGGTATCAGGGGAGCATCCACTTAAAAGGACCAGAGTGAGGGGTGCCTGGGTGCCTCAGCCGGTTAAGCGTCTGTCTTTGGCTCAGGTCATGGTCCTGGGGTCCTGGGATCGAGCCCGGCATCAGGTTCCCTGCTGATCAGGGAGCCTGCTTCTCCCCCTGCTTGTGTTCTCTCTCTGCCAAATAAATAAATAAAAATCATAAAAAATTTTAAAAAAAGGACCAGAGTGTACACTGTTCATTTTGTCCAGTGAATCTTCTCCCTCAACCTTTTCTTTTTAAGAAGTTTATTTAAGCAAGAAGATGCTTGATTTGCTGAAAATCAATCTGAGATTCAATGATCTTAATATCATTTATCCCTCCTTAAAAACAGATCACTCTGCGTATAAAAGCCTCATACAAAAAATTATAAAAAGGTCCTGGATTTCGTAATGATAAAGACTTCATGATTTGCCATTTTCACAAAGTCTCCAAGGATGTTTGTCATTGTGGAAAGCAAGTATCTTACTGGAGTATAAGAATAAAAGTTCAGTGAGCATAAAACAGAGCATAGAAGTTGAGTGTACATGCTATGCTGCTAATAGAAAAGGAAATATTTGACTTATTTCACTCAGCATAATCTCTTCCAGTCCTGTCCATGTTGCTACAAAAGTTGGGTATTCGTCCTTTCTGATGGAGGCATAATACTCCATAGTGTATATGGACCACATCTTCCTTATCCATTCAGTCAAGTATCATATGGTTTCACTTATTGGTGGAGCATAACAAATAATATAGAGGACAAGAGTAGATGGAGAGGAGAAGGGAATGAAGGGAAATTGGAAGGGGAGGTGAACCATGAGAGACTATGGACTCTGAAAAACAACCTGAGGGTTTTGAAGGGGCGGGGTGGGAGGGTGGGGGAACCAGGTGGTGGGTATTAGGGAGGGCACAGATTGCATGGAGCACTGGGTGTGGTGAAAAAACAATGAATACTGTTACGCTGAAAATAAATAAAAAATTTAATTAAAAAAAAAAGAAAAGGAAATATTTTCCTAGACCTGGGTTTTTCCCACTTCTCCATTTGATATTGATCAAAATATACCATTAGCAGTTGTTTTTTAAGCAACATGCTTATATCGAGATATCAGTTACTTAAATATAATAAAGGAAAGGGGAGAACGGAATTGAAAGAGTAGAGAAAACTATACTGTAGGAGCCAGAATGTGGTACACCCACATTGCTATTTTCTAAATGAGGATGTATTCTCGTTTATAAAAGCAGGAATTCTGTAGTGAAGTAGCAAATTCTCTCTTCAGTACACACCTGCCCTCTGAGCTGCTGAAACCCATCAATTGTATCTTTTTTCTCCACTACTGACTGGCATGTGTGTCTTTTTCATTGATTGGCTGCCCATCAAATTGGAGTCTGATCTGCCTCCCCCGCCGCCGCCCCCCCCCCCCGATTATCCCTATCATCGACCATAGGTTTTGTCAGTTAACTAAGTGATGTGTGGTCTCCATCTTAAAGTACATCAAAAACCATCCTGCCCCGTGAGATTCAAATTAACCTGACTTTGGTTCTCAGTCTTAACTCCTTCCTTGGGCTGCGGTGAGTGTTAGAGTCTCTTTGGTCGCTGTTTACAAACAGGTGCTGAGTGGATTCTGAACCTCAGCCTTAACTCGTCTCCTCTGAAACGGACTCTCTTGCAGCTTCTGTTTTGACTAAAGGAAAAAAAAAAAAGAAAAAGAACTTTATTCTATTATGGTTTTCAAGCAGATGATGATCAAACATTTCAGGTCCTTCCAAGTTTCATATATTTTATTTCATGTCATCTTAAATAAGAAATGGGTGATGTGATGAGCTATTTAAAAACAAAACAATACCTCTATGTGCCAGTATATCCACATGCTGATTGTAATGATCATTAACTGAATACATGCAAGGGTATATTTAAAGATGACCAGCCCAAGTAACACACTGAGGCTCTTTGGACATATATATGATATAGTATGATGTGTGTATATTATGTAAGATAATAATAATAATAAATTAATACTTACACATGTTATTTTTCAAGCCAAAAGAGCCCTGCAGTGTCTTAAATCTAGAAATGTTTCTTACCCTAGCCATGGGCCAGCTGATTGTTGCACTGCCAAATTCTGTCTCCTTTGATATGTATTTGGATAGGGTTCAAAATAGAAACAAGGATTCCTGTGTGTCTGTGTTTTTTCCACTCTTTACTTCGGCTGCTCTGATGGGCCTCTTTTTTAAAAAGATATGACTGACGTTAAGTGAGTGATGCTTGTGGGCTAGAAGTCATCTATCGCATCTAGGCTGGTCTGGGATTCAGTGTAATTAAAACTGCCAAGGACAAGCCTGGGTATGTCATAAACATTCACTCTGTCCCTTGGGCGACCTGTGCAGAATAAAGTGTCAACATTTCTCATCCATCTAAAAATTTCTGCTTTGTACAAACCAACGGCACTGGTTCCATTACTGGTGAAAATGCTTAAGTACTTGTCTTGAATATCAGAAAATGATGACTTTGAAGCATACTTCCATTTTAAGGAATCAAGAGTAGTTTGTACGGCATCATTTAAATCAAGTTTTCTCATTTTACTGTGTATCCATTTCCTCCAAATTATCTAAACACCAGAATGTGATTTTTTAAAATTTGAGATAGAGAGTAAGAGAGAGAGCACAAACAGGCAGGGCAGAGGGAGAGGGAGAAGCAGGATCCTCCCTGAGCAGGGAGCCTGATATAGGACTCTATCCCAGGACCTGACCCGAAGGCAGATGCTTAACCAACTGAGCCACACGTGTCCCCAGGATATGATTTTTAAAAAAAGATTTCATTTATTTATTTGACAGAGATCACAAGTAGGCAGAGAGGCAGGTAGAGAGAGAGAGGGAAGCAGACTCCCTGCCGAGCAGAGAGCCCGATGCAGGGCTCGATCCCAGGACCCTGAGATCATGACCTGAGCCGAAGGCAGAGGCTTTAACCCACTGAGCCACACAGGCACCCCCAAAATATGATTAAAAAAAAAAAGATTTTATTTATTTATTTGACACAGAGAGCACAAGCAGGGGGAGGGGGGCAGCAGGCAGAGGGAAAGGGAGAAACAGGCTCCCTGCTGAGCAGAGAGCTCCACGTGATGCAGGGGCCAGAGCCAAAGGCAGACTCAGCCACCCAGGGGCCCCTAGAATATGCTTTATTTAAAAAGGGAAAAAAAAAAGCTCACCTGAGTGAATTTGAAGATCTAACTTAATTGGCTTAATTAAGCAATTCATGAATTGGCTTAATTAAGCAATTCATGAATCGGGCAGCATCCCATCTAGCAAGCATAGATGGCCCGAGGAGCTGTACAAAATGGAAGGTTTTTATAGGAAGGAGGGTGGGGCAAGAAGTTAGTAGCAAAAGAACAGAAAGGATTGTTTCAGACCAGCCTGTCTTCTTTCTGTGTGCTGGGGGGGCGGGCTGGGAGGTGTCAGTCAGGTTTTTTGTCAAGGAGGTAACCTTACTAGTGCAGATCAGGAAATTTGAGATGGACTGTCGCAAGGCCACATTCCCCGGGTGAGGTTGAAGCTGTAATTAAGTCTTGGTTTGCTGTCCTGGGGGGCTTGTTTTCTTTTTAACAGATTAAAATGAGAGAAGTGGGGTACGGATTTCCATCTTGAGACCAGTCTGTTGTTCTTGCTGTATAGACTGTTCACTGCCAAGGTGTTACACTGTTACATTGCTGAGGTGTTACATTGTTGAGTGGGGTGCGTTCAGGGTATTGATTGTGAGATGTTGCTTTCAACATAACCACAATAGCTGAAGACCAAGGCCCAGAGCCGCTTTAGAACGGGAACCACACAGGGCCCAGCTCCCGGGATCGGCTCGCAGCATCATTGCACCTCCTCTTTGGCCGAGGTCAAACAACTCCTCCTCATGAGCAGAATGCTGTTTTCTTCGATGTCGCTGGTGGTGCTGCTCACAGATCTCTTTGTAAAATTGACTCTGACCATTTCGTTTCAGTTCTTGGGGAAGCTGAGCATCTCCTCTTGGGAAAGCCAGGCCATGTAGCGCTAAGCAACAACACGGTGTCTGTGGATTTCCAGCGTTTCGGTGGTGCCAACGGGACGCTGCGGAATGTGTCTGTCCTGTTGCTGGAGGCCAGCACCAATCAGACGGTGACCGCCAAATACCTCCTGACCAACCAGTCCCAGGGCACACTGGAGTTTGAATGCTTCTACTTCAGGGAGGCTGGAGACTACTGGTTCATGATGGCTCCGGAAGCGGCCGACAACGGCACTCGAGTCGGCCACTGGGAGCAAAGTGCCTTTCTCAAGGTTGAATGGCCCGTCTTTCACATTGACTTGAATAAGACGTCCCAGGCGGCAGAAGGCACCTTTCAGGTGGGCCTTTTCACCCATCAGCCACTGTGCTCCTTCCCAGCGGACCAGCCTGACATCTTGGTGGACGTCATCTTTACCAATAGTCTGCCCGAGGCAAGAACAAGTCCAGGTCAGCCACTGGAGATCAGAACCAGCAAGAGGACAGAACTCTCTCAAGGTCAGTGGCTTCAGTTTGGCTGTGCGCCCGTGGGACCGGAAGCCTATGTCACGGTGGTGCTGAAGCTGTTTGGCCGAGACTCGGTCATTACCTCCACAGGACCCATTGACCTGGCCCAGAAATTTGGATACAAACTGGTGATGGCACCAGAACTCACGTGTGAGTCCGGGGTGGAGGTGATGGTCTTGCCCCCACCATGCATCTTTGTCCAAGGAGTGATCACTGTCTTCAAAGAGGCCCCCAGACGCCCTGGGGAAAGGACCATTCAGCTGGCTGAAAACAGCCTGACCTTGGGAGAGAGGAGAACTGTATTCAACTGCACTTTGTTTGACATGGGGAGGAATAAATATTGCTTTGACTTTGGCGTTCCAAGCAGAAGCCATTTTTCCGCAAAGGAGAGGGAGTGCATGCTAATTCAGAGAAACATAGGTTGGTATTGAAATTTTGAAACTTTTAAAATCAAACTGGTGCCTCCATGCAATCAAAATTATTCTTTTGAGTTTCGTTGAACTTAATTTTCTGTGAACTGTACCATCATCTTTCTGGTTCACTCCTCATAATATCCTACATGGCCTTATTCTTATCTGAAAAATTAGGCGTCATGGGAAGCAGACCCAGCTCACTGCTCACTTCCCTAGGTCTCAGTTTCCCTGCTAGTAAAACAGGGATAATAGGAGTATCTACCTCTGAGAGTTGTGAGAATTGAATGAAATACGTGTGCACAGTTCTCAGCATAATGCCTGGCATTGAGGAGGCACCAATAAACTTTAGCTTCTATTGCATTTTATCTTAAAAAGTTATATTATTACATCATATGGCAAGTCCATGGTAGATGTGAGCAGAATTCAAAGCTAAATCTCAAATTGTATTTGGTTGACTTCTGGCTTCCTCTCGCTGAGCATTTCTCTTTCCCGTTACATTCTTCTTTGCCGGAATGAGTCTCTGTAGAAATGAGATTTCAAAGCAAGATTTCTACAGACTTCACATTCTACATTCTTTGCGTAATGTGCTATCTAATCACAAAGAAGTGGGGTTATTACAATTCCGTCCGTGCCTGGGGCTCCTCGTTGCAGTTCTTTTCCTTTTCCTGGGTGCAAGCCTGGTCTTGGCAAGAGATTCGTCTGGCAGAAATTGTCTGGTTTGCTTATAGCTTCATCCCTGCTAAGCCCCAGGCCCCCCAAGGGCCCAAGCCTCTGACTGTCTCTGGAACCCCAAGTATTTCTTGCTTCAAATTCACCCACCTCCTCACCTTAGAAGTCCATTTTCTTTGACTCCCTCCGCACCCTCTAGTCACCTCCTGGCTTGCATTTACCTCTCCATCCAGCCTAAATCCCATGGCCCATCCCTATCATGTGCCTCCTATCAAGAGCCTGAAACTCCCCTGCCCTCTTTTCCTTCTGATGCACGAATCTGGCCATCTGCTGGCTGCCCTTGGCACACAAGCTGCATGGACGGTCACATCCAGGTGGGTTATGCCTTCCCCCTCAGCTGGACCCTCCATGCTGCCCGACCAGCTCTACCCCTGTTCTCTAGAACAGCTCCCCTCAGACCTCAGCTCCTGCCCCATCTTGGCTCTCAGAGCTGAGTTCGTCTCCTGCCACCCAGGGCAGCTGATGGCCATCAGGAACGAGCTCCTTCAACCTCCCACCAAAATGTCTGTAAGCCTACAGCCATTGGTCTCCTTTATTGTCACCATGGAAGGAGTGTCACCCCTCCAATGCAAGGTCAGCCTTCCCCTCCACTGTGGATCCCAGTCCCTCTGCTCCTATCAGGAATCCTCTGTTAATCATTATCCCCTCTTTCTCCTCTGTCTCTAACAGTCCTTTTACTGGCTCAGGGCCACCAGCCTTGAAACACCTAAAAATATCTCAGGCCTGTGACATCACCCTGGACACTTACCTCGGCTTACCTCCCACTTCCTTGACTGTTCCTTCGTGGTCTCCCTTGCTGGCCAATTCCACCACCCGGTCTCATCTGTTAACTGATCACTTCACATCTTAAACTAGATCCTGTTTTTTCACTCTTTTTTTTTTTAAGATTTTATTTATTTATTAGAGAGAGAGGGTAGAGCGCGCGCACGCATGAGAAGGGGAAGGGTCAGAGGGAGAAGCAGGCTCCCACTGAGCAAGGAGCCTGATGCAGGACTCGGTCCTGGGACTCCAGGATCATGACCTGAGCTGAGGGCAGTCGCTTAACCAACTGAGCCACCCAGACACCCCTCTTTCTTCACTCTTCATGCACCTGCTAGGTGAGCACCATTCTGAGACTGACCACTCCACGTGGGTATCTCTCCCCAGCATCTAAGTGCTGCCGCATAGCTGCCCCCTCACATCTCTCTCGGGCATCTTAGAGGAATTAGACTCATCATCTTACCCCCGCAACCTGCCCCTCAGTACAGGCCTTCACCACCATTTCATTGTTCAAAGCAGAACAATGGTCTTCCTCTTCTTCTTCACTTCCTATAAATAATAAATCACCAAATCCCATGGGTTTTGGCTCCTTGGTGTTTGAATCTTGGTTTCAACCTCCGTCATCCCTTAGCTAACCTACGGCAACAGATTCCTCATTGATTCCGATCCTGCCACTGTCCACCTCACTGTGTCACTGCAGGCAGAGGGATTAGTTAAAATTCAGGTCAGCTGAGGCTGCACCTTGCTTACTTGTTGGTCACCAGGGCACCTGGGTGGCTCAGTGGGTTAAGCCTCTGCCTTCAGCTCAGGTCATGGTCTCAGGGTCCTGGGATTGAGCCCCACGTCGGGCTCTCTGCTCAGTGGGGAGCCTGCTTCCCCCTCTCCTTCTGCCTACTTGTGTCTCTCTCTCTCTGTCAAATAAGTAAAATCTTAAAAAAAAATACTTGTCAGTCACCTCATTTGACAGGAGGGTGAGAATCCACAGGACCCCTATGGCCAGGCTGCCCAACCAATAGTCGCCATCTCTGGGCTGGGGTCTCCACCTGCGTTCGCCTGGTTGACATTAACCTGTCCCCCAAGTCTCCACTTGAGTTACTCTTCCTTGACCCCACACTAGTTAAATTCCCTTGCTGTAAGCCAGCCCAGCATCCTTCATGCCTCTGCCATGGCATTGGTCATTTCTGTCATGGCTTGTTCCAAGTCTTTCTCCCCATGCCCCCCACCTCAAGCCCACCATCCTCCTGACAGTGGGGGTGGGGGGGAAGCTCTTTTGGTGTGAAAAGGCTGCTTGTGCTACCATGAAGCTATTTATGATATTTATTTGACCCACTTAGCCTACCTGCACATGAATAGGTGCTCAATACAGGTTTTATTAAAGTGAAAATTGAACGCAAATGTGGCCGCTGCTGGTAGTAGTAAGAGAAATTGTATTAAAGTAACGTAATCATTCAAGATAGATTTGCCTTTTCAAAAGACGTTACTTGTTAGGAGAAGAAAATCTAACTGAATTTAGTGGAAGCAAACCTAGGGAAATAAAGATATTGGGGTCATTGGTTTAAACACATTGGGAGCAGGAGGTCTGCTTTGTGGTTCTCCCAGCTTTTGGGGTTTCCACAGATTCTTCTACTTGTCTAAGGACTTGAGTTTTCCCCCCACAGCCGCAGGGACAAGATATGAGAGAGAGGCAGAGCAGAGTGGTTCTTTGTGTTTCTGGGCTGAGGGTGGTGAGGGGTTCCCTATGACCTGCAGCAACTGGACACAACTGAGCATCAGGGCTGGAAACAGTGCCTGGAGGGGCTAATGCTCTTGGAGACCCCAGGAGTGTGACCACCCACCCGTGGCTCTGACTCCAGCTATCCAGTGACATTTATGCTAGCAAGGGGGACCTCAAGGCCTTCTTGTGTTCTAGTCTAAGCATTTCTAACTAAATCTTGTTCTCTTCTCTTCATTTTCCACTTAAATTGACAGTTGACTTTTTTTGGCAGATGGTATCATTCAGGGACCCCAGTGAACCCACCATGACTTGTGTGAACCACTGTCCCCACTGATTTATTAGTTCCTTTTGAAAATGGAGTAATGTGTTTGATATGTTTGTCTCTTTTTCCAAATATGTCTTCAGACCTTAAGAGAGTATGTAAATAACAACTTAATATATAATATAATAGGTGTTATATAATATATATTATATAATATTATATATAATAGAAAATATATATTATATATAATAGATGATATATAATAGATGTTGCCACAAATGATTATTTATGATCTTCATTTATCCTACTTAGTGTGAATGTTTCTACTTTTCTCTGCAGAAATGTTAATGTGTTTGATAATGGGATGCTGCCTGAGATCTTGCCAGGGGAGTGTTAGTAATACATGATAGTAATATATGACACAGCTCTTAGTATCACATAAAAATAAATTAAGAAATCCTAAATTCTGAACACATCTGCCCAAGGGTTTCAGACAGGGGAGTAATTAAATTTAGGACAAAACTTGATAATTAATGGTAGAGAGTATAAAGTCATAGTCACATAGTTGTTTTATTTTTAACTTAGTTTTTTTTTGATAAATGAAAAGTATATATATTTAATATATAGTTTCCTTGATAATTTAAATTTTTAGACTATCTTGTTTCTGTACTTAGATGGTCTTATTTTTCCTTCAAAATGACTGACAAGAGCTTTTTACTAAGAACAAGAGAACTATGAATCCTGTCGTTTCCTTTGTATTCACAGGTTGTGTTATCTTTAATTCTCTGCCAGAATCTTTTTAAGCTACTTGTCCACTTTGTGAGTTACTTTACCTAAAACTGGAAAACACAATTTTAAAAATTCATATAAGCAGACACTGAGATGCTTCAATACTCCACGGTCTTCTGAAAGTGAAACAGTAAACCCTTCCAAGAGTTAACTCTTCTTTTGGCATTCCTTAGGAATGTCCTTTCAGGATATGTGACATAATAGGTGTGATCCTCTGACATAATAAAGCTAATGTTTATATAGTGGATTACTTTGCACCAGGTGCTGCTGTAAGTGATCTATAAATATTAATCTGTTTAATCTTCATAACAACCATTTGGTTTAGATTTATTTATTTTGTCACTTTCATGGGTGACGAAATGGAGGCACAAAATTATGTAATTTGTCCGAAGTCAATGGTGGCTAAGTGTCTAAACCACTACTGGTGCTTGATTGGCTTTTTCCATTATTCTGTACTGCCTCCCGTATAGTCAACCGTCAACTCATGTATTACACAATATAGAGCTTTTAGAGTGAAAGAAGTTATAGTATTTC